>NC_090921.1:645531011-646781011 GCF_040938575.1 Ambystoma mexicanum | reverse complement strand
TTGTGCACAGGGGCACATTGGTGTGCCAATCTGGCGCCGGAGTGCCCAAACACTACTGCCCCCTCTATTGGGGGTCCTGCCCCACCTTTTGGGGTGCCCCCCCGCCCCACCCCCAATGGCTGGGGGACACACCTCATGCAGGCCTCCCTGGGCCTCCTCCAAACGGCTGCGTGAGGTACACTCCACCTCCATTTGGGGTGAGGGGGGAGAGGGCCACCCCAAAAGGTGGGGCAGGACCCCCAATAGATGGGCCAGTAGGGTTTGGGCACCCTGGGGGCAGATAGCCACACTAATGGGCCCATCTGCAGCAAGCAAAGTTGGGTAAACAAAAAACAAAATGCTAAATCACAGGCTGCTTTTTAGGGGGGGCTGGGGGCCACCCTAAATTGGCAGCGCCTGATGTACCGCAACGGGGGGTGACCCTCAACCCCCCCCACCCCAAATGGAGGGCCCCACCTCATGCAACCCTCCCTGGGGGCAGATATCTGCTCCTAGGAAGGGGCATCTGACCCCAGGGAGGGATGCATGAGGTGGTGCCCCCCCTATCTGCCCCCAGGGAGGGTTGCATGAGGTGGGGCCCTCCATTTGGGGTGGGGGGGGTTGAGGGCCACCCCCCGTTGCGGTACATCATGCGCTGCCAATTTAGGGTGGCCCTCAGCCCCCCCTAAAAAGCAGCCTGTGATTTTGTATATTTTTTTTTGTTTACCCAACTTGGCTTGGTGCAGATGGGCCCATTAGTGTGGCTATCTGCCCCCAGGGTGCCCAAACCTTACTGCCCCATCTATTGGGGGTCCTGCCCCACCTTTTGGGGTGCCCCCCCCCGCCCCAACCCCAATGGCTGGGGGACACACCTCATGCAGGCCTCCCTGGGCCTCCTCCAAACGGCTGCGTGAGGTACACCCCACCTCCATTTGGGGTGAGGGGGGAGAGGGCCACCCCAAAAGGTGGGGCAGGACCCCCAATAGATGGGCCAGTAGGGTTTGGGCACCCTGGGGGCAGATAGCCACACTAATGGGCCCATCTGCAGCAAGCAAAGTTGGGTAAACAAAAAACAAAATGCAAAACCACAGGCTGCTTTTTAGGGGGGGCTGAGGGCCACCCTAAATTGGCAGCGCATGATGTACCGCAACGGGGGGTGACCCTCAACCCCCCCCCACCCCAAATGGAGGGCCCCACCTCATGCAACCCTCCCTGGGGGCAGATAGGGGGGGGCCCACCTCATGCATCCCTCCCTGGGGTCAGATGCCCCTTCCTAGGAGCAGATATCTGCCCCCAGGGAGGGTTGCATGAGGTGGGGCCCTCCATTTGGGGTGGGGGGGGGTTGAGGGCCACCCCCCGTTGCGGTACATCATGCGCTGCCAATTTAGGGTGCCCCTCAGCCCCCCCTAAAAAGCAGCCTGTGTTTTTGTATATTTTTTTTTGTTTACCCAACTTGGCTTGGTGCAGATGGGCCCATTAGTGTGGCTATCTGCCCCCAGGGTGCCCAAACCTTACTGCCCCATCTATTGGGGGTCCTGCCCCAGCTTTTGGGGTGCCCCCCCCCCACCCCACCCCCAATGGCTGGGGGACACACCTCATGCAGGCCTCCCTGGGCCTCCTCCAAACGGCTGCGTGAGGTACACCCCACCTCCATTTGGGGTGAGGGGGGAGAGGGCCACCCCAAAAGGTGGGGCTGGACCCCCAATAGATGGGGCAGTAGGGTTTGGGCACCCTGGGGGCAGATAGCCACACTAATGTGGCCATCTGCACCAAGCAAAGTTGGGTAAACAAAAAAAAAATTACAAAACCACAGGCTGCTTTTTAGGGGGGGCTGAGGGCCACCCTAAATTGGCAGCGCATGATGTACCGCAACGGGGGGTGGCCCTCAACCCCCCCCACCCCAAATGGAGGGCCCCACCTCATGCAACCCTCCCTGGGGGCAGATAGGGGGGGGCCCACCTCATGCATCCCTCCCTGGGGTCAGATGCCCCTTCCTAGGAGCAGATATCTGCCCCCAGGGAGGGTTGCATGAGGTGGGGCCCTCCATTTGGGGTGGGGGGGGGTTGAGGGCCACCCCCCGTTGCGGTACATCATGCGCTGCCAATTTAGGGTGCCCCTCAGCCCCCCCTAAAAAGCAGCCTGTGTTTTTGTATATTTTTTTTTGTTTACCCAACTTGGCTTGGTGCAGATGGGCCCATTAGTGTGGCTATCTGCCCCCAGGGTGCCCAAACCTTACTGCCCCATCTATTGGGGGTCCTGCCCCAGCTTTTGGGGTGCCCCCCCCACCCCACCCCCAATGGCTGGGGGACACACCTCATGCAGGCCTCCCTGGGCCTCCTCCAAACGGCTGCGTGAGGTACACCCCACCTCCATTTGGGGTGAGGGGGGAGAGGGCCACCCCAAAAGGTGGGGCTGGACCCCCAATAGATGGGGCAGTAGGGTTTGGGCACCCTGGGGGCAGATAGCCACACTAATGTGGCCATCTGCACCAAGCAAAGTTGGGTAAACAAAAAAAAAATTACAAAACCACAGGCTGCTTTTTAGGGGGGGCTGAGGGCCACCCTAAATTGGCAGCGCATGATGTACCGCAACGGGGGGTGGCCCTCAACCCCCCCCCACCCCAAATGGAGGGCCCCACCTCATGCAACCCTCCCTGGGGGCAGATAGGGGGGGGCCCACCTCATGCATCCCTCCCTGGGGTCAGATGCCCCTTCCTAGGAGCAGATATCTGCCCCCAGGGAGGGTTGCATGAGGTGGGGCCCTCCATTTGGGGTGGGGGGGGGTTGAGGGCCACCCCCCGTTGCGGTACATCATGCGCTGCCAATTTAGGGTGCCCCTCAGCCCCCCCTAAAAAGCAGCCTGTGTTTTTGTATATTTTTTTTTGTTTACCCAACTTGGCTTGGTGCAGATGGGCCCATTAGTGTGGCTATCTGCCCCCAGGGTGCCCAAACCTTACTGCCCCATCTATTGGGGGTCCTGCCCCAGCTTTTGGGGTGCCCCCCCCCACCCCACCCCCAATGGCTGGGGGACACACCTCATGCAGGCCTCCCTGGGCCTCCTCCAAACGGCTGCGTGAGGTACACCCCACCTCCATTTGGGGTGAGGGGGGAGAGGGCCACCCCAAAAGGTGGGGCTGGACCCCCAATAGATGGGGCAGTAGGGTTTGGGCACCCTGGGGGCAGATAGCCACACTAATGTGGCCATCTGCACCAAGCAAAGTTGGGTAAACAAAAAAAAAATTACAAAACCACAGGCTGCTTTTTAGGGGGGGCTGAGGGCCACCCTAAATTGGCAGCGCATGATGTACCGCAACGGGGGGTGGCCCTCAACCCCCCCCCACCCCAAATGGAGGGCCCCACCTCATGCAACCCTCCCTGGGGGCAGATAGGGGGGGGCCCACCTCATGCATCCCTCCCTGGGGTCAGATGCCCCTTCCTAGGAGCAGATATCTGCCCCCAGGGAGGGTTGCATGAGGTGGGGCCCTCCATTTGGGGTGGGGGGGGGTTGAGGGCCACCCCCCGTTGCGGTACATCATGCGCTGCCAATTTAGGGTGCCCCTCAGCCCCCCCTAAAAAGCAGCCTGTGTTTTTGTATATTTTTTTTTGTTTACCCAACTTGGCTTGGTGCAGATGGGCCCATTAGTGTGGCTATCTGCCCCCAGGGTGCCCAAACCTTACTGCCCCATCTATTGGGGGTCCTGCCCCAGCTTTTGGGGTGCCCCCCCCCACCCCACCCCCAATGGCTGGGGGACACACCTCATGCAGGCCTCCCTGGGCCTCCTCCAAACGGCTGCGTGAGGTACACCCCACCTCCATTTGGGGTGAGGGGGGAGAGGGCCACCCCAAAAGGTGGGGCTGGACCCCCAATAGATGGGGCAGTAGGGTTTGGGCACCCTGGGGGCAGATAGCCACACTAATGTGGCCATCTGCACCAAGCAAAGTTGGGTAAACAAAAAAAAAATTACAAAACCACAGGCTGCTTTTTAGGGGGGGCTGAGGGCCACCCTAAATTGGCAGCGCATGATGTACCGCAACGGGGGGTGGCCCTCAACCCCCCCCCACCCCAAATGGAGGGCCCCACCTCATGCAACCCTCCCTGGGGGCAGATAGGGGGGGGCCCACCTCATGCATCCCTCCCTGGGGTCAGATGCCCCTTCCTAGGAGCAGATATCTGCCCCCAGGGAGGGTTGCATGAGGTGGGGCCCTCCATTTGGGGTGGGGGGGGGTTGAGGGCCACCCCCCGTTGCGGTACATCATGCGCTGCCAATTTAGGGTGCCCCTCAGCCCCCCCTAAAAAGCAGCCTGTGTTTTTGTATATTTTTTTTTGTTTACCCAACTTGGCTTGGTGCAGATGGGCCCATTAGTGTGGCTATCTGCCCCCAGGGTGCCCAAACCTTACTGCCCCATCTATTGGGGGTCCTGCCCCAGCTTTTGGGGTGCCCCCCCCCACCCCACCCCCAATGGCTGGGGGACACACCTCATGCAGGCCTCCCTGGGCCTCCTCCAAACGGCTGCGTGAGGTACACCCCACCTCCATTTGGGGTGAGGGGGGAGAGGGCCACCCCAAAAGGTGGGGCTGGACCCCCAATAGATGGGGCAGTAGGGTTTGGGCACCCTGGGGGCAGATAGCCACACTAATGTGGCCATCTGCACCAAGCAAAGTTGGGTAAACAAAAAAAAAATTACAAAACCACAGGCTGCTTTTTAGGGGGGGCTGAGGGCCACCCTAAATTGGCAGCGCATGATGTACCGCAACGGGGGGTGGCCCTCAACCCCCCCCCACCCCAAATGGAGGGCCCCACCTCATGCAACCCTCCCTGGGGGCAGATAGGGGGGGCCCCACCTCATGCATCCCTCCCTGGGGTCAGATGGCCCTCCCTAGGAACAGATATCTGCCCCCAGGGAGGGTTACAAGGGGTGCCCCCTTTCTACTTTGGTTGGGGGGGCACCCGCCCCTATGGGGGGACACCCCCTCCCTTTCATTCAGTAAAAAATCCATGGTGGCTAGTGGCCCCCACCCCTTCCCCCAACCCTGTTTCCCATCATTTCATTTTTGTTTTTTATTTTACATTCCCTTGGGGCAGATGGTCAGCCATCTGCCCCAGGGTTCACATACACGTGCCCCCATGCTTTGGGGTCGGGAGGGGGGAGAGGGCTGCTTACTTGAAGCAGCCCCCTTCCCACCCCCCACCTCACAAAGAGATCCATGGTGGTCTAGTGGGTTGCTGGTCACGGATCGAGCGCTCTGCGCCGATCCGTGACCAGCAATGCCTCATATGTGGTGTCCTTGGAAAGGGGAGAAAGTCCCCTTTCCAGGGACACCACTTTCTGTTCAATCCCTGGTGGCCTAGTGGGCCCCAGGACCCCAAACCCCCTCCCACCTCCCCCCATCCCTCAGATTATTATTATTTTTTTTAGATATATTTCCCTGGGGGCAGATGGCCAGCCATCTGCCCCCAGGGTACATTTTCATGTGTCCCCATGCTTTGGGGGCCGGGGGGGGGGGAGAGGGCTGCTTACCTGAAGCAGCCCCCCTCCCCCCCAACTCGCAAACAGATCCATGGTGGTTCAGTGGGTTGCTGGTCACGGATCAGCGCTCTGCGCTGATCCATGACCAGCAATGCGGCATATGAGTGGTGTCCCTGGAAAGGGGAGAAAGTCCCCTTTCCAGGGACACCACTTTTAGGTCAATCGCTGGTGGCCCAGTGGGCCCCAGGGCCCAAAACCCCCTCCCACCTCCCTCCTTCCCTCGATTTTTTTTTTTTTTTTTTTTTTTCCCCCACCCCCGGGGGCAGTGATCATCTGCCCCCAGGGGTCCCTGGCGCTGTGGCCCCATGCTTTGGGGCCACGGGGGAAGGGGGCCGCTTACCTAGTAAGCAGCCCCCCCTCCCCCACGCGTCACAAAAGGATCTTCGTTTGATCCGTGACGTTGCTGCCCGCGGATCGAGGCGCCCTGCGCCCGATCCGCGGGCAGCAAAGTCACACAATGGGTACCGTTGGAAAGGGGAGAATCTCCCCTTTCCAACGGTACCCGCCTCGATCTCCGGCTTGAAATACAGCCGGAGATCGAGGCGGAACAAGAAGGGCACTCACCTTCTCTCTCCAACGCAGCAGCCGAAAATGGCTGCTGCGTTGGAAATACTTTCCGTTTCACGCCGACGTGCGTAACGCACGTCGGCGTGAAACTGAAGGAAATCCAACCCCCGGGCAGTGAGGGGGGACCTCCCCCTCGCATAGCCCGGGGGTTGGATTACAGTTTTGAGCGATCCCTGCTTTGCAGGGATCGCTCAAAACAAGGTGCCAAAAAGGACGAGCTATCTCGTCCTTGGCACTGCGTGTGCACTTCCAAGGACGAGATACCTCGTCCTTGGCACTTAAAGGGTTAAAGGCAGACTTGATAGCCAGAAGTTCCTTGTCAGTAATCGTGTAATTGATTTCAGGAGGCGAGAATTTGCGGGACCAAAATGCCACGGGATGCAACTGATTGGTTACCGGGTCCTTTTGTGATAGAACTGCCCCCATGGCAAGGCTTGAAGCATCAGTTTCCACGATGTAGGGGAGTTCGGGGCGAGGGTGTTTTAAGATTGGTGCAGAGATAAATTTAGTCTTCAAATCCTGGAAAGCTTGTTCCGCCTCGGTAGACCATTCAAAACGTTTGTTTTTCTTTAACAAGGCAGTGATGGGCTGGACTATTCGAGAGAATTCGGGGATAAACCTGCGGTAAAAGTTAGCGAAGCCTAACATGCTTTGCACACCTTTTACGGAGGATGGTGATGGCCATTTGAGAACTGAATCGACCTTCTTTGAATCCATACGCACTCCGCCAGGTGATAATATGAATCCCAAGAATTCAACTTCAGTCACGTTGAAAACACATTTTTCCAACTTAGCGAAAAGTTTGTGTTGACGCAATCTTTCGAGGACCATTTTCACGTGTTTCCGATGTTCAGATTCCGATGAAGAATAAACGAGGATGTCGCCAATGTAAACAACAACACACACATCTATGAGCTCTCTGAGGACATCGTTCATAAAATATTGAAAGGCGGCCGGGGCATTGCAAAGTCCGAAGGGCATGACCTGATATTCAAATAGCCCATACTTGGTGCGGAAGGCCGTCTTCCATTCATCGCCCTCTTTTACTCGTACCAAGTGGTAAGCTCCTCTAAGATCCAGCTTTGTATATATGCATGCTTTTCTGACTTCGTCCAGGAGTTCAGGGATCAAAGGTAACGGATATCTATTCTTAACGGTGATCTGGTTCAGGGAGCGATAATCTATACAAGTTCTAAGGTCTCCTTCCTTTTTTGGAACGAAGAACAAAGCTGAAGAAGCAGGGGACTTGGAAGGACGAATAAACCCATTTGTCAGGTATTGATCCAGGTATTGTCGAAGGTGAAGGTTCTCAGGCTCGGTGAGGGCATAAATTCTACTACAAGGAGGAGTAGATCCAGGTATCAGGTCTATCTGGCAGTCATAAGACCTATGAGGAGGTAGAGAGTTAGCCTGATCCTTCCGGAAAACATCTTGGTATTCTAGGTATTCGGGAGGTAACTGGGGAGTCTCTGAAGAAATTGCTGCCAGTGCCACACCAGGTGGAGGGTGACAAGTAGAGACACATTCTGGAAACTGGACCGTTCTTGCTCGCCAATCGATCAGAGGATTGTGTTTCTCTAACCAAGGTATTCCTAGAATAATCTGAAACTGAGGGGCCTTGATCACATCGAACACGATCTTCTCATGGTGTCCATCTTGACTTACTAGCGTCACCTCTTGAGTGGTATGCGTTACTGGCCCGGAGGCTATCTCCGTACCATCCACCGTAGTAATGACGTCCTTTACAGCCTTGGGACAAAGAGTTAGATTCATCCTCAAAACCATTTAGTGATCCACATAATTGCCGATGGCACCGCTGTCGACGTAAGCTTCAATTGCATGTAATCGATCCGGATTATCAGGGCTAATGAGGACCATAGGTATCACGAAATGCGAGGTCACGGAACTGGTTTTCACGCTCGGCAAGAGGACCTCTATTCTTGTCGGGCGAGGTCGTTTCCCTGCTCAGAGTTTGTAACTTTGGTAACTGCAGCTCCTACTGCCTTCTTGGCAGGTTTCACCGGACAGTCTCGAAGAAAGTGCCCTGAGTTTCCGCAATAGAGGCATAATTGCAACTGTTTTCTCCTTTCCCGCTCCTTTTGTGTTAGAGGACCTTTCAGACCCCCTATTTGCATGGGTTCCCCGGAGTCTACTCCTTTGGAAGGAGTTGGCGGTTTGGAAAATACTCGAGCATCAAACTTGGATCGATCGGCCTTCCTGTTCTGCAGTCTGTGATCTATTTGAACGACTAAGTCTATATAGTCCGAACAATCTTGTGGGGGATTCACTACTTGGGCTAACACATCTTTGAGCTCTCCACGTAGACCTCTATAAAACAGCGTAATCCTTTTGTCCTTAGGCCATTGAGTTTCCACTATCAGTCTGTTGAAAGACGCAATATAAGCCAAAAGGTCTTGATTACCTTGTCGCAACGAAAGAAGCTCATTGTCCAAGGCCTGCCCCTGTGAATGTCTTGCGAACAGTTTTTCCATACTGAGCTGAAAAGCTTGAAAACCATGGAGGACCGGATCATCTTGATTTACTAGAGGGATCGACCAGTCTGCCGCATTGCCACTAAGGTACGAAAGCACGAAAGCTACTTTAGCTTGATCAGTTGGAAAGGCTGCTGGCCGGCATAAGAAATGCAACCGGCACTGATTGATAAATACTGCAAACCTCTTTGGGTCACCAGAAAATCGTTCGGGCGGAGCCAGAGGTACATTCCCAGGTAGGTTGATCTGCACTGGATTCATAGAGGATGTAGAAGGAAGATTTCCCCCAGATGCGGGTAAAGGGGTCTGTCCGGCTTGTGACTGTAGCAATTGTCTAGCGAGATCATCTGTTAGCTCCTTGGAAATAATCAGTTCCCTTCTTAGAGCGTTCGTTTCCTGACGGGCTGCATGCACTTCTGCCCTTAGTTCCCCAAGTAACTGGGCTAGCTGGTCGGTATCCGAGGTTTCCATAGCGCCTGGACGGGAGTTTTGTGGTAGGCTTTGCGTTCTGTAACGCTCACCTGATTCCCGTAGAGGCGCCGGTCTTGACTGGGCGTATACCGTATCTTCAAAGGTGATGTGCAACACACGGCTGGCTCTTTGGGCTGGACCTCTGTGCACTGTATGTCTGACTTGAAGGGTGAGATGTCTACAGATAGAAAATATGGGATTAAGGAACTGGGTTATTGAATGTCTCTCTCTTCTTCCCTTTCTCTTCTCCTGTAGAACCCCAAAGGTTAACGCTCTCACCTTAGGTAAGTGAACGCCGTGCTCTCCATCTGCCTCGGGGCAGGGTGCTGTAACCAGTTTCTTCACTGGATAAGGGGAGCAGGCCTCTTGACTTCAGAGGACTGCTGTCCGTCGTTTACTGCACGAACGGTAAGTTTCGAGTAACTCTAATGTCTTTAAAGTCTTTAGTAATGATGTTTCTTTTTTTGCAGGGTTCCGGCGATGGCGGATGACGGGCTGAAGTGAGTTGAAGATGGAGCCCGTGTGATGAATAGAAGCGCCTGGAAGCACGTAAGTAAGCGCTTGTTGCCTGCCTCACGATGCGCTCTAACTGTCTTTTTATTTTGCAGGTACAAGTTCGGAGCGGCTGCCGGGTGCCGGAATACCCACTGGGTTAGATGTGGAAAGGAGTAATGGCACGTGAGTATTAAAGTTCCCCAATGTCTTTAAACGCACCTTGTTTTGTCTTTCAGATGCGGGATGCAGCGCCGAAGGCCTCCGGAGCGTGCAAAGAGTTGGTAAGCTTTTGTCTTTCAGATGCCGGAAAGCAGTGTGAAGACCTCCGGAGCGCACGAAGAGTAGGTAAGCCTTTGTCCTTCAGATGCCGGAATGCACCGCGAGGCGTTGGTGACAGCCGATGGACCAGGTAAGTGAAGAGCTGTCACTGAAGACTGTAATGCTAACCTGTTCTTTCTTGTCTTTATAGGTGTTGCTGAAGACTGGATTCAGGATGGTAAGCCTTTTTCCTTAGGCCCAGGATCAGATGCAGAAGACACGATGAGCGTTCTGCTGCAGAGGATGCAGAATAACGCAAAGCAAGATTCATCCATCGGGTGTGGTTTAAATAGCCTCCTGTAGTGCTTAGGTGTCTCCTTCCACAGCCACGCCTAGTAAGAAAAGAGTTCCTGCTTTCCAGAAGAGTTCCAGTGTTCTGAATCTAGGGAGTGGCTCCTGCCCCACCCAACAGGAAAAGTAGTTCCAAACAGAAGAGGATCAGAGGCTCAACTGGCAGGCAAGTAAGCAGCATGGTCTGCTGCAGGTAAGTCCACCCAAGCATTATGAGCCCGGCTCTTCCAGCGCTGGGACTGGGCATATTTATGAGCCTGATGCCACTGGCGCCAGGACTGGGTCCAAAAGGTCCCAATTGGGACTAGTTGGCACTCGGAACCTGGGTTATAGATCTGCTTCCAAGGGAGTTGGGAAAACCCTGACCTTTTGGAAGCAGAGATCATGACACCCTGTTATACACATACCCCACTCGCACAGGGCATTTCGCGTGAGAAACTTCCTGTGAACCCCTGTTATACACGTTCCCCTCTCCAATCGCGTGTGAAACTTCCCGCGCACCCCAGGAATACACGTAGCCCACTCGCACAGGGCATTTCGCGTGTGAAACTTCACGCGCACCCCAGGAATACACGTACCCCACTCGCACAGGGCATTGCGCATGTGAAACTTCCAGCGAACCCCTGTTATACACATACCCCACTCACACAGGGCATTTCGCGTGTGAAACTTCCCACGAACCCTTGTTATACACGTTCCCCTCTCCAATCGCGTGTGAAAGTTCATGCGCACCCCAGGGATACACGTACCCCACTCGCACAGGGCATTTCGCATGTGAAACTTCCCGCGAACCCCTCTTATACACGTACCCCACTCGCACAGGGCATTTCGCGTGTGAAACTTCCCACAAACCCCTGTTAAACACATTCCCCTCTCCAATCGCATGTGAAACTTCCCGCGCACCCCAGGAATACACGTACCCCACTCGCACAGGGCATTTCACGTGTGAAACTTCACGCGCACCCCAGGAATACACGTACCCCACTGGCACAGGGCCGATCGCATGTGAAACTTTCCACACACCCCAGGAATACATGTATCCCACTCGCACAGGGCCTATCGCATGTGAAACTTCCCGCGCACCCCAGGAATACACGTACCCCACTCGCACAGGGCATTTCGCGTGTGAAACTTCCCGCGAACCCCTGTTATACACGTTCCCCTCTCCAATTGCGTGCGAAACTTCCCGCGCACCCCAGGAATACACGTCCCCCACTCGCACAGGGCACTTCGCGTGTGAAACTTCACGCGCACCCCAGGAATACACGTACACCACTCGAACAGGGCATTTCGCATGTGAAACTTCCCGCGAATCCCTGTTATACACGTACCCCACTCGCACAGGCCATTTCGCGTGTGAAACTTCCCGCAAACCCCTCTTATACATGTTCCCCTCTCCAATCGCGTGTGAAACTTCCCGCGCACCCCAGGAATACACGTACCCCACTGGCACAGGGCCTATCGCGTGTGAAACTTCCAGCGCAACCCAGGAATACACGAACCCCACTCGCACAGTGCATGTCGCGTGTGAAACTTCCCGCGAACACCTGTTATACACGTTCCCCTCTCCACTTCCAGCGCACCCCAGGAATACACGTAATCCACTCGCACAGGGCATTTCGCGTGTGAAACTTCCCGCAACCCCCTGTTATACACGTTCCCCTCTCCAATTGCGTGTGAAACTTCCCGCGCACTACAGGAATACACGTACCCCACTCGCACAGCGCATTTCGCGTGTGAAACTTCACGCGCACCCCAGGAATACACGTACCCCACTCGCACAGGACATTTCACGTGTGAAACTTCCTGCGAATCCCTGTTATAAACATAACCCACTCGCACAGGGCATTTCGCGTGAGAAACTTCCTGTGAACCCCTGTTATACACGTTCCCCTCTCCAATCGCGTGTGAAACTTCCCGCGCACCCCAGGAATACACGTACCCCACTCGCACAGGGCATTTCGCGTGTGAAACTTCATGCGCACCCCAGGAATACACGTACCCCACTCGCACAGGGCATTCCGCATGTGAAACGTCCAGCGAACCCCTGTTATACACGTACCCCACTCACACAGGGCATTTCGCGTGTGAAACTTCCCACGAACCCTTGTTATACACGTTCCCCTCTTCAATCGCGTGTGAAACTTCATGCGCACCCCAGGAATACACGTACCCCACTGACACAGGGCCAATCGAGTGTCAAACTTCCCGTGAACCCCTGTTATATACGTTCCCCTCTCCAATCGTGTGTGAAACTTCCCGCGCACCCCAGGAATACACGTACCCCACTCGCACAGGGCATTTCGCGCATGAAACTTCCCGTGGACCCCTGTTATATATGTTCCCCTCTCCAATCACGTGTGAACCTTCCCGCGCACCCCAGGAATACACGTACCCCACTCGCACAGGGCATGTCACGTGTGAAACTTCACGTGCACCCCAGGAATACACGTACCCCACTGGCACAGGGCTTATCGTGTGTGAAACTTCCCGCGCACCCCAGGAATACACGTACCCCACTCGCACAGGGCATTTCGCGTGTGAAACTTCCCACGAGCCCCTGTTATACACGTTCCCCTCTCCAATCGTTTGTGAAACTTTCCGTGCACCCCAGGAATACACGTACCCCACTCGCACAGGGCATTTCGCGTGTGAAACTTCACGCGCACCCCAGGCATACACGTACCCCAATCGAACAGGGCATTTCGCGTGTGAAACTTCCCGCGAATCCCTGTTATATACGTACCCCACTCGCACAGGGCATTTCGCGTGTGAAACTTCCCGCGAACCCCTGTTATACACGTTCCCCTCTCCAATCGCGTGTGAAATTTCCCGCGCACCCCAGGAATACACGTACCCCACTTGCACAGGGCATTTCATGTGTGAATCTTCATGCGCACCCCAGGAATACACGTACCCCACTAGCACAGGGCCTATCGCGTGTGAAACTTCCAGCGCACCCCAGGAATACACGTACCCCACTCGCACAGGGCATTTCGCATGTGAAACTTCCAGCGAACCCCTGTTATACACGTTCCCCTCTCCAATCGTGTGTGAAACTTCCCGTGCACCTCAGGAATACACGTACCCCACTCGCACAGCGCATTTCGCATGTGAAACTTCACGCGCACCCCACGAATACACGTACCCCACTCGCACAGGGCATTTCGCGTGTGAAACTTCCAGCAAATTCCTGTTATACACCTACCCCACTCGCACAGGGCATTTCACGTGTGAAACTTCCCGTGAACCCCTGTTATGCACGTTCCCCTCTCCAATCGCGTGTGAAACTTCCCGCGCACCCCAGGAATACACGTACCCCACTCGCACAGGGCCTATCGCATGTGAAACTTCCCATTCACCCCAGGAATACATGTACCCCACTCGCACAGGGCATTTCGCGTGTGAAACTTCCCACGAACCCCTGTTATACACGTACCCCACTCGCACAGGGCATTTCACGTGTCAAACTTCCCGCAAACCCCTGTTTTACACGTTCCCCTCTCCAATCGTGTGTGAAACTTCCCGCGCACCCCAGGAATACATGTAACCCACACGCACAGGGCATTTCGCGTGTTAAACTTCCCACGAACCCCTGTTATATACGGTCCCCTCTCCAATCGCGTGTGAAACTTCCCGCGCACCCCAGGAATACACATACCCCACTCGCACAGGGCATTTCACGTGTGAAACTTCCCGCGAACCCCTGTTATATACGTTCCCCTCTCCAATCGCGTGAGAAACTTCCCGCGCACCCCAGGAATACACGTACCCCACTCGCACAGGGCATTTCACGTGTGAAACTTCAAGTGCACCCCAGGAATACACGTACCCCACTGGCAAAGGGCCTATCGCGTGTGAAACTTCCCGCGCAACCCAGGAATACATGTACCCCACTCGCATAGGGCATTTCGTGTGTGAAACTTCCCGCAAACCCCTGTTATACACGTTCCCCTCTCCTATCGCGTGTGAAACTTCCCGCACACCACAGGAATACACGTACCCCACTCGCACAGGGCATTTTGCGTGTGAAACTTCACGCGCACCCCAGGAATACACGTACTCCACTCGAACAGGGCATTTCGCATGTGAAACTTCCCGCGAATCCCTGTTATACACGTACCCCACTCGCACAGGGCATTTCGCGTGTGAAACTTCCCCCGAACCCCTGTTATACACGTTCCCCTCTCCAATCGCGTGTGAAACTTCCCGCGCACCCCAGGAATACATGTACCCCACTCGCACAGGGCATTTCGCGTGTGAAACTTCACGCGCACCCCAGGAATACACATACCCCACTCGCGCAGGGAATTTTGCATGTGAAACTTCCTGCGAACCCCTGTTAAACACGTACCCCACTCGCACAGGGCATTTCGCGTGTGAAACTTCCCACGAACCCCTGTTATACACGTTCCCCTCTCCAATCGCGTGTGAAACTTCATGCGCACCCCAGGAATACACATACCCCACTGGCACAGGGCCTATCGCGTGTGAAACTTCCCGCGCACCCCAGGAATACATGTACTCCACTTGCACACTGTGATGCTGGAAATGCATCAGAGGGACAGGGCCTCTGAATCCTTGTCCTTTACTGCCTTTTATCGTGTGTTCTGTCATGTTTTCTGCCCAGGAGTCCATTTGGGACTCCTGGCAGTGCAGCTCTCTTTTGGTTTGGTGAACAGACCCATGGGATACCCTTATGGCACCCATGGGTAGGGGTACAACCCTGTGCCCCTAGTGTATGTTTTTGGGCACCTGTGGGTGGCCCACGGAGCAGGGTATGGGCTGGTGGCAGCTCCATGCTGAACTTGACAGGTGCTCTGGGTGTCCTCCATTTTGGGATACCCAGGCCCTGCCATTGGGATCAGTTGATTCCTGATAGAAACAAGATGGCCCCTGTGGCCTCTTGCTTTCTATTGCCTGTTGTCTTGTTTTTCCCAAAGTCCTGGGAAGCCCTGACTCTGTCCCTTCCCCCTGACTGGCTGTTGGGTGGAAGTTCCATATATGGTGTTGTTGTGAAGGCCCAGCTAGACTGACTGGAGCCTTTCCAGTGACTGTATGTTGTGGGTGCCTCCTGTGGGTGGGACCTGGGTGAATGGAGTAGGTGACCAATATACACTCCTTGTTGTGGTTGTCTGGTTTCTGGCATGTGAGACAAAGACTGAGACAGCCTTGCCCGAAACTGGCCTGAATGCAGTGTGTAGTGTTGAATGGCTGGGTACTTGTCCCAATCCACATTCCTTGTTGTGAGTGTCTGAAAGGGAGGAGTGTGGCCTGAATGCACTGTGTGCCTGATTGGCTGACTGACTGCATGAATGCCCTTCTGTGTGATTGGCTGCTGTGTGTGTGCCAGCAGTGTGGATGAGAGACAGAATAGTATATCTGGGGACCTCTCACCACTGGAAATTGTTCAGAAGCGTTCAGAAGCTGAGTCTCCACTCAAGAGTAACTGGAACTGCTGACCCTCGACGCCCAGTTGGAAGAAGAAGACTTGCTGCTGCATTTGCTTCGACCGATCCGAAGGCTGCCGTGTTCGTCGAGGACTGACCCGAGAGAGGACCTGGCTAGGCGCCCTCTTCCCGTGCTCCGAGGGACCATCGAGCACCGCTGAACTTTCGCCGAAGCTCCCTGGACGCCAGACCATCGAAAGGCTGCCGACCGGAGAAGGGGACTGCCGAGGAGAACGAAGTAAAGCACCCGGACCTCGACGCTGTCGAAGTCCATTGCCATCGACCAGGGTTCGCAGGTCTGTGTAACCGCTGGAGGCCCGTCGAAGTTGTGTTGCCCAGCCGTGGGAACCACTTGACGCCGTGCCGCCGACGCCCGGAGCCGTCCGCTCCTTGCCTAAGAACATTTGACTCGAAGGACTCCCTCGTCCGCATCGTCGACCGCTTTTGTCCTGACGAAGAAAGTCGAGGACGACCAACGCGCCGAGGAGAATCCGCCGGTGGGTTTCCCGCCACCTCACGACTCCAAAGACTCGAGCGACTCGACGCCCTTGCTGGGCCACCGTCATTCACAATCTTTGCGGTCCAGAACTAGTGTCGCTGAGGTGCCCCGCACGCCTCTTCCTCGCAGGACGCCGACGTCTCGACGCCGATGAGCACCGCTCGGATCGAAGCCTGCCGCCTCATCGACGCGTTCTACCCTGTTTGTTGTCGGACGTTCGACGCCCCGTGTCTCCCGCTTGAAAGGGAAGGCATTCAAGAAGGGCCGTCGATTCCCCGACACCGAACACCGAGTTCCTCGACGCTTCTCGACGCCTCTCGACGATCCGTGACTCCTGCTTAAAGGGGGTCATTCAAGAAGGATCTGTCGACGCCTCTTCGAAGAACTCGACTCCACCAGGTACATTGGGGGGGTAAAAACATTGTAGGAGAGAATAAGACTATTGAACAATATATGGACTGGGCTTGTGTTATATCTCTTTATTTTACAGGTTGCCCAGGTGGGGGGATCTCCACACAGAACTGTGTCCAGTAGCAAGGGCCAGTCTTCTGCCTATTGTTTCAACCATCTGTTATCTCTCCTCTCTCTATTGCTGGTTTCCTTCTTATTGATCTGCGTGCCATTTTTACAGTATTGTGAATGCACTTTAATGAGGTCTAATATTAGTGGTACCACTTTAGAATTGTAGATATTTACCATTATTGATTTTCCTGAGCACAAAGTGCGTTGTTGTGATAAGTGTACATAACCCTTGAATATTAATTATATAAAGACTGTGTTTTCAGTAATACAGTGTGTGGACATTCCTTTGTGGGGGCTTGGGGATACACTGTACTTAAGAACCAGCCTGCATCACCTCCTGAGAAGCTAGGCCTTGATTGCTCGTCCATAGCTACCGTAATAGAGAATCTTGGCGGGGGTCCTCTGTGCCTCTCCTCTACCATATAGAGAGCGGAAGTACAGACCCCCCCACCGGTCTTTACAAGCTGGTGGCAGCAGTGGGATGCTTATGGTTTTAAGACTCAGTGTATAACCGTGCCACTTACAAAATATCCGCACTTTATTAGATTAAGGTTTGGGTGTGTTCCAAATAACTGCATTACAAGCAATGGAGTCCATTGCGAATGGTAAATTGACTAGGATGAGCTTAGAGGCTCTCCAGAGTGCTTGTGAAGCCAGGGAGTTAGACTTTGTGGATAAGTCTAGGGCTGAGCTGATAGCTGCCCTGGTGGACTACCAGACTGATGGTGAAACTCTCGATGAAGGGGGGGATGCAACCAGTGAGGACTCTTCCCCTGGGGTTTTCGCTGAATCTGTTTCTGGGAATGCCGCCATTCCTGCTGCCTCTGTTCCGAACCCCAGCAATTCCATGGAACTTGAGTTATTAAGGATGAAGTTAGCCTTTGAATATCGCAAGTTGGAAATAGAAGCTGAGCTTAAGAAAGAGGAGCTGGCACAGCAAGTGGAACTCAAGAATAGGGATCTTGCGCTCAAAGAAAAGGACACTGAATGTCAGAGAATCCAGTTAGAGAAAGCTCGAGTGGAGACTTCAGCTAAACCAATTGAGAGTGGCAGGTCCCCAGCCACCAAGTTTATGAAAGATTTGGTTGGTGTGTTTTTGGAGGGTTCAGATATCCTCCAATGGATTGAAGCGTTTGAAATGGCTTGTGCAATTCATGATGTGGATAAAAGAGATTGGGCTAAGTGTTTGTTAAGCAGAGTGCCTCAAACTGGATATGACTGTATTCTGAAGCTGAGTGTGGAAGAAAGGGGTCAGTATGATTGTATGAAGTCTGCTTTAATTGCCAAGTTTGGCAAGACACCTACCCAATACCTTAAAAGGTTCAGGGATTTTAAGAAACGAGAGAATATGTCTTGGGTTGACTGGGTGAGTGCTGCGCACATGAACATGATGGGGTGGATTGACGGGTACAAGGTGAAAACTTTTGCTGAATTATCCCACCTGTTGTTTTTTGAGCATTTTTCTGAAGCCTGTTCACCAGAGCTGCGTCAGTATGTTGCTGACCAGAACATTTTGGACCCCTTTAAGCTGGATAGGTTGGCAAACAAGTGGGTCTCCCACCGGGTGTCCCCTAAGGACTCCAGTGGGAAGGACAAGGACAAAGAAAAGGGGACCTCTCAGAAAGCTGAGGAGTCCCAAAAGCAATCACAGTCGGGTAAACCAAAACCTTCCTCTCCTAAGACCCAAAAGCCTAGTGGGGATAAGTCATCTGTGGGTGGGAATAAGAGTAGTGGTCCACCTGCTGCAAAGCAGGCTCCCAGTGGTTCCAGTACCGTACCTCGCACTCCTAGCACTTGTTGGGATTGTGGGGCTCTGGACCACAGAAGGGGTGACTCCAAGTGTAAAGGTAAGGCACTTGGAGCACAGGCTGTCAGCCTGAGCTACCCTTACCCCATGTCTGAGGTGGAGGCCACTGTCCTCCCCTCCTCTACAGGAATCACCTTTGGTGCTCCTGTAGAGATTTCCTTAGTGTCCCTTGGGGCCTGGGACCAGTGCGCAGAAGTACTGGTGACTATCCCGCAGAACACCCGTAGGTTTTTGAGAAGTGTCCTCTTGAATGGCCAGCCTTCTACTGGTTTGAGAGACACTGGGGCAAGCATGACAGTGGTGGACAGGACCCTGCTCAGGCCAGAGGACTATGTCAGTGCTCCTCTGAGAACCACCAGGTTAGCTGGTTGGCCTCCCAAATTATCGCCTGTAGCCTTAGTCACACTCATGATTGGAGACAAGACAGCAAAGCTTCCTGTCCTGGTTCAGGACAATGTCTCTGCTAACATTCTGTTAGGAAATGATTTAGTAGAGTTGGGGTTGATCTCGGATGGTCTTCCCATGACTGCTGCTGCGGTCACTAGGTCACAGGTGACACCGGGTCTGGCTGTGAGTCAGGTACCCGAGCCAAAGGCGAGGCCTAAGGCAAGAAGAAGGAAGACCAAGAAGGCCACCTCTGTGGGGGAACACCTTCTCTTCCTGCTGTTCCGACAGCACCCATTGGGATCCATGCTCCGGACGGGCTGGGTCCAGTGAAAAACCCAAACTCAACTCCTGAGGGAGAAGAGACAGAAAACTCTCCTGTGGGAGAGGTTCTCAACCCGGAGGATCATCCCGACCTTCAATGCTTGTTAGCTGAAGGGGGACCCTCCCGGGCAGACTTCTGTAAAATACAGAGAGAGTGCCACTCTCTCGAGGGTCTGAAGTGCCTAGGACATTCAAGATTTATTGGGAGGGTGAGCTCCTTGTTAGTGAGCCCACTAAGCCTGAACCTGGTGCCCGCAAGAGGTTGGTGGTACCCCAGGTTTACAGGTCCTTCCTACTGCAGTTGGCGCATGAGGTGCCCTTGGCTGGTCATCTTGGTACCAAGAAGACTAAGCAGAGGCTCTCTGCCCACTTCTACTGGCCCCGGATGGGAGTAGAAGTGGAGTCCCACTGCAGGACCTGCCCAACTTGTCAGTTGTCTGGCAAGACTGGAGGCAGGGTCATTGCCCCACTGCAGCCATTGCCAGTGGTTGGCACACCGTTCGAGAGGGTGGGCATCGACATTGTCGGTCCCCTGGACCCTTGCACTTGCGGTGGACATCGGTTCATCCTGGTCTTGGTTGATCATGCCACCAGGTACCCTGAGGCTATACCCCTTCGGACTATTACTGCCAAGGTGGTTGCCAGGGCTCTCCTGGGCATTTTTACCCGTGTTGGATTCCCCAAGGAAGTTGTCTCTGACAGAGGATCCAACTTCATGTCCAGTTACATGAAGAACATGTGGAAAGAGTGCGGGGTAACCTACAAGTTCTCCACCTCTTACCACCCCCAGACCAATGGTCTGGTTGAGAGATTTAACAAAACTCTCAAGGGCATGCTAGGTGCTTTGGAAGAGCCCCTAAGGAGGAAATGGGATCTCCTCCTGCCATGCCTGCTGTTTGCTTACAGAGAGGTACCTCAAGAGGGTGTTGGTTTCAGCCCCTTTGAGTTACTCTTTGGACATCCCGTGAGGGGGCCCCTCGCCTTGATCAGGGAAGGCTTGGAAGCCACCCCTCCAGGTCCCGCCAAGCAAGTGGGGGACTATGTGTTAGGCCTCAGGCGGAGGATGACACAAATGATGGGTCAGGCAACAGCAAATCTCAAGGCCAGCCAGGAATTGAATAAGTACTGGCATGACCTTAAAGCTTCGCAAGTGGATTGGACTCCGGGACAGGAAATCCTTGTGATGGAGCCTACAAAGCCTAGGGCTTTGGCCGACAAATGGACTGGACCCTTCAGGATAATCTCCAAGATGGGCGAAGTCAATTATCTGGTTGACATGGGTGCCTCTGGGGTAGCCCCTCAGGTATTCCATGTCAACAGGCTCAAGCCTTTCCACAGGCGAGCAGAGGTCTCATGTCTCTTGCTAGCTTCAGGGCAAGAAGAGGATGAGAGTGAGCCCCTTCCTGATTTGCTGCATAGCAACCCTCAGGATGGCTCAGTGGAGGGAGTACGTCTCTCTCCAGATTTGACAACAGAGCAGCAGAGGGCCTGCAGGGCTTTGCTCCAGCAGTATGCCTCTCTGTTTTCACTGACACCGGGCCTTACACCGTGGTGTAAGCACGAAATTGACACTGGTGACAGTGTGCCTGTCAAAAGCAGGTGCTACCGTATGTCAGATACCGTCAAGACCCACATCCAGGCTGAGGTCGCCAAGATGTTGGATCTGGGTGTTATTGAACCCTCAACCAGTCCCTGGTCCAGTCCAGTGGTCCTTGTCCCTAAAGCAAGTTCCCAGGCGGGTACCAAGGATTGGAGGTTCTGTGTGGACTACCGAGGAGTCAATGCCGTCACCAAAACTGACGCGCACCCATTGCCCAGGGCTGATGAGCTTGTGGACACCATAGGTGCTGCCAAATTTGTGAGCACCTTTGACCTCACCTCAGGCTATTGGCAAATAGCTCTGACGGACCATGCCAAGGAAAAGACGGCATTCTCCACCCCTGGGGGACACTACCAGTTTAGGGTCATGCCTTTTGGGTTGAAGAATGCCCCTGCCACCTTCCAGAGATTGGTCAACCATGCGCTCAGTGGACTGGAAGCCTTTTGTGTGGCTTACTTAGACGACATTGCCGTCTACAGTTCCACCTGGGAAGAGCATTTGACACATCTGGATAAGGTGTTGCAGGCCTTGAAAAGGGCTAACCTCACTATCAAGGCCACCAAGTGCCAGATAGCTCAGGGGAAAGTTACCTATCTTGGTCATGAGGTAGGAGGGGGTCAAATCCAACCTCTCTCCAGTAAAGTACAGGATGTACAGAACTGGGAGACTCCCACTACTCAAACCCAGGTAAGAGCCTTTTTGGGCCTCACTGGGTACTATCGCAATTTCATGGCAGACTATGGAACCATAGCTGCACCCCTGACAGCTCTAACTTCACCCAAACAGCCTAGGAAGGTTAATTGGACTGAAGACTGTCAGAGGGCCTTTGATGGCTTGAAAGAAAGTCTGTGTAGGGCACCTGTGTTGAGTGCGCCTGACTACAGCCGACCCTTTATCGTCCAGACGGATGCCTGCGACACCGGAATTGGAGCTGTCTTGTCCCAGTTAGATGACAAAGGGAGAGAACATCCTATCATATTCATCAGTAGACAACTCAAGGGTAGAGAACTTAGGTGGGCTACTGTTTAAAAGGAGTGTTTTAGCATAGTTTGGAGCCTTAGGTGTTTTAGGCCCTACCTTACGGGGTCTGCCTTCAAGGTCCAAACAGATCATAAGCCCCTGAAGTGGCTTATGCAGATGAAGGGTGAAAATCCGAAATTGCTCAGGTGGTCCATTAGCCTGCAAGGGCTAGACTTCACCATAGAGCACAGACCAGGGAAGAGTCACGATAATGCAGATGGCCTTTCCATAAGGTATGTTCACCGTCTGGATGAGGGTGTCTATCCCGTGGGAGATTAGACACCCTCCACCTCAGTCTGGGGGGGGCGACTGTGATGCTGGAAATGCATCAGAGGGACAGGGCCTCTGAATCCTTGTCCTTTACTGCCTTTTATCGTGTGTTCTGTCATGTTTTCTGCCCAGGAGTCCATTTGGGACTCCTGGCAGTGCAGCTCTCTTTTGGTTTGGTGAACAGACCCATGGGATACCCTTATGGCACCCATGGGTAGGGGTACAACCCTGTGCCCCTAGTGTATGTTTTTGAGCACCTGTGGGTGGCCCACAGAGCAGGGTATGGGCTGGTGGCAGCTCCATGCTGAACTTGACAGGTGCTCTGGGTGTCCTCCATTTTGGGATACCCAGGCCCTGCCATTGGGATCAGTTGATTCCTGATAGAAACAAGATGGCCCCTGTGGCCTCTTGCTTTCTATTGCCTGTTGTCTTGTTTTTCCCAAGGTCCTGGGAAGCCCTGACTCTGTCCCTTCCCCCTGAATGGCTGTTGGGTGGAAGTTCCATATATGGTGTTGTTGTGAAGGCCCAGGTAGACTGACTGGAGCCTTCCCAGTGACTGTATGTTGTGGGTGCCTCCTGTGGGTGGGACCTGGGTGAATGGAGTAGGTGACCAATATACACTCCTTGTTGTGGTTGTCTGGTTTCTGGCATGTGAGACAAAGACTGAGACAGCCCTGCCCGAAACTGGCCTGAATGCAGTGTGTAGTGTTGAATGGCTGGGTACTTGTCCCAATCCACATTCCTTGTTGTGAGTGTCTGAAAGGGAGGAGTGTGGCCTGAATGCACTGTGTGCCTGATTGGCTGACTGACTGCATGAATGCCCTTCTGTGTGATTGGCTGCTGTGTGTGTGCCAGCAGTGTGGATGAGAGACAGAATAGTATATCTGGGGACCTCTCACCACTGGAAATTGTTCAGAAGCGTTCAGAAGCTGAGTCTCCACTCAAGAGTAACTGGAACTGCTGACCCTCGACGCCCAGTTGGATGAAGAAGACTTGCTGCTGCATTTGCTTCGACCGATCCGAAGGCTGCCGTGTTCGTCGAGGACTGACCCGAGAGAGGACCTGGCTAGGCGCCCTCTTCCCGTGCTCCGAGGGACCATCGAGCACCGCTGAACTTTCGCCGAAGCTCCCTGGACGCCAGACCATCGAAAGGCTGCCGACCGGAGAAGGGGACTGCCGAGGAGAACGAAGTAAAGCACCCGGACCTCGACGCTGTCGAAGTCCATTGCCGTCGACCAGGGTTCGCAGGTCTGTGTAACCGCTGGAGGCCCGTCGAAGTTGTGTTGCCCAGCCGTGGGAACCACTTGACGCCGTGCCGCCGACGACCGGAGCCGTCCGCTCCTTGCCTAAGAACATTTGACTCGAAGGACTCCCTCGTCCGCATCGTCGACCGCTTTTGTCCTGCCGAAGAAAGTCGAGGACGACCAACGCGCCGAGGAGAATCCGCCGGTGGGTTTCCCGCCACCTCACGACTCCAAAGACTCGAGCGACTCGACGCCCTTGCTGGGCCACCGTCATTCACAATCTTTGCGGTCCAGAACTAGTGTCGCCGAGGTGCCCCTCACGCCTCTTCCTCGCAGGACGCCGACGTCTCGACGCCGACGAGCACCGCTCGGAACGAAGCCTGCCGCCTCATCGGCGCCGTTCTACCCTGTTTGTTGTCGGACGTTCGACGCCCCGTGTCTCCCGCTTGAAAGGGAAGGCATTCAAGAAGGGCCGTCGATTCCCCGACACCGAACACCGAGTTCCTCAACGCTTCTCGACGCCTCTCGACGATCCGTGACTCCTGCTTAAAGGGGGTCATTCAAGAAGGATCTGTCGACGCCTCTTCGAAGAACTCGACTCCACCAGGTACATTGGGGGGGTAAAAACATTGTAGGAGAGAATAAGACTATTGAACAATATATGGACTGGGCTTGTGTTATATCTCTTTATTTTACAGGTTGCCCAGGTGGGGGGATCTCCACACAGAACTGTGTCCAGTAGCAAGGGCCAGTCTTCTGCCTATTGTTTCAACCATCTGTTATCTCTCCTCTCTCTATTGCTGGTTTCCTTCTTATTGATCTGCGTGCCATTTTTACAGTATTGTGAATGCACTTTAATGAGGTCTAATATTAGTGGTACCACTTTAGAATTGTAGATATTTACCATTATTGATTTTCCTGAGCACAAAGTGCGTTGTTGTGATAAGTGTACATAACCCTTGAATATTAATTATATAAAGACTGTGTTTTCAGTAATACAGTGTGTGGACATTCCTTTGTGGGGGCTTGGGGATACACTGTACTTAAGAACCAGCCTGCATCACCTCCTGAGAAGCTAGGCCTTGATTGCTCGTCCATAGCTACCGTAATAGAGAATCTTGGCGGGGGTCCTCTGTGCCTCTCCTCTACCATATAGAGAGCGGAAGTACAGACCCCCCCACCGGTCTTTACACACAGGGCATTTCGTGTGTGAAACTTCCCGCAAACCCCTGTTATACACGTACCCCACTTGCACAGGGTGTTTCGCGTGTGAAACTTCCCACAAACCCCTGTTATACACGTTCCCCTCTCCAATCGCGTGTGAAACTTCACGCGCACCCCAGGAATACACGTACCCCACTCGCACAGGGCATTTCACGTGTGAAACTTCACGTGCACCCCAGCAATACACGTACCCCACTCGCACAGGGCATTTCGCATGTGAAACTTCCCGCGAACCCCTCTTATACACGTACCCCACTCGCACAGGTTATTTCGCGTGTGAAACTTCCTGCTAACCCCTGTTATATACGTTCCCCTCTCCAATCGCGTGTGAAACTCCCCGCGCACCCCAGGAATACACGTACCCCACTCGCACAGGGCATTTCACGTGTGAAACTTCACGTGCACCCCAGCAATACACGTACCCCACTCGCACAGGGCATTTCGCATGTGAAACTTCCCGCGAACCCCTCTTATACACGTACCCCACTCGCACAGGTTATTTCGCGTGTGAAACTTCCTGCTAACCCCTGTTATATACGTTCCCCTCTCCAATCGCGTGTGAAACTCCCCGCGCACCCCAGGAATACACGTACCCCACTCGCACAGGGCATTTTGCGTGTGAAACTTCCCGCGAACCCCTGTTATACACGTTCCCCTCTCCAATCGCGTGTGAAACTTCCTGCGCACCCCAGGAATACATGTAACCCACACGCACAGGGCATTTCGCGTGTGAAACTTCCCGCGAACCCCTGTTATATACGTTCCCCTCTCCAATCGCGTGTGAAACTTCACGCGCACCCCAGGAATACACGTACCCCACTCGCACAGGGCATTTCGCGTGTGAAACTTCCCGCGAATCCCTGTTATACCCACTCGCACAGGCATTTCGCGTGTGAAACTTCCCGCGAACCCTGTTATACACGTTCCCCTCTCCAATCGCGTGTGAAACTTCCCGCGCACCCCAGGAATACACGTACCCCACTCGCACAGGGCATTTCACGTGTGAAACTTCACGTGCACCCCAGGAATACACGTACCCCACTGGCAAAGGGCCTATTGCGTGTGAAATTTAACGCGCACCAGAGGAATACATGTACCCCACTCGCACAGGGCATTTCGCGTGTGAAACTTCCCGCAAACCCCTGTTATACATGTTCCCCTCTCCAATCGCGTGTGAAACTTCCCGCGCACCCCAGGAATACACGTACCCCACTCGCACAGCGCATTTCGCATGTGCAACTTCACGCGCACCCCAGGAATACACGTACCTCACTTGAACAGGGCATTTCGCGTGTGAAACTTCACGCGCACCCCAGGAATACACGTACCTCACTCGAACAGGGCATTTTGCTTGTGAAACTTCCCGCGAATCCCTGTTATACACGTACCCCACTCGCACAGGGCATTTCGCGTGTGAAACTTCCCGCGAACCCCTGTTATATACGTTCCCCTCTCCAATCGCGTGTGAAACTTCCCGCGAATCCCTGTTATACACGTACCCCACTCGCACAGGGCATTTCGCGTGTGAAACTTCCCGTGAACCCCTGTTATACACGTTCCCCTCTCCAATCACGTGTGAAACTTCCCGCGCACCCCAGGAATACACGTACCCCACTCGCACAGGGCATTTCGCGTGTGAAACTTCACGCGCACCCCAGGAATACACCTACCCCACTCGCACAGGGCATTTCGCATGTGAAACTTCACGCGCACCCCAGGAATACACGTACCTCACTCGAACAGGGCATTTTGCTTGTGAAACTTCCCGCGAATCCCTGTTATACACGTACCCCACTCGCACAGGGCATTTTGCGTGTGAAACTTCCCGCGAACCCCTGTTATATACGTTCCCCTCTCCAATCGCGTGTGAAACTTCCCGCGCACCCCAGGAATACGCGTACCCCACTCGCACAGGGCATTTCACGTGTGAAACTTCACGTGCACCCCAGGAATACACGTACCCCACTGGCAAAGGGCCTATCGCGTGTGAAATTTAACGCGCACCCGAGGAATACATGTACCCCACTCGCACAGGGCTTTTCGCGTGTGAAACTTCCCGCAAACCCCTGTTATACATGTTCCCCTCTCCAATCGCGTGTGAAACTTCCCGCGCACCCCAGGAATACACGTACCCCACTCGCACAGAGCATTTCGCATGTGAACCTTGATGCGCACCCCAGGAATACACGTACCTCACTCGAACAGGGCATTTCGCGTGTGAAACTTCCCGCGAATCCCTGTTATACACGTACCCCACTCGCACAGGGCATTTCGCGTGTGAAACTTCCCGTGAACCCCTGTTATACACGTTCCCCTCTCCAATCACGTTTGAAACTTCCCGCGCACCCCAGGAATACACGTACCCCACTCGCACATCGCATTTCGCGTGTGAAACTTCACGCGCACCCCAGGAATACACCTACCCCACTCGCACACGGAATTTCGCATGTGAAACTTCACGCGCACCCCAGAAATACACGTACCTCACTCGAACAGGGCATTTTGCATGTGAAACTTCCCGCGAATCCCTGTTATACACGTACCCCACTTGCACAGGGCATTTCGCGTGTGAAACTTCCCGCGAACCCCTGTTATACATGTTCCCCTCTCCAATCGCATGTGAAACTTCCTGCGCACCCCTGTTAAACACGTACCCCACTCGCACAGGGCATTTTGCGTGTGAAACTTCCCACGAACCCCTGTTATACACGTTCCCCTCTCCAATCGCGTGTGAAACTTCACGCACACCCCAGGAATACACCTACCCCACTGGCACAGGGCCTATCGCGTGTGAAACTTCCCGCACACCCCAGGAATACATGTACTCCTCTCGCACAGGGCATTTCGCGTGTGAAACTTCCCGCAAACCCCTGTTATACACGTACCCCACTCGCACAGGGCATTTCGCGTGTGAAACTTCCCACGAACCCCTGTTATACACGTTCCCCTCTCCAATCGCGTGTGAAACTTCCCGCGCACCCCAGGAATACACGTACCCCACTCACACAGGGCATTTCGCGTGTGAAGCTTCCCGCGAACCCCTGTTATATACGTTCCCCTCTCCAATCACGTGTGAAACTTCCCATGCACCCCAGGAATACACGTACCCCACTCACACAGGGCATTTCACTTGTGAAACTTCCCGCAAATCCCTGTTATACACTGCTCCAATTGCGTGACACTCCTCGTGCAGTGGGGTACGTGTATTTGGAGGGGTGTGTGGGGAGTTTTACAGGCGTTTTCATGGTTGGGGGCCTGTGCGCCATATACGGGATTTGTGCGCTGTGCATGGCGCACGGGGAGGGGTTGGGGGCGTAACTGGTGCTGCTGCAGAGTCGCTGCGCCACTCTGTGCCATGGCTGGTTTTGGAAACTAAAATCCATGAATACGCTGTGCGGGGAAATGGATTTTAGCGCACGTGGCTGGCGCAGAAATTTGAACACGCACACTGTGCGCCAGCCGCGTGCGCCACTTGTGCGCTGAATTCTATGAATTACCCTCTTTATATTGATGTAGGACCGTCCACCTGCAACATTTGCCTTGCACAGCGCCAACACGTATTGATAGTCAGCCATTAACAATGTAGTACACATTACATACTTTTAGCAAACGTTTTAGTTATCTGAAAATGACATCAGCTAAGGCCATCCCTCCTCCCCAAGAAACAGCAGCACTGCTGTAATGAAGGAGCATGACAAACACTGCCCCAACCTTAGAAATAACAAACGCACAATATTTTTGCACCGGCCACCCATCCCCCCATATCACTGTTTAATGCGTCTTTCCTCATTTACGTTGGCCTTATTAGCTGTGCTACCAAAAATAGAAAGCCATCCGTTAACAAAGGAAATGTTGCGTTAAGAACCACCTTTCACAGTGTAAATATATATTTTTTTTAAAAATTGCATACACTCCATGTACTTTATATTTCTCAGTAAAAGACATAGACGCAATAAGATTTGTCATTAATAGTATAGATGTGCAAAGCATTAACGTGTGCTACGGAAAAATAGGATTTCTGGTTATAATCCGGGCTGGATTACTAAACAACATCATTTTTCAAGATGGCCACCATCGAAAGGAAAGGCGGCTGTTCCATACATGGCCCCTCTTCGCTTTCCATGGCAGCAAGCAAAAAGCAAAAGTATGTGCCGAGACGCAGAACCTGTACATAACCATACAGCAATTACAAAACAAAATCCTTTTTCAAGATGGCCACCATAGAAAGGGAAAGTGATTGTTACATACATTGCCCCTCTTGGCTTTCCATGAAAGCCTCCAAAAAGCAACAGTAGATGCCGTGACGCAGAACCTGCAAATAAACATACATCGACGTAGAATGTGGTACCTTACATTTCGAAATGATACACAGGATTTTAAAAGAAAACGTTAACATTTTAGAATTTGTAAAGTACTTTTATTTAACAAACAACTGTCAGAGACCAACGGACTAATCCCATTTCCAATTAAATTGTTGCAATGGTTCTAATGGCGACAATGAAAATGTTCTTGGTGAGACACACACAGTTATTTTCGCATACACAAAGTATGTGTTGCTGTTAAAGCACCCACTTTGTTGGCACAGGTATTTCCAAGACGGCGCCATGACTGTTGCCTTACAACACCATAAATGATGTTATGTCACTCCTAATCGCTAGTTCAGCGTAGGGACAGAGGGGGCCTGGCCGGTCATCCATAACATTATAATGGACAGACAGCCGGTCATGAGCAGTTGCATCTGGCGTTGAAAGAAGCCGTCACTCGGCATCTGGAAACCATGGCATGCACAGTACGGCAAAATGTAGCTAGGCTGAAAACGTAAGAGAAAATCTGTGTCAATACCCAACCTTTAGGAAAAACTTCCAAAACAGACACAAAGATTGTGGAAAGTAGTACACAAATGAAAGTGGACAAATAAGACATTTTAAAGAAATATTAGCGTTGACCATGGGTACATATAGTGACACCCTACAAACGCAGAGAAATAGCAGACGCCGTAAGGGTTAAAAAAAGGGCAACTACACAGCAAGATGGTAATTCAGTTATGAAGGCAGCATGAATGGACAAGCAAGAAAAAATGACATGTCTTGATGTTACAGAAGACCAAAAGAACGTGCAAAGTGATACACAAAGCTATGTTGGGCAAGCATAACATTTGAAAGAAAAATAAATAACGGTGAACAAGGGTGACTGTAGTCATAGCCTGCAAATGCGAACAATGTGCACTCTCTGTTATTGGAGGAAAATTACAACTGCGCAAAAAGATAATACTTCAGTTACATTGTCACAATTAGTGTTTGGAAATATAAAATTAAAACGCGGGTTGGTGTAGAGTCGTCAAAATTAAACTTCCATCATCTTGACAGCCTCCATTTGTTTGGCAAAGTTAGACAGCAAAGTGTCCGCATCAAAGAATCTTCGTGAACTGATATTTCATGTTCCTTACAAACTTTTTTAAAACATAACCTTATCAAATGGTATTTTTTTCCAAGCTTTCATTCCTTGCATAGCTTTTGAAGTTTCCGTTTTGCTCAAGGTCAAAAAACAATAGCCCCTTATGGATTGACTTGGATGCGTGGGCCTACTCAGCTCGCAACCAAAAAAGCAAATCAACTGACCTTCACTCAGAAGGCAAATACATTCTCACTTTGCAACAACATACGAGCATCCAATCATGAGAACCGCTACTCCCATACGCCTCCAAAACCACTGTTTCCATCAAATACTCCAGGTGGCCGCCTCAGATTTGAAAACATAGGACGCCAGTCCGACTTCAATATTAATCTGAAAACATTACAACACAGACACAGGCATTGGTCGCCGTACATTGAGCACCAACTTCCACTTTACCGTATGAATTTGGTGGCAAGAAAACACCACTTTTTGAGTTTGCGCTGCCACATTGCATCCCAACCTAATTAAAGCTCACCTTCGGAAACAGTATTTCATAAGTACAACAAGTGCGTTGGTGTCTTGTTTTGTATGTGTTACCGGCGATGTCCGTGTACACCAAAACATGAACAAAAGATAGCGGAGGCCGCGAAGAAATCTGACGCACTTCACGCTGCTCCACAACCAGTCAGTGAAAGCGTCACATGTCCGTGGACATGACGCTACGGATTAGCCAATCGATTTCTTGTCCGCGGAGCAAACACGGAAGTGTGACCGCAGAGCGGACATAGATATCACTCATTTTTGCAGACCTACTTTTTGATCATTGTAAAGAAAACTACTTGACGAATTTTCACCAAATTTACAAAAGCACTCTTTTGTGGCCAAGCCGCTGCTCCTGCCGCAAATTTGGTGAAAATTCGTCCAGCGGTTTCGGCTGTAGGCGTGCGTAGTTTTTCTCCCATTCAGTCTATGGGAAAAAAAGACATTTTGGGATCCCCCCTATAACTTTTCCCCCCCTGGACCAAACATCATCAAACTTTGCAACAAAAAAAATTTCAGGCTGGCCCATATACTTTTTTTGCAAAGTTTGGTGAAGATTCGTCCAGGGGGAGCGAAGTTATAAACTGCCCAAAAAGTGCTCTTCCTATGGAAACAGCAACTTAACCATAACTACACAGCCACTACCGTGGCTTTGTAATATATATATATATATATATATATATAGGGTTATTCATACATCAATTGAACATTTCACCATTATTTCTCTCAATTGTGTACTATTGCCATAATCCATCCATACATAGCAAAATTGTTGGCCAATTTCTTTTACAGGTGGGGATTCTGGGAGATGGCCCAATTTTTCGCTCCCAGTGGAGGCACTAAATTCAGAACAAGTAGACACCAGTGGTATTACTTTCCCTAGGCCTCCCGGAGGCTCTGACAAGTGCATGTGCGCTGTAAGGTGTGTCCATCTCCAGTTTACCCACATGTTGCTATCTAGTCATCAGAATAAACAAAGAACAGAGCTGCTTTACATGTATCCTGCATTAATAACATGTACATGTATGCAAAATGGCATGCAATACAAATGCCAAAACAAATAGAACATGATTTGAGAGCTAGCTCATATTTTTAAGAACAAGGCGTGTGTATGGACAGAGTGATGTTAGGTGAGAAAAGTAAATCATTTGTTTATGCATTCCTCCCTTTAGCAGGCTTATTATTTTCATATTCAGAAGAGTAAATATGCATATGCTCAAATTTTACCAGGAGCAACTTTTTCTTTTATCTTTACTCACCTGATAAAATGAATACTGTTTGGTTGGGTAATAACATGTATGAATTACAATGTTGTGAAGCTGCTGGTACTCACTGTGATGCAGTGAATTATCAGTTTTAACTAGTTAAAACGTATTCCGTGGGGACCACTTGGGGGAGTGGAGGAAGATGGCAGCTTAAGCGTGCAGCTCCCGCTCCCTCTGGCAAAAAGAGATGAGATAAGAGCATTTTCACCTCCCAACCATACCTGAGGAGAGGTAGATAAGTGGGGGACGACATACGGCAAGCGGGACAAGAAAGGCAGCAAAGGCGAGGCCCACAGACAGGAAAAAGGAGAGAGATGGGCAGTGCACCGGAGCTACCAGCAGTGTGTGGGAGGGCCTTGCGCGGCACCAGGCTTCTAGAGAGACACAGCCTCAGTGAAACGAAAGGCTGGGAGCCCCGGAGGAATAGCGAGGAGATGTCAGTCTGAGCCCTGCAAGCAGTGACGGAGCGAAGGTGCTTGTGGAGAGATGCAGCAGAACGAGACGGAAACTGTGCGTAGCTGCAGCCCGGGGAGAGGAAGAGCCGGAGCTGCGACGGCAACCCAGGTGAAGAGGCAGCACCGCTGAGGAGGTAGGAAGGAGCCCGGCAAGTGTGCGGAGGCCCTTTGGTGGAGCGCGGAGAGGAGGAAGCAGGGGAAAGCCTGCGAGCGAGGGAAAAAAGCAGGATCAACGGAAGATGGGCACCACAGAGAAACATCGGTGTGGCAGGCCCTCCCGGCCTTTTGGCAGCGAAGAGGACGAACGGTACTGCAACCCACCCCCCAGCTGGGAGACAGTGAGGAAGTGTGCTGGGGGAGAAGGGGAACCTGAGGAGACAGTGTGAAGTCACAGAGAGGACCCGGCCCCCCTGGAGGTGTGACGCACCGGGCATGGTTCTAGAAGGAAGAGGTGCAAGACAACCAGCATCAGAGAGGATACGCCCCCAGAGATAGAGGGGCAACTGGCCAGAGCAAGCATACATGGCACGTGAATCAGTGGCACCAGTTGAAACATGGGCAGAAACAACGAGCCAGAACAGAGGACATGATAACCCTCGGGAAAGAGGGGGCAATCAATAATAACACAGGGAAAGGAAGTGCTAAAGGGGAGAGACTGTAGCAGACCAGAGCATTTGGGGGATAGGAGAAGGTTGCCAGAAAAAGCGCAATTGGTGGCACACTCCCCCCACCCATTCCCCTTGACCCGGTGGTGGGGCTCCGGCTACAGAATACGTAGTGAGGAGCCAGAGGTGCTCAGAAAAGAGATGTGGGGGGGAGCGGAACCCAGAGAGACAAGCAGTGGGGAGCCCACACTCCACCCAAAAGCTAGCACCCAGAGTAACGGAGAATACTGAGAAGGTGAATAGTGGAGAGGCTGGAACAACCCCCAGTGTATCAGTGCCCACAAGATAAATAGGATGTACAGGACAAACACATGGAGGAGGAAAAGACCCATATAGGAGGAAGGGGGAAGAAAAGAGGAATCAGAAGATAACAAAGGAGTCCCCTGGGCTGGTGGCAAAGAAAAGATGGACAGAGTGACGCTGCTATCAGGGTAGGACGGAGGAATGGCCAGAAAGGCCCCAGAGATGAAAAGGATGACAGAGGTGGACATTTCCCTCTTTTCGACTAAGGAGGACTCTGGACATATCTTGGCCGAAATCAAGGACCTCAGAGGGACATACAGGCCTTGTTGACCGACCTCACTAGCAGGATGACAATGGTGGCGAGTAAGGTAGAGGGCGTGGAACACAACCAGCTCAACACAGACATGGTGGAAATGAAACTGGATGCCAGATTAACAGAGCTGGAGCTTCGAGAAGAGGAAGTAACGACGAAAATTGATGATTTAGAAAATAGAGAGAGACGTAATAACATAAGGATACTGGGCCTGAAGGAGTTGGTGAGAGAAACCCCGAGTCGAGAGAGTGCAAGCCTTAGTGCACCATCTATTTGAAGCGGAAGGGGGAAAACCGGTGCAACTTGAAAGAGTGCACAGAGGAGGTAGACCGTATGGGAGCTGTCCCCGCTCCATAATGGCAAAATTCTTGAGTTACAAGGACAAAACTGACATGCGGAACAGAAAGAAGCAGCACAGGGAGATGGACTTTGAAGGCTCCAAGGTCATGATCTATTAAGACTTGCCCAACCTCACACTCTCAAGGCACAGAGACTGCAGGCCCCTCATGAAGTGACTACAAGAGAAGGGCATCAAGTATAGATGGGGGTACACATTGTCGCTACAATTCGAAGTAGAGGCAGTAGATTACTGCATAACCACGGCATAGGAAGCAGAGCAAGCCCTATGTCACCTAACTGCAGACATGGAAGTTGACCCCAGGGGCCCCGAGGGCCGACCGCAATCAGGGAGAAACCAAGATCTGCGCCAGGCCCACAGAGGAGTAGAAGGGGACAAACAGAAAGAAAATACATGAGACTGAATGGACCATCACCACATAAGACACCCTCAACACCAGAGCAGCCTGCGGACAGTAACTCACGGGACAAGAATGTGTGACAGCTGGAGAACTAACCATGGAATATGTGAAAAGCGAAGATGTGAAAATGGATCGCTGGAGGGAGGCAAATGTCTTTGCTCCAAAAGTGGTCCTCTGTGGGACAGGGGGCATCTCAGCGACACTTACTGATCACAATTGGTTAATGTTACAAATAGTTAGAGTTGACAGGGGTTTTCTGTAACGGGTTAAATCCTGGGGAGGAAGGTATCGATCAAAAGAAAATGAATCTCAACGACAGTGAAGAGGAGAGAAGGAAAGAGTCGCTAACTATGCAAAAGAGGGGAAGAAGAATGTGGTGGAGCAACTATAATGGGGAGAGGTGTAGTAAACAAGGGACTGATTGTGGGAACGCTTAATGTAAAGGGCATGAATTCCCCAAGGAAGAGATCCCTGGTCACAAGGGAATTTCGTAAGGCTTCCCTGTATGGGCTTTTCCTGCAGGAGACACGCCTAGTGCAAGGAGAAGAGCGAGTGTTAAGAGGGGCTGGGATAGGACAGGTACACTGTGCATACCAGAAGACCAAGAGAGGGGGGGTCGGAATTGTTTTACACAGACAATGTAGGCTATGGGACTGTGTAGAAACCAATGTGATGGAGGGAAGGTTACTGAAACTGCAGGGAACTGTAGAGGGGGCAAGGATACTGTTGGCAGCGGTATATGCGCCCAATCAGGGGCAAGCACAGTTCATAATGAGTGCGTTCAATGCAATACAAGGGCTGGAAGCTGACCTGTACATCATAGGGGAAGACTTTAACTCCTGGGCAAATGAGACTTGGGATAGAAACACGATGGGGGAAGGGGAACACGAGAAAGGTGTGGATAGAATGGGAAACCTAGGACGGGCAATAGGGGCGCGACGACTAGTAATAATAATAATAATAATAATAATAATAATAATAATAATAAATATAATATGAATAATTAATAATAATAATTAGGCATTTATATAGCGCTACGAACCCTGAGGTATCTGAGCGCTGCTTATAATTACCCACGGTGTAGTGGATGTATGGAGACAGGAGCACCCTTGTGAGGAAGGCTATACTTTCTTTCAGCCCCACACAAAATGCATACTAAGATTGATTATCTACTACTAAATAAGGACCAGGGAACGAGGGTGATGAGTAGCTGTATCAGGCCAGTGGGGTGGACTAACCATGATATGGTCTTAATGACGCTAGATATAGGATTGCACAGGCCAGATAGTAGCTGGCGCCGTAATGAAATGCTCTGGAGGGACCCTCTATTCGCAGATCAACTGGCTAAGGCAATTACGGAATACCTTAATATAAATGACACAGTGGAGGTACGCACAGAGGTGGTCTGGGATGCAGGGAAGGCAACTTGTAGGGGACATTTGATTAAGGAAGGTGCAAGGAGGAAAAGGGAAAGGTGCCTAAAGGAGGAGAGGTTGAGAAAAGAGATAGTGGACAAGATGCATGCCACAGAAGGTAACAGATGAGATTAGAGAAGAGCTGTTATCGAAGAGGGCGGAGGTGAAAGCGCTAGGGATGGGGGAAACAATGTTGAAATTAAGATACCTTAAACAGAAATATTATGAAAAGGTGGATAAGGCAGAAGCGCTAATAGCTGCGAGGTTCTGGGCGCAGAGAGCAGGGTATCCACCTTGAGGGCTCCAGGGACACACCAAAAGAAATAGCAGAAGGCTTTGCCCAATATTATGAGAAACTCTATGAATCAGAGGCCTCCAGCGGGGAAATGATGGTGGATGAATACCTGAGGTACGTGATAATGCCTAGGCTCACAAGCCCAGAGGTGGAACATTCAGAGAGCCCAATAACAGCCAAAGAGGTACAGGAGGCGATATCGCGCTTCCCAAATGGAAAGGCGCCGGAGAGGATGGATATATTATTGGGTTTTATAAGAGATGCGCTGGGGTCCTGTCACAACATATGGTGAAACTGTATAACCACATCCTAGACACAGGGGAGGCGCCGGTGACGTTTAGTAGGGCATTAATATCGGTGATCCCAAAGGAGGGAAGGGACCCAACTCACTGCTCATCATATCGGCCCATCTCACTTCTAAATGTAGATGAGAAAATATTTACACAGATCTTAGCGACATGCTTCAAAGGGAAATTGCCCCGTATTATTCACCCAGATCAAATGGGGTTTGTAGGAGACAGACAAGGTCCTGATGCAATTCGGAAGATCCTGGACCTAATGGAACATGTAAAGGGAGACCCAGCGAGCCATTCACTATTGAGCCTTGACGCAGAAAAAGCTTTCGACAGAGTAGAATGGGGCTTTTTATTTGCTATACTATGTAAAATAGGAGTTGGAGATAGAATGTGTCGAGCCATCGAGGCAATCTACTCGGGACCCACGGCAAATGGGTAAATGGGACAAAGTCAAGGGAGTTCAGTCTAAGCAGAAGAACTATGCAGGGATGCCCGTTGTCACCCCTTCTCTTCGTCATGACAATGGAGCCCCTGGGAGGAGAGGATACAGAAGGACAGTCAGATAAGAGGTGTTAGGGTGGGGAAGGATAGCCATAAGATAAGCATGTATGTGGATGATGTTTTACTGTACCTCTCGGAGATAACACCATTCAGTCCCAAGGATACTTCAGATACTAGAGGAGTACGGTAGGTTATCAAGTTTTAAGGTAAATGTAAACAAGTCTGTTCTCCTCCCGACAGGGGTAACCGGGGAACGGGGAGAGGAATGGGAGGGACTAGGGATACTGGTGAAGAGGGATGGTATAAAATACCTAGGAGTGAAAATACCCAAGGCGCTGGATCATCTATACGAGAAGAACTTCCCATCACTACTCCACAAGCTCTTTGAGGAGCTTGAAACGTGGTCAAAGCTCACCATCTATTGGTTAGGGAGACTGAACGCAATCAAGATGGTGATACTCCCGAGGGTGCTGTACCTATACCAGGCATTGCCGATAGAGTTGCCAGACCTGCATTTTACAGAGTTGAAAAGAAGGGATAGTGAGATTTCTATGACAAGGGAAGAAACAAAGGGTAGCTTACAGAATATTGGTGCAGCTTAAAGAGAGGGGTGGGGGAGTTTACCGGACATGTGTACTTACTACAGAGCTGCCCAGTTCAGGGCCCGTCCTGGTCCCCCACCTATGGGCAGATAAGCAGAAACAATTGGTGGGTATTGAAAACAACCTACTTAGACCAGTTACTTGTTTTTGTAACATTTAGTTTATACAAACTTTTATTACAAACAACGAATCCCGTACAAAACAAGAGAAACACCGGAAAGTCAAAGGAAGGACAAAGACAAAATAGAGACATCAAACAAACAACAACCTTTTTTAGACATCCTATAATTCAACAAGGTTGTATATAATTGATACTTATGCACTATAAAAGTATTGTATCCTCTATCTTTCAATGGGTATTTGACTCTCAGATACTACATCGCGGAACACCCCACGTCTCTCTCTTATTTATTTACTCAAATATTTGTGCGAGTAGTTCACATCTTCACATCGTCTGGTAAGACCTTGTCCAGGAAATCAATCACTGCACAGGTTTGATGGACATTGTTACTTGAAAGCATTGTGAACCACCAATCTTCTGTATTGTTGTAAACAGGAGCGTATTCCCTAGCAAAAGAGATCTCTCATTTACTAATTCGGCACATTCCATTATCAGATGTTTTAATGATTCTTCAGCAGTCAAACAGAATCTACAAATATTGTCAATTGTGTCGATATCATGTTTGATCCAAAGTACATCTTTTGTTTGGTATACATTCAACAGTAGCCTCAGAAACTGTTGCAGTGGTACTTGAGGGAAATTTCTTGAGATATTTTGGTAACAGATCTAGGCTGTTAGCCGCTAGACCTAAGTACAGAGAAGTCTTCAACGCAGCACGATTTTCGTTGTTCTGTATTCAGCTTCACTGCCGCATTTTTTTTAGGCTAGTTGTGGAAGGGACATCCCGGCGTCCCACTTTATTTCGGCCTCGGCTACAATTAACTTTATTTTGTTGGCCCCGCACCTCAGGATACCATCGTGGGGATGCTGCAAAGTCAAGGCCAAGATTTGATAGGCAGGAGCAGGATTATTTAAGTATATTTTCCTTAACGTAGAGATGGATCTCCATAGCACAGTAACATAGAGGGAATCAAGACCTAGTTCATGCCTAATAGCTTTTATTGAGATGTAAGATGGTAGGCTAAGAACACATCTCCAGAACTTCCCTTCTAAAGTTGCCCAACATTGATGGTTCAGATTCCTCCCTGCTTCGGCACCACAACTAATCGCAGGGATGACTTTCTGCTTATAAAATGTCAGAGCAGGAATTACTGTGAATTTGCCATATTCAGCATGTACACGTGCTCCTTGCAACGCAAAACAAGACATGCAATGTTTTAGGTCCAGGGACCAGTCCCACTCTCTTATTGAGTTACTGAAAAGTACTCCTAGGTAGCGGATGGATGAGACTTTTTCGATTTTTTTCATCTCTAATTGTCCACTTAAATGTTTTATCCTTCCTTGTCTCAGCTTTACCAATGGTCAGGATCTTTGTCTTCTTCTCATTTATTAACAGTTTATTTTCTTCACAGTAAACTTGAACTCTGACATGAAGCCTCTGTAGACCAATTTGAGTGAAATCTGTGAGCACAATATCGTCAGCATAGATTGGCCAACTAAGCTGCTGGCCGTTTACTTTCGGCGGGAAACTCTTGACTTCTCCGAATGCTGTCGGAATATCTGAAATGAATAAGTTAAACAATAACGCAGCCAGAGGGCAGCCTTGTTTGACTCCCTTATTAGTAGGAATTACATTCGATAGCTCTCCCTGTGTGTCGGTTCGCACACGCATCGTGGTGTCAGTATGTAGGGCCATCAATGGTTGTAATAGCGACGGTGGACAAGACCACTTGGTCAACTTTTCCCACAGTTTGGTACGATGTATTGTATCAAAGGCTTGGCGCATGTCAATAAATGCAAAAAACAGCTTGGACATTTTTTTCAATGTCTCTAATTTTAAAAGGTTTAATATTAGTAGGTTTACCTCAGTCCCCACACCTTTGGTAAAACCTGTTTGTCGGCAATCCATCAAACCTGCTTGATTTGCCCACGTTGACAGTTTACGCTGCAAACACATTGCGAAGATTTTACCGATGGTGTCGAGAAGGGCAATCGGGCGATAGTTTGTAGGGTCGTCCTGACTGCCCCTCTTAAACACAGAAAAATCGTCGATGTTTGCCACGGGCGAGGTACTTCCTTGATTGTTGAAATCAATTGAAACAGTTGTGCAATAAAGCAAGACCATTGTTCTTTTTTTTCTTTCAGCATGACATTCGTGATGCAGTCAGGTCCTGCCGCTCGAGAGTTTTTTAAATGCTGGATTACAAAAGCAATGTCATCTGCACACTCGGCAACATTCCAATTTTCATTGCATGTTACAGTTGGAATGTTTTCTCTCTGACCTGATGTACTAAACACATTACGGAAATTCTGTTCCCATTTCCGACTTGGAATTCCATTTGGCTGCTTCACATCGTGATTTAGCGATCCGTTGTTTAGAATTTTCTAAATTTCTCTCGATTTGTTATAAGTAATCAGATTCAGAATTCTTTCACCTCTTACTTGATCTCTTATTAAAGAAAATGATTTCAATCAGTTTCTGTATCTCATTTTTCTTTTTGCCATTTCTGGTTTATAGTTGCTCCCCAGTAGCTTTGACAGTTTCCTAAAATCCTTTATCAGCATCTTTTATTCTTGATGTGCAGAGGAACTGATTACATGAGTCCGTGTTTGAGATGATCTTTTCCCTAATTAGACTACTACGTGGAATTTTGAGAGCATCGGTGTATAGTTAATTTTACTTCTTGAAGACAAGTTTCCAAGCTGTATGTTTTGGCTTAGCATATTTAGTTGAGATGTGTTTATTCTCAATCTGTTCCCCCCACAATTGACTTCTACGGTGTCTCAAATTTCGTGTCTGTAATCAATCTATCAAGAGTCCAAGAGAATTCAAGTCGATCATGATCACTGTTTAGGGATTTACATATTTTAAGGTCCTCGATTTCGGACCACAAGTTGTTAGAAATTCATATGTAGTCCAATGTTTTGTGCGTTGTCCCACAGTGCCAAGTGGACTTAGGCGGTTTGTCACTTTTTGTCATTCCATTCAGCATTTCACAGTTGCGGGTTTCCATTGCCAGGCGCCAGAGATGTCTTCTCCCAGCATTGCAATCGTCTGACAAATGTGTAGTCCAGGTGTTATTCTGTTTGTCATCAAACCATGAACAGTTTAAATCACCACATTATCTGCAGCTCACAGCATGCGAGTAAGCAATCATCTATTACTGAAGTTAGTGCAGTTAGATAACTGGTGGTTGCAACCATTTTCGGGTTCCAGTAAGTGTTTATCAATAACAACTTATTTAATTGTGTTTTGTTCGCTGCATTTAATTCCATCAAGATTCCTTGAACAAACAGATTAGGCATGTATACTTTGTTATTGACCATCCAAACAAGTTGTTCACCATAGTTAATAGAGCAGAAAATGGACGGACAGGACTATTTTTTCCAACAGGATTTAGCAAGATTGAGTATCCATCTCTAACTGGTGGCTCGCGTAGCCACATCTCCTGTAGGCATGAGGCAAATTTGTTTTCCAGGGAGGATGGAAGATCTTGCAAGAGATGAATAAAACCTTGTGTGTTCCAGGAAATCAACCCACATTGGACTTTTCCTTTTTGCAGGTCTGGTTAATGCCGGCGTGAGCTGTCCATTTTGACGACAACTTGGGGATGAGATTCACCTTCTTGCACCATTGGGTGTATTTTCAACACGTCCTTTAGTATGTCTCTTCTTTTTTCATTGGTCGTTTTTACGTCTTCTTCAGAGGAGAAGCTCTCTGATCAATGTTTTTTTTCATCTTTTGCGGCCGAGATGTCAAATACATAGGAAAGAAGTTCGTCTTTGGCTAAAAGTAGCGTTTTTTTCTACTGCCTGCAAACTAATATGTAATAAGACTTAGGGCCCCATTCCAACTCAGGCGTTAAGGGTTAACGCCGTCGTTAACCCTTAACGCCTGATTCCGATTTTAACAGCTGCTTTTAGCAGCCGTTAAAATCCATGGCGCTAAACCGCCTTGGTGCTAATTACGCCACCGTAATTTACGGTGGCGTAATTAGCGCCTTCCCCACTCCCATTATGCCCTATGGGGCAAAAATGGGAATGGGGAAGGGTAAAATGGGAAATGGGGATTTACCGCCCCACTCACCTTGGAATGGGGCGGTAAATCCGCCATCCACCATGGTGTAAACATAGTTTACACCATGGTGGTAAAGTTGGCGTGCTTACCGCCTGGGTCGTAATGACCCCCTTAGTCAGAGAAGGCCTCAGATATGTATTCCACAATTCGGATATCTTCCGAGGTAATTGTGCGCAATGAAGGAATGACATGTAGTAAGCGCATCACGTTGCTTCTGTTCACATTTACCTCGTTTCCGTCAGGGAATATGTTTTCAATCCGCACCTTCCTAGTAGCACATTTACTAAGTATTTCTTTTTAAAAGTGTTGTTCTTTTTGTTTTGACCTTTGCGCTAACGTCATTCTTGGATTTAAATTTGGTAATAATTTTTTTTTGCCGCAATTAGTTGATTTTCAGAGCTTTTGAGCTTTGCTTTAGAGCACTCGGTTGTTTTGGGCCAGTGGTTGGTTGTGCATCGGCTCCCGACTTAGGTTTAACCATGTTTTTATTGGCCCTGATGTCACTTGCCTTGTGATTTGATATTGCAGGAGCTGGGGTAGGTGGAATTAGTGGAACTGCCAAAAAACCGTCAGTGTCCTCTGTTGGTGACTCCTCATTTGAAATATGCGGACCACTCGCATTGGTCCGGTGACCCATTGACGGTGTCGTTTGAGTTTGCTTCTGAGTCCAACCGTAATCGTTTTTTTGGATTCAACACCTATCTTGTGTTATGCATCTCAGTCACGTCACAAGTTGTACCCTTATTTTCTTTCAAAAATGAATGTTTTTGTGACTTTGAGGACATTTCACGCTGGAATAGTCCTGACTTATGTGGTGTCGATATGTTACGTATAAATTGTTTGGTTTTTGCCGGGTTTTGCTTGATACAGCATTTATTGGTTGCCACTTTCTGTTTGGCGTTTTCTTTCAGTTTTTTGGTGTTTAAGTCCAGTGTCTTTGCACTACCCGAAAAAATGACAAAGGTGCTCAGCTGAGTTTCTTTTATTTCAGTAGGTGGCTGATTCACTGATAGTTTATTAGGAGTCACAAGATCAATTACAGCTCTAGCAGGTTGCCAGGCTTCAATTTCTCAAGTTGTTTGATTTGTCTTTGTTGTGTCTGCTGTTGAGACAGCTAATGTATCTGACTTAGCCAACACCGTAGCTGATTTTGCCAACGCAGCCTTGGTTTTGTTATTGCTGTTAATGGCCTGAACTTCTTGGGGGATCCCATTACTGCCAAATGTTGAGACGGCCCCAGTTTGTTGACTCAAGAGCAGCTTGTTAATTTTTTTTATTTTTTAATTCCTTTATTTGTTTTCGTTTTTACAAACTTTTACAAAATTTAATAAAATCATAGTTAAAATCTTGCAAATACATTGTTTTACAATTTGCAGTTTGCAATTTGCAATTTCTTGATTATACAAAAAACAGTACATTATAACAATAACAAAATTGTTCTCATATTACATGATACTATTTAAAACAGACTTTACTCTATTTCACATACGTGTTCTATAAATGCTAAAACTCTTATTCTCATAGACATGGATTCTCCGTGTAGAATTTTTTCCCATAGAAGATCTCTCAATAGCCATACATTATGTACAAATTCTTTAAAATAAATTTCTCTTTTTGCTAGTAGCTCTGGGCATTCCGACATAAGATGGCAAATGGTTTCCAGCTCATCCTTGTCTTTACAAAATCTGCATGAGCCGACGACCCCGACTTGTCTTGCCCTTATACTTTTTATTTGATTAGTCGACAGCACATTCATGCGGAATCTCACAAAACCAATTTTCAATTTTTTACTAGGAAATTTCATTAAATAATGTTCCATTTCAGTGACTCCTTTTCCAGCTGTTAAAACTTGTGTATATAGTTTTGTGTCACAAATTGTCAAACAGGTTTTTTCCCAATCATTCAACTTCAGTCTTTCTTTTACCATATTTGGGTTATTCCCCAGAAGGTCCATTGTCACGCCTATTTTTGCAAGTATAGCTTCGCATTCCAATCTTAAATTTGCTATGTATCCCTCAGTATTATTCACTCTAAGCTGGAAATATAGTGTTTTTTCTTTAGAGAATTGACATTTACTCATGAGACAAAGTTTCTTCCACTGGATCAAACTAACTAGTGATTGCATACCCAGTTCATATCTTATTACCTCAAATGGAATACATTTAGGCAGAAAACACAATATTGATCTCCAAATTCTGCTTTCAACCGCTCTATATTCAGTCTCCATTGTTTTAGGCCAAAATTCACTTCCATACATAATTGTTGGCAGTACCTTACTTTTGTAAAATTCTCTACAAGGTTTAAGGGAGGATTTAACATACTTATTGTCAATTCTCTTCATTTGATTTAGCATACAGTCGACTTTTGAATTGAGATAATTTACCAGAAAGATCTTATTATACTTAGCCACTACAGGGTACCCCAGGAATTGGAAGTTTTCTTTCACTGACAGTCTGTTTTTATCCCAGTTCCACTTCAAGGGAGAATTTACCATACTTATTGTCACTTCTCTTCATTTGATTTAGCATACAGTCGACTTTTGAATTGAGATAATTTACCAGAAAGATCTTACTATACTTAGCCACTAGAGGGTACCCCAGGAATTGGAAGTTTTCTTTCACTGACAGTCTGTTTTTATCCCAGTTCCACACAAGATTGGTCTTTCGTTGCTTTTTTCCCCCCTTTGTGAGTTTGATAACCACTGATTTCCCTGAGTTGATCTTTAATTCCATTCCCAACATATAATTACCGAAGGTTGTTATAAGTCTTTGAAGGCCCACAGGCGTTGTGTCTATAAGGAGAAAGTCGTCGGCATAGCTTACCCAACAGATTTTCAGATTGCCAATTTTAGGAGAGACCAATGCTGATGCATCCAAGGCTATTCCAACTCCTGCGACATAAAGATTGTACAAAGTGGGTCCAAGGATGCAACCTTGCCTAATTCCATTGTCAATGGTACATTCTCTAGACAAGAGACCTTCTGAGTCTAATCTTATCTGTATTCTGGATTCATTATGCAAAAATATTATCATACTCAACAGACCCTTTGATATTCCATAATCTTCTAGCTTCTGCCACAGTAGGTTCCTATTCACACAGTCGAAAGCCTTGCTTAAGTCCATGGATGCTACGTAAATTGGGGCATCCGTGGACTTCCGGGCGAGGGACTGTAGACACTTTATCAGGAGACCTCTGCAGTCAGTCCCCATGTCTTTACGAAATCCTATTATTCTAGGATCTAAGATATTCATTTCATCAATCCAGTCATTTAATCTTTCCAATACAATGGCAGCGAATATCTTGGAGTCAGCGTCCATTATACTTAGGGTTCGATAGTTTTCTGGTTCTTCCCTTGCGCCCCTTTTTAAAAATTGGAACCATGTATGAAAGTTTCCATGTTTCGGGAATAGTTTGTGACTCTATTATGTCTTGAAATTGAATATAAAGAATCTTGGCCCGTAGGTGAGAAGCGTGTTTCAGAATGTTATTGGTTAGTTTGTTTGGGCCCGGGGCTCGAGAGGTATTAGATTTGTTTTATCTTTGCCTCAATTATGTCTGTGGTGATATCTAGATCCCATTTCTACATTTTTTGCGTGTATGCTACTACTTTTTCAGATGTGAACATTTGCTTAATATATTTTAGCCAAGCATCTTCAGATATTGGATTTGACATTTTTCTCCAATTATTCTCATCTTTATAATGTATGAGATCCCAAAAGGCCCTACAGTTTTTCCCCTGCAAGCTTTCCAACATCTTTTCCCCATCAACCTGGGTTATTCGGATACGTTCCAATTTTAACCAATTGGTGTAACTCTGTTTCAACTTCCTAATTTTTTCTACACCATTCATATCTAAATCAGAAATCTTAGCTATTTTCCTTATCTCCCTTCTAAATTCGATTTTCTTCATTCTAATTTCAATGGAGTATTTGTGCTTATGTTTTTTGTTTCGGTTGGCCTGAGACGTAAGATTTGCCTCTAATACATTTTTCAAATGAACTGGGAAGCCCTTTACAGAATATCTTACGATCCTATGTTCTAACTTGCATTTGTTGAATTCAGTTAGCATACATTTGTTAAAATTATTCACTTTTTTCTCATACCACCGAACGCGATTACCCCTAGAATTCACACTTAGGTTCATTACATTTCTATCATGCCTATTGAGGTTCATCGATAGCCATTTTAGTTCCAACAATAACATTGAATGATCACTTGTGCTTGTTTCTTTTACTTGCAGGTTGATTACTTGTGAGAAAATGTTAGCAGATAGAAAAATAAAGTCAATTACAGAGCTTGCACCCCTTGCAGCCCATGTGGCTTTCTCATTTTGTACACAGTATAACCCCCACCCTGCCGCCCAACTCACCCACATTCCCCGTTCAACTTTCTTTCTTTTACACATTTCCAAGTTAAGGTAGTCAGTGAGATAGCAATCCAACATTCCCACCTCATTCAAGTTGCAACTAGCATTTAGATGCCCAGCTAGTATGATGCTAGCGTCACCATATTTATTGAACCATTCATGTAGGTTTGTGTCAAGTTTAGCCAATATGCTTTTAAGGTTGGAATCCTTAGTTCTATAAACATTCAACAGAAATAGGGTCTCTTTGTTGAGACCCACTTCTTGTGTCCAAACTGTACCGAGAATTTCCCCATATATGTCACACACATCTTCACACTTTGACATTCCAATTTCTTTTTTAATGAGAATAGTAATGCCTCCTTTGGGTCTACCCAGCGAACCTTTATTGGCCAGGATAGAAACTGTGTCAAACCTGTCCCATATAGGCTTTTCTGTGAGCCATGTTTCTTGTATAAATAAGATGTCTGACAGTTTGAGGAACGCACAAATTTCACTATTACCTGTTAAATGTTTATTTTCCCTAGAATTCCAACTCAACATTTTTAATGTCGATTTAGGCCTAAAGTGGTTGACTTAAGGCTCTCAATCGCGCAATTGATTCTTCTAATACTTCTGCTACTCGCCTCAATTTCAGATTTTCATTTTATCTATTTGGTTTCAGTCCTGCATTACGGATTTTGCACAATTCCACTGTGTTTCCTTTTTGCCTTCAAATACTTCTTTTTCAATTTCCCATGGGCCTACATCATAACCATATCTGTGAAGGCTATCAGCCTCCTTCATTATAATGTTTCTAACCAGGGGAGAGTATATCACAAGCCTAACATAGTCATACCTCCACCAATGGATGAAATCTACGAGTTGTATATCCTCAGATGTTATTAATCGTAATTCAGGGATTTCATCAAATAACTCCAATATTTTCCTCCTGTTTAGGGCGGCTGGACCTCCTTCCTCAAACAAATATTGTAATATTAATGCTGGTGCATGTGGGTATTTGGGTTTGGGCAGTTTGCAGACTCCCGAACCGTAATTTACATCTCCACATCCATTTGATGGTTCATTATAATTCTGTTGGATGCCATTCTTCGGGTATTCGTCACAAAATACTTCCTTTGCTCCTCCCCCTTCAAACTCTCTACGTTCCTCTATTCTCTTACTTGTTAATTCCTCACTTCTTTTACCTATCACAATAGTGGTTCACTCCAGTTCTTTTCCTTCAATATATCCCTTACTATGTTCCTAACGCCTTCTTCCACTGTCATTTTGTCGGCTTCTTTTTTCCTTCTGAGTTCACACCCTTCTGTTTTTCATTGCTGTTTTCATGCGACTGTCTTTCTCTACCTTTCGGATATCTATATTCCTCTTCTTTTTCAAGTTACCCACTTATTTCCCATATGCTCTCCCCCCCGGCACAATTTGGTGACGTGTGCTGTTGTTTCGGGAGCACAGGTATTGGGGGTTTAAATATGTCATACACGACTCTTCCTTCCTTTGCCCGAATAGGGGATTTGGCTTTATCTACCGTGTGTCTTCCTTCATTGACCTTGTTTATTATTTTCTCTGACTTCTTCCCCTTAATTAACTCAGTAGATATTATGTGTCAATTTGTAGGCGTGGGTCTTCCTTCAATGTCAATGTTTGTTATTTTATCTGACTTTTTCCCCTTTAACGCATCCCTCAGTCTTATGTCTGAGTTTTCATAATCAGGGCCATTTTCAATAGAATCTCCTTCCTTGTATCCCACTTTACCTTCTTGCTTATCGTTTTCGCTGATGACTTCTTGTCCAGTAAGACCCTTTCCTATATTGCGCAAGAATTTTAATGAAGAAGCCTTTCCAGTTTTTAGTTCTGCCACTTTTAACACACTCTGTTTTTTTCCGTTTTTTTTTTTTAGTTTTTGGATACTACTAACTTTAAGTCATATACCTCTGCTTCCATGTTCTTACTTTTTCCCCCCCAACTCTTCGATAGGGTATGTAGTATCCCCAATGTCTTTGTTGTTTTTGTCGGCATGTGTGCAAGCTTTACTAATTTCCTTACTTTTTTCAGCTCCTTTTTCGCTGTTAGCTTGTCCTACAGTCAAACCTGTGTTGTTATCCAGCGGGGCTTTCCCCACATTTACCCCTCGGGTTTCCATCAACTTTAATCTATCAGACATTTGCCCCAAGCATACTGTTTGTTTAGTAATTTCTTTGTGAAGCCACACCTTGAGTTCACATAGTGTGACAATTATGAAGGTCCTTTCCCTACTTGCGTTATTTGAATTGCCGTCTTTAATCCATTCTCTTCCCACTCGGTCACATTGTGAGCCATCTATATCTTCCCCCATCATAGCCAGCTGTGTTATTCTTCCCTTTGTGAATATAGGAGGGGTATCTGCCATCTGACTAGTTTCTGAATCTATGCTTACTAAGCTAGCTGCACAATCTTCAATGTATTCCTTAAGTTGACCCCCCCATCCCCTTTATCCTCAAAGAGAAGCTGAGATTGGGCCGGTTCCACTTCCTCCCATTCACATTTGTCTCCCTCCATTTCTTCTGCCATTTTGGCTAATTCAACGTCAGTACTTTGTGGCGGTTCACTCTCTACATAATCATCTAGGATGTCTATTTTTTGATTTGGGGACGGTGGTAAGGGCATCGCTAGGGCTTTAAGAATAGTGCTTCTACATGTATTTAAAACAATGGGGCCAAGTCCAATATCCTTTTTAGAGCAGATTATCTTTTTCTTCATGCCTACTTTACTTCTGGGGCAGAAATGCACATAGATATGATTTAAACATTAGTCATGACCATTGTTGCCTCGCACCTGATTTGCTTTTCACTGCAATAAGGCATTCGCTTTCACGGCCGGCTGCCGGCTGTAGATTGTTTACGATGCTACGGCTGCGGGAATTATATGATGCTTGCTTAATCATTTAAGAGAAGAGCATACATTAATTTCACACGTACCTCACGAGAGCTTTAGCATCGAGTTCCTTAGGCAAGGATTGCAGCCGGCAGAATATTTTCAGTCAGGTTTGTCACAACAGAACCACACGGCATGTTAAAACCAAAGGCAAGCAAACAAACGCCAAGTGCTCGCAGCCTCCAGCCCCCAGCTAACAGGCTAACAGGCACTTCTGGGCACTTCCTTGGTGCGCACGCGCAGGTGCACGTGGCCCGGCCTTCTTAAGGAATTCTGGGAGCAGGGGGCGGGGCCAATCTAAAACAAAAAGAAATATAAGTATTTAAAGCTTTTTAGCTTTAGTATTTACTTCTAAGCTGAGTTAGAGTTCAATGTGTCCATATGTGAGCAGGAGAACGCTCACCCTTAAAGCAGAAATACACAAGTCCAGTCTTCAAAAGCAGAATGCTGCAGCGGTACGTCCAGGCTAACAGGCACTTCTGGGCACTTCCTAGGTGCGCGTGCGCAGGTGCGTGCGGCCCGGCCTTCTTAAGGAATTCTGGGAGCAGGGGGTGGGGCCAATCCTTAAAGCAGAAAAACACAAGTCCAGTCTTCAAAAGCAGAATGCAGCAGCAGTACGACCAGGCTAACAGGCACTTCTGGGCACTTCCTTGGTGCAGATTGTTAAATTGGGGCACTGCCTGGAGTCGACTTTTGTCTAGATGACAAAACCATTTCATACATTCGAGAATTGCTTCCATGAGATCAGCAGAGTTGGTATGCTCTTTCATTGCAAGATCTCCTAATCTGTTTTGCCATTGTAGTGATAGGTTTGCTTCCATTTTGCTCTTTTGTTGTAACAGGGAGTAGCTGTGAGCCAGATTTGACAATTTTGTGTCTAGCTGAGACAGCATAGCTCCCTGATCCTTTAATGAGTCACTCAGCGATTCATATAATTTTACAAATGGTATCAATGCGAAGGACGTTGCAACCAGCACATTGTTGTGTATTTGAATTGACGCAGCCACCGATATTTTGGCCTTCATAGAGCTTTCCGTGTCCAGCTCTTTAATTAACTGATTAGTATTTGCTGGGAGTTCATTAGTGTCGGCCGTCTCATTTAAATTGTTTTGAGACGTTTCCTGAACCATATTTACAGAACAGATTTGTCATGCCTCTTTCAGCTAGTAAAATGTCTTTCACATGCACGCTTTTTGTTTGTGGCATGCTAGTTCGTTCACAATATTTGGAAGATGCCCGGGGCGCTGGAGTTTGAGCGGTTCTGAGGGTCGAATTTACAGCAACTGATTCAAGAGATGTCTTTTTTACAGCCATTTGAACAAAGCTCTTGATCAGTTTATCTTTGATTAGTAAATAATCTTCATTTAGGCGTTCAGTCAATCTCGCTTCAAAACCAGCAATGTCCACACTTAGATTTGTCAGTGCGGGCGTTGAAGCGTTAAGACTGACACTATTGCCAACATCAGTGCTTTTTTTCTTATTTATTTCATCTTCAAGCTGAGACAATTCTTCCAAGCTAGATGCAATAAAATCCTTATGCAGATTGCTGGCATCACCAGTTTCTGGTACATAGATACTTGTCAAAGATAGATTTTTTGCAATGGCAGTTGCATTATTTGCTGCAACCGCATGTCCACTTTGAAGGGTGTTGCGGCTTTCATCTGGAAATGCAAACGTGTTCAGCTGATCTCGTCTTAGCATCTTACTAAGACAAGTCAACGACGTGTTTACAGACAGAAGTGGCTCCCGGCCACCAATCACCAACTTGTTATTTGTTGTATTGACACACATTGGAGCTGACGTGAGTTGTGCGGTTGAATGTAACTCCTGTTCCGTTAGCTTAAGTACGGCTGCTGATATGGGTGGCTCGAATGACACATCCTTTCGTTCAAAGGATCCTGGCGGCACTTGTAGTTCGAGCAGTTCGGAATCCGTTACATCAAAAGGAGATTGAAAGCGCGTAGTGTCAATGACTATGCTAGCCGGTATTCCGCATGTTAATCGCTGCACACTGTCGGTGTCAATATTGGCCTCAGTTACATCGTCCTCACACAGATCTCTCGGCGGGGCCCCTTTCTCTTCACATCTTGGTGACTTTTGCATTACATCGTGAATTGCTGCACATGTTGGTTGCCTCGTAATTCTTAAAGTTACTGCCGATTTACTGTTTATGTAAGCAGGAACAAGTGTCTGTAATGATGGCACGAATGTGAGCGGTCCAAACAATGGAGACTTTTCACTGCTTACCTCAGTGGATACATTGTTGCAGGAAACAGTTCCAGATCCTTTAGCCATTTTCAGATGCCGGCATTCGAAAAGCGTCTTTAGCCGCGTCTGTGGGCCAGGCACCGTCATTACACAGATGGAGAAGGGGGGAAGAAGGGAGGGAGGGGCCACCAGTCTGCTTTCTCCAGCGTTCTGAGGCGGACTGGGGACTCTCACGGGACTCTGCGAGGCACTCTGCGCCAGCAAACGCCTTTTATGGTGGAGTCTGGAGTATTTTAAAAAATTTTAAAGGGCCAGTCACGCTGATACTGGAAAACGGGTCGCAGTAGCTGCAGCTCCTCTCATCAACAGAAGGACTGGGCAGAGTGGGGATTCTCGCGGCGCTCCGCGCCGGTGAAACATCTTTTAAGATGGAGTCTGGAGTATTTCAAAAAAGTTTCAAGGGCCAGTCACGCTGATACTGGAAAACGGGTCACAGTAGCTGCAGCTCCTCTCATCAACAGAAGGACTGGGCAGACTGGGGACTCTTACGGGACTCCGCCCAGTTACACTAGGGGAATGGCTCTGGGCACCACAGAACGCAGCTCCGGGAAGGGTAAAGACTTATAAAATCCTGGGCCCGCTGTGAAGTTTGTGGAGAATCAAAAGAGAAATGGCGGGTGTCACAACATGGCCCTCGCCATTGAACCACATATGGCCCCCCCGGATAAGAGATTGTTTCCCAGACGATGAGAGATTCCAAGACTGGTTTGAGGCAGGGCTGGAGAGAATAGGGCAAGTCCTCAAGAAAGATAAATTTATAGAAGTGGGGGAGCGCGAAGAGAGTCTGGGCATCAGTAAAATCTCTGTATTCAAATACCTGCAGCTTAAAGGGGTGCTAATATAAGATGAATGGAAGGAAGGCTTGCAAAGGGAATTGACGGGTATGGAAAGAATACTGAACACAGAGAGGGGAACGAGGGGTTTAATATCTAAAATGTATCAGGCACTAGTGGACGCACAGGGTGGAGAAATTTAAACATTTATGCAGAGATAGTAATGGAAATGGAAGTAAACCAGTGGAGAAGGTTGTGTGTGAATGCACACCGCACCTCAGTGGCCTGTTAGTATAAATTGCATGGCCTCAAACCTCTGTATAGATGGCAGTGGGACCCAGTAAGATTATCTAAAATGTACCCATGGGCAGAACCCCACTGCTAGAGGAAATGTGGGCCGACAGCGGACTACTGGCACATGTGGTGGGCGTGCAAAAAGGTACAGAAATATTGGAAGGCGATTCTGGGGTGGATAAGGGCCCTGAATGGGGTAGACAGGCGCCTGGACCCCTTGCTGGCACTGTTCGGAATGGAGATTGTAGAAGAGGACTGGATGAAAACGTCCACACATGCCCAACTACCTGCTGTTAGCAGCTAATTCCTGCTTGGCATGGCGATGGAAAAGAGAGGAACTTCTGAGTGAAAGACAATGGGCCGCGAAACCCTTGGATATATATAGAATGGAGCAACTGACTAAACAAATACACAGCTTAACCCTATCAAGGGAAATGGAGTGGGAGGTCTTCCTTGAGAAGTCTGATCCTCAGAGGCCACAATGAGAGGCTAAAACTGGGGACTGTGAGAATGGCCCTCTCTAGCTTTCAAATAAATATACAGAGTGTTATCTTTTGCTTATGAAACAACTTTTATTAAAGTTAACTTTCTGATAATCTTTCTCATTCTTTCTCTTAGGAAAAGGATACAAGTCTTGACTCCCGGTGAGCACTCTTCGTCCGAGGGAAAACACCTTCAAATAACTTCGGAAATGTCGCCACTCAGGTAAGTCTCTGAATGATGTTTGACTTTTTTTATACAAGTCACTAGTCAGTTCACTTTTAGTCTCTCAGTACCCTCCTTGGTATACGTTCTCTGTTTCTCTGTATATTTTTTTAATGATCTGGGTTATAAACTCATTCTTCACTTGCTTATCCTCCTTTTTGTAACCTGTAGGGGAGGAATGGCCACGAGGCCCTCCTCACCTACAGCTCCCTCCCCAGGTGAGGACCATGGCTCGGTGGGAGCACCCTCATGCCACCCGGGCCCAGGTGGAGGGGGGTTCACCCGCCGACGACATTGCCCACACGCACCCTGTCTTTGCATTTACCGAAACTTAAGTTAGGCCTAGACGCCATCGTGCACAGCAAACATGGTGTGAGTTCAGCACACTGTAACGAGGCCCCCACCTTTGGAGGGCCTTTCATGCATCTCTGCCGCCTCAGCAGCCCTGGCAGATCCGCTGCGAGCGCGTTCCCATGAGAAAGTCGGAGATGAGCTAACCCGAGATGCCAACACGGCAACATTATATTAGTAACAATGTGATATTGCACCCCGTATGACCCGGACCGCAAGGCCGGGGCAACGGGGAAAAAAGCTGAAGCATCACTATCTGAAGAAGGTAGAAAATAGTTCAAGTATTGGTATTAATGAACTACCTCTGTTTAAAATGTGAACGAACCATAAAAATGTAACGTTATATGATATCCCTCCAGGTCTGGACTAATGCTGCTATAACCACGGAGAAAGATGTTGACCAAACGTGTAACCTCTATTTGTAAAAGTGTTTTTCAATAGTATGTAGAAACTTGAACTCATATATGTTTTGAATCACCCAAAGCGGCGAGCATCAATCTCTGTAGGCCATAACCTAGATATCCCTCGTATAACGTCTAATGTACATACAATACGCACACAATGTAGTGAACATAATGTTAGGTAATGAAAAGGTACTGGAACCGACTGTATTAAAGAAATGTGTAACGAAAATGAAATATATATATATATATATGTGTGTCTGAATAACGTTAAAATAAGGCAGAACAGTATAAAACTTCTGCATTCACTGATCAGCAACGCACGAGGAAAATACCTTTGTGAGTATATGCAAGGTCATTCCCTCTCCCACCCCACCAAGCCTGCCAGATAAAAAAGCTAAGACTTGTGCTGCGCTCCCTCACCTCCCCCAACCAAGCTGGCGTTACTTCAGAGAGTCAGAGGCCCCGGCGCCGCAACCAAGGCCACAGCCCGCCACCTGTGTTATTTACAGCACGGTAATAAACCCACGGATGAACCCACTGATCTACCAGCACCCTCTCATAAATCCCCACGAACCCCCCCAAGAATCCTGACCCCGTGTAAGGACGACCCCCATCATTGGGACAAGACACAGAGACCCATCTATATAATAACTTCTAACGCAGCAGACAGACATGTATCACTCGGCCCAGGTCCCAGAGCCCCGTCCCGTGACCTAAAATACCGGTCAATAAGACACAGGTAAATCTCACCCCAACCAACAACCACCAGACCTCTCACGAGGTGCATTCCTCATGTGTTGTGTTTATTTTATAAGATAAGCTGGTGAAGCGATTTATTAATGAACGTAAATGTCATTTTCTGAATAACTGTAGTGTGCATGGCCTAGGGCAAATGAGACAGGAAAGGTATTCGTTATTGTCACAGGCTGCCCCAGCACATCAACACCGCATGGATGACCTCAAGCCGGCCTGCCAGGCCCAACCCAACCCACGAGGCTGACCAGTGACGTCGTCCCGCCAAGACCAACCCCGCGCCAGCAACACCTATAGTTAGTCGACACCACCCAATCCCAATTGACTTGTGCCCCCTATAGTGTTTAGGTGTTGATGACGTTTTTTGTATTAGAAATACGCCTGTCTTTGCTATTGTCAGGCAGAGCGCTCTCGTAGGTTGCAGAGTTCTTTGCATGCCTTATCCTTGGATAAACTCCCACTTACGCTCACCCGCACTCTGTCTTGGTCTTATTCCCACTACGGGAGAGTCCCTTATTGTCTCTCATTGCGGGGAGGATCGTGCTGAATTGGGGGCGCTTCCTTTCAGTGGTGACCCCGATAGCGTGATATCTCCAAACTATTTTTCCTAACTCCTTCTTAAACGACCCCCTTGTGGCACGAGAATCTCCGGTCGAGAAGGGATACGCACGGTGAGCCGTCTCCGGGAGGCCACCCGCCAACGGCGACCGGCACAATAAGAAGTGCGCACTCAATGAGAAAGGGTACGGGATCCCGATTGGAAAAAAATCCCCTTTGAGTGCCGCTCGCCGGAGCCAGGGGCTGACCGTTGAGTTACCGGTGACGCCGCCTGGACGGACCCAGTTTCGGAGAGTATCGGTTCAAGACGGGCACGTGAGTACCGAGTGCGAGTGATCGTCAAGGGGAAAAGAAAGGGAATTGGGAATAACAGAACGGGGACAGGTAGAGGAGAAGAATATCGGGGGTCTACTACAGACGGGTCTTGAAATTTTCTTTATTCTTTCTTTTGCATATGGCCATTAGGAGTAAGAAATAAGTGACGTGGTAGAAGTGACGGAAACCTAGCTCCGAGAGGGGGTGGAAGGCGGCGCCGCATAGTGCTATCTAGACTAGTACTGGGAATATATGAAGAAGTGAGAAATAAGTTATTGGTGTCTAGCAAAAGGAGACACCGGGAATATTTTTTAGTGATTGTGCTCTCTCTCTCTATTTCTTCTTTTTCCATTTCCACGGGGTAGGGGGCGAAAATGAGAAGGGTATAAAGAAGTTAGAACATCTTAAAAAGCGGGGACTCAGTAGTGGCACGTACAGACGTGAACACAGTAACCTTAGCAGGAAAACAGGGACAGCTGGTTAGGGAGGAAAGGGAGGAGAAAGACAAAGAGTGTGAGTGGAAAGCATTGTGAAGGGTGCGCGCACCGTACGAGTGTGAGAGACGAACGGGTGGCCGCGAGGTGGTGTCAGAGAGTGTGGCCATAACCAGTACTTGATCAATTACAAGTGAGATCACATAAGAGTGCCTGGGAATGGGAAGGAGATGAGATATGGTGAGTGAGAAGAGATTTGTGCAGTGAATAACGGTGGGTGATAATTTTAAGAGGTCCGCTCTTGTCTGTGCCATAAAGGAATACATACGCATATTTACAGCTAATAAAAGGTAACGAAAGCGAACGAGGTAGCGCTAGCGATTTAAAGGATGGGGGCTGAAACTCCCTTGTCACACATTTGCAAGAGCTTGCCGGGATATGCTGAACGCATAAATAAATATCATGATCAATGGTTAACAGAATTGAAAGGGGAGGGGTTGCCCCAGATTTGGCCAGAAGGAGGGTCTTTTGACAAAAGCGTTCTTGATATGGTATGTACATGTATTCGCCTTAAGTATAAGGGAAAAAAATGGCAGAACAGGAAGGAGATATTAGATCTTTGGAGATTGTTTGAGGAAGTACCCCCACCCAAAGCTCCAGCTCCAAATATTGATTTACCCTCCACCACAGACAATCCACTAATGATCCCGCGAGAGGAAAAGGAACAGTTAAGTACAGAACAGCCTGCGGAAGTGGTTATGTTGTACCCAATATTACCTAAACCAGCCCCTGCAGCAGGATATAGCGACCCGATTTATGTGCCTCCCCCTTCAACCAGCACGCCACAAAGACCAACTGCACCCCCACCATACGAAAACACCAGAGAGCGCACCCAGGGAGGCACACAGAGAGTGGACATAGAGAAGTTAACGAGTGACTTAGAGTCGAGGCTTACAGTGGCACGAGATGAGCTCTCAAGAATAAAAGACATATGTGAACGCACAGCGTGCGCCCCCACACAATCTGGACGCACGTCTAGAGCGTCGAGCGAAAGTAGACAAATTGAGGAAGGATGGAAAAAGGGGGAAATACTGTTCAGAATTGAGGAAGAACCGACCAGGATAATAGAAGTAGGGACAGCAGAAGGAAGCATTGGTGATGTCTCGCGAGAGAGAGGGATCAGAGAGGATTTGTTATGTGATGTCAGAGGAGGGGGGGATGAGAGTGATAGATTGAGCATGGCAGTAGGAGGAGAAGGCGAGGAGCTAGATGGGGCATGTTCACTGGGGACTATAGAGGATGAATGGATAGGACGACTAAGAAATAGGGTGGGGAAGATGGCGTCATTAGAGTCAGCAGTGACTAAGGAAAAGGAAGCTGCAACGGCAAAAGGGAAATTACAACTACCATTACTCCACAGGGGAGGTGGGAGGCCGAACTATATACCGTGGGCTCAGATGGACAAGGCTAACTTAATGAAATTACTACCACAGCTGTCAGGAGGGGCAAGCAAGTGGATATATGCATTTGAGAAACATACCGCGGGTATACCGCTGGCAGTAGGCGATGTGAAAAGCCTACTAGTGTCCGCAGTAGGGGATCAGGCAGACAGAGTGTGGGCTAAAGCGGGTTTTCCAGCTGTAACTTTGGAGTGTGATCGCCATGATGGGGCTTCTTTTAACACCGTGCGAGCAAGGGTGTGGGACGCACTGCGGGAAACCTTCCCAGATACCCCTGATCTGCAGTCAGTAATGCAATGTACCATGAATGATGGGGAGGACGCTATGGATTACATTCTCCGGGTGCAGGAGATGTGGAGAGCGGAAACGGGTACGCCCTGGCACCAATCCACGTCTCTATTTTACTTCATCATTAAAAGAGGGCTCCCAAAGGAAGTGCAAAAGGCACTAGATAAAATAGCAGGTGTTGAGGCAAAAGGCTGGCCGGAGATCCAAAGCATAATAGTACACCATTGTAAACGGATCAAAGAAAGAGAGAGGGAAGTAGCACAGAAAAGGTTGGCGGACGAGGCGAAGTTGGTGCAATCAAAATTGGTGAAGGTCGCAGCAGCGGTAGCGGGACTCCCACTCATACGGGAGGGAGAGGAAGGAGAGGAGGGGCAAATAGCAATACAAGGAAGAATAGCAGCGAATTGGGCAGGACAAGGGCAACGACAGTGGACAGAGCAGGAGCAGAACGGAGGTCCAACGTGGCAAGAGTGGGCCCCAAGAGGAGGAAGAGGTGGGTACAGGGGGCGAAGAGGAGGACAAGGGTATGGAGGAATGGGAGGAAATGGGTGGCAGGGTCCCAGAGGTCCACAGGGGAGCTGTTGGAATTGTGGGAGATGGGGGCATTACTCAAGGGAATGTAGGAGCAGACAAAACAACGGTTTCCAAGAGATAGAACAGTACGGACACCCCCATCCAGGAAGCCCCTACGGCCTCCCCATGGGACAATACCAGCAACCAGACAATGTAGTACAAAGGAGTAACGCACAACTACACGGACATCAATACCGAACACAAACCAGCCCACAGAATAATGACAATGTGCACTACACGCCTGGTAATACTTTCGCCACAGGAGCTAATGGGGCACCAGCCCCCGCACCTTACAGTGGAGTGTCAGTAGTTTCGGGGAATATTTTCGATCAAGGGGGGGCAATGAGACACCCCGCATAGGACAGCCCACAGAGAGCACTTGCGTGTCCAGTACTGTCTACGACCCACAATGCATCAGAGGAACCATTGATAGGAGCGCAGATAGGAGACAAGCAATTCATATTCATGGTGGATTCGGGAGCGGAGAAATCATGCATTAGAGAGGGCCGGTTCCCGTTATCTAATAGAACGTTAGAGACGCAGGGGTTCTCTGGGGCTGTAATTGAAGTTCCTTACACAGAGGTATTGGATGTGACAGTGGGGGGTAAAACAGTGAAAGCACCCTTACTGTACTATGAAAACTCTCCCATCAACTTACTGGGGAGAGATCTCTTGAGCAAACTAAACATGACCATATCATTCACAGGGAGCGGCATCGTATGTTCAACGCCAGGCATATGCCCCCTCCGTATATTAGCAGTAATACACGGCCACACAATAATAAAAGAGATCAGAGGGGTACCAAGAAATGAGGAGATGTTTGTTGAAGGCATGAGAACATTGGCTCTCATAGTACCAGAACTAAAAAGGGTGGAGTGGAGAATACCAGCAGAATTCCTTTTTCGTCCCATAGCAAGCCCTGACACTGCTCTTGGGGAAGTACTATCATTGGATTTGCATGCAATACATGTATCAGCAAACAGAATATGCGTGATTGGTATTGACATGGAAGGGTGTGAGTGGCGGACAGTATTGTGTACAAATGCAAATATCCCCCTGAGAGAGCTCTCGGACGAGGAGCTATTTTCTGACACTGAGGGAGATGGTGAAGTAGTGATGGAACTGGCAATGCCCTGCGACATCGTAGTTACAGCCAGACAAACTAAAGTTGAACTAATGGCGGTAGTAGGAGCACCGCATACATTTTTTGATGAAGACATGAGTTCAGTACCCGCTAACTTATGGACTAATGGCCCCCACGATGTAGGGTTGCTACATGAAGTTCAGCCTGTGGTGATAAAAGTAAAACAAGGAGCAATACTACCCCGGGTGAAACAATATCCACTGTCGCGAGAAGCAGAAGAAGGGATCAGAGAGACAATAGAAGCACTGCTAGCACAGGGTATAATAGTGCCCTCAAACTCCCCATGCAACACATGCATTTACCCAATCAAAAAAGCGAAGGGGGGTTCATGGAGGATGATACAAGATTTACGCCCATTGAACGATGTGGTAATGAAGGAGTTCCCTTTAGTCCCGAACCCGGCGACAATACTGTGCAACATTCCAAAAATAGCATCACACTTCACAGTAATTGACTTAAAAAATGCATTCTTTTCGATTCCCTTGGCAGAAGAGAGCAGGTACTTGACAGCATTTACATTGGGAGGAAGGAGGTTCGAACACTGCAGACTACCACAAGGATATTGCGAGAGCCCAAGCATATTTAACAGGGTACTACATGAAGATCTGGGGAATTTGTCTGTAGAAAGCACAGTGATTCAGTACGTTGATGATTTATTGGTTTGTGCACAGGCTGAGGAAGAATGCAGACAGGACTCGATAACACTCTTGACATTATTGGCAAATAAGGGGTACAAGGTGGACAAGGGGAAGTTACAATACTGTCTGACGGAGGTCCTATACTTGGGTCAGTTGATATCAAAGGATGGCAAGCGAATTATACCAGACAGGGCACAGGCGATTAGAACAATTGGGGAGCCCAAAACAGTAAAAGAGATGCAGAAATTTCTGGGTATGTGTAACTATTGCCGAGCATGGATATTGGACTATGCGGCGTACACAAGGCCCCTGCTACAGGCACTGAAAGAAGCACAACAAGAACACAAACACATAGAATGGACAGAGGTGATGAACACAGCATTTAACTCACTAAAAGAGCTGATATCAAGCGCTCCAGTACTAGCAAACCCAGATTATGGGCGCGAATTCTTCTTATTTTCACACTGCAAAGGAACATTGATGACAGCAGTACTGACACAGAAAACATCCTTAGGGCACAAACCACTAGCTTACTACAGCGGCACCCTAGACGCAGTAATGCAAGGTCATTTCGCCTGCGAGCAATCCCTAGCTGCAGCCGCGTTCGCAATTGAAAAAAGTGCCACGATAGTAATGGGCTGCCCGGTGACACTGTTTGTGGAACACTCACTTTTTGCAATATTAGAGCGAACAAAGAGCACATTGACAACACAACGCGCCACAGCATATGAGATAATACTGTCCAGCGCTAACATCCATATAGTAAGATGTAAAACAGTGAACCCAGCCACATTCATCACAGAGGCATGCACCATAGAGGACATGCAAAACCACAACTGCGCCACGTACACAGGTGACGAAAGTAAGGATACAGTGATTTTTGAAAATGCCCTGACCGAGGGTGAGGTGTATTTTGTGGACGGGTCAGCATCAATCGACATGGAGACAGGAGAAAAGCATGTGGGTATGGCAGTGGTACGATTAGAGGAAGATGAATATGAGATACTAGTACAACACCGCCTCCCATCGCACTATTCAGCGCAAGCAGCAGAACTAATAGCGCTAATAGAAGCATTGCATGCCGCCAAGGGGTGCGCAGTGACCATATATACAGACTCAGCATACATGACAACAACAGTTCACGGCGGGTTGGCCCGGTGGGGGCGGAGAGGGTTTCGGCGAGCAGACGGAACGCCAGTCCAGCATGCAGAATTATTGAAAGAACTGATTGAGGCCCTGCAAGACCCCACGGCAGTGGCCATCGTAAAATGTCAAGCTCATACCGCAAATACAGATTTTATATCTTTGGGGAACGCGGCAGCAGACGCCGCTGCCAAAGCAGCTTCATATCTACAAAAAGGTGAAATAGGAGAGTACATGTTGCACCACACAGCAAGCCAAGAAGTCCCCACAGGATACAACATGATGTCCACACAGGAGATAATAGAGCTGCAAGAGGGAGCTAGTGCAGAGGAAAAATTGCTGTGGACTAAGAGAGGATGCAGCAAATCACCGACTGATTTATTGTGGCGACAAGAGGGTTCAGGAAAAGTGGTAATGCCAATCACGCTGTTAGAAATAGCATTTCAACAACTACACTTTCCTGCACACAACACAAAGAAACACATAATGGCAGAGATACAAGAAGATTGGTTTACACCTTGCCTCCAGGAACACGTCACAAGGTTAGCTCTAGAATGCACGACATGTCAAATTTACAACTCAGGTATGACATTGCGTACACTAAGGGGTACGATACCAAAACCAAGTGGCCCATTCAGAGAGCTCCACATTGATTATGTAGACATGGGAGAAAGGTGTAACGGGGCTCGATACATGATTGTGGTTGTATGTCCATTTTCGAGGTGGGTGGAGGCAGGCCCTTGTGCCCGCCCTGACGCGAAGGGCGCCGCGAAGTTCCTAGTGCGGGAAGTGTTTCCGCGCTGGGGAATTTGCGACGTTATTCGCTCAGATAACGGGACGCATTTTGTTAATGAACTCTTTAAAGAAGTGACTACATTATTGGGAATAAAGCATAAATTATGTTCGATTTATCATCCTCAAAGTAATGGCGTCGTAGAAAAGATAAACGGCCTGTTAAAAAGCAGATTATCAAAACTTTGTTTTTCCCTTAAAAAGACTTGGATGTACTGCCTGCCTTTGGCCTTGTTTGAGCTACGAAACCAGCCAAGTAAGGATCACCATTTGTCCCCGCACGAGATCGTCACGGGAAGAAGAATGCACACAGCGCATTCGCCTCTCCGTGAGCGTTCTGATGCACACAGAAGCGCAGCTATATTGGGGGAGGAGTTCACAGAATACCTGCGAAAATTGACACGGGCAGCGCGCGTAATTTCAAAGCAACTAGCCCCCCCCTCGACAAGAGAGGAGGGGAACGCGACTGAACCAAACGGTTTGCCTGAAAAACCACTACAGCTAATGCCTGGTGACCTTATATATGTTAGAAGTTTTGTGCGGAGGTGGAACGCACCACGCTTCCATGGCCCCTATGAGGTAGTGTTTTGCACGCCTACAGCAGTAAAGGTTAAGGGCCTGCGATATTGGGTGCATTTGACAGATGTACGTAAAGCTTACAGCGCTGCGGAGAGTGAGGTGCAGGATGAGGCACAGGCAACAGCGGACGATGAAGTTGTGCGGAATGAATGATTGGAATTTTGTGTGCTTCATGAGATGAACAGTGAACACAATTAGCGCGCAACAAATGTCCTGGACTAAAACATGTACACATGTATATGTAAATTTTCTTTTTACAATTTTTGAAAGTTTTGCGTGGGGTTCTTTTTTCCCTTCCTGTACTCTTTAAGATGTTTTTTATTATTGTTGTTTTTAAAAATGTCATGTTTTTTATTATTTATATATATATATAGTAAGGTACGAATAATATTGACTGAAAGCTACCTTGTCTGTCAACAAACCCCCTTCCTCACCCAACCCTATATTTTATCACCGAAACGTTACAATGTGGAAATGCTTACATGTTTGTATTTAATGAACTTTTGTGTCTCAAACAGGATTTATCATGGCATCGAATGGGCAGCCTGCAACTAATAGATATGTTAGATTTAGAGAAATGTTAGTGGCTAGATTAACATATTCATTTGAATGTGGTTTATCAATGTGTGCTATCGTGTTCTTCATCTCAATGTTTTGTCTGGTGTTACACTGGATTATAGCGTTCATCTCTACCGAGATGAACGAGGGGGGAGGGGGGAACAACACCACCCTTGCTCCTGGAACGAAAACAATTCCGACTGTAGGTATCAAAGAAGGTGATTTCTTGATCTGGGATGGATCACACTTTGTGTGGGGATACTATACTACACCACCCACTGCTGTCCTCTCACAATGGAGAACCAAAAATGTAGATAATGACACAATGTCCCAACCTGGAACATACAACAACCACACGATCCCTCCCGCCCCAATTTCAAACAACGATCTCTTGTTTATTAATGAGGATGGAAAAGTGATTATGATGACAGAACACAAGTCCCTATATGAAGAATTAGAAAAGGGGGGTGGGAGGGAGGAAGGGGGGCCTGGTTCTTCACCTCCTATAACGAGAAGGTACAGAAGAAGGGAGAAAAGTAGGCGGAGAAGAGAGACTGGTGGAAAAGGGTATGATGAGTATTATGGGCTAGGGTTAGACAAAATGGAAGACCCACGACACCCTCACCAAGCAAATAAATGGTATGCAGATATGAGCACAACAGCTAAACAAACAACCAATGAGAGCTGTTATGTCTGCTCACTTATCCCCCATGCATCAGGCACACCTAAAGTATTGTTGCCACGAGAATTGCCCATTGTGGATGCCCAATGTCTCCTTCATCTCACGCTGTGTAGAATAAAGAACACTTTCCAAGCACACGATGTCTCTTTCAGAATGGTACAGAACAACAAAACGTGCTATTCGCAAGCGTCTGGAGTGATCTGCCTTAAAGAACCTTTCTTTGCAATACAAGGGACACTGTTTTCCGAAAGCAAATGGAAAGACGAAGAAGTGCTGTGCAAGGCAGAAGCACTGAAGGGTGTTCAACCGGAAAAGTTGCGGTGGATGGAAAGAACGTGCTTGCCAATATGGAAAGAACACATCCCTAAATTAACATGGGTAACAGCGATGGAAAAACCCTTTAAGCTACAAAGTGAAATACAAAACAAACTATGTTTCAAGGGAGAAGGAAAAATGGCAATAGGAACGAACAAGAACTGTAACAAAACTCTCACCATCCCAGATATGAAAAAAGGAACAGCAGCACTAATGGACACCTACTGGGTATGCGGGAACAAGGCGTACCTGCACCTTCCCCAATCATGGAGTGGTAGCTGCTCAATGGCCACTTTGCATTCAACACTAATGGTGATTCCCGAAAGCCATATTGACAGAAGTAACACGATGAACGAAGGCTTGAACCAGAATGCAGCGTCTCCAACTACACAAGCGCACCTTTATGTCCTGTCCTCCGGAGGGAAAGGAGAAGAGCTCTCAAGGAACAAGCGAGCCTCGAACTACATATCACAAGCATCATCTGATTTATTGGCACAGATCCCAGACAAGTATCGCCTGTTCAGCTCCGTGGAAACATTCTTTGCTTCACTAGTATCAAGTGTCCAAGCAAGAGCAAATGCAAAATGGCTCCAGATCACACGGTGGGAACTGATCCAGTTGGCCAATGACACTGAAGAAGGGTTTAACATAATAAAGGTGGAACTACGAGCTCTGCGATTAATGACCATGCAAAACAGGTATGTCCTAGACCTGTTAACAGCAATCGATGGAGGTGTTTGCCGAAAAATAGGAAGTGCATGCTGCACGTTCGTACCTTCCGAAGACGCAGAAAATGGGTCCCTGTCCCACGTTATTGAAGCAGTACATAACCTGGGCGAGAAGATGAAAATGGAAGGTGGAGCTGAGGATAGCTCGTGGTTCGACAATATCTTCTCTTGGGTTCCCTCATGGCTTGGAGTGACAATGAAGTTCCTGATACCAATAGTGGTGATCATCCTTGTGATGTTCTGCCTGTGCCAGGTGGGCCTCCGATGTTGTGCTAATGCAGTCCCTAACGGTGCAATGATGATGGTGACAATGGGCAACTCCGGTGGTACAATTAAAGCAACACAAGAAGTACATGTGCAGACAGGAACAGACAACACCCCCAGGTACCAGTTAGTGCCTATGTGCCGTGACAAGTACATAGTAGATAAGCTATGGCACACCACGATTAAAGAACCACGAGACGTAGAACTGGAATGGTATGAGGAGGTCTGGGTAGATCTGGAAGAGACCGGCGACTGTATATATTTGACATGTACACCAGACGAGTATGCTAGGAGAGGTGAGAGCTTAAGGGGGGTGTGCAGAGCATGGATGCCTATAAAAGGAACCCCTGCATGGGATGGTGCAGTGTTAGAAGAACAAGAATGTAGAAGATTAGAAGAGCTAAAGAAATTCGTTACTTTAAGTAACGAAAGGGGGGAAATGTAGGGGAGGAATGGCCACGAGGCCCTCCTCACCTACAGCTCCCTCCCCAGGTGAGGACCATGGCTCGGTGGGAGCACCCTCATGCCACCCGGGCCCAGGTGGAGGGGGGTTCACCCGCCGACGACATTGCCCACACGCACCCTGTCTTTGCATTTACCGAAACTTAAGTTAGGCCTAGACGCCATCGTGCACAGCAAACATGGTGTGAGTTCAGCACACTGTAACGAGGCCCCCACCTTTGGAGGGCCTTTCATGCATCTCTGCCGCCTCAGCAGCCCTGGCAGATCCGCTGCGAGCGCGTTCCCATGAGAAAGTCGGAGATGAGCTAACCCGAGATGCCAACACGGCAACATTATATTAGTAACAATGTGATATTGCACCCCGTATGACCCGGACCGCAAGGCCGGGGCAACGGGGAAAAAAGCTGAAGCATCACTATCTGAAGAAGGTAGAAAATAGTTCAAGTATTGGTATTAATGAACTACCTCTGTTTAAAATGTGAACGAACCATAAAAATGTAACGTTATATGATATCCCTCCAGGTCTGGACTAATGCTGCTATAACCACGGAGAAAGATGTTGACCAAACGTGTAACCTCTATTTGTAAAAGTGTTTTTCAATAGTATGTAGAAACTTGAACTCATATATGTTTTGAATCACCCAAAGCGGCGAGCATCAATCTCTGTAGGCCATAACCTAGATATCCCTCGTATAACGTCTAATGTACATACAATACGCACACAATGTAGTGAACATAATGTTAGGTAATGAAAAGGTACTGGAACCGACTGTATTAAAGAAATGTGTAACGAAAATGAAATATATATATATATATATGTGTGTCTGAATAACGTTAAAATAAGGCAGAACAGTATAAAACTTCTGCATTCACTGATCAGCAACGCACGAGGAAAATACCTTTGTGAGTATATGCAAGGTCATTCCCTCTCCCACCCCACCAAGCCTGCCAGATAAAAAAGCTAAGACTTGTGCTGCGCTCCCTCACCTCCCCCAACCAAGCTGGCGTTACTTCAGAGAGTCAGAGGCCCCGGCGCCGCAACCAAGGCCACAGCCCGCCACCTGTGTTATTTACAGCACGGTAATAAACCCACGGATGAACCCACTGATCTACCAGCACCCTCTCATAAATCCCCACGAACCCCCCCAAGAATCCTGACCCCGTGTAAGGACGACCCCCATCATTGGGACAAGACACAGAGACCCATCTATATAATAACTTCTAACGCAGCAGACAGACATGTATCACTCGGCCCAGGTCCCAGAGCCCCGTCCCGTGACCTAAAATACCGGTCAATAAGACACAGGTAAATCTCACCCCAACCAACAACCACCAGACCTCTCACGAGGTGCATTCCTCATGTGTTGTGTTTATTTTATAAGATAAGCTGGTGAAGCGATTTATTAATGAACGTAAATGTCATTTTCTGAATAACTGTAGTGTGCATGGCCTAGGGCAAATGAGACAGGAAAGGTATTCGTTATTGTCACAGGCTGCCCCAGCACATCAACACCGCATGGATGACCTCAAGCCGGCCTGCCAGGCCCAACCCAACCCACGAGGCTGACCAGTGACGTCGTCCCGCCAAGACCAACCCCGCGCCAGCAACACCTATAGTTAGTCGACACCACCCAATCCCAATTGACTTGTGCCCCCTATAGTGTTTAGGTGTTGATGACGTTTTTTGTATTAGAAATACGCCTGTCTTTGCTATTGTCAGGCAGAGCGCTCTCGTAGGTTGCAGAGTTCTTTGCATGCCTTATCCTTGGATAAACTCCCACTTACGCTCACCCGCACTCTGTCTTGGTCTTATTCCCACTACGGGAGAGTCCCTTATTGTCTCTCATTGCGGGGAGGATCGTGCTGAATTGGGGGCGCTTCCTTTCAAACCCAAAGAAAACCGTGTCTGTATCTTTAACACTTTTATAGGGATAAGTCCTTCCTTCTTTCCCTTGACTCAATATTATATATTCTTCCTTTCTATTCTTAAACGTTCCACAGGTCTTTCGGTAATGACTCCATTCAAATCCTTTATTTGTCTTAAAAGGAAGTATATTACATGTGCTACTTCGCCTTCTGCCGGTGCTCTTTCTATACGTCGCTCTCCACACTCTCTCACATCCACGTACCTTTGTTTGTTTATTTGTGTGGCTTTCACTGTATCTGCTTGTTCGTAAACGCTCTCTTCAGTACGTTTACTCTGTCAGCTGTTCACTGGTTTCCGGGTATTCGACTCTTCCCTCAGACAGCTGATCGTCCCTCGGATAAGGCTGCGGGGAGAACCGTCCCCTCTTAACAGCTTCCGGGCCGTGAAGTTCGGTCATCCACTTTGCTATCCTTCTCCCTCTTCGGGCGTTTCACAAAAATCTTCCTGATCTGCTCCTTCCCCACACACACGGAGCCTTGTTTCTTTACCTTCTAAAACGGCTCCGGGAGCTCCGTTGCTGTAACGGACTTCAGCGTCTCCCTTCAGGGCCTCCTCCGCACACGGACCTCAGCTTCTTCAAGATGTAACTAATTAGCGATTTATACGTTCGCTCAACAGGAACGGGGCTCAAACTGGGTTAAAGCGCAACGGCGCACTGAATTTTGTTTTAAATTCACGTAACTTTCTCCTTCATTTCAGGCCGTCAGTAAGCCCACTCGTAACCGTCGGATTTCAACTCCCCGGACTCCGTCTCCTGGCAACCAGACAAAAAAAGAAAACACCATTTGTTGACATCAGCATGCCTCCGGACAAGCAAGTGTCTCTCTGATTGGCCAAGTAAACTGTCAATTACCCTTCTTTCTCTGACAACCTAATTAACCCTTCATGTGGGCATGTTGCCTAGTATTGCCAGAGCCCAAGCTAAATGGTAGCCTCTCTACAGCCATTACTTTGGATTTCTCACACACCCCCCCTTCTAGGCCCTTAGGCTCGGGAAGGGGAGTGTTACGGGACAAAAACTCTGCTTGTGCCATTAATTTTCCCGGTAGATGTATCGTCTTGAAAGTAAAAGGTTGAAGTGATAGAAACCATCTAAGGACTCTGGGATTAGTGTCCTTACTCCGCGCTAACCACACAAGAGGCGCATGGTCGGTCACTAGTGTGAAATCTCTGCCTAATAAGTAGTAGCGCAATGCCTCGATGGCCCATTTCACGGCTAGGCATTCTTTTTCGATCGTAGCGTAGTGTAGCTCGTGAGGAAGTAACTTCCTGCTTATGAAAAGAACAGGTCTTTCTGCCTCACCTTGATTCTGGAACAACACGGCTCCAAGACCTGTCCCCGAGGCATCTGTGTGTAAATAAAATGGGGCTGAGAAATCTGGACAGTGTAAGACTGCTTTTTCTGATAAAGCCTTCTTCAGGTTATTGAAAGCATTCTCTGTCTCAGATGAGAACCACTCTTTTTTTGTTGAAGACGACTTCTTCAGGAGATTGGTCAATGGAGAAGCCAATGTCGAAAAATGTGGTATGAACCTTCTGTAATATCCAACAAAACCCAGAAAAGCTCGGACCTGTCGGACATTTGTAGGAAATTGTAAATTTTTTTATAGCGCTCAGTTTTTCTTCTTGTGGCTTAATTACCCCTTGTCCAACGAAGTAGCCCAAATATTTGGTGTAGAAGTTGGCTACAAAGGTCTTATTAGGATTTATGTGGAGATCAGACCTTTGAAATAGTTGAAGAACATTCTCCAGATGGGCCAAATGCTCATTCCAAGACTGACTAAAGACAATAATATCATCAAGATACGCTCCCACATAATTTTCATGTCCTTTAACAATTGTATTCATAAGCCTCTGAAAGGTCGCCAGGGCACCATGCAACCCAAAAGGCAATACTGTAAATTGAAATAAACCTGATGGGGTCGCAAAAGCCGTCTTCTCTTTGTCGTCTGTATGTAGAGGTATTTGCCAGTACCCTTTTGTTAGGTCGATGGTTGTCAAGAATTTTGCTTTGCCTAACTTATCCAGCAATTCATCTATCCTGGGCATGGGATAGGCATCAAATTTAGTGATCTCATTCAGCTTCCTAAAATCCATGCAAAAACAAGCCGTACCATCCGGTTTTGGAACCAAAACAATGGGTGATGACCACTCGCTACGGGAAGGTTCAATCACCCCGATTTCCAACATCTCCTTAATCTCGTTGTTGATCGATTGTAACTTTGCCTCTGGAATTCTATAAGGTCTTATTCTTACTATTTCTCCAGGTTGAGTTATAATACGGTGAATGTCATCTTCGTTCTCCCTGGTAACGTAGAAAATGTCTTTGAATATTTCTTGACTAGATCCATAATCTCATTCTTTTGATTTTCAGCAAAATCTTTATGTTTAAGGCTTCCAGTCCAACTTCTTCTTTTAACTGGGGAAAGTGTTCGATATGAACTTCCTTGGTATTGATCAACGACACAGTGGGTATAGGCTCTACCCATTTTTTAAGTAGGTTTACATGATATGTTTGTGTTGGAAATTTTCTGTCATTCTGTCTCACCTTGTAGGTTAGGGGTCCTAGGACTTCCTCCACCACATATGGTCCCCTCCACGCTGCCAGCATTTTATTTTCGGATGTCGGCAGTAAGACTAACACTTTATCTCCCTTCTGGAAGGTCCTTAACTGCGTATTCCGATTATAATAGTATTCTTGCGTCGTTTGCGCTTGTAACAGATTTTCTCGGGCAATATTCTGTAACTTCTCCACCCTTTCTTTAAGCTGATGGGCATATTCGGTTAACGATATCTCTTGAGTAGGCTCATCTTCCCAACTTTCTCTCAAGATGTCTAGGAGGGTTCTCACTGACCTTCCAAACAGAAGTTCAAAAGGAGAAAACCCCGTGGAGGACTGTGGGGTATTCCGGAGTGTGAGAAGTATCCAGGGTAACAGCCTGTCCCAATTCTTGCCTCCAGGATCTTCTGTTTTGCGTAGCATCTGTTTAATCGTTTGATTATACCTCTCAACAAGGCCATCGGTTTGGGGATGATACACCGCCGTTTTTAAATGTTTCATTTGTAGAATTCCTCAAACCTGCTCCATAACAGCCGACATAAAATTAGATCCACGATCCGTGACAATCTCTTTTGGAATTCCCACTCTGCTGATAAACGGAATTAATGCATCACAGATACTCTGAGCATTAGTAGATCTAAGAGGAAACGCCTCTGGATATCTCGTGGCGTAGTCGACAACCACCAATATATACTTATGTCCTCTTGAGGAGGGTTCTAAGGGGCCAACAATATCTAAGCCTATCCTGTTAAATGGTTCCAATACCACTGGCATGGGTTGAAGGGGGGCTCTCTTCACATTCGCTTTGTTTTTCTTCTGATACTCTGGACAGGCCTGAGAGAAGCGAGCTACCTGGGCATATAGACCTGGCCAGTAAAACCTTGCCAGAATTTTCTGCGTGTTTTTCTCGGTCCCCAGATGTCCTTCACCTATCTGCAGGTGAGCCACTTCCAAGACTGTTTGGTAGTATTTACTGGGGACGAGTAATTGTTTTATAGTAGCTCCTGTGGCATCCTTAATGGCTCGATAGTATAGACCCCTTTCCTGTACAAAGCAAGAGTCATTTCCGGTCATCTCTTTTTGAACAGCTGCCCTAGCATTTCCTAATAACGGATCTACTTCTTGTGCCATTCTGAAACTATCACCCCCTTCATCAATTTTCCAGTCGACTGCAACGGGACAAACATTTTTCTCTGCCCACTCCTTCTTCAACTTCTTTAATATACACTTTCTTTTCCTTTCTTTGTTTGACAATACCGAAAGTTCTTCTTGATAAAAAGGGGCAGTTTTTAACCAATCTCCCTCTATTTTCTTTATAATTAGGGAAAAGTTAGGGAAATCTGAACCAATTAGTAGAGGCTCTGGCAATACTGGCATAACAGCGGCTCGTACCTCCATTTGTTCCCCAGCCACCTTCAAATTTATCTCTTTGGTAGGGTACGGTTTTACATCACCATGAACACATCGTATGGGAATTTGCTTACTTGAGTCCCCGGTATTCCCCACCAAATCTGTACTTACTACTGTTTGTAAGCTGCCAGTATCCACCATGGCTCTTGTGGGCTTCCCATCCACCTCAGCCTCGCAGATATAGGAATAAGATGATTTTGGAGCTGTTGCCGCTTCTTGACACTCTTCTTCTTTAAAGACTTCCAAGTTTCCCACATCCATGGGTTCTACTTTAACTCGTTTGGGACACATTCTTGCTAAATGCCCCCATTCACCACAGTCAAAACATTGTATTCCTTTAGGCATTACAGAAGAGGCTCGAATTCCTGCAGGACTTTCACTGGTTGGTCGAACTCTAGAGGGTTCCCACTCCGTTTTCCGTAGCATTGAGTTAGGCCACCTTATCGAAGTCGCTGGTCGGATAGAAGTGTTATTCAAGTTTGCAGGTGTTTTGTTATTCACCCCGTAGATCATGGTCTGACCCTGTCCAGCCTTTTGATAGGCGGACGCGATGTTAACAGCTTCGACAAGGCTGGGTCAGTGATGTTGTCGGACCCAACGTTGCATTGGTAAAGGGAGGGCTTCAATAAACTGTTCCATAACATTTTTATCTGACATCTCATGAACTGTGCTGATATTTGTCTGTAACCATTTGTCTCCTACTTCTTTGACCCTGTAGAATAGCTGTCGTGGTGTTTCTTCCGGTTGTAATTTGATCTCCCGAAACTTTATCCTATAGGCCTCTTCATCATGTCCCAAACGTTCCAGGACTACTCTCTTCATGTCTGCATATGGCGTTTCTCCACTTGGTTTGGCGGCCTGGTACGCACTTTGCATTTCGCCAGTCATGAGGGGTGCTATATAATGGCACCAGCTTTCATTAGGCCATTGAGCATTCCTTGCCACTCTTTCAAAATTCACAAAGAAGTGAGCTGGGTCCTCTCCTGGAGAGTATTTTTGTAGGACTGAGGCCGGAACTTGCGAATGTCTACGTACATTGGTTGCCTCTATTAACTGCGCTTGTTGAAGTTGTATAGCCTGTTGAAATGCTTGTCTGTCCGCTTGGGCCTGCTGATTCTGTAATTGTAAAGCTTGCTGGAGGAGTTGCTGCCCTTCACTTAGTGTTTTAATAAGTTCTTCCAAGGTGTTCTGCTATATCCCACTCTGACACCAAATTGTGAGAATGGCCCTCTCTAGCTTTCAAATAAATATACAGAGTGTTATCTTTTGCTTATGAAACAACTTTTATTAAGGTTAACTTTCTGATAATCTTTCTCATTCTTTCTCTTAGGAAAAGGATACAAGTCTTGACTCCCGGTGAGCACTCTTCGTCCGAGGGAAAACACCTTCAAATAACTTCAGAAATGTCGCCACTCAGGTAAGTCTCTGAATGATGTTTGACTTTTTTTTATACAAGTCACTAGTCAGTTCACTTTTAGTCTCTCAGTACCCTCCTTGGTATACGTTCTCTGTTTCTCTGTATATTTTTTTAATGATCTGGGTTATAAACTCATTCTTCACTTGCTTATCCTCCTTCTTGTAACCCAAAGAAAACCGTGTCTGTATCTTTAACACTTTTATAGGGATAAGTCCTTCCTTCTTTCCCTTGACTCAATATTATATATTCTTCCTTTCTATTCTTAAACGTCCACAGGTCTTTCGGTAATGACTCCATTCACATCCTTTATTTGTCTTAAAAGGAAGTATATTACATGTGCTACTTCGCCTTCTGCCGGTGCTCTTTCTATACGTCGCTCTCCACACTCTCTCACATCCACGTACCTTTGTTTGTTTATTTGTGTGGCTTTCACTGTATCTGCTTGTTCGTAAACGCTCTCTTCCGTACGTTTACTCTGTCAGCTGTTCACTGGTTTCCGGGTATTCGACTCTTCCCTCAGACAGCTGATCGTCCCTCGGATAAGGCTGCGGGGAGAACTGTTCCCTTTTAACAGCTTCCGGGCCGTGAAGTTCGGTCATCCACTTTGCTATCCTTCTCCCTCTTCGGGCATTTCGCAAAAATCTTCCTGATCTGCTCCTTCCCCACACGCGGAGCCTTGTTTCTTTACCTTCTAAAACGGCTCCGGGAGCTCCGTTGCCGTAACGGACTTCAGCGTCTCCCTTCAGGGCCTCCTCCGCACACGGGCCTCAGCTTCTTCAAGATGTAACTAATTAGCGATTTATACGTTCGCTCAACAGGAACGGGGCTCAAACTGGGTTAAAGCGCAACGGCGCACTGAATTTCGTTTTAAATTCACGTAACTTTCTCCTTCATTTCAGGCCCAAAATAAGCCCACTCGTAACCGTCGGATTTCAACTCCCCGGACTCCGTCTCCTGGCAACCAGACAAAAAAAAGAAAACACCATTTGTTGACATCAGCATGCCTCCGGACACGGACAAGGAAGTGTCTCCCTGATTGGCCAAGTGAACTGTCAATTACCCTTCTTTCTCTGACAACCTAATTAACCCTTCATGTGGGCATGTTGCCTAGTATTGCCAGAGCCCAAGCTAAATGGTAGCCTCTCTACAGCCATTACTTTGGATTTCTCACAGGGACGCAGATATTACATAAAGCCTCAAGGGGAAACTGAATACAACGATTATGACAAGTGAGATAAGAGGTGGAGAGAGGCGACCTAGATCAGAAACAAGGAGAAAGGGGAATCAACAATGCTAGCGCACTACAACCCAGACCCAGGATTGATGATGTAGAAACCACAAGTGAAAAAGGATGAAAGACTCTAGCCAAGTGGCAGAACAAATAATTGCAGAAGCTTGAAAGGCAGGCTCCAATGCGATAACCGATGCATCCCATCTGGTGCCGTGTGAAGGCGCGGAGCGGGGCAGGAGAAGGGGTTGGGGGGAGGAAGGGTAGAAGAAAAACGTTTTGAGCGGGGAAAATATGCACAGTGAATATCACAAATGACGGGAACACGTTATCGAAGCTTGTACTATCTGTGTTAATTCACTAATAAAAATATATTTGGAAAAAAAAATATTTCCGTGATCTTGAACATTTCAAACATTGTCTTGGTCTGAAGAGCATGTGAAAGAAGACACCCTAAAAAATAAATATATGTCCTTTAGTTGAAGGAGGCCCATGCCCGGGACTCGCGTATGTAATGTGCGGGCTTACCGTGGCAAGAAATCCTGGCTACACCACTGAGGAGGGGTCAACGGATACGGGGGGGGGTGCAAAAGACAGTCTGGTGTTTATGGTGTATTATTTATTTATTGGGTTTATAAAACGCCTATACAGAAAAAGGTGTTTCAAGGCACAAAAGTTTAAAAGCAATACATATTCCGTTTAGCTCCCTACCTGCTTCGTTTGTCATTGCCAGTGGGCAGACCATGAACAGTTTGACATGTTGTAAAAAATTGAGAGTGAACCCAGCCAGGGTCCACTTCGGCGTTGATACGGCACAGTATAAATATCCTTTAACATAACACACTGGTTTAAAATAACACACTGGTACATCTCTTGACTGCCGCTATTCACAATTTGAGGCGGCTGTCCCGGTTCACAATTGGTTATTTGTATCTCGCCATTCACATTCTGGCAGACAATATGGCAGTCAGCTTCCCGAAAATGAAATGCATGATCTCTACAGTCACCTCTCCGCAATGTCAACAATTCAAACGATTCTTCCCATTTACAGTCTGTCAGACCCCGTTAATAACCAGACTTTGCCCACAGCTCCACCCCTTTTTAATCTTCAAGCACCCTGCTCCCAAAAATCACAGAATTGCGTCATTGCTATGAAGAGCAGGCTAATCAAGGTGGCAAAGACCAGCCTCTCCCTACATATTATTGGCCACTGTAAGTAGTTTCACTTTGTCATTGGTTAACTCCAGTGTTTATCACGGAGGTGCCCGCCTCTGCTAGTGCTGATGCTCATAATGGTCTGCCCTCTTTACGTAGCTTGCGCCGTTGGTCGCGTAGCTGCGGTTGTTACGCGACAGTCTGTGACAGCATAGCCGCGGCTGGCTGAAGCCAAGGAGGGCTACGGTATGGACTCTCTTTGCTGAGGAAAAACGATCCAGACGGCGAGAAGGGTGGGAGCGGACAGGTAAGAAGGCTCCTGCAAGGCCTGTCACTCCGCGCCCGCCCCCTGCGACCGCACCTGCGTCACAGCTCCACCTACTAGTGGGAGAGACGCGCCCTGGGGCGGCAAGAACTGGAAGCATCTGCAACACGCGCAGGCAGGTGTGACCTCACGGGCGGCCAGATACACCACTTCTGTGGCTCAAGATGAGTAGCAGGAGCGCGAAGGAAGGGAAATGGGTTACCCCTAGAGTTCCGTTCACCTATTTAAGGCTGAGGTGGAAGAAGATCGCTACCGTTATCTGTTTGTTACTGCAATCACCCGCAGCCAATACGTGCGATTTGAGTCTCATGGAGCGCACAGTAACATGTCGATGTGAGGGTTAGTGAATTCCTGTGTATAAGAAGCTTAATTGAACGTGTCTTTTTTCCAGAGGCTACCAAAATATACAACTTATAGAGATCGGAGTAATTTCACCTACTGGTCCTGGGTTGCCATTATTATCCATTTCAAGGGACGTGACCCGTGTGTTCTGGAATAGTGTAGCAGAGGCTCCTGGTTGCGAGTTTAACTCTTTTTTTATTGCTGCAACAATACCAGCAATGCAAAACAAGCAAACATCTGTAGCATTTAGTCCATAGGCAACTGGTCTTCAGCTGTCCAGGGTGATGCAATATAACATGCATACCAACATTCAAATGCAACGGGGAGGGAGATTCCCACAGGGAAATCGGGAGATGCATATTTCCTCACCATAGGAATGCATTGGGGCTACAGTTATTTTATTTTTATTTATTTTATTTATATGTTTATATTGCGCTGCAGCCCGCAGGCATCGGAGTGCATTACATTAAGACAGGCTGGAATGTAGGAGACAGGACATGGCGAGGGCCACATAAAACAAAACATAATGAAAAGATGTTGGGTTCACTGAAGTAACTAAGTTAGGCTCCTATTTGAAGAGAAGTGTCTTTAGTTGTTTTCTGAAGAGTAGATGGTTGGTTTCAAGTCTTAGTGTGGGAGGGAGTTTGTTCCTTTTAAGGACCGCTTTGGTCGTAAAAGCCCTACCTAATCTGTTTTCTTTTTTTTCTGGAATAACTTGGAGAAGGCCAGTCTTATTTGATCTCAGATTGCAGTATGATTCATACCATATGAATTGTTTTTTTAGGTAGATTGGCGCTTTTCCATATAAACATCGGTGTACTACGGTAATGGCTTTAAATGTTATGCGTTCCTCGATAGCTAGCCAGTGTAAATCCCTTCTGTCCTTTGTGACATGTTCTCTCTTAGGTTTACCTGTGATTGTTCTAATAGCGTTGTTTTGGACCACTTGGCATTGTTTTAGACGTTTGCTGCTGCCACCCAGTAGTAAAGAGTTTCCATAATCTAACCGGGAGAGAATTGTGGCTCTTGCTATTGTTGTGCTGTTTTGTAGGCTCAGCAAGGGTCTGATTTTTTTCAGTAGTTTCTGGTGATATTGGCAGTTCCATTTAAGGTAGGCAGTGTGGGCTTCTGCTCCCAAGGATGCCTGTAGGTAAATGTCTAGTGTTTTCACTTTTTCTGCTATAAAAATGTGTGTCTCTTTGATCTTGAATGCGGTGTATTGCAGACTTAATTTTTTTCTAGCATAAGGTGATCCGAAAACCATGAGCTCTGTTTTGGTGGCATTTAAGCACATCCAATTGTCCTTCATCCAGCTTTCGATGATGCTATAAATTCTCGAGAGTTTTTCGCTGTCCTGTTCATAGGCATAGGTTTTAGGCGGGAGACTGTGAAAAATAGCAATATTTTTCACCTAAAAATCAGGAGTCTCCCGCCTAAATCGGGAGGGTTGGCATGTATGCAATATAATAACGTCTCTGAAGACGTTTTCTAGTTCACTTGAGAGGAACACCGGGAGCTCGACCTGCTCTGAGTCGCGGCTTTGCGCTCTTTTTTCCTGGCGCTTCTGGCTTCCGATGTGTCCCCTTCTGTTCGTTCCTTCTCGGTCTCTCTCGCTGTGGCTTCTAGTTCTTGTTTTCAGGCAACCTCTCTGTCGGGGCTTTTGCAGGGGTTGGGCTCCTCTTGTGTCCTCTCTGCCTTGCGATGCTTCTCAAACATGGCTACCCGTTCCGTGTTCCACATGCAGCCATCCTCGGTGCCGACGTGGTTTGTCCATCTGTGGATGACTTATTGATTTACTGAACTTCGAACCTGTCATTTGGTCCTTGCTTGGTAGTCATATTTTAATCCAGTCTCCTTCCTTGACCTTGCGATCTTGGGTTGTTCTTCTTTGGTCGCTTCATCTTTTCATGCATGCTTTGCTGTTTTCCAGCCTCCACACCACTTCATCCATATCTACTTTGTCATCCACTCTTACTCTGGTCAACCATGGCGGCACCAGTGTGGACGCTGCTCTCCTCCCTCTCAGCATTCGAAATGGCGAAAATTTGGTGATGCCGTTGGGAGTTAACCTGTGGGCCGCAATAGCCTCCTTCACTGTTTTGAAAGGATCCATACCTGAATCGGTTGCTAATTGGATGGCGCCTTTAATGAATCTTTTGGCTCTCTCCACTAGTCCATTTGCTTGGGATGGTACAGCGCGGCTTTTCTCTGATTTATGTTGTGTTTGTGCAGGAATGACTCGATAGCCCTCAACATTAGCTGTACTCCATTGTCTGTTCTTCCACTTGCAAGCTTCCTCCAGGCTTCTCGTATCTGATCACATGATTCCTCGTATGAGCTCTGTTTCTTGTTTTAATGTCTTGAACATAATCATCTTCATCGGGATGGGCTGTTTCATTTGCCCATATTAGGGAAGCATCACTTCCCATAAACTGGCCTCTCGTCTTGCACATGGCTACGTGTGACAGTGTGCTGTCTGAACATCAATTTCTACAACCACGAAGATCTTGGACTTCCCCATGCTGTAGGGTAGGAGTGCACAAACGAAGCATTCTCCTTCAGAATTTCATCTTCCAACTTTCTTCATGTGCTGGTACCAAATGTTGTTCCCTAGGTGTGCTGTAGTATCCAGGTAATCGTTCAGTTAATTGTCTTCATGCATGCTTCTCTTGATTCTTAAGGTCTTCATGTAGTTTGCTACTGCCACATCTCTGAATGCATCTGTGTGGCTTTTTCTTGCTGGAGTGTTCTCAGGTATCCTGGTCCATGGTGCAGGCCTTTTCATCTTCGCCATTTAAGTGGACATGAGTCTGGCAGCTCTTTTCCTTTCTTCATGCAGTTTTTCTCTGCTGCGTGCAAATGCCCATGCCAACCAGCCTGACACTGGTCCGGTATATGGCTGTACTGTGGAACTGGTACTTGTCCCATGTGTTGGATCATATATGCTCGGCAATACAGTCTCTGTGGTTTTATTTTTCAGTTCCTCTTGTCTTTTCCTTGCTCTGGCTATGAACGGGAATAGTAAGTCTCCTAACATTTGTGTCCTTTCGGAGAGTTTTTCTGAGTTAGCCCTTGTTTTCTCAACAGTTTCTGATGTGTCTGCGCCTCTTGGCTTTTCTTTCAACGCTTCTTGTTTTCTCATGACAGCTTTGTGACATTTCTTATGGCAGGCAGTTTCTTTTCTCCTGCTGTTTTGGTTTGTAGTTCTGCAGTCATTGATGCTAGGCCTGTTTTGTGTACATTCAGTGTTTGTGTGCGTCTAGTTGTCAGTGTTTTTACTTCATTCATTTCATGCCGACCCTGTCTCCGGCTTTCCTGCTCATTCGTTACCACAAGTGTGTGTGTCGTTGCTAATTGCATCCATTTCAAGTTCATTCACTACACCATCAGATCTTCTTGGGACTGGAATGACTATATAAGGTCTGGGTGCTTTTGTGGGTCTCATGTGTACATCATCAGGTGGGTCGACTGAAATTGGAACGCTTTGTGCACCAATATAGAATGCAGTTCTAATGACAGTAGAATAACGATAAATACAATGCATAATTACATTATGGTTCGGTATGTGTGGCAACAGCATTTTCTTCCAGAGAAGCAGGGATGCCTCTCTTCTTGCCGGAGGACCAGGTTGCTGCTCTGGACCCCCATCTCGATCATTCACCTATGTTGATGTTAGTATTTCCTTATCTAATGTCGTTTTTCAAGTTCTGAGTTTGAGTGTCTGGTGTTCAAAAGGTGTTCCCCTTCCCCTTCTGGAAAGTGACAATTGTCTTTTAATTCAGGATACAGTTCCTTTATTAGACTATGGAAAAGAAATCAATTTAAGTAATACTTCAGTGTGTCCCTTTACTGTGCATGTTCAAAGTAGGTGAGCTCCCTGTCCAACCCCGAATCTGCTTTAGTCTTGAGGACATGTTGGACACTAGTCAGTATGAAAAAATAGGGAAAAATAACAAATGGAGCTCTCGATTCTGCTTCCTCAATCTGTCCCTTGGCAGAAGGTTTCACTGTCTCCTCGGGAACCTTCTCTGATAATTGGAAAGTTCCACTTGAAGCATGATTCCATGCAGTAGCATTCCCATTTGTGCAACATTAGCTGGTTCTCCGATGAATGTGAGGACGTCAACATCAATTGGTCTCCCCACTAGCTCTGGAAAGTCAGTAACTAGGCGAAACAGGACATTATGTGCCAGCCTGCTGTCCTCTGGTTATAGAGACATCTGTCCAGTCTTCGTTGAGATTCAGGATCATAGGTTTTTTCCTTAATGTAAACCATGTCTGCACTGTCCGTTCACGTGGAGTGCGACCAGAAAGATTATGTTGTTTATGAGACGACTTAGGTTCTCTTTATTCATCGGATCTCGAAGGAAGGTCAGTGTATCAGTTGTTCTCCTAACAATAGATGGACAGTCTTCAATTATGCTAAAGAACAGGGCGTTGATGAGCTCATCTATTTCCGCCTGTGTTGGGAACATTTGATTCTTTCTCACTGTACTCGGGGAGTACAATGAATTGTTCTGCAATGACAGAAAGCAGTTGTCTTATTATTTTTTCATTTTCAGGATCTTGGAGAAAGTCTGCAACACTTGTGATTCTTCCTACCAGTGACGGGTATGATCTTAGCACTAAGTTGAAATAAGTAACCACATCTTTTGTGATATTTCTACTGTGGGACACCAACAGTGATTCCAAATAGGGTCTCGGTGTGAAAGGAATCGGGGTACTGTATCTTCTTCCAATTTATGTGTCCTCGGACAAAATTTGGCATAGTTTTCTAATTAAGGCTTCAGCGTGCCTCAGTCCAAAGTTCGAAGTCAACAGACTATGTTGTGGCTTACGCGTGCAATTTTCTTCTTCACCCTGCAATTAGGATGCACAGAGTTCAGTTTTTATGCCCATTTCCCCTTTTTTGCTTAGAGGAATGTCCAAAAAGAAGCCACAATCTTTAATCATGCGTCCTTCTTCCTCGTCATGGATCTCGTCTGCACGTGCTGTGGTTCTTCCCCGTTGCTCGTCGATTCCTCTCTTTGGGGTGCAGGCAGGGGGCCCTCTCCGATGTAGGGTTTGATATCAGAGAGCAAATTCCATGCTCTCCTGCCCTGTAGCTTGACATCGGACGGACTGCAGTTCTCTTAATGAAAGGACCCTTGAATCTTGGCTCATCCCACCTTTTCCTTGTATGATTTTTCACCAAGACAGCATCTCCAGGGAAGACGAGTGGAACACGTAGACCTTGAACTGAGTCTGATGTAGTGTCTCCTTCTGTGTTCTGTGCTGCGCTGCACCCTTTTCGTTGTCGCTGCAGCTGGTCTGAAATTAAAGTAAGGCAAGATGTCATACAGTTCAGATAGTTTTGCATTTCCGACCCTAAAGCCTCTCGTGTCGACTGGGCAACACAACTAGCTCTATCTCGCGGTGTTAGGGGAGTTCTCATTCTTCTTCCTTTGGCTATCTCATGTGGCGTGAGTTGATGGTCGGAGCTAGGTTGGTTCCGAAGAGCATACATTGCCAGTGGAAGGCACTGCAACCATCCCCTTTTTTAGAGTAAGCTTCAACTTGGCTATCCTTTCCTTTAACAAGCCGTTGAGCCTATCACAGACCCCATTACCTTCTGGATGATGACACCAACGAGAAGTTGTACCTTATACCAAGAAACAAGCTAATCTGCTCGAACACTGTATTAACAAAATGAGCCCCGTTATCTGATCTCATTACTTCACATACCCCCCACCTGGGGAACACTTCCCTCACTAGGAATTTGGCCACACAGGTAGAGTCTGGGTGTGTACATGGACCTGCTTCAATCCACCTAGAGAATGGACACACCACAACAATCAAGTACCTGTACCTATTGCATACTTGAATCATGTCGATCTAATCGACATGCAAGTCCTGGAAAGGCCCATTTGGCCTGGGGATGACTCCTCCCATTACTTTTAATGTGTGCCCAGCGGTGAATTGTTGGTAGATTATGCATTTCAGCATAAAAAATGCAACATGCTCAGCTAAATTCGGTATGAACCAGTCTTCTGCGATTGTTGCTGCTAGATTCTCTTTTGTCATATTTTCGCTGGGTAATGTAACTGCTCCAGCGCTAATAGGGCTACAGGCATTACTGGTTTACCAGTGCTGTCTTGTCGCCACAAGCTGTCAGAGGGGTTTAAAGAACACCCTCAACGTTTCCACAGGTTTTTCTCTTCCTGTGGTGCCTTGCCTTGGAGCTCCATTAATTGTGTTTGCCCCAGATCGCTATAGGTTTCCGATGTTGCCCATGCAACCATCATCCTTTCATTGGTGCGTGCCACTTCCACTTCCATAATCGTCTCACTTTTGGATGCCATACGTTTGGCTTCTGTGCCTGCTGCTTGGTTCCCACGTGAGATAAAATATGTCCCCTTGGTGTGGGCGGCGCATTTCACGACCGCTATGCCCACTGGGCGCTGTAGTGCCTTAATCAGCCTGTCCAATAAGGCTGCATGCTGCACTGGTGTGCCGTCCGCTCGGAAGTAGCCCCTCCTTTTCCAGCATGCTAAGCCTGCGTGCACTGTTGACGTCACATAGGCGGAGTCACTGTACACCATTGGTCTGGGTGATTCTCAATGGCGAGTATTAACGCCAATAATTCTGCAGCCTATGCTGAATAATGAGATGGTATTCTTGCACTAAGAAGCACTTGACACTCCATTCGCTGTGTGCTTTATCACAGCAACGCCTGTCTATCTTTGCCCATCACTTTAGTCGATTCTCGAAGACCCATCAATAAAGACGATCTCTCCTCCTGCCAAGGCATTTTCTTTTACCCTGGGAATTTCATCGTAGAATTCTTCATAATTTGCACAGTCATGTATTGGCTCTCCTTCAGTGACTGGCTCTGCGATGAATATTGCTCGGTTCACTATTTTACATAGGACTATTTTAATCAATGGGTTTGATATGATCACTTCATAAGCAGTAGCTCTCTGAGATGTCAATGTGCCCTTTGGTTTCTCTAGAATGGCAAATAGTGAGTGCTCGACGTACAATGTCATGGAGCATCCCATCACAATGGTTGTAGCCTTCTCTGTGGCGAACGCTGCGGCAGCTAAACTTTGTTTGCATTGGAAATGGCCTCTCATTACTGGGTCCAGGTTCCCACTGTAGTATGCTAGGGGCTTGTACCCCAAGGAAGTTCTTTGAGCGAGTACTGCCGTCATGACGCTGCCATTTGTGTGTGAAAACAGGTAAAATTCCTCTGCATAATTGGGAATTTCCGAGAACTGGAGCTGTACAAATCGCTCTCTTGAGATCAGCAAATCCTTCCTCCATGGCTTCAGACCATTCGATCTTTTCCTTTGTCACTTGGACCTTCTTTAGGGCCTGAAGTAAAGGCTTAGTATAAGAGCTGTAATCGAAAACCCATGCCCTAACATAGTTGCACAGGCCTAGAAAGCTCTGCATCGGCTTTATCGTGTGAGGCTTAGCCGTGTTAAGTATGGCTTCAGCCCTTTCTGGAATCACTTTCTTTCCCTCATATGAGCTTAGCTGGCCTATGTACAGCACTTCTTGTTGACAATATTGTAACTTTTCTTTGTCCCCTTTCTCAGCCAATATAGTCAGTAGCTGAACAGAATCGTGCCTGGATTGTTCTGAGGTGCTGCAAATTAGGATGTAATCCACATATTGCAAGACAACACTTTCTAATGCAATATTCAAATCCATCTGCAGGACTCTTTTGAAAATAGACGGAGACTCACAGTATCCCTGTGGCAGCCTTGTGCTTTTCAGATGCATTTGTCTGAACGTGAATGACGTCGGATCTTGTGAGTCACGGTGTAATAGGATTGAAAAAAATGCATTTTTCAAGTCCATCACTGTGAAATATTTTGCCTCAACGGGTACATTACATAGAATTGTAGCCGGGTTAGGGACTAAAGGGAACTCGGCCTCAACAATGTCATTTATTGGGCGTAAATCCTGAATTAAATTTGATTTTTTGATAAACCGCAGTATTGATGTCATTAAGATGCCATGGGTAAAATTGCTCCTGGTTTCAGTTTAATCCTTCTCCAACCCCCTTTAAGAGACCTACGTCATAGGGTCCGGTAGTCCACACTGAGACAGGCACTTTAGCTACATCATCATCAAAATATTCAAGATGTTTTAGCGCCAACATCATTCTCTGAGGTACTTCTCTTTTAATTATCGGTACCCAAAAGGTGAGACTTACTTCCACCATTGTCTCTCCTGTTTCTGTTTGTTCTTCAAACAGATCGTCATCGGTGACGTCAGTCACTCGATATCCTTCTTCAATGGCAATTATTGCACACCATTGTCTGCCTTCATCATCGTAACCATCAACCAAGACCACTTTCCCTCGCACTACAGCTGTGTGTATCATCAAGGGAAATACTTGTCCCTCCTCCTCATGCATGGGTATTCTTGGTCTGAATAAAAACTCATCAGGGGTTCTCATGATCCTGCCTGCAAGGCTTGGCAATCCCGCCGTAAGCACTTGCATGCCATATGCAAACATTTCTGGCTCTACTGGTATGGCCCTCATGGCTATGTGTCCTGAGTATGCTCTAATCATTTTGCATACATTTGAATAGTGCATTCCTGGAGTGAAGCATACTATGCCCTCCTCCGTGAACAAATTTGTCATGTTCAACTTTGTCATTAAGTCTCGACACAAAATGTTTACTGGGGTCTGACGTGAATACAGTAAAGGGTACACTCATTTCGCACTCTCCTATGGAGATTGTGAGTGCGTTTGTAAAGGGAACTCGATTGTGAGCTCCTGTAAAACACTGAATATCAATGGCCTCGCCGGACAAGGAAAACTTGCCTTCACGTATGCACGAGCGTGTCGCATCCATGTCAACTAGGAAGGAATATTCTTTAACCCTTATAACGACATCCACCCTAGCTTCCCTGTGAGGGTCTGGTGTCACTGATAGGATAGAGCACATCAGGGTTCCCAGTGAGTTGTCCTAGTTCATATACAAGTTTGGTCCACCATGCACTTGTAGATTTTCCCCATTCCCATTGTTGCTTCCCCTTCCAGGGTTCTGGGTCTGCCCTGTGCTCATCGTGTGTGACACTTGCAACGGTGCCTGTTGGGTTTGCCTTTGTAGAACACTGACCATGTTCTGAGGTTGCACTCCTTGTTGCACTGCTGGCGCTTGTTGTTGCACCGTGTGATTCTGTGCAACTCCCTGTTGTAAAAAATGCAGGTGAATTCGCCATGCCTGCTCACATTCCTTGGCCGTACTGCATCATGCCTTGGCTCCTGCATGTGCGCGCCAAGTGCCCTGTCACTCCACACAGCCAACATACTGGCGGTGGTCGGATTAATTGCCCATTTGCCATATCTGGGCTTCCATTTTGCACGTTTTGAAAACCTCCTTGATTATTTTGGAAGCCTCCCTGATTGCTCTGCCATTCTCTTCCCCTAAATCCTCTTCCTCGTGGGTAAAACCCTACCTTACCCTGATTATTCTATTGTGGACTAGCCACCTGCTGCATGCTTTGTTCAGCTGCGCTAGTTAGCATGGCTCCTTCGAGAGCATACTTTGATAGTTTTTTCTGCACCAATTTCGCTTCCTCCCCTTTTCGAGTTGCTTCCTTTTTGCGATTCTTTTCCTGCAGCAGTCTACAATAATGTGCGATAGTCAACTGTATTTCAGCCAAAGGTTTAGCCTCGACTCCTACCAATTTCTTGAGTTGTTTCTGTACTGGTTCTGGCAGTCCTTGGCACAATATATGGTAAAATACAGGTATAGATTTTGTCCAAGTTTCATGAGTCTCGAGCACCCACGCGTCTTGGAAATTTTGTATATAAATCAGCGGATCTTCAGAATCCTTCATTTTGCGAGTCATTATAGCTCCTATATCGGAAGTATCTGGGTAAAGTACTCGTAGCGCTTTCCATACTGCTGCTCTGCAATTATTAAATGGCGCTCCGTCATGTGTGGTATTGATTGTGGTTACACCAGGGTACCCTGCCCGTGCCCACACGTCGTCTGCTCTCGCACCAAGTATGGCGATTAGGAGACCCTTAATGTCCCCTATGGCTTGCATGTTGTCATTTTTTCTAACTCATGTATCCATTTTCCAGCTCCCGATGTCAGCATTGGAAGCTTGTTTTTTAGGTTTTCCCGATCCATGTGTGGCCGTGGAATATATTGTGGTGTTACTCCCCCCTACACTAGTAGCAGAAACTGGAATGCGTAGCCCTCCTTTTCTTCTCTCATTGGTCTCCTGTCTATTGCAGGGGTAATATTCCTGCATCGCCGTCTACCTGGCAATGTCTTTAGCCTGTCTACATAGGGCGGTGAAGACACCCCCCTTTGACCATGAGATACTTCTTCATGTCGGTCAGACTGCGTGGCTGACTCTGATGCCCTTGGTGCAGACTCGCTAGTGTCTGACCATTGTATCCCTTTTTCCCTTGGGTGTCGTCTTTCGCTCTGCCTCCCTTCTTCATTTTCCTCGCGCTCCTCTCCTTCGGAGCCGGACATCGTTTGTTCCCAATTCATGCAACTCCTTGTATCCTCTTTATTCCTACCTATTTCTACAATATCCAGCACAGGTCTCTATTCCCACTACTTCGGGTGACATCCTCCGTGTCATACAGTTGAGTGCTTTCCAAGCGCTCTTCTTCCCTCTCTTCTTCGGGTATTTGTTCTAGCCCCATTTCATCATATATTTTGTCAATCGTTTCTCCGATGCTTCTGGTGTCGAAGCCCTCTTCCATATTTGGCCTAGACGTACCTGGTACTGAATCGTACGCATGAAAGAATTCTTCGAGGTCTTCCCAGTCTACAATTGGATTGAATGAATATGCATGCTCTCTGTCTTCGCTTACGTTCGATATCATCATCAAATTCCTTTCGCTTTCTTGCCTCAATCTTCTTCCTTTCTCTTTTCATTTCTACGTTCATCTGCCCTTCGTATTTCCTCATCTTTGTTTCCTTGTTCTTTTCTCACGTATCCTTTGCTCTTCTAACCTTTGCTGTTTCTGCCTGTCTTGATCGTAGGCTGCTCTTGGGTTGTGATCAAGCTGTTTTTCTTGCTCTTCGCGATATAGCTGTTCTCGCTTTTGTCTCTTTTCTTCTTATCCGTTTGTCTCTTAACTCCTTTTCTTTCCTCTTTTTCTGTGTCTCATCTAACCTCTCCCTTTGTCCTACGTCATAAATGCCTTTACCATCAAATCCCAATAAAATTTGTCCTCCCATCCAATCGTCTTCCGCGAATGCTATCATTTGAGTTCTGTCTCCGTTCCCTTTCCATCTCTTCCCTTCTTTCTTCTTGTCGAGAGATGCACTTGTCTGTGCCTGACCTTTCCTTTCATCATCGCGCCTCCCCATGTCCTTTGGGACTGCACAGGTAAGATCCTTGTCCTTATCCTTCCCTTGATTTTCATCACTACTATGTGTAGGTGACTCATATGCGGGGTTGCTGTACCCCGTGGCTGCCTTGAGTTCCCTCAATGGGTATAATCCCTCGTCCTTACTTCCTTCAATTGTCGTTTCGGGCAGAGCAGGTGGCGCGGTAGGCGTCTCACCCCCCTCAGTGCATATATTAAGTATCCAATCTGTTGGCGGCTCTTCCTCTTTTGCCTGTTCGTACATTTTTCACAATTCGAGAACAGCAAGGCGTTTTTCTAGCTTCTTGCCTGTGTATGTGGCATGCAAATATGTTCGTCATATGTTGTAAGTTCAGCTTTAAATAAAGACCCATTTTGTGGCCATGGCACAAACATCTTGTGGGCAGTACCTTTAACCCACTCGGTTCTATACTTTCTTTAGCTTGGGTGCATGTTTTGGCAATTGCTTGCATAAATGTGCTAATGGAGTTATGTCTTCCATGTTTAGATCTATTCCCTTTCCTCTTCTATAACACTCGTCAATGCTTTTGTGTGGTTTAAAACAACTTGTGACAATATGAGCGAACACCAAACGCTGCAAGCTCCAATCCAAATTTTCCACAAAAATGCTATATTACCAATTTGCTCAAAAACATCAATTCATGTGCGATTCTGTCTCAGCTATTGAATCTTGCAATTTTTTAATCAGTTCTCTAAAAAACAATTCACATATGACGTCACAACAAAACATGTAAGACAGACACTTGACAGACTAGACGGACACCAGCTGGACACATACCTCTCCCGCCCACACTAGACGGACACCAGCTGGACACATACCTCTGCCTCTAATCATTACCCCTTCATGGAGTGTAAACGTACCCCTGTCACAACGTCTTTAAATGTTGTGGTAGCCTAACTGTTCCCCATTATGTGGGACTCTGGGTACACGTTTCTTCTAGCCGCTATATTTAAAGCGTAGGAATAAGGCGGATCCTCTCACTTCTCAGGTGTCTTCCCCGGTAACCTCTCTCTTCTTCTCTTCTTGGGTGTCCTCACTGGTATCTTTTATTTATTTAATTATTCTCGATTCTATATATATATATATATTATACACCTTTTTCCCTTTACTTCTTCTTCTAAGGCATACACTGTTTGCCAAAGCACTACATTTTTTTCTTCACTCACCGCTCGCATGGTTCGTCTCGTGATCCTCAGGATCACCGCCTTCTTCAGATTTTCACCCGATCAGCTGCCCGTAGGAATGGGAAGGGATGTGTTGGGAGAACGGGTCGCTTCAGGCCCTGTCTGTAGTCACTTGCTTACGCTACCATTGTCTACGGGGAGCTTCACGGTCTACTCAGCCGAATGGCAAAGGACTCGTGATATTGCCCAAGACCTATAGTTACTTTATGTCGACGGTCAATAGGTGTCCTACTTCAATCAATAATCGATAGTCGATAAACCATCCGATCTTTGCTACCAAGTGTACCGAGAGACCCCCAGCCGGCCCATAGAGTCAGGGTTTTGCTCTGCAGTACTTTAAGACGAGATAGCTGCACTTCGAGGTGGATGGGGGTGCAGGTTTTCTTACTCCAACACCAATCAATAAAGATAACTCAATGGTTTGGCAAAGGGGAGTTTGTTTAATGACAAGTACAAAAAACGGGGAAACATGGAAATCAACAGTGATGCGACAGCCCGTCTCGCTTCAACTTCCTCGAACTTCATACAAAACATAACTTTTATACCAAAAACGCATCATAATCTGACGTGTAACACTCAAAAGTTAACATGCAATTCTATTGGTAGGAAAAAGGTAACTTTAATATAGGTTATATATCTGTATATGCTAACAGAGTGAGGGGATTGGGTAAATACTGTTAGGTGGGCGTCTAAGCCCTTCTTCAACAGTGACTACTGTAGACGTCACTAAAAGTACAACGTCTCATTGGTTCTACTAACTATAGGACCCTAGATTATTTGGTCCATTATGATTGGGTTGGCATCAACCCCATGTATAAATCTCCACTTTGCTTAGTAGCAAGCAGAATGGTCAACCAGGTTCAGGGTGTGCCCCAATTCACCCTGCCTTTCTACAATCAATCATCACTTTATGGGCTATGTGTCAATGAGTTCACTGTGGTTGGACTAGAAACTGCATCTTCTTGTCTCGAAAAAGTGCTGATATCTCTGTCTGGGTGGGTGCTAAGCCTAGGTGTGAAACTATGCCTCTTCTCGCTCGGCTGGTCACATGCTAGCACACCATGGATTTACCTTGTTTCTTCCAATTTGTGCATTTGATTTTCGTTTCACCCTGCCACCTGCCTACGCCTTCTTATCTCATTCCTTCAGTGGCAGGATATTCTGTTCTTAGCTTCAATTAGAAGTAGCTACTGTTCATAGCTTTTATCAATATGACTTTGGCTTCCCCGGCACGAGCTGCCTCTGTCGAGTTTCGATTCAGCCTCTTTCCTCGTGGTGCGAGAATATGAAACTTCTTTTGTTTGGCCCATAGTAATCTGAGTTGGTTCTGCTTTTCATGCAAAGTGGACTCGTACTTGTATAACATGCTTCATTTTGAGGTAGATTATGTACAATGGCGCTCGCCGCTCTATTCTTCTACTTAGCATAGCAAGCCGCACTGTTTTCTTAGCTTTCTTGCTGTTACACGCATATGTACAGGCGTTAGCTGGTTGAATATCTTCATCCTGCTTTCAGTTGAAGTTCCCTTGTTTTTCTACACTGTTCTCTTCTTTTAGTTTCACGATATCTTTATTCATGGTGTTTCGTCTCTTTGGGTCATCATAGCTTCTATGGGTGCGTTAGTTCAGACCCTTGTGACGTCACCATTCGTCTTCCATTGAGGACTTTTTGTGTTCTTCCTGCACAGTAATTAAACAATCTTAATTTCGTCTCATTTGCTGGTAGGGCTTTCTCAATGGGTACCTTACTGCCCATCGTTGTCTGGTTATTGATACTTCAATAGGTGTCGTTCTTCTAATAGATACTGGGCAGAGCCCCACTGCGGCTCTCTGCTGGTTTATCTGTTCATCATACGTTACATATTTCGGTGTGAATGTTCCTGGTACTTCAAAATGGGCGACTGGAGTGCAGTATATTTGGGACCTCCTTACACTCTTTTTCGATAGTCATTCTGGGCTATCTTGTTACAGGTAGCCATATACGAGCACAACCGCCAAGTCCTTTTTTCGTTGCACTGATGAATCTAAGAAACCTCTTAGTTGAAGTACAGAACCAAATCTACAGGTATCGGTAAGGCAACAGGACAACCACCAGAATTTGAGTCTGAAACAACATATTGAAGAAGTCAGTGGGCTTGGATGTGCTTAAAGAAATGGCAATAACTGGGGTGGGATTATCTTCACTTCTGTGCCCTTAATCAAATATCGACTTCCAATCCTTCTCTAGCAAAATCGTTATTTGATGACAGGGTCCAGAGACTTCTTATTATGCAAGTTTAAAGAATCACCAAAAAAGAATAGATTTGCAATGAAAGGTGATGAACACAAGTTTACTAAACCATTCTGCTGCTCTAAGGATATCTTCTAGACAATCCCCTGCCCAAAAGGGGTTAAAAACCATGGCGCCTCTGGCGGAGTGCGCAAAAGGAACCCAAATCAATGCCAGCCTGAGGCATGACCATGAAAACGCATATGGCAAATGTGGGTGATGAGATGGGCTTATGCGGTTTTCTGAAGGAAATGAACAGTTACCCTTTAGGCCCTTTGTCTTGCACTAGTAACACTTGAGACAACACAACACACACAAACAATTCGGTAAAATCATGATTGTGGGATATGTTACTAACCTAAGACCTGTCTTAGTCCTTTGTGAAATTGTGAGGAATCCGCAACAGGAGAAGCCCTTGAGATATAAGGTCTTAATGCCTGTGACCTTTGTAAAGAAAATTAAACCAAATACCAATCCTAATTGGGGCCCAAGCCGGGAACTTCCCATCCCAAAGAACCGAATATCTAGATTGCATGAGGCGTTAAAAACGTATAGCCAGCAGAGGTCTGCACACAAGGGGCTTTTGATCAAACCGTGTTTGAAATCATGTTGGGTAGAATTGGCGGGTCTGTAATCATTAGTGGTCCTATTTGAATTGGACAGCTCAAACTTTCTCAGAAAATTCAGATACTTCACTTCAGCTGAAAGGGGATCCAGGTGTCAAGACAGACACCAGTCAAAACACGTTGTTCAACTGGAAACATTTAGTATGTGAATTCCAGAGGCCCATGACTCACACATCGACCGCACTGCCTACTCACAGCTCAATGACTTTGTGGAATCCCACAATCTCCAAGACCCTGCAAAATCAGGCTTCGGTCTGTGCCACAGAACAGAAACCACGCTGATCTCTATCTGGGATGACCTCAAAGAGACATTAGACCTAGAAGGATGTGTAGCTCTTATTCTTCTTGACCTCTGCAGCATTTGACACCACCAAGCACATAATCCTTCTGGACAGACCGCACTCATTAGGAATACGCGATTCAGCTCTCAAGGATCGCCTCGTTCCACCTCTAAAAGACACCAAATCACCCCTCTCCCCTGTTCCTCTCTGCTGCTTGCCCATTTAACACATGAGTACCCCAGGGCTCATGCCTCTCCCCACTTCTCTTCAACATTTACCTGACCTCCCTCCCCAGGATCATCTGCACACACAACCTTACTTTCTACAACTATGCGGATGACACACGAATCATCCTGAGAATTCCTAAATCAACCTATCCCAGCCCTGACCTAGCAGCATTTCTCTCAGACATTGACCGCTGGATGACGACTAACCACCTTCTTCTGAACCCGGGTAAAATGGAGATCATGGTTTATGGTAAATCTGCTCTATTCCCTCTTCTGACTCCCTGCTCTATTCGCTCTTCCGACTCCCTAGCCACCTTCACTCGGCTTCCGAACCCCCCCAGCCGCCCACGACCACCAGCACTGTAAGAAATCCTTGACTGCACAATGGACTTGGACCTTACTCTATCTCACCACATGAACAACTCACCCAAAGCCTGTCACTTCCACCTTAAGCTCCTGAAACGTATCTTCCCTTACCTCACTTTCCTGAACAGGCTGGCTGCAATTATGTCCATTATCATGTCCAGACTAGATTACGCGGACTCCTTCTAACTGGGTGCACCAGCCTACCAGTTGAACTCAAAAGAGTACAGAACTCGGCTACCAAACTGATTCTCGCTTTGGGACGAAGGGACCACATCTCACTTACCCTACACTGGCTCCCAATTGGACAACGAATGGCAACTTTCAAATTTGTATGTATTATCCACTGAGATGACGCCTTACCACCCACCTCGCACCCTTGGGCCAAGCACTGCCCTCCTCTTAGTGGACCCCCATTCCAAGTTAACCAGGATAGGAGGATCAACCTTCTCAGCCCTGGTGCCAACTTTGTGGAATTCACTGCCTCCCCGCATCAGACATAGTGAAGACTACATAGCCTTCCTGAATGCACTTAAAACCTGGCTCTTCGCCTAAAACTCACAAGAGAACACAGTGAACCACCCAATCCTACCATCACCACAACTCCTGGCGTGGCACCCGGCTGATTACGTACCCAGACACAGACCTTCTGGCCTTATATCTAACTCCTCTATTTTATTTATTGGTCATTTTATATAGCGTCTATAAACCTAACAATGATTTCACTACCATAGCCTTTGCCCAGACCAGAAACCCTAATCGTAGCGGCACCCGACAGAATTCCGTACCTGACAACACTTTTTTTACTCCCCTCATCTGCAGTAATTCCATACACTCTGAGGCCTAAAGCTATCTATCACCATTAACCAGGGGCAACTGTGCATGACTTGTAACCTATCCACCAATTAATCACTCATGAGCTTGATCAATGCTACGGAATTTTGCACCACACAATCATCCCATGAAGGGACTTGACTGCTAAGTCTACCTACACACCTGGAAATCCAAGAGCAGAACTAGATACTGGGGGTCCGACTAACAGTAACCTGTTAAATCACACCTGCCATTGAATTTATATGATATAATGAGTCATTTATAACGCACCTGCACACAAGTGTTTCTATAGCAGAACTACCCAACGGTATTCTGTATAGCGGAACTAGCATCCCAAACTCTAATAGCGCTTGTGCATTTGATCACTGGCTTACAAATATGCACTATGCTATCAAACCAGGAAATGCCCTTGTCTGATAATCCTACATATCTTGAAATCCCTGTGGAGAATTGTATAGCAAGTAACATTTCTAGCATGTATTCCCTACTAGCCCCATCTATCAGGGAGTATCCTAATAGAGCTTCATATTGGGGATTCTATTTAGCAAGCTGCCGACCAAGGACGCCGCTAGCACCTATGAACTAACATGAGTTGTGCGGCAGAACTGACTGTCACCTTCCATCACCTTTTGACAAACAATTCAACCCATCAAAAAGCAGGGAGATATAACACGTCCACCACAGACACTGGAAGCTGAACAGGAACAAGGTCCCCCTGGAAAACTCAGACTCAAAAAACACACCACTATGCTTACTCATGCCTTTGCACCAGCAAACAATAAAATGCAGCTACACTCTTCAATTAATTCGGCCTAGTTGCACACATACTTGCACACCTCCACAAACACCTCAACAGTCTTTAGGACTCAGTTATACCCCTCGAATTCGGCCTAGCTGCTGAAGGCAAGTGAACGCTCACACCAGAGAGAATACAACCCGCTAGGGAAGAAAGTCGACCTTGTAATGATAACAAGTTTTAATCTCCCACATAGATGAGAGAAACAGCAAATAACCCTGCTGCTAAGAACTTTCTGCCAAAAAATAGTACGAGCAGAATCTTCTAAAGTACTACATCGTCATACATGATGCAATAAATAGGGTAAAATCCTGCACGACTGGATGCGGTGTGCCTATACAGGATCCACCTGCCCCATAAGGGATGCCAGGCCATCCAGGCCATTATTTGCAGCCCAGTCTGTGCGTCTTCCTTCACGTGTGTGCTGCAGTGATCATCTCACATTGATGGTCAGAAAACAAATGAATTATACTCCTACTATACAACTATTTTATTACTCATACTGTTCACTTGGCAGGCCTTAAGACGGGCACAAAGGAGGTTCTGGGGTACTCTTAACAGTCACACACACATTTCACTCGCTCCCCTTCGCGCCATCAGGCTCCAAGGTCTCCACCCTCATTTTGAACTATAAATTATCCCTCCCAGCACCTCGCAATACAGATCACACGATTGTCGCTTCAACAATGTGCCCTGTTTGTCCTCTTTGAGCATCTCAGGACTTGTTGCTTTGGTGATGTTGGTCAAAGGGGCACCTGGTGCCATGGAATTCAGAGGTCTTATTTTTTTTAGTCAGTTATATATGGGCCATAACTTGTGGTCGCTTGGGGATGGGCCGGGTCATGCTTTGGCCAGTGTGAGATAACATGCCCCCAAGGCGCCTGTCTGTGATCACAGCTTTGTAGGGCACATTCCTCTAGAGTAAAAAACACATCTTTGCAACACTGTTAGAACAATGAATAGGCGTTGTGGCAGTTGGGGGTGTAGGCTGTCCCCATGGGGGCTCGGACATGGCTGGATATTTCCCTCATCTAGCAATTTGGGCCTAATGCATGCAATGCCACATTGGGCACAGGCCTTCCCTCCTACCTATGGTTACAAATATCTACGCAAAATAGCAATACCTTGCGCGTTTTATGCCGCGTCTCATGCTGTAATATGTGGACAGACTATATTTGGTTACATTGAAGTAGGATCCCGATAAACTGGTAGGTGGTCCTCTTACCGTTCCCTCTCACCCCTTGGGCCATCATAGTGCTTTGAATGCATCTAACCCCACCCTAAAGTGCCTAGGGGAGGTAGGGCAGTGCTGCCCCCTTCCCAACATTCCCCCCTTTCGTTACTTCTATAGTAATAAACTCTGCTATACCTCTTGTGCTCCAGCTACCCTGTCTGCTTCCACATATGGTTGAGTTCCTTTTATTGGCCCTACACACTGACCACAAACTCTCCCCCCTGCATGCATACTCTTCAGGTGAGCAAGTCATGTAGATGCATTCCCCTTCCCCCTTCCCCCTTCCCCCGCCAGGTACACCCACACCTCTGTATAATTTTCTGGATCAGGGGGTGGAGAACTAGTAGTGTGGTATAGATGATCAAGTTCATCTCTATACGGAATGGGGAGCATTACATGTTTAGAGTCACCTTGTGAGATATCAGTTTGTACTTCAATATTTTTTGTTTTGCGAGATGCTTTTGGAGCTCCAATTGATACCATCATTCTTGCGCTATTAGGTGCCACATTGGTACAACATCGAAGGGCCAGCTGACAGGTGCCGAAAATAACCAGGATGAACACAATGATGGGCATTAACATCTGCATGATCGCTCCAAGCCGCAATGTGGTCCAGCGAAATGCCAAGGTAAACCAGTCACTGTCCTGTACTCCTCTCTCCTTCCTGTGAATACCCAGGTCATGGACAGCTGCGATGATGTGGGATAATGATGCGTTCTCCGCATCCTCTGGAGGAACCAATGTGCAGCAGGAGTAACCAACATTTTTGCAGACCCACCTTCCATTGCTACGTGTCCAACACGCAGCGATGCATCGTTTTATATAAGTCTCCTTGCACGAAGCTCAACCTTGATCACGTTGAACCCATTCTCTGTGTCGTTCGCGAGCTGGACAAGCTCCCGTTTTAGGATTTGCAACCCTATGGCATTTGCTGCGGTATGCACTTCCTGCAAAAGTAAACATGCAAAAAAGGATTCTGCTGAGCCGAAGAGCCTGTACTCTTCTGGTATTTCAGCAAGCAATGCGGAAGAGTCTTTGGATATGTAATTCGATCTTTTTCATCCTCTTTGGTTGTTGGAACTGTCCTTTTTCTGACAGGATATGGAGCTCTTGTGTGGACAACGGGCTCTTATCTTCATTTTCGATTATGGGAGACTAGTTGATCCCTCGGCAGGCAGTGCGCCCCCATTCAGATGTTCTTGGGATTACTAATGGCGCTGAGTGCAATGTGGCCAGCGCACAACAGCCCCTCAATGATGGTAGGAGGTGCAAGTAAGCTTGCTGGCCACAGACCGAGTAGTAATCCATCAATGCCGATGTTTGTTTCTTCATGTCTGTTATCTAGAGAGTCTTATTGCAATGTTCGTTTGAACCGTCAAAAACTGTACCCCCACTGCGGAAACAAGTCTATATTCTTCCTTGAGCACTCGCACCAGCTTTTCCTTTGTCGCAATCCATGCCAACTTTGTGATATGCTCTGTCCAGATTTGCACACAGAAATTGTCCATTCATGCTATCCTTTCCTTGCTATATGTTACCAGACCTTCTGCCAAGCAAGGTAATTATTGATATGTTTACGCCCTTTCACCATCATATATGGAAGCTTTACACACTTGCTATCTTTTGGATCGCCACAATCTCCTACTTTCGGAAAACAACCTTTTCGCTGTCCCTCCCCCCTGATGTATTGGGCATATTAAACTCATTAAATTAATTTCCATTGTTATTGCTAGTGTTCACATTAGTGCCAATATATGTAACGCCACTCATTATTATATGTATTGTCCCATTTGTATAATATACAATCCTATTACCCCCCCCCCCCATTTTCCCTTTATTGGAGCTCCCCCTATAACACCCTCCCCCAATACAAACACAATAGTACAATCAACAGCACACAGAGACCTGCAACAATAGCCCATCCACAATAATAAAAATAGGTCCATGTTTTCTCATTCGTACATCTACAACTCGGGTCCCTATTTAACAGATTATTTACATTAGTCACGTCCTCTTCTTTCCTAAAATAAAAACAGACAAACAAGACAACAAAAAGGAGAAGCATACAAGACGTACTTTGTACACAAAGAAAGAAGAAAAAGGGAGAGAGACGAGGAAGAAAGAGGGAGGGTGAAAGAGAGGAAAAGAGAAAGAGGGCGCGAGAAGGAATGAGAGAGAGAGAGAGAGAGAAGAAACAAGTGCTCCTGAAAAAAGGGAGATGGAGCTAGCAGCTGGGTTTCGGCCTGCCACGCAAGCTTGCCACCGTACACATATCGCTCCTTGACAGGCCGGGGAGGTAGACTGGGTACACGTAGTGCTACCCCTTGTTTTAAGATAACTGATGTACCAATGTACTCTCTGGAAGTGTCCTACGAACGTCAGAAAGGTGAACCATGTAGCATAATTCTTTCACTTTTACAGTGAGTGGAGTACAAAACGCCACCTTGTAGGGCCCTTACAACTGAGGGTTATTCCATCTGCGCCTAAAATTGTGGATGTAAATGAGGCCTCCAGTTAGCAGTGGTTGCGTGGCCGGGATCGGCTCGGGATCTGTCACTGTAGTAGTCTCGACATCCAGTGCCTCTGTCGTCACAATCCTGTGAGGTGAGACGCATTTAATGACCCTAGTAAGTGGGGTCAAATACTCCTTGAACTCGTCACCGCTGCTGCCCTATGTGCGTCTGAAGCCCTTCTTACAGGGGATATGCGAGTATGCATATGCTGGCCAGTGGCCACTTTATGGGGTGACAAATGGTGATCTTTGCTTGGCTAGGTACGTAAACTGAAGAGGGCAAGGGGCAAACGGTGCATCAAGCTTTTCTTCAACGCGGTAGACAGTTTGGATAACCTACTTTTAAGGAGCCTATTTATCCTCTCCACAACACCATTTGCCTGTGCGTGGTAAATCGAACACATCCGGTTCTTGATGCCAAGTAGTGCTGTAACATGCTGAAATAATGTATTGAATAAATGTGTGTCATTGTCTGACCTTAATTCATGGAATGGGCCAGTAGGGTGGGGCAAGGTGCCCTGTAACATCCGTAGTGTCATCACTGTACTGAAGTCTTGTTGACACATGGTGCAATGTGTGACAATTCTTTTTTTTTTATTATTTTTTATTGATGTCGCATGCAATTATATTTTCATCGGTTGTTTATCTGAATTTGTACAGGGATTGTGGCTACAACCTTCTACATATAGGAGAGTTTCAAAAGTTGCCCTAAATGCCACGTGCGTATTTGTCCATGTTAAGTAGAGTGCCTCAACAGTTGTTCTAGTTGCATTCTGTAATGGTTTCCTGGATGTTTGGTATAAACCGTCCTCCTGTATATCTGCTGCTATGTGTTGCTTCGAACTGTGCGATGGGTAGTGTAACTGTTCAAAGGCCAAAGCTAGCAGCTCTCTGTGCATTACTGACTTCCCAGAGCTCTCCTGCCTCCGTAACAGATCCGTCAGAGATTGCTTACAATGTCTCTGTGACCACAACTCTTTCTCCCTTTCAGGTGCCCTTCCTTAGTTCGATAATCTGGGAGATGGGCAATGCTGTATTAGGTGCTGGCTGTTCACTTGCCGGTCGGGCAGTCACAATGTATCAGCGGGTATTTAGTTTGGCAGATACACCGCCATTTTGGATGCTGCATCGGTAGCTGCATTCCCTGTTGATATTCTGTCTGTCCCGTTAGTGTGGGAGGCATACTTGACGGCCGCAACCACAGATGGGTGGGATAATGCATCTATCAGTATGTCTAGCAATGCTGCATACTGCACTGGGGATCCATCCGCCCTCCGAAACCCCCTCCTCTTCCAGTGGGATAGACCAGCGTGCACAGTTGTTATAGCGTACGCTGAATCAGAATATATTGTGACATGGTGCCCTTGAGATGCTCTCAATGCTTAGATGACCGCCACGAGTTCTCCCGCCGGTGTAGAATAATACATAAGCATCCTTTTCATAACCACTGTCTCATACTTTCCTTCCGCAAGTTGTACCACCACTGCCCCAGTCCGTGTTTGCCCATCCTCCTGATCGATTTTGGAAGACCCATCAATAAAAAGTATCTCACCCTCTGACAATGCACAGTCCCTTGCTTTGGGAATGTTGTCCTCCTCCCCCTCGTATGTGGCACAGTCGTGCATCGTTAAATCCTCTGTAGCAGGCATGTCCTTTAAAAAGGTGGCACAGTTCACTGTTTTACACCTGTAAGCAACACATGCTGGCAACAATAAAGACAGACACAAGTGATCACAGTTCAAGGGTGTTTATTAAACAGTATGCAGGTTGGAAGAACACTTATTCTAAACCTAAATCTAAGATGGGAGCAAGCGTCGACCATCATTTGAAAATATGGCAGTCCTAGTGGTGCTGTGTCAAATAAAAGGGCTTATACTAAGAAACCTATTGCCAAACCTTACAACTACTACAAAAAGGGTGTGGGATGGATTTCAAGAAAAGAAGTGTTCTAAAATAATATGTCAGGATGCTGTAGCCTGGTTCTCCCTTCCCCACATTTTGAGCACTGGGTAAGATGGGATCTTGGAGCACAGCACACACTCAAGCTTCCCCAGCACAAGTCGACAGTTCTGTTCCAGTTTATCAGGAGCCTCGATGGCCAAGTCTTGTTTCCTTTGAAAGTCGCTTGCCTTCAAGGGGCTGACTTGTTCAAATAATTAAACAAAGGTTTCTTCAACAAATTAAAGTTTGTATTCTCTGCAGGGGATGGATACACCCCTGGGTCCCACTCTTCTGGGCGCTGACCCTTTAAAAATCGTATCCCAAAATAACAGTTCCTTTTCTCAGTGGACTTTTGTGTGATGGTTTCACCCCTCGATATCCCTCGTTTGCGCTCAGATCCTTCTCGATTGTTGGCCTCCCTCAACCAGGTTCACTATGGGTTTCATCAAGTCTTCCTCTATAGTTCTCGTACAGTCTTTTTAACAGTTTGCTCTGAACCTCCCTTTCTCGGGTTCACTTGATCAGGGTGATTTTAGCTCACCCCTGGTTCCCCCTCTTCTGGTCACAGACCTCTCTCAATTTTCTGTCTCCATCCACCGGGTCCACTATGGCTTGTCCTTCTTGACCGTTGGCCTTCATCAATCTTAATGTCTTTTAAAACAGTTCCAGTGGACATCCCTCGGCCGTGTTCACTTCTTTCAACACGCTGTTTCTTGGGACTTTAGACTTGCCCTCTTCTCGTCAGAATTCCTCTTCCGGGTTCACTCTTGCCAACTTCACATTCACAAATGTTTGCAGGATTCACATCCCTTGCTTTCTCACAGTTCCTAGGTCAAAGGCTTTCGACTGTAGAGGGATTTTACTTGGCCTCCTGTATGACCGGCTTTCGACTGTAGAGGGATTTTACTTGGCCTCCTGTATGACCACTTTGACCTAACTTGGTGTGGCTCTCCTATGGCCTTCTGGTTTCTGTAGTTTCACTCAGACGGGAATCTACCAGAGTCTCTCGCGTTAGCACCCACGTGGTGCTGGTTTCCTCTGCAGCTGGTCTCCCCTTAACACTTTTTTTACAATTCTTTGAACTTGGTTCAATTTGCCATTTTGCGTCTTTCATTCACCACAGCCCTGCTTTTATTGCCTCTACCCTCGAATCACCGGCAATGATGAACCGCTCGGCTTTCCTGCCACGGTAGCAGGAGTTTCCCCTTGCTCCCGCTTATTAGCGTCTACACGCTCCGTGTACCGTGTTGCAGCACACTTGGGCTATTGTCCTCGGTCTTATGATTCCCTCTGCAGAGGTTTCGAGGGTCTGTGTCGGAAAGGACAAGGGTGTGTCTTTCCTTGTAAGCGTCTCGATATTCACCGCCTTTCGCCTCCTCTTGAACTGCCGGACCTGGATAGCTGTCTCGTTGTGCGGTCTGCCTTGCCTTTCCTGTGCTCCACCTTTTATCCCTGTGTGATTTTGGTTAATTGCCTGACTTTACCTGACCCATGGGTTGGGACATGTCATACAAACAGGTTGTGTATTAGTCCGTTGTTTTTCGTGTCGGGAAAGGGGGAGGGGTAAAGTTTCTAACTGCTCTGCATGACAGAATGGAGAAGAGGTGTTATGGGAAATTTTAGCCTTCGTTTTAGCGGGGTAGGTGATTTCAGCAGGGTGGGTTTTGGAGGGTTTTCGAAATGGATATGAGGGTTAGTGGGATCTGTAATTGTTGGTCACATTCGACTGAGCGTTCAGGAAGTGACACTCAGAGGGACAGGAGTCGTAGGGTTTGTGGGGCAAACATGAATAACGCGCATCGTGAAATGAACAAGGGGGATTGTGGGAGTGTTTTCTGTCATAATAGATTTGGTGTTAGGAAAAGAATAACCAGAGGGACGTGGATCCAAAGGATGTGGGAGTATTCGAATGGAGACCCCTGAAACAAGGATCCTGGGAGTTATGGGCTTTGAGGGTAACTGGGTGGTAGGATGTTTTGTTAAGGCAACTTCTTTGGATGGATGGGAGGTAGAGTTGGAATAACCAAGGAAAACCTCAGGGAACAAGGATCCTGGGAGTTATGGGCTTTGAGGGTAACTGGGTGGTAGGATGTTTTGTTAAGGCAACTTCTTTGGATGGATGGGAGGTAGAGTTCGAATAACCAAGGAAAACCTCAGGGACTTCGTCCCCATCACCCTCCTCCTCTGTATAGTACTGTGTCTCCCTTTGGTATTCCCCCGAGCATAACCCTAGGCTCCCCTACCCAGGTGATCCTCGCTCGTCCACCCCCAGGGTTGGGATCTGAGAGCACCAGCCCTCCCCAGGCCACCTGAATAAGGGTCTCCCGAGGTCTACCTGGGAGAATACCCTCAGGTTTCTCACACACCTATCTACATGAATGTGGTGTTTAGAAATGATAATCTCATTTGACAAAGTCTTTCAAGAATTTCTGTGGGGTGTTGGGGGGGGAAAAGAGCTAAGATTCCGCAATATATTATGAATCGAAAGGTTCAGGATGGTGGGTTTGGTTATCCTATCCTGGGGAACTATTGTAAGGGTGTCCTGCTAAGAAAATTGTTTATTTTTTCAAATTATGATTTAGGCTTGGTGCCTTGGTGGGTACAGATGGAGAAGAAAATGTTGGAACCACATCATGTGAAGAGTTTATTCTCCCTTGGGAAGCTACCTCGACAAGCTATGAATCTAAAATCAATTGCTGTTACGAAAGATGCATTGGTTTCGCTGATAACAGATAATGGTCAGGGGTTGTATATGTATAGAATGCATCGCTATGGTGTAATCTGGGATTGCAGGTGAAAAATAAAATGTTCAATTGGAGAAGTTGGAGTAATAGAGGTGTTTTGGTGATTGGTGATTCCTGGAATGATGATGAAGGCATGGTTTCCTTTGAGAATCTGAGAAATAAATATGGACTGAGTGGGAGGGAACAGGGAAGGTATAGAATTCTGAAGGATTTGTTTCTGAACGGCAGCAGATGTTAGACACACGGTTTGTGCAGAAGCCAGAGAAACGTGGGTTATTTTCTGTAATGCAGCAGAAAGTGTCGGATATCATGAGCTTTATACCTTTGGAGAGTACTTGGTTGACTTCATGGGAGAAGCTAAGAATGACATGGTCTGAAGAGTTGGGTAATGACATTTCGGTGAAGGAACGGGAACAAATCTGGAGGGTCCCGGTTAAGGCAAAAATGGACTTATACTTGCGTTACATTCACCAAAGGGTGTTGGGTAGAATTTATTGGACTCATGTCCGTATGTGTGGTCTAGGATTGGTGGAAAATGATTGTTGCTGGGTTTTTCGGAAGGAAAAAGGTACTCTTTTGCACATGTTATGGTACTGTGATAGAGTGATGGACTATTGGAAGGATGTGCTGGACAGGATTGACGCAGTTTGGACCATCAATTTTCCACGAATCCCTTTATCTGTGATTCTGCAATCTCCAAGATGCGGGCGAAATGTTGATTATGTAAGTAGAAAATGGATTAACAGAAGCATACTGGTGGCGATTAGACAGGTGTTAAAGGTGAGGAAAACAAGGAAAAAGCCTCTTGTTGAGGGATGGCTTTGTGATATGAAGATTCTTTCAAAATACGAGAAATGTTTGTTGTGTAGGCTGCAAAAGGAAGCAGTATATGAGGAACTTTGGGGACCTTTTCATGAATTTTATAGAAATTGATGAGCGAATATTGAAATGTGAGTTATGTATTTTTGTCAGGAAGGAAGGGTAGGAGGGTTGGGGATGTGGGTGTGAGTTTATTTGTTGTCCTTCGTCTTGTCTTATGTTGTTTGTTATGTGGTGTTAAGTTGTACTTTAGAGAATCTGAGTTTGATGTTTAGATGTTGGATTTTCTACTGTGATTCTAGGATTATATTACTTGCATATCATTTTTTACTGTAACTGTTTATTGTTCATGCTCAGTGTTTGGTTGTAATGTACTTTGTTGAAAACTAGAAATAAAGTGTTTAAAAAAAGAAATTATAATCTCATATGCTGAAGACCTTTGCATAGCGAGAGTAGATTTTGACCTTTCCAGAATGGCGTGCAAAGAATGTTACATATACGTGACTGAACACCCCATCACAATTGTAGAACTTTTTTCTATTGCAAAGGCTGCAGTTGCTAAGGCATGTTCACACGCAAACTGCCCTTGCATCACTGTATAGAAAGTGCCACTATAATAGGCCAATGGCTTATGGCCCATAGAGCTTTTCTGAGTCGATACTGCTGTGATAAAATGGCCATCCGGATGTGAAAACAAGTAAAATTCCTGCGTATAATCTGGGGTGGCCAGTACGGGTTCTGAACTAATGACTTCTTTTAAGTCGTCAAACTGTTTGATAATTTCTGCCGTCCACTGTAACTTGTGGTCCTTTGTTTTTTGTGCTTGCCTATAGGCCTGTAAAAGTATGTGGCATACACAAGGCTAATCTAGAATACAGGCCCTGCAGTAATAACAAAGGCCCAGAAACTTCTGCATTTCTTTAACTGAGGCGGGTTTGGGGGTTGCATGCACTAACGCTGCCCTGTCTGGTAGTATTTTATTTGTTACCGTTTACTGATATGAACTGCCCCTGCTAGAGCACCTCCTTTTGAAAATATTGCAATTTGGCCTTATCGACCTTGTTCCCCTTAGAGGCCAACAATTGGAGGAGTGAAATGGAGTCCCTTTTGGCACTGCAGTTCACTGTGACTACAAACTAGCAGATAGATCATCCACGTACTGGATAATCGTGCTAGGCACCTCAATATTCCCTAGATCGGCATGCAATATTCTGTTAAATATGTTCGGGCTCTCGCAGTGGGTTCGAACCACATCTGTCCCGGTGTAAATACCTCGACTCAGGATGGAGTGTAATCAAGAAGAATGCATTTTTCAAGTCCACTACAGTGAAATACACTGCTTCTTTGGGGACGCTACATAAAATTGTCACAGGATTCGAGCGACTGGAAATTCTTTCTGTACCACGTCATTAAGGTGGCACAAGTCCTGAATCATTCTCCAATTACCCCCTGTTGATTTTTTGACAGGGTATATTGCAGTGTTACACGGGGATGTGGATGGCACAATAATCCTCTGGTCCAGTAGGGCCTGTATTGATTTTCTAATACCCTCCTCTGCTTCCCTTGATAATGGATATTGTTTACCCTGAGCACCGCACTTGGGTTAAGTGTTCTAAGCACTGGGGGATTTACATCTTTTAGTAACCCTACATTGTGTGGATTTGTAGTCCACAACTGTGAGGGCACGTGTTGTAAGTCTTCGGCAAAAGATAAGGGAGCAGTTAACACTGACTTCACGGGGCACTGCACTCTCACGTACTGCACTCTCAGGTACTGTATCATTATGTCACAGGGGATCCAGATCTCTGGATTCTTTCCCCATTTTTGTCGTTATTTTCAAACAATTTGTCATCTCACTTCCCTTAGCTGTACCGTTGAATCTACACAGTACACTGTGCGCCACTCGCCCCCGTGAACTCCTAACACGACAACCCTCTTGTCTGAAGCCAACAACCCCTGAAGATCCAGTGACAATATTGTTCCCGCCACCGCCTCAGGGGACAACTGCTAGACGAAAAATAAACCCTTTGGCACTCACCAACACTGTTTGGCCATCTGGGGCACTGCCTCCACAAGCACAGTAATACCCCACTTAGTATCCTGCTCACTGGGGAAGCCCTGCTGCTTTATGGGATGTTGCACTTGCATGTCAGATCCTTGAGGCTGTTGGCTATATGTTTCGTGTTGTCCCTGGGAATACCCATGACTGATATCCTTGATCCTGTTGCGAATTCCCTAATCCTTGAGGACCTTGGCCCTGTTGCTGCGGCCCATAATTATACCCCACTGCAGACCTGCTCCTGCATTCCCTTGCGAAATGCTCCCACCTCAAACAATTCCAACTTTGGGATGGTCCAAACCCACCTCCCGTGGGTCCAAAACCACCTCCGCTTGCCCCTCCAAATCCCCCTCTTCTCGCTGTGGCCCTTCTTGTTGCCACTGTGGACCAGAATAATGTTGCCCCCACGCACCCTGATGTCCTTGTCCTCCATCCCAGAGCGCAGCAATAGTGGCACTCCAAACTTGTTGAGTACTTTCTATCCCCACATGTACAGGTGTCGACACAGGCACCTGAACGGCAACCTTTGCCAATTTTTTTCTCCACCAATTTCGCTTCTTCTCCCTGACGTCTTTGAACTGTTTCCCTTTTCCGCTCCTTGATCCTTTTACAATGATGCACTATTATACTTGTATTTCCGGCCACCCCTTTGCATCAGTACCCACAATCGTATCCAACGCCTTCTACACTTCCTGCGGCAAGCCCCTCTTTACAATAAAATAGAAAAATGGTATCGACTGATCCCATGGTCCTCCTAGCGTTTCAGCTCTACACAACTCTTGCATTTTGAGAATAAGTCTTGCTGGGTCCTCATCATCACTCCTAGTATACTGCATCAAGGACAGTAAATCAGGTGTATCTGGAAAGGCCCTCCGTAGTGCATCCCATACCTGTGCTCGAACTCCATTAAACGGTGCTCCATCATATGCATCATCTCCCAGGGTTACTCCAGAGTATCCGACCTTAACCCATACATCCCCTGCCTGGTTCCCAATTATAGCAATCATCAAACTCTTAAGATCTCCTATTGCCAGGGGTACCCATGCTGTTTGCTTTTTGAATTCATATATCCACTTGCTCACCCCTGCTGTGAGCTGTGGGAGGGCCTTAATTAAATCCATTTAGGGCCAGTGCACATACTGTGTTCTTCCTGCCAGCTTATGTATGAGGGCCATCTGCCTCTTCGCCCTACTCCCCACACCCTCTTCATGACTCCTCCTTTCTTTACCACTGCCAACCGGTCGTCCCTGTTCCTCAACCTGCCCCCTGCCCACACCCCCCCCTACTTGGGGGGGGTTACTCTCAGCCGCCTCTTCACCCCTTCCTTCTCCTTCACTCTGACCCTCCTCAAACGTTTCATCGCTTTTTTTCCTCTATAGTCTCCCCCAACACTGTATTCTACTCTCCCAGGATTATCCCTCCACCCGGACTTCTTTCTTTCTCAACACCTGCACGCCTTATCCCTTCAGTATCCATCCTAAGCAACACTTCCTCTGATTTTTAGTCTACCAACCCTTCTCTCAATGCCCCTATATACCTTACTGCGCCCGGGGATGTCTGTATTCTTCTCAATTCTGTTAACAATCCTGCCAACCTATCCTCAAACTCCCTTGACCTGTAACCCACTGATGCCGATACTTCAGGCAGGTGCGTATACTGAGGTGGGGGAGCGGTAGTCTGTGGTGTTACTAGTGCTGAAGGGGACCCTACTACAGCAGAAGGGATCCCCATTGCAACGGGTACATAGCTTGGATTGGTGTACCCTTCTGCGGGATATGCTATGTGAGCTATGTATATATCTATATTTTACTGGCTCAAGAGAACAATCCCTAATATTAATAATGGAAGAATAAGATCTACAAACTGAAATAAGAAACTAATGGGAAAAGTGAGCGAGTATCTATATAAATACTCAAACAAATGAAATTAGATGAGACTAATTAGTGCATGGTGAAACAAAGCCACTACCAGGGCATTTGTCACTAATAAATACATAAATATTCACCTAGTCGGATTATCAGACAAATTCAGAGGGGTATGCTTATAATGGATCACTAACACCGGGTGAACCAAATGCAGAGCGTGTATGCAATACGAAGCATATGCTAGATGTGCGTGGGAGATGGCTCTGGTACATGGGCTGTCACTGTAGGTATTGGGAAGCTCAATAAGGCAAACAAATTATGTAACAATGATTATACTTAATTCAATTTGTTATTATGTTTCTTTCCTCACCAATCCTCCCTATTGCCAATCCCATAATCTGTCTGCTCATACATTTAGATTATAACCTCCAAAATGTATTAATTCTAATTGCATTGGATATGTGTGTTTGTTATTTTGTGTTGTTACATTAAGCCCGGTTTTGAAAAGGGCTCTGTCGAGCCGAAACGCATGTCATCATAGACAGGCATCTGAATTCAACATGGGCATCGGATACTGGTCATGCAGGCTAAAATAAATAATCAGAATTAAACCAAAGTTACGTATATCTTTTCATTATTCTCAGAGTGTCTGGCGCACCACAGGAGTACACATTTAGGATTTATTCTTAATCTATATATGTCCACTTATCGGGGTGCATCCTTGGAGCAGCAGCGAACGTGCAGAGAGAGTATGGCACATTCCTGTCCTGGTGTTAAGTGGGTGGACATAAGCCTAAAATGCTGGCAACCCTCCAGATTGGCCAGCGATGCCTGCTGACTGGAACAGAAGCAACCCTGAGATCCTAAGTGTTCTCCTGCCGAGAAGAAAAGAAGATGCATGTAGCGCCTGTTTTAAGAGTGCCCCATCCAGGAAAGCCCTACACCAGAGATCACTGCTGCACATGCAAGCCAATAAGATGTGGGGGCGGGGGGCAGTGGGAGATGTGCAAGTCTCGCTGCTGTTTGTTAGTGCAGGTAATTGGCATAAAGCCTAGCTTCATCATAGAACGGCCAAGTAACTGCCTTTGGTTGACCCGAAAATACTTTCCGGGAGCTGAGCCTGCACACTTACTGACATTCTGTTCTTCTGTCCCGTGGAGGAGCTTTCAAGTCTCCTGTGTCTTCAGGTGAAGACACATCAAGAGTTCGACCTCATGTCTTTGTCGGGTTCTTGGAGTCGCCTTAGGGCGGGGTGGTACCTTGCTCACCGGGTGGTGAGTGGAAGATGAACATTTAAGCTCCATTGTTTTTCAATCAAGGAGGTGGCTAATCAATGATACACAAAATAAAGCGTAACTTGCAAACATGTCCAGGGGCTGTCCTGCCCTACCTGCAATACTCACCAGCCACACCTTGGATCGGTTATTTGGTTTCTGTGCTTCAGTACAGGTGAAAAGTCTTGCTTCCAAGGTCGAGCGCGTTGCCCCTGAGCCATCCTCCCGGCTTAAAGCAAACATGAATTATATTGTGTGTTGTGAGGTTTGTTAGCAGAATGTTCTTTGGATGTTTAAAATCCTCATTTCCTGGAACTATTACTACTTAATGGTATGCCGATGTTATGATACAACAGTGCAGAGAGGCAAGGACTCCATGCTCAATTCTATACCTAAATCTCATGGTCAAATGGTTATTTATATAGCTTGTTTGGCAAAGCGCTGTACATAGAACACATTTATCACAATTATCACCAAAGTCGGTACTCCTTTATCGACCTCGAAAGGATGAAAGGCTGAGTTGGCCTTGTCGGGATTCGAACTTGCAACCTACAGAGCACGCACAGATTCCAGCAACAAGTGCTCAACCGGGATTGCTCAACCGGCTGAGCTATCTTATTGGCTAACATCCTCCAGAGGTCAGTAAACTGAGCATCGACTGAGGTATAATAATCATAGTGCCTAGATGTTGGACGAACCGTATATGCAGCGCTACATAATGTTAAATACCTTTCTGGATTATTACAGGGACAGGTTTTGCTGAGTTTCTATTTCAATTACAAATGTAACTTTTATTTGTTTGTTTTTGAACAACACTTGCATTTCCTGGAGAATCAGGTTTTGTATGTTTTTATTGTAGTCTTGAAGATTTGAGAGGCTATAACACCTGTGGTTGTTGTAATGACACTCACGCACCCTTGAGCAAAGGCTCTGCTGCCAATGACCATTTATAGTAATGTACCCCATTGACTGTAAGGTTGAATGGATGTCAACTATACCATGCATACTCATTTTACACCCTGTTTTTATAATTGGACTGTAAATTAAATTATAAGTGTAAACATTATCTGCCTCTGCATGATTATGCACACAGCACAGGAACTCTGAAAAATACAATTCTGCAATACTGGATTGGTTTCACTGGAAAAAGGCTTAATTTGTTACAAAGATTAATTCTCAATTGCAACTTACTTTTCCATCTTTACAATCATAAAATGGTAGGAAAATAAATATCCACAGTGCTTCTGTTTGCTCGATGAGCATCTACACACAACACAGCAGAAGCTGAATGGAAAGAAACCATTCCTTTTATTACAGTGTGCAGTTTCTTTTTTTGAAAGGCTTCAGATAAATACATTCTGTTTCAGAGGCGCTTCTCCATGGCTTGCAATTACATCCATGTAGATAAAAATCAAAAGAAGTGTTCTGGTTTCTATCAAGTAACCTGACCTTTGGACTGCCCTCTGCTCTAAACTTATGTGTAAATGTACACAGGAAAATAATAAAGCTGTCGTATTTTACAAGATTTTCATGCGTTTAAAAAAAAGAAAAAAAAAAGACGCCTGATCTGAACCTTATCTGGAGGCCTTCACATACTTGTATTCTTCCATTCCAAATAGGGAAAGTTACTGTCATACTATTTTTGGTTCACATAAATATTTATATATTTGCCATTGTCATTTCAGTTTACAATGTTATTTGTGTGCAAAATCCTGCGATTTAAAAGTGGCGGGGAAGGAAAACAACCGAAAGGGAATGCATCAAAGGACAGAAATAAAGGTTGGGTGAACTAGACAATTTATGTGTGAAGCTGAGCAGAACCAGTCGGATTGCGGCACCATGCGGGGGAAGCAGCTCATTGACCCTTCTCAGCTAACATTGGCATTCATTGAACCAGAAAGGGTTCGAGCACTACATGACCTGTATCACAACATTGCCGATTTTGTGTTGTAAGACATTCATACATAATAAAACTGATTTAAAAGGGATGAGCAACAGCCCTAGCTATATTAAAAAAAATCAAGGAAATTAAATGCAGAAAGGTCAGAAATAATTACTGATGTTGAGTATTGTAAATTACTTTAGATCTTTTACTTGCATGAATCACTGTATCATTTTATTTGGAAGATGCGTGGTATCTTCTCTATTCAAACATGGCAGCTAGTTTCAGCTTGTTTCCAGAGAGCTTCCTTAGAGACAGTCATCCAAGATCTCAAATGTCATCTCCATTGGAAAATTGTTACAGGCCCTTATTTAAAGCTCTTATGTTAAAGCTCTTATTTTAATGACAATAGTTTTGACTTAAAGGTAGCGCTTTCAGTCAAAACTACTAAGTACCCTCGATGGATTGGACAATAGATCAGGAATAGAGGAAGAAGGATCAGAAAATCAACACATCTCCATAGTGAGGTGGGACGAGCTTTAAATGGGCAAATGGGAGTTATCAGTCCCAGGATAGTGTGTTGATGGTGCCCCTGGGGCCGCACCCTTCCAATTAGAAAAAATAGAGGTAAAGCATATTGCGAGTTTTTCTCCAATTTTGAAAAAGTGGTTCTATGACCATAGTGTCTCAGTCTGAAGAAACATGGACGTTGCACATTCAGTCTGCTTGCAAAGAGGTTGAAATCCATCTGACCCATATGGTGCCACAGCCTGAAAGAGGAGTGTAAAATAGTGCCAATCACAAAGTCCCTGATGCAATAAAAACACCAATCTGTTACTGTATTACATGCTTTTCCAGATAATCTGTGTGCACCATGATGTGCCGTTGAATGCAGAATTCCCAACATGATTTGACTGGGTTTTTGAGCCTATCTGTCTCAGCTTGTTGATGTAACAGACTGCTGTACATAACAGTACAAGGCATACATTTGTTTTGAAAATTGATTAGCAGAGTTTGATAATTAAAATGTTCTTTATTAGCAAACAACCCCATTTGATTATCAATGCTGTATGCATATTTTTGATATCACCAGAAGGTATTTGTACCCAAGACATATTAGCAACAATACAGCAGTTTTGTGTACCGCTGAAGTAAGACATTAGTGAGATGTGTCGCGCCAATCGAATTCTATATAATTTCACTAGACCTGCAGGTTGAGTAACTTAGTTTACCTACTTGACCAAAGAGAAATGCGCTTGACTCATGGCAACGGATGACAACACATTTAAATGCTCTTTCTGTAAAATGGTTCATTTCCCCACAAACCCACTTTGTTTGGCTCACTGCTGCCACCCATAGGCCAGCCATACACAGAGAAACTTGTATTGGAGATTAAATGAAAACAAAGTAAATGTTAAATCGAAGTTTGAAAGCTCTCCTGCAAATGGAACTCGTTCTTCTCTATTCGACTACCTGAGTGGGCGAAAAGACTCTGCAAGCCTTGGTTGAGTGTCTAATATGTAAAAGGTCAGCTGCATGAATGGCAAATGAATAGATACGATTAAAAAGTCTCTGCAAACAGTTTGGCCAGCTCTCTCCCGCAGGTTCTAATATATAATGCAATCATAATCATAGAGCAAAGCGAGCTCTGGAGGCTAACTACAGTTTATGGTAGTGCAGTAGATCTGTAGATGTACAGGCAGGATGAAACTATTGATCACTACTTTGCGAAAACATCTTGTTAGCTTTGTGTATTCATTATGTAAGGGGAAAGAAAGTAAGAGACTAAGCAAAGTGGATGTGTAGCAGGCAGAAAACTGGGTAGACTAGGTGGAATATTGTAGTTTGCAGCCTTCTCACTTTCAGGGTAGCTGGTAGAAAGCAACAAGATAGAATGTCAAGGAGAATGGGATCAGGTAATGGGTAGAGCACCAGTTGCACAGATTTATACAAACCAGCAGGCCACAAAACTAGGTTTGCCATCAAACACGTTTGGCCGTGTGATGATGTACATTTTCAAAAGTGTTTGCTTGTCGATCAGATGCATATTACCCCCACAAAATGAAATATAGTTCACACTATAAGATTTAGATACACTAACCTAAACTTGACTGAAAACAATCATAATAATGCAGTAGTAATACTGTAATTATGCATTATGTAACAAGTTAAATTTTTAGGAATATAATTACAGGACTGTGTTAACAAATACTTATCATTCCCAATTACTTTTGGTTTGCAATTATTTTTAAAAGAAAGGAAATGTTTAGCCTAGCACTCCCACACAGGCTTTCGGCACTTACGAGTGGATTAGTGCTGCACTCTACCCCCTTTGAACTTTGCAATGAAAAAAGAAAAGAGGGTGGAGAGTTCTGAATGCAAGACGGGAGTGCACAGTGACCAGTTATTTCATTTAACAGGGTGACTTAAATACCCAGCTTTACTACACAAGTGCCAATTTAAATAGCAAACCTACAGAAATGTATAGAAAATTGCTATATGACACTGCTTATTTTATACCTTAAACTATGTTGTGTAGGGGTCAGTTTGACTGCATTAACCAGAACCGTATGGGGAGGTGGGTGGCAATGTGTAATTTCAATAGGAGGGGGGAACTGCGTCCCAGCTTGGGAAGGGTTTAAAAAGGCTGAATTGTACAATACACTGAGGTAGGTAGACATCGTATAATGTGCAGCAAATTGTCTCCTGAGAGGCATCGAGGCACTAATATTGTTGTCCACCACCAAGGTAATCCTTCTCTGGAGAACAGCCAGGTCTTTAAATGTTTCCTGACGATATGATAATCAGATATGTTTCGAATTGAAAAAGGGAGTGAGTTCCAGAGAGTGTCAAAGCCTGGACAGAAAAGGTGCGGCCACCCCATCTCTACCCAGGAGATGCCAGCCTCAACACAGAAGACATCCAGCCTCCCACACCATGCACACCAACCCCATAACACTGCTTGCAAGCCTCAAGTATTATCAGGCAGCACAGTCAGTTCATTGCTCTCATTCAAGCAATATTTCAAAGCCTGCCCTCATAAGAGGGTGCCCGTAGGTCAGCCCAGTTTTCCAGCCTAAATAATCTGACATTTAGGTAGAGAAGAGTAAGTAGAACAACACATTCCCCACTCTCTCCGGGGCTTTTCCATAGTCCGGGCACAGCCTTTACCTTCCAAACAGAGCTGGCATGAGGCTCATGGCGATGCATGTTGAGGTACGGTGAAGTCTCTCAACAGAATGGGAACCACCCACTCTCAGAATGGGAACCACCCACCCTAGGTAGAGGTACCGGATCTCATCAATCGGGGAAGATTGGATAACGTGGAATGATGGATACAAATGCGAAATGCAAGTAAATCAGAAAAATAAGCCAGTAAATGGCAAAAGCTCTCAAATATATCTGACCTAATTGTCTATAAATTAAAGAATGTTTTGCAAACTGGTTTGGTGTGTGATGCACTAAGAGGGATAATGCAAAACTCTGAAATAAATTATATGATATGATAGTTTATTTATGTAGCACCTATACACAATGTGTTTCAAAGCGCTTCAAGGCAAGGGAGGGAACAAGGGAAAATACAATGACATTCTTACAGGCCATGAACAGTAAGGATGTGAAATTAACTATCGTACTCGGCCTGACGACATTTCAGATAGTGCAAGAGCTAAGACATAGATAAGGAAGGAAGGAAATGGAAACAGACAGGCGACTACCGTACTAGGCCTGACAACATTTCTGGTAGAGCCAGAGAAAAACAAAAGGTGAGGGAGAGGGGTGCAGAAAGGGAGGGGAGGAACAAAACAAGTGACTATCATACTAGGCCTGACGACATTTCAGATAGTGCTGGAGGGGACGTGGGGGAGGAAAAAAAACAGCAATGGCAGGGTGGAGGTAACAGACGAGATTGCTATCATATTAGGTCCAGGGACAATTCTGATAGAGTAAGTGCATAGAAGAAAGTAAGGGGAGGAGATAGGAAAAGGGAGAAGGGAAAGGAGGAGAGAACAGAGAGTAAGCAGTCAAAAAGAGTGGAGAAGCAAGAGTGGAGAGCAAACAAAATTGCAGAAGTCTGTAGTAACACATAATATTGCAAGCCAGGATACAAGATGAAGATGGGAACATCATGATTCAGGGCCACCATGAGTACAAGATGCAAAGGAAGTCCAGCATGAGAGTTGAGAAAGAGTGACGCAACGTGAATGAAGTCCAAACATTACAGCTGCCCCATCAGAACAAATAGCAATCCAGATCTCATGCAACAGGTTTTTTGTGATGCCAACATTCCCAAAATATCCCAGCAGAGCTGCCTTTATGGCCAAAGCATTTGTCTCTTGCAGCTCCACTAGTCCAAAGAAAATGGTGACTGGGTTACCATGAGCCCCAAAAAGACCCAGCAGATAAATAATCAATGTTGATTTGTTGCTGACAGTTGTGCTCTCGTCTACAAACACGGCAATCTTTGGCTTCTGTTCTCTGATATAACACACTAATGTCTTTCTTTAAAGCAAACAGAAGGACATTCTTGGAGAATTGTCTGCAGATGGTGAATTCTCTGTCAAGAAAGCCCAAATATGCAGGTCCTTCAGGATGGCGGCTCCTCATTGAGATGCTGTCAAAGGATCCTTTGTTAGCTTTGTCTCTACACTGATGGCCTGGAAAACTGCAATAGGTTGGTTTTTTGTTCTTTTTACATAGTAACCTGCTACCGTTCTGGTCATAACTGTACTAGTGAGTTGCAGCCCGACCCTGGAAAGACAACATTTACTCTAAGCATCGGAAGCAGCTCACCTGGTTCTGTGACAGTCCGGATTGAACAGTCGGCATGCTGTTTTCAATTTGTTTTAGATATGCTTGGGTTCTTCAGCATATTATCTTTTAGGTAACACTTTTTTTTTATCATATAAATGCTTAATGTTTTGTCTTTCATCACCCCAGTGAAAAAGAACCCACTTGAAGTAGGGTCCATAAAAGAGCATCCATAGCATTTTGCTTTTATAAGTTTTGGCTCATATTTGTCACTTAAGCGACAGCTAGGTAGCCATATTCTGTTATGATGTTGAGTCCTTGCATTTGCAGTGTTTACGTCTGTACCAAAGAACATGTAGCTGATTCTCTATTATCAAAATTCCTGTCCTGTTAAAGTGATTTACAGGAAACTATAAATTTTTGTAGCAAAGGCAGCTGTCCGAGGTAATGTAATGTAATTCATCTTGTGTAGCACCTGTCTGCCACTATAGGTGGCTTCACTGTGCTTTGCTATGTGAGGAAAAAGGGTAGGTGGGTTTCAGTAGTGGGGCAGTGGGAAGGGCAGATGCGAAACCTGTAGTGTTGATGGGTGCAGGTCAGAAGTAGCCGGTTCCTGAGTGCCAATCTGCTTTCTATGGATTTGGCAGAGGAACTTGAGTATGTTATCCATAAGGACGAGCCCAAGATCTTCTAGATTACAGCGCTTTGGGTCTGGTTATCCGCTGATGTAGAAAAGTGCAACAAGGTTAAAGAGGGGAGCTTAGTCGTGATTTGGTTAGTGTTGATGTTCTAACTGCTAGGACTGTGATGGTCGTCTATGGTGTGTTTGTACTGTAAGGTGCTAGCCGATATTAGAGGGGAGTCGGTTAGTTGGGGGAAGGGGTGTAAGCTTTCCAAGGTAAAACATCCTGCAAACCTGAATTCCTGCACCTAGCCATTTACAGACCGGTCCCATTTCTCCCAAGATCAATTTTCTTTCTTTCTTTCTTTCTTTCTTTCTTTCTTTCTTTCTTTCTTTCTTTCTTTCTTTCTTTCTTTCTTTCTTTCTTTCTTTCTTTCTTTCTTTCTTTCTTTCTTTCTTTCTTTCTTTCTTTCTTTCTTTCTGTGGAAGGGCCGCTTGAAATTTGAGGACTGCAGTCACCCACTTCCTTGGTATGTTGGTTAGCAGGCTGAGCAGTGCCTCAAACCTCACTCTAACATGCTCTGGTGCTATGCTCAGAGGTCTGCAAGGACATTTGTCTTTGGAGGGCAGGGCAAAGCATTTTTCAGGCATTCTGGCATGCTTCAGAATCCCTGCTCACTTCGCCCAGAGGTCTAACCTGCTGTCTTCCACAATCAACAAACACTTCACACACAGTCCAAAATGAAATCCTCCTCCCCCCGCAACCCCCCCAACAGACACAACCCACCAGGTTTTCACGCAGCACCAGGCCTACAGTATCCGAGTGATGGTGCTAACCTGTAGGGAATTCTTCACAATTAAATGAGGAGCAGAACAGACAAAAGGTGAAGTGGGGAATGCTAAAAATAAATAAATGTGCAGCTCCTTGGCCCCAAAAAAGCGTACAGGGAGGTGCCACGGCAGCAGGATGGTGAAGAACAGTGGATTAACTGTGACATACGGGGGTTGAGGGATATGATGGGCTTTATTGAGTTCATTGTAGCTATTAAGCCATCTCTTTTATCCAAGTCTCTGTCCCATTCTGGTGTTTTAGAAACTAATACAGGATTCTTGACTAAGTGTGACTTTTAAGGACTTTATTTCTAATCAGCACAGCCTTCCAGCGCACAGGCCTGGGTGAAAATATTTGCACACCTTGTTTGCTTGTTTAATCAGCAAAGTAGGTTTTGTTCTTCTGCCTGCATGAAGTGGTGCTAGAAAATGGTCATCGGTACAGGAGGGTGGTGGGGTCTGGCTGAACTGTGGCAACTATAAGATGGGGAATCTCCACAGCATTTTGAACAATGCAAGGTGGCCTTCTGTGCAGTGGTGCATGGGGTGCCTTACATATATGTAGTTGCAACACTGCATGCCCTATACAACAGTTAAAACAACAGCACACCACAGCTTGTCCCCATTAGAATAATTATTGATCAGTATACTTTGCAACAAATTATTGTATAAAGTCTACAGCATATTTGATAGGGCGGACCATCTAATGTATCTGCCTTATGTGGTGCAATGGAATGGGATCTGGGCTGAGAAATTACAGAAGGTTCATGGCAAAGAATTTAGAGGGTGAAAAAGTCCTCACAAATATTAAAGAAAGGGGCCCAATGGCATAGTCAAATTCTCCCAAACAGTATACATTTGTGTTGCACATATGGGATCTAATGCATATGTGATGGAGTTGCCTGAAAGCTTGCAACTATTGGATAGAGATACTAGCTACGATTAGAGGGGTCACTGGTATTTCCTCCCAATAGACCCCCTAGTCATACTGCTGGGTGATAAAGATGAGTGTGGAACCTGCCCAATCTCTGGCCTTCCCGCTTCACTACTGATGCCTCTTTAAGATGTGGCCAAACTGAAGAGGCACATGCTCTGTATGCAGGTGGAATGGGGAGGTGAAGTTTGGGAGCGGGTGTCTGTGGAGACGATCAACATGCCCCTGAACAATCAACTTTATAGGTTTTTGAGGATATTGGTACCTTTTTATTGATTATGTTTAGGAGCAAAACCTGCATATTGGTTGTGAGCTGGGTGTATTTTCTTGGTTGTGTAATCTTTTTGACAACGGTTTCAAAAAGGCAAAACTATATGTCTAAATGCAGGGTTGTCCAACTCCAGGCCTCGAGGGCAGGATCCATGCTAGGGTTTCAGGGTGCCCCTCATTAATATGCATGACATAAATGTGCATACAATGATTCTAAATGTATGCAAATTATTGCCTCATGAATATAAATGATGGATATCCTGAAACCCTGTCAGGATTCTTACCCTCGAGGCCCAGAGTTGGACAACTCTGGTCTAAAGGTTCTGACTTTACTTTCTGGAATTTTGAAGTGCTTCTTCTCATGTGTTACACTTGTCTTACATCATTCCCATTAACATGTTAACAATCTGTATAAAGCCATGTCACGGCACGAACACACCAATTGCTAATGGTAAAATGTTTACTATTTCAGCATGTAATCATTGAAATAAAATAGACCTGTCATTGCCAGCAGATGTCAAGTAACTTCTCCAGGTTCTTCTAAAATATCTCGACCCCTTAAGAGAATAACAATGCATGACAGTATACCATTATTCTTATAACAAGAGCTTATTGTAAATCCTTTATCTATGCTTTTGAGAACTGCTTTTCTTGCAGACATCAACCTGCCTAAAGGACCTTTTCTTGAAGGTTCATTTAAGCACCACACCAGTAAAACGCATGCTGGCATAGTCTGGTCAACTTTTTTGTTTATAACTCTTGCTCAAGAAATAGGGTCTCTATCTCTCTTATTTCTTTTGCCCCTTAGAATAACTATGCAGCAGTAAATGATAATGTAGAGCAGGTACCATGGGCACGGCACTGTAATGTAATAAAATTGTATAAACCGTGACTAAGGCCCCTAGACCTTAAGAGTTTCACTAGCACCAGTACAGAGAAAAATCCACTATTGGAGAATAACGCCCAGGGAAAATCTCAACGCCAGTAGGGGATCCGGATACAATGTTACAACGAAATGAGGCACCAAAGGAAAGGATTCAGCAATGAAAAAGAAGTGGCAGCTACCGGAAGGTGCAGGAGCCAAATTAAGACATGATTAAGGCACATTTGGGTATGGCAAGCAGGAAAAGCTACGAATGGAGGACCCAGAAACAATTTGAGTGAACTCGAAGTAGCAAACGCAAACGCATTCTGGCTCGTCCATAGCAGGGTTAAAGTGATTTTGGAAAGCGGAGGCAGCTGAAGAATGTTGACTGGTAAGAATTGGTATGTGTGTGCAGTATCCTAAAACCTGATAACCTGGTACTACACACATGCTTCAGTTTGAGACAGGGTGGTGCTGACCTCATGCTGCTGTCAGCTTCCAAAGTGGGAATTCTTGTACCAAGGCCCTTGGGCTCCAAGATAAATTGGGCAGAGGACAACTGAGTGCCCCCGTCCCATATCCAACAAGGTCTTGAACATTGAATCTATGCTAATCCCCAAACTCATTCATTTCTTTTTTAAGATCTGTTCACGAGGAGCACAGACACCAGCACTTAAACCCTCTGGAATATCGGTGGAAAAGGGAAAGAAACCATACAGACACTGTTTAAGAAAGAGCATAAAATACTTGTGTACCAAATGCATCAAGATTAAACATTTTACCAATAACAATGTTCCTTCTCGGATGAAACCATATGTACTTGCTGCCTAGCCTAGGTGGATAAGGGGGATCCAAACAAGATTGGTTCCAGCAAATGTACTGATTAAATACATCTTAACAAAGTTTAGGTTTGAGAAACTCTATGGGCCGCGAAGAACCACCAACGGAATTTGAGCGATCTGCAAGAGAGGCTGTTTCCTTACTAATGTATAGGGATGTAATACCCAATGTGACCATAGTGACAGTCCCTTCCAGTGCCATCATACTTCCCATGTTGCTGAACAAGTGCTCTGCATGCCCATGCTGATCTCTGAACCCTCACTCGCGGTTAGGCAAGATTGTATGCAGCACCCTGTGGGAGATTGCACCAGCGTTGTCCTCTTGGCAATAGTTAACCCAACCTTTGGTATAAGCATGTACTACACAAGTTGGTAGAGTGACTGAGCAGCCAGGCCTATCTCAAGAGGGGACAATGTGAGCTGTAGGGTTTTTACAGAGATTCACAGTGACAAGTATCCAAATAAACACCTTCTCTCAAGGTTTATTGATTAAACAATTATTTATTAATTTAACAGTCAGTTGAATAAGCCTTCTATAGAAGGGAGCAAATCTATGCAACACAAAAATATACTTCAAAATACACACTCTGTTTCTTTAAATCAATAGATACCCATTTGAGATGGCACACAGACACTTCCTACACCCTGAGATGACTTAAATAACTGGGACATTGATATATCACTGGCACATTTAGAGCAATACTGAGGTTAGTGTCAAAAAGAGAAAGAGGAATAAAACAATGGTTAACAAATATTCTTAAGCAGGTAAGTTCTTTCAGGGAGCCAGGACAGCCAATGTTGGTTGAGCAAAAGTCTAGGGGAGCTGAAGCACTTCTTGTAGGTAAGTAAAACGTCTTGCACAATGTTTTAGAAGTTTTTGTAGAAAATTAAATCTGTGTAGGTGCACAAGCTGGGAGGCTTGTGAGGGGCGAAGCTCCAAGCAACTCTGCAAAAGCAAGCAAGACCAGTCTCAACGGAGACCTAGCAAGGCTACACAACAAGAGGTAAGTCCCCTCACTTATGCAGTACATTTGGTTAGAAGAAAGTGGTTCCAGCTGGCTTCTGTTCCGGTATAGGTCTGCAGATCCTGTTGTTCCTGGGTCCCAGTCGTGGGGACAAGAGGTAGGATGTCTGGGGACTCCTGTACTCCGAATGGAAGGTCAGCGGCAGTAATGGGCAAACTTCAGATCAGCGGCACTTTGCAGTTTCAGCTCGTCGCGGCTCTCGCAAACCGCACCACTGCGGTTCTTGGATACCTTTTATGGACTTTCTTCGCATCTGGGTCCAGCACTCTGTTGAGGTGGCTCAGGCTTGGTTAGACCTGCTTCATGGGAGTCTGGAGGATCTTCCTGGAGCTCGGCTCCGACTTAAAAACGAGACACTCGATTCTGGTGTTCCTCTCCCTGGCAGTCGGTTCCTGCAGCAGCAATGGAAGTACAGCCAGCTCCGAGAGGATGTCCAGACGAGTTCGCTTTGGGATTGATTGGTCCCACCAACCCAAGGGGATAAGTCGTCTGTTGCACGGCTTCTCTAGTCGATGCAAATTCAGAGCTTCAGCAATGCAGCAGGGCTTCACCGGGCAAACCAACCGTCTAGGAGTTGCAGAAAGCATCTCTTCCAAGTTCTTCTTCGGATTCCTTCGTCCAGTGGTCAACTCTGCCTTCCAAGCAAAAAGCCTCACCTTTTTATGCAGGTTTCTCCCATTCATTCGCAGCCTAGCTGTCAATCACACAGCAGGGTGACTCTCCTTCAAGGACAGCCAGCCGGCCAATCGCCTTATGGTGCATTCCTGTAACCAAGGGGATAAAGCACAGGGAGTTTCGGGCACCTCCCTCACCTCCTGCCCCTGCCAGACTAGCTGGAGCCAGAGGTGGGCTTCACCAGTGAATCCCGCCAAAGACAAAACGAACAAAGGGACCAAACCTGGTTTGGCGCGCAGAGTAAATCACAAGAAGGACCTATCCAACGAGAACTGGCAAAAAAAGACGACCGGGCCATTTTGGGTGCTTTACTGCAGCTGCAATTGCAGCCTGCAGGAGAAAATACACAATGGTAGGAAAAAGTAAACCACTGCCACCAGCCATTAATTGTAGAAAGGGTAACATAAAAATGTTAAATGAGAAACTAGACAAAGGGGATAATAAGTAACCCCTCCAGCACGCTTTTGTAAGATAGTGTGTGCTGGGTCTAGAAAGTTAGAAAATGTAAGTAAAGTCAATTTCACTTCACAGCTCTTGGAAATGGTAGTTTCACCAAGAGAAGGTGTTTAAATATTTGGAAAATCTAAGAGACGTCCCTGTGACACTGCACTGAAGGTGCTGTGTGTCGCAGTGTAAAGATGATGGCTATGGAGTTTGTCAAACTCCAAAGACAAAAGAAACACAGAGTCCAAATCACAGAGAAGGTTAGAAATTAAAAGTCCTAAATGGTCTTTATGGTCTCTATGGTAGAAGGGAATTAGCACATTTCTGCAAATTCTCCCTAACACACTCCATCTACACGGATGAGCCATGCAAATTACACGCAAAAGACCCATACCAAAGGTAACTATTTTTAAGAACACCTAGCCAATAAGACAGATCAGGTTCATAGCAAAACTAACTTTAACTCTCTTGGCCTTGGTGAACAGTGGGAAGCATAGCACTTCCATTCACATAGCTCCTGATCATAATGTAACACAGATACAGTACCGTATGGATTATGATGCCTAGCATATTTCACCCATGCCTCGGTGGATAATACAGAGAGACCTAGACAATAAGCAGATGTCTGGTGTAAGGAATGCATGATATCGAAGTAAGACCGACACAAGTGACCACAGTTCAATGGTGTTTATTGAACCTTATCAAGATGGGAGCAAGCTACAACCATCAAAAAAGAATAATGCAGTCCTAGTTGAGGCACGCCAAAATAAAAGGGCCTATACAAAAAAGAAACGATTACCAATCCTTACCACTAATTTACAAATAGTGTGGAGAAATGTTCATGAAAAATAAAGAAGTGTTCACAAAATGATAAGTCAGGATGTTCAGGCCGTTGGCCTCCCTTCCCCACGTTTTCAGCACGCGACAAGGCAGTTCACTCGAGCATAGCACACTCTTGGGCTTCTTCTGCACAAGGACACAGTTCTGTTGCAAGCATCGCGGCCTGATGTGTCAAACAAACAAAGTTTCTTTTAAAATATTCACATAGGTTGGCGACTCACGGTTCCGCCTGCATCCTCTTCAGCTGGGCTCAGATCCCCTTATCACAATTAGTCGCCCTCAGCTGGGCTCAGACCAATTAAGTTTGTATACATTTTCTTCGGGTGACTCACGGTTTACCCCGGATGCCCCTCAGACTGGCTCAGATCCCTTTTCTTAATTTAGTGTACCTCAGCCAGGCTTGGACCATTTACAGTTTGCATTAGCTATCGAAGACTTTTGACTGTGCACAAGGTTTGGCTTGACCCGTTGCAGGACCACTTAAATTTCAGAATTCACAATTCTTATACTCTTTGTTGGATACCGTACAGACACATTCGAATGAGCACCCTCGTGGCGCCGGACCACTCTGTAAACTGTATCAGCTCTGGTTTACTAAAGTTCAAGTATTCCTTGGATATTCAATTCACGGTTCGCTCACCATGTACATCTTGTACTTTGTTCTTTGCAAATTGCTTCATACAATGTTGCCGCTTGCATCCTTGGTTCTAACACAGATCGGTCTGCTATCAGTCTTCCCCGACTCACCGGCTGTGCTGACTTTACCTGAGCGTCTTTCTTGATGGAGCTAAGGACAGTACCACAGCAGCAATCGCTCCTCCCCGCCTCGGCTGTCGATGCAGGAAAGCCCCTGGTACCTTCGACACACAATGCACATTTCAACAGCTTTATCTCCAGGTCTTATATTCGAGAGTTCACGAAAGTAGCGGTTTCTGTCCTCTGAAAAGGCCAAGGAATGGATGTATTTTACAGCAATTGAGCAACTTTCTCTTCATACTTCACACTTTGAGCATTAGTTTTCAAGTGTGTCTAAACTGCTCTGCAGTCTGCAGTTTTGCTCCGTTCTTCCTATGTCTCCTGTGCACACCTCCCACACGTGAAAAACCTCTGGAGGCTGTGCTTGGCCCCGGCATCTGGCTTTTCTCTGCCTCTCGATCTCATCCCTTTCCTGCAGTGAACTATTCCCTTGTCGTCTGGTTCTGGTGCTTGTGCTGCTATCTACATGTCTTCTCTGCATAGACCTGCACTGCAGTTCTTTCAGTGCTCCACCCTCCCCACGGCCCTAGTTTATCAGTCCTTTTCTGGTGCTGTGGACTGCATCACGTGATCATGGTCTGTGAAGAAAGACCTAGGAGTCTTGAGTTTTCCTAGGCTATACAAAAGGCAGTTCACCACACTCCTTTAATAGTAGTGCATATGTTATGTTATTCAGATTTATACCGCCCACTTCTGCCATTTGCATGTTCTTCAGGCTCTCTGGTGGATCTGAAAGTAAAGGGAGGTGTAGAGCTAGTGGGAAGAGAGGGAAAATGCTAAGTAGCTTTGTTTTTGTGCTTGTGTGAAGATGGAAAGTACTGTGAGCTCTGCATGCACGTCTGTTCCTAGTTGTCATGCAACAGGAGGATAGAGGTATTTGGATCCAGAGGGGAGTTTCTGTCTCTCAAATAGATTCATTGTCCAGTGTGTACAACGATGATCCAGGAATAGGCTGATGAGGGAGGGGACAGTCTGATGCCTCCACCCATTTCCATAAGCAGTGTGTTAAGGTATGGGAGGCAGAAACCTTATGCTCCGATAAATGGGCTGCCTAAGAAATGGAAACCCTTGGCTCTCGCTTTACCTTCCTAAGTTCAAAAACACATTGGGCCTGACGTGTTTGGTGGTACAGCACATTTGTGTTGGTAATTGCATTTCCACCACTTTTTGGGCAGTAACGGAATTACCATCAACTTTACCACACCACTGAACGCTGAGTTTAGAAGTGAAGTGGGGGGGATTTACTCCGAGCTATATTCTGGAGGTAAACAATCTACTTTTGCCTCCAAAAACGGGCAGATTTATTGCAGAAGAATTACTGCTTGTGGTAACTCTGGACAAGTACCCATGGGGTCCTCTGGACTTTAAAAATGGGGATTAACGCCTTAATACCACTCGATTTACAGTAGTAAATCGGCCAGACCACGTGGCCGTAATGGCTTTGTATGTAACTGAAAAAAAAGCATATAACGGAATTACCTCCTTTTTTTCAGTCCTCCTGATTAGGAGTACCAAACAGAAAGGCTTAAACAGTGATACACAATACTTAAAGATTGTATTAGAATGCTGATACGGACTTTCAATGCAACCTTGAATAAATATTTTTTTATATACTTTCTGTTGACTGAATATTTCTTGGCCAAGGCGCAGTGCTACAGCTAACAAACCAAGCGCATATTTATCTTGATTGATTAGGGGCCCATCAGTCATAGTCGGGTCATTGCAGCAGGCTAACACACATTGAACAGCCACCCTAGACTTCGAAGGGAGGCGCACAGACTTACAATTTTCCCAACCCCCGCAACCCATAGCGAAGTCATACCTCAAGTTTATGCTTGAAGGTATTACCTCGAGTGGAATAATTCCCCAATGAAGTGTCAGAATAGGGACTAAATGCACCTCCAAAAATAGGTCGAAACTCCACAGTTATCACTGGTGGTAAATGTAGTTCTCATTTGTTAAATAAGCACTTGAAATTCCTCCAAACTCGTAATGAGGACAAATGTTTGAATGTGCTGCACAAAATGTTCATGTTGCACTTACTGCAAATGCTCCCCGATGGTAACCTGAAGTAAAGGTAATTCTGACAAAGACATCAGCCATGGTTTCATCTGCTGATTAGAATGTCATTGGAAGCAAAGAATCTCAGGTGTAGGTCATCATACCATATCAACAAGGTCAAACAGGTAAAAGGAAATTAGGTTGCAGTGATTCGACTCCTGGTATATCCACTTCAATGCCCTTCGGACACCCTAAACGAGGAGGGGTGTTGGTGGGGCTATGTACCTTTGCTTGACCAACTAGAAAAGGTTATCGTTGGAACAAGTCGGCTAAAGTATGTCTCTAGCCCCTAATGTTTGAATTATTCTGTATCAATTCATCAAATTGGATAACCACTCAACAGCCTATGACCTGGCTCTGCCTGCATGACCTCTTTTTTATTGTGTGGGCTGTGCTGTGCCAAAGTATGACAATGTGTCCTGTTTATATTTTATCCCAAAATATTTTCCTTGTATTTGCATTTTAGTATGATGCACTGAGTCTTTCCAGTACCTGAGGTCCAGAAATGAGTATCTTCCAAACGGTCTCCCTTTAAACAATTTCTGATTTTAGTCTAATATGATGACTAATATGCTGATAATCTCCCTAGACATAGGCACCTAGATGGAGAGGGTGTCAGTGGACACCGAGTGTGCCTACTTTGGGAAATCCAGTCACCAAGTAAATCTGGTGGACTTCTTGGAGCCGCTAGTAACATTTGCAACCCCAGGAAAATGTTGCCTCACTTCCTCCTCCAACTCGTGGTTTTTGTAGGTAGGGTTTTTTTTGCCCCTCGAAAGTAGACCTGTAGGCCGTGGAATGCAGTATGTGGGGAATAGCGAGAGGCACTGAAATACAAGTTTTACAAACTTAGGTGAGATTTTGGTGTAGTGCAAAGAGGATACCTGCCTATGCCACCTATTTGTTTTTTTCCTTGCAAATATTTTCACAGGATATGGTGCGTGACTGGCAGAGAGAAAGGGCAGCTCCATTGTAATGCGTACTACTTGTACATACGTTGTAGTGTGGATAATGTTCCCAATAGGGGAGAGTTTGCCCAGATTCTTGAGTGGGCTGTCTAATTCGAATTGTAGTGCTTCCATCGAGGTACCTAGTAACGTCAACATCTGTGGGAAGCTGGTGTGTTCATCATGGGGGGCAAAGAGTGGATGGACTCTTACTGAAGGTGCGTCTCAATAGCCTACAAGTTTGGAGGGACCGGGTTTGCACATCTGAAGTGATGAATTTGTGGATTAGTATGCAAGACAATGGAATGGCATGTGTCTTTTAAAGGCCAAGTACCTACATAAATTCCCAAGCATCCTTAATTATACACAGTGGTCTTATAGTAGTTGAAAAATAGGTGCTCTCCAGAGCGGGGGTATACTGCTCAATACACCACTGTTAAATAATATACAAACTCAGAAGTACATTCACATGTGCACCAAGACTCAAGATTGATGCTGCGGAATTCGCAGATAATTTATTGTGTGACGGATAAAGTGTATTGGGGGGTGGGTGAGGGAGGGGGGGTGGTGTGTGTGTGTGTGTGTGATAGGCAAGGCAATCGGGACACTAGATACCCGTTAGCCACACATTGGCAGAATTTCTATCAAATGGACAACAAAAAAGATATAAGATTTGTGGGTATGGCAAAGGTCATATTGCCACAAAGCGAAGGCAATTTGGAACTAAAATTGAGACAACCTGAAGCCCACCTTATCTGTCAATACAGGACAGTGTCTACTGGACTCAATACGGATCATGAACTATCTGTATTGTTTGTTTGTGTTTGTATTAATGGGTGTTAACACCATATGGAATTAGAATTGTACGCAGCCTTAGAGACACCACACATTGTATACCCCTCACCTATTTGCCTAATCGCTAACGACCAGCACACACACCAAATGTGGCTAAAACCATATAGCTGAGTTTATTGTGTAACCTGATTAGGGTATGTTGGGCCAATGTCACCATAACGTTATTTAAGTTTGAAATGTCAATTAATCATGTTATGTCTTTATTGTTGTCAGTGATTGGGATATGTGGTGCTGCACTCTGTCATGCATAAAGCGTAATTTCCAGAGAGGACTGAGCACACGCCCGCCATGCGTGTAGCAAGAGGATGATCCCGTCATACCTGATGGACAATTAATGTTTGGTGCACTTATGACACAAGCTCACCATTATATGGAATAGGGACGCCACTGTACAATTCATGTGATCTCAGCAACGTGGCACAAATGTATTAGCATTGACTAATAAACACCAATCACGCATGCTTAATACAAATACGCTCCAATAAGTACGACATGTACAATCAGCCGTCATGAGCTACACGGCCGAAAGTGTTCTACCAAAATGGTGGCCGCTAGAGCACAATCATGTTTTGGAACCGTGGCCGATGAGCCTTTTAAACTAAAGAATAAATTTGCCTGCAAGGCAAGCGCTGCGCTTCCTTGACAACGGCGGGCTATGCTGAAAGGCTAGGTAAGCAGCAACACTGCGGCTGGGAGCAAGTATCTGACAGTATGCCGCCTAAGAATTGAACCCGTATACTTCAATTTCAAATAGATTTTAGACGTTTCACTGTTCTCTTACTTTCCGGTATCATCGATCCGGCTGAATGCAACAACATGAATGAATACCTCACATCTATGCAAACACAAATGGTTCTCACAGTGCCGTCCAACCAGCACTTGTGAGGCACATATAGAGGTACTTTTTTTTTTCAATTACAGTATCGTTGAGTTCATAATGAGTATTTATGAGTACCCTCTGCTTACAATATACTTGTTCGTATTATATTGGTACCAGACAAGTAATGTAAGATTGTGCGATACCATCAGTACAAATAATCGGTAAAACAAATGTTTCAATTGGATAATTGAAGTATAATCTCAATGTAAGCAATAACCTGGAGACCATATATGTCTCCTAGTAGTACATCACCGTTGTACCTGTTTTTCTTCCCCAAAGACAGATACGCATTTACGAGGAGCAATTAAGTTTAGACCAATAATCTTTATATTATGATACAGAGCACAGCACCATCATGCCCAATGACTAATGTTGTGTTATTTATTGTTTTTTCTCTCTTTTTGTACATTTGTCTATGAATGCAATTGGTATACAACCCCCTTTTTTGTCTTCCTCTCTTCAATATTTGTCATATCATTACAGATGGGGTTTGATACATGCTATTGAATTTTGGATGGCGCAAACCCAACCTGCTCTAAAAATCATTCTTGCTTTTGAATTTGTTTTGACTTGTTGGACCCCCACCATGTTTCTTTGTTTTTCCCTGGTTGTGACATCTTATGTACCCCTGTACGTTCATGGATTGTATAATTTTTGTTTATAATGTGTTTGTGTAACTTAGCCTCAGAAGAAGAGCACATAGCTCGAAACATGTGCCAGGCTGATCTCCATACACTTTATCTGTCAGACAATAAATTATCTGTGAATTAAGCAGCATCAATCTTGAGTCTTGATGCGCAGTGTGAATGTACCTCTGAGTTTGTATACCGTTTATTCTGTGCTATAGATTGTGTATACAGAGTGTTGGTGTATTTGTCTACTCCTCTCTCCACAATGTCTTCCTCTGTGAGGCCATCCCGGTTCAGGAGGCCTTTGTGGTCAGAAGGGCTACACTGAACACATTGAGCGGTTAGACCCTTCACCCCTACACTCCTTTACATGCAATGGTGCCACCACACAGACAGTGAGGCCTCATTTACTAGAGCTCTATACAGACAATGGGCCTTATTAGGAGTGTGGATGTTACTTGGAAAAATTGAGGTAACCAAATTACCCTGGGGAGAAATTGCGCCAAAACAAGACAGAGCTGCACCCTGGCTAAAGCTGTCAAGTCAGAGCTCCGTTCCGTGGACAGGCCCACTCCCTCTACCCCCAAGTTGAGGAATCTCTGCTGTGAGTCTCGTACAGGGTTTAGGAAACGTTTGCAAGCCTTGTCGTGTCTGAGACACAACGGTCTGGGAACAGTGGCAGAGAGCTTCCTCAACTTGGGTGGGGTTTATCAGCTACATGTATATAGAGATACAGTGTTTTCTATGCATGCATCTGAGCCACAATATGCAACGACTTTACAGACTCCATCTGAAAGTCGTCCTTTTTTCAACAGCCCAAGCTCAAACAATAACGCTGAAATTAGAACCATGCCAAGTGTTCATTGCATGCTCAGAAGGAATGAATGCTTGAATTCCTAGCACAGACCTGTTTGATAAAATTGGTGGTCATTCTTATGTTCCCAAAATGCACTTTGTTTTTGTGCAAAGCAGCCAGCATTGTATATTCAGGGCATGCACATCATTTGACACTAAGTTTCGCCCCCCAGTCACACCCACACCACTGACAAACTGGTTCCAGTCCCTGTCGCACCACTGGCAATCTTCCTAACACCCCTAACCCCCACCACCCCCAAAGGCGCAAAGAAAGAGGGAGGCGGCAAGGAGTTCCCCCAGTAAATTCTGTCCATTGCCAGCACTGGAATGACCTCACTTTTTTATTCAGTCCTCTTAATTAAGTTGCAAACCCATAGGGAGGTAATGTACCTAAGCTTGTAAATGGAGGAATTGCAATCAGGTCTTTCAGGTGCTTTTTGTTACGGTCTTCGCTGATCACCGCTTTAGATATGTAAGGTGATTGAAATTCACCATTTAGAGCAGTGCTTCAAATGTGCTCTTTACCGTATGGGTGCCCTAGGAAGTATATTTACTTGTTATTTTGTAGTTTGTGGTTGACTCACCACAAGTTGTGGGGCTATCCAGGCGAACAAAACATTCAAGCCGTGGGACTCTGCCTCCCCCCCTCTCCTCAAAGTCCCCCACCCCTCAGTCCCTCTGTATTACAAGCTTGTGGGGGAGGACATGCCAAAGGTTCGAGCATAAACCTTTCTAGGAGATCTGTTGCAAAAGCGGCCGGTGGAGCGTAGAGGGAATTCCTGAGCACATCTCATCCCAGCTGTTGTGCCTGTACTTCACTTCCACTAACACGAAGCTCCTGGCCACAATTCGACCTTCCGTAAGCCAGCATAAATGTGCTCATTTAATTTCGTTGCAAAAAGTGAAAGATGCTGAACGACATTTGAAGTCTATAAAGGGGATCTGTTTCTTCTTTTGATGTGTCTGCTGCAAGGGGACTTGGAGCAACAGTGGTAATCGGGAATATGGTAATATTCATACCAAAACAGAAAAGAGTACTGTCTGCTTTGCATTTAAGGCATAATGATTTGTTTTCCAGAAAGGGAAGATGTCTTCAACTGTTTAAATTCAGCCTAAACAAGAATGTTTCATGAGTCAGTGTGTTCCAAACAGGAAGTCCATACGCAGTGTTCTAGACACAGCGTGCCATGCTGTATGCACAAGGGAGAAAAAGTATGATTCTTTCTGTACCAGTGCAGGCAGCCCTGAAAATTCCTCCATGGCATACCAAAGTTTCACAAGACCTGACTTGAGGATTCATATGAGGAGCCAATATGACTTATTTTTTGGACCTGGATCTCTGTTCTATTTGGTTTTGCAGGATCGGTTACTGATGCCCTTTTCTGCCGACTAGGCTTTCATTTTTAAGCTTTTGCTTAAACGTAAATTGGACGGCTTTAAGCTGTGCATATCATTGGTGCAATTGCTGCAATCTTTTTTTGATGATACATTTTATTGATTTGAGACAAACAAACAACATCAGCACACTGTCGATACAGATTGATTGTTTCCCACCGTTATTACAGACAACATTTTAAATCTGAGTTTGCTGCCCCTTCGCAGGAGCTACATTCGATTCCCCCGCTTTATTAGTACCCTGGATGTCAAGGGGCGCCACATTCTCTCTTCTTGTCCGCTTATACAGTCACCTTTCAATGGGCGTCTTCCCACTTTTTCCATCCTTTCTGCGCCTTGGCCGGACATCCTCTGGCCGTGTATACCCTGTGCTGCATTGCAACACAGATGTCTACGTCTGTCGTCCATTGTCCATAACTCGGAGTCATGTCAGACCCCCATTTCTGAGCAATGTTTCTTTTGATAAGTGCGGTAGTGGTGAACACAAACAGTTTTTCATATTTTGTCAGGTCAACTTCATCGTCTATTCCCAACAGTAGCAGCTTAGGATCTCTGGGAATCTCTTTACCTAGGACTCTAGATAGTTCGTTACAACATGCGCCCCAGAACTGCTGAATGTGTGTGCATGTCCAGAGTATGTGAAAGAAGGTACCTTCCTCTGTTTTGCATCGCAGGCAGGTTGGATCATTTATCCTTCCCCATTTGTAGAGAGCCACTCTAGGATAGTATACTCTATGTAGTATCTTTAACTGAATCAGCCTGAGCCTTGACGATATGGCTACCTCCCTAGGAAACATCAGAGCCATGACCCATTCTTCCGGTAGTATTGCACCCACATCAGTCTCCCATTTGGTCTGTAGTGCTCGCAATTCTGTCGTGCCAAAGGGGGTTATGGCACTATATAGGACCAATGTCACTTTTTGAGTGATTCGCTCCGGGAAAAGGTTCCTTTCTATTGGGGTGAATTCCGGCAATGCGGTCATATCAGGGAGATTGCCCTGTAGTGCGTGTTGCAACGGAGTGTAATGGTATTGTTCGGTTTGGGGAAGTGCGAGGCTGAGCGCCAGCTCCAAGAATGGAATTACGGTGCCCTCTCTCACAACATCACCCAGTGTAAGTGTTCCATGTTGGGACCAGAGCGGCCATTTGGGGAGATTATATACACCCGGGAGATTTCTGCTGTTATTCCACAGTGGTTGGGCTAGCGACAGCTTGTTGCCCCATCTGACAAATTTGTGTGTGTCCGTCCAGATTTGGGTTCTGCAGTGTGTCTGCATATTGGAGATGTTTGGTCAGGCCCTTTTCCTATAAAGATATTGCATGGCAGGGTTTTCAGGAGTGTCAGCTTCTAATGAACGGTTATGCGGCGCAGATTTGTCTCCGTGCAATTGGTCATTCACAATTGTCAATTGGCTGGCCCAATGGTATGTCTGTAGTCGGTGAACCCCTATTCCGCCTTCCCAAATGGATCTTTGGAATGTGGCAAGTGCTATGCAGGGGGGGCCATCATTCCACAGCAACTTTCGGATTGATTGATCTATTTTCCCGAAGGGACATCATTTTAAAGAGCGCTGCTCTGCCTAGTAGCGTCAGGGGGAGGGATGCCCAGTGTTGGGAATCTTCCGCGAGTCTTGTCATCACTGGGTGTACTTTTCTGGGGGCATAATCATTAAGGTTATTTGTGACGAGTATACCCAGATACTTGAGCTGTTCCCTTTCAACCTGATAGGGGCATTGTGGGGGTATCGCTTGTTCTACCTGCCCCAGCGGGAACATGATGGACTTAGCCCAGTTAACCTGCAGGCCGCTGAAGGCGCCATATTTTAGTATCAGTCCGGTCACTATGGGACAGGATCTTACTGGATTGTGCAGGTATACAAGCAAGTCATCCGCATTTAAGGACACTTTGTCTTCCCAGCTTTCTGACCAGAGGAAGCCCTTCCATGTCTCATTGCCTCTCAATAGAATCGCGAGTGGCTCGATTGCTATCGCGAATATCATGGCTGACAGAGGGCATCCTTGCCTGGTTCCTTTTCCTATTTCAAAGGGGTTTGATATATAACCGTTTACCTTTCTAACTGCTATTGGTGCTTTATACAGTAGTTTGACCCAGCTCATGAATTGGGGCCGAAATCCCATTCTTTGCATTATCTCTGATCGCTTCCCAGTTCACCGAATCGAACGCCTTTTCAAAATCTACCGCCAACAGGGCTAGTGGGCCCTGAATGGTGGGCGCGTTTTCTATCGCCGTATGTAAACAATGTATGTTCATGCGTGTGGATCATTGTGGCATGAATCCACATTGATCCGGGTGAATCAAGGAGGATATAATTGGCTGGAGTCGGTTAGCTAGTGTTTTCGCTAGGATTTTGGTTTCGGTGTTGATGAGAGAAATCAGTCTGTAAGAACTGCATCTATCCGGGGGTTTGTCTGCTTTGGGTATTACCACTATAGTGGCTTGTCTCAGGTCTCGTGGGAGGAATCCCTCACTGTGGGAAGTTTCATACATTTTCAATAGATGTGGTGTAATTATGTTTGTGCCTATTTTTTTCCACACCTCTACCGGGAAGCCGTTGGGCCCCAGGGTTTTCCCCGGTTGGAGGTCCGCCATGGCTGCGGACAGCTCGTCCTCCGTGATGTTCGTGTCTAGGAGGGCAGTTTGCTCGGATGTTAGAGAGGGAAGGGTAACTCCCGCTAGGATTGTGGTATCAATGGGGGAGGTCGGTGCTTTGTAGAGCTCCCTATAATAGGAGGCGAACCCCTCCGTGATGTCCCGGTCCGCTGTTAACAGTGTGCCCCCCAGCACCCCCTGTGCCCTAATCGCCCTGACATGTCTGAGTCCTTCATCTCGCTTCTCCAGCCATGCCAGCATTTTGCCCGCTTTATCCCCAGTTTCGTACACTCTGGCCCGCATTGCTGTGTGTGCCTGTTTGCTGTTGTCCAGGGCGATGTTCTGTAGTTGTTTTTGTGCTAGGTGCAATGCCCGGAGAGATTCTGGTTGGCCCTGGGATATATGAGCTGCCTCTGCCCTCTGCACTCGCAATTCCGCTTCCTGGATTGATTTAGCTTGTCTTTTCTTATGGGCCATAATCCAGGAGATAAGTTCCCCCTTTAATACCGGCTTATATGCTTCCCATACGGTTGTTGGGCTGCCTACAGAGTGTTCATTCACTTCAAAGTACGATTCTGTAGTTTTTTGTACATGCTCTAACAGTTCCGGGAAACCCAGGTAGTAACCGTTCAGCCGCCAGGTAGGTGAGGGGGGGGGGTCGGTCTATCGGTGTTGATTTCTATCATGAGTGGTCTGATATGCCCCTGGGTAGGAACTGCGCTGCACTTACTAGGTGTATTTCAGATGTTGGCAGAAAGAAGTAGTCAAGCCTTGATAATGAGGTGTGTGCCCCAGATAGGAACGAGTATTCCCTCGTGCCAGGGTGTAGGTGCCTCCACACATCTTTCAGTCCCATGGCATCCGTAAATGTGGCTAATTTAGTGCGCGTGGAGGTGTTTCTCGCGCGGACGTGCGTGCGATCAAGCTCCAGGTTCATTACCTCTTTGAAGTCTCCCCCCACTATCACCAAGTTCGAGGGATCTGCAGTAATTACAGGTGTTAAGTCGTCGATTAGGGAGGTAAATAAGGTTGGTGGTGCATAAATGGCTAACATGGATATGGTGCGCTCCCAGAGAGTCCCGGTTATATGTACATATCTGCCCCTGTGTCCTGTGCAACGGGTAACAGCTTAAAAGGCAATCGCTTGTGTATTAGGATCAGAATTCCCCGGGCCCCCATGGAAAAGCCTGAATGCAATGCTATACAGTAATTTGTTCGCTTGAAGAGATTGCAGTTTGTGCCCGCTAAATGGGTTTCCATTAGGAAAGCTGCGATTTTAGTTGTTGTAAAACAAGGCGCCTCTTAATGCTACTGCCCAGCCCGTTCACATTCCAGGTCATAATCTTAATGGACTTGGTGTTATTCCTGTTGTTAGATTCCATCATATCAGATAGGCATTGGGTGTGGCGGGTTGTGCTGTGTGTGTCCTGTGGTAGTGAACTTTGTTTCTCTGGTGGGAGCCAGATCCCGACCTAAAGTGTGCTGTAACTTCTGTGCCCGAGTGGAGCCACCGGCCATTTTAAAACAAGGAACTAAACAAACAACTTCTGGTGCAATTTCAAACTCCCCTACCCCCTCCCCATACTCCGCCCCAACATGAAGTATCTGTCGCCCGAACATCAGTCCGAGCTCGCCAATGGTTTGCTCAGACAACAATTAACAACCCCTACAACTGTTCCCACGTAACAAGGGGGGGTGCGTGCGTCCGAAACAGCCGCTATATGTTTCCTCATCCGTGTCAAATACCTTGCTGCATTGTTTCCATCGGAAGCCGATCCCCCGTCGTGGGGCCCGCCACTTGGGTGATCGCTACTGCCTTGTCTCCCATCTCAGCCCTCCCCCACAAGTGGTGGCATAATGTCATCACGGTTCGGTGGCTGGTCCAGAGGGGTGGGGTCTCTGGCTGGAGGATTTCCAGGGTGCGCGGGTCTGTTTCTTCGATTCGGTCTCCAGTCGCCACCTATGTGTAGTTCTGCCCACCTCCATGCCTCTTTAGGGTCAGTGAAGTGGACCGTCGTCCCTTTATGGAAAATTTTCAGTTGGGCCGGAAAGATTAGGCAATATTTGACATTCAGAGAGTGCAGCTGTTTTTTGATTTGCTCAAGTGATTGCCTTGCCTTTTGCACTTCTCTTGTATAGTCCGTAAATCAGGCAATTCTGGAGCCATTGTGGGTTATTGAGCCCCTCGTGCGTTTCATTTGCAGCAATGCGTTCCGGTCCCTGTAATTCAGGAACCTTGCCACCACCTTGCGCAGGGTGGACCTAGGCAGGAGGGTGCCCAGTGGGCACTCGGTGAACTTGTTCTATCGAGAGGAATTTGGAGAAACTCTTTTTATCAAACAGATCGATGAGCCATTGCTCCAGGAGCAGTTCCATGCAGTCACCTTCGGCCTTCTCAGGCAAGCCTAGGATGCGTACATTGTTCCGCCCTCTCCTTCGTCTACTCTCGCTTCCAGTACCTTCAGGCAGGCCGTGGTTCTGTGCAGTTGCTGCTCCAGGTTCCTCAGTCCATCCTCCGTCCCAGATATACGCTGCTCGGCCTCACCGGTGCGGGACGTCAACTTTTGGTATCGTTGCGTAGTAGCGAGACATCCACGCTTATTCCATCGATTTTCTGTTCCATGGAGGCACGAGAATCGGCGATCGCCGCCATAATGTCCTTCAGAGAGATTGCTCCTGTTTCCTGCTCCATTGTTTCGCTGCAGTCTTGCTGTACTGGCGCATTCGCTGCGGAAGTGGTGAATTGGTCAATTTTGCTTTGAGTACTGGTTTTCCTGGATTTTCTTTTCCCATGTCAGAGGTCTTCACACGGGAGTTTGTGCGTAACATGTGCTGCCAATGTGTCCGGTGTCCGATAAACACCTTCAGCTTTCGATTTGGGCGGCTGAGTGCTGGGTGCCAGTTAGGGCTTGGCACGGGGATAAGTCTTGGTTTGGGGCGCCTCAAGCTCCTTCTTGTGCAGACTCCTCACTAACTCTCATGCGGTGGCGCAGCCGTGTGCCGCGCGCAGGGCGCTCGAAGGAGTTTCGTCCGTGATCGGTGCCCCTTCGACCGGGCCCGTCCTCGTATGCGTCCTCTTCAGGCGTGACACTTTCTCTCCCTCGGATGAGCGGGAAGCGCGCCACTCCTCTCAGCGGGATGGGTGTCGGGACGGAGGTGAGGCGGCCTTCCTCTCCCGGGCAACCCCCGCGCAGCCCCGCTCCGCGCTTTGCCGTATGTTACTGTCCACCTGCACCCGCCCCGCGCCGGGGGACGTCCCAGGCCTGCTCCCTGCACCTCTCGTCCCCTTTAGCCGGCGTCCGTTCACAATCTCGTATATTTGCTGCATAGGCAGGTTTACATCGGCACGTAGCACGGCGCCATCTTGGAGACGCTTCCTCGGGACACTTTCGGGAGATCTCTATCCTCCAGACGCCTCGCGTTGCACTTTTCAGTACGGTTTTCTCCCGAAAATTTGCAGCAGCGGTTCCCCTCGCCGAGGGTCTGATTAATAGTTGCTGTTCGACACGGATGGCAGGTGATTTAAGCAGGATGTATGTAGCGGGGCCGGGAGCTCGAAGGCTCACGTCCGCATCGTTCCGTAGCTGGCCATGCCCCCCAATTGCTGCAATCTTGAGAGCATGCTTCGCAAATCTTCAACTGTAAACCTACAGCAGTGTTATTTATTAATACTGTATACCACACTAGTTCACTGCTACTTCAAAGGATAATTGATTTAAAGTTAACCTGAGTGTTTCACCAAGGTGCAGCAACGTACATTATCGTTTTGTATCACATTGCTTTTGAAATGTTACTGGTGTTTTATTTCGTCGTCGTCCCCCACAAGTCAAATCGTTAATTGCTCTCATCTCTCTCGTCCTAATCCCATTCATGAGTTATTGAAGGATGCCTAATCCTATCAGTCTTTTTCCCCTGTATCACCATGATGCGTCTCCTTTAAGTGAAAAACTACTGCCTCCTCGGGAACCGCCCAGTAAGACGTACTCATAACTGTTTCATTTTGTCTCAAACCGCGTACATGGATCATGCTACCCTACCATTAGCTGCACCGCTCTGATATTTTACCCAGCTGATGCATGCCCCATCATCCATAGATGACGGCCTAATGGAAAGACTGAATACAATGCTGGAGCATTATCCGAGATGTTACTACCTACAGTAGCCAGATCATGGGTTCACTACACTTAACCTCTGAATTCACGTACACTAATGCTGTTAATGCCTCCACATGGTTCCTCCTTTTTTGCCACTTATAGCATTCATCCATTTATCTTGCCAATACATCTTACCCTCTGCTCTACAGTACTCTCGGCACAAGTCTGTTCCATCATGATTGCACCAGTTCATTGTCCTGTAAAGGAACACGGTACTCTCAGCACAAGACTCTTCCATCATGATTGCACCAGTTCATTGTCCTGTAAAGGAACACCTTGCCTACAAAGTGTAAAAAGTACTAGTTGGCAAAAATAGGGCACTCGAAACCGTTGCTAAAATTTGGTGACATGGTATGGCTTTTTACAAAGTACCTTAAAATTCCAGGCCTCGCAAATTCCTACTCTACATGGTTTGGCCATACAAACTTCTCAAGGTATTCAAGCTGGCAGCTTATTTCGTCAGATACCTACTCATAGGCACAGTTATCCTGTTTTCCATATTTTGCTTTTAAACCATGTAAATGGGGCACGAGATTGACTATAACCCCACTTCTGAGTCTTGTCCAAGACCAACCAGAGTGACATATTGGATAGCCCAGATTTCCGTAGGGTGCATGGTAAACTACAATATTTAGTTGGCTCAAAAGAGTACGGACTGGAGGATTGCTCTTAGGAATCCGCCACTAACATACATCCTCCACATTTGTTAGCCAGATTTAATCAGCGACATCCACACAGCTCTCATGCTGTGATGGCAGCAAGGGGGTATACTTTCAAGGTTGCAGCTGTTCTCACCTCTCAACTCTTTACCCTGTATAATGCGCCACTCTGGCCAGAGCTATTGTGGGCACAAGACTAAAATATTATAGTGCGCTCTACGCTAGAGCTACAGAGCTGCGCATTTAGTGACCAACTTGCCGAAACACGTTCATATCTTCCCTCTTCTCAATTGCACTGGCTGCCTATAAAAGCTAGAATTTCTTTAAACTTCTCACAGTATGAAACCTTGTTTGACTTTATCTTCAACATTTGAAATGGTATAGCTCTTCTCGCCCGCAGAGAGTTTCGGCTCGGTATACCATGAACCTTGTCCTTTTTCGCCACTCTAGAGCGCTTTGGCATTCTGGAATTGTAAAACTGGAATAGCTTACTGGTCAACCTACATACTATAGCGATCTTTACCTGTTCAGGAAACATATTAAGACCTTTCTGTTCCATTGACTCTTAGCTTCGCCTTTTCGGTTGACTAGCCTCTTGCGTCTTTGGTTTGCTCTGTCCCTTTTCTTTGTTAGGTAGACGTGTTTCCTCTTTTTCATATGGCCCTCTCATTCTCTTGTCCTTTACCTTCCCATTTTTTGTTTTGGTGATCTGCAAGTTTGTGCACTGAGTAACTCTATTGTTTAAGTGCCACCTCCCTGGCCTCGCTTGATTGGTTTTTGGGGGTAGAAGGGATAATAGAATAAAAATAGTGTGAGATTGTCAGTATGCTGGAATGAATGGAGGCTGCACAAGCACCATGTTTGGCATTGCAGTTAAGGGAAAACTATGACTCGCAGTGTTCCTGGTGCATGCTGTACACGTGACGACGAACACGCTCTGCTTCTCCAAGAATTTCCTGAATCGTTGGAGCGCACGTTCTTTGAACCGTTGTACCGTCTACTGTTTCTTGCTCTGTTATTTGTCCTTCCATTCTGTAGTGTCTGAATTGCAGGCCAGACACTAGCTTATGCACGCACACATGAAAGACGACTACACAGGTTGGGGTGCAATTACTAACTAACTTTATTGGTGCCGCCCTATTCCCATATCCCCTTTTCGCCACTTGACCCATGATGTCCATCGTGGTGCTCTCGTGCCATGTATCTTCTGACACTACAACCTCACCCCAAAATGAATGACTCACCCGGTCTCTTCAAGCCACTTTCTTGGACGCCTTATGACCCTGTGTGGTCGCTCTTCAACTGCAAGGACTGCCTCGTCTTGTTCTTCATGGGGCTCTGATACTTCATCAGCCGACTCGTCTTCATCTCCTGAGTAGCCAGATCCTTCATACACCCTTGGGTGCCAGACTTCATCTCTGCCTGGTACCGGGTGGGACTTTCTGAAGAATCACAAATTCCTTGTTATGGTCTTGTTCGGACAGGCTTCTGTGATCATGGACCCTTTCTTTTGCGTTTCAATTAGTGGCTGACGGTCAAAAGGTGGTACTCCTTGAGCACGGTACCCATTAAGACAACCGTACCAGCAGCTGACACGAAATGGAGACTACTTACAAACTGTCCCTGAGGAGACCAAAGGCGAATGGTGATGACACAAGAGGCTGGACGGACGTACATACGAACAAACCAACAATCAAGAGATGACACGCAAAGACGAAATGTATAGAATAATGATGAAATGGACTCAGAAGAAGAAACGATGGTGAAATATAGCGTAACCATAAAGCAGGATGGAAATATGCGACTGGCTAAACGCCTGTAAATAGGTTTGGAACGTAAGAAGCTAAGGAAACGGTACTGCTTGCTATGCTTAGTAGAAGAATAGAGCGGCAAGCACCAACTATATAGCTACCTCAAAGAAGCACATTATCCAAGAGCGACTCCATTTTACAAAAGAAGAATTAAGTCCAGAATGGTAGGGGTCAAACAAGCCAGGATTAATATATCAGCACAAAAGCCAGGCAAAAGAGCGGAATCGAAACTTAACAAGAAACAGCTCATGCCTGGGAATTCGAGGTCACCCAAGGAAGGGAGAAGAGCGGCAACTTCGAAGAATCGAAACTTAAGAGCATAGCAGCCAGCCAGTGAAGGTCAAGATAAGGAGGCCCAGGTAGGTGGCAAGACTAAAGGAAGAATCAAATGCACAAATAGAGGGAAAATGTAGCGGATTCACGGTGTACTGACATGTGACCAACCAAGCACGAAGAAGTACCAACGTCTGATGTCATCCAAAACGAGAGGATGCCATAACTTCTCCTGATAAGAAGCTACAGTTTCGAGGCCATCCTCTGCCAACTAATTGACACATAGCCCTAAAGTACTGATTGGTGGAAGGGAGGCAGGGTGAATCTCTGGGCATACCGCATCTGGGTGATCATTCTGCATGCTGCTAATTAAAGTGGAGATTTATGCCTAGGGGTGTAACCCATCCAATCGCAATGGACCGAATAATCTAGGGTCCTATAGCTGGTAGAGCCAATGAGACGTCATACTTTTAGTGACGTCTGACACAAATGATGTAGAGGGAGGGGTGTAGACGCCCACCCGGTAAGAGTTAGCCAATCCTCACACTCTGTTACCATATACAGATATTGTATCTATAGAAAAGAGTTGCATGTTAACTTTTGAGTGTTACACGTCAGATTATGATGTATTTTGAATGAAGTTTGTGGAAGTTGAAGCGAGACGGGCGATCGCATCACTGATGATTTCCTATTGTGTCCCCGTTTTTGTACTTGTCATTAAAAGGACTTCCCTTTGCCAAACCATTGAGTTGTCCTTATTGATTGGTGTTGGAGTAAGAGAATCCTGCACCCCATCCACCTCAAGGTGCAGCTATCTCGTCTTAAAGTACTCGAGGGTGAGCCCTGATCCCATGGGCCCATCAGAGGTCGCTCCGCCCTCCTGTACACTTGGTAGCAGAGGATGGTTTCTGACCATCAATTATTGATTGATTAAAATAAGACACCCATTGACCTTCGACATGAAGTAACTCTAGGTCTTTGGCAATATCACAAGTCCTTCGCCATTTGGCGGAGTATACTGTGAAGCTTCCTGTGGACAGTGATAGTTTAAATCTGTCCAAAAGACTGCAGTGGGTCTGAAGGGACCTGTTTTTATAACATAAACCCTTCCATTCCTACGGCAGCGGAACATGCGAAAGACTAAAAGAGGCAGTAACGGAGGCAGTGAACCCGAGGATCCAGAGAGGAACCATGCGAGCGGTGAGTGAAACAAAAATTGAATGCTTTGGCAAATGTCATTAGGCATTAGAACAAGTAAGGGAAAATGTAACGGAGGGAGGTGCAGAAAAACATAATAGACAGAAGTAGAGAAGACCATGTATGTGTGTGTATATATATATATATATATATATACACACCTGAGAAGTGAGAGGATACGCCTTATTCCTGCGCTTTAATACAGCGGTCAGAAGAATCGTGAACTCAGAGTCCATATAATAGCGGACGACTAGGCTACTACCACGTTTAAAGAGGTCGTAAAAGGGGTTTGTTTAAACTCCATGTCGGGGTACAAATTAGAGGCAGAGATATTTGTGTCCAGCTGGTGTCTGTCTAGTATGTTAAATGTCTGTTTTACATGTTCTGCTGTATGTCACATGTAAGACATTTTGTCTTGTGTTTGAAATCGAGTAGGGTTTTTACACGATTCTATAGTTGAGAGGGAATCGCACATGGATTGATGTTCTTGAGTAAATTGGTGATAAAAAGTTTTGGCGGGAAAAGATTGGATTGGAGCTTGCGGTATTTGGTGCTCGCTCATATTGCTGAGAGTGTTGAAGCTGCATGAATATATTGTTAGAAACAGATTTAAACATGGAAGACATTACTCCATTAGCACACTTATGTAAACAACTGCCGAAACATGCACCCAAGCTTAAGAAATATAGCACCGAGTGGGTTAAGGGTTCTGCGCACAAGATGTTTATGCCGTGGCCACAAAATGGGTCTTTATCTAAAGCCGTCTTACAGCACATGACGACTTACTTGCATGCCACATATGCAGGCAAGAAACTAGAGAAATGCCTTGTTGTTCTAGAACTTTGGAAAATGTTCCAACAGTTGAAGAAAGAAGAGCCACCATCTGACTGAATATTAAACGTATGCACGGAGGGGGGGTGAGAGGTCTACGCCGCCACCTGCCCCGCCTGAAACAGAAACCGAGGGAAGTAAGCCTGAGGGACTCTACCGATTAAGAGAGCTTAAGGCAGCCACGGGGTATAGCAACCCCACATGAGTCGCCTAATTACAGTACTGACGAAAATAAAGGGAAGGATCAGGATAAGAATCTTACCTCCGCAGTCCTGAGGGATAAAGAGACGCGATGATGAGCGGAAGGATCAGGCACAGACAAGTGCATCTCTCGATAAAGAGAGAAAGGGAAAGAAATGGAAAGGAAATGAAGACCGAACTGATGAGGTAGCTTTCGCAAAAGACGAATGGATGGGAAGACAGATATTGCTGAAACTCGATGGTAAAGGAAGTGATGCTGTGAGACCTAAAGAGAAGTCCGATGAGGCACAGAAAAGAGAGGAGGAGAAGGAAAAGAAGGAAAGATAGGCTGAGGCGAGAACAGCTATGTTGTGAGGAGCAAGAACAGCAGCTCGATCGCAAACTGAAAGCAGCCTATGACCAGTACAGCTTGAAACAGCTAAGGCTGGAAGAAGAGCAAAGGGTATGTGAAAAAAGGATAAGGAGACGAAAAGATGAGGAAGTTCGAAGGGCAGATGAACGTAGAAATGAAAGGAGAAGGGAAGAAGATAAGGTCAGAGAAGAGGCGAGGAAGCGCAAAGAATTTGATCATGACATTGAACGTAAGCGTAGGCAGAGGGCACGCAATCTCGAATATATGGAGCGGGAAGTTAAAAAACCCAATCCTGTTGTAGAATGGGAAGACATTGAAGAATTTTTCCCTGCGTACGACTCAGTACCAAGCATGACCAGGGCTTCGACACCAGAAGCATTGGGGAAACAATTGATAAGATATATGATGAAGTGGGGCTAGAACAAATATCCCGAGGGGAAAGGGAAGACAACTCCTGGAGAGCACTCAACTGTATGACACTGAGGATGTCACCAGAAGTAGTGGGAGCAGGAGACTGTCCTTGGACAGACTAGATATCAGTAAAAACAATGATGACACAAGGAGTTGCGTGAATTGGGAACAATCAGTGTCCGACTCCGGAGAAGAGACGGAGTGCGAGACAAATAAAGAAGGGAGACGGTGCGAAAAGCGGCTCACAAGGGACAAAGGGGTAAGATGGTCAGACGCTGGCGAGTCCACACCAAGGACATCAGAATCTGCCACGCAATCCGACCAGCATGAAGGGACACCCCATGGTCAGAGGGGGGCGTCGGCACCCGCCTATGCAGACAGGTTGTGGACATTGCCAGGCAGACGGCGATGCAGGAATATTACCCCAACAGTAGACAGGAGAGCTATGGGGGAAGGGAAAGAAGGTTGCGCATTCCAATTTCCGCTATTAGAAAAGGGGGGAGCAAGGCCGCGATATATTCCATGGCAACACCTGGATCGAGAAAACCTGAAAAACAAGCTTCCAGTGCTGATACCGGGAGCCAGGAAGTGGATACACGAGTTAGAAAAAATGACAGGAGGTGTCACATTAGCTATAGGGGACATTAAGGGTCTCTTGATCACCATACTTGGTGAGAGAGCAGACGATGTGTGGACACGGGCAGGGTACCCTGGCGTAATCATAATCAACACTGCACACGACGGAGCATCATTCAATAATTGCAGATCAGCTGTATGGAAAGCTCTACGAGTGCTTTACCCGGACACTTCCGATATGGGAGCTATAATGACTCAAAAAATGAAGGAGTCAGAAGATCCGTTGACTTATATCCAGAATTTCCAAGATGTGTGGATGCTCGAAACGCATGAATCTTGGACGAAATCTATACCGGTGTTTTACCACATATTGTGCCAAGGGTTGCCACAACCAGTGCAGAAACAGCTCAAGAAATTGGTAGGGGTTGAGGCTAAACCTTGGGCTGAAATACAGTTAACTATCGCACACTATTGTAGATTGTTACAAGAAAAGAATTGGAAAAAGGAGGCAACTCGAAAGGGTGAGGAAGCGAAGCTGGTGCAAAATAAGTTATCAAAGTATGCTCTTGAAGGAGCCATGCTAACAAACCCAACTGAACAGAACATACAACAGGTAACTAGCCCACAGCCGAATAACCAGTGTAGCGTAGGACAGTACCCAAGGGGAAGAGGATGTAGAGGAAGAGGATGGCAGAGTAATCAAGGGGGTTTCCACAGTAATCAAGGTGGTTTTCAAAACATTCAATCAGGCAGCCTAGACATGTCAAATGAACAAATAATCCAACCTCCGACCATATGTTGGCTATGTGGAATGACGGGGCATTTAGCGCGCACATGCAGAAGCCAAGGCGCGTGGCAGAATGGGCAAGGAATGGGAGCAGGCATGGCGAATCCACCTGCTATCTCACAACAGGGCAGTGCACAATATCACTCGGTGCAGCAGCAAGCACCAGTTGTGCAGCAGGCTGCACAGCAAGGGGTTTAACCCCCAAACATGGGAAATTTGCCACCAGGGCAATTTCAACAGGCAGCACCACAAACGTCTCAGGGCACAAACCCAGGAAGGGGAGGCAACCCTGGGAATGGAGAAAATCCACAAGTATACAGTGGACCGAATTTATATATGAAATAGGGCAGCTCACTGGGAACCCTGATGTGTTCTATCCTATCAGTGACACCAGACCCTAATAGGTAAGCTAGGGTGAATGTCGTCCTAGAGGGTAAAGAATATTCCTTCTTAGTTGACACGGGTGCAACACGCTCGTGCATACGTAAAGGCAAATTTTCCTTGTCCAGCGAGGCCATAGATGTTCAGTTTCACAGGTGCTCACAGTCAAGTTCCCTTTACGGACGTACTCCCAGTCTCCATAGGAGAGTGCGAAATGAATGTACCTTTATTGTATTTTCGTCAAACCCCAGTAAACATTTTGGGGGTGAGAATGACAAAATTGAACATGACAATCTCGTTCACGGAGGAGGGCATAGTATGCTCCACTCCAGGAATGCATTATTTAACCGTGTGCAAAATGATCAGGGCGTACTCAGGACATATGGCCATGAGAGCTGTACCATTAGAGCCAGAAGTTTTCACATATGCCATGCGTGTGCTTATGGCAGGATTACCAGGCCTCGCAGATAGAACGATGAGAACCCCTGATTAATTTCTATTCAGACCAAGAATACCTATGCATAAAAAAGAGGGACCAGTATTTCCCTTGATGATGCATACCGCAGCAGTGCGAGGGAAAATAGTACTGGTTGATGGATACGATGATGAAGGCAGAAAATGGCGTGCAATTATCGCCATTGAATAGGGGTATCGAGTGCCTGACGTCACCGATGACAATCTATTTGAAGAACAGTCAGACTCAGAAGAGACAAGAGTGGAAGGGAGTCTCATATTTTGGGTAAAAATGATCAAAAGAGAAGTGCCTCAGAGAATGATGCTGGCTCTGATACGTCCAGAATACTTTGATGACAACATGGCCCAGGTGCCTTTCACAGTATGGACTACAGGACCATATGACGTAGGCCTCCTGAAAGGGGAGGGAAAAGTAAAAATTAAGCTGAAACCAGGAGTAATTTTACCGACAATATCCCATGTCCATTGAGGCGGATGAAGGGATTGTGAAGACAATTTCTGCCATGATGGACCAGGGCATCTTAGTGACGTCGGTGTCACCCTGTAATACTGTGATTTATCCCATCAAGAAATCAAAGGGATGGTCTTGGCGTTTAATCCAAGATTTAAGAGCATTAAACGATATTGTTGAAGCTGCGTTCCCTCTAGTCCCTAATCCATCTAAAATCCTATGTAACGTACCCATCGAGGCAAAATATTTCACAGTGATTGATTTGAAAAATGCCTTTTTCTCAATCCTGTTTCACCGTGACTCACAAGATCTGATGTCATTCACTTTCAGACAAATGCGTCTGAAAAGCTTGAGGTTGCCACAGGGGTACTGCGAGTCCCTGTCCATTTTTAATAGAGTCCTACAGATGAACCTAAGCAATATTGCATTAGAAAGTCTTGTCTTGCAATAGGTGGACAACATCTTGATCTGCAGCTCCACTGAAGAACAATGCGGACGCGATTCTATTGAGCTATTGACTATACTGGCTGAGAGAGGCTAAAGCTTGACAAGGAAAAGTTGCAATATTGTCAACAGGAGGTGCTATACATAGGCCAGCTATTCTCACATGAAGGTAAAAAAGTGACCCCAGAAAGGGCTGAAGCCATCATGAACACGGCTAAACCACACACGATAAAGCAAATGTAGAGCTTTTTAGGCCTGTACAACTATGTTAGAGCATGGGTCTTCGATTATAGCTCATATACCAAACCCTTACTCCAGGCCCGTGAAGAAGGCCCAGGCGACAAAGGAAAAGATTGAATGGACTGAAGCAATGGAAAAGGGGTTTGCAGAACTCAAGAGAGCGATTTGTACCGCTCCAGTTCTCAGGATTCCTAATTATGCAGAGGAATTCTACCTATTCTCGCACACAGATGAAGGGCCAATTCCCATGCGAACAAAGCTTAGCTGACGCAGCGTTCGCCGTAGAGAAGGCAACAACCATTGTAATGGGATGTTCCATGACGTTCTACGTCGAGCACTCCTTATTTGCCATTTTAGAAAAACCAAAGGGCACATTGACATCTCAGAGCTTATGCATATGAAGTGATTATATCTAATCCATCGATCAAAATAGTTCGATGTAAAACAGTGAACCCAGCCACGTTCATAGCTGAGCCAGTCACTGAAGGAGAGCCAGTACATGACTGTGCAAACTATGAAGAATTCTATGATGAAATCCCCAGGGTGAAAGAAAATGCCCTGGCAGGAGGGGAAATCGTTTTTATTGACTGGTCTTCGAGAATCAATCAAGAAGACGGACAAAGATACACAGGCTTTGCTGTGATGAAACACATAGCAAACTGAGAATTTCGAGTACTCGTCAGCGCACAAATACCATCTCATTATTCAGCGCAGGCTGCAGAATTATTGGCGTTGATACTCGCCATTGAGAATCACGCAGACCAGGAAGTTACGGTGTACAGTGACTCCGCCTATGTGACGTCCACAGTGCACGCAGGCCTAGCGTGCTGGAAGAGGGGCTACCTCTGAGCGGACGGTACGCCAGTGCAGCATGCAGCCTTATTGGTCAGGCTGATTAAGGCACTACAGCTCCCAGTGGGCATAGCGGTCGTAAAATGCGCCGCCCACACTAAAGAGCTAGATTTTGTGCCACACGGAAGCCACGCAGCAGACGCTGAAGCCCAAGTGTATGGCATCCAAGAGTGAGACAATCATGGAAGTGGAAGTGGCGTGCACCCATGAGAGAATGATGGTGGCACGTACCACACCCGAAGCCTATAGTAATCTGGGGCAGACACAATGAATGGAGCTTCAAGGGTAGGCACCACAGGACGAGAAGAACCTGTGGAAATGTTGAGGGTGTTCTTTAAACCACTCTGACGGATTGTGGCAGCAAAACATCACTGGTAAACCAGTAATGCCTGTGGCCCTACTAAAAATAGCCTTGGAGCAATTACATTACCCATTACACATGTCAAAAGAGAATCTAGCGGCAATGCTTGCGGAAGACTGGTTTATACCGAATTTAGCAGAGCATGTTGTATTCTTTATGGTGAACTGCACAATCTGCCAGCAATTCACCGCTGGACACACATTAAATGTAGTGAGAGGAGTCATCCCCCGGCCAAATGGGCCTTTTCAGCACTTACATATCGACTAAGTCGACATGATTCAAGTGTGTAGCGGGTACAGGTACTTAATTGTAGTGGTGTGTCCATTCTCTAGATGGATAGAAGCAGGTCCATGTACACATCCAGACTCTACCTGTGAGGCCAAATTCCTAGTAAGGGATGTGTTCCCTCGATTGGGGGGAGCTGGGTTTTGTGAAGTGATGAGATCAGATAATGGGCTCATTTTGTAAATACAGTGTTTGAGCAGATTAGCTTGTTGCTTGGTATAAAGCACAAGTTCTCGTCGGCGTACCATCATGAAGGTAATGGTATTTGTGAGAGACTCAACGGCTTGTTAAAGGAAAGGATAGCCAAGTTAAAGCTTACTCTAAAGAGGGGATGGTTGCACTGCCTTCCACTGGCATTGTATGCTCTTCGGAACCAACCAGGCTCCGACCATCATCTTACGCCGCACAAGATAGTCACAGGAAGGAGAATTAATACCCCCTTAACCCCTCAAGACAGAGCTAGATGTGATGCCCAGTCAACCCAGGAGGTCCTAGGAACCGAAATGAGCAAATATCCAAACTGCATGACATCCAGCCTTACTGTAATTTCAGACCAACTGCAGCGGCGATGAAAAGGGTGCAGCACAGCACAAAACGCAGCAGGAGACACTGAAACAGCTGCAGTTCAAGGTCTACATGTTCCACACGTCTTTCCTGGAGATGCAGTGTCAGTAAAAAATCACACTAGGACGAGCCGAGATTCAGTGGTCCTTCTATCCTGGAGGACTGCACTCCATCAGCTGTGAAACTACAGGGCAGGAGAGCATGGATTTTTGCTCAATGACATTAAGCCCTATATCGGAGAAAGCCCTCTAGCTGCACCCCACCATGAAGAAACTACAGACAACGAGGAAGAACCACAGCACGTGCAGACAAGATCCATGACGAGGAAGAAGGACGCATGAGCAGCAAAGACGAGACAAAAGAACACTTTTTGCAAGTTGTGCCTTAAACTGAACATTTCCTCTAAGTAAAAAAGGGGATAAGGACTTAAAACGGACACTCTGTGCATTCTAGTTGCAGGGTGAAGAAGAAAATTGTACAAGTAAGCCACAGCACATCTGTTCACACAAACTTGTAAACCAAGCCACACTTAAAGCATTATTGAGAAACAAGACTCTAACAGACAGAGATCAAGGACTTTTACTACAAGAGCAAAATACAGTATCCTGAATCATCCAATACCAAGACTTTGTTCGATAGCACTTATGGTGTCCCCAGCAGAAACATCACAAAGGACGTACTTGCCTAATTCCAGTTAGTATTGGTATCATATCCGTCGCTAGTAGGAAGGGTCACCAGGATCTCAGACTTTATCCAAGACCCTGCCAACAAGAAGATAATCTGGCAACTACTTACCGTCATCGCGGAAGCCTTCATTTCCCTACCTGAATACAGTGATAAAGACACAGATGCTTCCACCACAGGCGATTCTAGATGAACTTACCAATACACTTTTCTTTCGCATAATCGAAGAGTGCCCAGCTATTATCGGGCGAACCACAGACACTCTCACGTTTATTCGAGATCCAGCAAACTCTGAACATTTGAGCTAGCTGTGGGTTAAACTGAACTACTTGGTCGCAATCCACACGGCAGGAAAGTGCAAGGACTGTTCACGTCAAGGGAAGGTCCTGTAATCATGAACCCAGCAAGGCAGGACAAATGTCCCTGTCATCCGAGGACAGCGGACTGGCACACAACGTCCTTTTCCACCTAGTCACTGACTTTCCAGAAATGGTGGGGAGACCTATCGAGGTTGACGTCCTCACATTAATCTGAGATCCAGCTAACGTCGCACAGATGGGAACACTCCTCCATGACATCATGCTGCAAGTGGAACTGTCCAACTTTCAGAGAGATTATATGAGGAGATTCCAGTGAAACCTTCCGCCGAGGGACAGATCGAGGAAGCAGAGGCAAGCACTTCATCTTTCCGCCGAGGGACAGATCGAGAGAGCAGAGACCAGAACTTCACCTTTTGTCGTTTGAGTGCCATTTTTCCCATTTCTTCACAGTGACCAGTGTCCAGAATGTCCTCAGGACTGAAGCAGATTCAGGGGGTGGACTGGGAACTCATCCACTTTGAACATGCAAAGTAAAAGTGATTCATCGAAGTGTTAGTCTAATCTATTTTTCCATAATCTAGCAAGGACACTGCATCCTGTATTAAGAGACAATTGTCACCCGCAAGAGGGTGGACACTTGTGAAGCACCAGACACCAGACACTTTGTGAAATAAACTGTTAAAGAACATAATTGAATTTGGGGAATTCAATAACATTGACACTGAACAGATGATTGCTATGGGGGCCCAGAAAAGTAACTTGGGCAGAGGGGGGCCCTCGCTTCTCTGGAAGGAAATGCTGCCACCTTTCGTACCGCACGATTATGTGTCTATGCATAGTGATTATCATTGTTTTTCTGCCATTAACGATCAGAACTGCATTTTTTATTGGGGCACGAAGTGTTCCTATTTCAGTGCACCCACCTGATGGTGTACGCATGAGTCCCACAAAAGCACCCAGACCCTATATAATTATCCCAGTCCCGAGGAAATCTGATGGTAAGGCAAATGAACTGAAAATGAATGTAGTTAGCAGTGATACATACACAATAGAGGTAATGAATGAAGAGAAAAGCTGGAGACAGGGTCAGCACGGAATAAACGAAAACATAGCACCGACAACTACACGCTGAATGCACACGAACCAGGGCATGTGTCAATGGCCACAGAACCTCAAGCGAAAGCAACCGAGAGTATGAGACTGCCTAACGAACCATCAGTCGCTGAAAATAATGAGAAAGGCCAACGAAAGAAGACTTAACAAAAGCCCTTAAAAAGACCGAAGTGGCTGTAGGAGAATTCACTGCAAAGACACAAATGTTAATAGATCATTTATTCCCATTTATAGCCAAAGCAAAGAAGCGGCATGAGGAACTGAAAAATAAGACCGCAAAGGCTGTAGTGTCCAGCACACAAGTACCAACACAAGGAACAAGTACCAGGCCCAAGATGCAGCCATACTCTGGGCCGGCGACAGGCTAGTGGTTGATAAAGGCACTTGTAGAGAGCAGAAAAAGGATGCAAGAAGACCTCAGTGATGCAACAAAAGAAACCTGCTCCATGGACCAGAAGACCCGAGAGTCCCCCAGCAAGGAAAATTCACACAGACGCTTTTAAAGATGTAGTTATAGATAACTACAGGAAGACACTAAGAATCAAGAGAAGCCCACACAAACATAACAATGAACTGAACGACTACCTGGACAGCACACCACATCTAGGAAACAACATCTGGTATGAACACATGAAGGAAGTCGGAAGAAGAGGATCAGAAGGAGAATGCTTTGTTTGTGCACTTCTACCATACAGCATGGGGAAATCCAAGATCTTCGTGGCCGTAGAAGTTGATGACCCGACGGCACACTGTTTGCAACACGTAGCAATGTGCAACACCAGAGGACAGTTTATGGGAAAGGATGCCTCATTGATATGGGAAAGGATGCCTCATTGATATGGGCAACTGAAACAGCTTATCCCAATGAAGATGATTATGTCCAGGACATTAAGACAAGAAACAGAGCTTATACTAGGAATCACGTGATCAGGTATGAAAAGCCAGAAGTTAAAGGCGCAGGAATAAGATGGGGAAATTAACCCAAGACTGAACGTCCAAGGAAAAACTCCAGTAGAAGCTCAAATTTCGAAGAACAGAGGCCAAATGCAGATCTGGGGAACAGTGATTTCACCAAACGGATGGGAAGAAGGAGTAGTGATTTGATGAGCATGGATGGTCCTTGGAGCCTGCAAGGAAGCAATAGAAAACTCAGAGGTTGTGCAAACCTCTATGGCCGAGACTCACAAAATTACTGACATGGGTCGGAGACAGAGGAGGACCCTTGCAGATAGTGCCACTGGAAAGCCCAAAATTGTGCTTCAGGAACAATGACACAAGGAAGATGGGAGAGAATAAGAACTGCGTACAAATTTTCGAAGCTCCAGGAATGACTCATGGAACCGCAGTAATCATAGACCGTTACTGGGCGTGTGGGTCCAAGGCATACATAAGACTGCCAAAGAATTGGGGAGGCATATGCACAATAGTGAACGTCCACGTTCCTGCACTAGTGATCCCAAAAGATGACCTGAATATAGACAATTTTCCGAAAACAGATGCCCATCTGAGGAAAAGGAGAGCTGTGGAGCTAGAATCCCGAATGAAGAGAGAAAATTACTTTTCTGCCAAATCCGAAAAGGCATTCCATGCAATTCCAGCTTCACTTCATCAGTATTCGCAACAATCCTCATGCCAAGATTCCAAGTTGGAGCAAATACTAAATGGTTGCAGATAACCAGATGGGAGCTGCTGCAAACCATCCACTCCACAATAAAAGGATTCAATGCAATCAAGGAAGAATTAAGAGCGATCCGACTGATGACACTACAGAACAGATATGTACTTGACATGATCACAGCGATGGATGGAGGTGTTTGTGCAAAGATCGGAGAATCATGTTGCACATTTATACCCTCTCATGATGAGGAAAACAGAACTTTAACAGAAGCCATAAGTATGCCGACAAACCTGCAGAACAAGATGATCGATGTAACTGATGAAGTTGATGATGACAGCTGGTTTGGAACACTATTCTCATGGGTCCCACAATGGATGGCAGACATATTCAAGTTCCTGGGAGCCCTGCTATTGATGATACTATTAGGATTTTGTGTTATCAAAACGATCATTTCACAATGCCAGAAAACTGCAAAGAAAGCCATAGGGATGAAAATCATGATCAATGTCAAACCAAGGTGGAAGCCCAGAGACCTGACTGATGAAGAAATAAGAGACTTTGTGAAGGCCAGCGAATATGCGCCAGAAGAGCAAAGTTCCTGTACCCCAGGAAACGTAGAAATTACGAAGGAAAATTGATCTATTGCAGCCCAAATGGACAGTGCCAGGTAATGACCTGGAACAAAAACGAACACGTAAAAACAGCAGGAAGTTTGAGAGGAGTGATAAAGATATGGACTCCAAAGAAACACACATTCACACCATCATGTACAAACCCAGAAGATGAAGAAATGGATACAGAAGAACCAAGTAAGATGAATTCAAAAGAGGAAGAAGAAGTGGCCGATGAACTGACCAGAGGGGGGAGTGTAGAGGAGGTCCCAGATATGGCCTGCACTCCAGCCACCCATTTTGAAATACCAGGAGCATACTCGTCGAGATATGTGACGTACGAGGAGCAAATAAACCAACAGAGCAACACTGGGGCTCTGCCCAGTGCCCATCAGATGAGCAGGGATACCTGCTGAAGTGCCAATAACCAGACAACCATGGGCAGCACAGTACCCATTGAGACAACCGTACCAGCAGCTGACACGAAATGGAGACTTCTTACAAACTGTCCCTGAGGAGACCCAAAGGCCTTTAATTAAAGGCGAATGGTGACGACACAAGGGCCCGGACGGACGTACAGACGAATGAGCCAACAATCAAAAGATGACACGCAAAGATGAAATGTACAGAATAATGATTAAGTGGACTCAGAAGAAGAAACGATGGTGAAATATAGCCTAACCATAAAGCAGGATGGAAATATGCAACTGGCTAAACGCCTGTAAATAGGCTTGGAACGCAAGAAGCTAAGGAAATAGTACTGCTTGCTATGCTTAGTAGAAGAATAGAGCGGCAAGCGCCAACTATATATCTACCTCAAAGAAGCACATTATACAAGTGCGGCTCCATTTTACAAAAGCAGAATTAAGTCCAGAATGGTAGGGGTCAAACAAGCCAGGATTCATATACCAGCACAAAGCCAGACAAAAGAGCGGAATCGAAACTTAGCAAGAAACAGCTCATGCCTGGGAATTCGAGGTCACCCAAGGAAGGGAGGAGAGCGGCAACTTCGAAGAATCAAAACTTAAGAGCATAGCAGCCAGCCAGTGAACGTCGAGATAAGGAGGCCCAGGCAGGAGGCAAGGCTAAAGGAAGAATCAAATACACAAATAGAGAGAAAATTAAGCAGATTCACGGTGTACTGACACGTGACCAACCAAGCGCGAAGAGGTACCAACGGCTGATGTCATCCAAAACCAGAGGATGCCTTAGCTTTTCCTGATAAGAATCTACAGTTTCGAGGCCATCCTCTGCCAACTAATTGACACATAGCCCTAAAGTACTGATTGATGGAAGGGAGGCAGGGTGAATCTCGGGGCATACCTCATCTGGGTGATCATTCTGCATGCTGCTAATTAAAGTGGAGATTTATGCCTAGGGGTATAACCCACCCAATCACAAAGGACCGAATAATCTAGGGTCCTATAGCTGGTAGAACCAATGAGACGTCGTACTTTTAGTGAAGTCTGACACAAATGATGTAGAGGGAGGGTCGTAGACGCCCACCCGATAAGAGCCAATCCTCGCACTCTGTTACCATATAACAGATTTAGTACCTATAGTAAAGTTACCTTTTCCTAACCAATAGAATTGCATGTTAACTTTTGAGTGTTTCACGTCAGATTATGACGCGTTTTGAGTATAAAAGTTATGTTTTGTATAAAGTTCGTGGAAGTTGAAGCGAGACGGGCGATCACATCACTGATGATTTCCTATTGTTTCCCCGTTTTTTGTACTTGTCATTAAACAGACTTCCCTTTGCCAAACCATTGAGTTGTCCTTATTGATTGGTGTTGGAGTAAGCGAATCCCGCAACCCATCCACCTCAAGGTGCAGCTATCTCATCTTAAAGTACTCGAGAGTGAGCCCTGATCCCATGGGCCCGTCAGAGGTCGCTCCACCCTCCTGTACACAGTCCCTCCCCAATGTCGCCTGTTTGGTACTGCGCTGGCTTCATAGCCGGCTCTTCCGCTGCTTGTACCGGGTGCAGCGGTGCGTCCCTCCACTAGAACGCCTCAGTGTCCACCTGACACGAGTGTGGCACACTCGACCAGCCGCCTAACGAAAATGAAACTTCATCGCCAGGGCAGTGTGTGTCTTGCAGGCCAGACACTAGTTTATACACACATGAAAGACGACCACACAGGTTGGAGTGCAATTACTAATTAACTTTATTGGCACTGTCCCATTCCCAGATCCCCTTTGATGACATGAACCATGATGTCCATCGTAGTGCTCACGTGCCGTGTGTGTTCAGACACTACACCTTATTTGCTTCCTCCTTTCTTCATCTCCTCTGAGTCTATCTCAATTTCTCTAGTTTGCCTGCATTTTTCTCTTGACTCCTGTGCTTTCCACCTGCTTTTCTGCCCCTTCTTGCTACCTACTCCCATTCTTGTTCTTCACCATATAAGTGCCAGACTTTTGGCTCCTTTGAATGGAATCCAACTGATATGTCACTTGGCTTGTTCCACGAGTATGAACTGACTTTCTGGGTTTTTACCTCTGACACTGTGTGGACTCCTTCCTCTTAAGATGTGTACGACTTTCCCTGGAGGATGTTGGACTATTTTGCTTGTGTTCCGGCAAGTCTGCCTGAAACATTCTTCTTTCATCAGCGTGTCTTTGGGCTGCCTATGTGCCTCCCGTCTCAATCTTCTAGGGAAGTTGTCCCTTAACCACAAACAGGACCAGGGGGAGATGAGGGGGCATTGTTTCATCTAATAGATACTCTAGTTCTTTTGGATCTGTGCTAACATGGCATTGTTGTCTGTTGCAGCCACTGGGGTTGTTGTCCGGATTTTCATTCAAGGGGATATTGGGCTTTTGTTTACTAGCTTATCCAGTGAAAATGTTCATAAGAGCAAGCATAATACCCAGAACACAATTTCTGACACCAAGTATGCATACGCAAACTTCCTTCAACTACCAGAGAAGGTTCTGTGAGCCATTCAAACTGCCCTAAAATCCCCTTTATTTTGTCTGAAATCCTCAAACCACAACGAAGGCGAGGGATTCAAGCTGCTAAAAGATAGGTTCAAAAAATTAAACCTCCGGAAAAGATAAGAACATTATTATAACATGTCGAAAAATGTAACCTGCTCAGTTTAAAAAAATATTTTTAAACAGTTCTATATGAAAATCTCGCATAGAAAATGTTGCCTGGGAGGCACATTTTGTTTTCCTGACTCTTAAAAGGCCTTCCCACATATTTTAGAACTAGTGTTATTTAATGATTTAATGAAATATTCGGGGAAACTGATTCATTACAGTCAGGGTGCATATTTGAGTAATATCGTCCCCTGGTGACTTTTTCCGTGGTGAGATTTTTACTGGATACCTTTTTTAAAATAATAAAATATAAAGTGCTTATAATAATAATGGAAGGGATAATGCATTCTGGCACAAGCTCATTAAAATTGCAGGAAATGTACTACAATGTGTAGAAATATTAAACCTATTACAGAGTTTAGGAATTTTAAACTATTATACTATACGCTCAGCATCATTAATTCACCAATACGTGGATGATACTCCATCGTACATGAGTAAAAAGCCCACAGGACATTGCTCATCTCCGTGATTATCTAGCCATCATCCACTTCTAGATGTTGACTGCCTTCCTCAAACTTAACCAATCCAAGACTGTATTCGTCCTCACCGGTACCCCAACTAGACAACTTGTCCAACAATGGCTAAATGATATGTGCCTAGAAGGACTTGCGCAACTCTCCTATTTAGCAAAATCCTTAAGCTACACCATTGATCGCAGCCTGCCCTTCCAGAAACACATAGCCAAGAAGGCCTAAACTGCCCGGCTCCAAATTTCCCCATTTGCAAAAACAAACCCTTCATACCGCCACGGGACCTACGTACCGTAGTGAGGGCACTTGTCTCATACACCGATGGGGGGGAAATGCCCTTGTGACAGGGCTCTCAGCGTCTCACTTGCCTTCCCTAAAAGCAGTACTCCACGCTGCAGCACATCTTATTACGGGGCGTGGACATTTGACTGAATCACCCCAATCCTACACGAACTACATGGACTTCCACTTCAGGCCAGGATACTGTTCCAGACTGCATGTATCGTATACAAAGCAGTCCCAAGTATCACTCCAATGGACATTGCGGAAAAGCGCCACATATCTTGTGGCACATGCGCCTCGGACAACAAATCAACCAACCAGCTTGCATTACATCAGCAAAGTGTGGACCCGCAAACAATCCTTCTGTTGTCTCGCACCCACTCAGTGGAAACCTATCCCAGTCTCGGCTCGGAATACCTTTACAATTCTCCAATTTTGCAAAGCTCTCAAACCATGGTTGTTTCAACAATACCTGATCAAGGACTAATCCCAATGGACTCAGACAACACAGGGTTTGAAATTGAGGGAAGTTGGGAGCTATTTAGCTCCTGCTTGTAGACTAGAAGAGTGTGGTTATCTTAACACCAACAGTTACCAGGAGCTCCTTTTGGCTTCCTGTGCCAACCCATGCCAAACACACTTTACTCTGTACACATCTATACAACATTTAAAGAATAGGTGATCATAAATAATGGACCAAATAATATATTTGCATCTTATGTGGAAGATAGATTTGCAGAACACTATGTACTAACTCCTTCCCCAGTGGTAGTTCCTGGTCACTAGTTAATGCTGGATACCAATGCAGCTTTTAGATCCTGCTTATCCAATCCTAGTTCCAAACTCTGCAGCAACTCACAGAACTGTGCTACTGTTAAAAGATGTCAGCGCAAACGCTGGCTACCCATACCCTGTACTGTGCTCCGCTGCTCTCAAGCTAGGTCAGCACTACAAACAATAAAAAGAAAAATATTTTATGTTACTCTGCTTTTACACTACACCAGTCACCACTGTAGCGGTCTTACAGGACATAGCCTTGTCCGAAGCCTAGTGTATTGAAATTCTGCCAGGTCCTCCAGAAATTAGTCTGAAACGCATGGAAAAAGGAATAGCAGGAGTGAAAGAGGAACAGATTTTAGACAAATATGAGAGATTTAGAACATCCAGAGAGGGATGAAGGGAAGACATTAAGTTTGTGATGGTTTGAATGAGTGTGACCTTCATGCAGAAAGATCACAGTATACAGCTGATAAGGAAAAGGGCTCACTCATAAAGCGCCTGAGAGTGAGCATATAACCCGTAGTTGCAGTTGCTCGTATTTTCAAGAAGTACTGAAATTGGTCAACAGTTGCATGATGGACTTGAGTTGTGCTCCCGATTACTCTTTAAGTATGGAGGCTTGATTGTCTGTTAGGTGCGACTATAAGCTTTCACACGCAAGACAGAAAAATCTGGATTTTCCCAGCCAGCTGTTAGTGAAAGAGCCAAGAGTGGACTGTGTGCCAGGTGAATATGGTGGTGCCAAAAGGGAAGATAAATAGTTCAAATTAAAACTATAAATAATGTATAAAAAAATAGTGACACTAAATTCAAGCACATGTAAAATAAATTGTAAAACAATATAAAATGTAGAAGCATAAAAATGGTTACTCAATACCTGGACTATTCAATGAAAAAAACTTTCTTAAAGGGATGCTATAGTAATTCTACGGTATTTATTGAACGCAGACCTAACTTCAGTAAGTAGCAGAGCGCTTTACAAGTCATTGGGTGAAGGACAATGTGAGGAAAGCAAAGATACAAGGGATGGGGTGCTAATAACGGAGGAAGCAGGCAATTTGCCAGAAGGGATCTACAAGGAAATGGGGGAAGAAACTTGTGGACTGGGGAGCAGATCACCTAGTCTCGGGTTAGGTGGGGAGTTGAGGGAGTGTGGAAGTGTTAGTTGGGAAGGAGCCATTCCTTGAAGAGGAAGGTCTTGAGCTCCTTCCTGAAATGTAGAAGCGAGGGTGTGAGTCTGATATTGATGGGGAGTAGGCTCCAGAGTCTAGGAACGTAGACAAAGAAGGTATGGTTACAACACAACATAACGAAACCCCACAAATGTGCAGTTTTTTAGTTTTCGATATTTTAAAAATGTTTAAAATATATATATATATATATATATATATATATATATATATATATATATATATATATATATATCTGTACCATAACTTGCTCATCACCATGCTCTTCCTCTGATGCACAAAGTTGTGCTCATTGACATGTAAAGTCCGCTCTAAAAGACCTCTACAGTGCATTTTACAATTAACAGCAAGAATAACCAGTATCGCCTAGTACTGTTTTTCCCTCAACTCTTTCAATTGCACAGTTTCTCCAGGACAAGGGGATGTGCCTGGCATTTGTGGTGGCATGTGTGGCCTCATATGCTGTTGCCAGAAGGGACCTATTGCATGATTGCACCCAAGTTTGGCTATCGGTCAAGTAGGGCATTGTTGTGTCCTGAGAGGTTTTAGGCCAGGCTGGAGATCCCATTGCTGAGCTGGTATGCACATTTTATTTACCCATCCAGCTGGAGAAATAGAGCTAAGAGAAATAGAAAGGGGTGACACAGATTCTGGGTTTTTCCATTTACACCAGAGATTAGAGCTAAGAGAAATAGAAAGGGGTGACACAGATTCTGGGTTTTTCCATTTACACCAGAGGTCTCCTAGTCAAGATGGGGACCCAAGCCTCGATCAAAGTCAATTCAAGGCATTAGGGGAGTAGATGCATGACCCTTGGGAACAGAGAAATCCCAATTTGCATCTGAGTTTTCCACAGCCCATAGAGTATCCCTCGCTCCGATCTGCGTTCGATGCCACACTATCTTCAAATGGCTGAGCCATGCTTTGTGGAACACATAGGCCTGTTGCACTGGGTCATGAACACTGTGAGGGAAGATGGGGAGAATAGGTATCCGGTATGGTTCACTGTGATGTTAACGACAAAAGAAATGACAAACTTTTTTGTACTAATTTAAAATACCGAAATAAACACTTAAAAAAAATAAAAGGTTTACATTTTGGCCCCCCACTCCCCAAAGCCTCCTATTTCCCTTTGATTATAACTCCTACCCCACCCGCATATATATATATTTTTTAATACAAATGTGATGTTTTTCATTAGTTTCATTTCGTTAAGATCACTGGATACCATCCGGTATTGGAACACTCCTTTTCAGAAAGCAGTACTAGATCTCGCCTACTCCCATTTCTTGGCTGGCCGCAAGGGGTAACAAAGACCCAAGACCACATTCATAGTTTTTTATTTTGCTAGGGGTTCACCAGCAAATCCAGAAGTATTGTCTTGAGTGCCCTGTTTACTAAAATACTTTTTAGGAGAGACGGGTAAGGCTCCTGATGGCACGCCACTAAACGCTCACACCAGAGAAAACACAACCCGCTAGGGAAGAAAGCCCATGTCGATCATGTAAGGATAACTCGCAAAGAAATGAGGGCAACAGCAAAGAACTCTGCTGCCAAGAACGTTCTGCCGGAAAAGGTTACAGGCAGAGGCTTAAGAGGAGACACAAATCGTCATTGTGGCGCAACACCATACAGTAGAAAACTGCGCGGCTGGTTAGTGTGCTCCTATACATGATCAGCCTGCTCCATAAGGGATGCCAGGTGATTGGTTCCTCCCAGTCCGTCCATTTTCCATCACGTGGGTGCTGCAGAGATCATCTTCTCACTGACAAAGGTCAAAGAACAAATTAACTACACACCCAACACATGCTACTTCATTATACTGTGCACCTGAAAGGTTTTAAGACTGGCACAAGGAAGGTTCTGTGGCACTCTGACCCCTCCCCACACACACACATTTCACTCACTCCCTCCCGCGCCATCTGGCTCCAAGGTCTCCCCTCATTTTGAAATATGATTTGTACCTCCCGCACCTCGCAATACAAATCATATGATTATAGTTCAAAGACATGCAATGTCCATTCTCTTTGAACATTTAGGACTTGTTACTTTAGGGTTGGTGGTCGAAGGTCACTTGGTGCCATGAAATTCAAGGATCTTGGGGCTTAGTTATATGCACTATAATTTGTGGTCGCTTGGGGAGGGCTGGGTCATGCTTTGGCCAGTGTGAGATAACATGCACACCAAGCACCGGTCTATGATCGCGCCTTTGTAGGGCACATTCCTTTCGGGTAAAAAAACATCTTTGAAACACTGTCAGAACAATGAATGAGCTCTGTGTCAGTCGGGGGTGTGGGTTGTCCTCATGGGAGCTGTGGCATGGCTGGAGATTTCCCTTGTCACAATTAGGGCCTAGTGCATGAATGGCCACGTTTGCTGCGCAGGCCTTGTATCCGAACTATGATTACTACCATCAATGCAAAATAGCAGTCTTGCTCGTGCCCTGCACATTACACTATGTGGGTGGATTAAGTTGGGGTGGTGTCCTACCACCTTGCCCCTCCTCCCTGGCCCATTATAGTGTTTTGAATGCAGCTCACCTTACTCTAAAGCGCTTAGGGGGGTGGGATGGGGTCACCCCCTTCCCAACATCCACCCCTTTTGTTTCTTCTACAGTAACAAACTCGTTAATGCCCCTGCAATCCCACTGTCTCCTCTCTGCTTCCACGTATGGCTGTGTTCCCTTTATTGCCATCCAAGCCCTACATACTGACTGCAAGCTCTCCCCCCTACGCGCGTATTCCACAGGTGTGCAAGTCATGCATCCCGCATCCCCCGCCAGGTCCTCCCAAACCTCTATGTAATTCCATAGATCAGGTGGTAGAGTAATGATTGTGTGGTATAGGTTGTCATCTTCATCTCCATAGGGGATAGGGAGCATTTCTTACTTGGGGAGGGGGAGGGGGGCCCTTATAGGATATCAGTCTGTACTTCACTATCTTTTGTCTCACAAGGTTATTTTGAAACCCCAATTGATACCATCATTCTTGCGCCTTTGGGTGCCGCATTGGTACAACATCGGAGGCCCAGTTGGCAGGTGCGGAAGATAACTAGGATGAACACGATAATGGGCGTCAACATCTTCATGATCGCTATGAGCTAAGACTGGCCCAGTTAAATGCTAGTGTGAACCAGTCACTCTCCTGAACTCCTCCCTCCATAAGGTGAACACCCATGACTGCAATGATGTGGGATAGTGACGCATTCTCTGCATCTTCTGAAGGCACGAATGTGAAGCAGGAATCTCCAAACTTTTAGCAAAGCCCACCTTCCATTTCTGTTAACATGTCCAGTATGTAGCGGTTCTGCATTGTCATAAGTCTTAATGTACACAACTTAACCTTGATCACATTGAGCCCACACTGTGTCATTCGCAAGCTCTACCAGCACCCAGTGCACGATCTGCAGCCATTTGGCGTTTGCTGCCGTCTGCACTCCCGGCCACAGTAGAGATGCGAAAAAGGATTCTGCTGAGCTGAAGAGTCGGTACTCCTGGTATTTCAGCAAGCAATACAGAGGATATGTAATTTGATCTTTTCTTCCTCTTCAGTTGTTGGAACTGTCCTTTCCCTGGCAGGATGCAGACCCCTTGTGTGGACAACAGGTTCTTTTCTTCTTTTTCGAATACAGGGGGACTAGTTGGCTCCTCTGCAGGCAGTGCTCCCCCTTCAAGTGTTCTTCTGGGATTACTAGTAGCACCGAGTGTACCGTGGCCAGCGAACAATGGCCCCTCCATGATGGTGGAAGGTGCAAGTAAGCCTGTTAGCCACAGACCTAGTAGTAATCCATCACAGTTGCCGTTCCCCTCTTCATGTCTGGAATCGGGAGAGTTTTACTGCAATGTTCGTTCGAGCCGACAAAGACTGCACCCTTGCTGCAGAAACAAATTTCATATGATTCTTCCCTGTGCACTCGCACCAGCTTTTCCATTGTTGCAATCCATGTTAGCTTTGTGATATGTTTTGTCCATATTTGTGCACAGAAATTGTCCACCCGCGCTATCACTTCCTTGTCATATGTTACAAGTCCTTCTGCCACGCAGGTTAGTGTGGTGTCCTGCCATTTGTTATTGACATATTTATGGCCTTTGACCATCAAGTAGCTTGGCTCCACATACTTGATGTTTTTTAGATCGTCGTTGCACTTTACAAGATCTGGACCCAGCATTTGCACACAGTGTGCCTGGAACGTTCCTTTTTTTTCTGCATAGTGCAAGATGAACTAGGCATTGTGCTTATATAATTTGGACTGCTTGCGGTACTAGTACTTTGGGAGCCCCTGATACATGTGGAATGAGTGTACACACATAACCGCTTCCATTCACAATGTTTCTTCCCATGCCACTCATGGCAGTATACCAACTTTTTGTAAACTTGGGGTCCCGTATGTCCTCCATTGCACCCAAACCCAGCACTTGATACATGTCATACTTCTTTCTTACTTCCTTTTTTATTCTTCTGTGCACGCTCTCAGGGGTGCCGGCAATGTCATCATATTGTTTTGAATTATTAAACCGTCCTCGAATTGCTGAAAACGAACTCTTTACTATTACCTCCATTGTCAGTTGTGTATGCACGCTCCCTGTCGTGTTGTTCCTTCTATAATCATCACCAATACTAACACTATTGCTACTCCTTATATGTATCTCCATTTTTATTAACATTCATGTTGCTACTGATATGAATGTATCTCCACTAATATTGTTGACATGTATATGTACTGTCCCGTGTAAGTATTGTTTTGCTTTTCGGACACATGTAATAACCTCAGAAGTACTCACCCTATTACACAGACCAAACGTTCTTGGAAGGCAGTAAAGCACACTTTAGACCAAGTGTCGAAATATAATGGACTTGTTACAGGCCCCTTTATTCATAATCCATAAGCACACAGATAACTATGGGATAATTGCTATTGGTTATACATAAGCACACAAACAAGGATGGCTATAAAGGATATACATCATTGTTAGTGCAGTTGCAGGAGACAACTTCATCCCGGCCACGACAACACTAACCTGTCCCGAGGCGGGTAGACAGAGAGATCATACATACTAACAGGGTCTGGAGTAGAGCGGCCTCCCTTTCAGCAAGACTTCTGTCTCCTCATTGGTATACCTCTCTTCTTAAAGGGGACAAATCCTCGCCCCTCACAACTGTCCCTGGCCGAAGGACAGACAGCAAGCATGGGAGGCAAACAGCGGAAAAATCCAGCTCATCTCTCGCGCGCTCGTTTCCCGCATTGCTTATCAATGCACCTGTACAGCTCCAACTCCCCTCTCGGCTCGTCCTTGATTGAACAATACAACAGCTATCCTTAATAGTAAGCTCATCTGCTTCATAATATAATATTGCAACCGTTGCAGAACTCATGTCTGCCTTCTAACTGAGCTCACAGAAACGTAGACTTTCATTGCAGGTTGGAAGTGAATGTCCAGAATGGCTGCGCACCGGTGCCATGCATAGCTCATTTTCACACATGCATTACAAGTATACAGACCCATTCCCCTCCCCTCTATATGACCTCCCTATATAGCATAATAAAGCCCCAAGAATACTATATCATACATAAACCTCCATTGACGGTCATGCCACAGTAATAGGCATAGGCCCGTGTATTATCATTTGTGCATTTACACTTCGGATCCCTACTTAACGAACAGTTATTTATATTGGTGAGGTTCAAGTACAAAAAAAAGGAGAGACATACAAGATGTACCTTTTAGAGAGAAATCCTGAAAAAAGAAATATACAGAGCTAGCAGCTGAGCTTTGGCTCGTTAGAGGAGTGTGACCCAGCACACTTACTGGCTGTTAAGGTAGATAGGGTGCTGGTACTACTGCCACTCCTTTAAGGTGACTGAAATGCTGACGTGCTGTCTGGAGGTGCCCTGCGGAGGTTGGATAGGTAGACCCAATATCGCAAGCCCTTTACCTTCACAACGAGGGGAGTGCAAAACACCACCTTGTAGGGCCAGTGGAACCGAGGGTTGTTTCACCTACAAACAAAATTGCGAATGTACACAGTCACCAGGCTGCAGCAGTTGTGTGGTCATGCACTCAGGATCTGTCGCCATTGTGGTTGTTATGTCTGTTGTGTCTGCTATCTCAATTCTGGGAGGTGCAATCTGTCGGGAGACACCATTGCCTGCGTTAGTGTGGTCAAATAATCTTTGAACTCATCACCTAACACTGCTGCTGCCCTATGTGTGTCTGAAGCTCTTCTTATAGGACATATGGGGGTGTGCATACGCCGACCAGTGACTACTTTGTGAGGTGACAAATGGTGGTCTTTGCTGGGCTGTGTGCATAGACTGAAGAGGGTGAAGTGTAAGCAGTGCACCCAGTTCTTTACACAGCTTGGACAATTGCTTTTGAGGAGCCCATTGATCCTCTCCACAATGCCGTTGGTCTGTGGTGGTAAATTGAACAAATCTGGTGCCTAATGCCAAGTAGTGCTATGACGTGCTGAAACAGTGTATTGAAACAATGTGTGCCATTGTCTGACTTTAAAATCTTGCACACATCCCATTGTATGAAGAATCTAGCAGCACATTTGACTACCGGATGTGCACAAGACCCTGCTTCTACCCATCTTGAGAAAGGGCAGACCACTACTATGAGGTACCTGGAGCCATTTCAACGCTCACCATGTCGGCATAAATGTGTAATTCACGGAACGGCCCTTGTGCTATCCCTGTACTGAAACCTTGATATGTGGTGCAATGTACGACCATTTCTGTGATGTTCTCCTGAATGTTTGATATAAACCAGTCCTCCTGCATGTCTGTTGCGATATGTTGCTTCGAACTGTGGGATGGGTAGAACTGTTCAAATACTACTGCTAGCATCTCCTGGGGCATTACTGTCTTCCTGGAGTGCTATTGTCTCCACAATAGATCTGTTGGGGATTGCTTGCATCTTCTTAGCAGCCACAATGCTTTCCTTCTTTCTGGTGCCCTTCCTTGTAACTCAATTATTTGGGGATAGGCAATGCTGTTTGTACTGGATACTCAATTGCTGGTGGGGTGTTCACGATGTGCTCGGCATGCATTTTGTTTGGCAGATACGCCACCATTTTGGTTTCCGCTATTTGCGTCATGGCTACCCCCATACCGGGTACGGGTCTGGGTTCTCTGAATGGGGAAATACCGGGTCATTCCGACCTTGGAGGGCCCGGTATTTCCCCATTCAGGGAACCCGGTCCCGGTACATTCTATTTGAGCCCCCATAGGGCTCAATGGGAATTGGGAGGATGCAAACAACGGGCCTGTTAATGATGGGCCCATTGTTTGCATCCTGGGCTGCTCGCGGGACCACCAGGCGTCCTTAGCGGGTCCCGCGAGGAGACCTCGTAATAAGGCCGTAGGGGGTTAACTGTGCCGGTAGCCCTGTTAACCCCCTACCGCCAGGATATTAATTAGGCCCATTGTGTTCTTGTTAGCATCATATCATGAAATTATACAACACTTCCAAAACCTCTTAAATGCAAAGATGAACTCCAAACTCCCCCCGAAGCCTGTTTGTAGTGTTCCCAGTTTTCCATTGTAGACCTTAGCACACCCACTGCATGTTCCCCTTGTACCACTTGACCAAGTGTTCTCCCATACCTTGACTAAATAATGTTACTGTGAGGGCTATCCACTGCTGTGTATCCACTGCAGGTTCTAGTTTTTGCTCCCCCAGCTTTCCCACACCCCAGTTTCCGCTGTCGCCCATTTTCGCAAGTCTTCCCACTGCCTGTTAACACATAGTGCTTTGTTCGCTTTCCACTGCATAGCCATGCTGTGCTTGGTAAGCACGTATATTAGATCTTTGATCTTGCCCATTGCTTTCTGTTTGGTTCCTCCCTTAAACAATCCCAGGATGCATGCCTCCGGGGATTGTATATCTAGGATGACGCCACCCCGGGGCCACTTTGTTCGCGATGTGCATCCAAAATTCCTGTATGATGCTACATTCCCAAAACATATGCGTCATACCTGCATTTTCCTTTTTACATTTGAGGCATGCCTGTACACTAGCCCCTTTGAACTGGGTGGTCACCTCTGGCGTGAGATATGCCATTTGTATGATGTATAACTGAAGCAGCTGTAGTCTGGCATTCCTGGAGACTTTCTTATGATATGTGGCTGTGTTACCCCATTCTTTATCATCAAAGGACCTCCCCAGTTCTTTCTCCCACCCAGCTTTACATTTCAATTCTCTCCTAGAATTGCGCTCTATCAAGACCTCGCAGAGTCTGGGTATGGCATGATCTCCCTCAGAGATATTTATTCTCCCTCTCTATCGTGTCTTCTGTAGCTGTAGGCCACCTTCCCTTGATTGTGCTTAGTATAGCTCCGTGCAGTAGAAACTGGCCTTCATGTATACCCGTGGCTGCCTTCAATTCCCTGAAATCTAGCAACTTGTTTTCTCCCTGCAAGTCCCCTATTTTCACAACACCACAGGACTCCCAATGTGTTTGCACTCCCGCCCGTAGGCCCCTATTATCCGTCATTATTGCCGCCAGAGGTATTTGTAGCGATAGTAGGTCTTTGATTCCCATTGTCCTACAGGTACCTTGCCATATTTGTATACCCAATGCCACTAGTTTTGGGTAAGGACTTAATTCCTGTGGGGCCACCCAAACTAGGTCTCTCAGATGTAGTGGTTGTATTGCCGGCTGCACGAGTGTGGTGTCTGCTGTGGGGTCGTCTGCCATCCAGTTTACAACATTCTGCAACTGGCATGGCAAGAATTACAATTCAAAGTTAGGGATCCTCAGTCCTCCCTGTGCATACAGTCTTTGCAGTGTGCTGATAGCAACTCTATGCCTACTCCCCTGCCATAAGAAACTCCTGCACTCTTTGTCCAATTCAAGAACGAATCTCCTTGGTATGTTATATGGGATGTTCCTGAAGCAGTGCATTAATCTAGGGAGTGCTACCATTTTCAAAAAAGGCCGCTCTACCAGCCATAGATAAGGGCAACCAACTCCAGAACTGCATAGACTTGATCAATCCCTCCTTTTGCTTTCATGGTATTGTGTTTGTGTTCCTGCTTAGGATCATGATGTATATCTAATGCAAGATATCTGAAGGAGGTCCTGCTCCATGGCAGAGGCAGGACCGGCAGTCTTGTGGCGTCCAATGTCGCTAGTTGTGCCATCGGAAATAAGGAGTATTTGTTCTTATTTATTGCTATGCTGGTCCGTACACTGAAATTACCCAGAACATCCTGCATATACTGCAGGTTCTCTTCCGGTTTTTGTAAATATATCAACATATCGTCTGCATACATGAATATTATGTGCTTTACTCAATGTCAATTCCGGCATCGGTATATCCCTGTCCGAGGAGAGCTGCTATGGGTTCCACCGCAATTATGTACAGCGTTGGGGATAATGACACCCCTGTAGCTCCCACCTATCTGAGTAAGCTCTTACCCTCGCCATTGGTTTAGTATATATTAGTCTTACCCATTTCATGTAGTGTGGCTCTATCCCCATTGTAATCATGGTAGCATACAGCCAGCCCCAGTGCACTGAGTCAAACGCTTTGGTCGCATTTAGCGATGCCACTGCGCAGTGTTCTTTCCTGTCTCTGGTACTGTTTATAGCATGATGCAACGTTCTTAAGTTCCAGGAGATAGCCACCCCCTCCCCCTGGAACATAACCAGTCTGATCAGGGTGTATGATCTTTCTTATCACCCTCTGTAGTCTATCTGCTAATATTGCTGTGAGTATCATACTATCTCGGTTTAATAAAGACAGGGGTCTGTAAAATCTGCAGTTAGTTGCACTTTTATTTGGTTTAAGGGGTGGTATGAGCAAAACCTCTCTCATGCTGCCTGGGAGGATCCCTATTTCATATGCTTCGTTGTATACCCGTGAGAGGCTTGGCGCCAGAGTACTGGAAAATTCTTTATAGTATTTTCCGAGTAAGCCATCTATTCCTGGAGTTTTGCCCATGGGCAGAGATCTTATCGTAGCTAGCACTTCTTCTGTGGTTATGGGCTCTTCTAGTATGCCTCTCTGTTGATCATCTAGGTGAGGCTGGGGGAACAGATCCAGTGCATCTTGAATCCCTGTGCGCATAAGAGTCCTTATATAGCTCTCTGTAATACTTCTGAAATGTTGACCTCTGCGTATTTACCACTACGTCCTCTGCCGTTAGAATAGAGTATATTGGAACCTTTTTATTATTGCTTCTATACAACCAAGCTAACATTTTACCGGGTTTGTCTCCTTGTGTGTGGCTTCTCTCTAGAAATTTTGCATAATTGAATTTACCCAGCCTGTCCCATTTGGTCAGTCAAGTCTGTCATTGTCTAATCTCCTCCTCCAGGTGATCCTCCCCTCCACTATTCCTCTTCACAATTTCAGCGCTTTTTTTATTCAGTTACTTCTATCTCTTAGAGTTATAGCTTTCTTGACTCTCCTAGCAGTAGCTATCATCTCACCCCTAATCACTACTTTAAACGCTTCCCATACTGTAACCACCTGCCTCACACTACCTTCATTGAATTCCATAAATTCTACCGTGCGTTTCCTAACATGTTCTCTAAATGCAGTGTCCCGCAGCGCTTCGCTCCTGAGTCTCCAGCTGGCTATTGGGGGTCTTGGGGCAGCAAAAGCCCATTTCATCAGGAGAGTGGCATGCTCAGAGAGAGTTCTAGCTAGGTATTCCGCTTCTACAAATTCAGTAATGTTTTCGTCTGATGTGAACAAATATTTCAACCTGGTGTACACTTTATGTGGGGCAGAATAGTGAGTAATCTCTAACTCCTTTATGAACGGAACTCCATATGTCTGTAAGTTGAAATTGGGACAGGAGAGAGTTCAGGACTTTAGCTGGGGGGTGCAGGTCTTTTGTACTTTAAGTCTGATCTGTCTATGATGGGGTCTAGGGTACAGTTGGAATCTCCACCCCATATCATGATTCCATTCCTAAATGGTCTTAGCCTCTTGTATAGTGACTTAAAACATATCGTGGCATCATTGTTGGGTGCGTAGGTGTTATCTATATGTACTTCTCTATTTTCTAGCGTGCCCTGTACTATGACCATCCTAACTTCATCGTCCGCTTTAGTGTGTAGGACTTTCAGGGGGATCGATGGGGCTATCCAAATAAGAACCCCTCTTGCATATGCCGAGTAGGTAGAGGCGACGACCGCCTGCCCCATTTCTCTTCCAGGTTTTTCTGTTTGTGTTCATTCAGGCAAGGTTCCATGTTTTGATGCTAGGGGTCCACCAGGTGCATGCCCTTATTCTGCCGTTAATGGACTTCAGATGCTGGAATCTGTGCACTGTCCATCCAGTCTTGAGCTTCGAATGGCGTTTTCGAAGAACAAAGCCTTTCCGTTGTGGAGAAGCTTCAATTTAGCCAGTTAAATTAACATGTATTTCAGACCAGCTTTTTTGAGTCTTTCTTTCATTGAGATAAATTGTGCTCGTCTTTTCTGTACTTGGAAGGTATAGTCAGGGAATATCGCCAGCTTGGCAGAGGCTCTCTGTATGTTGCCCCCATTCCTGGAGAACGGTTCCCATCGGGCCCCTTAGTTTGTCCCACCTCTACATCTCTACTTCTGTCCTTAACGGGGCTTTCCTGCCCTTTTGCAAAGGCCTCCATGGTGGTCTGTTTTCCTTTGTGTTTTTTGTTTTGTTTTTTTGCTGCCATATGTTCAGCTGCCTCTTTGGACCCAATACGGTGCACTCAGTGAAGTTTCCACCGGGGTTATGGCGACTTCTTCACCCCCTCGCACCTCAATTGCGTGATAGGAGGCTCAATGGTTGTGTATGATATTTGATTTGCCTATTGTATAGTCCTCAGTACAGGTTGGAGCCGGCGGAACGCACACTGGAGTCCCGGCTGGGGCTAGTCAATCCCACCTATGCTGGCAGACGGTTCAATCACCTAATTAAACTTCGCTAGGGGTTTGCCAATCGGTGCTTTATCAATTTTGCTATATCATGAGCAATTGGCTGCATTGCATTGGACCTCTCCTGACCTGTCAGCTGCCAGCACTTCGCTTCATGGGGGCGCTGTAGGGCTTATGCACTATGCATGTGTTGGCCTACTTCTAGGATTGATAGTAATGTGTCCAAAGGTAGTAGCGGCTTCCCCACGCAGTCTCAGTGAGGTCTGAGGGTCGTGGTGCACCTCTCTGCACAACTCACTAGTTATTGTGCCCTGCAGTTGGCTACCACATTGTTGGTATTGCAGTCCCCCAATCAGCCCCTTGCTGCATGCCTTTTATTCTACAGACCTCCAGTGGCGTAGCAGGGGGCTCCACACCCTGCTCCAACGTTTTACTTGTTGTGTCCTATGGTGGTGCAGGGGGTGCCATTTATCTGCCTGCTTTTCCCTTATTGGGAGGCCAGGGAAGCCGTATGTGTCCTATGCCAGAGTTCTGCGCGCTCCAAGAGTGCAGGCAGCTCTCTTTCTCCTGGCTCCTTACTGCACTGTTTGGCCTTCTTCCACGACTTCAGGAAGCCGGAGCGGCGTCCCGTATCCTCGGTGCAGTCGACCGCTGCCTTCTCCTTTAAGGCACCTGCAATTAGTGCTCACCAACCTCTCCCCACTTCAGCTTCAGAGTGTCCCGCTTCTGGGACTGTGCGTTGCAGCAGCCTGGCTCGATCCGAGCACTTGTTCCCCAGGGCTCTGGCTTCTCTTTCCTCTCCGGGGCCAGGCGCATTCACCAGCTTCCGCGAATCTTCATGACAGGGCTCGCTGGGGCTTAATCACTCGCACGCCCGACTGCTGAAGTTGTTATAAGCACAATCATCTGATTTTAAATTAACTCTGCAACTGTTTAAGCTAATCTGTGATCTGATCTGCAGGAGCACTTTGTCGACACATCCGTTGTACATGGCAGTTAGCCACGTTCCATCAACCGGTGTGCACAGTTATGACATCCGCTGAGTCCGAATATATTGTGACATGGCACCCTTGGGACGCTCTCATTGCTTCGATGAGCGCTATGAGGTCTGCCGCCTGTGCAGACTAATGCATGGCCAATCTTTTCATAATCACTGCCTTGTACTCCCCTTCTTCAAGTCGTAGTCTTAGCACTGCTGTCCCTTTTTGTCTCTGTCCAGTTTCCTGCTCAATTGTGGATGATCCATCAACTAACAGTACCTCGCCATCTGTCAATGTGCAATCTTTCGCTTTGGGGAGGACATCCTCCTCCTCCTAATATGTGGCACAGTCGTGCACCATTAGATCTTCGACAGTGGGCATATTTGTTAGGAAGGTGGCAGGATTCACTGTTTTGCTTCTAACCACATGAATGCAGGTCTTTGAAATAATAAGATCTCTGTGTAGTCAGGGTGGATTTTGACCTCTCCTGGGTGGCAAATGGAGAGTGTTCCACATACAATGTAACTGAGCACCCCATTAGAATAGTCACGCAAACTGACCTTGCATCACTGAATCCAGTATGCTGCTGTAATAGGCCAATGGCTTATGGCCCATAGTGCTCTTCTGTGTCAACACTGCGGTCATGAGCTAGCCATCTGAATGTGAGAACAAGTAAAATTCCTCTGTGTAGTCTGGGGTGGCCATTACAGGTGCTGAACTAATAACTTCTTTTAGATCTTCGAACTGTTTGTTCATATCCGCAGTCCACTGCAGCTTATGATCCTTTTTTATGCTTCCTTAAGGTCCTGCAGAAGTGTTCTGATGTATGCCACGTAATCTAAGATCCATGCCCTACAGTAGTTGCACAGCCCAAAAACGTCTGCATTTCTTTAACTGAGGCGGGTCTGGGGGTGGAGCATACTGACGCTGCTCTATCTGGTAGTATTCTTTTACCATTCGCCGATATGAGCTGTCCCAGATAGAGCACCTCCTGTTGTCAGTATTGCAACTTAGCCTTGTTGCCCTTGGACCCCTTATGGGCCAGCAATTGTAGGAGTATAATTGAATCGCTTCGGCTGCTCACTGTCGCTACACACTAACAGATTGTCCACATACTGGATAATCGTGTTGGGTACCTGAATGTTCCCTAAATCGGCATGCAGTATTCTGTTAAAGATCTGTCGCAGTACCTAGTGTGTTCGAAACGCATTTGGCCCTGTATAAATGCTGTGAGGTACCTTGACTCAGGATGGAGTGGAATCGAGAAAGAATGCATTCTTCAAGTCCACTGCAGTAAAGTATGTGGCTTCTTTGGGGATACTATGTGGCGCAGGATTAGGAGCGGCCGGAAATTCTTTCTGTCCTACATCATTGAGGGGGCGTAAGTCATGAATCATTCTCCATTACCGTCTGTTGCTTTCTTAACAGGGTATATTGCTGTGTTACATGGAGTCGTGGATGTCACAATGATCCCCAGGTCAGGCCTGTATTGTATTTCTGATACCCTCCTCTGCCTCCCTTGATAACGGATATTGTTTTAGCTTGGGTAGCACTGCACCTGGCTTCAGTTTTATACGCACAGAGGTCATGTCTTTCAGTAGTCCGACATTGTGTCGATTTGTAGTCCACAAATGCATAGGCAAGTGTTGCAAGTCTTCGTCAAGAAATAGAGGTGGAGTTTGAACTGCCAGCAGGTGGCACTGCACCCTTCGGTACTGTACCATTATGTAACAGGAGATTCAAATCTCTAATATTTTCTCCCCATTTTTGTCATTGTTCTCAAACAGCTCATCACCCATCACTTCCTTTAACTGTATTGTTGGATCTCTACAGAGCACTGTGCGCCAATCACACTCGTCCTTGTCTGTTCCTAGCATGACAACCCTCTTGTCAGAGACCAACAATCCCTGTAAATCCAGCGACAATATTGTTCCTGCCACCACCTCAGGCGACACAACTGGACGGAAGATGAAATCTGAGGCACCCCTCGCAGAGCACAGTAATACTAAAAATGAACATGTCCGGGTCCACGGGAGTCCCGTGAACCACCAACTCCCTTTTCATTGTGTGTATTATCAGCAATGCCCTTATTGCACACATCCCAGCTGTGGAGCAAACTATACCTCAATCTGCGAATTAAATTGTCATGTTTAATTTGCTGAGCAGGTCCCTGCCCAGCAAATTAACAGGGGAACTTTCGGAATATGGTAAGGGGACCTGCACTACTTTCCCTCCCACCTTTTACATCCAGCTCCTCAGTGCATGGAACCATAGAAATAGCCCCAGAGAATCCCTGTGTGTCAGGATATTTGCCTGATAATGGAAATTCCCCTCCATGATGCATGATTTCGTTGAACCCGAGTCCACCATAATTATGAACTGCTTATTTCCTATCTCTGTCCCCACCAAGGGTTCCTCTTCAGGATGGATGGTCGTTGACAAGACCGGATCGCGCAAGTGCTCTCTGTGGGTTCTCCTAATCAGGATATGTGTTCGTTCCGGGGGAACTAATAAGGGTTACCCTCCATCACTGTTGCTCCTCCTAAGGGGGCAGTTGTCCCGCTCTATACACTATTGAGGGGCAACACCGCCCTGCTGTTGCTGTGGCGGGTGCCGCATTTTTATGTCAGATGCTTTAGGCTACTGGTTATCTGTTTAGTGTTGCCACTGTAGATAACCTTGATTCTGATATCCTTGATCCTGCTGTGGATACCCTAACCCTTAGGGCCCTTGGCCCTGCTGCTGTGACCTGTACCCCATTGCAGACCTGCTCCTGAATTCCCTTGCAAAATTCCCTCACCTCAAACAATTCCAACATTGTGATGGTCCAACCACCCCCTCTGGGTCCGAATTCCCCCCTTCTTGCTCCTCAGAAGCCCCCTCTTCCTCGCTGCAGTCCTCGTTGCTGCCACTGTGGGCCGGCATACTGTTGCCCTCCACCCCACTGTTCTTGTCCTCCTTCAGCCCAGAGCGCAGCATATTGGCACTCACGACCTGTTGGGTGCTCTCTTTCCCCTCCACCTGTACTGTCATTGGCACGGGTGCCTGGACAACAACTTTTGCCAATTTCTTTTATACCAATTTTGCTTCCTCCATTTGATGCCTTTAGGCTGTTTACCTGTCCCGCTCCTTGATTGTTTTGCAATGGTGCGCTATTACACTCTGTATCTCCGGCCACCCCTTTGCTTCGATCCCCACAACCTTATCTTGCGGCTTCTGCTCTTCCTTTGGCAATCCCCTCTTTACAATAAAATAGAAAAACGGCATTGAACGATCCCAAGGCCCTCCCGTTTCAGCTCTCCACATATCTTGTAATTTAAGAATGAATTTAGCTGGGTCCTCCTCATCGCCCATTGTGCACCTCTTCAGGGACTGTAAATCAGGGGTATCTGGGTGAGCCCTCCATAGCGCATCCCATACCTGTGCTCTAATTCCATTGAATGACGCTCCATCGTGTGCATCGTCCCACAGGGTTATTCCGGGATACCCAGCTTTCACCCACACATCCCCAGCCTGGTCCCCAACTACAGCAACCATCAAGCTCTTGATATCAGCCACTGGCAGGGGCACCGCTGCTGTTTGCTTTTCAAACTCATATATCCACTTACTCGCCCCTGCTGTGAGCTGTGGGAGAGCCTTAATCAAGTTGTTTTTATCCATCTGGGACAAGGCACATACTGTCCTCCCTGTGCCCTTATGTATGAGGGGCATCAGCATCTTCCCCCACTTCCCACACCCTTCTTCATAATTCCCCTTTTCCTTGCTAAAGCCATCTGGCTGAACCTATTCCTCAACCTGCCCCCAAAACACCCACAACCCTTCTACTTTGGGGGGCGTGTATTCTCAGCCGCCTTTTCACTCCTTCCTTATTTTTCCACACAGAAGTATTCACTCACTCTCTCTTTCCTCCTTTTCAATATACATTTCTTATTCTGTCATCCATCCTCAGCAAGAAGTCCCCTGATTTCCATTCTTCTGATCCTTTTTACGGCACCCTTACATCCCTCACTTCTCTTGAGGATACCCGCACCCTGTTCAGCTCTGCTCGCAACTCTGCCAACATTTCTTCAAACTCTCTGACTGACACCCGTGTGTGCCGATGCTTCAGGCGGGTGTGCATATAGGGATGGGGGAGCGGTAGCCTATGATCTTACTGATGTTGAAGTGTCCCTAACACAGTGGGCACATAGGTTGGAATTGTGTACCCTTCTTCAGAACACGCTGTCAAGGGATATAATCCCCTGCGCTCCGCTGGCGCCCCACCCTCTCCTTCTCCCCTCCTGCACTTTCCATCTTTCTGTATATGTGCCCCCGCTCTGTCCTCTTGGTCCTCTGTGTCCTCAAACATTCACCAGAGGTCCAAAATGTCTATTCTTTTCTGTAACTGTTTGCCCTTATACTTGGTGTAAAGACTGGAGGGGGGTGTCTGTACTTCCGCTCTCAATATGTGTCACGACCCGTATCAAAAAAAAACCTGGCCAGGAGAGGCCTTAGATCGGGTCTCTAACAAACTCAGGCATCCTTTGCTGAAGCCCTCTTGGGGCCAGTCCTGGCGCCGTTGGCGTCAGGCTCATACTTCATGAGGGCTTGTGTTTTTGGGACTACTTTATTTCCAGTGCCAGCCAACATGGAGGCACCCACATAGCTTGGTTCCCTTTGAACCAAGATATGCGGTATAGTGTTTTGGGTGTGGTAGCCCAGGAACTACTTTACCTGGACTACTTTTCTGAAGCTATTTAAACCACACCCGACTTGAATAACACGCTTCGCGTTACTTTGCAATTCTGCAACGTGACGCTCATCGTGTTCAGCTGTACCTGCGAACCTCGGAAGAACAGCATCTGAAAAACAAAAGGACATTGTTAATAGCAGCAGCTTACCTGTAATTCCATCACTAGCTGCCCTCAGCTCCTGCAAACAGCATCCAAGGATCAGCGAGCCTCCAGGACCGACAGATCTGCAAAAAAGGGAGAAACAGGACATTAGACATTTTACTATCGTGATGGGCAGTCGCCCATCGACCAGCATCGCCTTTGGACTTCTTGCTCCGGGTGAGCACCGCAATCTACGGAAACGAAAAGGCAACAGGTTAGCAAAGGCAAGGTATCATAGCGCTGCGCATAGCGCCTACTTACCGAATCAAGGCGCTCTCGATGCACCATCATTTACCGGCCAGTCCCAAATCAGCCAGTGTTCCACAGTGAACCTCCGCGCACCTAAGGAAAGAGAAAAGACATTATTTAAACCAAAGAAAGGCATATAAGCATAACAGTAATAAGACCTACCTGAAAGACTCAAAAGGGTCGGCATCAGTGAAGTAACTAGATCGCACTCGCCCACAAAGAACAACGCGCCCCTGCCAAGAAGGCAGGACGGAGAGCAAGCCAAAACCCATAACAAGGTGAGGAAAGGTCCGGGGGAGGGCTGCAGGCATACGGGGTGTTGGGAGGCTCTTACCCCAGTTGCCCAGTCTTGAACATCGCCCACCTGTATTCCAGGCAGAACTTCTCCGCTGATCATACCTGGGAGCCGCTGAGAAGGATACCAGAGTCCCCACAGCTGGGTGGCGTCCCCGTGGATACCAGGTGAGCGTAACAGAACGCGAAGCCTGCCAAACCAATTCACCTGGGCGCTATGGAAACATCAGAATTAGACCAATTGGCCCAATTGTTAGGAGAACTTCGTGCCAAGGTTCATTCTGCCTGACAGGAGACTAACGCTCTCCGGAGAGACTTATTGGTGACTAAAGAGCGTACCGAAGATATCAGCAGGCAAGTCTTGCAATTACGAGCGGGTCAGACACCTACCTGGGAACAACCCACTGATGCAAAATCGTACCATGTCATCCACTGTCTCTACTCCGGTACAAGTTGTGTTAGCAGGTACAGTTCCTTTGGCACCACCAGAGAGGTTTGCTGGTGATCCACGAAAATATGCAGCTTTCATGGATCAGGATCGCCTTCCTTTTCTTTGCAGGCCGGGAGCATTCCCAGATGACCAAGCCCGGGTAGCCTTTGTTTTATCATACCTAAGTGGCAGCGCTGCAGATTGGTCGGTACCATTGTTGTCCCATGATGATCCTTTATTACATGACTTTGGGGGATTTCAGAGGGAAATGGAAAAACTTTTTGCTCGCCATACCCGAGAACAAGCTGTGGAAAATGAACTCCTTTCCCTCCGACAGGGGAATCAGGATTTGTTAACGTACACCGCTACTTTCAACCGATTGGTTGCTGAAGCTAGGTGGCCTGAAAACAAAAGAACCACGTTGTTTCATTGGGGCTTACGAGGCGAATTAAAAGACATTCTAGCTCAAGTGGTTAATCCTCCTAGAGATTGTTCTGAATTCATAGATTTGGTTTTGCAACTGGACCACCGGTTGCAAGACCGAAAAGCAGAACGTTCTAAAATGCACCCTCGGCCAGTGTACGTTCGACCTAGAGACAGTGTAACTCGAGTGCAAGAAAATACTGTGGAGCCCATGCAAATCGGAGGGGTACGACCCCCACTAACAAAACAAGAGCGAGATAAAAGGAGACAGCAACAACTATGTCTGTATTGCGGGAAGTCAGGGCATTTCCTGAAGGACTACCCAGTGAAGCCTCCGAGGAAGATCGTCGGGCCACGGAAAAAGATGAAGAGAAGGAGTGTCAGTCGGGAAACTACCCAGCTCGGCAAACGTAGAGGTCAGTTTGTCGAGTGAGAAAAAAGAGCCACCGACCTCAAACTTTGCATACCGGTGATCTTAATTAATAACCAACGATTGTCAAGAATGCATGCCATCGAAGCATACATCGACAGCGGAGCAGTTGGGAATTATATAGATCAGGACCTGGCTGCAGAGATGGGGCTTCCCCTGTGTTCCAAGCCGACTACAGACAAGGTAACCACGGTGGATGGGACAGAAATCGCTTTCGGACCCGTAACCAAGCGCACAGCCGAGATAACCTTGCTGTGCCAGGATGGACATCGGGAACTTATTTTGTTCGATCTCATCAAGGCACCTCAATTCCGGCTCATGCTAGGGATGCCATGGTTAGTCGCTCACAACCCTTTGATTGACTGGCGGGCAAGAAACCTGATTTCAGTATCTCTACGACTCCTGAAGTGGCAACCCTGGGAGTGACTAATACCTTGCCTGAGGAATACCACGATTTCCAGGATGTATTCCAGAAGGACCAAGCAAACAGGCTGCCGCTGCATAGGCCCTATGACTGCCAGATCGACCTTGTTCCCGGTGTTCAATTTCCTTGCGGCAGAATCTATGCTTTCACGGAACCCAAGAACCTTCATCTGAAGTCTTACTTAGATCAGTTCCTCGCAAATGGATTCATCCGTCCGTCTAAGTCCCCTGCAGCTAGCCCTTTGTTCTTCGTACCGAAAAAAGAAGGGGACTTAAGAACCTGTATTGACTACTGCGCATTAAACCAGATTACTGTGAAGAACCGTTACTCCTTGCCGCTCATCCATGAAATGCTGGACCAGGTCAAAGATGCCCAAATTTACACCAAACTGGACATTCGAGGAGCTTACCACCTGGTGCGGGTCAGAAGCAGTGACGAATGGAAAACTGCTTTCTGCACCAAATATGGTTTGTATGAATATCAAGTCATGCCCTTTGGGTTCTTCAACACTCCTGCAGCTTTTCAGTATTTCATGACTGACGTCTTGAGAGAGTTGATTGATGTCTGCGCCCTAGTGTACATAGATGATATCTTAGTGTACTCAACTTCAAAACAGGATCATATCAAGCACGTCCGTTCAGTCCTCTCCAAGCTCTGGGAACATCGTTTATATGCAAAGCTGGAGAAGTGTATCTTTCACGTCGCCGAAGTTGAGTTTCTGGGTTTTATTCTTACTCCAGGAGGCAACTTAATGGACCTGCATAAAGTAGGCGCTGTTTTGAAATGGCCATCACCAACGCCAGTAAAAGGGGTACAGAGCATGTTGGGCTTTGCAAACTTCTATCGCCGGTTCATACCAGACTTCTCACAGGTCGTATACCCGATCACTGTATTGCTACGAAAAAATAACAAAAAAAATGTGCCTGGACTGAAGAAGCAGAAAAGGCTTTTTCAGGAACTCAAGAAAAGGTTCACCTCCGAACCAATCCTGCGATGTCCTCGCCCAGTTCTTCCTTATATCGTGAAAACAGACGCTTCCAGTATAGCGATGGGAGCTGTCCTCTCAAAAAGAGATCCAGAAACAGGCCAGCTACATCCAGTGGCCTTTTGGTCGAAAAAATTCTCTCCTCCGGAGATGAATTATGCTATCACGGACAAAGAACTCTTGGCGATCAAATCAGCCTTTAAGGCCTGGCGGCACTACCTTCTGGGGGCCAGACACACCATTACAGTTATCACGGACCACCGAAACGTGCAATACATGAAAACAACTAAAGCCCAGTCTTCACGCCAATTGCGGTGGGCCCTGTTCTTCACCGAATACGACTATGTCATCACTTTTCGACCAGGGGTCAAGAATGGAAAAGCTGACGCACTCTCTCGTGCAGGCACTGATGACTTGGTATATTCGACCCCAGACCCCGTCCCCATCATACCGGAAGACAAACTCTTAGGCCTCACTACGGCCTTAACCCAAGTAGAACTGAGAGATAAGATTCAACGAACCATGAACCCAGATGCATTCCTCGCATGGCAATATTCCATTAAAGATCACTTTTTTAAGGATCGTTTGTATGTACCCACCAAGGACTTAAAACAACAAATCGTTTCAGGTTATCACGATTCCCTGATCGAAGGGCACCCTGGGACCACCAAGACTCTAGCAAGGTAAAACAGAACTTCTGGTGGCCTGCCGGGCGTAAGGATGTCATCCAATATATTCAGTCCTGCGGAGTCTGTGCACAAAATAAGTTACAAAAACCATCCGGTCTTCTGCAACCTTTGGACATTCCTCCCACTCCATGGCACACTCTTTCCCTCGACTTCATCACTGACCTGCCTCCCGGCCAACGGTTTAACACCATCCTCGTAGTCGTGGACTTATTCTCAAAAATGTCACATTTTATTCCACTCAAGGGCCTCCCTGACGCAACTACGCTAGCCAAAGTGTTCCTGGATGGTATTGTCAAACTACATGGCTTTCCATGAGTCCTGATCTCCGACCGAGGTAGCCAGTTCGTCTCCAACTTCTGGAGAAAGTGTTGCGCAATGGCACAAATTGACATCCGGCTATCAACTAGCCATCACCCTCAAACGAACGGTCAAACCGAGAGAACCAACCAGACCCTCGAACAATACCTACGGTGCATGTTGCTCCAGGAACTAAGAGACTGGAAAGATTTACTTTGGATAGCCGACTACGCATATAATAATTCCTTGCATTCTAGTACTGGACAAACACCCTTTTATACCCTTTATGGTAAACATCCACGTACCTCAGAACTAGATCTCCCAACCAGTTTGGAAATGCCAGCAGTAAAAACTCTTCACACCAACATCACTCAAGCTTTCAAAAGGGGCAAAGAACAGTTACCACGGGGGTACTCACACCAAAGAAAAACCAAAAGCAATTTGCCGACCAACGCCGGAAAAAGGCCCCTGATTATCAGGTAGGAGACAAGGTCTGGCTGGCTGCCAAATTTGTACCCATTAAAGGAACCCGGACCTTTCAACCCAGGTACTTAGGGCCTTACACCATCAAAGCAATTATTAATCCGGCGGCCGTCAAACTGGATTTACCAGCTAACCTACAATACTCCTACGTCCCGTCCCCTTTCCTCCATACTTGTGGGACATCTCTCCGTCCTGTGGGACGGGACTGGAGCACTTTGTAAAAAGCATCCACATTTTTCCAAAAATTTGTCCTTCCTCTCTTTCCTGCGCGGGGCCCGGCACGCGGCCATAACCCCGCCCACCTTGGCTCCGCCCCGCGCATCACCCCTCAGTCCTTTACTCCGCTCGATCGGGGCCGGACGCACGTGCATCCTCGGAAGATTTTCTTCCCTGTTTTCCTCTCTTGCTCTCGCTAGCGTTCGTCTTCTAGTCTGTCTATGTCTTTTAAATTAGACTTTCCAGACTGTTCTTCGTGTCATCGTCACTTCGCGAGGGCGGATCCCCATCCTCTTTGTTTAGAGTGTTTGGGTCCGGAACACCGTTGGGACTCCTGTTTTTACTGTGACTCCCTTTCGGTCTGGGCTCTTCAACGTCGGTTGGAACGGTGGGAGGAGGTGTTCCGATGCACTCCTCCATCTCATTTTCAGGCGTTCATCGACGAGACGAAGAAACGCCCGGTAAGTTCTTTACTTTTCAGAGCACCCCGGCCGGGGGATACCTTCCCGGGTTCCTTTCGAGCCGGGAGAGGCGTTGATCGCTCTGTCACCAGGGTTCGCCCTGAGGTGCCTGTCGGGCCTAATAATTCTACCAGAGTTTTCTCTAAGGGTCTCCGTAAGGGGCCTGTGTACACCGGAGTAACTTCCGAGGCGCCTCCTGTGGGGGCTGTGTGTAGACCCAGTTCTGCTGAGTCACAGGGCACCGGAGCTTGCTCTGAGACCTCTCTTTCGGCTTCCCTCAAAAACAAGACTGGGGTGCGCCCCGAAGCCTTTGCTGGGCTTGTGTTTACCGAACGGATGTTCGAGCCCCGTGCCGATAAGGCTATTACCAGGCCTAGGCCCTAGGTCCCTCATACAGAGGCTAAGGCCACCAACAGTTTTGAGGGGCCGGGCAGGGCCCTGTCGGTGAAAGCGGATTCTCACCGTTCCCGCTCTTGTGGTGATACCAGATCTGTTGAGGGGGCAAAGAAGCAAGGTTATTCTTTTACCGGCAGTGCCGAGATCCTTCCTTCGAAGGCTCAGTTGGCGGTTGGTATGTCACAGAAACATTGCAGGCCTCATAGTACCGGCTCTGCCGAGGTTCCTTATGTTAAGGCTAAAATTAAGACCCCTGATCCATCGACGGGGACCCCTGCCTCACCTCCTCACGTACCGCAGTTCCCCTCAGATGAAGACACAATGGCGGCCGTTCCCGCCTCGACCACGGTGGCCATTTTAGGTACTACCCCTACAACTACGCCATCGGCCTCTGGTGTAGGGTTCGGCCCTTTGGGTCACTTGTGCGTATCCTTACCGGCCCGTTTATGATTGGAGCGCTCGGATGCCTCTTCCGCACAATGTTTCGTTGCCTGCAGGGGCGGCCCCTTTGATTTATGTGGATACATCGGCGGAAGGCCCGGCGTGGCACCCTTCTCTGTTACGTCCCTGGATTTGTCCACCTCATGAGAGGCCTCTTCGGGTTCCGAAGCAATCTCCTGAGGACGCTTTTTTCGGTAAATTTCAAGCGCTTATGCGCACCGACCCCATGAGGGAGTATTTCAAAGGGCTTTTTAAGGAAATTTGTCCACCAGCGCCCCCGGCTCCACCCGTTTCTCTGGTGGTTCCGCCGGCGCCTCCTTTGCCCGTGGTGCCTGCCCCTGCTCTTCCGCCTTTGCCACCGTTGTCCCCAGTGGACAAGGCAGTGCCTCACACAGCTCAGCAGGATCCTGACCTGTCAGATGACTCTCAAGGCGAACAGGACAACGAGGACCTTCCCCGCTCTGTTAGAGCTTTTCATGACCGGGTACTGGACATGATGAATTTCTTAGATGTCCCGATTCCCGAGGCACCTGCTCCACAGGAGGGCATGCTTTCTGGGGCGTTCATCCTGTCTCCTTTGGAGCGTACCAGCCTTTTCCTGCAGAAGGATGTTTTGGCCGAGGTCCGAAGAGTCTGGGAGAAGCCACACTCAGGACTTTTTGTCAATAAAAAGATTGACGCAAGGTACAGGCTGCATTCTTCGGAGGAAGTGGCCTTGTCGTCTTGTCCGCCTCCCTCCTCCACAGTGGTGGCCGCGGCCACGTTGCAATCCAGACCTGCAGCATCCTCTTCCGCGATGGCTACTCAGGTCTTGGGAAAGGAGGACAAGCTCCTGGACTCCCTAGGGAGGAAAATCTTTGCCAATTCGGCCTTGCAGCTCAGGCAGGCCAATGCCGAATTGATTTTGGCGGGAGCTAACATGCGGATGTTGAAAGGTCTGTCAGAGTTTGAGGAGCACATTCCGGTCGAGAAGTTGGAAAATTTCAGAGGTGGCCTTTCCGATGCCAGGGTCTTGGCCCAGGATCTCCTGGAGGCTACGGCTCATCACGTAGACACCTCGGCTCGGGGCATGATGCTCAGGATTGATGCCTCGAGGCAAGCGTGGTTGCATGCCACTAAGTTTTCGAAGGAAGTGCTAGACAAAGTATTGGACCATCCATTCGATGGCAAGGAGCTTTTTCATTCTTCTACTGATGTAGAGCTCACCAGAAACCAAGGATAGCACTCAGACGGCTAAATCATTGTCTGTTCTGGTTAAAGCTCCTTTCAAACCTCAGAGACCGTTATCGCAGAGTCGACCTTCTTCTGGTTTCAGGGTCTTCCTCGACTGCAAATCGCGCAGAGTGAATACTCCTGCGGGGAATAACCACCGTAGACAACAGCGTACGCGGTATTTTTCCCACTCCTCAGCCTCCTCATCAGGTTCAGGTGGCACCGCCACCGATAAACCTGCCAAATGAGGGTTTTCCGTGCTCGCACGAGACCCTGGTGGGAGGACGCATTGCGTCTCATTGGGAGGCGTGGCACACCATCACAGAAGACAGATGGGTCTTGTCAGTCGCTCGGGCGGGCTTCCGCTTATCTTTACCCCCTACCCCACCCCTCAACCCTCCTTTTCAGCTGTCGGGCTCACCCTCCCTCAAGGCCGAGGTTCAGAAACTTCTGCTCCTCAGAGCTGTGGAACCCGTTCCCCTTAGGGAGCGAGGGGAGGGCTTCTACTCCCGGCTGTTTACGGTGCCCAAACCCAACCAGGCTGGCCTGCGCGCCATCCTAGACCTTTCCCAGTTCAATCTTTCCTTACCCCAAGAGAAATTCAAGATGATCACGCCCGGCCAGATTCGCTCCTCGTTGCAGGCGGGCGATTGGCTCAGTGTGGTGGACCTTCAGGATGCGTACATGCATATCCTGATTTGGGCTCCACACAGGAGGTACCTCCGTTTCTCTTTGGGAGAGGAGCACTTCCAGTTTCGGGTGCTTCCTTTTGGCCTCAGCTTGGCGCCGCGTGTCTTCACGAAGATGGTGTTGGTGATTGCGGCCTATCTTCGTCTTCAGGGTATCAATGTGTATCCTTATTTGGATGATTGGCTTTTACGCAGCCCTTGTCCGCTGGCGGCAGCGGGCAACCTCCAGTCTCTCCTTCAGCTCCTGTTCCATCTCGGGCTGTCGGTGAACTGGCGGAAATCCTCCATGACGGTTTCTCAGGACCTGATTTTTCTGGGTTTTCGTTGGAACCCGATCGACTTCAGAGTATACCTGACCGGGGACAGAATGGCGGATCTGTTGGCCACGTGTCAGATGTTTGCGCAGTCAGAGAGTATGTCGGCGTGGTGGTTCTAGAGGCTTTTGGGCCTCATGGCCTCGTGTGTGCTGGCTCTTCCTCTTGCTCGTCTCAAAATGAGACGGACCCAGATGGCCCTTCGGAATTCATGGCATCAAGCAGTGGACCCAGACTCCATGCGGATAATGATTCCGGATTCCATGAGAGTGGACCTGGACTGGTGGTCATCTCTAAGCAATCTGTCTGGGGGCGCGGGGTTTCAGGACCCGGTCCTTATGGTGACGATCACGACGGACTCCTCCCTCCTCGGGTGGGGTGTGACGTTAGATCTCCTTCAGGTCTCGGACCTCTGGTCGCCTCAGGACAAGCTCCTGCGCATAAATCATTTGGAGCTTCTGGCGATTTTCTTGGCGCTCAGGCCGTTCACACCGGTCATTGTCAACAAAGTGGTCCGCATAAGAACGGACAATGTGGTGTCAATGTATTACATCAACAAGCAGGGGGCAACAAAGTCTCCCCCCCTCGTGAACCTGTCCATCCAGATTTAGGAGTGGGCCGTGCTTCATGGTGTCTGGCTGCTTGCAGTACACATCCCGGGCCAGCTGAATGTCACAGCAGATGCCCTCAGCCGGCGGACAGTGGTCAGCTACGAGTGGGAGTTGAAGGCAGAGGTCCTCTCAAGGATTTTCTTGCGCTGGGGCACACCGCAGGTGGACCTCTTTGCGACGGCGGCGAACAAGAAACTTCCTCTGTATGCCTCCAGAGGGGGGCTGGGAGCCTCCTCTCTGGGGGATGCCCTAGAGATTCCATGGCACAACATGAGAGCTTACGCCTTCCCGCCTCTGCCTCTAGTTCACCGGGCAATTTGGAAGTTGAAGAACTCGGTGAACTGTTCTCTTCTACTGATAGCCCCGTGGTGGCCGGCCAGGTTTTGGTTCTCAGAACTCCAACACCTGTCGGTTTATCCGCCGATCAGGTTACCGGTAACTCCAGATCTTCTCCACCAGGGGGAGCAGCAGCTGTGGCACCCCTCCCCACAATCGCTCAGCTTGGCTGCCTGGTGCCTGAGTTCAGGTCTTTAGAGCATCTGAATTTGTCTGCGGATAACATGCGTATTATCCAGGCAGCCAGAAAACCCTCGACCAGATCTCGGTACAAGAGTAAATGGCTCAGGTTCTGTCATTGGTGTCTAGAGAAGAAATTGGATCCAAGGGGGGCCACGGTTGACACGGTGTTGTCCTTCGTGTCCTCCCTAGCAGAGTCAGGGGTTCATGTTCTGTCATGCAGGACTTACCTTTCAGCGGTCTCCGCTTATCTTTCTACGGATCAGTGTTCGTATTCTCTGACTAACCCAGTGGTAAAGAGGCATTTTGCTGGTTTAACACGCTTTTACCCTCCAGTTCGTAATCCGCACCCCCATGGGACCTGAATGTTGTCCTGACGGCGCTGTGCCATAAGCCCTTTGAGCCAATGGCTACTGTGGACCTCAAGTACTTGTCTTGGAAAGTGTCCTTTTTGGTCGCCGTCACATCGGCAAGGAGAGTGAGTGAGCTCCAGGCATTGTCGGTGGAGCATCCTTTCTTGGTCTTTCACAAGGACAAGGTAGGCCTTCAAACTAATCCGGCTTTTCTGCCGAAGATAGTGACCGAATTCCATTTGAATCAATCGATCTCCCTACCGGTCTTTTTTCCGAACCCCGCCTATGAGGCGGAGAGGGTTCTACACTGTCTTGATGTCCGAAGAGCTCTTAAGTTCTACCTGGATAGGACTTCCGAGCTTAGAAGTTCTTCTCAACTTTTTGTGACTTTCGGCAACCCTCAAGGCAAGCAGGCGTCTAAGGCAACTATTTCTAGGTGGATTGCCGCCTGCATCATGGAGTCTTTCACTGTCCAAAAGCTGAAACCTCCTAAAGGTATTAATGCACACCTTGTGCGGGGCAAGGCAGCTGCGGTTGCTTTTCAGAAGTATGTTCCCTGGGAGTCCATCGCTAGGGCAGCTACTTGGGCCTCTCCATCTGCTTTCTGTAAGCATTACTGCCTCGATATGAGTTCTAGAGCTGATGCTCAGTTTGGTCAGGCTGTGCTGAAGAACCTTTTTCAGTAAGGGGTATTTCCATCCACCCCTAGTTCCTGTAAGGAGTGTTTGTGAATCTCCCACAAGTATGGAGGAAAAGGGACGGGACGCAGGAGTATTACCAGGTTACTTACCGTAGTGACCACCTTACTCCTAGTCCATAGTCCGCTTTCCTCCATACGTCTGCCCGCCGTCCCCTCTAATAAGGTTCCTCTGTATTGGTAATGGGTCTCTGGTCTGGCAAAGAAAAGGACTGAGGGGCGATGCGCAGGGCGGAGCCAAGGTGGGCAGGGTTACGGCCGCGTGCCGGGCCCGTGCAGGAAAGAGAGGAAGGACACATTTTTGGAAAAATTTGGATGTTTTTTACAAAGTGCTCCGGTCCCGTCCCACAGGATGGAGAGATGTCCCACAAGTATGGAGGAAAGGGGACTATGGACTAGGAGTAAGGTGGTCACTACGGTGAGTAATCTGGTAAATCCATCCGGTATTCCACGTGTCCCTTCTAAAACCGATGCAGCCTGGTACACGGATTGGGGCACCGCCAAAACCCATACTTATTGACGGGGAACCAGAATTCGAAGTAAGAAGCATTTCGGATTCCAAGTACTCAAGGGGCAAGCTTTACTATCTAGTTGATTGGAAAGGATTTGGACCCCAAGATAGGTCCTGGGAGCCTTGTGGGAACATTCATGCGCCACGTCTAATCAAACAATACCATCGAAACTTCCCAACTAAACCTGGGCCGGACACAAGGAACACCTTGAGAGGGACCGCTGTCACGACCCGTATACAAAAAACCCCCCTGGCCAGCCCATGGGCCAGGAGAGGCCATAGATCGGGTCTCTAACAAACTCAGGCATCCTTTGCTGAAGCCCTCTTGGGGCCAGTCGTGGCGCCGTTGGTGCCAGGCTCATACTTCTTGAGGACTTGTGTTCTTGGGACTACTTTATTTCCAGTGCCAACCAACATGGAGGCACCGACATAGCTTGGTTCCTTTGGAACCAAGCTATGCGTTATAGTGTTTTGGGGGTGGTAGCCCAGGAACTACTTTACCTGGACTACTTTTCTGAAGCTATTTAAACCACACCAGACTTGAATAACACGCTTCGCGTTACTTTGCAATCCTGCAACGTGACGCTCATCGTGTTCAGCTGTACCTGCGAACCTCGGAAGAACAGCATCTGAAAAACAAAAAGATATCGTTAACAGCATCAACTTACCTGTAATTCCATCGCTAGCTGCCCTCAGCTCCTGCAAACAGCATCCAAGGATCAGCGAGCCTCCAGGACCGACGGATCTGCAAAAAAGGGAGAAACCGGACATTAGACATTTTACTATCGTGCCGAAAGCTTACCTCACGAGTCGCCCATCGACCAGCATCGCCTTGGGACTTCTTGCTCCGGGTGAGCACCGCAATCTACGGAAACGAAAAGGCAACAAGTTAGCAAAGGCAAGGCCTCATGGCGCCTACTTACCGCATCAAGGCGCTCTCGATACACCATCATTTACCGGCGAGTCCCAACTCAGCCAACGTTCCACAGTGAACTTCCACGCACCTAAGGAAAGAGAAAAGACATTATTTAAACCAAAGAAAGGCATACAAGCATAACAGTAAGAAGACCTACCTGAAAGACTCAAAAGGGCTGGCATCAGTGAAGTAACTAGATCGCACTCGCCCAAAAAGGACAACGCGCCCCTGCCAAGAAGGAAGGACGGAGAGCACGCCAAAACCCATAACAAGGTGAGGAAAGATCCGGGGGAGGGCTGCGGGCATACAGGGTGTTGGGAGGCTCTTACCCCAGTTGCCCAGTCTTGAACATTGCCCACCTGTATTCCAGGCAGAACTTCTCCGCTGATCATACCTGGGAGCCGCTGAGAAGGATACCAGAGTCCCCATAGCTGGGTGGCGTCCCCGTGGATACCAGGTGAGCGTAACAATATGGTAGAGGAGAGGCACAGTGGACCTCTGCCAACATTCTCTATTATTGGTAAACGTGGTCGAGCAATCAAGGCCTAGCTTCTCTGGAGGTGATGCGGGCTGGTTCTTAAGTACAGTTTAACCGCAAGCACCCACAAAGGAATGTCCGCACACTGCATCGGTTAAAACACAGTCTTTATATAATTAATATTCAAGGTCACATACACTATCACGATAACTCACTTTGTACTCCGAAAATCAACAATGGTAAATATATACAGTTCTAAAGTGGTACCACTAACGTTATCAGATCTCATTAAAGTGCATATGGTCAGAATGACACACAGATCAAATCAAGAGGAAACCAGCAGTAGAGAGAGGAAGGAAAGCAAGATGGTTGAACAATTGGCAGAATACTGGCCCCGATACCTAGACACAGTTCTGTGTGGAGATTCCCCCCACCTGGGCAACCTGTAAAGCAAAGATGTATCACAAGCCCAGTCCATATATTGTTCACATTAGACTTTCCAATAGTTCTGCAACCCCAAAGTACCTTGGCGTTTAAGCGTTCCTCGTCGGGGAATCGAGGGCCCTTTTTGAGTGCCCTCCCTTTAAGGCAGGAGTCACGGGTCGTCGAACGTCCGACTGAGAACAGGTCGAGCTACGATATTGAAGTTGCCGCGTCGTTTCTAGCGGTGCTCGTTGACGGGGAAGCGTAAATGTTCTGTAAGGAAGAGGCGTGCGGGGCACCTCAGTGTTGATGGTTCTGGACCGCAACGAGTTTGAAGAACGGTGGCCCAGCAAGGGTGTCGAGACGTCGGCGTCTCTGTGGTCTTTGGATGGTGGCGGGAAACCCACTGGTTGGATGCTCCTCGGTGCGTCGACGGTCAGGCCTTCTCCGGCAGAATACAGCAGCGACGATGCAGACGAGAGCGTCCTTGGATCAATGAAGTCCTTAGGCAAACGGGAGCACGGCGGCTCCGGTTGGCGACGGCGGTCGTCGACAGTGGCGGACAACAATCCGGGTGCTTCTCCTTGGAGTTCTGCAGCAGTCCCCGTATCGGGTCGGCAGCCTGTCGAAGGTCTGTCTACCAGGGAGCTTTGGCAAAGGTCAGCTGGTGCACGATGGTCCCTCGGAGCTCGGGAAGAGGGTGCCTTATCAGGTCTTCTCTGGGTCAGTCCTTGGAGACACAGCAGCTTTCAGATTGTGAAGGAGAGCAACAGCAATTCTTCTCTTCCAGCAGGGCTTCAAGGTGAAGCGTCAGTTTCACTCCAGTTACTCTTTGTAGTTTGGACTTCAGCTCTGAACACTTCTGAACACGATTCCTAGCAGTGTGAGGTCCCCAGATATACTGTTGATCTCCCATTCATTCTGCTGGCTCACACTTAAGCATCCAATCACTACGAAGGGCATTCAGGCAGGCAGGCAGGCAGGTAGGCAACCAATCAGATGCATAGTGCATTCAGGCCATTCACTCCTCTCCAGACACTCACAACAAGTTATGTGTATTGGGACAAGTACCGAGCCATTCAACACTCCACACTGCATTCATTCCGGTTTCGGGCAGGGCTGTCTGTCATTGTGTCAACCACCAGATACTAGACACCCACAATATAGAATGCATATTCGTCACACACTCCATTCACCCAGGTCCCACCCACAGGTGTACCCACAACACACGGTCGTTGGGAAGGCTCCATCCAGTCTGGTCAGCACTTCCCCACACTACCATATATGGAACTTCCACCCAACAGCCAGTCAGGGGGAAGGGACAGAGTCAGGGCTTCCCGGGACTTCACAAAGATCAAGGTAACAGGCGATGGAAGGCAAGAGGCCATGGGGGCCATTTTGTCCATCAGGAATCTACCGATTCCAATGACGGGGCCTTGGCATCCCAAAATGGAGGACGCTCAGGGCACCAGTCAATTCGGCACGTAGCTGCCACCAACCCGTACCCTGCTCTGTGGGTCACACATAGGTGCCCAAAAACATACATTAGGGGCACAGGGTTGCACCCCTACCCATGGGTGCCATAAGGGTATCCCATGGGTCTGTTCACTAAACCAAGAGGGAGAGCTGCACCGCCAGGAGTCCTACTTGAACTCCTGCGCGGAAAACACGACAGAACACGATAAAAAGCAGTAAAAGACAAGGATACGGAGGCCCTGTCCCTCCGATGCATTTCCAGCATCACACTTAGCTACTAAGAATGTGGACATATGTTCAAGACGCTCTTATTGTGGGAGCCCTGCTCTGGCCACAGGCAGGGCATCTCCCCTCTTGTCTCCACGATCCACTTCCTATGGTATTTTTCCACCCTGCCACGATACTGTGGCAGGGCCTTGTACATATACTCTTTGTGTTTCTCCCCCATGCTGGTGATGTCTGTCTTACTGACCCCCATGCTGGTGATGTCTGTCTTACTGACCCCTGCAAAGCCTTGCTGCTGCTGCTTGTGACAAAAAAAGAAAATCAACCCCCACTCTTTTCTGTCCCTCTCCTCCAAGCACACACATTACTTCACACAACCATCCAATATCACACCACACTACACACGATTAATTCCCCTCCTAAGGCTTGTACTTCATCTTTAAAAAAAAAACATGAATACAATAAACTAAAATAACAACAACTACTTATTCCAGGTTCACTTCTTATACAAGACTACTACTTTTATTTCCATATTCCTCCTTTAAATTATATATTTTATTGTGGTGCCACCTTTCCCCCTCCTCCGAGGAGAGGCTCCCTGCATTACCTTTGCCTTGCCTTTTCCTGACCTTATAATGCCTTATCAAAATAATCTCTTTACAATACAAACACCAATAAGAAATAACACAAACCACACCCACGTCACATCAACAATCTCACTCCAGGTGTTCACACCTCTCACCCTTCCCCATGCATCTGTCCCCTGCTTGTTATGGCTTATAGGAGTCTACTCACATCCAATCTCCTACGTCACGGGGTCCCAACACCGGCCTGCACTTTCCTCTGAGCCGCGCCCCTCTTCAAAGAACAGAGAGGACTTCTCTTAAAATGGCTACTAAACCACTTGGAACACCTGTTTTATCAGGACTGGTCATATGGTTGGGTGCGGCGCCTTCTGGAGAAGCGGCCCGGAAGCCTCCACAAATACGGGGGTGCTGGGATCACATCGGGTTCACCAATTGAAGGCACGCCCCTAAACGCTCACACCAGAGAAAATACAATAAGAACTCACCAAGCGAGTGGCAAAGGAAATTATAATGGGCTCCTGATGTCTGAATATGTGTTCACATTAAGCAATGAAGGGATGATATTTCTTCACTACAAAGTTTCCTTCGTTTCACTGTGATGTTAACGAAAAATGTTTTAACAAAAACATTTTTATGAACCTAAAATACTGAATGTTTTTTTCTTCAATAAAATGTTATTTGTGGGGTACCCCCTAAACCTTCCCCCCCATTTCCCTAGGTTTATAATCCCTTACCCCACCCCATATACGTTTAATTAAAAAATCTGGTGTTTTTTCAGTATTTTCGTTTAGCTAAAAAGGTTTTTACTTTATTCTGTTTTTGTGAATATCACTGGATACTGTTTCCTTCACACGTTCTGTTTATATTTCATGGGGCAGTGGTTAAAAATTCCCCTGGGGCTGCGACTATCTTCCTTTAAGGTACCAGGTCTTTACAGGGTTACTCTTGACGGTTTCCTGCTCCTGGAAAGGGACTAAAGGGGGCTGGAAAAAGGATCCTCCCTGTACTGGGCTGAACCAATCATCCACTTACTCATGGAAGACCCATCACTATATACACTTATCTCCCTCTCTTCTTTCTGGCAGTCCAGAGGATCTGCAAGCGAGTATCTGCTGAGATAGTCCAAGTTTGCCTAAAGCCGGGCTTCCTTGTGGACGACACAAAAAGTGTAACGTGGAAGGGCAGAGAACTCTGGTTAGTGGTTTGGCCTGTTACGCACTATTAAAGGGCCTCTATTGCCCATCTGATGGCTAGAGTTCGAAAGTGGTGTAGTGCTTCTCACAGGGATGGAGCTTTCAGCTTAAAAAAATGGTTTCTACGGAATTCTGGACTTGGGACAGTACTGTGCCAAACCCCACTCGCGATGCATCTGTTGGAGAATAAATGGAATGACCACTTGGGCCGCCTTCAAGGCCTTCTTTGAACTCTTTTCAATTGGGTTACCTTTGAATGCTTTTAAGTTGGTCACTGAGACGTCTGCCAATGGCGAAAAATCTAAGGGTGAAGGGCCAATAGCACCCAAACCAATTCATGGAAAGCACACAGTTGATCCTTTGTCACGAATTCAAGGAAAGCACACAGTTGCACCTTTATCTTGGTTGTTCGGCTGTTCTGAAATGCTTTCAAACTTTGCCTCTTGTGGTTGAACTGTTCCGCTTCTGGTTTGAAAGCCTAGGTACTTGACTGAGGGTAAAGCAAGAGGACATTTTGCTTGATTAGCCATAAGCCTCGCCTTTCAGAGACAGCCCAGTTTAAACTGTACACCATGGTGTCATTTAGGTTGGCCCACCCGTAAAGCTTGATGCCATTGTAGCATAATGTCCATCATTCACCAAAGGGTTGCCTGGGGCCCATGTAGTCCAAACGGGCTTGGGGAGACTGTGAATTGTGTGACAAAGGCTGTTTTCTCTGCGTCTTCGGGGCAAAGGGGATCAGCCAAAAGCCATTCATTAAATCCGGGGTGTAACTATATTTCGCCAGCCCGATCAACTCGATCATTTTCTTGCTTCTTGGCATGGGATTGGTGGCAAAATGAGAGATACCTTTTTGGATGTGTATACAGAAGTGCCAACTCCTATCAGGTGTAGGCACAAGAACAATTGGGGAAGATCAGAGGCTCTGTAGGGTTCTGTGACTCCCATGTCCAACATCTTCACTTAATCTTTTATTGCCTTTTGAAAAACCTCAGGTACTCTGTAGAGTTGTAATCTGTCCTACTTCCTAATGCATGCTTCAATATGGTGCACAAATTTATAAGTACGACTGGCCCTATCCACAAAAGTGCTGCAGATAGTCCTGGAGAACTTGGGGCTGGTCCAGAGCCGGCTCTTTTGGTATTGAATCATCCAATCTTGTAGAGATAATTTCCCCTTCCCCAGGCTCCATTTGTGCCATCAAGTGTGGCTCCTCAACCTTCTTCCAATCCACCTATTGTGCTCCATAGTAAAGTCCACTGTGATCCCCGATAGGTCAGAAGTAGAACCATCAACAGATCCCCACTTTGCACCTCCTGAGCTAGCATTATCATTCAAACATGTGTTCCTTCTTGTCCTGGCTGGTGTGGAGAAGTTGCTGTGAGTCACAAAACACTCCTAGCGGGGAAGATAAGACAAGCATAGTTGCTAAACGGAGGATTGTTATTGTCCTATGGGGAATAATAGTGGTCAGGCAAGACGAGGGGGATAATAGCACAAAGTGAAAAGGTGTGTCGATAATTAATTTCAAAATCAGCTGGGATTTCTTGAGTTGTCTGGGGTATTCAGGCTTGACTCCCAAGAGAATAATAGGCTTCTATTCATGGACAAGGGAAGTGTCATGATGCCTACCTCCCAGGAGCCAGGTCCGACCCAGCAACCCCAGAGGCAGGCATCATTTCCCCCAGGGGAGTGCCAGCGGGCCTAAGCTGGGGCCCTTTGGACGCAGTCCTGGCGCCTTAGGCGCCAGGCTCATGTTGGACCCCTGTCCTGGCGCCTTAGGCGCTAGGCTCATAAAGCTAGACATGTGTTCAAGTGTTTTAATGTGCACTTACCTGATGCAGACCATGCTGCCACATCCAGGCCCTCTTGAGGCCTGAATGGAACTACTTTACCAGTGGGATTACTTTCCACCCGGGTGTGGTCGGGGAAGGATACATACCTGATCGGAGGAAGGATACACACTTGGAACTTCTTCCAAAGCTATTTAAACCACACCCGATCAGCAACTCGCGCTTCGCGTTGTTCTGCTCCTCGCAGCTGGACGCTCACCGTGTCAGCTCCTGCATCTGGACCTCAGCCACGCCTGTCAGTATCCTGGGTCACCTGCAAAGGGAGACAAAAGACCTTACCTGCTAAATCAGCACCACAGAGGCATCACTCCGACGATCCTGAAAAGGAAGACATCATTTTAAAAGCATTTCGCTATGATCGCTGCAGCGCTGCATTTCACTCACCTTTCCTGGACGCCACCATCTTCAGCAGCGATCATCCGGATCCACAGCCACTTCCCAGAACCTAGAGAGAAAGACAAGAACAAGGTGAGAGAAGGAAGGGAATAGGAAAAGCTCAGTTTCCTTTTAAGTCTTACCTGTTGGGTCATTCCCATTTCATTTCGGGTCTTGCCGCTTCCAGGCATCCGGACCCCGGCCCCTATTGGGGAAAAAAGACAAAGACAATGAATGAGCGAATGCAAAGACATTACCCGAGCGCTCATCCAGAACCTACCTGTCATTTACTGGAACTGCACATATCACTTCGGGTCGGCGCCATATCTCCGGCATTCCGAACCCCGGCCCCTAAGGGGAAAAAGATAATGAACATTATTATTAAGCTTGGACTTTTGAACTTGCAACAGAACTTTTACAGAGCCTTACCTGAATAGTCAAGCGTACCTGAACTCCCATAATCCTCAATCCAGTGAAGTAACTGGGATTCAACGCGCCCCTGCATCAAAAGCAGGATGGAGAGCTCATCCTTCCTGACCCTAAGGTGAGACTTCACGGGGAATCGTGGAAGGGTATCATGGAGGGTTGGAAGAGAGTGGGAGGCTTGAGCATAACTCAGTCAGTAGGTAATACTCACTTTTCACGCACAGGGGAATATTCCTGCGAGCCGGAGAAGCCAGAGTAGAGGGGCCCTTCCTGTCCATCTTCAGAGTCCTACGCTTCACCATTGAAGAAGCATCAGCACTCGAAGCCAGACCTGCGCCTCCGTGGGAATCAGGTGAGCGTTACAGGAAGGTGAGAATAGAAAATAACTAATCATTGTGCTTCTCCAATATAGTCTCAATGCATATCTTTGCAAAGTAAAAGTCTCTTACAAGGGCCTGTGGACTGGGCTCAGCGTCTCCCAGTGCAAACATCCACTTGATGGCCATTGTCTTCAGGTCTATTCTCAAAACGGTTTTAAAGCACAGGTAGGGATCAAACAGACTTCTTACTCTGTGGACATATATTGTCTATATACAAAAAGAAGTCCTATTTTCTATTAGGTGTCGCCTTTAACTCTTCCCACATCAAGTGGAACATATTAATAATAATAACAAATTTTATTAATCATAAATCAGCATATTTCATAAAACATAGTTATAAAAATGATCATAGTACATAAAACACATACAATAGACTAAAACAACACAAGTAGAAACATCATAAGTGAGTCTCAATACAGTAATTCTTGAAGGATCAAACTTGTGTAACCAAATAACACTTTGATTCCAATGCCTCACTAATTTGAGCTGGTTTCTTATTGGTATATCTCAAAAAACCCGACTTGTACAAGTTTCTGTCCTTTATGTACAACAATGTAGGACGTTCTTCAGGGGAGTGTGTCTTGTGCCGAAATGAAAAATCTTCTTTAGTTGGGAAGAATACCCTGTTAATCAAACAGACACCCTATTAGTGTTCAAAGATTTAATATTAATCTCTATTTACATTCATCCAAACCCTCACCCCTAAAAGGGTATAGCAGTATGTTCATTATTACATACCTCTCTTGCCTTGTAATTACTCCTGAACCCTTACTGATTATTGCTGCAGATTCCAAATTTCTTATTGGAATTCTTGCTCTTTCTCCTCTCCTTTCTAGGAGACATTTTATCAAATAAATCACATAGTTAGTGTTACAATTCATATGTTCACTGATGTTCCACATCCTTTCTAATCCCAGATCCACATTCATTGTTATTTTCGTTTGGGTGCATATTGTACAGTTTCCACAAGGGTAATGCCCTACCGCTGGGGATAAACCCAATAGGTTGGTTTGTTGCAAGAGCCTTTTCTTTAAGCTCACATCATTTCTCAATACTAGATTCCTGTCAGGCTGAGAGATATCCTGTGTCCGCGGAAGCTGCTGAACCCCCGACAATCCCCCTGAAATGTAATCCTCAGAACCAGTTTATACTCGGCTCTGTTAACTACACCCCAAAGGGAAAGGGGGAAGTGGATAACATAAGAAACACCAGGCTGGCGACGTCTAGACTAGCTGATGCGGAACCTGCAGTGAATACGTAAGAGCACACAAAATCCTCAAATTACTTAACTACCTTTTGATTTTGAAAACTCTATATCCTTAACTAAAATATAAAGAATCATACCTGGTTCTTCTCTTTACGGATACTGGAGAAGATAGGAGTAATTGCTGATAAAATCTTTCTACCTTCTTTTGCTTTGCAAAATCTTGAAAATAACAGCAACTCCTTTCGGGTAATGTAGCATTAAGAACCTTGACTCATGCCTTTAAAACTGTATAATGTTCCAGTTATGATGGGCTTAAAAGGAATCCAGTTCTTCTTTCTTAATAAAGTACATAGTCTCTTTAAGAACTTGCAAACTTGTCCACACGCGCAAAGATGTACACATGCAGAACTCGCGCTTAAGAAAATACACGCCGGAGAAAAAACACGCGCTGAGGAACACATGCGCTATGAAAACACGCGCTACGGAAATCACGTAGCAGTCTTTTCTCACGCTTGCGTACACGTGCTATAAACACCCGCGCTATGAACACACGCGCTGTAGAAATCACATAGAAGTCTTTTCTCGCGCTCGCGTACACGCGCTCCAAAAACCTGCGCAATGAACACACGCGCTTTTGAAATCACGTGGAAGTCTTTTCTCACTCTCGCGTACACGCGCTATGAACTCACGCACTATAAACTCACACGCTGCAGAAATCTTTTCACGCGGTCGCGTACACACGCTATGAATACACGCTCTGAACACACACGTGCTTTTACGAATTAAACGTGGAACTATTAACAGTGTAACATCACAGTTCTACTAATGAATTTACATTCACTATCTCTAAAAGTCACGAATGAATCTGAGCAACAGATTTACATATCCAAATAAAGTCACTTGGCTTAAGAATGTTTCTTTTCCAAAAGAACTTCCGAAAACTCTCCTGTGAACCTGAATACTTCTACTGAACAACCCCGAATAAGTAGCCGCTCGACTGCCAAGATTTGAAAGTTCAAATCCGCTAGGCCCAAGACTTCAGCAGGAGCACCTACAAACACGTCCCCTCAGCTGGGGTTACGACGATGAAAGGCAGAGAGTGACAGTTTAGAACGTTTATTGTTGTCCTGCAGTTCTCTCTAGCCAATCAACGCTTCTATTGTAAAACTTCATCTTGCCTTGGGCCATAGCCAGGAATCTGCATAGAAAAGTCGGGTCAAACCAACTGCAGTAGAAAAATTCTAACCCACACAGAAATAAAGGGGAATAATTAAAGGAAACCTGACAATTCCGCACAGTAGTGCTTTTCTTAAATGCCACAATCGACCTTCCCATTTCCTTAGTCATGATCTTGTTCCAATTTTTTGTGATAATGCTCTTAATCCTGTAAAACAGATTGCTAAATGTATTAACAAATACTGAAGGTGTTTCTTTCGTGCTTTTTTCACTCTGTATTTGTTGATCAAGGAGAGATTCCCGATTGTTATAAAAAAGCCCTCTTTGCTGCTTTCTTGACCATAGGGGTAGGACCCACGATGTACCAATTTTGTAATCAAGTTGTTAGCTCCGTTTTCATATGATTCGTTTGTACTACTGTTCTTTTTTTAATCGTATAAATTGGCTGAAAGGGAGATTGTTCTTCACATGTTGTGCATGATGGCTCTTAAAATGTAACAGAGCATTCTTGTCTGTAGCTTTGGTGTCCGGTCGAACTAACAGCAAACTATTTTGATGGTATATACAGATGTCTAAATAGTTAATTTCCTTATTACTAATGTTGCTGGTAAATTTTAGATATCTATTTTGTTGATTGAGCCACTGTACAAAAAGATTCTTCTTCATTCCCTTTCCAAATAACAAACACATCGTCTATATAACAGAGCCAACATAATATGTTATTCTGAAATGGATTTTGATCGGTATGGACAACAGTTTCTTCGAACATGTTTACATACAAATTAGCGACATTCTGAGCCATTGCCGACCCCATTGTCATCCCCTCAATTTGTTTGTAAAACTGCCCCATAAATTGAAAGAAGTTTTCTGTAAGGGCCATTTCTGTGCACCATTTAATAAAGGAATTCGACACTGGATTTTCATCATCTCTTTTCAATAAGGTTTCCTCCACTACCTCCAATGTTGCCAATTGAGGTATATTTGTATATAGTGCTTGAATATCTAAGCACAACAACAAATTTACATTAGGGTCGAATGTATTGCCCTCTATCCTATTAATGGCGTCAGTTGTATCCTTTACATAACTTTTCATGGTTGGAATGAAAGGTCTTAGACAAAAATCTACAAATTTGGAAAGAGGTTCCAACAGTGATTTTACACCCGAAACAATAGGTCTTCCCGGGGGTTTCTCTAGACTTTTATGAATTTTAGGGAGAGTATAAAAGATAGGAACTCTACCATTCTCTCTAATAAGATATTTCCCCTCTTGTTTGCTAATCATATGTTCTTCCACGGCTCTATGAACCTTATCTTTTATTACACTGAGAAGGTCACTGCTAGGGTCTCTATCTATTTTCTGATAATGATTCTCATCTGCTAGTAGGTTTTCACATTCTTTAATGTAGCCATTCCTGTTCAATATTACAATAGCGCTGCCTTTATCGGCTTGACGGATGATGATCTTCTCATTAGCCCCCAAATTTTTCAAGATATTGTGTTCCATTTTACTTAAATTAGAGTGATGTGGGATTCCTCTAGCTTCCAATTTGGTAATCTCCTCCAATACCTTTCTTTCAAAGACTTTTGATTCTGCAGAGTGTGAGTTAGCAGGGGTGCAAAATACAGATGGATTTCTCAAACCACTGCAATTGTCCCCCTTGTCAAATGTATTCTCCAAGAAAAACTCTTAAATGTACTTTTCGCATAAACTGATTGAATTCAATCCTGAAATTAAATGTATTATGGAATTTTGTTAATACAAAATTGAGTCCCTTATTGAGCACTTCTTCTTTTTTGGTAATGGGGACATCTGAGAGATTCACTACCAGCCACTGTAGCTGCGTGTTTGCATCTGCTCGGGCTCCCACTGTCTCTGGTCTCCTCCTCTTCCTTAAAAAGGTTGTCTTTGATTATTGCTTCTCTGGCTATTGTTTCCTGTCCCTCTGACTCGATAGGAGCGGGTATCTCCCCTTTTGCTAGATGTTTCAGTCCCTAGGGATTCATCATATTCAGTGGAGCCCCCATCGCTCGAACTGTAACAGGTGTTCCGGAAGCGTACTCTCTGATTCTGTCAAATATTAGGTCTCGGCTCTCCAAACTTGTAATCTTTATTGGTATAACGGAAAGCCTTCTCATGAGAGAAGTTTTGTATATCTTTTTTCATTCTCTTCACTCGTTCAGAGACCGTTTCATTTTTGAATTCTTGCATCTCTTTTAAATGTTTATCTAAGCCTTTTTTAAAAGCTTCAACATCAAATTTGTTCTTGATTTTCTTCTTCTAGATTCTTCAAATCGATCTCAATCTTTTTTGCTGTTTCTTGTGCTGGTTCGATAATCAATATCAACCAGTCACAGCCACATTTACTGGAGATATAGCTCCATTTCAATTTAAATTCAGGGTTATCTAAAAATAGTCTGGGTTCCTTTCTCACAGTGAGTCCTTGGGGTAAGGCCTGATTTTTGACGTACTCTAACATAATGATGGCATGTAGTTCTGTCTTCAGGTTGCAGGTTTCCCTTCTCGGTTGAGTACGATGTTCATGGCCCCCAGGGGTCATGCATTCTAGGCTTTATAAGTCTAAATAACTTCTCTAAAAGGTTGAGGCTGTGCTTGTACTTCTTTTGTTTTGGTTCACTCTCACAGGGTCATGCTTGTAGTGTCCGCTGATCCAATTACCTGCTCTTGGGTCCCGGTCCTCGGGATACATCATTTTTGGCCGGTCCTATTGCACGCTCTCTGACTGTTGTTGAAATTGCACTGTTTTGTATTTCCATTAACCGCCTCTAGATTGCGCCGTAGACTAACCTGGTCCATAGGATCCTCCCTGGTCTCTCTTGTAGGAGTCCCTGTTCTGTCGACTAAAGTGTTGTAGCTTTATCTTCTCTAGCTTTTGTCCTCTCATTCTCCACCAGTAATGTCTTTAGTCTTATTCCCTCTTCTGGTCTCCTTTGCTCTAGATGTTTTCTCTCCAACCTTCATTAATCCGGTCTCTCCAGATGGTACCAAATCTCCAACTTGCTCACAAATCACCCTTTTTTTCTCTAATGGTCAGTGTCCTTGATTTCCCAACAATGCTTCTTGAAGTGACAACTCCCTTTGTGAGTTAAAACTTCCAACCTCCTTGACTTACTTCTCCACTGTTATCTTTCCCAGATAACATTCCCTCTTACTCAAACCTAAGATTGTCTCTCCCTGATGGCGCACACCCACTACCTGCAGCCTCCTACATACATTCTCTCCAACTTTCTCCTCCTGCTCTCCCCTCAATACTCTTCTTTTGCCACTTTCCACCAAACTCTACCACAAACTCTGCTTAAAATCTCCACACTGGCAGACTGAACTTGCAGCCTTTTATAACAGGGTCTCTTTGCCCCTCTTTTGGGGCTTGAGGATGGGATAAACACTGCAGTACTGAAGGCTGATTATCTCTATGGTTGGTGGTCATGTGGTCTGGAAGGGGACTGGCCTAAAGTTATATAAAGGCCTGCCACCATCTTGGGTTTTAGAAAGGTCATTGTTGGTTGAGGCGTGTCTCTCCACTCTTTAGAATCCAGCTGTCACTGCCTGCCTTACACTGGATTCCTCTCTTCCTTTGGCATGTAAATTGGGAGTTAGAAAATCCTCCTTTGAGCTGTGGGAAGTGGTTGGTTACATTATCTACATTAACAATGCTACTGAAGCCTAAACAAATGTGGCTAATGTGTTTTACTCTCTGTATGGCCAGCACAGTTATTTCTTTAGAGTTCCAACATGCCTTGGTATCCTACACGACTACAGTGAGCTGCATTAGGATGAGTAACAATAAGAAATGTTTCCTGCAGCCTCTGTGCAGAGGGGAATCGAATCGTTTTACTTGTCTGGAACTCTTAAAGAGAAATTCTTTTTTTCTTATGCTATATGTTTGGTTCTAAGCTGTGTTATAGTGCCAACATTATATGAAGTAATCTCTTGTAGGAGTTTGGCCTTTCCCCTCTTTATGTTACTCTCTGGTATGGGTAGGTGTGGCAGGGTATGAGTACCCCTTTGTGGTTTTACATGGTGATCCTGGCAGTGGGGCTGACAATTGGCTAAACATTTTCCAGGGTTGCGCTGCTACTCAGCTAAGCATTGTGGCCATTGCTTTATGACTAGGTTGTCCTGAACATCTGTAGGGTTGGTGGACTTGTGATTGCGACTACACTTGGCCCCTAGATGGTCATGGAGGTCTGTCGCGGGGTGAGGATGTGATTACTCCTTTGACTGCCCCCTGCCTTATTGTGGGGACCCAGTTGTGGTGGTCTGAGATCCTCTTTATTCCTACTCTGTCAGCATTCACAAGCCTGCTGCAGGAAAAGACACATTTCAGTTGTACGTGGTACCCACCCCATGAGTCTGCAGTATAATTTGACGTGCAGTTTGTTTTCTGAAAGCACCACAATTCTTAGCTGAGAAACGGCACAACCCTCGAAAATGTTTAGTCCACTCACCTAAACATCAGAGCCACAACGTTGGAGAAATCCGCACTAAACTGTTGACACAGCACAAAAAATACTGCCGGGGCATTAATCTGAGAGAGGCTCAATTTCAAAAGTTCTTTAAAGACGTGGTCCAGTCCCAAACGCACACAGGTGCTTCAGCCTGGGACAGCCATTCCCAGTCCCAGACATATGTGCAGACCCTCAAGGGAGCCCAAACGCAGGGATCTGTAAGCTACATTCCCCAGACAAGGAGTGTGGGTCTTTGGTAGGGAGACCAGGTGCCCTGCTTTTGCAGGGGGTAGTCTGTTTTTTCACAGCATACGTTCCTGTTCCAAGAAGCTTCTGCAAAACTCTATGTCCCAGTTTACATTTTGTTTTCTTTTAAAGCTATACATTTTGTAGATATGCAGAGTTCGAAATTGAGGGGAGCTGGATATTAGCTCCTACTTATAGCATAAAAGAGCCTGATTAGCTTAAACCTAGGAGATACCTTTAGCTCACCAGGCCAACTGATTCTGACTAAACACAATTATTTGAAGTTGACTGTGCATTTGGGACAATCTATAAATACACCTTAGGACACATCTTTTAAAGCATAAGGGGTCATAAATGGATACAATTATATGTTTGCATTTTATGTGGAAGTTAGATTTGCGTAATGCTATGTGCTAACTCCTTGTTCCCCAGTGGTAGCTCCTGGGGACTGGTTACTGCTGGATACCCAGCTCCTGCTTATCCAATCTTAATTTCAAACCCTGATATAGATTTATTTTATCAGAGAAGCACTCTTCTGATGAAGGGTATGTACAGGTCAGATTATAGCTGCAGGTAAAGCCTGACAATAAACAAGGGAGAGCACGTATAATACCTAAGCATGCTACTGCTGGAAGAACGTTCTATGGCTCAAATAATAAAGAAAATGACATTAAAAAATAAAGACATTGTGGAAATGTCATGGAATGGGGAATAGAGGAAAATGGCAAGAAGCAGCTAACTTGCATTGCAGCAAATTAAAATCCCACAAATTAATTAAGTCTATGTGATGGCGACAGTGGGGAACAGAATGCAAATTAAATGTGTTCAAGGCGAGGAGAACGTAGCTGTAGTGTACCTGTCAGACTATGCCCTTACTAGCATTTCAGTTTGCTGCAGAAAATAAAAATGCATATGTATTGTTACTATGCTTGTGTACTGAGCAGAATCACCATTGTAGTACTTTCAAAGCACCAATCCTACTCTGTGGCTTAAAGTGCCCTCACATGGAGAAACCAGAACTTGGTGTGCAGGGAAGAAGAGCATGCCAAGAGTAAAGTAAATTGGACGGAAGACTGGGAAGTATGTTACAGGCGTAGGCAGGGAGGAAAGGCTTTGTATTAGTGGGGATGTTTGCTAGGCCTCTGTATTTGGACACACGTCTAAAGCAGGGCTCTGCAACCTGTGTCTCTCCTGATATTTTAGCCACAGGTTGCAGGCGCCTGTTCTAGAATTCTGCGGCGACACAGAAATTTGTTGTGTTAATATACGGCCAGGGATTCCTCTGAAGTTCTGGAAGAATTATAGGTTGGCTAAGTACTGTGGGGTGTGTGAGGGGCTCTGAGTGTGCTGGGGCAATCCTGGCAGATGTACACCTGCAGTGAATCCTGTGAAAAGAATCACATTCAAAATGCTCCTAAAATAGTTCACAGAACTCTAAAGTTACACCTCGTATAGGTGTAAGATACCCCACATCTCCCAGAAATAAAACAAATTAAACAACCCTGATGTACACCTAAATAATTCTGTGCGCTTATCAATTGTGTTTGTCAGGTTGGGCCTGTAATCCGCGAGTCCCTCAGTAGTCCCCTGGGAGTCACAGAATTCTTGCCAGCTACACTACGCAAAGGAAGTTCCTCGCCCAGATATACTGAATATACTGATAGGCTTAAGGCATATTCCTTTAAGTGGCAGAGGCGGCTTATGATTACGCCTCTTCGCTTCCTAGGTTAGTGCACAGGCCGGTAGCTGCAAGTGGAGAGAGAGAGAGAGAGAGAGACTCTGACTCATTGGGTAGAAACACTAGAATATCCCCCTGTAAGGCGCCCTTTACCTTGTCTCTTGTCCTTTGCTTGAACCACCAACCAGGAAGTTGTTAGGACTTTCCTTGTTGCTTCACAGGAAAGTCTTTGGAGGATAATGACTCTACTCGCCCATCTGCGCTCCCCCTTCCCTCGCCCCTCTTTACTAGAGTGGTGCCAGCAGTCTGGAATTTCACTGATTACTTGAATCTGACAGGCACTCTGGTTAGCAAAAGCCTAATATATTATCCACAAGGCATAGAGTTGAAACAAAGTCAAATAACACTAATTACCTACATAAAGGTCTGTCAGCATGTGATTCTCTTGGATCACAGTTTGTGAGACATGGCGGTGTCTGCTCATCTTATAGTCAGAACTGCAAGGACATGTTGTGGAAAAATGGGACGTACTTCTCCGTTGTCATCTACAAAGCACCTAATGGAGACATTCTTTACCAATATCTTCCTGTTCCTCTCACAACATCCTCTCCATTTCCTCTCAGACACCTATTGTAGGAGAAATCCAACCTATAGTATATTCAAAATATATATACTTTATTCTCTTGCAACAAAAACACAAATACATGATTTCAAACAATGTTGCCCTACAATAGTACAAAAATACATCAAACCTAATTTAAAAACCCATTTCTTCTATTAAACATCATCAATTTCAAGCAACATAGAAGATAGAAGTGGGGTTAGTAAAGTGAGCCAATATAGTCCTCCTGCTCAATCCATTTATAGTTGAGAATCTAAAGATAACAAACATTGCATTGGTCTAGACTCGTATATAGAGTGACTGATGGGTAGCCATTCTCAAATGTAACCATTACCTAACTCATCTACATAGGCCAAACCCTGGCTAACAACACAAATACCCATAGATGGTAAATGGGCTGAACATGTCACATCTTATGATATATGATATGGCATTTTTAACGCGCCTATACAGAGGTGTTTCAAGGCGTGACGAGGCAAGGGAGGGGGAACAGAGGGAAGACAAAGACGATCTTACTAGGCTAGGTGACATTGAGTGCGTGCAAGTGCAGGGGAGGGGGGAAAGTGCTGGGGGGAAGCGGAAGGGGGCAGTACAATACCTAGGCCCAACAGTTAAAAAATATATAAAATAAATAAAAACAATAGGTCAAAAGTGCAGCCAGCATGTGGCAAGTGCAGGAGTTAGTGCACACATCAAGTGTCAAGAGCTGGTGGGGACTGTAGGGATACAGAAACAGCCTCTAAGTGCAGGGGTTGCCCAGCCGACAATGCAGGTCTAAAGCTGGCAGGGAGGGTACCTGGGCCCGAGATCAGAGAGTAGCCAAGTTACCGGTGGAGTTTCAGTCAGGAGTTCAGCTTCCGGAACCGGAGATGGTTCTCCAAGTTTCAGGGAGGCTTTTCCAGAGGGAGGCCCCAGCCGAAGAAAGAGATCTACCACCAACTCGTTGCTTGGAGAAGGAGGCGGATTAGGTAAGAGCTCGAGAAGGAAGATATTTAGGAAGAGAGAATTGAAAGTATAAAGGCCCCAGGCCCGGGAATGCCTTGTGGACAATGCAGAGGGTATTGAACTGAATCCTCGCAGCCACTGGGAGCCAGTGCAGAGATTTCCGTCCTGGAGAGATACGATCCCTGGGCTTGAGGCCAAGGACAATTCTTGCAGTCCTGTTCTAGATGAGTTGCAGAGGGTGGAGAGTAGAAGCAAGCAGATTTAAAAAGAGGCTGTTGCAGTAGTCCACCCTAGAGAGAACTAGAGCTCTGGAGACAGTGAGCTTCTGGGGGAAGGAGAGGAAAGGAAGAATACCTCTGAGGAGGTGCAGCTGGTAGTGTGACTTCTTAGAGACGTCAGAGATGTGAGGAGAGAAGGAGAGAGTGGAGTCAAAGATGACCCCAAGGTTTTTAGCCTCACAGGTGGGAGAAGGAAGGAGGCCAAGAGAGGCCGGCCAGAGAGTGACAGGAAAGGAGGGAGAGGGAGCGGGTGTGCCGATGAGTAGAATCCCAGTCTTACTGGCATTAAGGCAGAGATCATTGGCGGCACACCACTCCTGGATAGCGGACAGACAGTCTGAGATGAGAGGAGAAAAGGTGGCGAAAGGGAGCCTGAAAATGAGCCGAGCGTCATCCTCATAGACCTAATATACTTTATATGCAATGGATTTCATTCAAAAGAATGTCTGACGTGAAATCCATTGCATATACTGGTCACCCATGAGTCACACTGTTTAGGAGTCTAGACCAAAGGCATTGAAATTTGCTTGAATGACTACTTGATTTTTGATTTGATATACATATATTGCATTAATATCCATGGTTTAAAAATGGAGTCGATTTGGTTGAAATTACATTACTCTTTTTAAGTACATTTTTGATTCTGAATACTGCACTGTCCATTCCTTGCCTAGAATTGTGGGTTGGGATTGTATACATGGGAATGTGAGACTGGCAGGCCACACCTACCTGAGCCAAGTCCTTAAATATTCAAAATGTTCTATAGCACATAGGAATATAAAAATGTCAGCGGACGAAACTAATCCATTAAACGCACACAAACATCAACACCCTAACATGGCATAAAACACACAAAATGTTTCCCTGAAGGTAAGCAATGCCCTATCACACATACTTGCCCCTGCACAAATGCTTCCGTCACAACCACGCAAACCCGATAGCTGCACCCAAACTTGTAACACTTTCACCTTCAGGACCACCCTGCATATTTGTTGTGCTCTCCAAGGCACTGAATCACCAGCTTCAAATTGACAGCGAAACAGAGCACACACACTCATTTTTGGGTCGTAGCAAAGGCAGAAACCGCTTTATTGTCTTGCAAGATAATCTACAGAGCTACATGTTCACTCTAACAACAACTTGTCCCGGCTCCTAGAGTTCTACATTTATACTTTATGACCTTGTGATTGAAACCTAAAGAAGACCCTTTAAGACAATAGTTCATTGTCCAGTGTTGGGGAGGATGTCTCTCTCCTCTCCTTCTAGATTAATCAGAAAAGTCCATCGACTCTGAGGACGACCCGCATCACCATGTCCACCTTACACGTGGCTGAAACTTTCAGTTGCTACCCGCTCAAATATCTTAGTTTGTATTGACCGTACCAGGGGACACTTCTGGTGCCTCGCACAGAGCCGCTGCCTCAGCAACGTCCATATTTCAATCAAATGCCACAATTAGTCACACAAGTGAATTTAATAGAGAAACATATAACACACTTTCAAATGGATTGTGTCCTCCCACATATTCCTCATCTTAGATATATCCTTACCTTCTGCTTTGCTGCTTCAGCAAAAAATGTTCTTCTCTCCACCAGAGGGCGCTCCTCTCGAGGCCGCGGCATCGATGTCCCTCGGCGGCATCCGTCGAGCACTGACGTCATCCGCTGTATAAATGCCTCGAGCGTGCCCTTGGGCTTCAGTTCCGTTTTTCCGTTAGCTTTGCTTCAGATCGTTACAAAACGGTGCTTCAGTCTTTCGTGAAAGAAAAATATGCCATCTTCATCGAACCTTTCCACACCGAAGACTGGATTAAAAAAATGTCTAAAATGTGGAAAGAAGATGTCTTTAACCGATCCACACAAAAATTGCCTCTGGTGCCTCGGTTCCGACCACCGAATTGAAGACTGCGGTTTGTGCCATTCGATGACCCATGAGGCCTTAAAAGAACGCAGAGGTAAACTGGCGATGGGGGAGGGTTCATCGAAGTCTACTTCGAAAGGGAAAGACTCGGCCGAGTCGTCGGTAAAACATCATAAAAAATATAGCTCGAGGAGTAGATCCGGGAAGTCTTCTTCTTCGTCCTCTAAAAAGACAAAGAAAAGACGTCACCGATCTCCCTCTTCTTCCTCAACATCATCTGAGGAAGTGATAGCATGCCTTTCGAAGCATGCCACCGAGTAAATGGGAAGCCTTTAGAGTTTCCATGTTAAAGATTTTTTGAGAACGCGGCCCAGACCCCCTAAAAAAAAGTCTAAAGAAGACCATGCTCACGAGAAACGTGACAGGGGAAGGTCAAAAACAAGAAAATCCAACAAAAAGTTATCGAGGGTGTCACCCAGGGACTCTTCCCGGTCACCTCATGAAAACCTACCGGTGCATAAATCGGAGGTAGAGGGAAATAAAATGGAGTCAAGCTATCATACACCATTGAAATCGACATCGACGCCATCGAAGTCTTCGAAGACTTGCGAGTACAAGGTGTCGACTACTCATTCTAAAAAGGTTATGTTGAGTACACAGTCGACATCTTCGAAGGCTTCTTCGACAGTGTCGATGGTTTTTACAATTCCCTCGATGAGTGCCTCGATCATCGAAGGCTCCCTCAACAACATTGAAGGTTGTTGTAACGGCATCAGCGCCATCAACGTTTTTGTCGACGCCCAAACCTATAACAAGGGAAAAACCTGTACTACCTGAAAAAGTTTTTCACCCTGAGAGTAGATATGCATTTTTTTAGGACCATGTCATCTATTTACGAGGGAGAATCATCAGCAGATGAAGAAATTACCTCTGCTGGTGTTAAATTTGGCACAAGGCCAGTTCCGAAGGAATTAATTGATCCTCAATCTAAAATGCAGGATTTGCAGGAATGTCTACAAACAGCAAGTGGTCTGGATACATCTCCAGAGTACGAATTTGATAAACCAGACCAATTAGAACAAGCTGATGCGGGCTGCAGAAAACTAATGAATAGAGTTACTGAATTTATGGGATGGGGTAGAAATTCACCAGTCTATCAGGAACACCACAGCAAGACCCCATTCTTCCATTTCATATTGCCTTGCAAAGGAGGTTTAACTCTGCATGGGAACATCCTGAAGCCATTCCGGCAGTTAATAAAAAATGTGTGTCAAAATATAGACCCTGTAATTCTGACCCAGAATACCTAAGCAAACATCCATCACCAGAAAGTCTGGTAGTTCAAGCAGCTACCTCTACTAGAAATGCTGCATACCCCACAATCCCTCCAGATAGGGACAACAAAAAAGTGGATGCATAGTCTAGGAAGATTTTTACATCAGGGAGTATGGCTTTGAAGTCCACTAATGTATCTTGCACCTTGGCAAGGTTCACATATACCCTGTGGGACTGCATGTCAGCAGCAGCTGAACACATCCCAGAAGGTGAAGAACGTGATGGCTTTCTAACCATAATAAGGGATGGAAAGGAGACTTCGGGGGAATGCCTTCAATCATGTTTGGACCCAGCTGACCGTATCAGTAGGTCCATGGCAACTAGCACGGTGCTATGTAGATTTGCTTGGCTAAGGAAGTCGGGTTTTGCGCCGGGGCATGCAATCCAGGCTTTTTAATATGCCATTTGATGGCTCAAGGTTGTTTGGCAGCTAGGCGGATGAAAGTTTGGAAAAGCTGCAGACCTCCAAAGCGGCGGCTAAATCACTCAGTGCCGCTATAAGACAACCTCAGCAACGCCCCTACACAGGCTCATCTTCCTGGAAGATTCGGCCTTTTCGTTATTATTCCTCAATTGGAAGAGGAAGAGGACAGGCCAGTCAGAGATGCCAAAGAAAATGTCGTCGGGGCGAGGAAAAGGTGCTAGATCTGCCCCAGCAGCGGTATCTGTCCCCTCAGCCGCTGCTGCAGCTGCCGCAAAACCACTCTGAGGTTTTGACCCACAATACCCGGGTGGGAGGTAGGATCTCACAGCATCTGAAAGAATGGCAGACACTGGAAACAGTATCCCATGGTTACTGCCTTCCTTTTTAAAAGAAACCTCAGAATCACCCACCGGGATAGAACTCTGTCAAAATTCCAGATACGCTCCTGTTGCAGGAAGTTTAACCCTGCTACATAACGGTGCAATAGAACATGTACCTGTAGCGGAGAGGAACAAAGGTTGGTATTCCCCGTATTTTTTCATTCCAAAGAAAGACAGAGGACTGAGACCCATTTTGGACTGGAGAAACTTGAACAAGTTCCGAAAGAAGGACAAGTTCAAGATGGTCACACTTTCTCAGATCCTTCGGGCTCTCCAACTCCAGGATTGGTTGGTATCATTGGACCTTCAGGATGCTTACTTTCATGTGCCAATCCATCTCAACCACAGAAAGTACCTGAGGTTTGCGATTGGCCATTCTCATTATCAGTTTCGAGTTCTGCCATTCGGGATAACCTCCGCCCGAAGAGTTTTCACCAAGTTGATGGCGGTAGTGGCATCGAGTCTCAGGAGAGGGGGGGATTCATGTCTACCCTTATCTGGACGATTGGATAATCAGGGTGCGTTCTCCAGAACAAGCCCAAGATCATCTGTCCAAGACGTGTCACTTCCTTCACAAACTAGGTTTTTCTCTGAATTTAAAAAAGTCAAACATGATACCATCACAGAAACTCCTGTTTATTGGAGCAGTACTGGCGACTTGCTCGGGCAAAGCCTCGCCTCCTGAAGAGAGAGCCCACCACATTCTGCAGATGGTAACAAAATTCCAGAATGCCCAGTATCTTCCTGCCTTTGATTTTCTCAGGTTTCTCGGTCTGATGGCATCCTGCATTTTTCTGGTGCCAGAAGCCAGATTGATAATGAGATCCCTTCAATGGGCTCTCAGGACTCAATGGTGCCAATTCTCAGGGGAAATGTCAGATCTGTTGCAGGTTCCAACCAAAGTAGTACAGGAGCTACAATGGTGGGCTTGCAGACATCATATCCTCGGTGGAGAATCTTTTTGGCAACCATGGCCGGAGATAACAGTAGTAACAGATACCTCACTCACGGGGTGGGGAGCTCACACCAGCGAGTTGACGATCAGCGGTCGCTGGTCTCCATCGGAGTCCAGACTAGACATCAACCTTTTGGAGCTGAGGGCAATCAGACTAGCTCTGAAGGCCTTCCTGCCCTGTGTACGGGGAAAGAATGTCCTGATAATGACGGACAACACTGTGGCCATGTACTACTTCAACAAGAGAGAAGGAGTAGGGTCACTACCACTGTGCAGAGAGGCAATGCAGCTCTGGTTCTGGGCAATTCAAGAAGTAATCTCTCTATCAGCAATTCATCTAGCCGGAGAGCGAAACACAACAGTGGACACTCTGAGCTGGCAGAGCACAGTCTCCAAGGAGTGGGAGCTAACTCAGGAAGTCAATCAGGAGATCTTCACCTTTTGGGCAACCCCTCAAGTGGATTTGTTCATGACCGATGCCAACCGGAAGTGCGAACTGTATTGCTCAAGGGAATTTCCCCCGAGAGGAGCTCTGGGGGACACGTTTGTAGTGGATTGGGAATTTCCACTTCTATACGCATTCCCTCCAGTCCCTGTGATCCCTCACGTAATAAGGAGGTTGAGAAAGTTCAGGAAAACCAGGATCCTAATTGCCCCAGATTGGGCCAGGAGAACATGGTACCCGAATCTTCTGAACATGTCCATCTGCCCTCCAATACGTCTTCCAAAAAGGGAGGATCTTCTCGAGAGAGAGGAAGGTCATGTTCTCCACCCAGAGGTCAGCACTCTCAACCTTCACTCATGGCTTCTGAGAGGTTGAGATATAAGGATTGGGACCTTTCGGATGACGTGATGGAGATTTTGCTTTCAGACAGAAGACCAGCAACCAAATCTCTATCAGTGTCGTTGGAACAAGTTCAGTAACTGGTGCAGGGAAAAGAATGTGGATCCATTTCAATGGAATATTCCCACAGTTTTATCTTTTCTATTACATTTAGCTAATCTGGGGCTCCAGGTTAGCACGATAAAGGGATACTTAGCAGCGCTCGTCAGAGGAAGAATCTTACTTTAAGATACCTTTTTGATAATTCAATTTTTAAAAGGTCTAAATAATGTTTCCACCAATACCTTTTCAAGTTCCTGTGTGGGATTTGAACTTAGTTCTGAAATTCCTCACATGCATTCCATTTGAGCCTTTACACTCTTGTCCGCTAAGGCTCCTTACTTTGTGGCATTGACATCAGCCCGCAGGGTAAGTGAGTTACAGCGGTCCTCCTCACACTATCTTTTATAAAGACAAAGTAGTACTTAGAGTTAAACCATAATTTTTGCCAAAAATTGTTTTGGAATTTTCATCTGTCACAAAAAGTAATTTTGCCTACTTTTTTACCCTCCTCCTCACGCAAGTAAGGAAGAGGAACAACTACATATACTAGACCCCAGAAGAGCTCTTAGCTTCTATATCTCAAGATTAGGAAAAATACGTCAGTGTGATCAACTTTTTGTGGGGTACACTGGCCGCAAATTGGGACTTGCTGTTACTAAACAAACATTATCCAGATAGATCATTTTGGCTATAGCAGAATGCTATAGATTGGGTGGGAAAGAACCACCAGATGGACTGAGAGCTCATTCGACCAGGGGCATGGCAACTTCAACAGCACTAATGAGGGGTGTCCCTGTACAAGATATTTGTGCAGCAGCCACATGGTCATCCAGGCATACTTTATGCCCTGGACTCGACTTCTTCTCAAGGAAGTCTGTTTGTCAAATCTGTACTCCATTCTGTACACGGTTAGAAAAATTCTGTACTCCCACCTCCAAGACAAAACTGCTTTGGGAGTGTATCTAAGATGAGGAATACGTGGGAGGACAACAACTACAGACCGATAACGACAGTCCCATTCCTCCTGAAAATTCTAGACAAAGCAGCTCACAACCAGATCCAATCATACATAGAAGCTAATTCCATTCTAGGCAAAAGGCAATCTGGCTTCCGGGTCGGCCACGGAACAGAATCTACTTTTTTAGAGCTAAAAAACCAAAATCACACAAATGATGGACAAAGGCAAACCGGTCCTGCTCCTCATCAATCTATCAGCGGCTTTTCACTTGGTTGATCACCAAACACTTACCACACACCTCACTCATGCAGCCCATTTCTCCAAACATGCAGAATCATGGATCACCTCCTTCCTCGAAGGAAGGGCCATGAAGGTCTACTCCAACACAGCAAATGCAGACCCTACTATTATAAATTGTGGTTTCTCCCAAGGATCTTGTACAGCCCCCACCCTCTATAACCTCTTCACTAAACCCCTTTTCGACTTACTTGACTCCATCAGTGTGGCATATACCAACAACGCAGACGACACTAAGTACTCATACCCCTAACTGGCCTCTACCACCAAGACGCCACCACCCTCAACAATATCTATGCTACAATCCAAGCATGGATGGCAGTCAATGGCCTCTTGTCTCAACGGAGACAAGACTGAAATTCTCATTCTTGGGCAAAAAAACACAATACCGAAGCCCCCAATACGCCAATACGCCAACTTTAACATAGACAACCCAACCATATCAGTATCATCATCCGTCAAGACCCTAGGTGCTCACATTGACGCTAACCTATCAATGAACAAACAAGTCAGCGCCATAGCCTCTGCATCAGCTTTCAGCACCAAACTCATCAATGCCATCAAACCCTACCTATCCACCCCCAACCGTGTGGCCATAGCTAGAGCAACTATAGGCGCTAAACTCGACTACTGTAACGCTCTCCTAGCTGGCACCTCTGCCAAAAACATCCAGAGACTACAAATCACACAAAACAATGCCCTCAGAGCCACTATGAGCATCCCCAGAAGGGACCATATATCTCATGCCAGACGCACAGCACGGTGGCTTCAGGTCAAAGACCGAATTACGCTGAAAATCCTTACCATCACACAGATGCATCAACAACACTGCTCCCACATACCTATCTGAAGCAATATCAAGAACCACTTCCACCCGACCTACTAGAACTCAGTACACCAACCAGCTACACATACCACGCATCAAGAGAGCCACTGCTGGAGGCCTAGGCTTCTCCTACATTGCACCACAACTCCGGAACTCTCTCCCTGCCACCCTTAGAGCTGAAACATCCATCTCTGCCTTCCGCAACAACCTCAAGTCCACACTCCTCAATTAATACCACAACTGCCTCTTCTACCATGCCATGTATATTGTAATATAATCAGAAATGTAATATAACAATTGTATCTGTGTATATATATTGCTCATAACTATGTAACTAAGCCTGTACTGTAATAAGTGCCACGATGTCCTCGGACTGATGTGCGTTATATAAATGTTAATAAAACAAAACAAACAAACACAATCCATTCGAAGAACAAGTTACTTACCAACTGTAACTTTCTTTCGATTGGATGTTCCTCCCACGTATTCCTCATCGACCCTCCCAACCAACCCCACAGTACAGTTTACGTGAGTTACACTCAAAATTCTTTTAAGGCTTGGGTCAAAAGATGCACGCCATTAATTACAATCCATGGGCTACAATATGCGAAAAAACAGAACTGAAGCCAATGGGCACGCTCGAGGAATTTATACAGCGGATCACGTCGGTGCTCGACGGATGCCGCCGAGGGACATCAACGCCACGGCCTCGGGAGGAGCGCCCTCTGGTGGAGAGAAAAAAAATGTTTTCCGAAGCAGCAAAGCTGAAGGTAAGGATATATCTAAGATGAGAAATACATGGGAGGAACATCCAATAGAAAGAACGTTACAGTTGGCAAGTAACTTGTTCATCGGTTAATCATTCATTGTGTTAAAGCCTAGTCTTAATAGCTTGAAAGAACATTTTAGAAAGTCCATTTTAAGCATTAAAGCCAGAAGGAAGAACGAATGGCACAGGAAGATGAAGTGATAGATAATACAAGAAGACATAAGAAATACTTATGCACCCACAGTCTGCTACTCTACACAGCATCCCTTCTTGAGCTCTGCATTTTTTTCACTCCCCTAAAGCAAGTACAGACTGTAAGTTTTCCAATCATCCCAATTAAACACACATGGTGAAACACATGGAGAGATGCATATTCATATATGTGTACTCAAAGCAGTTGGCTTTGACATCTTGTCCTATCAGCAAGGTACAATACATAAACCATTGTTATACCCTTTTTAAATGCTGATAAGAAACCATAGGTTCACCTCAATTGAGATGGGACAATGCCTACTTAAGAGCTAGAAAAGTTCTGTATGTTTTTTTTTAAAAAAACAGTTCTGTGTGAAAAGCACAGAGATAGAGAAACTCCTATTTTGTATTTTGCATTTGCACACAGATCATTTTCTCAAAGCATTGCTGCCAAAATGAGCGCACATATAGATACTTTATTTCTTTTTCTTAAATTGAAATTGAAGAGGAATCAAGAAATGCATTTTAATTGGCACGAGGGCACTAGGAGTCAGCCTTAAACAGCATCTTTCGATTTCTCTGCAATTTCTCTGCAAAATTATTTGGAAAAATTATGTTGATTATTCAAATTGACATGATTTTGTTGGGAACAAAGGGGAGAAAATAAGTTCATGTCCTATTCCACTTAAATGAGTCGAGCAGTCTGTTCAAGATTTTTTATTTATTTTATAAACCATGGTTTTCACAGGCAAAGAAGTTTATCAATGTCTACAAATCTGTAAGATACAGTATACACTGCACTCGATAACCCAGATGTGATTTGCTACTGTGAAAATCTGTAAATACTGTTAACTGCTATCAGCAAATTCTTTGGACATTTGAATAAATGCTCTGGGATGGTGCTAATTTCTGTCTCATCTTTCCAAGGCCCAGGACAGGTAAGGACATCAACCGGATCCTGTCATCACCACCACATAGGCTCTTCCTTTCAGTCTGTCCACCTGCTCCCAAAATGTGTCTTGGATAATCTGGTTCAAGTCCTCTGCATTCAGTTCCATCTGGAAAGGCCCATCTAAAGGAGACGCTGTCAAATAGGCTCTCTTCTTTTTCTGCTTTCCAAAAACCCTGGTCCCTCTGTTTGTTTGAATTTAAATACCCAGCACACTACACCCAAGCATCATGTTTTAACGCAGAATGTTTGGATTAGACAGAGCCTGTGAAAGTCTCTCTTCTCTTACTGACACCCAATAGCACCCTCATCCTTGCTTTGCTTGTATCATTGAATTCTCTTTGCATAAGGGGATGGCCTAGTTATGAGGTAGGCCCCCTTTATGAATATAAAATCAAAATTGGACTGTAATATTTATTTCGGTTATAATTCCTGGTTGGGATATAAGTATATACTCAGATTTGCAAGAATATTCTGATTCCAAAGACATCCTTTGTTTTTGTGAGTACATGCATAACAGCTACCAAAGTATGGGAATGTATTCATAATTCATATATATTAACATATCCTTTTCATAAGCATTTTCTGAATTCAGCGAATGTATTTCCCACTTGTGACTTAACAGGGCTCGAAATTAAGATTGGATAAGCAGGAGCTAAAAGCAGCTCCTGGGTATCCAGCATTAACCAGTGACCAGGAGCTGTCGCTGGAGAACAAGGAGCTAGTACATAGGCCCTCATTAGGACCCAGGTGTTAAGGGGTTTACGGCGCCGTAAACGGCGCCGACCCTTAACGCCTGATTCCAAGGTCCCTTTGCGGGATGGTGATTTTAACGCCTGCTTTTTGCAGGCGTTAAAACCCATGCCGCAAAGGGACCTTGGTGCTAATTACGGCCCCGTAATTTACGGTGGCGTAATTAGCGCCTTTCCCCATTCCCATTATGCCCTATGGGGCAAAAATGGGAATGGGGAAGGGTAAAATGGGAAATGGGGATTTACCGCCCCACTCACCTTGGAATGGGGCGGTCAATCCGCCATCCACCGTGGTGTAAACATAGTTTACACCATGGTGGTAAGGGTACGACCCAGGCGGTAACTTACCGCCTGGGTCGTAATGAGGCCCATAGTGTTCTGCAAATCTAACTTCCATATAATATCATTTTGTCCATTATTTATGACCCTTTATGCTTTAAATGTAATATAGATATCTCCCAAAGTATATTTATAAATCGTCCCAAACACACAGTTAAATTCACACAGGTGTGTTTGTTCGGAAGCAGTTGGCCCATGGGTGTTAAAAGTAGCTCCTGGTAGCTGTTGGTGTCAAGCTAACCAGTCTTTTTTAGGCTACAGGGGGTGGTCCCAATTTCGAACCCTGCTTTTAAGTTTACCATTTTCTACTTGATGTACATGTGTTCTATGGTCCTGCTATCAACAGAGATATCACCCTGTTATCAACATAATCTTTTAAAAGGTTACTTTAGCGCCGCAGACACATTGTGCATGAGGCTGTATGGCTCTGCCTGTTTGAAGCCTCCGCTATTAAGAATTTACTTTATTGATTCACCAGACCCTGAACTCATTGACCTTCCTATCTTCTTAAAAGCAAAGGTCCATGCACTTGAGCAGTGTCCAAAATAAAGTTTGCATGCAAAGGTTCAAAATTAAGGGGAGCTGGGAGTTATTTAGCTCCTGCTTGTTGCCTAGAAGAGCCTGGTTAGCTTGACATCAACAGCTACTAGGCGCTACTTTTGTCTCCTCAGCAAACACACCTCTGTCTATAAATCATCATTAGGGCACATCTACAAAGCATAAGGGGTCCTAAATAATTATGGACAAAAGAATAGTTTTGTATCTATTCGCAAGTTGGAATTGCAGAATGCTATTTGCTAGCTCCTCGTTCCCCAGTGGTTGCTCCTGGTCACTGGTTAATGCTTGCTTGATAATCGTGACCAGCGTTTAGCTGCTGCTTCCGATCCCTGTGTATGTAGTATATTTTCTTAGTAAGTAATGTACTTTATTTCGGTTTTCACCATTAACAGTAAATGGAATTTCCCAAAATCATCATATTTTAAAACACAGTTAAAATACTCTTGCCAAATGTTTAAACGCCTCAACAACATATTTACGTAGGTCGTTCGTAAAATACACATCACGCACATGCCAGAAGACAATTCCTAGCTTGTGCAACATGCCTAATATTATTAGCCTTAAAATGTTTTTTGAACCTTAAACGTCTCAGTGCCACTACCACATGTACAAAACTTAGAATTAAAAAGCCATTTCATTCGCACCCTCAAAGGTAAAACTTTGAGGCGAATTATAGCAATGATTTGTTTCTGGGTTGGTGAACGGACAGCACTAAGAGCAAAATGTTGAGAATAAGTCCTACGAGCCTGCCTTAAAAACCCCAACAAGCTTAGTTTGTCCCTGCTATTTGTTGCCAGCACATTGTTTCTCTTTCTAGCTTCCATAAGTAATTGTTGCTTGGTGATTATACCCTGCTTCAGCTCACCAAGAGCGATTCCCCCACTTCTTACACACACCACCACAATCTCTGTCCCAGGGATATATGGCATACTCCTCTGCCTTTTCCATTTCTTCTTTCATATTTAGGATGTTAGGATTCAAAGATGTAGACTAATGTAATTTGTGGTAGTACTCTAAGAACCTAAATTCGGCCTGTACCCCAATGCTGGGTACCCCCAACTCTAATAGTTACCAGATTGCTAGGGGTCAATTTCCTTAAGCAGATGCTGAATACTCGGTCCAAAGAAGTACAGCTTGCCTTTCCACACAGCTCACTTGCATATTATATGGAAGAATACATCTTAGCCTCAAGGGCTTGAATGCATTTATCAAAGCGTAAACCGCCAGATTTTTGGTAAAATCGTCTAAGACCACATAAAGTAGTCCTTAGGCGGTTCTCCAGAATTGATAATGTGCCAACCACTGACGATTTCTTGCTAACATGATGCCCAGATAGGAGTATGAATCCACCAGCTTAATCCTATCTATGCACCAGTTATATTTATTTTCATGTTTTAAAACACAAACAACAATCTTAGTTTGATTGAAATTCACTTTTAGACCCTTGTTTTTGAAATACTTCGATGCATAGGCCAGGCTACTAGCCAGCTCCTTAGGAGTCAGATCTAGAAGGACTGCATCATCTTCATTTAGTAGTGAAGGATAAGGCACCCCATTCAAACTAGGGGGGAAAAGAATCCAACCCAGTTGTGGGTGGTATAAAATCAGATAAAAAGATAGCAAGCGGGGCAAGTGGACAACCCTGCTGCCCTCCTTAATTCGTAGGAAACTCGCTAGCAAACACTGTGCTGGAGTGGCTTCTAACAGAAGCCCTGGTGTTCGAAAATAGACGTACAATGAATTGAAGTGATGGAGGCGGAACACCCAGTCTCTTAAGTTTGGCCCACAATAAAGGTCGTTCAATAGAATCAAAGGCCTTTGCTAGATCCAGGAAGACAGCGTGGACAACTCCCATTCTTATCTTTACATATCTATCCAAAATTATCAAAAGTACAAATGCATGGTCCGTTGTCGAGAACCCCTTCCTGAATCCAGCCTAGTAAATGGGGAATATCTTATTTTCCCCTGCCCATTCCTCTAGCCTACTCAAAATGCAGCTATTATACATTTTTGAGCTGCAGTCCAATAATGAAATACGGTGATAGCAGTGAGGATCCTGTCTCAAGCCTTTTAAAAAATGATCAATGGGTACAATATGCTAAGAGCAAGTTCTATAATCCTACCATCCTCTCTCATTTCAACACTGGGTATGCAGAACGTTGGCCATTTCCTATGAACTTTAAAAGCATAAAACAAGTTATCTTAAATTCTAAGAGGTCTAACGCACCTGGTCCAAATGGTCTAGCAAACTTTGTCTTGAAAAAAGATCCAGAAAAGTGGGCTCAGATTCTCCTGACTCTATTTTCCCAGGTTTGTCGCTCTTGCAACGTGCCATCGACTTGGCAAACGTCGGTGTTGATTCCGGTCCACAAGAAAGGTGACCGTAAGGAGGTAACCAATTACTGACTGTTGTCCATGTTGGATGCTACGGGCAAGGTTGTTGCGACACTGGTGCTTAGAGAGCTGGAGTCCTGGATTGTTGAAGTTCTCCATCTTGCCCAGACAGGATTTAGACCAGGAGCCAGCACCACTCATAACATCAGAGTGCTAGATTCATTGATAAACTCCACAATGAGGAACAAAGAAGCTACTTTATATATGCTATTTGTCGACTTTACTAGCGCGTTTGATCAGGTCATAAGAGAGAAACTTTGGTCCAAGTTGACTAGCCTAAATTGTCCCCACTGGTTAGTTCAGATTTTAAAAGCATTACATAACGAAAACAGCGCTAAGGTTAGACTCAACAATGAAGGTGCAGTGACTGAACCCATTAGCATTAACATGGGAGTAAAGCAGGGATGTGTAGCAGCACCTACGCTATATAATCTTTTCATCTCTGACTTACTCCTATGTATGGGATTAAAGTCAAACTGCCCCCCTAAATTGAGGACAATTCCAATGGCAGGTATGCTCTATGCAGATGACCCGATATTGTACGACAGAACATTATCGGGCATCAAGAGCATGCTAGAGGAACTTGCACAGTACTCCTCTGAGCTGGGCTGTACCATCAATTTAAGGAAGACAAAGGTAATGGTGACTTGTAGAAAGGGCCCCACCAGGCGGGGTATTGAATCTAGCTTGGGCCTGATAGTTTGCCGACTCCTATCCTTACTTGGGCTTGGAGTTTGATACATCCCCTAACTACAATAGGATAATAGCCTGTAAAAAAAGACGAGTCAAACTATTGACACTACAGGCATGCAAATTTTCAAGAGGGAATGCGGGTTTTAGCTTGGTGGGTACCATAAAGTGCTTTGTCCCAGCTATACTCTATGGCCTAGAAGCGTTAGCTATACAGGACCTAAACCGGCTTAATATCCTAGAAGGACAATATTGGTGAGCAGTGTTAGGTTTGGGGCCATCGTGCTCTATGCAATACCTGAGACTTCAGCTAAGTCTAACCTCTTTGATGGGTATGGCCTTGCGTGCTCGAGGAGTTTTCTACTTAAAATCTGTTTCTGCACTGAAATGTAAGCTACTTGCGATAGTGGGAAACAATTATGAAGCCGAGAAGGTTTTGCGGGGTGATCATTTCAAAACACTGAATGAATCACTTTTCCTTGAGATTGGTTGGATTCACGCAGAAAAGAATATGCGACCATTTATCCACTTGAAAAAATCTTTTATGCGTAAACTTAATCACTGGGACCGGTATGGAAATTATTCCTACCTTGAAAAATTGAAAGGATATGAAGCTGTGTTTAATGTTCTACACAGTTACAGGAGAACGCAGCCCTATTTACTACTATGCCCCAATCCGGCAGTGAGAGATTTCTTGCTAAGGCTCCGAACAAACCAACTGCAGGTCCTCGCTATTACGGGTGTCCATCAGGGCTTAGCTTAAAGTGATGGATCCTGTCGTATCTGCAAGAACCCAACTACCCTGGAAACTGCCAGACATGTTCTTACCTCTTTCCCCAAATTGGGACCGCTATATATGAATTTGTTGGGAAGACTGGTGCATAGCTATGAGAGTATTGTTGGAGACTCTTTTTGGGTCTACTGTCTCAATTCACACACAATGGGCCTCATTACGACCCAGGCGGTAAGGGGTTTACGGCGGCGTAAACAGCGCCGACCCTTACCGCCTGATTCCGAGGTCCCTTAGCGCCATGGAGGTTTTAACACCTGCTTTTAGCAGGTGTTAAAATCCATGGCGCTAAGGGACCTTGTTGTTAATTACGCCACCGTAATTTACGGTGGCGTAATTAACGCCTTCCCCACTCCCATTATGCCCTATGGGGCAAAAATGGGAATGGGGAAGGGTAAATGGGTTAATGGGGACTTACCGCCCCACTCACCTCGGAATGGGGCGGTAAGTACGCCAACCACCATGGCGTAAAGGTACGACCCAGGCGGTAACTTACCGCCTGGGTCGTAATGAGGCCCAATATCTTCCCAACTTGCCCTGTTCAGAGTGTGGACTCAGGTTAGAAAATTCATGCTACTAATTTAACTTAGTTTTGTTGAATGGACTACACCGCTATGGACCCTGCTTTACAGTTGTCGGAACTGATATATTCGGGATGCACTGACAATGCTTTGATCTATGTGTTAGTTGTATGTACATTTGTGTATTTGTATTAGAGGTATTGGAGATTCTTATTTTATATATGTAATTTTATATATGTATTTTAGGTTTTTTACAGTGTGAAGAATTATGAAGTTTTGTAATTATGTATAATTATGAAAGATGCGAATATTGTAATGTTTTTTTTGTGTGTAAAGTTCTAATATTTGGACTAAATCACAATAAATTATTATTATTAAGCTCAGAGACCAATAAGAAGGTATTGTCCCAGAGGCAGCAATTGCATTGAATCTTTTAACAAGACTGGGGTCCACCAGTCCGGGAACCACTTGTATATTTCCAGTCTAATATTATCTGGAGCCTTGCCTACTTTAATACCCCCAATAGCCTTCTCCGCTTCATCTAACAAAAAGTTGAGCTATGTTTTGGGCTTCAACAGTAAAAACGGTTTTATATCCTCATCAAACATGATAGACCTAAAGTGGTCGGTCCACTCCTCAGCTGAAATAGGGCAAGCTGAATCAAACACACCCTTGTGAAAGCCACATGATACCAAATTCCAAAAACCCTTTGTGTCTTTATCATATATAGTGGCTTCAAGTTTTTCTCATTGGGATTCATAAAATAATGTCCTCTTTTGGCTGAAAATATTCTTATACTACCTCTTGGCCGCATGCCTAACACCTGCTGTGATGTTATTGGCTCTTGCGTTAACCCATAAATCAAACTTAGCCCTACAGCATTCTGCGTCAAACCACTGAAAATCAGGTTGAACTCGTGATTTTCCCTTTCAGCCTTTTCCAGGGTATATAGTAGCCGGCCGCTGACACAGTCCAGCCCACAGCCCAGCCATAGAGCACAGCAATTTCAGACTGAGTTTTCAGAGGCATCTGGGTTATCCTCCAGAAATACGTCACTTGTGGGGCATAGGCTCTCCAAAATGTCAGCCGTCCTTTCTTTCGATAATTTTTCCGGATAGTGAACAATGGATAACATCCCTAATTGTTGGCAAGAGCTTTGGTCGTGTGCCTAATGGAACCCCGTCCATTCAATGATTAATGGATCATGATCACTCTCCGGTAGTGGACTAACCTCATAGCTTTTCACACGCCCAAAAGAATGACAGTCAACCAGACCATAGTCTAGCAGAGAGTTACCCCCAACTCGGCTAAAAGTACCCTCCCATTCAGTTTGACCATTATAGTCTCATTTAAAAAGGCATCTAAGTGAGAATCCTGTGAATCCCCATATGTCAAATTCTTATTACCCCCCGGGATTTCACAGGCAGCTTCAAGCTGGAGTCTTATCAGGGTATGCCCCTGGGATTGACAGTCGAGCATTAAAATCACCCAGAATAAGTATACTAGAGTCACCTTCCTTTAATAGATGGTCCGACAGCCATCTATTGGGGGATAAAATATTCTTTAATAGTCCTACGTCCCGTCCCATTTCCTCCATACTTTTGGGACATTCCGTAAATTGAAAAATGTGTCCTTCTCTTTTAATGTGGGGTACCGCACGCGGCCGTACCCCTGCCCTCCTTAGCTCTGCCCCGTGAATCACCCTTCAGTCCTTTTCTCCACGCGTTCTCGGCTGGATGCACTAGCATCACCGGGAAGACCGTTTTTCTTTTCCGTTGTCCTTCTCTCCTGCTCCGGTTCTGCGGTCGCGTTGTCCTCTGTCTATGCCGGAGCGTCTGGGATTTTCCACTTGTTCTTCTTGCGAGCATCGCTTTGCTAGGGTGGATCCCCATTCTCTCTGCTTGGAGTGTCTGGGACCGGATCACCGGTGGGATTTGTGTTTCTTCTGCGACTCCCTTTTGGTCCGGGCACTTTAACAGCGTCTTCGTAGGTGGGAGGAAATCTTCCAGAAGGTTCCTCCATCGCATTTCCAACTTTTCATTGATGGAAAGAAGAGACGCCCGGTAAGTTGTTTACTTTTCAGGGCACCCTGGCCGGGGGAATCCTTCCCAGGGTCCTCCAGGTCCGGAAGGGGCTTCAAAAGCTCTGCTACCGGGGTTATCCCTGAGGTGCCTTGCAGGCCTAATAGGCGTACCAGGGTTTTCTCCGAGGGTTTCTGCAAGGGCCCTGCCTATACCGGATCACGATCCGAGGTTCAACGATCAGATGCTAATAGCCAGCATGGTCGTGCTGAGCGTTGGGTACTGGAGTTCGCTCCAATGTCTCCTTGTTAGGAACTTCCCGCACAGACAGCGTGCTCGGATGCCACTACCATATTCGGCCTCGCTTCCTCCTACATCTGCCCCATTGGTCTATGTGGACCCGGTGGGTGGCGGGACTTCTTGGCAACCCTCTTCACTGCATTCGTGGGGTTATGCCCCTCATGAGAGGAATTTTTTGGAAAATTTCAGAGTCTAATGAACTCTGATCCCATTAAGGGCCTCTTTAGAGGAATCTGCCCTCAGACTCCATTGCTTGCTCCGACGTTCAGGTTACGGTGCCTGTCGCCCCAGCGGTGGCTCCTCCTCTTCCTCCCGGCCCTCCTCCGGCTCTTCCGCCTCTGCCTCCCTTGTCACTGGTGGACAAGTCCTCAGCAGAGTGTGATGTCAATCTGACGCCTGTCGCGTCGCAGTTGGGGGACCCGGATGCTCCAGATGACCCCTTGAAAGATCAGGGTAGTGAAGACAAGCCCCGCTCTGTCAGTGCATTTCACAACCGGGTACTGGACATGTCACTCCTGGACATACCAGTGCCTGAGGCTCTCGCTCCGCAGGAAGGGGTTGCTTTCTGGGGCGCTAACCTTGTCTCCACAGGAGCGCCCCAGCCTGTTCCTCCAGAGGGACGTCCTGGCTGCGGCCCGCAAGGTCTGGGATAAGCCCCATACCGGGCTACACATAAATAAAAGGATTGACGCCCGTTATAGGCTTCACACCTCCGAGGAAGTAGCCTTGGCGTCATGTTCGCTCCCGTCCTTGACAGTGGTAGCGGCTGCCACTATGCAATCTAAGCCGGCTTCTGCGACTTCCGCAGCTGTGGGCCAGGTTCTGTCCAAGGAGGACAAATTACTCAATTCCTTGGGCAAGAAGATTTTTGCCAACTTGGCGCTGCAGTTGCATCAGGCTAACACAGAGCTGTGGAGAGATTTGGCTGGCTTGCAGGAGTTCATTCCTGTTGACAGGCTAGAAGACTTTAAAGGCGGCTTATCAGATGCCAGGGTGTTGGCGCAGGATATGCTAGAGGCTGCTGCGCACCATGTTGACACCTCGGCTCGTGGCATCATGATGGGGGTGGACACCTCTTGTCAGGCTTGGCTACATGCAACAAAGTTTTTGAAGGAGGTCCAAGATAAAGTTCTGGACCTGCCTTTTGATGGCAAAGAGTTATTTCATTCTTCAACGGATGATGAGCTCAACTAGACTTAAGCGACCACGCAAAATGCCAAGTCTCTGTCGCTGCTCGTGAAGGCCCCAGTCAAAGGTCAGAGATCTGTGTCCCTATCTCCATCCTCTTCAGGCTTCAGAGGGTTCCACGATCGCAGGTCACACAGGACTGATCCTCCGCCAGGTAACTCCCACCGGAGGCAGCAACGTGGCCGGTTTTTCTCTCGATCGTCAGCCTCCACTTCAGGGACAGGTAGTCTCTCCGCGGAAAAGTCTGCAAAATATTTTTTGACGCTCGCACAAGACTCCGGTGGGAGGACGAATCTCGTCTCATCTGGATGCGTGGCAAACCGTCACCGACGACCGGTGGGTTTTGTCCATCGCTCGGCGGGCTTCCGCTTGCCCACTTCTACCCCCACCCTTCAGTCCTCCCTTTCAGCAGTCGGGGACACCCTCCCTCAGAGCCGAGGTCCAGAAGCTTCTAGAGCTCAGGGCGATAGAACCCGGAACGAGGAGAGGGCTTCTACTCTTGTCGGTTTACAGTGTCAAAACCCAACCAGGCTGGCCTGCGCACCATTCTAGACCTTTCCCAGTTCAACCTTTCTCTTCCCCAAGAGAAATCCAAGATGATTACGCCTGCCAAATAAAGTCCTCTCTTTAGCGGTGTGGACCTTCAGGATGCTTATATGCATATCCTGATCTGGACCCTGTATCAGAAATATCTGCGGTTCTCCCTGGGAGAGGAGCACTATCAGTTTTGAGTGCTCCCTTTTGATCTAAGCTCTGTCCTGCGTATCTTCACAAAGATGATGTCAGTCATTGCAGCTTTTTTAAGGCTACAGGGTATTCATGTGTATCCGTATTTGGACGACTGGCTCCTGTGCAGTCCCTGTCCAGTGAAAGCCTCGCCAATCTTCAGTCTCTCCTTCAGCTCCTGTTCAGTCTTGGGCTGTTGGTGAACGGGCGGAAATCCTCCATGACGATCTCTCAGGACCTGATATTCCTGGGTTTCCATTGGAACACGATCGACTGCAGAGTGTACTTGGCGGTGGACATGATGGTGCATCTGTTAACCACGTTTCAATCAGAGAGCATGTCTGCCTGGTGGTTCCAGAGGCTTCTGGGCCTCATGACCTTGTGCGTGCTTGCTCTTCCCCTGGCGCGTCTCAAGATGCGACTTATGCAGTTGGCTCTTCGGATCCAGTACCCGGACACCAAAATAATCCCGGTTCCACCCTACATGTCAGATCTCCTTTGGTGGTCTTCTTCCAGCAATCTGTTGGTGTGTGCGCCCTTTCAGGAGCCCTCCCCCAGGTAACCATTACGCCTGACTCCTCCCTTTATTGAGTGGGGCGTGACAATGGATCATCTTCAGGTTTTCCACCTGTGGTCGCCGCAGGACAGACAACTTCACATAAATTATCTGGAACTTCTGGCGATTTACCTGGTGCTCAAAGCGTTCAAGCCAGGGATTGTGAACAAGGTGGGCCGCATCTGCACGGACAATGCGGTATCCATGTTTTACGTCAACAAGAAGGGGGGGTACTAGGTCACCTCCCGTTGTAGATCTAACCATTCAGATTTGGGAGTGGGATGTCCAGCATGGTGTTTGGCTGTTGGCGGTACACATTCCGGGCCAGCTGAATGTAACAGCAGACTCTCTCAGCCGGCGAGTGGTGGTCAGCTACGAGTGGGAGCTGAACACCGAGATCCTCTCTGAAATTTTTCGTCATTGGGGCACTCCAGAAGTGGACCTCCTTTGCAACGTCATTGAACAGGAAACTTCCTCTTTATGCTTCCAGGAACGGGCTCTGAGCCTCTTCCCTGGGGGATGCTCTCGAAATTCTGTGGCACAACATGAGGGCCTACGCCTTTGCGCCTCTTCCTCTGATTCACTGGGCGCTATGCAAGCTCAGGAACACGTCGAATTGCACTCTCCTGTTCATAGCCCCGTGGTGGCCAGCCAGAATCTGTTTTTAGGAGCTTCAGCATCTGTCAGTCTGCTCACCGGTCAGGCTTCCGCTGATTCCCAACCTGCTACACCAGAGCAATTAGCAGTTGTGGCACCCCTCCCCACAATCATTCAGCTTGGCGGCCTGGTGCCTGAGTTCAAATCTTTAGAGAGTTTAAATTTGTCCGTGGATAATATGCATATTATCCAAGCAGCTAGAAAACCTTCGACCAGGTCTCAGTGTAGGAGCAAATGGCTCAGTTTCTGTCACTGGTGTTTAGCAAAAAAGCTGGACCACAGAGAAGCTGCTATCGACACAGTGCTGTCTTTCATTTCTCATCTGGCAGCTTCAGGAATGCATGTTTTGTCTTGTAGGACTTATTTGTCGGCTAGTGCCGCCGATCTGTCGACGACTCTTGCTCTTTTTCTTTGACAAACCCTGTCATTAAAAGGCACTTTGCAGGTCTGTTGCATCTGTATCCACCTGTGCGCAGCCCACATCCTAAGTGGGATCTAAATGTGGTCCTTACTGCTTTATGTCATAAACCCTTTGAACCCATGGCTACGGCAGACTTGAAATTCCTTTCATGGAAAATGGCCTTTCTGATTGCGGTAACTTCGGCAAGGCGTGTAAGCGAGCTTCAGGCCTTGTCAGTAGAACATCCATTCCTCACCTTTCACAAGGATAAGGTTGTCCTCCGGACCAATCCCTCTTTCCTTCAGAAGGTGGTATATGATTTTCATCTGAACCAGTATATTTCCTTATCAGTTTTCTTCCCAGAACCAGCTTCAGATGCTGAGAGGGTTCTGCATAATTTGGATGTAAGGCGAGCTCTTAAATTTTATTTCCACAGAACATCTAATCTTGGGAGCTCTTGCCAGCTCTTGGTGACCTTAGGGGACCCAAAAGGAAAACCGGCTTCGAAGGCAACTATCTCCCGATGGATTGGTTCCTGTATCTCTGAAGCGTATTCCGTTCCGGGCCTTCAGCCTCCAAAGGGAATTCATGGCCATCTTGTGCGGGGCAAGGCAGCTGCCATTGCCTTCCAACAATATGTTCCCTGGGAAACCATTGCCAAGGCAGCCACGTGTGCTTCCCCATCAGCTTTTGTGAAGCATTACTGCTTAGACCTGAGCTCCAGGGCTGATGTGATGCTCAGTTTTGGCAAGCTGTTCTTGAAAACCTCTTTCAGTAAATGCGTTCCATCCACTCGTTATCTTGTAAGGAGTGCTTGGTAATCTCCCAAAAGTATGGAGTAAAGGGGACGGAACGTAGAAGTATAATAAAGTTACTCACCGTAGTGACTACCTTACTCCTAGCCCATAGTCCCCTTTCCTCCAGACGCCTGCTGGCCGTCCCCCCCAATAATCCTCTATTGTTGCTTAAATGGTCGCAGACCTGGCGATAGAAATGGACTGAAGGGCGATGCGCTGGCAAAGCTAAGGAGGGCAGTGTTACGGCGCGTGCGGTACCCCGTGTAAAAAGAGAAGGCCGACACATTTTCCAATTTGATGCTTTTTTACAAAATGCTCCGGTCCCGTCCCACAGGACGGAATGTCCCAAAAGTATGGAGAAAAGGGGACTATGGATTAGGAGTAAGGTAGTCACTACGGTGAGTAACTTTATTATTCGTCCTTCGGGTGTAGATAAATGTTCCCAATAAGGAGTTTTGATTTCCCCCCTCTTACCCCTGCTGCCCTGTGTAATGGATGTCCATAGAAGTTGGTCTGTTGGTGAGGTAATGTGTACCGGTGTCCAATTGCCAGAACTGCATACCAGGGTGGCTAAACCCTTGCGTGGGTGGCCAGAGCCCTCACTTTTGGCTGGTAGAATTTTAACCCAGTATTCCGGGATGTGCTTCACTAATAGAAGTTCTTCCAGTAGCCATGTCTACTGGTGGCATAGTATATCAATGGTTTTTAGACAGCCTACGCAGTCTGGATCATCTAGTTTATTAGCCACTTCTGCCACTTTCCAGCTCAACAAACGAACTACAGGAGATATATTTTCTTGGTAATTTGAAATAAAGCATTTGTTCTTGAAGTAAACAGATGTGCCATTCGCCTTTTTGATGTCCTTTTCACAATGAGTTTAATGGGGTCTTCAATTTCCTGGTCTTAAGAAAGCAAAGCTCTGCAGAAACAGTTACTGTGAACCAAAGTTCATGGGTCAGGTACACAATACATAAAAGCTACATGAGATAGTTTGTGTCCGATGTAGCCGAAATTTGCCATTTGTCTTGTCTTTATATATAACTACTCTAAAATAGTAAACTATTCTCTTAATAAATATACTAAACCTTTCATGTGATTTGCGATTAATGATTAGTTCATCATTTCCTTGTTGAATACTAAAATACAAGTTGCACAGTTTATGATATTCCTTTTTACATGGCACTACAAATACAGGCACGCCATAAAGCACTTGGTCTTGACAAGTTTAACATTAATGGCATATTTAATTTTAAAGCTACTGCGTTTTCACATTGTTTAATGGAAAGAATGACATCCAATCACATAATACCCAAAAGACAGACATTTCCTTTGTTCTCTCTCTGTAGTGATCCTTCTTCAGCCTGTAATCCTGATTCTCAGATCGCTCAGCTTCTTTATGGATATTGGAGTCTGAGCTTCCAAGGTTGCAGTCATTAGGCATCAGGCCATATCAGTTGGCTGGGGGGTGGAAGAAAGCTTTCTGGGATCTCCCATATTCCATCTCTATATTCTGCAGTATGGCACAGGTGATATTACCTTGGCCCCAAAATACTTTACCCCACTCACCAGCCATCTGCCTGGAACTTTATCACAGCACCATGTCGGAAGCGACAGAAATCTGCACCCAAGAGATGATGTTTCTGTAACCTCTGTAAATCCAAACTCCTTGCATGGTAGCAGTGGAGGAAGTCCGAGATCCTGTGGCTTCTTTTCAATGCTCTTTGCACAGTGCCAAAGAACAACCAGGTTTACTTGCTGTCAGGTTCTGGATGCATCCTGCAGAAGTTGTTGAACCCCACAGTCCATCAGAAGCATCTAAAGCACAATCCATGAATGTTGAGACTTCATCTTTGCTCGCAAGGGAAAGGCGAAATTGACAAAATAACAACAAAGCAGACACTCTCTCTCTTGTAAACTCCTGGAGTTGAGATCTGAAAAGAGATCAGGGAATCTTTAGTATAACTTTCGCTAAGCCCCCAAATCTTCTTCTTTACTCTCTGCCCTACTCCTTGCCTTCTATGCTAAATCTCCCTGGATACTCATGCAGACTTTCACAGTTTAATGGGGGACACTTTTGTCTTTTCTTCAGAAGAGTTTTACTTTTGTTTTTTTATGCTCTGCAGGGAACTCCAAATTCTTCCCAACTCGTAGTTTCTTAAGATTTTTTCCCAGGGAGAGCCTTGCTGAAGCCACCTAACTATACTACCCTAATCTTACCCTAAAATAACTACAAACACTCTGTTTACTCTCTTCTCAGAATTTTAGACTCGGCTTCTTGTTATTCCCGTATATGCATGCTAGACGCTTCTCTCCCAAGGCTGTGTTAATCGCACCTGAAAGGGCACTTCTCCACTTGGATTGCCCACTCTCACCACACGTAGAAGCACTTGAATCAATTTGCGAACCTGTATCCCCTGCACTTCCCACCTCAATGCCCAGGGCACGAGGACACTAAACTTCTCACTAAGGTACTAACGCTGGAGGAGTGCTGTGTCATTTCTTCTTTTTAAAAACAAATGCTGTTTAAATGTTCAATGTCTTTCTCTTTTCGCTGGAGTGACCGGCTACAAAAAACTGCTCAATATCTCTATGGCGCAAATTGCTCCCCGATTGACATTTAACCTTATTGTTTCTATCCAAACTGCTTGTTCACACAAATTTACTAATTGGAATCCCTGCCATGCGATTTGGAACTTGGCCCACAATGGATGGCCTCCTTCATCCAAATTCTAAATAGTGCCCCCTGAGTAATCCTGCTGCTCATAAGAAACTTGTCCTGTCCTCTGAAGATCTTCTGATGAAAGGCAGTCAGAGTTCCAACTTGCCCTCACCTCTAGCTGGTTCCAGTCCTCTCCTCCATCTTGGATTGGGCAAACCCCTACTTCCTGAAAACAAGTTATGTTAAGGAAAATATCAGAAATCGCCCTATCCTCAGAACTCCCTAGCAACTTCCACAAAGCCCTTAACTAATAATATACTCTCCTGTACGTGTCCTACCTGACACCTGCACATGACTTTACCTTTAACACTTTTATGCCGAAAAAGAAGTTCATTGTGATCAACAGAGTGCATATTTGATTCTTTCTGTCCGGGGATTAGATTGACACTTCTTTTCCCATCTCAAGCCTTACCCCCATCAGTTTGGCCTGATGTACACCAATAAGCTCAGGCATGTTTTAGATCCTCAGTCTTCCTCTTTGCACACTGGCCATCAAGCTTTGGAAATGAGGAATTTCAGGCTGCATGTAATGGGATTACCTCTACTTTAACCGTTCTACCAAATCACAGGTAACTGAAAACGAGCAGTAATTTTCCTGGTGCTAATTCATCTAGTTGAATTAACCCACAAAAATAAAACGTTCAATCTACAGTATTACAAGGTGAATCCCCACCAAAACAAGCAGCCATTCCTCCAAAAACTCAGTGCAGTTACCTCCACCTACGACATGTAGGTAAATATATCCAGGTGATAGAAATTAACTTATAGGTGCACCCAGTAGACCATGAAAGTGCATGTCAGGGCTACACCTTTCCCACAGACTTTCAGCGCTATGCAGCAGCTAACTTTGAGCTCCAGAATCTCATGCTATTCATTGAGCTGCTGACGCATGCACAGCAGCAGTGTTGTATGGGATCAGGCCATCACCCTGGACGTTCACTGATGGGCAGCTTATTATATTGTTCCATCTGAACAGCAAGACTATATCTGACCTACTCGCCCTGATAAAGGCAGACATAGAGAGCAGGATCAACATAAGAACGGCCATCCCATCACTGCTAAAGCTGGTTTCCGGTTTTGCACTATTTGCCGCTACCACTTTTCAGCACACTGGGCATGCTGCATGTTATGTTGCAGCCCACGTTTTCCATAGAGCTTAGACAGGTACTAGATGCGCTCATGCAGCATGCGCCTCAGCACATCGCCCTGTCCATACCCCACTTTCCAAATGTCATAGCACACACATTAGTGGTCCCCCAGGTGTTGAAAGAGATGCACCGGAAAGTACAGCATTCCGTAAACTTAAGTGACCTGTGATACCATGTGCCACTGTTGCGCCGGTTTCACGGGTTCCACCCGTGATGCCATGGTCCTGCGTTACATCACAATACCTGCATACAACAGAGTTGGATCCCAGGTAAGTAGAAACACTGTCAAACAAGCCATACATGGGTCACAAATGAGAAGAGAAAGAATGATTGGAAGGAGTAGTTTCTTATGAAATGCATAAGTAATGCACGCTCGGCACCTGTCTTGTGGACGATGGACCTGTTCTGTCAGACACAACATAAGAAGTTAGACATCATCAGATCAGACGCACCCCTGCATGACAATGTGAGGCCATGACACGTATAATCCCTCAAATACCAAGCTGGAACTACAGTTACCACTTAGGATAACTATTCAGGCACAGAAGAGTGTAAGGTGAGCATGCAGCAAAGACAGATCGTGTTCTGAAGGCTGCACCCAATGAATGGCTAAGTTCATAATATGTATCCTAAAGTGCAACTTCATATCAGAAAGCATAATGGAGCTAATGAATGAGTGCCTGATAACGAAGATTGACTAAGAACATTGCCATTAGCAATCCATTGAAGGTGCTTAGGTGTTATATCTGGTGGGTCAGCAATGGTCCAAATGGGGGTTTCCTGTATTGAAGACCTACTTCATGATGCCCATTATTTCATTGCCAGCGATATTACTGAGGGACACAAACACTAATAGTGTGTTTTACCATGTTTCACTTTTATATTGGCATCAATGAGGATTATTGTACATCATCCATCATGCATCTTCATTGTTTGTGCAGGTGAGTCGTACTATCCTTCACTCCTGTGGCTAATGACACCTGTCCAGAACTTTCAGACAGTACAGGTGGCATATAGTGAGGTGCACATGAGGCTGTTTATTGAGCGTGCGTTTGGTCTGATCAGGGGCCTAATGTACAGGATAGGCCAGACAGAGTTGGCAAAATATTTGTTGTATTTGGCATACTGGACAACATGTGCACCAGTAGCTATATCCCCCCATGTGGTGAGATTTCATAATTATAGTGTGCCCAATATGAATAATGAACTACTGTAATACTTTTAGTATTTTAACAATTAACTACTTCTATTTATCTAATGTCCTTATAATTTCAGACAATCGGAACAAGAGACATTTTATTGTCAAGTACACTAATCAAGCTGGTTGAATCATGTATAGATGTGTCTATAATTTTAATAGAATATGTATGTTATTTAGACATAACCAAAACACTGTGCATTGAATTTGTGTCACCCAGAAGAATGCTTGGTCAGGAGGATTGTTTGGACCATTACAGCGAAACCTGGCTGGCAACACTTGTATGATTGGAATAATGATAGCCACAAACGAATTGGGCTGAGCAGAGATACGAGATGCTACTATAAAACTATAAATGGAGAATTCCTGTTACATATCCTTGTGTGCCATGTATTAATGGATTCTTATGTGAAAACATTGGACACGTCAATGTGTGTTTGTGTTTTTTTTAATGTTATGTCTAAAAGAAATGTGATATCAAGATTGTATAGAAGGTTGCGATATGTCTAGTGCATATGTATCAAAAATGTCAAAGGAGAAGCAATAGTTTTGTATAATTAAATAGTTGTCTTCATCCAGTGGAGTTATATGATATGGCATTTATAACGCTCCTATACACAGGTGTTTCAAGGCATGATGAGGCAAGGGAGGGGAACAGAGGGAAGACAGACAACGATCCTACTAGGCCAGGTGTCATTCAGATCGCGCAAGTAAATGGAAAGGGGCAGAGGACAGTGCAGCACAAGGGATAAGAAATAATAACAATGGGTAAGGTACGGCCAGCAGGTGGCAAGTGCAAGGATTAGTGCAGACAACAGGTGTCAAGTGCCGGTAGTGGGACTGTTGGGATACAGAACAGTCCCCAAGTGCAGGGTTGCCAGGAGGGCAGTGCAGGAGTGCAACTGGCAGGGAGGGGAGGAACCTGGTCCCGAGATCACAGGGCGGCCAGGCAACCAGTGCAAAGTCGGTGTCAGCCAGGAAGTCAGCAAGGGGGAGGAGGAGAAAAAGCAGAAGCAAAGAGAAAGGTTTTGAGATGTTTCTGGAACCGAAGATGATTCTCCTCAAGTTTCAGGGAGCCTGTTTCAGAGGGAGGCCCCAGCCGAAACAGAGATCTACCACCAACTCTTTGCTTGGAGAAACGACTGACCCTGAGGGAGTTTGAGGCAGATGAGCTAAGAGCTCGAGAAGGAAGGTATTTAGGAAAAGAGAGTTGAAGGTATTGAGGCCCCAGGCCCCAGAAGGCCTTGTGGACGATGCAGCGGGTTTTGAATTTAATCCTCGCAGCCACAGGGAGCCAGTGTAGAGATTACTGTCCGGGGGAGATACGATCCCTGGGCTTGAGGCCAAGGACAAGTCTTGCAGTCCTGTTCTGGATAAGTTGCAGAGGGCGGAGAGTAGAAGCAGCCAGATTTAGAAAGAGGCTGCTGCAGTAGTCCAGCTTAGAGAGAACCAGAGCTCTGAAGACAGTGAGCTTCTGGGGGAAGGAGAGGAGAGGAAGAATACCTCTGAGGAGGTGCAGTTGGTAGTGTGACTTCTTAGAGACGTCAGAGATGTGAGAGGAGAAGGAGAGTGTAGAGTCGAAGATGACCCCGAGGTTTTTAGCCACACAGGTGGCAGCAGGAAGAGGGCCAAGAGAGGCTGGCCAGAGGGCTACAGGAAAGGAGGGAGTGGGAGTGCCATTGAGGAGAATCTCAGTCTTACTGGCATTAAGGCAAAGGTCATTGGCGGCACACCACTCCTGGATAGTAGACAGACAGTCAGATATGAGGGAAGTAGAGGAGGAGCCCGAGGGTAGCCTGAAAATGAGCTGGGTGTCATCCGCATAACACTGAAAGTTGGGGCAGAGAGCGGCGATGCGGTGGGCCAAGAGTGCCAGGTATTGGTTGAAGAGCCAGTGAGAGAGGTTAGACAGCTGGGGGACACCACAGGTAGAGAAAAAGATAGCGGAGAGATAGGACCCAAGTTGGACCTGAGAGGATCGGTCGCAGAGGAAAGAAGTCAGCCATGCCAGAGCCTGACCCGTGATACCCAGGTTATCATGGAGACGGTTGAGCAGGATGGCGTGGTTGACAGTGTCAAAGGCACAAAAGAGATCAAGCAGGATGAGGACGCAAGGAATGTTAGAGTCAAGATTGGAGAGCAGGTCTTCACGGATTTTCAGGAGAGCAGTTTCCGTGCTTCTGGCGGCTCTGAAGCCAGACTGATGGTCATGGAGACACCCAACAGAGTCAGTGTGGAGATTAAGCTGGGAGATGGCCAGTTTCTCCAGGAGCTTGCCCAGGAAGGGAGTGATGGAGATTGGGCGATAGTTGGCTGGGCAAGAGGGGTCGGCAGTAGTTTTCTTAAGAAGAAGGTGCACAAGGAAGTGCATTAGGGGGGTTGGGAAGACTCCAGTGGTGAAGGAGTGATTGCAGAAGTAAGCCAGGGCAGGAGCCAGAGAGTCAATGTGGTCCTTGCTAGTTTTAGCGGAACAGGGGTGAACCTGTTTCGACGAGACTTTCAAAGATCGTACTTGTCTAGAAACCTTGTCTGCGGAGAACAGGGGAAAGGCAGAGAAGTAGGGAGGAGAGGTGGCTGCAGAATAGCCAGAAGAAGAGTAGGGAGTGGGGGGGAGGGGATAGGAGGAGAGAGAGGACTGGAGATCCTGAGTTTTAGAGATGAAGTGAGACGCCAGTGCCGTACAGCTTGCCTGGAAGGGGAAAGGAGAGGTAGAGACTATGGCAGGATTTGCCAGTTCCTTGCAGATTTTAAAGAGTTCAGCCGAGTTGTTTGATGCTGCAGAGACGCGGGCTTGGATATGCACTCTCCTTGTTTAGGACAGAGACTCGGTATTGCCTTTGCAGCAGGCGGCCAGAGGATATACATGAAGCACGCCATTTCCTCTCGGCCACCCTACACTTGCGTTTTAGGGTGACGAGGTCAGTGTCGTACCAAGAGTTGCACTTGGCTTTGGACTTCAGGCGGATTCTCATGACCGGGGCAAGGATATCAAGAGTATCAGAAATAGCAGAGTTGAGAGGACTGTGTCAGGATGAGAGTCAGCCAGGGGTCAAGGGGGGGTGAGAAGGTGGCGGCGAACGCCTCAGCTGACACACACACTTCATGGGTCGAATGACCGAGAAGGTGGGTGGCAGTGATGGAAGTGGTTTGGCCTAGGTGGGTGAGGGGGCGAGGTGGGAGGAGAAGAGAAAGTGATCACTCCAGGAGAGAGCAGTGGTGAGAGGGACAGAGAGGGGAAGGTCTGAGGAGATAACATCAAGAGTGTGCCCTGCAGAATGAGTTGGGCCAGAGGGGAGAATAGTGAGAGAGAGAGTCGCAGAGGTCGCAAAAGAGTCCAGAGGGAGGACTAGAAGCATCTAGGTGGATGTTGAAGTCTCCAAGAAGGAGGAGTTGATTAGTTGAAGCCAGGAGTGAGGAGAAGAGGTCTGCCCACTCCGTGAGGAAGGATGAAATCTGACCATGTGGCCGATAGATAGTAGCCACGATAAGTGAGTGGCTAGGGGAGCGAGAGAGCCTGCATAGGAGTGACAGAGGCAGGAATCCACTCGGGGAAGATCAGGACTACATCCCCACCATAGCGGTTGGCCCTTGGTGCGGAGAGGATCTTGTAGCGGTCGGGTAAGAGTGAATCAAAGCTTGTGACAGAGCTGGCCGTGAACCCTGTCCTGGTGAGACCGAGGACATCAAGGTCTAGTTCATCCAGAAGGCGGCAGATATCAGAGGAGCGTTTGACAGCAGAGCGAGAGTTTAGAGTGGCAAGATGGAGATAGTTGCCATCCTTGAAGAATTTCCGGGGAGGGGTACTGATCAGAGTTAAGCCCTGCGGAGGTGGTGAAGGAGCTTAGAGTGAAGGGGCCGGCAAGGTAGCCAGGGAGGAGGCAGAAGGGGGAGACAAGGTAGTCAAGGAAAGGGAAGAGGGGACAGCAGGAGAAGGAAGGAAGTTGATGAGGCGCAGGAAGCGTCTATCAAAGAGGTGAAGGTTAGCCTGAGGTCCTTGGACCAGGACGGTCCCATTGGAGTAGACATTTATGATGACTTTAGAGGAAAGGAAGGATGCAAGAAGGGTGTCCCAGCGGGTGCCACCATTAATGGGAGAAGAGGAGAAGGGGGAGAGCACAGAGACCATATGAAGGGTCCATAGGTCTGGCGAAGGCACGACAAAGAGGATGTCAATGAGAGTTTCCTTAGAGGAGGCACTGGTATAGGAGTCGGCGATAGGGAGGCCTGCGTTGGAGACCAGGATGTCCTTTTTAAACTTTTTCCTACCAGCTTTAGTGAGGAGAGCAGGATAGTCAATAGAGAAGCAGTTAGAAAAGATAGGAGAGACAGAGAGCACCATAGAGTAAGTGGGAGAGGGTGGAAGGGAAGAACTAGCGAAGGCCAGTGGAGGAGGCAGACCAAAAAGCGGGAGGCAAGGCAGGTTGCGCAATAGGACAGACGACAACACTCAAGAAGGAGTTATTAAAAAAAAAATGTGTCAGTTTGAGACAGGTAGGAGGGCTCACTTAAGTTTGAGAATCCTAAAAAGGGGAGAAAGGCCTAGGTTTGACAATGCATTTTAAATACTGATACAGTGCAAATTGTAAACGACAGTGGGAGAAAAACCACCTAAGTTTGAGAATCCTAAAAAAGGAGAAAGGCCTAGGTTTCACAATGCAGGGTTTCACAATAGGAGTAGAACGTCTGATACACAGGTTAAGAGGACAATCGTAATGCAATTTTGAGAACACAGGAGAGAACACCTATGGTTGTAATGTAATCATAACTTCAGAGATTTCACCATTTATCCAATTGACCTTTTAGAAATGAAGATAAGGACCTCATTGGATGAATAGAATCAAGTTGATTGAACGAGTATTAAAGTAGTACTCTATTCTCCTTGGGGACACTATGATTGTGAATTGTTTGGTTGCTTATCCCTAGTGCTACAGGATAGGTTTGGGGTAGTCCTATGTACTGGAAGTGCCTGGATGGTGACGTGGTGGCCTCAGAGGAGGATGTCAACATGCATGATGGGGACCACATGCCACCATGGCTGTGTGGAAGGCATGGACTGATGCATTATGTTATGTTACGGTAAAGGTATTTATATAGCGCACCGTTACCAATGGAATTGGTCCCCAGGTGCTCTGGTGGGTCTGTAAACCGGAAGGTAGGGTTAGTCGGGAGGAGGGGAGTAGGAGAGTAGGAGAAGTTATGAGCTGTTAGCAGCTTCAGCTCGGTACACACTGAGTGCTGGGCTTTGGTGCAAGTATCAGATCCGGCGAAACCTCATGTGCTGTGGGTGCTGTTTGTGTTTTTTTTGTGGTGTGGTAAAGTGCGTGGGGATTGCTGGGAGCGAAATGGTTGTGTTAACTTTGTGTGGGTTAAGTATGCAGAAAGTCAGGGATTGGTTTAGTGGGGTCTGCATCCTGATGCCAGGTTTGATGTCAGGTACTTCTGGTCCCGTTCGGGCTGTATCCCTGTGGGTGGGGTTGTTGCTGGTTCCTTATGGGCCGTTTTGCTGTGCTGGTGCTGCGGTGATCCATTTTTATCGTAGTGAGTATTGTATGGAGTGCTTACCATCTCCTACCATGGAGCGAAAGGTGTGTCTGAACCTTTCAAACGCCGACACCGCTGCAATTTGAGTTACCTGAACGCATGGTTTTAAGAAGGTAGACGCAAACGAACACAATAAGGCCCAGAGATAAAGCCCTGAAGATGGAGAATCGCTCCGAAATGCATAGGCTCTCTGACCATGTATAAGCCTAGAAAAGGATTCTAACAAATGAAGAATTAGTCTTTAGTGACAATAACTCATGATGAATAAAAGAATTAATGTTTATAACTGAAACAACTAAAAGAAGTCTTGATATGTAAAGCTAATATACTGTAGAGAATTACTAAAGGACTAATGAATATATGCAATTTTTGATAAAGAAAAGGAACTTTGAGTAAAAAGCAAGCTCGTTTGGAGTACTGTGAGAGCGCCAGACATAGTTGGGTGAGTCCACCCATTTTTTTTGCAAGGTAGCATTATGAATGTGTGTCCTGGTGTCTTAAGGATCACAACAGTCCGGCTGCTCCACTTAGAATAAACTATTTTTGTTTATGAAAAAGGAACTATTATATTATAAAGAACACAGTGGTGCCCACCTCTAGACCTCTGTTGTTGAACCTTGTCTTATGCCTCATGAACTGATAGAGAACCTTTTTCAAACGTGTGTGTGTGTGTGTGTGTGTGTGTTTGTGTGTGTGTGTGTACGTGTGTGAGTGTGTGTACGTGTGTGTGTGTGTGTGTGTACGTGTGTGTGTGTACGTGTGTGTGTGTACCTCGGTATAAAGCTATCGGAGTGCACTCCAGAAAACAGACCCGCGTAGAAATTCCACACTGGACCGAGAGTTTCAAGAAGACCAACGAAGCTCCAAGCATCCAAAATATTTTTTAATCAATTAGATGCAATGGACAGAAGAGAAGTGGACGAAAAAACGACGCATTTCGCGGCAAAGCTGACCGCTTGATCACGTTTAGGGTACAGAAACAAAGAAGGACATTTAAACCTTGCGCGCTCTCTATGGTGAGCATGGATAGAGTAACGTGCACCACAATTGTAAGCATGCATTTGCACAAAATCCGCCATGTTTAAACATGTTGTGAACCCAAGTGGGTCGTGTGAAATACACTAAAATGCATGAAAACACATTTGTTAAAAGCATCAAATAGACTAATAGTGTTTCTCTTTTCTCAGCATATAGAACATACACAATAAACATTATTATGTTCACAATTTGCAAATGCTACACATTTTTTGTTTTAGTTTCATGCTGGAATTTCCACGTGTTGAGTCTGCTCTTAACATAGAGCTAGTCATTAACCATGTTATTTAATTCGGACATTATGAACTATGTCCGCATTAGTTTATACATCAAACACGTGTATGAACTGTATAGTAAGTGCACAAACAAATGGCCAGTTAATTTTTAAACAAGTGTTTGTCGTAAACCAGGTTACTTGGCAAGATGAAAATTGTTGTTCCTAAAATTCAAATGCAGATTTCAAAGAACAATATCACAACGTAATATGTGTGGGTTATTGGAGTACTTGTCCAAACGATTACTTATGATCTAGGCATTACCTATTTAAAGTGCAAATGCCTTTAGACTGCCTGTGTAATTAAGCCGAAGCCAGTCTGTTGCTAATGAAGAGCTCAGGGCATAAAGAAGCAGCTTTTTGGATATACCACGTATAGAAATGCATAAAGTGCAAGTGCCTATGTGCAAAATTGCAATAGCTTACCCAGATGAGTAAAGTGCAAATAGCAATATAGCAGCTGATAAGGTATCCTTTATGAAGGTATATAAGGTGCTTAGTGCATGCAGTGCCTAAGTATTTAATTGAAAAAAAACCCACACTGTCATTTGAATAATAGTGCAATTAAAATACATGGCTGCGACAATAGATAAAACCTTAGTGGTAAAAACACAGAAAATGATATGCTGGCTGTATGTGTATTGGAGAAAAGACATATTAAGTACACTGTAATAAAATGCAATCACAGGTTTAACTAATGTTCCTAAATAATGATGCTTGTGAATCTGGTTAGAATCACATGCTGTGCATATAGTCCAACATCTAGTGGAAATCGCAGAGTATTGCATCTTTATTTCGAAGATCAAAAGGGGACGTTGACATGGGCGTGACTGTAACACTACCCCTAATGTGATGTGTAGTGTACCCAAAATCCCTCACGCGTCAAGTTCCCTCAGATTGTGGGCGGCCTACGCTATGCAGGCCAAAAGCTAATCCCCCGTTGGTGCAGTCGCTTCGGATGATGAGGAATCCGTCGGCAGCCATGGCTCCGAAATTGGAAGCCATCGACCTCTCAGCAGAGCCTTCAGGCTCCCAGATGCCCATCCGCGACAGACAGGCCACAGACAGGCCACCAGCTCTACTATGGGGAGTTCACACCCCGGTGACAAGGGCACCCACACATCACGAATAAAAAAAACACACAACCCCTAAGGCCTCTTCGACAGAGTCGAAGAAGCGCACAGCGCCAACAGGGCTGCTGAATTTCAATGGCGCCTACCGAACCTTGCGGTTCTGTGCCCTCCACGCAACCGCTTTCACAGCATGCGACTGGGCATTCCTCTGAAAAGGGCATTCACCCTAAAAAAACATACCAGCGTTGACACACCGTCCAAGGGTGCACAAGCACCTAAGGCACGTTGAGACCTTCGATTGAACCGCCAAAAATTTGCAAAAGCCTTGTAGCTCATCGAGAGTAGTATTCTGAAGCCACACATCCTCTCTCTAATGCCTTATTTGGGAAAATCTCCCCCTTCTTGGCAACCTTTTCCACCTTTAGACCCTTCTGATTCCCTATAAATCAGGGAGAGATTTGAACAATACATGGACAAAATGGCCGAGTATAATGACTTTTCTGACATGTACATTACACCCTAAAGGCCCAGGGAAGAGGACTCCTGCCCCATTCCTTACAAAATGCAGAAATTCCCCATCTCTGCACAGGGACACCCGGAGGATATCTTGGATGTCCCAGAGGACCCAACACAGAAAGATACCCATAAGTAGATTAATCCCTTTGCACAAGACACAGCTGATCAGGACCCAGACTGGGATCAAGATCAGGCGAGCGATCCGGGCCCTTGGCTATCACCTACACATACCCCTGACCTGGACATCATCTGTCTAGACCCCTCTTCTTCACCTCCAAGAGGGATTGGTCACCTGTTGACGACCAGGTGTTGTTCAATGCTATTTTAAAAAGAGCAGCCGATCATTTCCAGATTGCATCACATGAGGAAGCTTCAGATTCAGACTTTGTTGAGGATATCCTGAAGGAGAAGCCCCTGACTAGTCAGGTCATCTCCTTACTGAACTCTATAAAAAGGCGCCTGACCCCTTCCTTACTATCACCATCTCTCACACAATTATTCCACCCATCACCTTCCAACCTACTCTATATAAGGGGTCATGCTACACCGGACTCCCTGGCGGTTACTACCATTTGGAAAAGGCCGGGGGTTCCACTGTCCTCTGCAGAAGCACCTCCGGACAAGGACTGTCAAAATCCTTATGCTCGGGGTAAATGGGTCACTGCTTCTGCGGCCTACTCTATTAGGATCGCAAATAATACCACTCTCCTGGTAAGTTACAGCGATGTCCAATGGGGCCTAGTCCAGGATGGCCTTCAAGATGTCCCACAGCCCACCAAATCACACCTGCTGGCAGTCATGGCTGAGGGCAGACAGGTTATCCATAACATATTGAAGAACACTCTGGACTCTGCTGAGACCGCTGGACGCACTCTAGCCCAGGGGACCTTACTTAAGACACGCATGGTTAAAGAACTCTGGCTTTAAACCCAAAACTCAGGCCTCCCTTATCAACAAACCATTTGAGGACCCAAACCTTTTTGGAAAGGCTGTTGATGATGCCTTGGAGACTTTGAATAAAGAACACAAAACACTAAAGTCGCTCAGCCAGATCACGGCTAAGCCCTACCACCAGTGTGTAGGCTCTTACTCACGCCGGTACTTTTGTGGGCAATCTTTTTTCCGCTCTCCCAATGGAAAATACGGCTCAGGGAGTACCCCCTGGTCCTCCGGTCAAGACTCTTCTAGTACCAGCCAATATCAACAAAGAGGCCCTTGCAGAGGCAAGGGTAAAGGCAGGAACTCTACTCCTAAAGGCTCCCTGGCCTCCACCTCAAAGCTACTTGCTGGTTCGGGCCCCCTCCCACGCTTCCCTGGTCGGGGGTTGCTTGCCATCATTCATCCATGCTTGGGAGGGGATCATATCAGACCAGTGGGTGTTAAAGACTGCTGCCTACGGCTACTGCATCGAGTTTCACCTGCCACTTCTATACTGCCCACTGAAAAGCAGACTCCTATCGCCAGAACACCTGCGCATCCTGTTGGAAGAAATTCAGGTCCTGCTGGAAAAGTGCACCATAGAAGTTGTCCCCATTCTCCAGGTAAAAAAGGGTATTTATTCAGTGTACTTAGTTGTACCCAAAAAGGATCTCACCATGCGCCCTGTTTTAGACCTGCACCTGGCGAACAAGTATGTCAAACGTCAAATATTCAGAATGACAGCACTGCAGGAGGTAATCTGACTGCTGCAGCAGGGGGATTTCATGGCCACATTGCACATGAAAGATGATACTTTCATATTTCAGTGTTGCCCGCGCAGCACAGAAAGTACCTCAGGTTCATGATAGAGGACACCCACTATCTGTTCAAGGTTCTCACCTTCGGCATTGCCTCAGCACCACGGGTACTCACAAAGGTACTCGCGGTAGTAGCTGCTCACCTGCACAGGCAGTCATCACAGTCTGTCCTTACCTCGATGACTGGCTCATAACGGGATTTGTACGGAATGTGCCAAACAAATATGCAGAGGATGGTAGATCTTCTCTTCAACCTAGGTTTCTCTATCAACGAGAAAAAATCCAGTCTAAACCCCAATCAAGTTGAACGGTTTCTAGGGGCTCTAATTCGGGCCAAAGACGCCCTTGTCTTTCCCTCCAACGAGAGAGTTCAAAACATGCTGTTCCAGATCCCTCACTATGTAGCCAGTCACCAGCTGACCGTACGCAAAGCCATGTGACTGGTGGGGATGATGGCTGCCTGCGTCTACCTATTTCCTTACGCTCGTCTGCGAATGCGCCCTATGCAAGAGTGGCCCTCAAGCCAATGGTGTCATACCAGCGGCCAGTGGGACGATCTAGTGGTTGTCTCGGCAGCCCTCATTCAGTCTCTGCTTTGGTGGTCCAGGGAAAACCTTCTGCAGGGGAAACCTTCACCACCCCTGCAGTAGAAGCCACTCTCACCATAGACGCATCTCTAACAGGGTGGGGGGCTCACCTCCTTCAACAGACGGCGCACGGCTTGTGGTCCCCAGCGGTAGTATCAAATCACATCAACCTGTTGGAACTGCTAGTAGTGTTCAAGGCCCTGAAGGCCTTCGAGACACACCTCCATGGGAAACAGTTCTAGTCCTCACAGACAGTACTATGGCCATGTATTACTTAAACAAGGGGGCACTAACTCTCCAGGGCTGTCCAAACTGTCCTAGATCATATGGAAGTGGGCTCTCAAACACAAAATGTTCCTCCTTTCACAACATGTTTCAGGGGAACTCGATCTTCTGGCAGACGTACTCCGCAGAGACTTCCCTCTACCCATAGAGCACGAGTGACGGCTACAGGAGGACATTGTTTTCCATGTCTTTGCAGAATGGGGCTTCCCAGAGATCAACTTGTTTGCCACTCTGGAGAATGCACAATGCCCAGATTACGCCTCCAGGTACCCTCAGAACCTCTCCAAGTGGAACGGCCTTTGGATAACATGGTCTGGGAAATGTGTCTACGCTCCCCCCGCCTCCCACGAGTCCCCTGCTCAACAGAATAGTGCACAAGATGCAACAAGAGCCAGTCAGCATGATTCTGTTGGCCCCTATGTGGCCCCACCGCCAGCCTTGGTTCTCCCATCTGATGGCAATGTCAGTCTCCTACCATGTCCCAAAGCAAGGATTCATGGGGGAAAATTTCTGTAATTAAAGCCTTTATGGAAGGGGTAAAAATAGTTAATTTCCCTATTTCCAACCCAGCTCCCGGGTGGGACCTGAATGTTGTTCTTACCAGACTAATGGGGCCTCCCTTTGAACCAATGCACTAGGCTAGCCTTAAAGCACTCACCTACAAGACCGGTAAGGAGAGTTGGTGAACTGCAGGCCCTTTCAGTTCTGGACCCATTTGTCACGATTCACAAAGATAAGGTGGTTTTGCGCACACACCCTCGCTTTGCGCCTAAATTTATCTCAAAGTTCCATGTAAACCAATCCATAGAACTACCCATCTTTTTCCAGAACCCCCCTTATGTGGCGGAAAGAAGCCTCCACACACTGGATGTGAGGAGAGCGGTTATCTACTATCTGGAAAAAACAAAGCCACTAAGGAAAACAAACCAGTTCTTCGTTTCAGTGGCAGCTGGTAGAGAAGGGGACCACGTCTCTAAATCAGCTATCTCAAAGTGAATCATAAAATGCATCACACTGTGTTACACTCTTGCCAAAAGAGATTTACCCTTCACGTCTAGAGCACACTCTACCCAGAGCGCAGGGGCTACCATAGCATTAATTGCAAATGTTCCTCTTGATTCCATTTGCAAAGCAGCAACCTGGAGTTCTATGCACACCTTTATACAGCAATACTGCCTAGATGCCCACTCTAGATCTGATTTTCAGGTAGGGGTACTGCTCGCTAGTCTATGCACAGCATGTGATTCTAAGCAGATTCACAAGCATCAGAAGACATGCATTACTCACTGTAATAGCATTTGTGATGATTGTATCTGCTTAGATTGACATGCGTCCACCCTTCCTCTCCTCGTGGAGTCAAAGGAACATAGACCTCATACACCAGCTGACTATAAGGCTTCCTCCCGGCAGAAAAAACACAACCAGAGGGACCTCGATGCGAGAGAGATTTTGGTTACACTACACATCACGTTCGGGATAGTGTTAGTCACGCCCATGTCGACATCCCCTTTCGATCTTCGAAAGAAAGATGCAATACGCTGTGTTTTCCACTAAATGTCGGATTGTATGCACAGCATGTGAATATAAGCAGATACAATCATCAGAAATGCTTTTACGGTGAGTAATGCATGTCATTTTTCTGAGGCTTGTGGATCTGCTGAGATCGCATGCTATGCATAGTCCGACATCTAGTGGAAGCTGCGTTTTGTTTTTGAAACTCGAAAAGGGACGTCGACAGGGCGTGCCAGTAATACAATCCCTAGTGTGACGTCTACTGAACCCATGGTCCTTCACACGTCGAGGTCCCTCAGATTGTTTTTTTCTGCCATCGTAGTCTGACGCATATTGCAGCGTTCCTTCTTGGCTGACACCATTACTTAGTAAAAGTTTCATATAAGTGTTTCTCTCTGTCCTTTCGACTACCGTTTACTGCAATATCTTCGGCTTCGAGGGCAAGTCCATTTGTCGATGACAGCGACTCCCGTCTCACTGATCCTTTCTACGGCCTTTCAAGGCCCATCGGGCTTCTGCCCTGCACAGGGAGAGCTGGGGGAGGTTCATATTCCAGTCTCACTAAGAGAATGTTTATTCCCCTTAACTCCCATTTATTTCGGCAGGCTGCCATCCTTCTACATCATGGAAAACACTCCTTTTAAATTTTGTCCTTCCTATAACAGGAAGTTCCCCTGTAAGGATTTGCACCGAGCGTGCAACCTTTGTCTCCCCAGGGACCATGCCGAAGAACAGTGCAATTCTTGCAAACTGTTCAGGCCTAAGACTTTAAAGGCACACAGGACTAAAACCTGGGCCCACCACGCCATGCACGCCAAGGTCGCCATGGATGTCGAGGAAGCCTCCAGCGATGGCCGCATCGACGTCCTAAGTGATGCAGAGGGCAGTCGGGATCCATTGGAGTCCCGCGTGCGAGCCCCCAATACCAACAGGCAGGCCGGCGGTTATGCTATGGGGACGACACCCGGCTGCTCAAGCACTACCAAGTCACATCACACCAAGCACATCCCCCACGGCCAAAAGTCGACCACGTTGTCGACTGACAAGCCACACCCGGCGTTCAGGGGAAGGTCTGATAATTCCCTGTCCTCTGGGCCATTGCGGTCGCGATCACCACACAACAGGCCCCCGAAACAGACGTTAAAGTCAAATTGAGTGAGTTATTTAAGCACACTCCCGACACCCTGTTAAAGGCCAGAATGTCAGAAAAACCCCCAATCATCGACGCACCAGGTTAAAAAGGTACAGACTACTGAAAGCTGGGATTACACTATCCCTGAAGGCACCCTTTCAGGCACTATGCATCATCAGAAGACTCCTCTCCCCGAACCTCCACCTACACCTGCTCCGCCTACTCATGCTCCTGCGGTGTTGCCAAGATCCTCTCAATGGACCACAGAACAATTCGATAGGGTCATGAGGAGAATGTCCAGTTTTATCAACTTTCTTGATGACCACCCCAAAGTCCTCCACAACCTTCAGGGGATCCCACAGAGTAGGGCACCAGACACTCGGAGCGGGCCAGCAGTCACTTAGCCCGCTGCCAAAAAAGCCTGCCTTGACACCACACAGGCTACTGTAAGGAACCTACGGTGGCAACAGCAAAGACAGACACAAGTGATCACGGTTCAAGGGTGTTTATTAAACTGTAAATGCAGGGTGGAAAAACGCCTAAGCGAAAACTAAATCTAAGATGGGAGCAAGCATCGACCATCAAGTAAAAAATAAGACAGTCCTTGTTGCGTTGTGTCAAAATAAAAAGTCCTACACAAGAAACGATTGCCAATTCCTTACAAGTAATTACAGAAAGAGTGTTGGATAGGTTTTCAATAAAGAAAGAAGCTTTCTCAAATAATAAGTCAGGATGTGATTGCCAGGGTTCTCCTTTCCCCACGTTTTGAACACGGGACAAGGCTGGTCTCATTAGCACAGCACACACTTGAGCTTTCTCAGCACAAGCCAACAGTTCTGTATCCGCTATCGGGTTCTTCGATGGCCAAGTCTCCTTTAACAAAAGTCACTTGCCTTTGAGGCCTGATATTCTCGACAAACATACACAAAGTTCTATTCCATGAATACTTTGGGTGATTGCTTCATCCCTCGGCCCCCCTCTGCTGGGTGCAGACCCCGCACAAATCGTAATCAACTAAACAGTTCCTTTCTCAATGAACTTTGGGTGATTTTCACCCCTGGATCTCCATCGGTCAGGCTTGGACCCGAAATGATAAGGGGGACAGTTCACTTCTTGTCTTGCAATACTCCTTGTTTTCACAAATCTCAATGTCTTTTCAAACAATTCAGTGTGGACATCCTTTGATTGAGTTCACTCTTCCCAACCTTTGCAACAGACTGTTCATACGCTCACTTCACCAAGCGGGATTCATTTCCCTTAGCCTCCCAATCAGTTGTCAGTGAAAGACTTTCAACGGTACAGAGGATTTTACAAGACCCCTGCCTGACCACTTTGACCTCTCGTGCCTTTTCCCAAGGCCTTCTGGTTACGGTTGTCTCTACCATCGGGTAATCCCCTGAGCTTCCTTCGTGAGCACCCACGTGGTGCCAAACTCCTCTGTTGCTGGTTCTCTCTGTCTTTGTGCAATAATATATTTATGCTTTTCAAAGTTCAATTTAGCCGTTGGCTACTTTTCATTTAACACAGTTCGGTTTCTTATCGATACTCCCCACGACTCACCGGCTGTGATGAACCGCTTTGCTTTTTTACTTCTTGGAGTCAAGGTTGGTACCACAGCAACGAGCGTCTCTCCTCGGCTTGCTAATCAGCAGAGGAGGGTCTTGTGTAACGTTGACATCTGTTGAAACACACTCTGGCTTTTTTTGTTTGCAGACTTATAATTCCTTTTGCAGAGCTTTCACAGGCTTTAGTCGGAAAGGGCGAGGTCGCTTCTCTCCTTGTCACCCTCTCGGTCTGCGCCGTCTTTGCCCTCCTGTTGAACTGCCGTGCTGAGTTAGCTCTCATGATGTGCGGTCTGCCTTGCTCGTAGGGTGCTGTCATGCTCCACCTTTTACCCTGTAGGGAAGGGAATGGGCCGTCGGGTGTGTGTGATTCTGGTCAATTGCCTGACTTTGCCTGCCCTTGTATTGGGACATGTCAGGTAAACGGCTCTTGTGTTAGTCCGTTGTCTTTTGTGTTGTGCAAAACTTTTTGTGTCAGAAAAGGTGGGGCAGTGTTTTGGAATATCCTATGTGGTAGTATGTGGTAGTATTGGGGGAGAAGGTGTTTAAAGAAGGGGGATACTGCGTCTCACCCGCCGGTGTCCCACTCCCCAAGGACCCCCATTCAGGTGATTCTCCCCCACTGGTCCACGCCCAGGAACTGGATCCAAAAGCAATGGCCTTGTCCTGGTCACCTGGATGACAGATCCCGGGGACTGGACAGGGAGACACCTTCAGTTTTCTCACATAACCTTCCTCCATGCGATTCAACCACATTTGTTTCACAGGGGAACCGGGAAAGAAAATCTACATTTCCTTGGTCTTTTCCTTTTTGGTGTTCCACTGTGAAACAATGTTGTTGTAGGTCTAGAAACCATTGCATAACCCAAGGGTTGGAATCTTTGCGTTGGCTAATCTAAACTAGGGATGAGTGGTTGGTGACAAGCGTGAACATTCGTCCTTCCTAATAGGTAGTACCTGAGATGGATAATAGCCCATTTGATGGCTAGGGCCTCTCGTTCTACCACAGAGTAATTTCTTTCACGTGGGAATAACTTGAGACTGGTGTATAGTATGGTATGTTCTAGTCTGTCACAAATTTGTGACAAGACGGCTCCTAACCCTGTAAGGGAGGCATCCGTCTGTAACACAAACTCCTTTGAGAAGTCGACTACCTTCAGGACTGGGTTCTGACACAGAGTTTGTTCAGGATGTTATAGCATATCTTGTCTTCGTCATTCCAATGAAGTTTCTAGGGTTCAGCATTTTTAAGTTTATCGGTCAGCCGAGCTGTTTGTCCGAAAAGTTGGGGATAAACCTATGGCAATACCCTATTATTCAGATGAAAGCTCTAAGGTCTCTTTTGGTTTTAGGGGTTGATGTATCTAAGACGGCTTTTACATTGTCATGTTGGGGTTGTACGTTCCCATTCCCTACGAAGAAGCCAAGATATTTTATGGCCGATTTGGCAAATCTGCGTTTAGCTTCATTAGCAGTTAGGCCAGCATTTCTGAGGACTTTCATGATGGTATAAAGGTGGAAGATATGATCCTCCCAAGTTTTACTATAAATGACGATTATTGTCAATATAGGCTCCACAGAAATCCGAGTAGGGCTATAGGATCCCATCCATGAGGCGTTGGAAAGTGGCCCGAGCACTGTTTGAGTTGAAGGGGAGGACTTTAACAGGGAATAGTCCTAAAGGCTTTAAAGGCATGGTCTAGTAAAATTTTTTATTGCCCCTACAGGTCGGCCATGTTTTTTTAAGCCTAAGTGGCTCGATTTTAGAAAACTTTCCTATGGACCTTACCCGAGTTTTCGTCCATTAAACGCACGCGAAAACAAGCACCAGGGAGCCGCCATTTTCTGATAATCCTATCTTTTCCCCCATCGCCCTGGCTGATCTGCTTTTGCGGCACTAAATCAATTCCCCCGCCCCTGAGCCTGTCATCAGCAGACTCGTACCGCCCATTTCCCAATGCCAAAGCACATCTCGTGTCAACATTCGCTGCGCTTCAGCTAATGACGTGTCGCCATGGAAATGGCAGGACGCCTCTTTCCTCAATAAGTATAAACAGACCATTTCACAACACACAGCAGCAGATTTTCGATTCCATTCCTCTCTCTGTGTTACTTTGAGTATTCTGTGACTCGTTTCAGTGCTCTGGTCAGCTACCTTCGCCGCTTGTAGCCCGTGTGAACAGATACCAGTACCACCGTTATAAATTATTTTAGTTTGTTTAACACACAATGGCTACAATAATGCCCTACATGTACGAGCCCGAGTATACCGAGGAGGAACTACTGGAAAGGGAAGCACGCGAAAACGATGGGGATTCGGACGGCAGTTGGCAGGACGAATCAACAGGTGAAGAGCCTGGGCCTAGTCGAATGGACGGCGTCTCCACCTGGTGCACATGTAATCGGTGCGAGCTAATGCCAACTGAGGACGAGAACTGCTGCTGCCGAGAAAACTCGGGATGCCTGGCCTACATTTCGGAAGGCGAGCCACGGCCGCAATGCATCACCGAGCTGCCATACTTCAGGGCAGCCTGCCTCACACAGGCCGTGTTGAGAATAATGGTGGTGCTTATGCACGAACTTCGCGCAACTGTTCGTCCTCGTAATCCGAGTAACGAGTAAGTATACTCTGCTTGTCATGCCACTCCAGAATGCCATTAGTTACAAGAATTGTCATTGACAACAAACGTTTATTAAACTTATCTTGGTCATTTAAAAACAGTTTGTTTCATTCCTTTTCACAGGTGGTACAGGCTGGTGGCCTATCGTTCCTTTACATGGTGGCTCCACGGGAGGCTTGGGCACCGTGTTCGAAGAGTGATACCCGCCTGTGCCGTTCGTGCCATTAGAGAAACGTTCCCGAGTGACAGCGGTCAGTACAGGGGATTTTCTCTCGCTGTGCTGCAACCTGAACTGTACAATGTTTAAAGTCTTGTATTTTTGTGTCATCAAAATAAGATACAAAATAAAACACCACATATAAGTGTGTCTCCATTCAAGGATGGACGTCAGACATCTGTGCTCCGAATGGGTGAAGGTCTGGTCGCTGTGAAGCAGGGTGGTCACTATCTATCTAAGCTAACATAACATATTCTCGATAATGCATGCACTAAATAACAGTGGGCTATGTCTCTATAAAAGTCACACATATGTCTACACTAACAATTACCATTGGATTATACAGGCCTTGGGTGTTGACCGCTATAATACACCGGTTGAAGTGTGGGTCTGTGCTCACAAGAATCTCCGGTATGTGGCATTTGTTATTGATAAGCAACGATATACTATCATTGATTTAAAGACGATATACTATATATTGATATAAAGGCGATTCGCGCCGGTGGATGCGTGCTGGCATGGGGGGCTGTCAGGGGCGCGAAAGGCCAAGGTGAAAACTATATGTACACGGTATCCCACGCCAAGGGGCCATCGGTCACATGGCCTCCTCATACCCCGTGTCTCCAGCCAGGCCTCCCCTTGAAGCAGGCCGCCCCCCTGCAATCCACATAAGTGTGTCTCCATTCAGCAGTCTTCCTGTGCCTTATCTGCACGCCCCAGGCCCATCCATCCCACCCCCCTGTATCAAAGGCGGTTCGCGCCAGTGGATGCGCGCTGGCATGGGGGGCTGTCAGGGGCGCGAAAGGCCAAGGTGCCAAACAACATGTACACTTCAAAAGGTATCCCACGCCAAGGGGCCATCGGTCACATGGCCTCCTCAGACCCCGTGTCTCCAGCCAGGCTTCCCCTTGAAGCAGGCCGCCCCCCTGCAATCCACATAAGTGTGTCTCCATTCAGCAGTCTTCCTGTGCCTTATCTGCACGCCCCAGGCCCATCCATCCCACCCCCCTGTATCAAAGGCGGTTCGCGCCAGTGGATGCGCGCTGGCATGGGGGGCTGCCAGGGGCGCGAAAGGCCAAGGTGCCAAACTACATGTACACTTCAAAAGGTATCCCACGCCAAGGGGCCATCAGTCACATGGCCTCCTCAGACCCCGTGTCTCCAGCCAGGCCTCCCCTTGAAGCAGGCCGCCCCCCTGCAATCCACATAAGTGTGTCTCCATTCAGCAGTCTTCCTGTGCCTTATCTGCACGCCCCAGGCCCATCCATCCCACCCCCCCTGTATCAAAGGCGGTTCGCGCCAGTGGATGCGCGCTGTCATGGGGGGCTGTCAGGGGCGCGAAAGGCCAAGGTGCCAAACTACATGTACACTTCAAAAGGTATCCCACCCCAAGGGGCCATCGGTCACATGGCCTCCTCAGACCCCGTGTCTCCAGCCAGGCCTCCCCTTGAAGCAGGCCGCCCCCCTGCAATCCACATAAGTGTGTCTCCATTCACCAGTCTTCCTGTGCCTTATCTGCATGCCCCCGGCCCATCCATCCCACCCCCCTGTATCAAAGGCGGTTCGCGCCGGTGGATGCGCGCTGGCATGGGGGGCTGTCAGGGGCACGAAAGGCCAAGGTGCCAAACTACATGTACACTTCAAAAGGTATCCCACGCCAAGGGGCCATCGGTCACATGGCCTCCTCAGACCCCGTGTCTCCAGCCAGGCCTCCCCTTGAAGCAGGCCGCCCCCCCTAAGACCACGACATACATACGTCATTCATTCACAAACACACCCCTGTTTCTAATACTTTATAAACCACTTGATATGTCTCATGAGAACATCTTTGTGCTTTGCAAGTCAACTCCTGAACGTGCTACCTGGCACCCACTGACATCTACGCTAATCTGCTCGTCGTTGTGCTATCCGTGAACTTCTGTGACCGCTTAGAGCAAACCCATCAGTGTGCTACCTGTGGACACCCACCTATTCTCCTGCAACATACTGCTCTGCTTGCTGAATCCAACTGTTTGTTGGTCAAGGTAAGGCCATGTATTCTAGTCATATTTCGCAGATTTTTAAATTTCTATCTATTTGCGAGTTGAGTACACAATAGTGCTAGGTTCATTGGTCTCATTGCTATTGACTTGAGTTTCCATTGCTATGCTATCAATAGATCTATTTATTTTCATCTGTGTCTATTGTCATCGAATTGCACCCTTCGGGGGTCCAGTCTATAATGTAAGCATGTTTCCTTCTCATGCAATACAGAACATCCAAGGGATGAGTCACATGTTCAGTTTTTAGTCACATCATTTATACATTTCTGCAACTTATGCAAATACTAAGCCGCACATAATGAACTGGTATAGTTCCTGCAACCAAAACAAACCTTGCATTGATCATTGTATGATTCATTTACTTTTGTATCAAATCTTTATTCTTGAAGATTGTATAATATTGTCGATATTTACTTTTCAGATTTATCAACAATGCCTGCCTGTTCGATTAGTGGTTGCCCTTCGAAGACCCATGCTGAATCTGAAGGCACTACAATGCTTGTATTCCCGAAAACTGTTGATCGAATAAGAGAATGTGTCAGACATTGCAGATATCCACTGGATGAGCTGGAAAGTAGAGTCCAACAAGTCTTACAGGAGAAGAGGGGTGATCGATACCGCATCTGCAGCCGGCACTTTCCCTTGGACATGTATACAACATCTTGGGTAACAAAGAAGAATAAACGGCGAACGACACGGAAATTGCTCAAACGCTATTCCCACTCTATTCGTCCACATTCCGCCACTGGTGAGTCAAGTGTCCGGATTTAGCTTTAGGCCTTGCGGTAGTGTGTATGTATCCAAACGGATTAATTGATATTGTAGGTGTTCTATCCCTTGTAATAATTTCGATATTGATATGAGTGTATAGTTTTTTGAATAATGACATTTACCAATATATTCTTTTTCGATTTCATAACCCACAAACGCAATGTATATATATGGGAACAGAGAACTGTGCAGTATTGAGCATTTTACAAGTATTCTGTCGCCTTACATGGCTATTTTTAATATTGGCATTTCATTATCAATCATTAATTTACCTTTACAACTTCTTGACTATCCCTTGAATCTGAAGCAAGAACATTCTACATCCTTGACATGGTCACAGTTATCAACCACTTCTAGCGCGTATCAGGTAATCTTGCTAGGCTAATCCGCTACAGACTTGTTTTATGCATGTCAAGTAATATTTTTATTTTATCGTGTAATCATTTTACCGAATGTTTGGTTAGTGCTTTCCAATTGATATACACTTTAGTTATCGTCCACTGGTGTTTGTTTTCAGTTATAATTAGTGTTATCCATACTAATGCAAGTACTGTCTTTCAGGGAGTTGCTGAAGCGTCCGCCACATCTACAGCATTTCTAGATGTTCTTCAACAGCAGGAGGTATGGATACTGACAGCTCCATCGAGTGTCATCATCAGAGCTGGAATTCTTGTCGTTTGATTGTTCTACACAATGTTTAATTTGTGGTTAGCCGTTGATATGTACGTGTGCTGTCGACCCCAGGTGTGTGTTATGTTTTCACTATTGTAATCCTCACTAATGCAAGTACTATGTTTCAGGCAGTTGATGGAGCGTCAACCCCTGCACTTGATGCAGAGCCTGACATTCAAGTAAATCCAGGGGAAGTGGAAGCGGGACCATGGGTATACGAATCGGCGCAACAGCTTTCGGAAGTGCGCACTACATTTGCAACATCCATAGATATTCTTCAGCAGCACGAGGTATGGATAATGACAGCTCCATCATGCGTGATCATATAACGTGATTCCATTTGTTATACTTTCTTCCCTATTAACGCAAGTGCTGTGTTTCAGGGAGACGACGAAGCTTCCACTACAATCGCAACATCCAATTTAGATGATGCAGATGTAAATAAATCGGAGAAATAAGTCGATGAAATGTGATCATATTTAGATTTTCCTTGATTCTTTTGGACAATGCATCATTTGCGGTTATCTCTTTATATGTACCTGTGCATTCGACCCCAAGTGTGTGTTATGTTTCCAATATTGAAAACCATACTAATCCAAGTACTGTGTTTCAGGGAGACGACGGAGCTTCCACCACAATCACAACATCTCATTTAGATGATGCAGATGTAAAGGAATCGTTGAAATAAGTCGATGAAATGTGATCATATTTGGATTTTCCTTGATTCTTTTGGACAATGCATCATTTGTGGTTATCTCTTTATATGTACCTGTGCCGTCGACCTCAAGTGTGTGTTGTGTTTCCAATATTGAAAAGCATACTAATGCAAGTACTGTGTTTCAGGGAGATGCGGATGCCTCCTCTCCAATACAACCATTCATGGCAGTTCATGCAGAGCCAGAGGTATGGATATTGACAGTTCCATCGAAATAGATCATCACTGGTCGAATACTTGTCGTTTGATTGTTGCACACAATGTTTAAATCGTGTTTGGCTATTGAGATGTACCTGTGTGTTCGTCCTCACGTGTGTTTTATGCTAAGAATATTTTGATACACAGTAATGAAAGTACTATGTTTCATGGAGACGATGGACCCTCATTCCGTGCTGTCTATGCGGATACAGAAAATATAGTCGTTGCAGTGCAAGAGGAAGGGAGGACATGCGGAGACGAATCGGAGCTACAGCGTGCAGATGTTGAAGGTCGAGTCAAAAAAGTTGCAGAGAAAAAAAAACAAAAAAAGGTTAGCTACAAAGAGCTCATAACTTTAAAAAAATGTTTTTGCTGGGGACTATTTTATGTTTTTTTCCAGTCAATTCTACTACACTCCATCTTATGTTTAAACTGAACATCCCTTTTCCAATCTCTCCTCCAGTTACCCGTGGGTGTCAGAACTAGACACACACAGACAGTGAAGCGAATGAGAGATGTGGCTTGCCAGACCGTGTACACTATGGAGGAACTATTAATTGAGGCGAGGCGTGTTCAGGCTCGAGATGCTCATGTCCAATGGCCAGAACATGAATTAACTGTGTTTGGAGACTACAGCAAAGTTGCATTGGACCATAGCTACAGTGCGATCGCACCACCACAAGAAGATGTTATTGAATGTATTGAAGATAGCTCCGAAGTAGTTGCAGATCAATTTACACAATCTACACCCGCCAAAAATTTGCCACCAAAAAACCTGTCGACATTGTTGTGTTCTCCCATCAATGTTGAAGTAATAGATGTCGAAATGACAGAGAATGAACCAGCCGCAGCATCCATAGACGCATCAGTACTTGATATCAGCGATATTTCTTTCCAATGTGTTGAAATCTCCACAACGTCACAGGCCGAAATAACGTTGACGCAGGATGACAGTCTAATGAAAGAGAGCAAATACATTGTATTCGACAGTTGTTTGATGGAAATTATAAGTATGCTGAAATGTGTGCATTCCATTAGAGGGAAAGTATGTGGGAAGCCATTGATTAATGTGACTCGTCAAATAAAAGGCAGTAACATCAAAATAAATGCCGCCTGTAGATTAAATCATAGGTTCTCATGGTCTGCACAACCGATGCTGGGGAAACTGCCAGCAGGCAATCTACTGTGTGCATCACTTTTTAGTGGCTCCAGTTTTAGAAAGTTAGAGGCTTTCTTTCAGTTTGTGGCACTCCATTTCATTTCTAAAGCGCTGTACTACATATACCAACGTGATTATCTGTTTCCGGCCATTAGTGATGCTTGGAAAATTTAACAATTGTCTCTAGCAAGTACATTCGAAGGCAAACGATTCAGGCTAGCCGGCGATGGACAGTGTGACAGCCCTGGATTTTCTGCCAAGTACTGCACCTACCACTTTCAGGACATGGATAGTAAGAAAATTGTGAGTTCGGTGGTCGTGCAGGTAACACAATGTACATCGTCAGTGGCCATGGAGAAACTAGGATTTATAAAATCAGTGGAATATCTACAATCAAGGGAAATGCACATCGACCTCATAGCCACGGATAGACATGTTTCAATTGCCAAGACAATGAGAGAGCAGTTCCCACATATTAAACATCAATTTGACGTATGGCATCTTGCTAAATCAATCAATAAGAAAATCTCGGCTGCAGGGAAAAAAAAAGGTTTTGAAAGTATTTTGCAGTGGTCACATTCTATCACCAACCATCTTTGGTGGAGCTCAAAAACTTGTGAGGGGTCAGTGGAAATACTACTTGAAAAATGGCGGTCACTGATGCAACACTGTACCAACGTTCACCGCTGGACAGCAAATGAACATTTCCATCAATGTGAACATGGCCCTTTGTCCCCAGAGGATGCACGGAAGAAGAAGTGGTTGATTCCATCTTCACCGACACACAAAGCCATTGAGAAGATTGTTTTCGACAAAACTCTATCAAGAGATTTGAGAGGACTGACAGAATTCTGTCACACAGGAGATTTGGAGGTGTTTCACAATATGTGCCTAAAGTACAGACCAAAGCGCTTGCATTTTAGCTTTCGGGGCATGAAACATCGCACTCTACTAGCGGTCTTGGCCCATAATAGCAATGTCGGACGTGAACAATCTAGGACTAGGGGTAAAGTAAGGATACCTCGCTACACTAAGGTGTTTTCAAAACGAAGTAAGCAATGGGTGATCAAACCAGTCTATGATGAAATGCAGTTCGACTTTGTGAAAGGCCTTATTGTTGCTGTGTTAGAGAAGCACAGATATGGAATTTTGGACATTTCTGTGCAGAGCAGTGATCCATTGCCACCGAACATTGCGACTGTGCCATGCCCACCCGAAGCACAGCTGATTGTGAAGTACAAATCCCGGTTTAAATAATTGCAATACGATTGTCTTTTTGTAAATAAATGTTATTGTACAGTGTACCTGTAAACCTAACCCCTACCTTCACCATCATGGGTGGCGAATAAGATGGGTGTCATCTTTGAATTCTCTCTATTCACCTCACATATGTGTATGTATATATTTTTCTCATGTCTCATCTCATGTAAATGTAAATGCTGCGCACTGTTAACGGAGGGGAGGCTTGCGTATTGCAAATAATAAAACAAACAAACAATAAATCTCACTTTTAACTCAACTCCTGTGGTACTTTATACTTTCCCTGACCTTCCGCCAAAAATGAAATGTCTCAATTTGGGCTGCAAAGCTCACAGACAACGGGGACAAAATTGGGGCACTTAGAACGCGCCAGCCAAGCGGGCCGTGGCATTTGGGAGAGAAGCCAGTTCGCATTTGCATATTGAGGCGCACTACATAGACGGATTCTAAACTTCAAGTTCTCACAGATGCCTATACTACATGATGTTGCAAATAAAGAATGCGAAGGACAGCGCCCAGATGAGGCCCACAAGTCGCACTGGAAGTATAAGGGTCTATTGTTTTTTGACCTTGAGACAGGGACCATGCCGAAAGAACTACATTTGAAGGGAGTGCGCAATAACGTAAGAGACGACAAGGCAGAAAATTCAGAAACTAGACCGAGTTTCAGTTTTAGGTCAGTATATGAAAAATCATTGTCAAGAGCACGGTCCGTTTTACAGACTGCATTACGAAGAGACACAAAGGAAATTTCAAATATAATGTAAGTAAATCTTTACACGCTTTTATACCGGAATGAAGATTTAATGAATGGATGCATGAATAAATGAATGAATGAAGAGCTAGAAAAAGCAAGTAAAACTGTTCGCAGTGGGCACATGGGCATGCAGGTCCACTGGTCTCACCGATCTCGGTCCTTGGCCCAGCCACTTTTCCCTGCACTACGGGACTGTCTCTGTATCCTTTAGCCCCTACTCCCGGCATTTACCTTGCACTTGCCACCAGCTGGCCCTATTATTTAATTTGTATTCAACTAACCATGTACAGCCCTTCCCCATGCGCGATCAGAAAGACACCTGGCCTAGTAGGATCGGTGTCTGTCTGCCCTTGTTCCCCACCTGCCTCGTCACGCCTAGAAACACTTGAGTATAGGCGCGTTACAAATGCCATATCATATATCATACCTTCCTCACGCATGTAGACTAACTGTCATTTATCATTGTGTGTTGGCCTCGATTTATTTTGTTACTTTTCGCATTGATTTTAGAGCCAAACATACTCCATTGAACTATCCTTGCAAGCAAATAGTTTCTGATCGGCTGTAATAAATAAAATAAGTAATATTAATGAAGATCGGCTGGCGAGACTAATTATAATTTTTTTGTTTTCATAACAGGTATTTGCTCCCCTTCTGCTACTGCCATCGGTTTGAGACACCAGCAGATGGCTTTTACAGTAGACACCTGCAGCTTCGTGTGAACAACTGGAGCACACTGACAATTTTATCGGACGATCGCCAAGGGCCCACATGCCCTTACGCTGTACTAGTGGCTAGAAGCAACATATCAACCTTTACGATGGACTAGTGCCTAGTTGATGGAACAGCCTTGCGGTTCACCGTGCTTCCAAAGTGCTTCTTTTAACGAAAAGCAACACCCTGTGTACCATGACGGATACAGATAAAATAAAATAAATGGCTTTCGGAGTTCATATGGCAATTGCTGAATATTCTCTAAACATTTAGTGTAAAATAAATGTACTTTACTATATGTACCGTGTTGCTGTTTGATTTTAAAGTAAAGTTTCATATTCCGAATTGTGACGCGCTGTGTTGTGAGATGGTCTGTGTTGGTTTCCAGGTTCTGTGTGGAGTCGCGTAGAAGACGACTGGGCGCGTTTGCCTACGCAGCACAGTAACGTCACGGAGAGAGGCGGGTAATATGAATGTTTTGATAATGTCAGGCTCAGGGGCGGGGGAATTGATTTAGTGCCGCAAAAGCAGGTCAGCCAGGGCGATGAGGAAAAGATAGGATTATCAGAAAATGGCGGCTGCCTGATGCTTGTTTTCTCGTGCGTTTAATGGACGAAAACTCGGGTAAGGTCCATAGGAAAGTTTTCTAAAATCGAGCCACTTAGGCTTAAAAAAACATGGCCGACCCGTAGAGACAATAACATTTTTTACTAGACCATGCCTTTAAGAATGTGTTTTTCTCCTTATCTGGCCCATATACGGGAACTTGCCAGTACCCTTTGGTTAAATCTAGGGTGGATAAATAGGTGGCTGTTCCGAGTTTATCAATTAAGTTATTGATGCGTGGCATGGGATAGGCATCGAAGTCTGAGATAGTATTGACTTGACGGAAGTCTATGCAAAATCTCCAGCAACTGTCAGGTTTAGTGACTTACACGATTGGAGAGGACCATGGACTATAGGAGGGCTCAATAATATTGGCTTTCAACATTTTGTTGACTTCCTTGATCACGCTCTGTTTATGGGCTTTTGGTAGTCGATATGGCTTTAGAGGAACCACTTTACCTTTAGGTGTTCTGATATAGTGATATGTACCTTTTTTACTCTTCCTGGTTTCTCTGCGAATATATCAGGAAGTGAGATTACTACATCGTTTAGATCTCACTGTTGGACTGACAACTTGGAAAGGAATTAAGTAAAAGTTGTCTGTCCTCAGGAACCAGACAGGCTAGTACTTTGGCATGCGTGGCTGACGGGTTCTCCTTCCATTCTTTCAAGAGGTTTATAGGTATAAGTGGACTATCTGTTTTCTGTCTGGTTGGGCTATTTTATACGTACAGGTGCCTGTTCGTTCTATTATCCCATAAGGTCTGTGCTTCTTGGAGACAAGTTTGTTTTCTGAGGTGGGCAAGAGGACCAGTACTTTCTGTTCTATGGAGAATGATCTTAAATCTACTTTTTTATCATAAGCAGCCTTTTGTTGACTTTGAGCCTGCCCCATGTGAGTACAAACCAAGTCTCAGACCATTTTCATGTGTTCTCGCATTCCAGTGGCAGTTTGTGAGATTGGAATGGGGGCCTTGTGTCATTCTTCCAAGTTTCTCGGAGCATGTCCAAGACATCTCTGGGTTCTTTTCTGTAGAGCAATTCAAAGGGAGAGAAACCTGTGGAAGCTTGGGGGGGTTTTCCTTACGGCAAATAATGCCCAGGGGATCATCCGATCCCAGTCCTTCCCGTCCTTCTCTACGAATTTCCATAAAATTCGTTTTTGGGTCTTATTGATTCTTTCTACCAGGTCATCGGTTTGTTGATGATACACACACGTTTTCAAGGTAGTGATGTGGAGTAGCTCTTTGACTTCAGCATAAGCTTACTCATAAAATGTGAACCTTGATCTGTTAGTATTTTGTTGGGAAAGCCAACCCTGGAGAAATACGGTAGAAGATGCTTAAAGATCTGCTGGGTGGTGTTATTCCGCATTGGGAATGCCTCAGGATATCGGGTTGCATAATCTACGATCACTAGGACATATTAATTACTCAATTTAGATGTCTCTAGAGGTCCTATTATGTCCATACCAATTCTAGAAAAGGGGACTTGTGTAATCAGTAATGGGTTCGGAGGAGCAGGGAATGGGATGTGCATGCTGGTCTTTTGGCATAGTTTGAATGTTTATATATCGGCATGGATACCTGGCCAAACGAAATTCCCACTAATGTTCGCCTGTGTTTTAAATTGTCCTAATTGCCCTCCAGTAAAATGTGAATGCGTGCTCTCTAGCACAACCTTTCGATGACTCTTGGGTATTACTAATTGGGTTTTTACCAGACCTTCTGTGGAGGTTTCTCTCCTGTACAGTAACCCTTGTTTTCAGAAGAAAAAGGGACTGCCCTTTTCTTTGCCTTCTTCTTCCAGAATTGCTTGTAAAAAAGCTTCAACGAGGGCTGGTGTAATTTCGCTAGGCAAAGGCCAGGTCGGGATGGATGGTAGGTTTGTTTCCCTTCCTTTCTTCGATGTCAAGAGATTTATCAGCTTCCCCAAAGCCTAAGTTACCTCTCTGTTTTATATAGTTCACTTTCTTTAGGTTGAGGGAATAGAGTTCTTTCCAAAATTCCCTGAGCAATCTGATCTCCTCGAAGTACCTCAAAAGGGACTTCTCCATAATTCTGTAAGAGAACCTTCACGTCTCCCCGGAAGTCGGGATCAGTAACGCCTGCTTAGATTTCTATCCCGAACTTCCATGCTAAGCCAGATTTTGGGGCTAATCAATGCAGCACCCCTGAGGGGGTATCAAAACTAAATCCATAGGAATCATTCCTCTTTTCCCAGGGGGAATAATAGCTTCCCTACTGCTACAGATATCAAACCCTATTTTTTCCTTGGTGGCGATGCAAGGACTAGAGGCTCTCTGGCTAAGTTTTTGAGATTGTTGGGTTCCCCAATTTGCTTCAATTGAGTCACATCCCACTCCTGACACCATATGTAAGGACCTCATGGTGGCAACAGTAAAGACAGACACAAGTGTTGACAGTTCAAGGGTGTTTATCAAACTGTAAATGCAGGGTGGAAAAATCACTAAGCTAAACCTAAATCTAAGATGGGAGCAAGCATCGACCATCAAATGAAAAGTGAGGCAGCCCTTGGGGCATTGTGTCAGAACAAAAGGCCAATGCTAACAAAAAACTATTGCCAATTCCTTACAAATAATAAGTCCGAATGTGATTGCCAGTCTTCTCCCTTGGCCACGTTTTGGGCACAGGACGAGGTATGTCTCCACAGCACACACTCGAGGTTTCCCAGCACGAGCCGACAGTTCTGCATCCTCTATCATATTCTTCGATGGCCAAGTCACATTCAACAAAAGTCTCTTGCCTTCGAGGCCTGATGTTCTCGACAAACATACACAAAGCTCTATTCCACAAATACTTTGGGTGATGGCTTAACCCCTGGTTCCCCCTCTTCTGGGCGCAGACCCCTCACAAATCGTAATCAACTGAACAGTTCCGTTCTCATTGAACTTTGAGTGATGGCTTTTCACCCCTGGATCTCCCTCGGTTGGGCTCGGACCCCAAATGACATGGGGGACAGTTCACTTCTCCTTGTCTTGCAATACTCCTTGTTTTCACAAATTTCAATGTCTTTTCAAACAATTCAGTGTGGACATCCTTCGATTGAGTTCACTCTTCCCAACCTTTGCAACACACTGTTCATAAACTCGCTTCACCAAGCGGGATGTGTTTCACTTAGCTTCGCAATCACCTGTCGGTCAAAGACTTTCAACGGTTCAGAAGATTTTACAAGACCCATGTAGGACCACTTTGACCTCTTCTGCCTTTTCCCAAGGCCTTCTGGTTACGGTAGTCTGTACCACCTAGAGTTTCCTGCGTGAGCCCCCACATGGTGCCAGACTCCTCTCATGCTGGTACCCCCCCCTCTTTCCTCAATAATATCTTTATGCTTTTCAAAGATCAATTTAGCCGTTGGCTACTTTTCGTTAAACACAGTTTGGTTTCTAATAGATACTCCGCTCGACTCACCGGCTGTGATGAACCGCTTTGCTTTCTTTTTTCTTGGAGTGATCAAGGTTGATACACCAGAGACAAGTGTCTCTCCCCGGCTTGGTAATCAGCAGAGGAGGGTCTTGTGTACCGTTGACATCTGTTGCAACACATGCTGGCTTTTGTTCGCAGACTTTTAATTACTTTTGCAGAGGTTTCACAGGCCTTAGTTGGAAAGGGCAAGGTCGCTTCTCCCCTTGTCACCCTGTCGGTATGCGCTGTCTTTCTCCTCCTCTTGAACTGCTGTGCTGAGTTAGCTTTCACATCATACGTTCTGCCTTGCTTGTAGGGTGCTGTCGTGCTCCACCTTGTGTCCCTGTGGGGAAGGGAAAGGGCCGTCAGGTGTGTGTGATTCTGGTCAATTGCCTGACTTTGCCTGACCCTTGTATTGGGACATGTCAGCTAAACAGCTCTGGTGTTATTCCGTTGTCTTTCGTGTTGTGCAAAAGTGTTCGTGTTGGAATAGGTGGGGGGGGGGTAGTCCTTTGGAATATCCTACATGGTAGGATGGGGAAAAGGTGTTTAAAGATGGGGGTACAGTGTCTCACCCGTCGGTCTCCCACTCTCCAAGGACCCCCCTTTCAGGTTATCCTCCCACACTGGTCCACCCCCAGGAACTGGATCCAAAAGCGATGGCCGTGTCCTGGCCACCTTGGATGACAGATCCCCGGGGACTAGATGACGGACACCTTCAGGTTTCTCACACTACCACCTAATCATATCCGGACCTGGGTCAGAACACTTATTGCACTCGGGGCTCAGAGGACCCTGGCTCATACTCCGGCCCAGAGGAACAAGGGGACACGGAAGACTTGGGCCATTTTTATGATAACGATGAGGACGTTTACATCATCCAGATCATTTCCATTGGCTGACTCCTCAGTAGATAACTAACTGCAATATAATGACCTGCTCCTAAAGGCAGCAGAACACTTCAACGTAGATACCCAAGAAGCCCAAGTCGACAAAGACTTTGTGGAGGACATCCTTGGGAATAAAATAATCGGCAACTGAATTCTTTCCCCTGTTACAATCGGGCCAGAGACGTATTCAGCCCACTCTGCTCTAGTAACCACTACAAGAAAGAGCAGGAACCCCTCTGGCCTCTGCTGAAGCCCCTCCTGACAAGGAGAGTAAAAAGATCTACATCCTCGGCAGGAAGGTAGCTTTCAAACAAGGATAGCTAATAACGCAACGCTATTAGCCAGCTACAACTGCCACAAGTTGGACGAGAAAGCACAACAAATAGACTCAGTCCCAGAGCCCCTAAAGACACCGCTCTCACTTACCATCGCTGAGGGGAAACAGGTAGCCAGCTGCATTCTTACAAAGAACCTGGACGCAGCAGACAATGCGGGAAGAATCGTGGCAGAAGGCACACTGTCAAATGCCATGCATGGCTCTGTCAATCTTGCTTTTAAACTAGAAACCGAGGCTACACTCTTAAACATGCCCATTGAAGCCAACGCTTTATTTGGCAAAGCAGTGGAGGACGCACTGAAAAGTGCAAAAGAGGAAAATGATAGCCTCAAATCCCTGGGACAGCTCGCTAACAAACCCTTTGGGCAGAGAAAGGGCTCAAACTCTTGCCGGTTTAGAGGACAGAACTCCCAGTGGTACTCCAATTACAATTAAGGTGGGAAAGGTTCATCCTGGGGTTCTTCACAAAGGCAATCCTCCCAACAGGGTTTTCAAAGAGGCCAAAGAAGGTCTAGAAGTTGGGTCAGATCCTCCTCCTCAAGACGAAGCTCAACCTCTCCTAAGCAGTCATCACCCGCTACAGGTTCCCTCCCATGCCACTCCAGGAGGAGGTCCTATTTCACACTTTACCCACGCATGGGAGGGGATCATTTCGGACAAGTGGGTACTTTACACCGTGGCGGGGTGGTATTGCATAGAAGTAATTCAAACACCAGCCAACCACCCGCCAAGACAAAGACAGACTTCACAGGAAGAACAACGCATCCTGTTGGAAGAGGTCAAGGCACTACTTCTAAAGGACGCCATAGAAATCGGCCCTGCGAACCAGATAAAAAATGTTATTTTTTTTTTTTATTTTTTTTTAATTTATTTATGGTTCTACAATTGACAACCTTTTATCACATTTTTCAATTTAAGAACAGTTTTCCAAAGTTTGCCTTTTCTGTTGAAATAAGATTTACAAATCTTCAAGCACTGGCAGTTGCTTCTGTATGGCAATGGAGAATTTGACGACAGCCAAGGTTATTGCCGTTTTTTCTCCTGATTGTATCATCTTCCACCCTAGATTTTGCGATCTGTGTCCGTATTTTGTAATGATAGGAATCATGAAAGTGTTCCTTTGCGGCAATAAGTCAATAGAACTCCGCGGTTCAGTGGTTCCGCGGGCCAGATGGTTTCTCTTGTTTTAATTAGATTGAGCCGAAATCTGAGAAATTGATCTCTAAAGTACCAATGAGGAAACAATCTTAAGTAGATGGGCAGAGAATTTGTTTTTTTGTTGTCCTCCCACGGTTTGCCATATGTTTTGCATGTTGACCATTCTTTTTCAGTTCTAAACCAATCACAGGAGTAGAGCTTTTTTTAACCTTGTCTGATTTGTTAATCAGAGTTTCAGCTTGCTCTCCTGTAGTTTCAAGTAGGCTTCGGCACTCTGTTTGCCATAGGGTCAATATCGGATCTTGTTCTTCTATAAGTGCTTTTTTGATACATTGAAAGCCACCTTTGGGGTTTTCCTGTATGCACTTTCTGTAGAATGAGAATATCTTCCACTCTACCATTGCTAGCATGGAGGTTAAACCCAGCTCTCTACGTATTGCTTGTATTGGCTGGTATAGTGTTTTTCCAAAAATGACCTTCTAGAGCTGCCCAATTTTTGATTTTGAAATTAAAGAAAGTTTCGGCACCGTAAGTGAGGATCGGAACCACCTTTGCTTTATAAAATTTGATTAGTGGAATTAAGCTGAAGCCACAGTAACGTCTCAAGATGATTTTTCCTAAGCCTGTCAAGTTTATTACTTTGTTTTTTAGTATTTGAAGCCGGACGGCGTCAACCTTGCTTGAGTTGACACATACCCCTAGGTATAGAAACAATTGCACTACGGCGATCTCCATTCCGATAGTGACCAGCGCATTGTTTTCGTTCGCAGTTGACTCTTTTGAACACCGATGGGTAGTATTGCAGATTTTTTCGGGTTGAATGTAAGGCCGTTCTTTTCCACATAGAATTGTAGAGCTTTTAACTGTCTTTGAAGACCTATTGGAGTTTGGTCTATGAGAACTACGTTGTCGGCATAGACTAGACGACTAACTTGGATGTTTGCTATCGATGGAGGAAAGCATCTTATGTTAGCTGCAGCATCTATGTCGGAGATGAACAGATTGAATATTTCTGAGGCCATTGGGCAGCCTTGCTTGACGCCTTTATTAGTTGGAATCGGTGCGGTTAATAGGCCTGTTTTGTTCAACCGGACTCTGAGTAGTATCTTGATGGAATTCTTTAATGGGATCAATGATGGAAGCAGGGCAATTCCATTCTCTCAATTTGGACCAAAGCCGTGGATGTGAAATGCTGTCAAAAGCTTGACTTAAGTCGATAAAGGCAATGTTCATTTTTAAGTCTTTCTTTCTCTCTGTACGTCTTTTCAGCAGATTTAGAATGAAGATGTTAAATGTTGTTCCGATACCTCGCACAAAGCCCGATTGCCATAGATCAAAGTGGCCAGAGGATGTTGCCCAGGCCCGCAAAGCTCGATGTACAAGGGTACCAAAGACTTTGCCCATGGAGTCTAGCAATGCTATTGGGCGGTAGTTGGCTGGCATTTGGCAATTGCCCTTTTTATGAATGGGTATGATTATCGATTCTTTCCATGAAGTTGGTATCTTTTGGGTGATTGTAATATAATTGAATAGAATTGATAAGAGCTTGGCCCATTGATGTGGATTTTCTTTAAGGGTGGCATTACTTATCCCGTCGGGTCCATGTGCATTTTATTTTGACAACTTCATGATGACATTCTCAATGGTCTCTGCTGAGGTGTCTATTAGATGCCATTTGGCGTTCTTCTGTGGGAATGACGTATCATCATGTTCTTGGTTGAAGATTCTTTTAAAGTGGGAGATCCAAACTGCCGGAGGATAGGTGTCGTTATCAATGAATCTTGATCTATCTGTAGCTGATTTATCTGTCTCCACATTTCTGCGGTGTTAGATGATTTAATGATGTGGAGCATTTTTTCTGCATCATTGCAGTCCAATACCTTTTTGTATCGATGTTGCCAATTTCGATAGTGTTGCCAAATTTGTTTCCTTTTGAGTGTGGCTAGTGCAGACTTGTCTCGTTTTAAACTGTTTAAAATCTGCCTTAGGAGTTTCTTTTGAAGTGTAACTTGGTGGTCGAAAACATGACGATGTATTATTTGTTTTGGAGTGGACAGTTTAGGTTTGATCTCATATATTCTGAACAGGCTAAGATAGTTCAGGGGTTCAATCCCTCCTGTTGAATTTAGATGATTTACTAAGCTGGTTATATTTCTAGTTAATGAGGGTAATTTGGTGGGCGGAATTTTAATTAGATTTTTGCACATACTGACTTCTACCATCGTCATGTTTGAAAAAGTCACATTGTTGCAGATAGGTAATAATCTTGCTGAAAGCAAGTTCTGATCACTATTGTCCATGTATCAGACTATCATCTTGTTTTCTGCAGAGATCAGTTCCGATGAAATGTATATGTAGTCTATAATGTGACCACCATTTGGATGTTTTCTGGTGATGTTTGCTGGTATGTCTCCGATGGTATTTCCATTGAGTAGACTTAGTTTGTTTGCATTCATAATAGTGTTCCACTGATAACCTCTCTTTTCTGTTGGTGTTGCTGAGAGAGTGTTTGTCATGAGGCCTCCGGTTTCATCCCAGCATTTTGAATTCCGGTTGCCACAAATGATGAACCATGGGTCTACCAATTTTTGTTTACAGTGCACTAGCCATTTTTCAATTTGGTCCGGGAAGTTCAAGCTTGCAATAGAGGCTGGATTCCAATAAAGGTTGACGACAATGAGCGTTTTCCTTGTTTTTTTGTTGCCAATTTTGATGGAGCCCACTATGATTTGAATTAAGGAAGTTGGCATGATTTCTTTGGCTATTACAAAGTCAAGCTGGTTGTTAATAAGGGTGAGTAGGCTGGACGTCGGTCTACCAATGTCTCCTTTGAGTGCTGGGTTAAGATGACTTGAATAGCCTTCAACTATAGGTAGAGTGTGCATCCATGTTTCTTGAAAACAGAATATATCGTGAATTTTGATTTGATTGAGTCCTGTTTGAAACAAATACGTAAAGCCCCTTGTATTCCATGATGCTATTGTAAGGGGCTTTTCCGCTGATGAAGGCCCGTCCTATGGCATCTTGATTTTGTCAGCCACTAGCCCCATGAGCCATTTCCAATTCTCTTCTGTGCTCACCGCTGGGGTTTTTGTGTCATGTTTGTTATATGATCTTTCCTGGCTGTGTCCTTTCCTGGGTTGTGGCGACGGTGAACTTCTACACCTGTTGGAATGTCTTTGATGGTTCGAATTGCCTATATTTGATCTATAACTGTCCGAGTGACGAGACTGGTTCTTCTGCCAGTCGTTTTTGTAGCTGCATCAATCCTGAATATCAAAAGAGCTGTCCCTCGTACCGTAATGTCTGGAAGACCACTTGTTGTTATGCCGATAAGGAGTTTTTGAATTAGGTTTTGAGTGCAGCTCTGCAGAAGTATGAATATTTTTTTAGGGAGCCATGCACTGTTTTTGGCTCAGTAAGATCAAATTCTAGGGATCTTAATTGGGACATTTCTTGTTTCAAGGATTGTGTAATTAGGGGAGCCATCGGATAAATGCGCACTCGGTCCAAGGGTAAAGCACTCGGATAAAGGGTATTTATTCAATGTACTTCCTTGTCCAAAAAAAGATCTAACAATGCGCCCTGTCCTAGACCTGCGCCCTGCAAGCACCTATGTCAAGCCACAGAAATTCTGCATGACAACGCTACAGGAAGTAAACCCTCTGCTGAAACAGGGGGACTTCATGGCAACCTTGAATATGAAAGATGCATACTATCATATATCAATGTCCCAAGTACAACTATCGGGTCAGAGAGCACCACTGCCGTGTTTTACATAAACAAACGGGAGCACCCACTTTCCAAGTCTGTTCAGGCTAGCACAAAAAATGTGGAAGTGGGCATTCAAGCACGGCATGTTCCTAACATTGCAACATGTTCCAGGGGAACTCAATTCTCTGGCAGACTCATTAAGCAGAAATCCTCTACCAGAAGAGCATGAGTGGCAACTCGACAAAGATATCTTAGACGATATCTTCTCCCGATTGGAATTATCCCCCTTTAGACTTGTTCACCACAAGCCAAAACACGCAATGCCCAGACTTTGCGTCCAGATTTCCCCAACACGGGTCCTAGGGTAATGCCCTGTGGATGAACTGGTCAGGGATATTTTCCTATGCTTCTCCTCCCACACTGCTACTGAGCAGGTTAGTGAACAAAATGCACCAGGAACGAGTAACACTAATCCTAGTTGCTCCTATGTGGGCGAGACAACATTGGTTTCTACATCTGCGCAAACTGGCGATGTGCGATCCAATCAAACTCCTGTGCCCCTACAGCATGTTAACACAGCACAGGGGGACAACTTACCACTCACACCCTCAATCTATGAACTTGGCAACTTGACTACTGAAGTGATAGAATTTGGCCGTCTAAAACAACTTCAAAGGTGCATGGAAATCCTCAAGGAGGTACGAAAACGAAACACCAGACACTGCTATTTTAGCAAATGGAAAAGATTCATAATATGGTGCTAGTCAAAAAATGTAAACCCAATCGAATGTACTCCTCACACATTCTTCATTACGTGCTCCACTTTATAGACTCGGGCCTAGTATTTAACTCTATCAAGCAAGGTTCACCTAGCGGCTCTATCTGCGTACACCACTTCCCAAAGCAAGTTGCCCTGGTGGAAGTTCCCTGTCATTAAGGCATTCATGGAAGGTGTAAAAAGACTCTACCCTCCCATTTCAAACTCGCCTCCAGAGTGGGACCTAAATGTGGTACTTACAAAGCTGAGGGGGACCCCCCTTTGAGCCTATGCATAGAGCCAGCCTTAATCACCGTACATATAAAACGGCTTTTCTGGTGGCTATCACCTACATAAGAAGAGTCCGTGAACTACAAGCTTAAGACCCTTTCTTTGTTATCCACAAAGGCAACTTGGTACTAAAAAAACATCATAGGTTTTCACCTAAATTCATATCTAAGTTCCATGTCAACCAGTCCATTGAACTGCTAGCTTTCTTTCAAAGCCCTTCTAACTCAGCTGAGAAAAAACTCCATGCACTACATGTAAGGAGGACGGTCCTTTACTATGTAAACCAGACAAGACCGCTATGGGAACACAGACCAACTATTTGTCTCCATGGCACCTGGCAGTGCAGGCGAACACGTTTAAAGAAACACAATCTCCAGATGGATTGTGAAGTGCATACAAATCTGCTACTCGCTGTCAAACAAAACTCTGACTTTCACACCAAGAGCTCACTCTACCAGGTGTACAGGAGCTAATTTGGCCTTCATTGCAAACATCCTGCTGGATGCCATTTGCAAAGCAGCTACATGGAGCTCTATTCATGCCTTTACTCAGCAATACTGCATTGACTCACCTTCTAGAGCAAGTTCACAGGTGGGACAAGTGGTGCTAAAACATCTATTTGCTGCTGTACCTTCTCACAATCCACCACCTACTACAGACACTGCTCGCTAATTTATGCATAGCTTGTGATCTAAGCAGATCCACAAGCCTCAGAAGCAATACATTACTCACCGTAATCGTATTTCTGATGCTTGTATCTGCTTAGATTCACATGCCACCACCCTTTCTCCCCTGTGGAGTAGAAGGTGCATGGATGTTTTTCTGGCTTTATCTACTCTTGTCTGCCTCATCACATCTGTACTCGCGCTACACTTCATGCTACCTCATGACAGATGTTAGGCAGAATCATATGCAGTACCCTTTGGGAACACCACACACAATTAAGACTACAAGTGAAAGTACAAATTCACCTTTGGTGCATATGTGCATCAGTATGCCGATGGGCAATAAATGAGTCAAGTAGTCTTCAAGTTGAAGGGCAAGAGAATATGAATAACATTCATCAAAGCATCAGGAAAACGCAGTCAACACTAAAGTAAACACAATGGACACTTTGAATGTGCTACACAGTAAAGTGGTAGTGATGGCTGAGCAGCCAGACTTATCTCAAGAGTAAAGTGAGCAGTATCAACAGTTACACAAAGGACAGCAAATTACTGTGGTTCAAACAAACACTGACTCAAGGTTTCTGAGTAAAAGAATATACATTTATTTACACATCAGTTGTAAAACAATTCACTAAGTAAAGCAGCAGAAAAATCACACTCTTAATATACTACACAACACCTGATGAATTCTGGACAAGTTAAGCTTAAAATGAAGTGTGAGCAAAATGGCACTCTAACAATTTAAAAGGGAGGGAAAGACAAGGTTATACCAAATTAAGCAGCACCAACAAGTAAGTAGGCAGGGCAATCTAGAAAAGGCTTGCTACAATAAGGATTCAAATCAATAGGCCTGTGCCAATGTTAATGGGTCAGAGTCTTTACAGAGGATCACACAGTTCAGAGTAGTTTGTGGTTAAGTCTTTGCCAAGAGTTCAAAACGAAGTTGGTTGGAAGAAAACTTACTTAAAAGAGTAGAGCAGGACAAGCCCTCGGATTGGCGAAAGATTTCAAACACTTTCACCACGGTCGGACGGAACGAACAACCAGATTTGAACAGTACCTTAAATGCAGAAGAAGGCTGTAGCTGAGGCAGAAGTTCCTGGCAGGTCCTGCAGGCTCATGGTTCCTGAAGCGACTGTCGGACTGACGCGAAGTAGGAAGACTGGAGGGTCCTGCACTGCCCAGGGAAGAAACCAGCAGCAGAGCAAAGCAACGGATAAAAGGTGCGCTCCTTAAAACCCAAACAGGGTCTGGTGCACCTGGCTATCCAGTTCACTGCAGCTTTGCACAGTAAATTCGACCAGGGGAGGGAGGCCTTGCTTGGTGTTTTGCAAACTGGTTGGTCCCACCAGCTCAAGGGAAGAAGATTCCTTGCAGATCTTCTCTGTTGTCGAAGTTTGGTGATTCGGACCCGCAGCAGGGCTTCACCGGGAGGTTCAGTCATGGTAGTGGTCCTCTTCTTTCAGCTTCTCTTTGGTTCTCTTGATCCAGTGGCGAATCTGCCTTCCTAGTCCCAGAGACCTGCTTTTTATTTCATTTTCCCCCATTCACACAGCCTGGCTGTCAATCACACATCGGGGTGGCTGTCCTGGCGGGACAGTCACCACAGCAATCATACAGAGTGCGACATGGGTCTCAAATCCCTCCCTCACATCCTGTCCTCCACAGACATTCAGATGCCGAAGGATGGCGAACAAAGGAACCAAGCCTGGTTTGGCGAGCAGAGTAAAACACGAGAAAGACCTTTACAAAAAGAAATGGCAAATAAACCTAGCCGGAACCAAATAAAAGTAAATGGGGTGCAGCGGATTTGAGTTTGAGGCTACTAATTTAGCCTCAAACAGTACCAAAGCTATTTAAATAAACCGCGGTAGGAAAAATATGGTAGATATCACTGCCACAAGCCAAATCTTAAAGAAAGGGGAACAAAATAATGTTCCATGAGAGACAGACAAAAAGGGATAACTATTAACCCTTTCCAGTATTCTATGTAAGATAGGTTGTACTGGGTCTGTGAATTTAAAAAGACTAATAAAGTCAATGGCAACTTTACATGTTCTGGGAGACAGTAGTCAGTCCCAAAAATGGAGTTTGAAGTGGGAAGTCTGAAAAAGACAACCCTGTGTCAGTCCACTAAAGGTGCTGTGTTACACACACTAAAAAGATGATGCTTATGGAGTAGGTCAAGCTCCACAGTCTATGAGCACAAAAATGTTAAACACACACAGCAAAACACATGTAAGAGTAGGGAAAAAAAAGGCTCACTGTTACCAGGTGAAAATAATAAATCCTAGAAATCCAGCAAAGCTGCTGAGGGACTCAGTAGGTAAGGGAAATTAGCCATTCTGGAGAATTCTCCCTAACTGAGGGACCTCAATGTGTGAAGGACCATGGGTACAGTAGACATCACACTAGGGTTGCACGCCCTGTCGATGTCCCTTTTTTGAGTTTCGAAAACAAATAATGTAATACTCTGCAGCTTCTACTAGATGTCGGCCGATGCATAGCATGTGAACCTAAGTAGATACAAGCATCAAAAATACGATTACGATGAGTAATGTATCATATATATATATATATCGTTGAGAGAAAACGTGCCTTGGCACAAATGGGATTGCACTCCCCAGAGCAGCAGTACTCAGTAGAAATGCCAAGTCTGCAAAGATGTCCAAAATTAGTTTTATTTCATAATGACAGGGAAAATAACGCAGTACAATGCGTTTCGCAGTGATCTTACTGCTTGTTCATGTACAAAGGGTCAATGAGAGTGCCGGCTTATCATACCACATGACAACTCTATGGTCCAATCTCAACCACAGTCCTACGGTAGCGGCCCTGTTGTTATGGTTATGGTTAAGTAGCTCAACCCATCGGAAGAGCACTTTTTGGGCAGCTTATGACTCAAATCCGCCACCCGCCCTACCCCCCAATCCCTTGGTCGAATCCTCATAAAACTTTGGGAAAAAAGTATATGGCCCGTCAGATCGCTCCTGTGAAGTTTTGTGAGGTTTCGTCAAGGAGGGGTGGAGGGGTCAAAGTTATAGGGGGGTACCAAATTGTGTGGATTTTCCCATAGACGCAATGGAAAAACATGTTTGTTCCCTCCTACAGCCCAATCCGCTGGACGGATTTTCACCAAATTTGCGGCAGGAGCGGTGGCTTGGTCCCACACGCATGCTTTTGTAAATTTGGTGTAAATCTGTGAAGTATTTTCTTTTAAAAACGTCAAAACAGTAGTTAAAAACAAATGTGATGTCTGGGTTCGGGACACGGACTACCTTCCCTGTTTGGTCCGCGGATGGTCCTGCGAATGGTCCAGGGGGCGACATGAGCTCCGTGGACACCGGACACGCCCGCTGATTGGTCAATAATAAGCGTGAGGTGTGTCTGGTTTTTGGAAAGGCCCACCATGTTGGATTCGCGGACAGCGGCCAGTGTCTGCGAACATTGCGGTAAAAACATATTAAAAAACACAACATTGCACTTGTCAAACTTATCAAACATTCTTTGTGGAGGTGAGGGGTGATCAGGATGGGATGGGATATGGCCTTAAAAAGCCAAAAAAAAGGCGTTTTTCTTCTCTGATGTCTGCAAACAGTCCGGGGATTCCTGTGATGTCTGCAAACATCTTAGATGTTTGTGGGCATCTAAACTTATTTGTGCATTACAGGGTTGATGAACAGCAGTTTTTGGATGTCTTCTAACTTTGGCACCACTCAATGAAACTGCATGAAATTTTGGAATTTCATTCTAGACCAGATCCTGAATGGTTTTGAAAAGTGCGGTGGTGAAAGTTAAGAGAGAACAAAATTGGAGTGGCGGAGGCTTATAAATGTGGTGCCGTTGAGGGATAAATGAGAGGGGGGGGTATAAACATTTTAGATGGCTTATAACTGTTGCCGTTTGACGAATGTGGGCAAACGCTTTCAGAAAGGTTAGAGACGCAACCTTGAATGTCTGTGCAGTCTGAATTGATTTTGTGAAGTGGGGACTAAGCTATATGACTATTGTGTGTACGTAAATTTTGACACTTTTGAAAAAATAACACATGGGCGGATTTCCAGCAAACTCGTGGAAGGAGCATTGGCAAGGACTTGAAAGCATGGTTTTGCAAATGTGTCCATGTTTTATTTTTTGACAAGTGTCATAATGTAGGTACAAAAAATAGTGATATACCTTTGGTGACTGAGGTATAGCCTGTGGCCATGGGCAGTGGCCAGATTGTCCGGGTCATGGCATAAGGTCATGACCTGGACAATCTGGCTACTGGCCATGACCACAAGGGTTGACCAGTGGGGAAGGGGGTAATGAATGCCACATTATTCCAATTAGCAAATCTTATTGAGAAATGTAAAGTAGTTGGAGTCTAAAAGATTTTTTTATGTTCTGTTTTTTAACTGTGAAAGGTGGTTGCTACATAAATCTTTTTTTGTTTTATTTTTGCAGGAGAGGTTAGAACGTAAGGAGGGGAGGGAAATGAGGGTAGAGACACCAAGCACTAATATGGAGGGGCAGGTGACCGGGGAAGATGTTGCACGTGTGTTACATCTATGGTAGGGGGCAGTGTTTCTCATGCTTCTTGATTACAGCTTCAAAAGCACTTCGAAATTCCCCCCCCGCAGAGTGCTGTGTCGCGGTATATACAAAGGAATGTTGTCTTCGAAAGAAATGGATCAACAGCCTCTTTTATTGCTTGCAAGGTAGCTGGTGGGACTTTCTGTCCCACTGAAGTAGGCTGTGTGGTTACAGTATTGGTTGAGGAAGATGAGTTGGAGGAAGACAGCCTACTACTTGCTAAGAAAGGAACAGCCTTTTTGAGAGCATTGTGGTGGTTGGATTGGGTGTGATGGCGCGTGGAGATGGTCCCGTAGGATTACTTTCCAGGTAGTCTGCGACTGCATACTCGTTGCATTTCACTTTGGTAGCTTTAGCCTTTGGTGCATTCCCAACAGTGGTAAATAACTGCCGCACCCATGATTGTCTCTTGGTGCTAGAGGTAAGTACTTCCTCTAACTCATCTTCTTAGTCCTCTTCATTTTCTTTGGAAGTACTGCGCTTTTTTTGCTGTGTAGGTCCTCCAGCTGGTGGTGGTGATGGCTCTTGGGGAGGAGGGATGGCAAGAGCTGTTGCCATTTTTGAGATAAATAGCAGTGTTGCTAATATTCTTCCAAGTATGTGCTCTGTACTAGATTGTTAATGGATAATGAGTAAGAATAGGTGTAGGAGCTGTGAGTTGGAAACATTTTCAGCTTCGAAGTTCCTATCTCAGTAGAAAATGCAGTTCTGAACTGTCCGCGAAGCAAGGACCCGATTGCGAAGTGCAGACACGTTCACGAAATCATGCCTCATGCGCGCGAGGTAACATGAGACTGTCCGATGTCATACGAATGCAAAAACTGTGAAACAAGTGCCAAAAAGTGTATAGAGGTGTTAAAAAATGATGCTAGAAGGTGGGAAATAGCAGAGTTTTAAGGTAAAACTTTGCAAATTGGACACCAATGTTGCTATATTGGGGTAAGTATGATATTAGTAAGTTGTAGGAAATTAGCATGCACTGGTAAAAACCCATGAAATTCACTGAAAACACTTTGTTAAAGGAACGTTATGGTTAAGTTGCACTGATAAAAACCTATGAAATTCAATGAAAAAACGTTGTTAAAGGGACGTTATGGTAAACCGAAAAACCTCAAAAAAAACCTCAGAAATTTGCCACTTATGGTAAGCTAAGCAACCACAACTCACGCCACCACCGTGCACTGCTAAGACTAACACCCAGGATATCAACCATAACATCCCTTTAACAACGTTTTTTCATTGAATTTCATAGGTTTTTATTCGTGAAACGTAACCATAACGTCCCTTTAAAATGTTTTTGGCTCCCTGTCAACGATACCTTTGCTCCCCTCAACTTACGGTACATGTGTGTTTTTTATTTAATTATACCCTTGTCTGCCCTCCACCGTCATCCTCACCACCCTAGCCCTCCCTCCACCTCCATCCTCACCACTGTAAAGAAACCAAGGGTATTTTTCCATCAAACCCCTTGGTATCCTCTTCTGGGGTGACCGGAGAAGGGTCATCGCTGTTGGGTCCGGAACCAGAGAGGGAGGAGTCTCAAGGTGAGACATGGGATTCCCCTTTCCGTAACACCTCCCTACCCGATAATCCCTCTGTTACCATACACCATTTCAGAACCCCTACTGTTACCCCTCCCCAATTTCAGCAGGTTCCAACACGGAAGGGAGGCATAGGAGAACCAGGATAAGGAAATTACATATGTCACCCCGTGCTCTACAACAACAGGACTACTCCCCTTCTTCTGACAATATTTTACCAGATTTACCTAAACTCATTAGTGAAAACTACAATCTCCATAATTCCTCGCCTCTGTTCTTTTCTAAAGTCACCGAGACGAGGAGGAGAGAGATTGGGAGGATGAAGATTACAATAGGGAACCACACACACCGTAAACAGACGCTCCCCTTTCTACAGCAGACTTTCCCATTAATGAGGCCAGGCTAAGTCAGGCCTCCCTCTTTAATTACTCGCACATGACTTTACTTGACTCTCCCAGGCAGCATAAAACGGCGCAGCAGGAAAGCCCACTTTGAGCGAGCCAGGGATGCTGTAAGGTGCCGGGAAGCAGGAGAAAGACCTAGCAAGCTGCAGAGACCCTGGGAGACTTGGAGGAGAAAACCACCCAAACACTGGCCCTGCTACTTGAGCGGAGACTGCTGTGGGGAGGAGGAAACTGTACCTCCAGAAGGCAAGACTATGGGCATCTGGGGTTGCCTGGCGGTACCCACAGAAAAACCCCTCCCCTGGGCCAGGCAGGCAAACCCATGTCTGAGGGGCAGGTGAAGAGACCCTGGCCTCCGGTAACATACCCTTTTATCTCCTGCAGCTCCCAATGCCATAAAATGCCATGTCGAGGAGCTGTGAAGTAGGAGCAAAATTAGCCCAGTGCATCCTGGGACTAGAAGTCCCAAGACCCTTTTTTGCGAATAGTGAACTTTGAAAGGAGGTGCAAGCCGCCTTAGTGAGCTGTGAAGCGTGAAGACCGCCTTCAACCCGACTGAGGGAAGCCTTGGAGGTGAACTGTGCTGCATGAGAGAAGGTTTGAACCCAGCTCAGGGAAGCCTTCATTTGTGAACTTTGAGAGCTGGAGCATGTCAAACCACCCGAGGAAACAGCAGTTCCAAGATGGCAGTTTAATACCAGGAGAAAGACGGTGAGACCGGAGAGAGTCGCAAGGAGTGAAGTACCTTTGAACTCTAAAGACTGTTACTTTCATGAACCTTGCAAAGTAAGAAACAGAAGACCAGGAACTAAGGCTGATCGAACCTGCACAGTGTGTCAGCAGTACCCGGGGCTCTCCCGCATCGATAACCAAGGCGGGGAGGAGCGATTGCTGCCGTGGTGCTGTCCTTGGCTCTTCCAACAAAGCATCATCAGAAAAGACAGCACAGCCAGTGATTTGGAGAGACTGACACCAAACCTGCTTGTGTTTTGAACCAAGGTTGCAAGCAGCAACTTTTTATAAAGAGAACAGTGAGTGAGCCGTAGGCGATGAGCGACACAAGTATAATTGGAACCAAAGAAGTAATTTAACCATGTGATTGAAAAGATACAGTGCACAGATTAGTCCGGCACCCCGTTGGCGCTCATTCCAAGGTCTCTGTTAGGTATCCAACTGATGCTGAGTGTGAGAAAAGGAATACTGAGTTTGAAGTTGTCGTGCAACAGGTCTTGCTAAATCCTGCGCATATGAGAAAGACTTCAATAGTTTAAAGTACATGCAACTGGTCCGAGCTTGGCTGAGGGAGACTAATTGGCCAAAAGAAAGGGATCTGAGCCCGGCTGAGGGGGATCCAGGGGCGTTTACATGTTTTGTGTACAACAGGCCCTCTGAGTCAAGAGACTTGCAAGAAGTAAAGATACTTGGAGACAGGAGGTCCTGAACTGTGAAAATAGAACTGTATCCTTGTGCCATAGAAGCCAGAGCGTGTGCCTGGCTTCAGTGAACAGCCTTGTCCCGTGCTGAAAATTCGGGGCAGGGAGGCCAATGGCCCAGTCATGCTGACTTTTCATTTTGTGAACACTTCTTTTGTTTTCATGAACTTCACCCCACGTTATTTGTAAATTAGTTGTAAGGATTGGCAGTATTTTCTTTTTATTGTAGGCCCTTTTTAAGGTACAGTGTTCTTTCATCGGTAGTCGTTTTTATGACTTTTGTTTTACGAATATACTTTGCTGAAAAAAATCATCAAAAATTTGGGTTGGGGGTGGAAAAGGGCAGATAAGGGATTGGGGCGGTTGGGAACATTTAAAAATAGGTGGGAGAGGAGGAATTTGGGGTGGGGGCCCCAAAAATATATTTTTTAAAAGTATAACATTTTTGGGCAAAATGTATTCGTAAAAACACCAGTCGTAAAAATTACTGTAGATTATATCACATAGAACTCTTTTTAATTTGACAAGACTCCACATGGACTGCATTATTATTATTTGATGATCGTAGCTTGCTCCCATCTGTAGATTTAGGTTTAGATAGGCTTTTATCTCACCCTTGTGAAAGTTCAATAAACACCCTTGAACTGTGGTCACTTTTGTCCATCTGACTGTTGATACCATTCCTTCCTTACACCATCATTGCTATCCCTCCACCTTCATCCTCACCACCCTTGCCCTCCCTCCACCTTCATCCTCACCTCTTGCCCTCTGTCCATCCTCCTCGTCACCACACATACCCTCGTTCCACCACTCTTGCCCTCCCTCCACATCACCTCCAACATGGATGTTTATGGGGTGAAAGACCTATTTACATTATACAGTAGGTTTCCCTGGGCAGGTTGCTCTGCTTGAGAGCATGTGGCTGAGTGTTCGGACTGACACTGGAGGCTCCCTGCCAGTGGCTAGGCAGTGGATGGGACAAAAGTGGAATTTGTAGAATCCAGCCCCTGGATGTGCTGCATTATCAGGCACAGTGTTCTCTGCATTGTTTATGTGCCTGATGATATTGCCTCTGCAATCACTTTTGATACCATTGCACCTATCAGGTGGGGGCACTGTCTGCCTAGCTCCCTAGTGATATGCTGGGATGTGCCCTGCATGGCATCCCTCCATGGCCTGACAACATTTTCTATGAGATCTATATCCTGCTCAATAATGTTCAGCCTGCTACATATACCTTTGAGGGTGTACTGGGGCACACTGTCCTGGGTGTGCACGTGGTACCGGTGCGCTATCCCCTGCCCACTAGCATCCACAGATATAATGGCATCAGCACAGGTAAACCTTTCTGGTTTCAAGCTGCTAGCTAGGCATTAATAATCATTCACTGCTGCAATTCACCACATACACACAGCACACCATTATGTCTAATGGACGCCAATAGTCCATTAGACATAAAACTTTGGCTAATGGTGTGTGCAGATTTTGAGGCCTGGCTTCATTAGCCGTACATATGAGTCCCTGATGCTTGTGTCGCTGAATGCGTCGAGCAGGTGAGGAGGGGCTGCTGAGATTGGCCACAAACTGATGCAGGCTGGTGGTAGGTAGTGTAACCCCAGGTATGACTGGAAGAGTGTCCAATGGCTCACTGGTCTCCACAGGTGTCTACAGGCTGGAGGTAATGGCAGGCGGAGCAAGTGCTGCAGGAGCAGTTTCTGTTATGGTGGCAACTGCAGCAGGAGCAGTGTTGGTGGTGGTAGCCACAGCAGCCAAAGTGGTGGCAGTCTGGCTGGCGGGTGCAGCTTCCTTGCCAGGACATATTTTTCACTTGGATCTTCTGATGGGTGCTGAGTGTCAAAAACCAGAGGGTGTTTCACAACCCAGTCCCTGGAGATCCCGTACTCAGGTGGCCAGGGAAAGGCAACCTCTTTTGGATCCTGACCCGGGGGGTGGACAAGCGAGGGAGGATCACCTGGGTAGGGGGTCCTCTGGGAGTGGGGGAGAAGCACCACAATGGTGATGCATGGTATCCCCCTTTTCCCACAACCCTTCTAACCCCAATCCCTGCTTATGGAAAACTACAACTCCCATAATTCCTCCCCACTTTGTCTTGACAACAGTACTGCACTGAGGACGATGAGGAATGGGGTTAGAAAGATTACCTCCACTGACTTGCATTGGCTTTGTCCCTGTAATGAGGCTAGGTAGAGTCAGGCACGTAGTCCTAACAAAGCCCAACTGCCACTTGTTATCAATCTCTGTGAGGATAAAAGGTGACATGCACAAACACACTTTGAGTGAGGCTTGGTACAAGAAGGCACAGCTCTTTCAGGGCTGATGCAAACCAGGCTGTGGAAGGCCAACAGGTTGATTGGCAGTTGAAAGGATCGAGAGAAAGCCAGGTGAGGGTTCCACTCTTTCGGGAAGCTGCAAGTGTTCTGAGAATGAAGCCGAGTGAGTGGAGGAAAGAAACCTTCAAGTTGCCAGAAAGCGGTCCGCGACCCTCCCGGGTGAAAGGCGTTGGGGAGGAGCAGAGGATGCGTTGTTAAACGGTCTTGGATGCTGCATGAATAAGATGAATGAAAACCAATTAACATGACCAGTGAGTTATCGAAGGCAACAAAAGTCTGGTTTGTGTTAAAGGCAAAGTGACTGTAATCAGAAAGTTGAAGGTTGCGTGTGTGCTGATAAAACATAAATGAAAAAGACAATTGTTGAAAGGATACAAAGTAACAGAGTGGTCCTGCGATGTGAAGTTGTACATTCAAAAGTCTCTGTGAAATGTTATGAGAGTTGAATGATATTACATTGGGAATCAAAGGAAAGAAAGGAACCGCGATAAGGAAAGAAAGTTGAATAAAAGGAAAGTGAAATATTTGAACTCTGAATATGCCAAGAGGGAAAAGTATATAAACTGTGGAAAAGGCCAAGAGGGAAAACTGAAGAGAATAAGAATTACACGTACCAAGAGGCATTGGTGTTACAAAATGAGGAAGATTGTGAATAGAAGAATTGTTGAAAGATAGGTTGAAGTGGTCATGCAGAGGGCTATGTAAAATCTTTGCAGTCTCGAAAGTCTTCCGACAGTGAAAAGATATTTAAGATAAAATGTGGGGAAGGGAATCCCCCACGAAGAAGAGCCAGGCTCGAGCCCGTCAGAGGGAAGCCTGTGCAGAACTGTCAGAAATTGAAAAAGTGAATGTAAATGGAGTATTGATGACCAGGCGGACGAAGCCTAAGGAAGTGATTGAACTATAAGAAGTTAGAAGATCAAGATTGACCTGTTGAATTGTACCAGTAAGCCAAAGTGTGCAAGGCTGATAGAACTGTGTCATCCACCTATCCTTTTTAAGGAACACTGTAGACCCCGTGGGACTGAACGTGGGGAAGGGAGTTGTTGCTGAAGCCATTCTGACATTTCTCTTGAGACACTGACCCTCATTACAACACTGGCACTAAACCATGGCGCTATTAGCACCATGGTTGGTGCCGATGTTGTAACGGGTCCGCCATGGTTCAATGGGGAATTACCACCCCATTCCAAGGTTGGCGGGTGGTAATTCCCCATTGAACCATGGCCCTTCCCCATTCCCATTTTCGCCCCATAGGGCTCTATGGCAATGCGGGTCCCTACTTTAATCGTAGTAAGGCGCTAAGTGTTTAACGGCGCCGCAGCCTTTTACGGCGCCGTTAAACACTTAGCGCCAGGGTTGTAATGAGGCCCACTGTTTTTCTTTTGTATTCCCTTAACACACATGTCATTGTAAGAAGGAGGGCATGGCCTTTTTATTTTGACCATACTGACTTGGACATGTTTATTTGTTTAAATGATCAAGACTACTCCCATTTTAGAGTGAGGGCCAGTTAGGAATTCTACCAACTCAACTAAAATATTAAATAAAGGTTTTCGAAACTTCTATCTATTGTGTCTGTGTCTACTGCTCGATACCATGCCTTCCTTACATAAGACTGTGGGGAGTTGCGTTAGTAGTTAAGCTGCTTGTGTATGATGTAGACACATCTGTGGTGGTAGTGCTCAGGTGCGTTAACCCTGATGTGCTATACCCAGCTTCCTCTCACTAGTTGGGTTGTGTACCGGGTTACGGATGAACGACATGCATTCAGTTATCATGGTGACTAGTATGTGTCTGGGCATGATACGCCTGCACTTTGGAGGATGCTGACCCAGAGCCAATAGGAGTGGGGATCATTCATGTGCCGGTGTATGACTATTATGCCATTGGTACCTGTGCCCTCTGATTTGTGCACACAGTGTGGTCGGTGTGGCAATAGATTTGGGGATAGCAGGGTTTTTCTTGACCTATGCTCCCTCTAGTTCTCTCAGTAGAGTCGGCATGGTACAGGGCCACCATCATGGACTGGGTTTCTTTTTAATTGGACATACACAGCAGCTTGATGATGAATATGTGTGGTTTAGGATTACTGTTCATGTAATAGCATGGGATTAGGGCACAGAGAAATTAAATCTTGTCCTCCCGATGCTTATGGGCAGATACATTGCTCATGTTGCACTTACATGAAACTGGGCAGTTATTGCCTCTTGTGTTTTCAAAGTGGGTTTAGTGCGCTGAACACCAATGAGATGCTTGTGGCCATGGCATCTTTCTGTCCAGCTGGCGTCCTTCCTCTGGACAGTGGTTTTGTAATCCTCGCTCCAAACACCTCCCCGCCACTTCATCAGCAAGGACCTGGGACTCTGCCTCATTGAATATGGGTTTTCACAGCCACATTTGCGGCACTTTCCTTTTGTCTTTTTTCCGAGGCCAGTGAAGAGCATGTCCTCTTGTGAAAAAAATATCAGAAATTACATTCTTACATGGGTAGCCGGCTATGTAGGATAGCTCACTGTTTGTATCTTTGATCTCCTATGAAAAGACCTTTGCAAACTAGTTATATTGATATGGTATCCTTATTGCCCATGTCACCAGTAAAATCTACCCTGATTCAATATGATGATAAGACAGTAGTTTACTGGGCCAGAACATTAGGAGGGCCACGATGGAAATCTCTTTAGAGAGGCACAGAACATGTGCAGCTGGTCCCTAAAATACTGCCTATCGATGGCTATGGTATGTTACAGCATGCATAGTATTGTGTGAAGAGTGTTTTAAGCTCTTTCAAATACAATCTTTCAATAGTGGGGTTATCTTTGGGGGGGTCTGTTCGTAATAGGGCTAGGACCAATGGCCTAAGTTTAGCATCCAGCACTGCATCTTTCTAAGGAATTTACTTTAGATTTCTTGGTCCATGTAATGTCTCTATGCTTATCCATCCATTCCATTTTATTAGCAAACCTAGCCTCTCCAGCAGAGCAAGCTTTGCACACCATTAAGGTCAAACAATCACTCACATTTAAAACAAATATTTGAACACCAGTCTATGTTATGAGCCCTACTGCAACCCTGCTGCAGGCCCTTATAGTTCCAAAAGATCTTTGTTGTGCTTGAGTTTACATGGAATAGAAAGTTAACCTTTTCTCAATAAAGTACAAGAGGCAAAGTTGCCACAGCCTCTTTTCTTGATAACATTCCTATTTCCACAATATTCAAGGCTGCTACGGGGTTCTCATACATACCTTTTGCAACCATTATTGCCTTGATTTTGATGCAAAAGCAGTTATGCAAGTTGCACAGTCCACACCCTATACTTTGTTTCTTGAATGTACTTGAAATGGTTCCTACCCCAATAATCACCATAATTTTTTGGGGGAGTTATTGTTCATTGTTCTTTTCTTTATAACTCTCCATGTTGGAGAAGGAAACTGGTAGTTCCCTATAATCCGATTACGCCTATGGCCCGTCTCCTTTCTTCTGGAATGTGGTTGTATACGAATTGTTCGAATTACAATTGACCTTTGCACAATTGACTGAATTGTGAAGGTCAATTGTTACTTATATGCGGGGGGAGGGGAACCCCTGCAACACCCCCTTTTTATATATATATATATATATATATATATGGTCAATTGGGACCCGTTCGAACAATTGTGTTCGAACAATTTGGGTAATACCACATTCAGTCCTGTGGGATGGGCCCGGAGCATTTTTTGTAGCACCAAAAAATATCTGTTCCTTTTTTCAGTTTTAATGCAGGTCCCATGCAGTGCCTCTCCCCGGCGTACTCATACCCTACCTGTGATAACAACCATTCAGTCCTTATCTCTTCATGGTTGAGATCAGATACCTGTGCGATCAGCAGCCCTTTTTCCAGCTCTTTCTTTCTTGTGTTGGTGCCAAATTCCCATTTGCTCTGTCTTTAGTACTTGGGGCCCAATCACTGCTGGAATGCCAGTTTCTACAGCAACGCCTTAGGGCCTAAAGTTAACAGAGGCATCTCCAAGGTTATCCGTACCTGTGCCATGGTGAGGGGGAGAATGATTTGACAAGAAAAAAAAGAGTTGTGCGACACGTGTTCCATTCAGGCTATACAGCGACCATGACTGAAGGACAAGGCCATGGCCAGGAAGGCCAAGCCAGCGCATGTGGAGGGCTCAGCGTCAAATTGAAAAGGGACAAGAAATGTTTTGGTGCTACAAGAAATGCTCTGGTCTCATAGGGAACAATGGGCCTCATTACACTGATGCGGGTAAAATACCGGCACCGCCTTGGCGGAAAGGGGAATTACTGCCCCATTCCAAGGTTGGCGGGGCGGTAATTCCCCCTTCCACCATTGCCCTTCCCCATTCCCATTTTTGCCCCATAGGGCTCAATGGGAATGGGGAAGGCGCTAATTGCGGTACCGCAAATTGCGGTACCGTAATTAGCTCCCTGGGTCCCTTTGCGGTTCGGTTTTTAACGCCTACAAAAAGCAGATGTTAAATCCCCCAAACCGCAAAGGGACCTCGTAGTAAGGCGGTAAGGATTTACCGGTACCGGTATTTTACCGGTACCGGTAAATCCTTACCGCCATCCTTGTAATGAGGCCCAATTTCCTCAAAAATCTAGAGGATAGGGGACCAGACGTAGGAATGATAGGATTACAGGGAAGTGACCATTTCCCGCTCCAACAGAGATTCATAACCTATTAGAAGCAAAACAGGAACTAAATCCCCCCCCCCCCCCCCCCGGCAAGGCTAAAGATCCCTGTCCAGATGCAAAAATGTCCAGTAATATTTCTGAGGTTCACTAATTGGGGACTAAAATGAGCACCAGCACTGCCAATATCTCTGCCCCGCCATTAGGGATAAACTCACCAGCGATTTTTCCTGAGGCTCCCACCTGTAGTGGTTAATACTCTAATGGTGCAGCCTGTGTTCCTTCAAAAAGGGCTACGGTTCTGGAAGCCAAAGACGATTTGAGCTGAAAAATGTCCTCAAAATCACCCAGAAAGATTAACGGTGAGATCTCGGTTAAAAAAGCCATTTTACTTCAGGAGATCAAGTCTAGTGTGCAGCATCCTAAAATTCGATATATCAGAACAACGGCTTCCTGTGAGGTGACTGAAGAGAGCATTGTTTTTTTGTGTCCAAAGCACGTCCCAAATCTACCCCCCCCCCCCGAGTTTTTCTCTGGGAATGGACACGTTTGCTCCGAGGGTTGAGTGGCCTGCCCCGACGTGAATGTCATTACCTCTCAGTCATTCCCTGGCTCCAACATCACCTCCTCTGTATTATTTAGACCGGTGGATGAGCAGGTCATCTTGACAAACAACATCTTTGAAGTTCTGGATCAGGCCAGTGCCTAAGCCAAGGGCCTTTCTTCAACGTCAGGGTCGGTCGCAGAGCTCTGCGGATTACTTTTTTGCTAAATACTAAACCTTAATACACCCTGACCCAATGAAAGAACATTTGATGGATAATTTCAGAGAAATACTCTCTCAACCATAGGAGCCACAGTCCCTGCTTCACGCCACCTGCACCAAAGCTGCAGGAAGACGCACATACTGAACCTCAACTGACTCCATAAGATCCAAAACCTTAGACACCTGATTCAAAAATTCCTCAGGAGAACCCTCAAACCTGGACAATGATGGTACCATACAAAGGGTGACAAAAAAATTCCATTGCCGGCACAAATAGGTCATGACAGGCTAATGGACCTGATAGGATTTTTAGAAATGTCCATGTGCGACGCAGCACCACATGTTTTATCATTGACGCTTTTGCTTATGGGAAAAGTAGGGAATTCACTTGCAAAAAGATGTACTTGCTGAGGCAAGAAAAATGTGGCTAAAAACAAACCAGTTACAAGAGCAAACAAAAGGATAGATATGCACTGTAGGATTCTAGTTACAGAATCAGTCTCATTTTCAACTTGCCCCCAGCCATCCTCATTGGTGGTGGCTGCAGCAGTTCTGGATGCAAGGCCTCTTCTTGATTTCTGTAATCACTCCTTCGCCATGGGAATCTAACCATCCCCTCTGAAGCACTCCCTTGTGCACCCTCTTCTTAAGAAGCTCTCTGCCAACCCCTCTTGCCCGGCTAACTACCGCCCAATCTCCATCACTCCCTTCCTGGGCAAGCTGCTGGAGAAACTGGCCATGTCCCAGCTTAATCTCCACACAGAATCTGTTGGTTGTCTCCATGACCACCAGTCTGGCTTCGGAACTGCCAGAAGCATGGAAACTGCTCTCCTGAACAACAGTGAAGACCTACTCTCCAACCTCGACATCAACACCCCTTGCGTCCTCATCTTGCTTGACCTCTCGTCTACCTTTGACACTGTCAACCATGCCATCCTGCTCAACCCCCTCCGTGACAACCTGGGTATCACTGGTCAGGCTCTGGCATGGCTGACTTCCTTCCTCTCTGATCGACCCTCCCAGGTCCAACTTGGGTCCTTCCTCTCCGATATCTTTTTCTCTACCTGCGGTGTCCCTCAGGGATCTAACCTCTCTCCCTGGCTGTTCAACCAATACTTGCCACTCCTTGCCCACTGCATCGCCGCTCTCTGTCCCAATTTTCAGTGCTATGTTGATGATACCCAGCTCATTTTCAGGCTACCCTCGGCCTCCTCCTCTCCTTCCCTCATCTGTGACTGTCTGTCTGCTATCCAGGTGTGGTGTGCAGCCAATGACCTCTGCCTTAATGGCAGTAAGACTGAGATCCTACTCATCGGCACACCCACTCCCTCCTTCCCTGCAGCTCTCTGGCCTGCCTCTCTTGGCCCTCTTCCTGCTCCCACCTGCAAGGCAAAAAACCTGGGGGTCATCTTCGACTGCACACTCTCCTTCTGTCCACGCATCTCTGACGTCTCTAAGAAGTCCCACTACCATCTGCACCTCCTCAGAGGTATTCTTCCCTTCCTCAACTTCCCCCAGAAGCTCATTGTCTCCAGAGCCCTGGTTCTCTCTATGCTGGACTATTGTAACAGCCTCTATCTAAATCTGCCTACCTCTACTCTCCACCCTGCGCAACTTATCCAGAACAGGACTACGAGACTTGTCCTTGGCCTCAAGCCCAGGGATCGTATCTCTCCAGGACTGAAATCTCTGCACTGGCTCCCAGTGTCTGCGAGGATTAAATTCAAAACCCTCTGCATTGTCCACAAGGCCTTCTGGGGCCTGGGGCCGAAGTACCTTCAACTCTCTCTTCCTAAATATCTTCCTTCCAGAGCTCTTCGCTCATCCGCCTCCAACTCCCTCAGGGTCAGTCGCTTCTCCAAGCAACAAGTTGGTGGTAGATCTCTCTCTTCGGCAGGGGCCTTCCTCTGGAACAGCCTTCCTGCCTCCTTGAAACTTGAGGAGAACCATCTCCGGTTTCGGAAGCACCTCAAAATCTTCCTCTTTGCGTCTGCTTTCTCTCTTCCTCTCCACTGCTGATTCCTGGCTGAAACTGCACTGGTTACATGGCCTCCCTCTCTGCTCACACGCCCTGCCCTGCCAGTTGCTCAACTGCACTGCCTCCCTGGCAACCCTGCACTTGGAGACTGTTGCTGTATCCCTACAGTCCCCCTACCTGCACTTACGCCTGCACTTACCTTGCACTTGCCACTAGCTGGGCGTTTATTTATTCTTATCCTTCTATCCCATGTACTGCACTTTCCCCTCCCCCTCCCCCTCGCACCTTCCCTTTTCCCCCTTCCCATGCACTTGCACAATCTGAATGACACCTGGCCTAGTAGGATCGTTATCTGTCTTCCCCTGTTCCCCCTCCCTTGTGCCTCGTCGCGCTTTGAAGCACTTGTGTATAGGCGCATTATAAATGCCTTATCATATCATATCTTCCTTGTGGACCAACTATCAGTTCCTTAGCAAGGGCAATAGACGTCTGGAAGCATAGGGGAAAAATGTGTGTTCCAATTCTGCCCTGCAGCTTCGACAAGCTTGACATAGAAGTTATGGGTTGTAGCCAACCAGTGGCCCTGGCGAGAGCTCTCTGAATTGCAAGATGTACATCTTGGCAGTCCACCTACAACTGTTCAGAGGAGGCTTAGCAAGTGCAGAGGTCATAGCATAAGGCCTTCTGGAGGCAGGGACCCACAAGGTGGACACTACGTGTAGATGCCAAGTTATTGGTTTTGATATGATTGTAGGCAGGCATGACTTCATGTAACCAACTTTACAAAGGAAGTGCAAGACCAGGTGCTCTCCCTTTCTGTTCACTAGGATCGACTTGTTCCACAGTTCAACATACAGTTGCACAAGAAAAACAAGAACCCTCATGGAAAGGTTTTTGTCAGTGCTCACTAAACCATCATGTACTAAACAAGCAAGAAGGGGTGATTCTAGGTTTGCTCCCACTCTTTTGCAGGCTTTTGGGTTTTTCAAGACAGTTTATCCAGACAGCTGGGGAGGTCCCCTAGATGCCACAGAAGGAAACTGCAAAAGAAGACCGTAAGGCAATTTTGCTCTCATTCAACCTACTCCTCCACATCAGCTGACTAGGCTAATAAGCAATGGGCAAGGTCTCATGTTACTCCAATCAGTGGGGCAGTTGTATCTCCATGCCAAGTTCTGATGAACCATCACTTCTAATTCTTGGTTCCTCCCACTTACCCACATGGCACCAAATTGACCCCTGTTCTCTGAGGGAATAAATAGCGAAGCTCCTCCAAATTAAAGAACCATTGAAGAAGAGATTGGAGGGCTTCTTTGTCTATTTATGGTGCCAAAAGTAAACCAAGCAGGCCTGTGCACCTTCTGAGGGTTTGCGTGCTTCAATCTGCATGTGACTCTAGAAAGGTGGAAGATGAACAACCTTTTGCAGATCAAGCCTTCCCTTCAACTGGTAGACAAGATCTAAAGTATCTATAACTGCATCTTCCTAAATGGCCAGCTCACCGGAAATTCCTGCGGTTCTCGTGGAACAGGCTCACTTTCATTATTGGGTTGTATCGTTTGGCCTCAACTTCACTGTTTAGGTGTTTACAAAGATGATGGCAGTAGTTGTGGCCTTTCTCTGCCTCCAGGGCATTGACCTATATCCACACATGTGCTCATTCTCCTCGAGTGTCAAAGTCTCACCTCAAACTCCTACTAGACCTGCTCTACAACTTGGAACTATCAGTAGACTGGTGAAGTCTGTTTTGACGGTCACATAAGACTTGCATTTTATAGGCAACATAAAGATTTTTGGACATCTAGAACACATGTGGTATCTTCTTGAAAGCCGATCCCATGACAACATTGTGGTTCCAAAGACTTTTGGGTCTCATGGCGTTGTGCATGCTGGCTGTTCCGCTGATCAGTCACAAGATGCACAGAACCCAGCTTGCACTGAGAGTTCTATGCCCAGGCTTTGGATCTCCCAGAAATAGTTCATACCTCTATCAGATGAGATGCGACAGGATCTGGTCTGGCTGTCCCGATTGATAAAATGACTATTTGGTTGCCCTTTGTTGATCCCTCTCCCCAGGTTACCACCACAATAGATTCTTTTCATGGGATGGGGACCCTCCCTGGATAATCTGCAAGTGTTCGATCTTTGATCCAGCAGGGGCCAACAAAAACACCTCAACTCCTTGGAGCTCACCGCAGTTTTCAACACTTTAAAAGCATTCCAACCCAGGATTCTTAAAAATGTCTCTGGTAATGTTTTACATAAACAGGGGGAAACAAAATCCCGAAATTGCTCAAGATGGATCATAGACGGGAGGCTAACCAGATTCCTATATCCATTAAGATCAAAGGATGATAAAAAAAGGGCAAGCCATAAGTATATGCATCACTGTTTCTGTCTCACGCTTACAATATCTACATTTTCTATCCTCATAAGGGAGGCCAGACCATGCTCCAACATAATCATTACAGGGAAGTATATTAAAATGCAGACCTACAATTAAGCATTTAAGATCATAATTCCAAAATGTCATCAGATATGCATAAGGCTTTGCCATCTTAATTCCCTGAGAGGTATACAGTGTGCATTGTTTCTTAAGACATAGACTATCTATATTATGTATTTTATCCCACAATTTTATCCCACTATAGTGATTTTCAATTTTACCATGAAATGGGCTTGGGTACTTCTTGTTCCCGAGGAATAGTTAAACCAATATCCTGTAAGAACTATGTTCTGTAAATACTACAACAAAAATGTGTGTTACTGCCATCAGCAGCTCTAGAAATGATGACCATAAGAGTATCATGAGAAAACATTATTTTCATATAATTTACAGCAACACCTTTTTCCAGAGGGTGGTAAGTGAGGTAAGCCCCAGCTCGCACCTAATGGCTTCAACAGGTATTGAGCTTGGTAACCTTAAGACCACCTTCCACAATTTCCCTTCTCTTTTATCGAGCCATAATATATGGTTTTCCGCAAGGATTTCCCAAGCATATAAAGCACCATGTATAACACTCCTTTTTATAAATCTCAAGGTAGCCTTCAATCGAGTTACCCTCACTCCCCCTTTGAGGGATACCTTTTTATCTCATTCCATTTGTTAACAATTATCCCAGACTGAGTCTTCTCATACAATGATAGCCCATGTCCCTGTATCATTTATTAACTCTCTGTGATAACAAAGTGCAAAAGGTTTTACAGCAATGTAATAAGATGGTTGGGTTCTGTCTCCTTTTTTAAATATGCGTATTAAAATCGATTTCCGCCAAGCTGAAAGGTATGACACTGTTCTACCAGATTGTGGAAAATAATTTTAGAAATTAATTGGCCCATTTCTCAGCATTTCGCTTTATAACTTTGTTCGCTAAACCGTTGGGCCCGGGGGCTCTAGAAAGTTTAAGCTTAGCGATTACCCTCAGTATATCATTTAGGTCAAAAGGAAAATCAATGGAATGAGCAGAAATAGGGGCTATAATGGAAGTTTCCATTGCCTCAACAAAGTATAAAGTGCCTATATAAGCAGACCAAATATCAGCAGATATAGGATGTGTTACCTTGAGCTCATTCTCAGATAGGTGCTACCTAAATAAGTACAAAAACCTTTTGTTATCATTTGACCTAAGTAGTTTATAAATCCTCCGCCAGTTGGTATTATTAACATCATGTTTGTAAGAACAAAGTCATTTTTTTTTATTTCGTTCACAGTTAGGAGGTCCATCTAAGTTTATCAGCCTGACTCAAAGATATTAGATTTTCTTTTGTTTACAAGGATTTCGAGGCTAGTTCATTAGGAGGGGCTAATGTTAAGCCAGTGGGGATGGGGTGTCTTTCGCCCAGTGGTATTTCTGTGGTGCTTTGTAGGTCAAAGACTGGTGACTGCTTTGTAGGTCAAAGTCTAGGGACTCTGCGGTAGCTACTGTGGGGGCATTGGCCTTGGGACTCAACTTGGTAAATAGCACAGGTCCCCAACTTTGGTCAGTTGGTACCGAACTCGCTCCTGATACCATATGTGGCGGGTCAGAAGGACGCAGACTTTCCCTTCTTCTATGTGTCCCGACCTAATAAACTAAGGTGCTTGCCAGTCGTCGGTGAATGTCTTAGAGAATCTGTCCACAATCTGAACTTACCCTAACTAACCCTACCACTATTCTACCAACTAAAGACAGGAGAAAACTTCCTTCTCCTAAGTTTTTCTTCTTGCAATGTTCCTTTTCCTTGGTCTATTCAGTAGGTGATTTTCAAATAGTATCTTGTGACTTATTTGACCAGTTTATGCAACTCATTCAGGATTTTGTTGTAGTTTTGTTTCTTCTCAAAAACAGGTCTCTTTGACCTTGCACTGAAAACGTGTCCCTTCTGTGCGGAGTCAGAAATAAAAGCCAGATACAAAGTTGTCATTTATTTGGTTAAAGACATTTATTACATTAAAATGGGTTGGGAAAATGCCTCTCTGGCCCTATACTAAAGAAGAACTTCCCTACCTTGAAACCAAAAACAAAGGATCTGTTTGTGTCAGGATGCCAGTAACTGAAAAGCCGTCCTTGTGTCCAAAACATCCTATCCTGACCCTCACACTACAAACAAAACAAAATTAGGGGTGCAAGGAAATGTTGTTAACTTGTTGTTGGCAAAAAGTGTTCAAAATCAAAAGTATAAGAATGACTCCAACGAAAATGTTCTCCAAGGTAAAGACCCCTGGATCCAGAGGGTGATCCCCTTCCCCTGGATTCCTAAATAGGATCGCAAAAATGTCTCTTTTTCCAACTGATCCTTTGTATCTTCACTGGACTCACAAAGTTCTTGTTTAGGCAATATGCTCTGATACAGTCTTTCTGTAGTATTTCTTGTAACTTTACAGATTGCCTGGTATACTCCCCAGCCAGGAATCTTTATACAATTTCAGCTGCTTGGTGTACTCGCCTGCCAGGACTTCTTATGCGTTTCACAGTTCTTTGGCTATACCACAATAGCATATATCGTTAGGTGCTTTGTATATCTGTCTATGGTAACATTTGCTCAAACGTTTCCCCCACACTGGATTCTCATGCATCTGTACTTGAATGGGGTTTTTCTTTGTACTTTTCCTTGTCTCCATTGAAACATTCTTCTTATTGGGTGTTGAATTTTTACTTTGCCTTGACTGCTTTCAAACAAACTTTGGGTATTTTCTGCATCAGCAATTTAATACCATTCAAACATGTGTTGGCGCGCTTGTCAGAATGCCACAGGGTCCCTAGTTGTTTTGGGCAGACTCACTGGTTCCTTTGAGTGTCTCTGATTCTGCTCCCTCCTCTGCAGTGTGGTTCCTTCACCAGCTTTCCACTTTGGAGTGTGTACATGTTTTTTCAGCGTCCTGTGCGGCTCCGGGGTCACATGCCAGTTTTCCTTTTTTTACCCGGACTGGAGAACGCTGTTGTTTCGAGTGGCCCAACATACAGAAGCTCCTACGCGGCTCCCAGTGTCTACACAGCCCTTCTTGCTTGCACACAGTGTTTCTTTTCCTGTCCCGGATGCCTTCTCCGTTCCACCACACTTGTCCATGTGCCTCATGATCCACCGCATGTGTTTCAACATCTTCTCCTGCATTGCTTGATCCAATAGTGCTGTTGCCATTTTTAAATGTCCTGCGCACTAAAAACTTGCAACTAGCCTGCATGTTGTACTTCGAGCTCCAGTCACTTTGCACAAACTCCCTCATCCCCCTCCTCGTCTCAGTACCTGGTTGGTTATGGGAATTGAACCATGGATGTGATTGGACCTTTAACTTAGATGTTTTTTCTCAGAGAGCTCACATAAAGGCACATCAGAAACTAAAGGTGTTATGTGCGAGTTGTGGGAATTTAGGTCAAAGGGGGGGGCCCGATAGTGTCGACAAAAAACATTCTCAACAAGCCGGAACCATTAGCTGACAATAGACCATTAAGGTCTTGGGTGTCAGAGGGTCTTCCTCATGGTAAAGCGGGGGGATACTGTGTCTCATCCAGTGAAGTCATGACCTCTCCCTGGTAGTTGTCTCCTCGCATGTGCTCCTCATGTATCCTCGCATGTGCTCCTCATGTAGCTGCCCCCAAGGTCAGGACCAGGTAGCGGCTGCCATCCCTAAGGCCACATGGGAGGAGGCAACTGCCGGGAAAACGGTAACGACTCCATCGTATTCATCACACTTCTTATTGGTTTGTGATTGCTTGTTAATACCCTCTTTACTTTTCCCATAAATAGTTATTTTCCCCTTTTCACAGGGTAATGTTATCCAGCCTTTCTGATTCCCTCTCTTGAGATTCTCTTCAGTTCTGCTTAATTCACAATATTCTTCCTTAATTTGTATAGCTAAAATCTCATCCTCCGCTTTCCCTGTTGTCAACATTATAGTCTCCTTAACGTGACTGGGACGAGTATGAGTAGTCCTATAACAGTTCCCTGTCTGCCTCGCTGCTCTCCCATTTTCCCTCTTACCCGTTATCCTCCAGGATAATGTCACTGGGCCGCCTTCTCATTTGTGGCCGTTTCTCTTCCTCGCCTGTCCGGCTTCCTTCACTCCTACTAAGTCCTGCACTCACTATCTTCCTTGTGATTGGACGTCCAGTGCTTCTGGTATCTGGATGTTAAGTGGTTGCAATTGCATAATGGTTGTGGCATGGTTTCAGGGACCACCAGACCACTACGAGATCTTTGTGGTCACGCCACCACCCTCAGTTTCTCATTCTCTCTCTAGCATATGGGACGCTGCACGTCCAGCTCTCAGCTTTCAATACACATACAGTTTTGTAACGTGCGTGCTTTCTCAACCTCACGGTCTCCACCCTTCTCATGTACTACGCAGCCGAGTCCCTCCCCTGATGTACCTCCATCTCTCTCTCTCTCTGCCTGCTGCGTCCTCTCTCACTGCTCCATCCTCCTCATCTCAGTTAAATGGAGCTTTTCAATTAAAGTGACATGCACTGTTTCTTGTTGATAGTAACATAATTGTTCTTTCTTCATACAGGTCTCTGTAGGATATTCCTAAATAAATGATGTTGGGATATTCTTTAGGGAGTTTCTCGTAGGAACAGGAGTCCTTGTCCCCACAGCAGGGGGAGTCTCTCCCAGTGAGGTCCCACTTGCCTCAATCCCTATGGAGGGTTTTGCGGAGCAGTATCACCTCCTTAGCCTCACAGGCAGTGGGGGAGGGGGCTCGCCCTTCGTAGAAGGGACAGTGTATAAGAATGGAGGTCAAGTTTCTCCTAAAGGACCAATAGGAGGGTTCCATTCTCAAGAACAAGAGATTGTTACACTGCTTGGTGGTGACGATTGAAGCTGGGCACTTTGAGCAAGTGTTCATGTGAGGATCTTAGTGGGCGAGAGGGGGTGTATTTTTTCATGCGCTGAGAAAGGTAGACAGGTGCAGTTTCGGAGAGGCACTTGTGAACGATGAAGAGGATCTTGAAGTTGATCCGCTCTCAGATCGGCAGTCAATGGCCGTCTTTTCTGGCTTCTGAGATGTGTTTTTTTGTGTGGTAAATCCGAGGGCAGCACTGAAGGCATTGTTTTGGATGATTTGTAACCTTTCCATGTTCCGTTCCAAAGTGCTAGCAAAGGGGGTGGTGCAGTAGTTCATCTTGGCCCGGTGATGGCTCTGGCAATTGTGAGGCAATTGGGTATGGAGAGGAAAGCCTTACTGGCATTGATCAGTTTGGCTGTGTAGGCGGCAGCGGAGGAGATGGCCTTAACTTGACGTGAGAGGTCGAGTGAGGCGTCTAGATAGATACCCAGAGTTTTGGCAGCAGGTGAGCTGGGGATTAAGTTGTCACCAATGTTGAAGGAATTGTAGGCCGGATCAAAGTTGCGGAGAGTGTTTGGCGAACCAACAATGAGAATCTCGGTTTTATCATAGTTTAGGCATAGCATGTGTGTTGCCATCCAGTTTTGGACGATGTTGTAGACTGTGTTGATGGTAGCAATGTCGTGGTGGTAAGAGCCTGAGATGGGGAGGAGAATTTGGGTGTCATCGGCATAGTTCGTGTAGGAGATGCCAAGCATATCTTGGTGATCGAAGAGGGGTTTTGTATAGATGTTATACAGAGTCTGGGAAAGGCAAGAACCTCGGGGTCGCCTCAGGTAACTGGCATGGGTGAGGAGGTATGAACGTCTATGAAGACCCGAGCAAATCTGTCAGCTTGGAAGGATTTGATCAAGTCAGTGGTTGCAGGAGAGAAGTTTGCTGTGGTGGTTAGGTGATCGCAGAGAAACTAATTGTCCATGAAATCAAACGCAGCTGAGAGATCCAGCATGAGGAGCAAGGTAGGTTTACCTGTGTCTTTGATGTCGTCTAGTTGATTTTTCAGATCAAGCAGGGCAGTTTCCGTGCCATGCCTTCTGCGGAAGCCTGATTGATGGGTGCCAAGCATGTGGTTGGCGTCAAGTTATTGTTGTACTTGCATGTGGGCTGCACAATCGAGGATCTTTAGGATGAAGGGCACTGTTGGGATGGGACATTAGTTGGTAGGGATGGAGGGGTCAAGGGAGGGTTTCTTTAGTAGCGGGAGGATCCATGCTTCTTTAAGGGATGCTGGAACAGTTTTTGTGGCGAAGGAGGCATTGATTATGGCTGTGATGTATGGTGTGAGTGACTGCGCAGTCTTTGATGATGGAGGCCGGGCAAATGTCACCTTTGCATCGGGATGGCTTGAGGCTTTTGATTATGTTGGCTACTTCCAGTTTTGAGACAGGGTGAAAGTCAAAAGGCATGGAGGATGGGGAGTGTGGTGCCACAGGGTGAGAGGAGGGTGGTGGTTTGGCTCGGATGGCTTGTTGCTTGGAGCTGATTTTTTTCTGGAGTGTGCAGATTTTTCCTGTAAGCGCTTTTTGCATCTTGGTGCACCAGTTGTCATCTACTGTGTGAATGGTGGGAAGGGTGACTGCAGACTTGAGTTTGCGCAAGATAGTGTAGAGTTCATGAGAATTAGAATGGTCATTTTCTCTTGTTGTAGCTGTTGGCTTTGGCGGTGTGTATGGCCTTTTTATACTCTTTGGTGAGAGAAGTGAAATGAACTTTGTTAGCTAAAGAAGGGTTTTTCCTCAAGTTGTTTCTGCAGTATGTTTCAGAGTGCGCGAAGCAAAGAGCTCAGGGGTGAACCATGAGTTTTTCTTTAGAGCAGCTTTGGCTTTGCGCTGTTTGAGTGGGCGAGTATGTAAACTGCTTGCACAATCGTGGCATTGTAGAGATTGACTTAGGGCCACATGGTCGGTTGGTCTGTTAGTTGGGTTCTTGAGGTCTGAGACGAATGGTAGGAGGTGGTCCTTGGTATGGTTCTTTGTGCAGCGGACTGGGCCTTTGTTTCATTGTGTGGCATGAGGAGGGCCGTTAACCCATCGGGATGTCAAAGATGATGGCGTGGTTATCTGACCATGGGCAGGTCCAGATGGTCAGGTAGGAGAGATGTTACAGTTGAGATCAGCTATCCAATCAAGGGTGCGGCCATGGATGTTGGTAGGGTCATTGATTCGCTGAAGGAAGCCAGCGTGATTGAGAGACATGGCTACACTTTTGGCGTATATGTCAGAGGGGTCACCTAAGATGATGAGTTTGGAGCTCGGTTTTAATGGGAGATTGATGATGTGTAAGACATCTTCCTTGAAAGAGGCAATGGGGTTGGGGTCCGGTAGATGAGGTGGAGATTGATGGTGCATGTTGGTGAAATGAAGAGCTTGATGGCGAGTGATTCGCAGTGAGGGACAGGGCTTGAGTTGGTGGTTCTGATGGCATGGGTGTTTTTGAAGATGAGTGCGACTCCACCACCTCTCGAGGATTCTGTCGTTCTGTGGGATGGCATAGCCAGCGTGGATGGCAATGGATAATGCAGTGCCAGCGGCGGAATGGAGCCATGTTTTGGATATGGCCAGCAAGTTAAGATCGTTGCAGGTCAGTTCGTGGATCTCAGGGGCATGAGCTGGGACTGACCTGGTGTTGATTGAGGCACATTTGAGAGGAATGGTATCGGTAGGGGCGGTGGGGCAGCAAGGTTTCTTTTTGGCTGGGCGATGTGGGTGGAGGGTTGGCCATGTGCGCATATGGAGGAACTTGTTTCTGGTATAGATGGGGGGAGGAGCTGTGGATGGGGGAGTGGGTCGGGTGTGGAAGGTCTCTTGTTGGGGGTTTGGAGAAGATAGTTCCCGGTGGTGAGTGATGGAGGAAGGCTGATGATGGAAAAGGTGGGACTTCTGGTGCGGGTTTGGTGTCAGTGGTTTCTGATGGTGAAAGATGGAGGAATGCTGGTGAGGGCAGGGGTGGTTTGTCATGGTGTGTGCGAGTGTGGTTGATCTAGGCAGGGATTATACAGAATTAGCGTATAATGCTCTCTGGATGGCTTCACTACCCATGAACACTTTGCTGGGACTCGTCACTCTGTCCCTTACTCCACTACCTTCAGGAGTTTCTTGATGTGCCAGATTATGAGCTGTTTCTCTTGACTCCTGTGCACAAAATCCGCTGTGATTTTGGGCAGCTCACTCTGCTGATTGATTGCCCAAGTTAGTTGAATCCCGTTCACCTCACTAAGTCACTACTTCCCAGTGGTCGTCTTCTGCTTGGTTTCCAGGCAACACCAACCAAATGCTGCACTTCTGACACAAATGCCACACAGATGGGGACTGTAGGAGCTTCTGGGGGACTTTGAGCATTCCACGCTCCTCTGCCGATGCTCGCTGAGTGCACAGCTTGCCTGCACTGGTCGAGTTGGGTCAGCTAGTCACACTACTGCCAAGGTGGTGATGTGCTTTTTGTTTCAATCTCTAGACCCACGACCGCTACTCCAGTGTGGACAAGCCTGTGATTAGTGGCTCTTGAGGCTTGGTGCAGGCAGTACCTCCAGCCACTACATTTGGAAGTGATCCAATCTTGCTACTCCGGTTTCCTCCCTGCAAAATTGGAATGATTCCCGCTGTGCGGCAGTGGTCCTATTAAGGCTGGCGCACCTCCTGTCTCCCCTGGATGCGAAAGGACCCTCTTTTCTTTTTCTTTTTTTTTTTAACTGATACGAGGGCCTTGGATGATTGCTGCTAAATGTTTTGCATAGACAGGCAAAAACATTCTTTTGGGATGCATGTCTCAAAATGATCTACTGTGATTTCTATATTTCGACACAGACGTAGCCATTATTTACAAGTTGTAGACACACAATGCAAATTGGATGGACCTCGCGATGTTCACATTTTTGATTAAACAGAATATATATGCGTATGGAGTGTGTGATACAATGTAACAGGCCTCGTGTATGACCAGATAAAGGAAAAGATGAGAAGTAGTGCACAATATACGTAATAATGTGTGTATTATTACACAATACCTGTAATGCCCAATACCTGTATTACACCATACAAGTAACGTACAATTGACCAAACAAGAGACATAATACACGTAATCTGAACCGTACACAATCAAAAAGAAGGGACATAATGCTTGTAATTCACAATACACCATTCACAATAAAAAAGAAAGGACATAATTCATACTCCACTTAATGCACAGTACACAATGCACACAATATAAGGGACATAATACACAATGTAATGCATAATGGAAGTAATACACTAAAAACCTAACATGCACTACAAGTAATACAGAAGGGACAATTTCTGATGCTTGTTAATCTGCTTAGAATGACATGCTGTGCATATAGTCCGACATCTAGTGGTAACCGCAGAGTATTGCATCTTGTCTTTCGAGGATCGAAAGGGGACATCAGCATAGGTGTGTCTGTAACACAACTCCAAACGTGACGTGTAGTGTACCCCGATATCCTCACATGTTGAGGTCCCTCCGATTGTATTTTTTCTGCCGCGAGAGAGCCTTATGACTATCGTGAGTGAGTACATAAAGATAGGAGCAGTAAGACGTGAATGTTCCTTCTATCCGAGCGGGGAGGAATGGTGGGCGCATGTGAATCTAAGCAGATACAATCATCAGAAATGCTATTACGGTAAGTAATGCATGTCTTATGATGCCGTGTAGTGTACCCAGAAATTCTCACGCGTCTAGATTGTTTTTTTCCGCCCAGCTAGCTGGTAGCCTTATGCGGAGCTCTACCTAAATTGCACATTTGTTAAAATTCCGACCTTTGGTCATTTATTCAACATTCGTCCCCTCTTCGACGATTACTGAACCGCCGCTGAAGACAGAACAACAGACTTCGACAGCTGGCGTTCCGGTCGACGATGTTGGGCCTTCTGGCCGGCCTACACATTAGAGAGATTGGGGTCTCGGGGTTTCCCTTCTTTTAAGAATGTCTTTCCTTCTCCCCTCTCTTTGCCCCTTTGGTATTGTGGTCGCTTTTGTTTACCTGCGCTATGGACAGGACTCCCAAGATACGCACCCTCGGTGTAATAAGTGTCTCCCCCTCAAGCATGTTGAGGCATCCTGTCTGCACTGTGAGCTCCTACGGCTACGACCATAAAGGAGCATTGTGTAAAACGACAAGCGGCCTATGCAATGTCGCAGGCCGAAGGTAGCTCTCCCGCCGCCGAAAGTGATGAGGCCCATATCGACCACCATGGCTCTGACACGGACACCATTGACCTTACAACAGAGCAGACACGCTCTTAGACATCCGTCCCCGGCCCCAATAGGCACGACGCAAGTCCTACCATGGGGAAGATACACCCCGGCTATGAGGACGCACACACATCACATGGGACTAAATACACAAACCCCGGTACCGCTGCAACCTCTCAGTCGAAGCTGGTTCCTCGGACCTCTCCATGAGGAGGTCTTCGACCTATCAGATCCTGAAGAGGTTCATATTGACCCTTATGTACAAGGGGTTGACCCTTATGCACAGAGTGATGATCTGTTTGTTGATACTCATGGTCACACCCCGGATTGGGGAGTTGACCAGCCAGTTAATGAGAACCCACCTTGGCTATCCCCTACCCTACCCCGGACCCAGATGCCATTTGCCTTGACCCTCCCTCGTCTCCTCCTCTGCGTCAAGCCTCTCCTGTGGACGACCAAATGGCGTTTAATGCCATTGTTAGGAAGATGGCTGAGCACTTCCAAATAGCCAAACACAGGAGCCAGTGGTAGACTCAAATTTTGTGGAGGACATTTTAAAAGACAAGACTTTGGCTAGCTAAGCTATTCCCCTTCTCAATTCCATGAAGAGGCACATCACCTCCTCTTTATTGACACCCTCTTAAACCAGAGCTGTTAATCCTAGGTTGAAAAAACTTTTTTGGACCGATCCCCTATATATTAGGTGTCATGCCACACCAGACTCTCTAGTGGTCACAACGACAAGGAAGAGGGCGGGTATCCCCTTGTCTACAGGCGAATCGCAACCAGACAAAGAGTGTAAAAAGTTGTATGCTTTGCGGAAAAGAATCACCACTGCTGCGGCATACTCCACGCGCATAGCCAATAATACCACACTCTTGGCTAGTTATTCAGATGTTCAGTGGAACCTAGTGCAAGAGGGTCTGCAGGAAGTCGCAGAACCAGTGCGCTCCCACCTAATAGCAATCGTGCCAGAGGGCAAAAAAGTTAATCACAACATCCTCAAGAATACCTTAACATCATTCCTACATGCATGGGAGGGGATCACATCAGACCAGTGGGTGCTCAAAACCATCACCCACGGGTACTGTATCGAGTTCAGCTGGCCACCTTGGTACAGACCTTCAAGATCCAGGCGCCTGACACCAGAACACCTCTACATCCTGCTACAAGAGGTCAAGATCCTGCAGGAAAAGGGTGCTATCGAAGTCGTACCTGTTCTACAGGTAAACAAGGGTATTTATTCAGTGTACTTCCTTGATCTAACCATACGCCCCTTTCTAGACTTGCGCCCAGCAAACAAGATTGTCAAACCCCAAAAGTTTCATATGGTGACGCTGCAAGAAGTAATTCCTCTTCTCATGAAGGCAGATTACATGGCAACATTGGACATGAAAGATGCATGCTTTCATATTTCAATTTTGCCGGCACACAGAAAGTACCTAAGGTTCATGATAGAGGGCAAGCACTATCAGTTCAAAGTCCTTCCCTTCGGCATTGCCTCAGCCCCAAGGGTATTTACAAAGGTACTGGCAGTGGCAGCGGCTCACCTGCGCAGGCAATCCATCCCAGTTTATCCTTACCTCGACGACTGGCTCATAACAGGGGACTCCTACGAAACATGCCTAGCAAATACTCACAGGACGGTCAACCTTTTATTCAGTCTGGGCTTCTTAATAAACGAGAAGAAATCCAGCCTCGACGCCAGCCAAGTAAAGCAGTTTCTAGGGGCTTTATTCGGACAGAAGACGGTCTCATCTTCCCCTCCAATGAGAGGGTTCAAAACATGCTGTTTCAAATCCCTCAATATGTAGCCAGTCGAGAGGTAACGGTACGCAAGGCCATGCGACTGTTGGGTATGATGGTGTCCTGCATTTACTTGGTTCCTCATGCTCATTTGCGCATGCGCCCCATGCAAGAGTGGCTAAACAGCTAATGGTGTCAGTGCAGCGAACCATGGGATGATCTATTGGTTGTCTCGGTAGCCCTCATACTTTCTCCGAGGTGGTGGTCGAGGGAAAACCTCCACCACCCCCGCAGTAAAACCCACTCTCACGACGGATGCATCCCTCATGGGGTGGGGGGCTCATCTTCTTCAACAGACGGCACACAGGGATTGGCCCCCAGCGATAGCTTCCAACCACATAAACCTGTTGGAGCTATTAGCGGTGTTCAAAGCACTGAAGGCCTTTCAGGCGCAGCTACAAGGAAAGACAGTACTGGTCTTCACGGACAGGACCACAGCCATGTACCACCTGAACAAGCAAGGGGGCACTCATTCTCCAGGGCTGTCCAAACTATCACAGAACATTTGGAAGTGGGCTCTTGAACACAAGATGCTTCTATTTCTCAACACGTTCCAGGGGAACTCAATCTTCTGGCAGACGTGCTCAGCCGAGACTTCCCACTCCCCTTAGAGTATGAAAGGCGACTACACGAAGACATCGTCTCCAACGTTTTTGCAGAATGGGGTTTCCCAGCGCTCTACTTGTTCGCAACTCTGGAAAACTCAATGCCCAGATTACGCCTCCAGGTACCCCCATAACCAATCCAAGGGGAACGGTTTCTGTAGAACATTGTCAGGGAGATTTGTTTACGCTTTTCCCCCAACTCCCCTACTTAACATGATTGTGCACAAGATGCACCAGGAACCAGTTAACATGATTTTGGTGGCCTCATTGTGGGCACGCCAGCCCTGGTTCTCCCATCTGATGGAAATGTCTCTCTTTCCTCCGATGAAACTGCCTTGCCCTTAAAACATGTTGTCTCAGGACAGGGGAGAAACTTTCCAGCCATGCCCGCAAACTCCCAATTTAGCGGCCTGGCTCCTGAAATCATAGAGTTTGGACCTCTCCAGCTTCCTCAGAGATGCATGGATATACTTAAAGAAGCAAGGAAACTTAACACCAGACATTGCTACGCCAATAAATGGAAGAGCTTTGCCATATGGTGTCATCCCAAATGAATTAATCCCATTGAATGTTCTCCTACACATAGTGTTATACCTGACTCACTTGCTGGACTTGGGTATTGTATTCAGTTCCCTGAAGGTTCACTGAGCTGCACTTGTAGCCTACACTACGTCCCAGCAGAAAGTGTCATGGTGGAAGATTCCAGTTATCAAGGCTTTTATGTAAGGGGTTAAGAGAATGTATCCTCCCATTTCCAACCCGGCTCCCCGATGGGACCTAAATGTGGTATTAACCAGACTTATGGGGTTTCCCTTTGAACCTATGCACTAAGCAAGCCTTAAAGCACTCTCTTACAAGACAGCCTTCCTAGTGGCAGTAGCTTCTATACGAAGAGTTAGTGAACTACAGGCCCTTTCTATTCTAGACCCTTTTGTTACAATTCAGAGATAGGGTAGTTCTGCGCACTCACCCAAGGTTTGCACCTACATTCATTTCAAAGTTCCATGTTAACCAGTCTATAGAACTGCCTACATTCTTCCATAACCCTACCAACGTGGCAGAAAGAAGCCTACACACACACTGGATGTGCGCAGGGCAGTCATGTACTATCTGGAAAGAACTAAACCACTAAGAAAAACAAACCAGTTTTTCGTTTCAGTGGCAGCTGGTAGAGAAGGGGACTCTGTCGCTAAATCAGCCATCTCTAAATCGATTGTCAACTGCGTCACACTCTGCTACACTCTTGCCAAGCGAGAACTTCCCTTCAAGCCTGGAGCACACTCTACTCGGGGCACAGGGGCTTCCATAGCATTCATTCATTACAAATGTTCCTCTCGGGTCCATTTGCAAAGCGGCAACCTGGAGTTCTGTACACACCTTTACAAAACACTATTGCATAGACACTCACTCTAGGTCTGATTCTCAGGTGGGACAAGCAGTACTAAGACACCTTTTCACTACTGTTCTTTCTCACATCCCACTTCCAACTCCGGGTACTGCTCGCTAGTCTATGCACAGCATGTGGTTCTAAGCAGATGAACAAGCATCAGAAGACATGCATTACTTACCGTAAATGCATTTCTGATGATTGTATCTGCTTAGATTCACATGCGGCCACCCCTCCTCCCTGCCCGGATGGAAGGAACATAGACGTCTTACTGCTTCTCTCTTTATGTACTCACTCACGATAGTCATAAGGCTCCCTCACACCAGAAAAAATTCAATCAGAGGGACATCGACACATGAGGATTTCTGGGTACACTACATGTCACGTTAGGGGTAGTGTTACAGAAAGGCCTATGCCGACGTCCCATTTCCAGCCTCGAAAGACAAGATTCAATACTCTGCCATTACCACTAGATGTTGGACTATATCCACAGCATGTGAATCTAAGCAGATACAATCATCAGAAATGCTATTACGGTAAGGAATGCATGTCATACGCATAATACACTATACACCTGATACATAATACACAAACACATAAATAACACAATACACTATACAGGTAATACATAAAGGACATTAAACACTATGTACTAGCGACATAATACACTATAAACTCAACATGAGGGACATAACACTACACAATACACAAGTGGCAAAAGGACTATAAAAGGGATCTAATGTAGTTATGTATGTAGCTTTAAAAATAAACGTCAGTGTTGAAGTGAAAGAACTAGCACTGCCCATAATCTCAAGAAGTAATGATTGTAGGAAACATGCATTATATTGATACACACAGTTCATTGTAATACACGCAGCTTTCCAAAACACGTAACATTGTTACAAAATAGCATTGAAAGGAAAGCTGCATTTACAGAACACTCAGCAGTGAAACACAGGTACTGTTTCTTGTTGACACTAACACATTTCTTCATACAAGTCTCTGTAGGGTATTTCTAAAGAAGTGATGTTGGGATATTCTTTAGGGAGTTTCTCACAGGAACAGGAGTCCCTGTCCCCACAGGGGGAGTTTCTCCCAGTAAGGTCCTACTTACTTCCACACCTATGGAGGGTGTTTGCGGAGTAGTATCACCTCCCTAGCCTCACGGGAGGTGTGGGGGAAGGGGGTGCCCCTTGGGGATAAGGGACAGTATATAATAATGGAGGTCAGCTGGGCTGTAACATTTGGGATGAAACGAGCCCTAACATCCTTAGAGAAAAGACTATATGTAGGTCTAGATACATAATGGTGTGTGGACGTGCAGGGGTATGTATGAATGTGTCTGTGTTTCATGGTGTTTCAACATCATCACCATAGTATAGGGTATATTACATTTTCGATTGAAAAGGGAAAATAGTGATTATTCCTCCAAAAGGTATTATTTAAATGTGAATGTTTGTTTTTAGACTGTACTGTATGTTGGTGTATCAATGATGAACATATGTGCTAATGCTACATTTTACTTTTTTGGCTGGTTAATTTCCCAAAATGTTGGTTTTATTTTATGATATGTTTAGTATGTAATAATTCATCAAAACTAAAAGTTGGCATTTCCAACATTTATAGATTTAAATGTTTTATAGATAGTAACATTGACTTTTAAAAAAAATGTCTCCATTGAATTCCTTGTTATGTTAAAGGTTTAAAGGGAAATATATATTACAGTTTTTAATGCATGTGTTTATGCATATAAATTCTTACCTGTTTGTGAATTGCCCATTGTAAGATGATTTGCTGTTGCTTTTGTTTCATAATTCCAACATTATATGCCATTTACTCAGTATAGTAGTACAAAGTGTACACATTAGTATGTCGCCAGATTATTTTGTATGCTGCTACTGAGTTATAACAAACCTTCCATGGACACGTTTCTTTTTATTCACTACAATGAGTATAAGCTTTCAATGTGTATTGTTTCTTTTTTACAGGCAATACAAGGACGTTATTTGCACATGGAGGTTGTCACGTTTGCAATGAAATTTGTTCTGCATGACAACTTATGCAACAGGTAAACATTCATTGTTTTCTAGTTGCACTTATGTACGCTACAATAATTTATTTAAAGTCCGGTGCTACTGTGCAGTTGTTATTTTAAAGTTTCTTTGTGCTACATTTGTGGATTTAAAAGTAAGCTAGCTTGTTTCAGCTAAGAACAGAGGGATTGTTGTGTAAGGAAGAGGTACAGTGCCTTCTGGATGTCAGTGTGTCAACAGCAGTGATCCCAAGATGATATACTTACCTAAATGTTTGTATGTGTTACAGAACGCCCCCTCCCAGTCTCTAGGAAGATGTTTGTAAAAATTGAGAGGGTACTCATGGAATTGCTGTGGGGGGAGGGGGGGTAAACAAGCTAGAATTGCTTTGCCAACTCTACAACGCTTGGTGTGGGAGGGTGATGATTGTCCTACCCTGCTTGCAGAGGTCCTACTACGCGGCACAAGTGGTGGTGGTGAACCACTGGCTACAGGAGGACCCTGAGTTACCACATATTGCCATTGTGGTGCGTGGATGATGTTGAACTCTTGGTGCAGATCGTACATGGGAAGATGGACTACAAATTCCGCTGGTGAGTGGGCACGTACAGCGGGTATGGATTGAGGCTCATAGGCACTTTGGTTGGGGGTGGGAGGCCCACTTTAATTCAACCCCTGTCAGGTAATTCTCATCTTCCAGAGCTAACTAAGATAGGTATTTTTAGGAGCTGGGAGAATTGTGGGATCCTGGCCCTAGCAGATGTGGTACGGGACGTAAGCCTCCTTGCGGGAGGATTTCAGTCTCTGTGGCTGCGAGCACTTCAGATACATGCAGTTAAAACATGCAATGCAGGCGCAATTCCCGGATTTTAGATAATGTACTGCAGAGTTCTCCATTAGAGGCCAATATAATCCCGCCCTGCATTGAAACTAAGGTCACTTCCAACCTTTACCAAGTTATATCCGCATTCGGGACACAGGAGTTATCCTGCCTGAAGGATAGATGGGAGGGGGACATAGGCAATGATGTTCCCCATAGAGGTGGGTATACCTACGAGGTCCGCCTAATACAAGATCCTACAGCAAATCTATTACTCCCACGCAATGCAGCATGAATGGGGAATGGTTGAGGATGACAAATGCTTGCGTTGCAGGCGGGATAGGGGCATGTTCTAACACACTTTATGGATTTATCCACAGGTTCACATTTTATGGGAGAAATGTATAGATAGACTTTCAGCAACATTGAGCCCCCGAAGTTTCTAAGGACCTGAAATGTGCATTGCTGGTAATATGGGGGGAGGCAGGTTTCACTAAATTCGAAAAACTTTCTCTTGGTTGCCATGTGACAGATTCAAAAGACCATGGCCCTCATTACAACCCTGGCGCTAAGGGGTTAACGGTGCCGCAAAAGGTGGCGGCACCGTTAATCCCTTAACGCCTGATTACAAGGTCCCTTCGCGGGTTGGCGATTTTAACGCCTGCTTTTTGCAGGTGTTAAAATTCAACCCGCAAAGGGACCTTGGTGCTAAGTATGGTGCCGCAATTTGCGGCACCGTACTTAGCGCCTTCCCCATTCCCATTGAGCCCTATGGGGCAAAAATGGGAATGGGGAAGGGCCCATGGTGAATGGGGAATTACCGCCCCGCCATCCTTGGAATGGGGCGGTAATTCCGCCATTCACCATGGCGGACCCCGGCATGGACCATGGTGCTTATAGCACCATGGTTTATCGCCGGGGTCGTAATGAGACCCCATTACTTTGTTGTGGGGCCCCGGATCACCACTGAATGTCCCGGTGGCTGGCAGAGGTGGATATGTGCATGGCTCTGGAGAGGAGGGTGTATAATGCAAGGGGGTGCCCGAAGAAGTTTGCGAAAATGTGGGTCAAATGGGAGGAGGCCAATTGAGCTGAGGGGCCTGTGGTTTTAATTGTTGGATTGCATGGTATGGTTGCCACTTATTGCTCATCGGACCGCTGGTTGTATGATCGGAAATGTCTCTTCTTGTCTGTATCTACTCTCTCTCTACTTTGTCAAGCAATGGTTTTTGTTAATCAAGTTTTGTTAATCAAAACAATAAAACGTGTTATCCCAAAAAAACAGAGCAGTGATCTAAGTGGCAATGAAGAAGCTGCTGAAGGGAAGTCCCAGTGATGGAGTCAATCCCCTATAGGAGATAGCCTTGTTTTTGTTTCGTACTGGATAGTTCTGAAGATATGAGATGTTCAGATCAGGTAAACCGGCACTCTGATCCAGAAGGTATCATGCAAATACTTCAAGAACACTGGATAGGTGAATGCTCGCAAAGAATTGAGTAAGACCTTGACTTGCTTTGTGCCTGTCCTGACGATGGTACAAGGGAGAACGAGCTAGGCGTTTGGATGTCCATCTGGCGGACAGCGGTGGGAGGCAGTTTGGAGCAGGAGGCAGATTGAGTTACGCCAGGGATACATGCGGGGAGACAGAGCAGAGGAATGAAGAACAATCAATAAGGTGAAACAATTAGAACAAAGAACATAATGCCACCAGAGAGAGAAATCAAGATGTCATGATGCACAGGCCCTGCTGTAGGTTCCAGTAGATAACACAGCACTGTAGGAGGTGACAAGCAGAGCTATTGGAGGGGTGCCATCGTGGATGGGGCAAACTCAATATAATCATAGGAAACAAAGAGACCAACAAGCCGGTGGTCTATGAGCAGATGATGTGAAAGCCTGTGTTAATTTTAGAATTATATATTTTAATGGACTTAAAATGTCTTTTGTTGGACAGAAGGGTAGAATTCCACTTTAGGCAGTTCTGCTGTCCAATTCATTAAAGTTTACAATAATAAATACATCCGACAATCATATCAGAAAAGGAAAAAGCCATGCAATAATACGAATCCTCAGAATCAATCGCAATCACCACGTGGACGTAATGATACTTTAGGTTCAAGTGTACGAAGCTGCGTTGCTTTCCTTAGAAAGCTATTCCCTTAAGACAGTGCCCAGGGTTTGTTACAAGTTATTAAAAGATCAAAAGCATCTTTGTATTTCCTGGCGTTAAAATATTTTAAGATCCATCTCAAAAATGAAGCCTGCAACTGGGCATATTTGGGACCTAAAAACATAAAATGTATGCTCATTTCCTTCTTGTCTGGGCAGAATGGAGAGCCGCTGTTATGAGTAAAGTCCCGATTCTTCCATATAGCTGCCCATACATTCAAGGGAAGTAGATTAAAATGCAGCCTTGTGATGTCCCACTGTTCAAACCTGTGCAGAAAGTAACAAATATACAGCTGATTACCCTCAGTTGAGATGAATAGGTAATAGTCAATCTTAGGGCAGCATCCAGCCCACCCCCGAGCCCTCTTGCAGTAAGGCGTGATTTTGAGGTTAGAAATCTAATCTCCGTTTTGGAGTATCCAAAATTACTGGACCATCGGAATGGAGCTTGAACCCTGACTAAAGATTTAAAAACTTGGTTGCACCAGGGTATCTTTCTGGTTGAGGGGCAAGGGATAAGAGAACCCAGAATTAGGTTTCAGAGAACGGTGTTGGAGCATTTTGAAAGCCACATCTTGAGTGGTGCTCTGTACCACGACTGGACCAGGGTGAAATGCCAAGTGCGATGTAGAGTTTATACACCGGGGCCGAGTTTGGCAAGCTCAATAGCCTACAGAGAAAATTATTTCGATTGTCTGCAGTCTGGAAGGATCTTCAAAACCCCATAGCTTTGCGCCATATGTCCCTATTGTCTTTACTCTTGCCTCGTAAAGGGTCACAAGCATCTGGATTGGATAACGTTTAAAAGCTTTGGCACATTTTTTAACAGCACCCGCATTTTGATTATTATTTTTGGCAATCTTACTTATATGTTCGAAGCCCCTAAGATTTTTTGGCAATGTCACTCCCAGGTAGGAGAAAGAATCTTTCTCAGGTATCTTTTCACTTGGCCCGGCACAATAAGTGACACACTTTTTCGTTGTTTTCTTAGGTCTAAAACTAATGATCACCTATTTAGTGGCATTCACTTTTAAATCTAGGTCATGAACCCAGCATATCTAGTAATCAGTTTTTGCAGGGAGAGGAGAGTCTTGGCAATAAGGGGGTCATCAGTATTACAAAGTAGTTACGACTGGGCCCAACAAAAGTGTGTTTTCTAGATTATCAATATGTAATGAAACAAAAGGGGCACCATGAAGCATCCATGTTGGACACCCCTGTCGATACTGAAGCCTACCTGCCAATGCAACCCTTATTTAGTATATGGTATGATAGCTCATATGACTCCTAAGACATGGGAGCTTTTTTAAGCATCCCATTATGGCCCTAGGGCGATTAGATCATCCTGTGTTGGTTTTAAGGAGTAGGCTGGTGGCAGCTGCAGTATAGTTTTGGCTTCACCATAGGTGCAAGCAGATTCACCACATAAGTAGATCAGGAGACCTCCTTGCTAGCCATTGGAGTACTATCTTGGGAAACCACGAAGTAGGCCTAAAATGGGTGTTGTGCACACATGAGGCTGATTCAGAGCTCACCCCTGCACCCTCAACTGTGGTTTGGGCAGGGATAAACCAGACCTTAGCACTAAACAGGCCATTACACATTCTGTGTGCGTTGACCTGAGTGTTTGATGGTAGATTTGGCTGTACTGGTTGGGCATGTGTCTCGTAACCTTAGCTCTGGTTCTGCTTTTTGGCTGTTAGACGTCCTTCCTGGGTTATACTCTTCGTACACCTGGTTCTCCTTGTTGGCTGGTCTAGGGCCTCCATGCTGGGACTGTCTCTGTGCCATTTTACTACTGCTTCCCTCTTACTGGCTTGGTTGTTTGCCTTTGTGTTGGGAAGCGGTCACGGTCTAGGAGGGTATTGTGAGAAACCAGAAGGTGGCTCACCCACTATTTCCTGGGGATCTGTCATCCGGTGGCCAGGACACAGCCATTGCTTTTGGATCCAGTTCCTGGGGGTGGACCAGTTTGGGAGGATCACCTGGATGAGGGGTCTCCGGGGAGTGGGAGTGCGACACTGGATAGTGAGACACAGTATCCCCTTACCTCTTGTGACACCTCAACCGCATCCTACCAGGTAGGATATTTAGGAACTCAACCCACTACCCCAAACCCCTTTATAACACAAACACTTTCTCATGGACAACCCGCAATGAGAGAAAACGGGCTAACACCCGAGCCGTATACCTGACGTGTCCCAATACAATGCTCAGGCATGGTTGGGCAATTACTGACCATCACACACACCTGACTTCCATTAAGCTTCCCCACACGGATGAAAGGCGGAGCACAAGAGCATACTCTGAGCGAGGCAAATCACATGAGGAAACAGCAGTTCCAAGATGGCAGTTTAACAAGAGAAGAAAGATGGAAAGACAGAAGGGAGTCGGAAGGATGGACGTTCCCTTGACCTTTTTGGCAAGTTTACTTTACTTTATTTGTAAGGCGCTGCCAAAGTAGCCCGGAGGCATACGGGCGTCCAGATCTGGGGTCCCTATGGGGAGTTTAAAGACAGATGAGGGGGATGGGGGAGCGAGGTAAAAGGTCTAGTTATCTAAATAAGTGAGTTTTGAGTTTTGTCTTAAAGCCGTCCAGGGAAGTGCAGTTTCTGAGCTCAGGAGGCATGGCATTCCAGCCTGTGGGTGCTTCTACCCTGAAGGCGCTCTTTTTAACCATAGGCATTTACTCTGGGGACCTGTATACGTTTTTGGTTATTCTAGGTTCCAGTTTTTTGTTTAGTCTAAGCACCATGTACACTGGGTATTGCCCTACCAAACAAACAAGGAGCCATTACTTTCATGAAACCTCGAGAATAGAAAGTGTAAGACCAGGAAACCAGGCTGACGAATCCTGCATTGTGTCGGCGGTACCTGGGGCCCTCCTGCGTCGATAAATAAGGCGGGGAGAATTGCCAGTTGCCATGGTACTGTCCTTGACTCCAAGAAGAAAGTAACGCCACAGCGAAATCAACACAGCTGGTGTGTTGGGGAGACCGATACAAGACCGGTCTGTGTTGAAGCCCAGGTTGCAAGAGGCAACATTGTATGGCGAGCGCTGGAGCGAACATTGTTTGAAACGCGTGTGATAACCAACACAAGTAAAGTTTAAATGCCTATGAGTGATTGAACTTTGAAACCAAGATACAATCCCTTTGACAGAGAAGTCCAGCACCGCATGTGTGCTCAATTGAAGGTCTCTGTAAGGTATCCAGCTGAGCATTGGCAAAAATGAAAGAGTGGCAAAGTATTATGATAGAAGTGGTCCTGCAAAGGGTCGAGCAAAATCCTGAGCACAATCGCAAGTCTTCGATGTTGTTACGGTAGAGAAATGTTTTGGCAAAGTAGATAAAGTTGGTCCAAGCTTGGCATAGGGAGATCAATTGAAAGCTTTGGGTTAAAGCAAGTTTGTGTTAAAGTAGATAAATCGGTCTGAATCCGACTGAGGGAGACTGATTGAAGATTTTGTGTTGTGGATTTGAGCCCGGCGGAGGGGGACCCGGGGTGAACAGGGAATCACCCGAGACATTGGATACGTGAAAATCTTGAGAACATTGCGTTAAAGTGGATCTGAGCCCGGCGGAGGGGGATCCTAGGTGAATAATAAATCGCCTAAGAAAATGGTGTATATGTGAAATACAGAAAGGAAAGGAACTTTATTGTTTGTTGCAACAGGTCCTCTGAAAGAAGAGACTTTGGCACAGAAGGCTACGATGTTGAAGCTTTGAACTGCTTCCTCAAGCTAAAGAAGCCAGAGACTGTGCTAAGCTCGAGTGTGCTGCCTTGTCCCGTGCTGAAAACATGGGGAAGGGAAGCCTACTGCTTCAATATCCTGACATATGATTTCCTGAACACTTTTCTTTTGCATAACATTGTTTCCCACACTATTTGTATTTAGAGGTAAGGATTGGGCAATAGGTTTATTAGTATAGGCCCTTTTATTTTGACAAGACACCACTAGGACAGCATTATTATTTGATGGTCGTAGCCTGCTCTAATCTTTAGATTTAGGATTAGATAGGTGTTTTTCAAACCCAATAGAAGTTCAATAAACACCCTTGGACTTTGATCACGTGTCTGGCTTACTGTTGATACCATGCCTTCCTTACAGTATTCAGAGACAAATACCCACCTCTCCACTTAGTTTAGGCTGTCATGGGTCACCTCCACCATTGTTTTCATCATGGGACAATTTCTGTTGGTTGGCTGCCGCTCTTTGTCCGCTGAGCCGTCCATCTTCTTGGCCGGGTTCCTCCGTCTTGTACAAGTCATCTTTGCCATTGCTTTCACTTCTGGCTGGTGTGTTCCACTCCTGTGAAGGCAGTGTGTTCTTATTTTCCACTGTCTGGTTCATCAGTGGTTCAGGGTGAAGACCCCCCAGGGACCTGACTCTGTAAACCACATATCTACTTACAAAAAATAGTTTTGGCATGCCTGATCCATTTTTTCCGGTACACAGTCATGTTTCCCAACTCTTTAGTAACCCTGTCCCAGAGAACTTGCCTCTGGGCCTCATTACGACCCTGGCGGTAAGTTACCGCCTGGTCCGTGACTTTACCACCATGGCGTAAACTACGTTTACGCCATGGTGGTTGGCGGATTTACCGCCCCATTCCAACCTTGGCGGGGCGGTAAATCCCCATTTTCCCATTTACCCTTCCCCATTCCCATTTTGCCCCATAGGGCATAATGGGAGTGGGGAAGGCGTTAATTACGCCACCGTAAATTACGGTGGCGTAATTAACTCCATGGTCCCTTTGCGCCATGGATTTTAACACCTGCTAAAAGCAGGTGTTAAGTCCGCCATGGCGCTAAGGGACCTCGTACTCAGGCGGTAAGGGTCGGCGCTGTTTACGCCGCCGTAAAACCCTTACCGCCTGAGTTGTAATGAGGCCCTCTGTGTCCTGGGTTGGTGGGTTATTCGAGATATGGTTCATGCTTGAAGGTTTCTGCAGGCCCCCTTCTATCGCGTTATCCTGAAGACTTTGTGTTCCTGGGGTTGCTGGATCTCGAACCTGACATTGGTCTGCTTCAATAGGGTCTCCTCTAGCGTATTCAGGGATCAGTTGCTGGTTTCTCTGCACCTGTGGGGTAGAAACAAAACGTATCTTCCTTTTTCCTGTAACTGCAACTTTGCCTGCTGACTCATGCCATGTTAAATCCCATGGGGAACTTTTGAACTTATGTGAAACTCTCCTGCAGTGACTTTGGAGGTACTTACCAGCCCCTGGTCACTTTTCCTATGTCCCCCTTGGGTCCATGGAGTCTTAGTTCAAAGATTAGAATTTTAGCAAGTACCATCAGGTATTGGCAAACGGAGATAGATTAGTAGTGGTTGCGTCTTAACTGATCATTACTGTTTTTATACATACATAGCACTTTACTATGTCTTGTTTAGCCCCTAGACCGTTTTTTATTTGATAGATTCTATATGTAAATTTATAATAATGTATATATATTTCGATATGCCAGTTTGGGTGTTTTCTTTGGTTCTCTACGTCGAGTCTCCGAACATCGACACTCGACGCCGGATCGGAGAAAATTCAACCGTCGGACTACAGCGACGGATTTGGGCCTCGGAAGGTCTCTGGCCTCGGCCCGGGCCTCGGAAGTCCTCTGGACTCGGCCCTGCAAGTAGGGAGAGTGGGGGGTGGCACATATCCTACACTCTGTTTAATATAGGTACAGTACTTATATTCCTACACTCCCAGCTCGCTGCCATAGGGTGCGTATGAAGGGTACCCCCTTTCAATTTTGCCTCAAGTGCAACCGCCAGTATCCTTGGGTTGACAGACACGCCACGTGTAACCTCTGCTTGCCGAGGGACCACCCGAGGCGAATTGCAGAGCGTGCAGTCGGTTTAAACCGAAGACCCTTAAGGACCGTTCGACAAAGCGTTGGGCCCACCACGCCAGGCGACAAGAGGCCATGGCTGTGGAGGGTGCCTTCAGCGATGGCAGCGATGTCTTACTTTCGGATGGCGAGGGCAATGTGGCGTCGATGGACAGCCAAGCGCAAGTCCCCGACCTCGGAAGGTTGTCTGGCAGGGCAGCTATGGGGAAGACCCCCGGTGACACGAGCGTTACCCACACCATTTCCAGCAAACAGAAGTCCAACCGAGACTCGACGCGCACGTCGAATTCTCGGCAAGAGGCACGTAGAGAACGGTCCACCGAGTCGGCGTCCTCTGAGCGTTCGCGTTCGAGATCGCCTCATGACACCAAGCTACCCTCCACTGTTGCTAAAAGTGCCTCGCTCCCCTTAGTGACTGAGGTTCGGTCGTCGGAGGACGATGCCGACCTCTACCCCCAAGCCGCACTCCAGGAGTCGGCGTCTGCAGGCAGCGGCAAGGCTGCTACCGAATCCCTTACACTCTCCAGAGACAGGGACTCTACCCCCGAATTTCGACGCCAGGCATCGAAAAGCTCTGATAGGGCCCAAAAGTCGGGGAAGCACTCTTCCACCCACAGGGAGGGGGGAAAACAACAAAGTAAGCAGTCCCAGCCTACTTCCACTCCTAAACTACATTCTACTCCACCTAAACAGACGGACAAGTCTCAGACCCCTGTCCTTAAGGCCCCTGTTCAGGCCAGTAGGTCTAGCCAGGACAAATCTCAATCTGTTGTCCCTAAGACCCCTGTTCATACCAGTAGGTCTAGTCAGGATAAAACAGGGAAAGCACTCCAGGAAAGAGTTATTCCCAGTTCAAAGGAATGGTCCAGTTAGGACATAGACAGAGTAATGTCAAGGATGTCATCATTGGCAGATTTCTATGCCAAGAACCCGGAACACTTTCTCTCTTATACACCAGAAGGGTCAACTCCCTCAGGCTCGAAGGATCCAATACCCCCAAGTAGGAAGTCCCGGGTTGAAGCACCAACTCTATCTTCAAATCCCTTCTATATACAGCCCTATTCTCAATGCCAGGAAGATCCATCCTTTGTTGAGGATCCAGACGTGGGCATGTTCGAAGAACAAACTGGGACAGGCTTTTACTGGGATGATGAGGACCAAGAGGAGGAGGAGGAGGAAGAGGACGACCCAGATACATACAGGGTAGATTCCCCAGTATAGAAAGAGCCCGCGGTTACAGACTCTCCGGTCGACAACCAACCTCTCCTGAATGAGGTCCTGTCCAGAGCGGCACAGCACTTCCACATTGACACCCAATGTTCTCAGGAAGAGAGGGACTTTGCAGAGGAACTGGTGGAAGAAAGGAGACCTGTTGCTCAGGCCATCCCTATCCTTAAGTCAATACAAAGGAGGATAAACCCTTCCCTTGTTAGCCCCAATCTCACTAGGGCAGTAAACCCCAGAATTGAAAAGCTTTTCAGGGCAGCCCAATCTGACCCACTATACATAAGGTGACATCTCAAACCGGACTCCCTGATTGTTACAAACACCCGTAAGAGGGCGGGGACACCCTTGTCATCGTCCGAAGCTCCCCCCGACAAAGCGAGCAAGAAGATTTATGGCTTGGGCAGGAAAGTAGCCTCCACTTCCGCCTACCAGGTAAGGATTGCAAACTCCACCACCCTGCTGGCTAGTTACAACTGCCATCAATGGGAAAAAGTCGCGGTTCTCATAGACTCCGCCCCAGAACCCTTAAAAAGCCAATTGGCATGAGTTTCGGCCGAGGGGAGAGCCGTATCAGGTTGCATTTTAAAATCAACCTTTGATGCCGTGGATAACGCCGTCAGATTAATTGCTGAAAGCACGGTCATCAAGAGGCATGCTTGGCTACGGCAGTCTGGTTTCAAGGCCGAGACCCAAGCATCATTGATAGATAAGCCGGTGGAGCTGGATCTATTGTTTGGAAAGGCGGTCGAAGACGCGCTAAAGAATGCCAAGGACGAGTATGAGACACTCAAGTCCCTAGGGCAACTAACCAACAAACCCCCTAACCTGAGAGGGAATGGCAATTTTCGTCAGCCTCGCGGACAAAACTCCCAAAGAGGCTCTAACTATTCCCAAGGCCAGGGTACTACATGGAACACTAACCAGCAGTCTACCCAGAGTTATGGCAGGGGTAACAAAAGAGGTCGTGGTAGGGGTAGAAGCAGTCCCAATAAAGGAGGGGGCACGCCTCCACCAAAACAGTGACGCTCCGTTCAGGGTCCCTTCTCACGCATCCCCAGTAGGGGGATGCATTTCCATCTTCACCCAAGCTTGGGAAGGGATCACATCAGACAGATGGGTGCTGTCCACAGTGTCCGCAGGATACTGCATAGAACTCCTAGAGCGTCCCCGAAACCACCCTCCACGACAAAGAATACACTCCTTAGATCACCAGAAGATCCTACTCGAAGAGATCGAAATTCTTCTTGAAAAGGACGCGATAGAACTCGTCCCGGGACACAAGGTAAAAAAGGGTATTTATTCAACGTACTTCCTTGTGCCAAATAAAGATTTGACAATGCGCCCAGTATTGGATTTACGGCCTGCAAACAAGTATGTCAAGCCCCAAACATTTTGCATGACTACTCTCCAAGAGGTAATTCCCGTCCTAAAAAAGGGGGATTACATGGCAACATTGGATATGAAAGATGCCTATTTTCATATTTCCATGTTCCCAGCGCACAGAAAATATCTGGACAGTCAGCACTACCAGTTCAAGGTACTGCCCTTCGGGATAGCCTCGGCTCCAAGGGTATTCACCAAGGTACTGGCGGTGGCGGCGGCACACCTACGCAGGGAGGCAAACCCAGTGTACCCTTATCTGGATGACTGGCTCATCACGGGGGAGACCCCAGTAATTTGCAGGACAAACATTCAAAGAACTATCGACCTCCTCTTCGAATTGGGCTTCTCCATAAACGAGGGAGCTGTTCTAAATACACAAGAGGGGTTGGCGTTTCCTTCGGAGGAAAGAATTCGGAATATACTACTGCAAATTCCGCAATATCAAACCGGTCGCCAGATAACAGTACGCAAAGCAATGCGTTTGCTGGGCATGATGGAGTCCTGTATTTACCTGGTGCCCCACGCGTGTCTGCGCATGCGTCCCATGCAAGAATGGTTGGCGAAACTGTGTTCTCAGGCAAGTGGTCAGTGGGACAATCTAGTGGTCGTTTCGCCAACACTTGTACAAAACATCCACTGGTGGACAAGAGACAATCTATCCAAGGGGAAACCCTTTTACGATCCCGAGATACAGGCGGTAGTCACGACAGACGCATGCCTGACAGGATGGGGAGCTCACCATCTCCAACACACAGCTCAGGGTCTCTGGTCTCACACAGTGGTCAAGAATCACATCAACCTGCTAGAGCTTCTGGCAGTTTTCAGAGCACTTCAAGCGTTCGAGCCCCACCTATTGAACCTGTCGGTGCAGATCCGGACGGACAGCACGACAGCCATGTTCTACCTGAACAAGCAAGGAGGGACTCGTTCGCCAAATCTGTCCAGACTTGCCCAGAAAATTTGGATATGTGCACTCAGACGGAACATCTTTCTGTCATCTCAACATGTTCCAGGGGATCTCAATTCTCTAGCGGACGCTTTGAGCAGAGATCCCCTTCCGGAGGAACACAAATGGTGTCTACACTGAGATTTCGTAGAAGATCTCTTCTCTCAGTGGGGTTTCCCCACTATAGACCTATTCACCACAAGCGAAAACAGACAGTGCCCAGGATTCGCATCCAGGTTTCCCCAACCAGACTCCCTGGGGAACGCCCTGTGGATGAACTGGTCAGGGATGTTTGCGTACGCTTTTCCACCAACTCCTCATCAGGAAGGTGGTGAACAAGATGAACAAAGAGTCGATGACGCTCGTCCTAGTTGCTCCCATGTGGGCGAGACAACCGTGGTTTCCACACCTACGCAGACTCTCGGTGTGCGATCCCATCAAACTTCCGGGCTGGTACATCCTTTTGTCCCAGCACCAAGGTCAGAAGGTGCATCCTCAACCCAACTCCATGAACCTAGCAGCATGGCTCCTGAGGTCACAGAGTTTGGACATCTCAATTTACCACAGAGGTGTATGGACATCCTAAAAGAGTCTAGGAAACCGAACACGAGGCATTGCTACTTCGACAAATGGAAGAGATTTGTTATCTGGTGCCAGTATTAACAAATCAACCCAGTTGATTGCACTCCTTCCACAATCGTGACATACATGCTCCACCATGCTCCACCTGCTGGACGCAGGGTTGGTTTTCAACTCACTAAAGGTACACCTGGCAGCACTGTCAGCGTACACCATCTCACATAGCAAGGTGTCGTGGTGGAAGGTACCCGTGGTTAAAGCGTTCATGGAGGGAGTAAAGAGACTTCATCCTCCTATATCTAACCCACCACCAGGATGGGACCTGAACGTGGTGCTATCTAAACTCATAGGCCCCCCATTCGAGCCCATGCAAAAGATAAGTCTCAAACACCTGACCTATAAGACTGCCTTCTTAGTAGCCATTACATCCATAAGAAGGGTCAGTGAAATTCAGGCTCTGTCAGTACAGGATCCTTTCTTTACTATTCATAAGGATAAGCTGGTTTTACGGACACACCCTAGGTTCTCACCTACGTTTATCTCTAAATTCCATGTAAACCAGTCCATCAAGCTTCCGGCTTTCTTCCAAAACCCACAAAGCTCGGCTGAGGTTAAACTACACACCCTAGATGTGCGTAGGGCGGTCCTTTACTACGTAAACAAGACTAGACCGCTTAGGAAAACAGATCAACTGTTTGTCTCCGTAGCCACAGGCAAAGAGGGAGATCGCGTCTCTAAGGGTGCCATCTCCAAGTGGATTGTCAACTGTATCCAGTTGTGTTACTCTCTTTCTGACAAAACTTTGCCTTTTACGCCCAGAGCCCACTCGACAAGAGGCATTTAGGCCACTCTGGCTTTCATTGCAAATGTTCCCCTTGACACCATTTGCAAAGCAGCTACTTGGAGCTTTATTCACACTTTTACTCAGCACTACTGTACTGACACCCATTCCAAGACAGATACTCAAGTGGGACAAGCGGTTCTAAGACATTTATTTGCTCATGACCCTTCTCAAATCCCACCGCCTTCTAACACTGCTGGCTAATCTATGCACAGCATGTGATCTAAGCAGATTCCACAAGCCTCAGAAGGGATACATTACTCACCGTAATCGTATTTCTGATGCTTGTATCTGCTTAGATTCACATGCGACCCACCCTTCCTCCCCTCTGAGAGAAGGCGCATGGATGCTTGTATTCTTATCTTATCTATCTTCTATCTGCTTGGATCATCTGTACTCGCGCTACTCCTCATGCTACCTCATGTCAGAAAAAATACAATCTGAGGGTCCTAGACGCGTGAGGGATCATGGGTACAGTGGACGTCACACTAGGGATAGTATTACTGGCACGCCCTGTGTCGACGCCCAATTTTCGAGTTTTGAAAAAACAAACTGTAATACTCTGCAGCTTCCACTAGATGTCGACCTATGCACAGCATGTGAATCTACAAGCATCAGAAATACGATTACGGTGATGTAATGTATCCCATATATATTTCAATATGCCAGTTTGGGTGTTTTCTTTGGTTGAGTGCGTGGAATAACTATACTTCACTACCAGCCTTCCTTACTCCTTGAGTTAAACCTTCCATAGCTACTATCATTAGAGAGTCGGGTCTTTCCTTTTGGTGAGAGAAACTGTTTCACCTTTCGGTTAGATAGTTACACAGCCCTCAGTGGAGGGTTGTGCAAAAGCTCCCTAACAGTTTTTATTTTGAGCCAACGTTTTTTTAAATGTGGCTGCAGATTCAACAGAATCCAGGTGGTTTGCAGCAGAAAGATTAAAGGTTTCAGTTTGTATGATGTTCAGAGTGTGTTGTCTGAAGGTTAACCAATCAAGACTCTTCTTGTTTCCAGGTTTTCTAAAGGTGTGCATGTGGTGGATGGTTGGTTGGCTTGTTCTGCAAGTGGGCTTGAGTGAATGTGTTGCAATGCTTTGCTTTGTCCTTTCACATGCATCTATTTACTTGTTCTGCATTGTTTGTGTTTCTTAGAAACTAGGAATGTGCCCAGTTGTGGTGCTGCTTATGCATGGTAAAACCATGGATTATGCATGCAACTGTTTGTTTGTTCCACATGATAGTGGTAGTGTTTTTTGATGGTGATGTATTTTATTTATTTATTTTGCTTCCATATTGTGGGATATGCGGCTGCAGGTTTTTTGTTTATTTGCAGTATATTTCTCATTTCGGTATGTCCCAATATATTTTCTATTTTTTCTGGTTCCAGCGACTGTGTTGCTTTGTCACTGTGAGTTGAATAATGTGTGGAGGTGTATGTTATTTGGCTACATTTAGGTTTGTGGTTTAAAGCCATGTTGCGACTGATGGTGTTCTGTGTTGTTCAGTAAACTCATAATTTCCATGCCGTAATGGTATGCTGTGTGCTAACAGTGAATGTTTTTCGGTGGATTGTTTTCTTTGTTGCATATCTTTTGCTTTTTTATTGTTCAGTATATTCCTCATTTCATTGACCATCTAACCATATGCGCGGTATCCGTTTTCATTAAGTTGAGTGATTTGTGATGGTGTATGTTGTTTGATTTTGCTTATTTCCTTTTTACGTTTGCATGCTATGTGTGCTGTTGGGGCAGATGTTTTGTTTTTTGCACCGTGTCCTTTTCTTGCTGCGATTTGTGCTGTGATGTGTGCTGTAGTATGTGTGCGGTTGTGTTGGTTACAGATTTTCTTTGGTGTATGCCTCAATTCTTTATATACATCGGACCGTAATGTGTGCGTGTGTTGGTGGCTGCGGTGGTTTCTGTGCATTTTGCCAAAAGACCTTAAATACTGTGTTATATTTTTCATTTAATGTTATCCCTCGCTCCCTACTGTGTTTGTACGGTGGCCCTAATGGGTATTTGATGTATATTTTGTGCTTTTGCATAATATGTTTTCATTACATGGTATATTTTCCATTTTTAATTTCTTTTTGTGCCGTTAACTCTATTGTGCATGTATGCCAGTCCTACTGGATGTTTGGTGCTGCAGATTATCTTGTGCATTTTGCAGAATATTTTTTGGGTCTGCAGTATTTTTTAATTTCGTTTTGTCCCTCTTACCATACTGCACCTGTACGGTGGACCTGCTGCATGTTTGGTGTGGCAGAACATTGAATTGTTTTTTTTTAATTATTATTATTTATTTGTTTAGTTGTATAACAACTTTTCAAATATTTTGTGCATACAAATAAAAAATACATTTCATTATAATACATTTCATTACCATCATATCATCAGTTAAAATTAACACTTAAAATTAGTTATTCAAATTAAAGTTAGTTAAAATTACACTCTGTTGTGAAAGCAACCAAATAATTTCAGATATCTCTTGTTATTGCATTACAATAGGTTTGGACCATCGTCACTCACTTTGCACATTTCTATTTTGCTTATAATCAGGGACTGTGGCTTCTAATAAATGCACAATAGCCACTTTCACCGCTATCCTCGGGGAGGAGAAAACCGATTGTCAAATTTCATGATGATTTAGATGTGCTGTAAACTCAAACACATTTCGAAACAATTGTTTACGAATTGCAATAAAGGCAGGAAATAACACCAATAGGTGTTTCAACGTTTTGGGCTCATGTTCATTTAGACAATGGGCCTCGTCAAGAGTTGGGCGGTAACGCTGGCGCTAATAGCGCTGGCGATATCTGCTCTACCGCCAAACACACTGGCGCTATTAGCGCCGGATCACGGGTTTGGCGGATTTGGAATTCCCCATTGAGCCCATTCGGGAATGCCCCATTCCCCATTGGGCTCAATGGGGAAATTTCGCGCTCATACCGCCGGCGGATTTCCCGCCGGCGGTATGAGCGCAAATTTTCAGCGGATTTCCACCCAGCTCAGAGCTGGGGAGAAATCCGCCGAAGCCCTGATTTGGCGGACCGTTAAATCCGGCGGTAATAGTGCTACCGCCGGATTTAAGGGTTACAGCTAAACTCGTGATGAGGCCCAATGTCTACAATACATTAAACTTTTAGGGATTACTTTCCTTCTCGCTAATATTTCACGCGTGTGCCACAAATTGAGCCTGAAGCGCATATATTGACATCTGATGCGTGGCGAGGGACATTTAATAAGGTATTCTGCCATTTGCCTGTATCTTTTCATCCCAATTAATGTTGTTTGGAAATCTTTGAATCTGTTACAGGCCTCTAGGTTCTGTAACCAATCAAATTGGAAACGTTTAGTTTTAGCTCGCCCTGGATTGTTCATTAACAAGTCTACATCAATGGATGCCTCTGCCATAGCATTGAATGTAACTTTACACCAAGTTTTCGATAATGTGTTAGAGTTTGACAAAAGTTGTTTGGCTACAATACTTAGGACATTATACATTTGTGTACCCAATAAACACTTACGCAGCAAAGAACACATCTTACACAGGAGTTGAGAATACAAAGAGAGTGACCCCAATTCATATTGAATCATAGGCAACGGAGTGCAGTTAGGTAGACACAATACATTTTTCCAAAAACTAGCCTCTAATTTGTTCCACTCCTCTTTTTTTACAATGCAAAAGGCTTCCATGCCATATATCAGGATTGGTGTTACTTTCATTTGGTAAAAGGATAGAACATGCTTAAATGAAAATTTCCCATATCTGCGTGCTAATATTTTTGCCTGTGATGTTAACGCTCGTAATTTGGATTCTAGTTCCAGCCTGTGATGAATCTGATTATTTGTATCTGAAAACTTAATACCTAGGTATTTGTAATGATCAACCACAGTCAAACTTATGTTTTGAATTTTCTAAGAGCATTGTTGTCTTCTTTTTGGGATGTTGCTATTCTTGCAGACTACCAATTGTGATTTATTGATGTTTAGAATCATGTCGTTTTTTTTGGTGTATTCATCTAAAGTTTGTAGCATTTTTTGAAGCCCACTTGGAGTTTGGGACAGTATTACCAGATCATAGGCGTGTAGCAGGTGTTTTATTATCTAGTTACCTAACTTTGGCGCATCGCAGATTATACTAGTAAATATGTCACCTATGTCAAATATGAAAAAGTTAAACAAGAATGGTGCAAGTGAGCATCCTTCCTTCAAACCCCTCTTGGTGACTATTAATGCTGACAGGGAGCCCTCATATGTTAGTCGTACTTGCATCGTGGTGTTTGTATGAAGTAACATAACTAAAGTTAATATGGATGGAGGGCATTTATGTTTTTTCAATTTATGATATAGCATTACTCTGTCGATGGAATTGAATGCTGCCTGGAAGTTGATGAACACCAGATATAACGATTGGCCCATTTCGGCATATCGCTGTTTTATGAAGTTTAGACATAAAATATTTGGAACGGTTCCTAAGCCAGACACAAATCCCGCTTGGAATGGATCTTTTAACAGCTGATCCGCGATTGATTCAGTTCTTTAAGCAGTAACCTCCCATAAATCTTTCCCGGGACATATAGCAATGAAATGGCTCTATAGATGTTTGGCTGTTGACGGTCAACCTTTTTAAATATGGGCACTGTTATGGCATGTGTCCAGATTTTCGGTATAGCTTGCTCTTGATTTATAGCTAAAAATATCTTATGTAATATAGAGACCCAAAGCTCTGGCTGTGATTCCAACTGATAATTTGATAGCCCATCGGGGCCCGACGCCTTTGAATTGCTTGCGGTTTTAATCAGATGGAGTATGTCTTCTTGTTCAAATACCAAATGTAATTTTTGCATAAACATGTTAGCCTGTAGGTATTCACTGCCTCGTGGTACCGCATAGATATCTGTAAAATGTTGTGCATTAGTTTGAGTTGCACCTGTGAGCCAGCCCCCACTTGATTAATAATCAACCACATTCTTGCTGTGTTTTTCGAGGCAAGAATTCTCAGCATGTTTGCGCCATCATTTTGATACAGTTGGGCTCGATGCTGCCTTACCCAACTTGCATAACGATTCCTGATTTTCCCTAATTGAATCACCTTCAGATCCGGGGGATTATGGGCTGCGCGCCTCATTTTGGCTCGATAAGACCTTTTTTTCACTTGCAGAGCGAGATCAAACGAATGGAGATGTGGTTTTACTATTGATTTGGTATATGTTGTTTTGGGCTGCGGAAAAAGTTGCATCGTATTACTATATTCTATTCCCAAGTAGCCTCTGCTCCCAATTTTATCAATATGCAGATTTGTCAAGAATTTATTAAAGTGTTCTAAACCCTCTTCAGACCATCGAAGGCGATTCAATCTAGGATTGACACATAGATGATTTCCCTGCTGAGTATTTTCACTTGATAATCATCCTGTACTTTGATGTTCAACCTCCCATGTCATTGTCAGGATATTGTGGTCACTCTTTTCTGAGTCCTGTACCTCAAATCCCCACACAGCTGGGAGTAAGTTGTAATTTACATATATGTAATCGATTATAGAATAGTTACCCCCTCGTTTCCATGTAGCATGTGGCGGTGTGTCCGTTTTAAACATGCCATTGAGCATATAGAGGCTTCGGTGTTTAATAAACAGGTTCCATCTGTGTATTCTCAGTTTGTCTCCTCGAGTTTTGCTTTCACAGCAATTGATGTTAAGGTCACCTGCCATTACTATGCGGGACACTGTTGTGTCATTCTCTGCTAGTTCTAAGAGCATCGTCAAATCCTGATAGAATTTCGCCCCTGCTATTGCAGTGCTGTTCCAATATATGTTCAGGATCGCATGGCCCACTTTTCCAATCATTACCTTCACCATGAGCATATGATTGTTTGGCATTGCCCATAGTTCTGACAATGTTACCTTCGTTATTTTAATGGCATTTAAAAGCCCAGAGGATGGCCTTCCGGTAGTGTGTTTATATGCTGGGTTTAGATAGATGTTATAATTATCCCGTACTGGGACTGACGTCAGCCACGTCTCTTGCAATAATATGATGTCACTTGCTCCTAAGTTACTACTATCATTATTGAGAAGGAGAGGGAAGCCTCTTGTGTTCCAACTAGAGAGTATAGCTATGGTTTTTTGACTTGATCTGTCTAGTTATTGTGACTTCAGAGAGCATTTGCATTGGCAGGTGTTGAAAGCTTGTTGTGTAGCTTTTTTCCTCTTCTCTTGAGCTAAGCTCACCTTTTGTTTATTCTCTTGAGCCTGTCAGCTCTTTGCTTTAGGTTGGAGGTTAGTTCCGGACTTAGCTCAAATTGTTCTGACTTGAGAGTCGTGTAGACCGATGAGACCTCCGTCCCCAAGTGACGCACAGGGGAACTAATAGAAACCCGCTGTGCGACCTTTGAGGCCACAGGTGAGAGATGTCTTCCCAGATCCACGGAACCTCTGGAACACCGATGCTGCTATCAAAAGGGAACGAGGTTAAGTACCAGGCAATTACAATACAACCAGGTAAACAATAGGATCTAAAGAGTCTTACCTATCTGGTGTTGGGGAAACCCAGGTAACCTAGTAGAGAGGTTCGAGACTCAGATGATGTGGCGGTCCCAGGAATAGTATAACCGCAGGTGAGCGTGGATGTAGGGTTAACCACCTGTAGGAGAGAGGGCTTGACTTGAATCCCAAGAAGGGAAATGGCGTAGAAGCTCAGCAAGGTATCAAGGGATGATCCAAAGTCGAGGTGAAGTCCAAAAATCCGGCAACAGGTAAACAGTTCCAAGCAAAGGTACAAAGGGGTGTCCGAAGGAGTCCGAGGTAGAGTTCCGTGATCAAAGTAACAAGGAGCAATCCGTAACGCCAAACAGGGTCTGAAGACAGCTGAGAAGCAATGAGCATTCTGTCTCTCAGACCTTTATACTGTGTGACTCTGGGTCATGTGACGTCTCTGGGTCATGTGACGTCCACCAAGGTCACGTGAGGAACGCCACACTGGATCACGTGACCGACGTGAAGACGTAACGCCGCCCCTTCTGCTATACGTTCTCCAAGGCAATTGCCAATGCAGAAAAGGTTGCAATCGAGCCCGTACACCAAAGCTGGTACGATGTTTTCGGTCCTTTGGGTTCACCGAATCACCTGAGCCCCGAACCGTGGGAGGAGATGTTGGGGGAATGTGTGCGGTGTTCTGATGTGGAGTGGACTGGTGTGCAGAGGATCGCCTAACATAGCCCCCCCCAACGGCCCACGACCCCGTGGGCAGGACGGATGATCCTTATGGAATCGGGCCACCAACCGAGGGGCGTTCAGATCCAAGGCGGAAACCCACGAACGCTCCTCCGGGCCGTAACCCTTCCAATCCACCAGATACTGGAGTCTACCCCTAAACCATCTGGACCCTAAAATGGCCGACACCTCAAAGACATCAGGAGAGGTCAGGGACACCGGCGCAACAGGGGCTCGAAGACGGACGGAATCAGGACAAGGTTTGAGGAGGGAGACATGGAACACAGGATGGATACGCCAGGAACTAGGAAGCACTAGACGAAAAGCCACCGGATTCACAACCGGAGAGATCACATACGGGCCGACAAAACGAGGTAGCAATTTCCGGCAACCCACTAGGCGAAGATGACGTGAAGACAACCAGACCCTAGAACCCACCACCAGAGGGGGAGCAGCTCGACGTTTGCCATCCACACGGGCCTTCATGGAAGCCTTTGCTTCAGTGAGATGAACCACAGTACTAGCATGTACAGCAGACAGATCCCGAAGACATGTCGCGGCCGCAGGATTCGAAGAACTAGAAGCATCAGGGACCGGCAAGACCTTGGGATGTTGGCCGTAGAGGGCGTAAAAGGGAGAATAACCAGTAGCTGAATGAGCCGCATTATTGTACGCGAACTCAGCAAGCCGTAAAACGGCCAACCAGAAGGTATGATATTGCAATATAAGGCAGCAAAGGTACTGCTCCATAGATTGATTCGTCCTTTCGGTCTGCCCATCGGTCTCAGGATGATAGGCCGAAGAATACCTGGTATCAATGCCCAGTAATTTCGTCAACGACCTCCAGAACCGAGAATTGAACTGTGATCCTCGATCGGATATAATGACCGAAGGAAGGCCGAATAACATGAATACATGTTCAAAAAACAAGTCCGCCAAGACCGGGGCCGAAGGAATGCCTTTACAAGGAACAAAACGAGCCATTTTTGTGAACGTGTCCACCACTACCCAGATGGAGTCAAAGCCTTTCGACTTGGGGAGATCGGTAACGAAATCCATAGTCAACGTATGCCAGGGCCTGGGAGGTACCGGAAGCGGAAGTAACAACCCAACCGGTCGACCCCTTCGATGTTTAGCCTGAGCACAAGCTGCGCACGAATTGACATAACAGTCTACATCGCGCTTCATAGAGGGCCACCAACACCAACGCTTGAGAAGATCTAAAGTGCGCTCTTGACCGGGATGGGCATTAAAGGGAGCATCATGAGACCACTCAAGGGCCAGATTACGAGTGTCAGGTGTGGGAAGGAACAGATGTTCATGTACGAAAGGTAATCCATCAGAATACACTGGGTCCCATTCTCGCAACTGACCGGAATGTTTGCTAGTCCAGGATCGGATCGAGTCTAATAATGACAATGAGGGTGTACAAAGACAAATCACATGACTCTTTCCGAGGACAGTGTCAGGGAAGGTTGGCAACTCGACCCCCCCCCGGGGAACGTGACAAGGCATCTGCTTTTCCATGGGAAGTGCCGGGACGATGCATAATATGAAAATCAAAAGAGGAAAAGAAAAGATGCCATCGGACCTGTCTGCTATTAATGCACTTCAATGAAGCCAGATCCTGTAAATTCCGATGATCTGAGTATACAGTGATGGGATGTTTGGCCCCCAGAAGATGATGTCGCCAAACACGAAAGGCGTCCATGACAGCCAAGAGTTCCTTCTCCGTAACGGTGTAATGAGTGTCAGTACTGGAAAATTTACGGGAATGGTATGCCACTGGGTGTAACTTGCCTGTTGTGGGACATGTTTGAGACAGTACCGTACCGAGAGCAAAAGAAGAGGCATCCGCCTCAACTATGAACGGAAGATCAGGATTGGGGTGCTGGAGTACCGGTGCGGTAGTAAAGGCGGTTTTCAAAGCCTCAAAAGCCTCCTGATGTTCTCTCTGCCACCAATATGGTACCTGAGGACTGGTCAGAGCCGTGAGCGGGGCAACAATTGTGGAAAAGGAAGAAATGAAACGTCTATAAAAGTTGGCGAATCCCAAAAAGGCCTGCAAGGACTTGAGTGTTTGAGGTACTGGCCAATCTAATACTGCTTTGACCTTAGATTCGTTCATGGATAACGCCCCAGGGGTAATGTGGAAACCCAGAAACTCAACAGACGTTTTATGGAACTGACATTTTTCAGGTTTGGCGAATAAGGAATGTACTCTAAGACTGGATAGTACTTCTCGGACATGCTTTACATGGTCATCAAGACTATGAGAAAAGATTAAGATGTCATTCATGAATCGTTGGAATGTGGCCGGGGCATTACATAGGCCGAAGGGCATGACTAGATATTCATACAAGCCATAACAAGTACAGAAAGCAGTTTTCCACTCGTCTCCCTCGCGAACGCGCACTAAATTGTATGCGCCGCGTAGGTCAAGCTTGGTGAAAATAGAAGCATGTGATAAGTGATCGAGAAGTGGTGTGATTAACGGGATTGGATATCTGTCCTTTTTTGTGATAGCGTTGAGACGCCGATAATCCACACAAGGACGTAAATCCCCCTCCTTTTTGGGAACAAAGAATATAGGGCTTGCCGCTGGTGAAGTAGAGGGGTGGATATGTCCTAAACGAAGGGCGTTCTGTACATACTCTTTCAAAGCTTGTTCCTCCGAAGGGGACAAGGAATAGATCCTGCTCGAAGGTATAGTGGAATCAGGGAGTATTTTGATTGGGCAGTCATATGGTCTATGTGGAGGAAGTACCTCGGAAGAGCCACGATCGAAAACTGATTCGAATGCTTTGTACTCGGGTGGAATCCCAGACACCAAGCCCCCAACAGTATGAGAATGCACAATCTCTGAATCGTCAACAGTCAGCGTGAGTTGAGCTAAGGCTCCCAAGGCCCGAGAAGGTGTGTCAGTGGTTTGATGGACCGGGAGACAATATTTCTGACAGACCTCGGACTCGAAGAGCACAGTGCCTGACTGCCAATCGATCAGCGGATTGTGTTCACGTAACCATGGAATCCCTAATATGATACCGAATTGAGGTGTGGTAATCAAATCAAAACTTAAGGTCTCTGTGTGAATTTCTTGTATGTTCAACAAGAGAGGTGCGGTTTGGTGTCTAACAGGACCAGAAACTAACGCAGAGCCGTCTACGGCTTGGACATGTTCAGGTCGTGATTTTACCACTAGAGGTAGGTTGAGGGAATGGGCCAAATCAATGTCTATGTAATTACCAGTGGCACCTGAATCAATGATGATATTGACTGCATGAAGAAGGCCTGTAGAGGGACATAAAGTAGCCTTTACAGAGATGGGTTGAACACGAGCAAAGGCAAGAGGGGTACCCGGAGATGATGACGGAACACTCGACCTGTTCTCCGGATCTAAGGTCGAGCTGTCCGAAAAACCTGGCTCTTCTTGGGACGTCGTGGACACTCTTTCACAAGATGTCCAGTGGTGCCACAATAAAAGCAGGCATTATCCACCCTCCTACGTTCCCTCTCAGATGTTGTAATAGGACTACGTAAACCTCCCACTTGCATAGGTTCTTCTGTACTGGGAGCCGGAGTACTAGCAAGAGTAGGATGGGAAGAGACCCCCAATTCGGCTCTACGCTCCGATCGCCGTGCATCTATCTGCAGGGCGAGATCAACCAATTCCTGATACTGAGTGGGCACAGAAGGGATTACTGCTAAAGCATCTTTCATGGTGTTACTCAACCCCCTATAAAAGACCACCGCCCGCTTGTTTTCTGGCCATGATGTTTCAGCAACTAGTTGATTGAACCGGGTGATGTAGTCTATCAAAGCCTTTCTACCCTGAGTTAATTCTAACAACTCCAAATCCCGAGACTGTGCCTTGTGTCGGGTATCGAATACTCGAGACATTTCCAGAACCAACAGATCAAAGTCATAAAGGACTGGGCTATTATTCTCCAGCAGGGGATTAGCCCAAGCGGCAGCTGTCCCGGCTAAATGGGAAAGGGCAAAAGCGGCTTTAGCAGTGGAAGTAGGAAAGGCCAAGGGTCTGCATAAGAAATGTAACTTGCACTGATTAACAAAGGTTCTGAATTTCATGGGGTCACCTTGATAGCGTTCAGGAGCAGCCAGGGGGGAAGGGGCTGGGAGGACCACCGGAGTTGGGACTGTAGTAGTAGCCAAGGGAGGGGGTGTAGTTGAGGGGCTAGCATCTCCAAACTCAGGGTCTGTGGGAAGAGAATGCTGAACACTCTGTATGGAATCTAACCTTTGGTGGATCACCGTGTTCGCGGCGGCCATATCTGCCCTTAATATTGTAATTGCCTGGACTAAGGCAGCTATGGGTTCTTCCGTGGATCCCTGCATCGTCAATCACGACTAAACGGCTTCTCAGTCTGTTCTGACTTGAGAGTCGTGTAGACCGATGAGACCTCCGTCCCCAAGTGACGCACAGGGGAACTAATAGAAACCCGCTGTGCGACCTTTGAGGCCACAGGTGAGAGATGTCTTCCCAGATCCACGGAACCTCTGGAACACCGATGCTGCTATCAAAAGGGAACGAGGTTAAGTACCAAACAATTACAATACAACCAGGTAAACAATAGGATCTAAAGAGTCTTACCTATCTGGTGTTGGGGAAACCCAGGGAACCTAATAAAGAGGTTCGAGACTCAGATGATGCGGCGGTCCCAGGAATAGTATAACCGCAGGTGAGCGCGGATGTAGGGTTAACCACCTGTAGGAGAGAGGGCTTGACTTGAATCCCAAGAAGGGAAATGGCGTAGAAGCTCAGCAAGGTATCAAGGGATGATCCAAAGACAAGTTGAGGTGAAGTCCAAAAATCCGGCAACAGGTAAACAGTTCCAAGCAAAGGTACAAAGGGGTGTCCGAAGGAGTCCGAGGTAGAGTTCTGTGATCAAAGTAACAAGGAGCAATCCGTAACGCCAAACAGGGTCTGAAGACAGCTGAGAAGCAATGAGCATTATGTCTCTCAGACCTTTATACTGTGTGACTCTGGGTCATGTGACGTCTCTGGGTCATGTGACGTCCACCAAGGTCACGTGAGGAACGCCACACTGGATCACGTGACCGACGTGAAGACGTAACGCCGCCCCTTCTGCTATACGTTCTCCAAGGCAATTGCCAATGCAGAAAAGGTTGCAATCGAGCCCGTACACCGAAGCTGGTACGATGTTTTCGGTCCTTTGGGTTCACCGAATCAACTGAGCCCCGAACCGTGGGAGGAGATGTTGGGGGAATGTGTGCGGTGTTCTGATGTGGAGTGGACTGGTGTGCAGAGGATCGCCTAACACAAATCCCAGGTCATATAATGCCTTTTTCGATGACCAAATTAGATTTTGGACGGCCCGGGAGTTAAGCCAAAGCCGAACTGAGTTAAGCTCTTCATCCTTAGTAAACTCCACACAATCTATGTCTGGAGATGATATATCCTCCAACTGCATTATTTCCGAAAAGATGGCCATTCCCGACCTCCTGTTTAAATCATATTGTACACATGGGGACGGTCAGCATGCTAATGTCAGAAAGTATGTTGCCAAGCGTTTTTGCTCTAATTTAGCAGTGAAATTTGATTTATCATTTTTTTTAATTTTTCTGTTCTTTCCGATGTGGCTTACTCACAGTCGAGGGTTTCTGACTGGCTTCAATGGATTTTAGCACTGTTTCTATTCAATGTAATACTTGCGCTGTCATGTTTGGGCCACTGGCTACACGGTCAGTAGACTCAGGTTTAGCTGCCTTTTGGATATTTAATGCTGTTGCCAGAGCTATAGGGACATTGCTGGGGGTCAGGAATGCCTCACTACTCTGTGTGGTACATCGAGACTCCCCTTCAGCCTCGCTAACCTTGCTTCCATCTGATGGAGTATTAAGCTTGCCTCGTGAGGTAGTTGATTGTAACAGCACCTTTGCTTCCCCTCCCTGAATGGGTTCTGAAATTCTGTGGCCAGCCATGTAAGCATCCACGGCTTTTCTCATCTCTTGCCTATGTTGGTTTCAGGCGTTCATCGACGAGAAGAAGAAACGCCCGGTAAGTTCTTTACTTTTCAGAGCACCGGAGCGGCAGGTGGAGCCAGAGGTTCGCCGGGGTATACCTTTCTGGGTTCCTCTCGGTCCGGGAGGGGCGTTGATCGCTCTGTCACCGGGGTTCGCCCTGAGGTGCCCGTTGGGCCTAATAATTCTACCTGAGTTTTCTCCGAGGGTCTCCGTAAGGGGCCTGTGAACACCAGAGTACTCTCCGAGGCCCCTCCTATGGGGGCTTTTTGTAGACCCAGTTCTACTGAATCGTGGGGTACCGGAGCTCGCTCTGAGGCCTCTCTGTCGGCTTCCCTCAAAAACAAGACCGGGGTGCACCCCGAGGCCTTGGCTGGGCTGGTTGTTACCGAACGGATCTTCGAGGCCCGTGCAGATAAGGCTGTTACCGGGCCTGGGTCCGAGGTCCCTCGTTCGGAGGCTAAAGCTACCAACAGTACTGAGAGGCAGGACAATGCTTTGTCGGTGAAAGCACACCGTTCCCACTGTTGTGGTGATACCAGATCTGTTGAGGGGGCAAAGAAGCAAAGTTCTTATTTTACCGGCAGTGCCGAGGTCCTTCCTTCGAAGGCTAATTTGGCGGTTGGTATGTCACAAAAACATTCCAGGCCTCATAGTACCGGCTCGGCCGCGGTTCCTTATGTTAAGGCTAAGATTATGACCCCTGATCCATCGACGGGGACCCCTGCCTCACTTCCTCACGTGCCGCAGTTCCCCTCAGAGGAGGACAAAATGGCGCCCTTTCCCGCCACGACCACGGCGGCCATTTTAGGTGCTACCCCTACAACTACGCCATCAGCCTCTGGTGTAGGGCGCAGTCCCTTGGGTGAACCTAACGTCCCTTGTGCGCATCCTTACCGGTCAGTTTATGATTGGAATGCCCGGATGCCTCTTCCGCACAATGTTTAGTTGCCCGCAGGGGCGGCTCCTTTTATTTATGTGGATACGTCGGTGGAGGGGCCGGTGTGGCACCCTTCCCCGTTACGTCCCTGGATTTGTCCACCTCATGAGAGGCCTCCTGAGGTTCCAAAGCAATCTCCTGAGGATGCTTTTTTCGGTACTTTTCAAGCGCTTATGCGCACTGACCCCATGAGGGAATATTTCAAAGGGCTTTTCAAGGAGATATGTCCACCTGCGCCAACCGCTCCACCCGTTCCACCGGTGGTTCCGCCGGCGCCTCCCTTGCCTGTGGTGCCCGCCGGCTCTTCCGCCTGTGCCTCCATTGTCCCCAGTGGACAAGGCAGTGCCTCACACAGCTCAGCAGGATCCTGACCTGTCAGATGACCCTCAAGGCGATCAGGACAACGAGGTCCTTCCCCGCTCTGTCAGAGCCTTTCATGACCGGGTACTGGACATGATGAGTTTCTTAGATGTTCTGGTGCCCGAGGCACCCGCCCCGCAGGAGGGCGTGCTTTCTGGGGTGTTCACCCTGTCTCCCTTGGAGTGTACCGGCCTGTTCCTGCAGAAGGACGTTCTGGCCGAGGTCCGAAGAGTCTGGGAAAAGCCACACTCGGGAATTTTTGTCAATAAGAAGTTTGACGCGAGGTACAGGCTGCATTCTTCGGAAGAGGTGGCCCTGTGGTCTTGTCCGCCTCCCTCCTCCACAGTGGTGGCTGCGGCTACGTTGCAATCCAGACCTGCAGCATCCTCTTCCACGACGGCTACTCAGGTCTTGGGAAAGGAGGACAAGCTCCTGGACTCCCTAGGGAGAAAAATCTTTGCCAACTAAGCCTTGCAGCTCAGGCAGGCCAACGCTGAGTTGATATTGGCAGGAGCTAACATGCGGATGTGGAAAGGTCTGTCGGAGTTTAAGGAGCACATCCCGGTCGAGAAGTTGGAAGACTTCAAAGGAGGCCTTTCCGATGCCAGGGTCTTGGCCCAGGATCTCCTGGAGGCTGCGGCTCACCACGTAGACACCTCGGCTCGGGGCCTGATGCTTGGGGTTGATACCTCACGGCAGGCGTGGCTGCATGCCACTAAATTTTCTAAGGATGTGCAAGACAAGGTATTGGACCTTCCATTCGATCGTAAGGAGCTTTTTCATTCTACTACTGATGTAGAGCTCACCAAGACCAAGGATAGCACTCAGACGGCTAAATCATTGTCTGTTCTCGTCAAAGCTCTTTTCAAATCCCAGAGACCGTTGACGCAAAGTCGACCCTCCTCTGGTTTTAGGGGCTTACTCGACCGCAAATCTCGCAGAGTGGTTACTCCTGCGAGGAATAACCGCCGTAGACAACAACACACGCGTTTTTTCTCCCGCTCCTCAGCCTCCTCATCAGGTTCAGGTGGCACCACCACCGATAAACCTGCCAAATGAGGGTTTTCAGCGCTCGCACAAGACCCCGGTGGAGGACGCATTGCGTCTCATTGGGAGGCGTGGCAGACCATCCAAGAAGACAGACGGGTCTTGTCAGTCGCTCGAGCGGGCTTCCGCTTACCTTTACCCACTACCCCACCCTCAACCCTCCTTTTCAGCTGTCGGGCTCACCCTCTCTCAAGGCCAGAAGTTCAGAAACTTCTGGACCTCAGAGCTGTGGAACCCGTTCCCCTTGGGGAGCAAGGGGAGTTCTTCTACTCCCGTCTGTTTATGGTGCCCAAACCCAACCAGGCTGGCCTGTGCACCATCCTAGACCTTTCCCAGTTCAATCTTTTCCTACCCCAAGAGAAATTCAAGATGATCACGCCCAGCCAGATATGCTCCTCCTTACAGATGGGTGATTGGCTCAGCATTGTGGATCTTCAGGATGCGTACATGCATATCCTGATTTGGAACCCACACAGGAGATATCTCCGCTTCTCTTTGGGAGAGGAGCACTTACAGTTTCGAGTGCTTCCTTTTGGCCTCAGCTCGGCGCTGCTTGTCTTTACGGAGATGATGTCGGTGATTGCGGCCTATGTTCGTCTCCAGGGTATCCATGTGTATCCGTATTTGGACGACTGGCTCTTACGCAGCCCTTGTCCGCTAGCAGCAGCGGGCAATCTCCAGTCTCTCCTTGAGCTCCTGTTCCATCTTGGGCTGTCGGTGAACTGGTGGAAATCTTCCATGACGGTCTCGCAGGACCCGATTTTCCTGGGTTTTCGCTGGAACACGATCGACTGCAGAGTTTACCTGACCGGGGACAGAATGGCGTATCTGTTAGCCACGTGTCAGATGTTTGCACAATCGGAGAGCATGTCGGCCTGGTGGTTCCAGTGGCTTCTGGGCCTCATGGCCTCGTGCGTGCTCGCTCTTCCTCTTGCTCGTCTCAAGATGAGATGGACCCAGATGCAGATAATGATTCCGGATTCCATGAGAGTAGCCCTGGATTGGTGGTCATCTCTCAGCAATCTGTCTGGGGGCGCGGGGTTTCAGGACCCGGTCCCCATGGTGACGATCACGACGGACTCCTCCCTTCTAGGGTGGGGTGCGACGTTAGATCTTCTTCAGGTTTCGGACCTCTGGTCGCCTCAGGACAAGCCCCTGCACATAAATCGTTTGGAGCTTCTGGCGATCTTCCTAGCGCTCAGAGCGTTCAGACCGCTCATAGTCAACAAGGTGGTCCAATGTATTACATCAACAAACAAGGGGGAATGATGTCTCCCCCCTCGTGGACCTGTCCATCCAGATTTGGGATTGTCCCGTGCTTCATGGTGTCTGGCTGCTTGCAGTGCACATCCCGGGCCAGCTGAATTTCACAGCGGATGCCCTCAGCCAGCGGACAGTGTTCAGCTACAAGTGGGAATTGAAGGTGGAAGTCCTCTCATGCATTTTCTTGCGCTAGGGCACACCGGAGGTGGACCTCTTCGCTACAGCGGCGAACAAGAAGCTTCCTCAGTATGCCTCCAGAGGGGCGCTGGGAGCCTCCTCTCTGGGGGATGCTCTCGAGATTCCATAGCACAACATGAGAGCTTACGCCTTCCCGCCTCTGCCTCTAGTTCACCGTGCAATTTGGAAGTTGAAGAACTCGGCGAACTGTTCCCTTCTACTCATAGCCCCGTGGTAGCTGACCAGGTTTTGGTTCTCAGAACTTCAACACCTGTCAGTGTATCCGCCGATCAGGTTACCAGTAACTCCCGATCTTCTTCACCAAGGGGAACAACAGATGTGGCACCCCTGCCCACAATCGCTCAGCTTGGCGGCATGGTGCCTGAGTTCAAGTCTTTAGAGCATCTGAGTTTGTCTGCGGATAACATGCGCATTATCCAGGCAGCCAGGAAACCCTCGACCAGATCGCAATACAATAGTAAATGGCTCAAGTTCTGTCATTGGTGTTTGGAGAAGAAGTTGGATCCGAGGGGGGCCACGATTGACACAGTGTTGTCCTTCGTGTGCTCCCTAGCAGAGTCAGGGGTTCATGTCCTGTCATGCAGGACTTATCTCTCAGCGGTTTCCGCTTACCTTTCTACAAACCTGTGTTCTTAATCTCTAACCCAGTGGTGAAGAGGCATTTTGCTGGCTTGACATGCCTCTACCCTCCGGTTCGTAATCCGCACCCGCCATGGGACCTAAATGTAGTCCTGACGGCGCTGTGCCCCAAACCCTTTGAACCAATGGCTACGGTGGACCTGAAGTACTTGTCTTGGAAAATGTCCTTTCTGGTCGCCGTTACCTCAGCAAGGAGAGTGAGTGAGCTCCAGGCATTGTCGGTGGAGCATCCTTTCTTGGTCTTTCACAAGGACAAGGTAGTCCTTCGGACAAACCCGGCTTTTCTACCGAAGGTGGTGACCGAATTCCATCTGAATCAGTCGATCTCTCTTCCGGTCTTAAACCCTGCCTCAGAGGCTGAAAGGATTCTACACTGTCTTGATGTCCGAAGAGCTCTTAAGTTCTACCTGGACAGGACTTCCGAGCTTAGGAGTTCGTCTCAACTTTTTGTGACCTTCGGTAACCCTCAGGGCAAGCCGGCGTCTAAGGCAACTATTTCTAGGCGGATTGCCGCCTGCTTCAGAGTCTTTCACCGTCCAAGGGCTGAAACCTCCTACAGGTATCCATGCACACCTGGTGCGGGGCAAGGCAGCAGTGGTGGCTTTTCAGAAATATATCCCCTGGGAGTCCATTGCTGGGGCAGCTACTTGGGCCTCCCCATCTGCTTTCTGTAAGCATTACTGTCTGGACATGAGCTCAAGAGCTGACGCTCAGTTTGGTCAGGCTGTGCTGAAGAACCTGTTTCAGTAAGGGGTATTTCCATCCACCCGTAGTTCGGAGGAAAGGGGACGGGACGTAGGAGTATTACCAGGTTACTCACCGTAGTGACCACCTTACTCCTAGTCAATAGTCCCCTTTCCTCCATACGCCCGCCCGCCATCCCCTCTAATAAGGTTCCTCTGTTATTGCTAATGGGTCTTTGACCTGGCGATAGAAAAGGACTGATGGGCGATGCGTGGGGCAGTGCCAAGGTGGGCGGGGTTACGGCCGCGTGCCAGGCCCCACGCAGGAAAGAGAGGAGGGACACATTTTTGAAAAAAATTAATTTGGATGCTTTTTACAAAGTGCTCTGGTCCCGTCCCACAGGACGGAGAGATGTCCCACAAGTATGGAGGAAAGGGGACTATGGACTAGGAGTAAGGTGGTCACTACGGTGAGTAACCTGGTAAATTTGGTGTCTTGTTTGGGGGTAGCCCTGTTTTTCCAACATTGAAGATGTTGTAGTCCATTTTTGGAACTAATACCTGCCTTGTGCTCGAGGTCATTTCCCCTGCAGGCTCTTTATTTAATGGAAGTAGCGGTGCCATTGCCTTTTTGTTCTTGGCTACAATTTGTGGTTCGCTACTCTTCAATGTACGGCATGCGACGGTTACCCCAGGTGCATTTAGTTCTATAGGGGGGCTAAAAGACACAAGTCTAGCAGTGAGTTATTGTTCGAAGGACTCGTGCCAAATTTGCATGTCATCCATATTCGTCTACTGCTTTGCGAGTTTTAATTCAATGGACTCATATAATTTGCCTAACGCTTGAATGGCCATATTCATGGCGTAAAGTGTTGCTTCAAGTAGCTTCCCATTGTGCATTCCACTATTCTGCTCTGTGCTATTTGAATGTGAGTTTTGTGCCCTCCTGGATGTTGGCTGCATATAGGAGACGTCCAATGCGGAGCTGCTATTCCCTCATCAGGAGAGTCCAACATCACCGGTGATTTGGACAAATTGTCAGGGAGAATTTGTATAGAAAAATTTGTTCACTCCGGATCCAAATCAATGATTGCAGCTTCAGTGCTGGGGAAACTTCTTGTTTTGGCTAACGGCGATTTCGCCGTTGACCGTATTTCCTTTATTAAAATGCTATCCGAAATCGATATTCCTTCTGTGATGGAAATCGAGCTAACCTGTATATCAGGGATTGCAAGAATTGGAGCGGCTGGGGTAAGTTGGGTTGACTCCTGTGTTTCCGGTACTATGTTTGATGTTATAGTGGAATGGGGGATGTTTGTGGCCCCTTGTTCATGTTGAGCCCCCCCCCCCACCGCCAGCTATAACTCTTTCTCTGGCCTCTTTCCAAAAAAAGCGAATGTCCTTACTATTTCCAAGATTTGGAGAGGCCATGCATCTTTTGTTTGCCTTCCTCGAACGGGGCGTGAGCAAGACATACTCGCCGCGGCACGGGCGTCAGTAAGATTCTTTCGCCTCAAACCGCCTGTGACTCTAATGCTGGCGGCATATCGGTTTTTAAAGTATGCGGCTGCATATTGTATTCTGCACTAACTGGGAAGTACTGTGAGTCCCCTTGACCCCTCGGCACAAAGGCAAAGAGGTCAAGAGGTACTTCACAGGTACTTCCGCTTGTTGTGCGCGCTAGTGCGCGCGCACTGGTGTTTATGTAAGCTTGCCAAACATAAAGGGGTGTGGCCTCTGATGGAGTGCTGTCTTGCAGCTTTGCTAATGATGTTATTTCACCAATAACAGGTGTTCCAAAATTGTGTTATTTGGTGTGGTAAATCATTGCATGTTTTGCAGAATATTTTTCATTTCACAGTACATTTTCTATTTAGTTTTTTCCCTCTGATTCTATTGCGCACAACTAAATAAGTGTGTTTGTATGGAGCTGCAGATGATTTTGTACGTTTTGTGGTGTATTTCTAATTCTATTCTCGGCGTCTACTACGCATGTTAGGAAATATCATTAAATTGTTTTCTTAAATTTGGCTTAAGACGATTATCAAATTTTGCGGTGTGAAACAGTTCTGCCTAAAGCTGAGCTGTATGCAAAAATCAAAGATGAAAATCTTGAAATGTTGAGGGTTAAATCATGTCAAAAGCATTTTTCAGCCGCCTCTGAGCAGCCTCATGCAGGTAAATGTTGAGGTAAATGGGCCAAATTCGGCGTGAATGTTCGGCTTCGACCATATCAGTGGCCTGCCAAATTTGGTGAACCTTCATAGATGCAGATAAAAGTTACAGAGGAATTTTCCTATGTAAAGTTTGATGTGATCTTAACTATACTGCTGTTTTGAGGTATAATATATAGGAAATTAATGCATTTGTTTTTACCGTTTCAACATTAGAAAATAGTCAACTAAGCATGTGGTTCTAAGATACCAATGCTGGAGAAGTTTATGTGCAGGTAAGCATTGTTTACTCGCTGTAGCTATTATTGTAGTCTGGAGACGGGGGGGCTCTCTTTGTCCTAGGGGGACTTCTGGGAGGATGAGGGGGTGTGGCCAAGCAGCGCGGGGTAACCACCTTACCTGCATCTATATATAGTGGAACCGGCCTGCAATCCTCTGCTGCTTTCCTGCTGCTGATGTCCCTCACTCTCCTGGATTTCTGGTTCCCACCGATGTTGTCCCACGCGCTCCTGTACCTTGAAGTAGTTTTCCAGCATTTGTCGTGGGTTTTTGGTGGTTTACAGCCCTTGTTTCTTCGGTTCGGGTGAGGCATGCCGACGATGAGGTTACAGCATCCCGCCTCGTTACAGAGTAAGGTTTGTGTCGAGTGTTGACATCCGTGGGGCAGGGACCGTAACTTTTGCATTGTCGGGTTGTGAGCGCAAGGCATTGGCAAATTTGTATAGCGTTTATTTGGTTTCACCCGCTCTGGCTCGGGGCAGGAATGTGTGCATATAATTTTCGTTTTTGGCATGCGGGGGGAGCACATTTTTTGCAATGGTCCCTGGCCAGGCAACGTTGAAAAATATGCATAGCCTTCTTTCATTTTTAGCTCCATGTGAACGCAAGCAGGGCTCAGGGCGTTTGATGTTGGCAACAGTCCCGGGGAGTTGGGGACCACCTATCATTTCATGTTGTTTTCACTTGTACACAATAGGTCCCTGATAGCTCGGGAGAGAGTGCGTTTCAGGTAACGCAGGCCAACTGCAAAAGTAAGAGTTTTTCCGGACGGTTCAGGACCGTCTGTGAATTTGTATTCCTGTTCTTTGTTGGGTTCACCACGTCCATGCGGCTGGGACGCAAGTAGTTGAGCAAAGGTCCCTGAGTTTGGAACAGTTTGCAATTTTGTTACGTGCTCTCTAATGCATGAGAAAAGGAAAAGGATGGGTAATGCTGTAGGGCCTCCCAAAGCGAGGCAGGGTAACTGCTGGTACCATCCAGCAAGCCTGAGAGAGGGCTAGCTCCCCCCACTATCTGGACCTGGCCCCTCTCCACTCCACCACTTAGTCAGGAGACAGCACTCTCCCCCCATTACAAAGCAAAGGAAGGGTGAGGTGAGAAAATAACCTCACCCTTCCAATAAGCAGCAGGGTGCTAAGCACCCTAAGGATCTAACATAGGCAGGCAGAGAGAGCAGGAACACCCCCCCCTGCCTGGGGGGACAGACAGTCGGCTCTGCCGGCCTGGGGGCTGGGTCAGCCCCCAACAGATACACTTCATAGACCCAGGGCTTGCCCTGGGTCTTATAAAAAGAGCTTCCAGCTACTGGGCGTCTTTCCCCGATGAACCCCCTACACACCCTTGTGTGCAGATGATAACCTCTGGAGACCGGTTGAGGATTTCCAGTCTGCACGCGGTAATACAAGCACACTCTCCCACGACTAACCTAGTCAAAGACAAATGGGAAAGTGATCTCCACAACCCCATAGATGACAAGACCTGAGAAAGATACTGCTCCCTCACCAAAAGGGTTTCCCTGAACGCTGGGTTGCGACTGATCCAATTTAAAATTATAAACAGATTACACTACACCCCGGCCAAAATAGCCAAATTTGTGTCAGACAGTACTGGTGAATGTCCCAAATGCAAGGCGGACCAGGCTGGTTCGTTCCACATGTACTGGAGTTGTCCGGTGGTGGCTGGGTTCTGGAGGGGGTGGCGGATATCCTTGAAGAATTTACACAAATCCCCCCGACATTAACCCCACAGAAATATTTGTTCGGGGACATAGGCAAGTGCTGTGAAAAGCGCAGGAGGCTGTTCAATGTCTCGTGCGCAGTAGCCAAAAAATGTATTTTACAACATTGGAAGAACACTGCGCCACCAACTGTGAAACAATTCCTTCGGGAATTGACGTATGTTAATGAGGCTGATGAACAGTTTGTCCTCACCCGCCCAGCGGCGAACAGACCTAAAGATATATGGGGACCCTTCAGAATGTACTTATGTGACATGCTTTCTGTTGACGATGAAACTATGTTAATATACCACCTCGAGGAAATGTATATGTGGACCGATTTTCTCAGTCTTGTTTGTTTATTCATGCCTGTACCGTGAAGTTGTAACCGTGTTATGTTTCTTTGCAGCCACTAATAAAAAAAGTGTTAAAAAAAAAGAGCTTCCAGCTCAACAGAAAAACACAATCTGTTTGTAGACCCTGAACGGGGACTCAAACAGGCTGGAGGTACACTGTGAACTCGGTGTCCTCCATTTCTTCCTCCTTTTGGAGTTTGCCTTTTACTGGGCATCTTCGTGAGGCTTTTCTTACTATCTAAACAAAAGTTCATCGTATTCGTGGTGTCTTTTTTCACCCCCCTTTTTCTATCTTGAACATCGTACTGTTCAAAACCCGGGGATCGAGGATTTACAGGGGCTCGGGAGCTCCAGCGGCGTATTGCGGCACGATCCAGGAAGGAGAAAAAAACAAAGAAGCAGCCCGGCGCAGGCGGCGTGTTTGCTATATTTGAAAGCGAATGGCTCCCAAATGGAAAACGCAGGGAACTACAAGCCCACCACCATAAACCAAATCACCCCACCTTCTCACAGCAACGAGGCAGCTGAGCATTACGGTTGGGCCTGGGTCAGGGAAAACCTTTACTGCCTACCTAGAGAAGAGATGCCCATGCCATCTGATATTTGTGATACCTCACCACCTGCAAAGAAGAAGTCAAGCGAAGCCAAAGGTAAAAGTAACATTTTGTCCAAATTATGTGATAACATGAGGGACATACAGCAGATGATGCTGGATTTTAGAAACAAACTGCAGTCCCGTGCAAACCCAAATGACACAAGAAACCTCAACACCCCCCGTGAGCCATAAGTTATCATAATACTGCCTCCACCCCCCGTGCTCACACCCGCAACAGCAACGGTGGACCAGGCAACAACAACACCCCCGTCACTTACCAGCACAACTGATCCAAGCCCAAATAGGCTTACAACAACAACAGCCACACCCAACCAAGATGGTGCATTAAAGGCATGGGCAACCCCCAACGCCAGCACACCTGGGCAAGCAGATGCAGCCAAAAATGGCGAACCAGAGAGATGGTAATGATAACAAGTGCTCAATTAGATCAAAAGTTTAAATCTTTCCAAACAGAAATTTTTAATAGATACAAAAGATGCCTAACATGGAACATAGACACCACAATATAAGAAGCCATATGGGCAAAAGAATGTATTGAAATCTTCTCACTAATTGAAGCCCAAAGAAAAGGGAGGGACGCTTTTAGGAACCCCAAGAAAATAGAAGAAAAAGTAATAGCTAGAAATGCCCAAGTAGAACAGAACTGAGACAGCTGGCTAAAATCCTTTGCCATTTTAGCTACCATATATTTAGAAAAAATCCCCGGGGATGGGGCCAAACTATGGGCCTACATGGATAAAGTCATAGAGGTAAAAATCGCCCAAAAAGGCAGAATCTGGTTGGCCTACGACATCAGATTGAGACAGAGTATGTCAGAGAGGCCTGCCATAGAATGAGACGAGGTTCAAAATGAATTAAACATTTTGAACGCCGAACTTCCATCTGAGGAAGAAGTCACACAAACAACAACCAAACCCAACAAAAATTCTCAGGGCAACAGGGGCACAGATAATGAAAAACAAAAAAGGGTAACAGCCCTTTCGGAAGAACCAGCCCTAGGAGGCTAAAGCGAATGCCCACAGGCAGAACAAAAACCAGCACGGCCCAAAGCCAATATTCCATGCAGGAACTTTGCAAAAAACTCATGCACATGGGGCAAAGAGTGTTGGTACAAACACAACTGCACAAACTGCTGTGGCGACCACCCGGTCAGCAACTGCACCAGACTCCACACCAAAAATACAAAGGATTAACAAACACCCAGGCCAGCCAAAAGAACAAACAATATTAGCACCAGACAGAACACCCATCAACTCCAATTTCAGCAAAGCACTACGGGATTACCCGGACAGGGAAACGAGCACAGCAATTCTACAAGGTTTCAAAAATTTGTTTTATCATACCATTTAAAGGAACAGGGTCTCCCAACATCCCAAAAAACCTAAAATCTGCCAGGGACAACCCAGAAGCAGTGAAATGCAAGTTGAAGAAAGAACTAAGCCTGGGCAGAATAGCGGGCCCCTGGGATGCCATGCCATTCCATGACTACCTAGTCTCACCGCTAGGCCTGGTTCCCAAAAAGGGACCAGGCAAAATGAGGCTAATTCACCACCTATCCTCTCCAAAGGGCCACTCGCTGAATGACGGCATTCCGCATAATGAAACAGCGGTTTCATATACCCAATTCCAAGAGGCAGTAAGACTCATACAAGAATGCGGCAAGAACGCTCTAATGGCAAAGTTGGACATCGAATCCGCATTCAGACTCTTGCCGGTCCCTCCTAAATCCCAATAATGGCTGGGTTTCACCTTTTGAAAGCAAATATTATGTTGATAGATGCCTCCCCATGGGTTGCACAGTCTCCTGCGCCCTATTCGAACAGTTCAGCTCCTTTTTTCAATGGGCTTTTCAGAGGCAACGCCCTGGGGCAATAATAGTGCACTACCTAGATGATTTCATGGTCATGGGCCCTTCAGAGTCAGGAGAATGTAAACTGGCACTAGCGGAGCTGGAACAGATGGCCATCATATGGGGCATCCCTCTGGCCAAGGAAAAGACAACCAAGCCATCCACCAACATAATCTTCCTGGGCATTGAGATAGACTCAGCCAGGGGTATTTGAAGAATCCCCAACACAAAAATAGCTGAACTACTAGAAAAAATCCCAACTTTAAGCACAAAAGACAAGGGCACAGTAAAAGAGTCTCTAGTTCAAAACCAAATCCTGCACCAAACCCCATCAACATATCTGGCTAGGCAAAGAAGTGAAAGAGGACCTAAAAATATGGGAGAACTTCCTTAAACATTTTAATGGGAGCATCCTGTGGCGCACAACCATGAATGCATGGGCCAAGAGAACCCTTTTCACAGACGCAGCCGGGAGCAAAGGTTTTGGAGCCATCGTGGGCACAGAATGGGTGGCCGGGCAATGGCCACAACACGGCAGTCGGCAGGATGGACAAAAATATCACACTTTTAGAACTATTTCCCATCTGGCTAACAATACGCATCTGGGGTAGGCAGCTAGCTAACACGGAAATCTTGGTTTGGTGTGACAACATGGCAACAGTAGGCATCATAAACAGAAGAACCACCAAAGGCCAGCTGGTACTAAAATTCCTAAGAGCCGTTACCACAGTCTCGCTACAACAGAACATTGTGGTAAAAGCCAAACACATCATCGGAACGGATAATAACACTGCAGATGCTTTATCTCGTTTTCAGTGGACAAGATTCCGGGAGCTAGCACCACATGCCCAAGGAATGATGACGTTAATACCAGCGGACTGCTGGGAAATAATGGGAAAGTAAAATAAGAGATCACGAACCCTGGTTCCTTACAAAAATTGCAGAGAAAGCGCTGGGCAGCACTACCACAGCACAATACAGTAAGTGCTTACAACAGGTTTAAACCATGTTGAATTAATAACAGTAAAGGAGATAGAAATGTTTTGAAAATGGGCGCATGACAAAGGGTACAAAAGGGATTGGGCAAGAAGACGCCTAGTCGCAATATCCTACTACTCCAAACTCCGGGGGGCACAGACCCCACCCAGAGTGCACTTATCACTTATGCCATGAAGGGCTGGGGCAAAATAGAAGGACCCCAGGTAGACACCCGCCGCCCGCTTGATTTTGACAAATTAGTAAAAATAACAAGCCAACTGGAAAACATTTGCCATCATCCATATGAAGGCCTGTTATTTAGAACTGCCTTCTCCTTGGTATATGTTGGGGCTTTCCGCATTGGAGAGCTCATCGCCTCCACCACCAAAGCCAGCAATGGGCTAGGTATAATGGAAACCAGGGTTAGACAGGACAGTGTCACCATAGAGATACAACAGTCCAAAACGGGGGCCAGAAGAACCATCAGCATTTGCTGCATTGACGATGCAACAAACTGCCCAGTGTGCATCACTAACCTATACTATGCACAGAGGCCAAACGTAGGGGGGAGGTTCCTAATTCACAGGAATGCCTCGGCATTAAGCCGCTATCAATCAAAGGTGTTCTGTTAAAAGCCATCAGCAAGGCAGGATGGGACCCCAAGGAATTCGGGACCCACGCGGTTAGAATCGGGGCCGCAACCGCTGCATGGCAAGGGGGACACGCCCGCCAACAAGTAAAAAACATAGGGGGATGGAAGTCAGACTGTTACAAAAGATACATCAGACCAGAACTAATATAGCCCTCTGTCTTGAAAAGGGGAAAATCTTCCCAGGGGCCAGCCCTTGAGAGCAACAATTACCCAATTCAGCCCAAATTACAGGTCCTACCGTGCTGAGCAATTAACTCATGCTAGTGAAAAATGACACCTTCAGAATAAATGTAGCATTTATTAGACAAAAAGCATAAACAGTAAATTTAGCAGCATTTTGGAATTCATGTTAGAGAGGATTACGAAGCTCATTAGAGAAACACAAAACTTAGAGAAACAGTCTTACGCCCCTTTAGATGGTATCATTAATCAGCGCTGGAGACCCTGGTCATCTTAAGCTAACTGCTGCCAGCCCCGCTCAGATAACAGCGCTGTAGGGTGCCGCAAAGAGCCTGTTCCGGGCACACACACTCGGTCCGCGGATGAATCTCCCACCAGTTCTGGGTGCGTGCAACTTTTGTGCTCTTGTGCCGTCAATCAACATGACGCACAGTTCCAGAACTTTCCCTGTGCAAAATATAGGTTTGCTCATGGAAAAACCCAACTCTCTCTGAGATGCTCTCTGCTCGCTCCTACCCCTCCCTTGGAGCCCACTCCGCGAAAGCACTGGAATGTCCTTTTCAGCGTGTGGGCAAGGCCGTACCAGGCCTTCTTGGGGAAAGAGTATTTGTTTACGAAGCACGGCAGAGCCCCGGCTAAGAGAAGGCAGAATATTCTAGGAGAAGCCAAAATCAATTAACCACATGTGAGCAACCTCTAAAAGGCATGCACTCATAGCTTAGTGTCCATAGCGCTTCAAAGATTGGCTATCTAAGTGCTACATAGGTGCCATAATGCTCCAAACACTCCAATAATGTCTCTATTAGCGACTGAACTGGGGCTTCCGCCCTGCCTGTCTATGCACAAAGCATAATGTGACCTACCACCCCTACTGGGCCTGCATATTCCTTGTAGCTCACTAATGCGTAATGGAGGCGCTAACACACATTACTTTCAGCATTTAGCACATACTTTGAATAAGATATTGGCTCTCAGCTGCTAATGCTGTCATCTAAGGCCATAATATGCAAATATGGCACTTTGTATTACACAACATTCCACTCCTTTTCAAAGTGTGGGCGACAATGCTGGCTAATATCCATCAACATTGTATGTAGTGCAGTGATAAATGAGGTAGTTAAAAACCTTGGGGCTTTGCAAGAGGTTTAAGCAAACTATCTTCTAGCGGTTAGTCAGTGTGGCATGCAAGGTTAATAAAAACACTACCGAAACAAAAATGTACACAAAATGAACAGTGACATATAGCCTAGCCAAAACCTGGCCTACACAAAAATACCTAAAAAATTGTCCTTTAACTGATTGTCAGTTAAAAAGCAGCATGCGGTTAAAATATCAAGGCAATCTGGTGTAGTCTAATCTATAATGCACTATTGCATTTATGTATGGTTATTAGCTCTAAACCTGGAATCCTTCCACTCTAAGGGCCTACCCTCCCCCCTGATCCCAGGGCATTCAAACGTGACTATGGGCTGTGTGATTAGACACTTCCCCTATGCTTGTGGAACCCAACCAAAAACCATCTAATTTCATGAGCAAGATGAACATGTGCACCAGGTTTTCTAACAAACAGCAAGTAAAACAGTTCTACTAATGTGCATCAAAACTCAATATTGTACTAGCAATCGAAAGAACACATCAAATGAATTACTCTGTCTACAATCAAAATGTGACTCTTTGCATCAGTGTGCTGGAGACAGACGTCCCCACAGAAACATGAAACTGGTTGGTTTTAACAAAAACCGTGTTCACACACTGTGTCATAAAATCAATTATCAGGTGTCTTTAGCAGTCTTGTTGACCTGCCCTATGGCAGAAAAAATGTCTTCATAGCTAAAATTCTGCCATCTCCAGTAGTTGCTAATACTAGTAGCAGTGTTTTGCAGGTTAGGGCTTATCAATGGGCCCCACTGGGCCAGATGTTTTTTAGCAGAGCTGGCATCAGAACCCATAGTAGCTAACTTATTGTGCACAGTTTCTATGTCAAAAGCGTTTAAAGCTCCCGTTCCAACCCCCGCTGCTCCCGCAATCAATGAATCTAGCCCCCTAGCTATGCGCAATTTGGCGATGGGCCATAGAAATTGACTCCATTTGTAGCAGCTTGGTTGTAATAATGACACATTGCTTCTTGACAAATCTATATCTAAGTGTATCACTGTAATAATAGAGGCGTGCATTACCAGCCTACAATTTAAATGTTGCCTTACTACTGGAAAATCTAGCATGTTCGCAGTTTCTACCTTGTGTGACTTAGAGAATACCCTTCTCCAAGTGGGATGCCTACCATATACAATATTAGTTTTTGATACAAACACCATTCTACCATCCGGTAGCGGCTGTTGCATAGCGTAATTGTATGAAATGCATTTAGTCAAGTCACAGTCCAAAACATCTTGGCGAGTACCCTCGCTGCAGTCCTTGGGGCCTCCTGTTTCAAATGCTACCATCTCTAATTAGAGCTCACACACTTGGCAGCATTACTACAAATCAAAAGCCTTAACATATGCACAGCTAGCTTTGGTGTGCGCACTCCTTTTATCTCAAAATATATTATGCTCCTGCTCGCATAACTCTGCTGCCCCCACAATTCATAAACACTCTCTTGGCTACATGCAACGTAGTAATTTTCTATTTTAAAAAAAAACTCTGGTTAAAGCAATTCAGTTGGAAGAGCAAAACATTTAGTTTTTCACAAATTCATCTCAAAATGCATTTTTTCCTTTTTTTTTTCAAGTGCTGTTTCCCACAGCGGTTTGTGGTGCATGATGTCACAGTCCACAACCCATTGTCCACAGGCCTTTAAACAAGAAAGGCAAAACATATCATACAGGTTATTTAAAACCATCAATTGAATCATTTGAATGTGCAGCATCAAGTGTTTGACAAAATGACAAGTCAGCACCGTGACAGTTCTGGAAAAGTTATTACTTTGGTGGACACTTCTCGCAGGTTGCAGAACAAATGTCCTCACGCGTCAGGCACGTTAGCAGCATTGAGTGCAGTGCAGGACAGGTTCAAAGTTCACATAGCACCCCGCAGTGACTCGCTTTCTCTGAGAATGCGTCTGCTTGACTGATCAGAATCACCCGACAATGCACACGTCTTCCCCAATCATGGCACACTACTGTCTTGGTTTTTTGCCTAGGCAAAATACAAACAGAAATGTTAGGATTTCATCAAAAGTACAATATCAGTGTTATCCACTCCTTCCCTTAACACCACCCCCGCCTTCAGAAGTCTCATCAGGTAACTACACTCTTTATCATTGCTACCACAATTATTTGTCACCGTTCTGCGTGTTATTGGGGGCTTATTTGCACTCAACCACAGGGGGTCTAACTGCCTAGTCACAAACTCATTTGTGCAATGCGGTCATAGTTGGTCAATGGTACCTCAGATTGATCTGTGATTTTACAAAAACAATATAATAAGTACCCAGGTCGCACTTCTCAATGGATCAATGCTTTTCTTTGTCACCAAAGTGATCACGAATGCCAGGCGCCAGGCACTAGCTTGCTTCCAGTGTTTCATGATCTTGATTTAGGTTGCCCTGCTGGCATCACTCCATATTTCAAAGGTAAAGTCCTTCAGTCCAATACCGCCTGCAGTTGCACAAGCAGCTTTGTTTATTTTTCTCCATACAGCCAGTGTCTTTTAAGCCTCTGGTTTTCCACTTGTCAGTTTCCCAAAGGGTGTCTGCTGATTTCTTGGGCCACTCCTTTTAGAGCGATAGTCTGAGTCAGTTTCTTTATTTGATTCAACACATCATTCATTCTTGCACTAAGCTGTGAGGCTTCTGGATCATGGCTAGTGTGCAGTGTTCATGTTATACTTAGTTCTGCATGTTGTTTCTTGCAAAACGGCTATCTTTGTCAGTTTTGCTTCCATCTGGAGCGCCATAATATCTTGTCAGTTACTCCAGCTCTGACAATGTAGCTTGCATTTTGCCGGCTGTGTATTTTCACTTCTTAAAGCGCCTCGAGGTTTTCTTCTCCAGTGCACAACGCTTTACTTCACTTCACATCGCATGGGGCACTGGGATGCAGCTTAGACGGCAATGTCTCTTGTAATGAGCAGCTGTCTTTTCTTAGCCCATTCACAGGTGCACAGTTTCCCCAAATGTTCAGATGCGTGATGCGCCCAGCCTGCCATTTGCATGCAGCATTTCTTTTCTTCCAGTGTTGATACTGGAAGAATTCCTTGCTTCTGATCAGCTCTGCTATTGCATGCCAGTGTCAGAAATCATGCGTACATCGGCGTGTATAAGATAGATTGCGCTCTTTTTTCATCTTCTCACTCACAGCAATTATTGTCTTCAGTTCAGTTACAGTTTCAGCATTCTGGCTTGCACCCCCCACCACCTTTTCCTTTGCTCATTAACAGTGTCTCTCACAGGGGATGGATTGCGACTGCTTCTCATTGTTTATTTTTCCTGTGCACATGGCAGCGCCATACGCACATGGCAAGCTCGTCTCTTTGCTTTTAGGCCTATAACTCCTAAGCTGGGGCGGCTTCAATAGAAGGCACTTGTTTCAGACCGTTCATCCAGATTAACTGTTTTCTGCGCTGCTCCAGCAACTCAGAAAAGCTCCCAAATCTGGAGGGCGCTGTTGAGCAGCCACCAAGATGTCTGCTTAGACTTTGAGCTCTGTGCCCAGCTATCCTCCATCGACTAGCATCATCGGTGAAACGCCAGTACCTGCGGTGGAAGCACTTTGTTATATGTAGCGTGGATCGCAAGCTTCATCTGCATCTGATTTTTGTGAAGAATTGGACCGCTGGGACCAGGTAACGGCGTCCTGCCAACTGGGCCGCAGGGGATGTGGGGAGCCTGGCCGCGCCACGCTCTGCCCTGTGGTGCGACCTCCTGACGACGGGACCTGTAGCCCTGCTGTGGTGGGCCCGGCTGCGGAGCCGGCGCTGAGCCCTCCCTCCCTTCCACCCGCCCCAGAATCATCGCGGGCTGCCTGACGGAGCCCCCTCATTGCGGGTGGGCTGAGACACGCTCTCCCTGCTGGACTTGGTGCGGGGCCTTCACCTGGCGCGGGTTCCCCCGCTGGCTCCTCCGCGGCCCTCCTGCAGGCTCGGTCTGCCCTGGTGCTGCGGGCGGCGGTTGCCTCCGGGCCACGATTCCACCGTGCCCTACACAGGCCACTTGAGACTGAAGATTGAGGTGAGGAGCTGGGGGGCCGCTGTTACATGTGTATAAGCAGCATCCATCGAGGGCGCGGTCCCCAGCTCCTGCGCCTAGCTACTGGGCTATATCTGAACCATGTATCCCCACCTCAAGCTGTTGGCCCACTGCTGGGTCTCTGGGACCATCCTGCCATACAACGCAGCCTCCGCTCTCTGCGGTGCCTCACACGGGAAATACAGCCCATGTGGCTGGGATCAACAAGCAGACATAAGCATATTTATAAAGGAGGACTCCCCCACCCCCCCCTGGTGCCGCCACAGTGGGAGCGTGGGCACCTACGGTCATCCAGACCACGACATCATCGGCCTGGGGGAGGCTCTGCTCTTGATCCTCGCGCCTGGACCCCCCTGATACATAGAAACATACCAACTGCTTTGTGGGGCTGGTGGGAAGATCCCCCCTCTGCCCTGTGCATTACCCGCCACTGGTCGCTGCACTCTGGCACTTGGGGCCCATTCGGCCCACCTCTTGGGATTGATCTGATCTAGTGCCCTCCTACTGCTACGCTTGGGGGGGCCCCGTGGTCTCCTGCTGATTTGCGACACCGAGCGCTGCTCCCTGCCCACAGCCTTGTGACCCCCGCTTGAGCACCTGAGAAGAGCTCATTCTGAAGGTATCCTGATGCTCTTGCCTGCATTCAGGGTGTCCGGCCCCGCGCCACCTTGTTCTGCTGCACCCCGAGCCTACCAGATTCTGTCCCTGAATTGTGGCAGCGACGGCTTTTCATATCTACACAACATATCACCTACCCTTGTGATGCCCAGCAAGTCTCGCGGGACAACCAAGGCGGGGGCCATGGACAAGTTTACCAAGCTAGCGCCCAGGCTGGAGCAGGGTGCCACCACTTCCATTGACACTGACATGGAGGCCCCAATGGACCCCCCGCAGCCCAACCTGGCAACAATGATGGAATCCATGGCAAAGAATTTCGCCTCATTCCATGAGAAATTGGACGATATAAATGCAAATGTGGCCTCACTTAGGTCGAAATTAGACCAACACAGCACTAGGATCACCGAGGCTGAAACTAGAATTGGGGCAAATGAAGACAATATACTCACCCTACAAAATACTGTGTCGGTGTTGGTGAGCGACATAAAAGCATCAAGGCCAAGTGTGATGATCTAGAATCGAGGTCACGCAGAAATAACATCCGCATTGTGGGGGTTCCAGAGTCGGCGCTTAAGGGCCTGATGGAGCTGGTGGTCGAGACCCTTCTCAAAGATCTCCTTGGCGACCCTCCGCTCTCACCATTCTTCACAATTGAGCGGGCACACCGATCGCTCGCTCCCCCTCCCAAGCCAGGCGACTTCCCCAGGCCGATAATTGCGAAAGTCCTTAGCTATAGAGACAGAGACCATATACTGCGATTGGCACGAGAAAAGGGCAAGCTAAGAATGGACTCTCAAATCATCAGAATTTTCCCAGACTTTTCGGTGGGGGTCCTGGCGGAGCGCAAACAGTTTAATAGGGTGAAGAAAATTCTCCGAGAACGAAAAATCGAGTATGCAATGTTATTCCTGGCACGTTTGAAATTCACCTACCATAAAAAACTGTACTTTTTTACAGTTCCGGATGAAGCTGTCAAATTTATTGAATCACAGATCCCGCTGGAAGCACCTGTAAATGACTTGATGGACAATGACTGATGTCTTCTACATTTCCTATGTACTAATTGAGACCGCGTCTCTCCTTGCCTGCTACCATCCGTCATTATTTTTGCAATGTAACACAGCACACTGTAACTTCAATGCTGCCCTATAGGCCCCTTTCACGCCAAACTTCTTGCTTAATTGGGTACACGGCAGTGGCGACCCCCACTGCAATTGCAATGCCAGCTTCTTTGTTCTGTTTTCAGGTTTGCCCCCGTTGGGCAAACCGGTTGGTGTGGCCGGGTTTGATACGACACCCTGACATTTCTGTCACGGGTAGGGTAAACCGAGCGTTGCCAAGTTGGGGACGGCACACAGATGGTCGATGCATGGGAGGGAGCTATCACACTGCTAGTTTGCGCCACCCCCCACCCTCACCGCCTGGTACAGTTGGGGAATGTTTTATAAAAGTCGGCAGAAAGGAAATTACGGGTTTGGAAAGGGGGCAGGTTTGGGATCCCTCCATTGGGATGTTCCATAAATGGCCAGCATGTCTCCATGCTACCGCAGCACACATGGTTGCAGACAGAGACAAATCCTCGATTTGAGATGTCCCGTAAAGTGTAAGCATAGCCATTAAAATGTTGACATGGAATGTTCGGGGATGGACAAATTTCACAAAGTCCCGCAGGATCACAGTATATGCACAAAGATATGGGATCAAGGTACTCCTATTGCAGGAGACACACGCTCTGAAACTCTTGTCAGCTAACCAGGCACAGTCCTGGGGCCCCAACAGGTTATATACCCAATTCTCCACCCAATCCAGGTGAGTCCTGACTCTCATCCACAAGTCAGTGAAGTTCACACTTCACACATCCCACATTGATACAGAGGGCAGGTATGTAATTCTCCACTGCACGCTGGCTAACGACGAATGCCTGCTCGTGAACTCTTATGGCCCCAACACTGACTCCCCCGAATTTATAGAGGCTGTGACCACCATCCTTATGAGATATGTGGAAGTTCCCATTATATGCGGGGGAGACATGAATCTGATACTTGATAATGCCCTGGACAGAACAACCACTACCTGCAGGGTCACGTCCCAAGCCGCCAAACGACTCCTTACACACATGAATTCCCTAAACTTACACAATGTATGGAGAACGCTCCATCCCCAGGATAGAGATTACACTTTCTACTCAACAGTGCACGACAGCTTTTCAAGAATAGACATGTTCCTATTGTCGGGGTGCCGGGTGGGCAGGGTGTCGGATGTCAGGATCTTAGCACGCACGCTCTCTGACCACTCCCCCGTGTTACTGCAGATCCAACTGGGCAATACTATGGCCGCCCGCCCCGCCTGGCGCTTTAAATCTGAGGCTCTATCTGACATTGTCTTTAAAGCTGAGATCCTAGCGGATATAAACATGTTCTTTGAGAGTAACAACTTGCAAGACACACCCGAGGGGACCTGTTGGGAGGCATTTAAAGTTTACATAAGAGGGATGTGCATCTCAAGGGAGGCCGGGGTCCTCAAAACCGTAAGGCAGGCCCTTAACAGCTCTGAAACTAAGCTCAAAATTCTAGAGCAAGAACATTCCTCTGCGCCAGCTCCGGCAACTCTAGCCAAAATTCGAACAGAACTAGAACTTTTTGAAGCTCACGCTCTGAGTGAGGTGCGTTATACGCTCGCCCGGTGGCTGTCCGAAGGTATGGTGAGGGTGACAGGCCTGGAAGAACTCTAGCCAAGTTGGTGCACGCGGAGGGAGGCAGATCCCGTATAGATAACGTTGTAGACGATTACGGCCTATGACACTAGTCTCACCAAGCTATCATTGACACCTTTGCCAGTTTTTATGCCAGGCTATACGGCCCTCAGCCGGAACACACAGCCCATGACCTGGACAACCTGCTAGAACACATCCCTATGACCACATCTCCTAAAAAACCAAGGAACAACTAGATGCCCCATTCACCCTAGATGAGATGGTCCAGGCAATCTCGGACCTTCCAAAGAACAAAGCCCCGGGTCCTGATGGACTCACATCTGAGTTCTACCAGGAGCACATTGCCATCCTTGCTCCCATACTGCACGGGGTTTGGGTGGAATCACTCCGTTAACCACCCTCCCCCTCCCTTAGGGAAGCCCTAATCACCGTCCTCCCTAAACCAGGGAAACCCCCAGACGAATGTGGTTCCTATAGGCCCTTATCGCTTATCAACACGGACATGAAAATCTTTGCCAAAATAATAGCGCACAGGTTCCTTCCGTTCATGCGCCACCTGGTCCACGCAGACCAAAGTGGATTTGTCCCTGGCCGCTCGACTGCACTTAATATCCGCCGTCTATTTAATGTTATGTCCAGAATTGACCCTAAGGCAGACGCAGTGGCGGTCACGCTAGACGCCCAGAAGGCATTTGACATGGTTTCATGGCAATACCTATGGGCTGTGCTGGGGAAAATGGGAGTAGGGCCAAATATGATCTCCTATATAAAACTGCTATATACGGGCCCTATGGCCAGGGTGCTGGTCAACTCCATTGTCTCCTCTCCCTTCGCGCTACACGGGGGTACCCGCCAAGGATGTCCGTTCTCCCCCATCCTTTTTGCGCTCGCCATTGAACCCATGGCAGACCACATGAGGGATCGACACACCCGTAAAGGTATTCGCTTACAAGATACGCCGGAAATCATCTCACTATACGCGGATGATGTACTCCTATATGTTAGAAACCCCTCCACATATCTAGACCCGATCATCCGTGTGTAACGCTCACCTGACTCCCACGGAGGCGCTGGCCTGGTTCGCGCTGCTGTGACCTCTTCTAAGGTGATGCGCAGGGTTCGGAAGACGGACTGGACCGGGCCCCCAAATCTGGCTTGTCTGGCTCGCAGAAGTATCCTTCTGTAGGCGAAAATAGGGGATTAACTGTCTGCGGGTTAATGCAATCGGCCTCCCACTTTCCCCTCTCACCCTCCTCGAAACCCTTCTGTGATTCCCCGTAGTGTCTCACCTTAGGGTCTGGAAGGACAAGCTCTCCATCCTGCTTCTGATGCAGGGGCGCGTTGGTATCCAGTTACTTCACTGGATTTTCGGATTGGTGAGAACCAAACTTGCTTGGCTTCCAGGTAAGTTTTTTGATAAGAGGTTCCCCTTGTGTCCATGCATTAATGTACTAATGCTAGTGTCTTTTTCCCCATAGGGGCCGGGGTACGGAATGCCGGGGAACAGGCACCGACCCGAGATGAGAGGTGAAATCCTTGTAGAAATCAGGTAAGTCTTTAATGAGCGTTTTTAGGTAATGTCTTTTCATTCGCTCATTAACTCTGATGTCTTTTTTTCCCCTCAGGGGCCAGGGTCCGGAAATGCCAGGATGCGGCGCGGACCCGAAATGAAGAGGAAATGAATTAACTGGTAAGTCTTAACATGGTGTTTTAGCTTTCCTTATTCCCTTCTCTCTCTCACCTTTTTTGTTCTTGCCTTTTTCTCCCTAGGTGCTGGGGCGTGACTGCGAATCCGGATGATCGCTGCTGAACATGGAGGCGCCCTGTAAAGGTGAGTGGAATGCGGCGCTGCAGCAATCGACGCGATGAGCTTTTAAATAAAAGTCTTCCTTTTCAGGATTGTCGGCGAGATGTCTCCGGGATGCGGATTTAGCAGGTAAGGACTTTTCCTTCTTCTGTTCTCTTCTTCTCTTCCTTTGCAGGTGATCCAGGATGCTGGCAGGCGTGGCAGAAGTCAGGATGCAGGAGCAGACACGGTGAGCGTCCAGCTACTAGATGCAGAACAACGCGAAGCACGTGTGGCTGTTCGGGTGGGGTTTAAAAAGCCTTGGAAGAAGTTCCAGGTATGTATCCTTCCTCCAATCAGGTATGTATCCTTCCCCGACCACGCCCGGATGGTAAATTAGTCCCACAGGTAAAGTAGTACCTTTCAGGCCTCAAGGAGGCCGGGATCCTGCAGCATGGTCTGCATCAGGTAAGTGCACCCAAGCACTTCCATAATGAGCCTGACGCCTATGGCGCCAGGACTGATGTCTTTTATGAGCCTGGCGCCATAGGCGCCAGGACACTGTCCAAAGGGCCCCTATATTGGGTTGCTGGGTCTTTCCTTGGGGACTGGATGTCCGCTTTCGGGGACGCAGGGCTTGAACCAGCTCCCCGGGAGCAGGCATCATGACAGCACTCCCTCCCCCCCCCCAAGGCCCCTCCCAAGGTTGTTCCCTCCGGGGGTTTTGGTTTGTCTGGGAAGAGTTGGTGGAATTTCCTGACTAATCGAGGTGCATGCACATGGTCGCTGGGTTCCCACGACCTCTCCTGAGGTCCGTACCCCTTCCAATCAATTAGGTAGAACAGTTTTGACCTAAACATTTTTGAGTCTAAAATGTTCTTCACTTCGAATTCGGGCTCCCCATCTATTAGAATAGGTTCTGGAGGTTTGAGTAGTCGGGTTCCGGGTACCACTGCTTTCAGAAGTGACACATGAAAAACAGGGTGAATTTGCATACTAGCTGGTAAATCAAGGTTAACAGCCACTGGGTTCATTATTGCCGTAATAGAATAAGGTCCCAGATATTTTGGGTTAAAAGTTCGAGGCCCTTTGAGTGGTAAATGTCTGGTAGCTAACCACACTTGATCCCCAATCTGATACTGAGGTGCTTCACTCCGATATAGATCAGCATTCTCCTTGTATTTTCTCTTGGCTTGTTTTAAATGCGTAGTTGCCTCTTTTGTAGGCTTGGGTAATTGTAGAATGCAGATGTTCTACTGCAGGCATTCCGAGGTTCTGAGGTGAGTCAAGGTTTGAGGTTCGAGGGTTATGCCCAAACAAAGTATAAAAAGGACTGTGGCCAGTTCCAGAGTGTACCGAATTATTATATGCATATTCGGCTATCCAAAGAATGTCTTTCCAGTTGCTTTCAGATTGCTGTAACATACACCGTAAGTACTGCTCAAGGGTCTGATTTGTCCTCTCGATCTGACCATCGGTCTGAGGGTGGTGACTGGTCGATAATCTTACGTCGATCTGCGCCATTTGACAACATTTGCGGCAGAAGTGGGAAATGAATTGGCTTCCCCGGTCAGAGATTAGTATAGATGGGAATCCATGTAGCCGAACAATATTTTCGAGGAATTCTTTGGCTAGGACAGAAGCTGAAGGTAAACCTTTCAAAGGAATAAAGTCGCCCATTTTGGAAAACAAATCCACAATTACCAGAATAGTATTGTACCCCGAACAAGGAGGCAGGTACGTAATAAAATCCATTGATAGGGTGTGCCAGGGTGCTGGCGGTATGTCTAGAGGTTGAAGGAGACCTGCTGGTCTTTCTTTTGACTTTTATTTTGGGCGCAAACACCACAGGACATCACAAAGGATTTAACATCTTTTCGCCAAGAGGGCCACCAAAATTGTCGTTTCACCTTTTCCTCTGTCTTGGCAATACCGGGGTGTCCCTCTATTAATGTATCCTGATAACCGGAAATAACTAGTTCGTGTAATTCCTTATGTGGCAGGAATAAGCGTCCTCGGAAATAAGGTAAACCATTATCTATGGTAAAGTCTGATCCCTTTTGTATCCAATCCTGTAAGGCTGTAGGGTCCAGGAGTTGTTTCACTCTGGCTTGAATGTCTTCTAGCGTCTGTAACAAAGTCATGCCTAGAATCCTCTGTTCGCGAATTATTGGTACTGGTTCGGAGTTTGTATCAGATTCTCCCATTCCAATTCGGGATAAGGCGTCTGCTTTGCCATACTTGCAGCCAGGTCGATAGGTAATCACGAAATCAAATTCAGCGAAAAACAAAGCCCATCGGAGCTGCCGTGATGACTGAGCCTTGCCGGTTTTCAAATACTGTAAATTCCGGTGATCAGTGATCACTGTGATGGTATGTCGAGCGCCAAGTAGATAATGCCGCCAGGCTTTAAAAGCGGACTTAATGGCTAACAGTTCTTTGTCAGTGATTGCATAATTAACCTTGGGTGCCGAGAATTTTCTGGACCAAAATGCTAAAGGATGCAGTTGGTTGGTTTTCGGGATCTCTTTGGGACAGGACAGCTCCCATGGCTATGCGTCAGTCTCGACGACATAAGGGAGATCTGGACGCGGGTGTTTCAATATAGGTGCGGAGGTAAACTTAGCTTTTAAATCCTGAAAGGCCTGCTTGGCTTCTTCAGACCATTCAAAACGTTTATTTTTCCTCAAGAGTCAAGCCGGTCAAGCCGGTCAAGTGGCACAACGAGTAGAGCGCTCGCTTTGACACCCGTGCAGAGTCTGTTAACGCAGGTTCGAATCCCGGCGGGGCCAAACTCAGCCTTTCATCCTTCCGAGGTCGATAAATGAGCACCACACACCGTGGGTAATAATAAGCAGCGCTCGGATACCTGAGGGTTTGTAGCGCTATATAAAAGCCTAATTATTATTATTATTATTAAGAGTGCAGTAATGGGTTGTACCACGCGTGAAAATTCCGGGATAAACCTGCGATATAAATTGGCAAAGCCGAGCATACTTTGAACCCCTTTTACAGAGCTAGGTGATGGCCATTTGAGGATGGCATCCACTTTTCTTGAGTCCATTCGGACTCCTTTGGGTGTCAGGATGAAACCTAGAAACTCGACTTCTGTGGTATGGAAAACACATTTCTCCAATTTAGCAAATAGTTTGTGTTGGCGCAGTTTTTCAAGTACTGCCCCGACGTGTTTTCTGTGATCAGATTCCGAAGAGGAGTACACCAGAATGTCATCGATATATACGACAACACAAACATCTATGAGTTCCCGAAGGACATCATTCATGAAGTATTGGAAGGCACCCGGCGCGTTACACAATCCGAAAGGCATCACCTGGTACTCGAATAATCCGTATTTAGTATGAAGGCAGTTTTCCATTCATCGCCTTCTTTAACTCGTACCAGATGATAAGCCCCCCGGAGATCTAACTTGGTGTATATGCAAGCGTCCTTCACCTGGTCAAGGAGTTCAGGGATCAGAGGCAGAGGATAATGGTTTTTAACCGTTATCTGGTTCAATGCGCGGTAATCGATACAAGTTCTAAGGTCGCCTTCTTTTTTGGGCACGAAGAACAAAGCCGAGGATGCCGGGGACTTTGACGGGCGAATAAAACCATTAGCTAGGTATTGATCCAAATATTGTCTCAAATGCAGATTCTCAGGTTCGGTAAGGGCATAAATCCTGCTACACGGGGGTTGTGCACCGGGCACCAGATCGATTTGGCAATCGTACGATCTGTGAGGAGGTAACCTGTTGGCCTGTTCCTTTTGGAAGACGTCCTGAAAGTCTTGGTATTCCAGAGGTAGTTGCATGGAGGCAGAGGTTACAGATGCTAGATTAATCTTCAGGTTTTCTGGGTAGCAGGTTTGTGTACAATCCGGGAAGGTTATTCTCTTAGCTCGCCAATCAATTCGAGGATTATGTGTCTCTAACCAAGGGATTCCAAGAATAACCTGAAACTGTGGAGCCTTGATTACATCAAACACAACACCCTCCCGATGGCCGTCGGGACCAATAAGAGTCACCTCAGTAGTGGAATGTGTTACCAGTCCAGAGGCAATTTCAGTTCCATCGACTGTGATGATGACATCTTTGCTGGTTTTAGGACGGAGAGGGAGGTTAATCCTAGAGACCAATTCACGATCCACATAGTTTCCAATAGCCCCACTATCGATGTATGCCTTTATTGCATGCAACCGCTTAGGCTCTTCTGGATCTACGAGAACCATTGTCACAATGAAATGCGAGGTCTGAGAGTTTGTTTTCAAGCTCGGCAAGCGGACCCCTACGCTTGTCGGGCGGAGTCGTTTCCCGAAACAGAGTCTTCATGGTTTTTATCAGCGGCTCCTACCGCCTTTCGGGGCGGTTTTGCCGGGCAATCTCGTAGAAAGTGTCCACAATTCCCACAATAAAGACATAATTTTAACTGCCGCCTCCTTTCACGTTCCTTTTGAGTTAAGGGTCCTTTAACCCCTCCAATTTGCATAGGCTCAGAGACATCAACTCCCTTGGGATTAGCATGGGTCTTGACCAACACCCGGGTCTCAAACCTGGACCGATCTGCTTTTCTGTTTTGAAGTCTGTGATCCAATTGGACCACTAAGTCTATATACTCTGTGCATTCTTGGGGCGGATTTACAACTTGGGCCAAGACATCTTTAAGTTCTCTGCGTAGGCCTCGATAAAACAACGTGACTCTTTTATCCTCTGGCCATCCCGTTTCCACAATTAGTCTATTAAAGGTTGCAATATAGGATAGGAGGTCCTGATTGCCCTGTCGCAGGGATAGAAGTTCGTCATCCAGAGCCTGCCCCTGAGAGTGTCGAGCAAATAACCTTTCCATGCTTGCTTGAAACCCTTGAAAATCACGGAGAATCGGGTCATCTTGAGTAACCAGTGGAACTGACCAATCGGCAGCACAGCCGCTGAGAAATCACAATACAAAGGCTACCTCGGTCTGATCATTAGGGAAGGCCCCAGGTCTGCATAGGAAGTGCAAACGACACTGATTCATGAATACGGCGAATCGTTTGGGGTCCCCAGCAAAGCATTCGGGTGGGGCCAGCGGCATGTTTCCGGGTAGATTAATCTGCACAGGGTTACTGGAAACCACAGGAGCGGGGTTCCCTCCGGAACCGGGTAGAGGAGTTTGCCCAGCTTGACCTTGCAAAAGCTGTCTGGCCGGGTCATCAGTTCTTTCCTTTGATATTATTAATTCCCTCCTGAGGGCATTAGTCTCTTGACGAGCGGCATGTACTTCGGCCCGTAATTCCCCCAGTAATTGGGCCAACTGATCAGTCTCAGAACTTTCCATAGCGCCTGGGTGGGAATTTGTAGGAAGGCTTCGCGTTCTGTAACGCTCACCTGACTCCCACAGAGGCGCTGGCCTGGTTCGCGCTGCTGTGACCTCTTCTAAGGTGATGCGCAGGGTTCGGAAGACGGACTGGACCGGGCCCCCAAATCTGGCTTGTCTGGCTCGCAGAAGTATCCTTCTGTAGGCGAAAATAGGGGATTAACTGTCTGCGGGGTAATGCAATCGGCCTCCCACTTTCCCCTCTCACCCTCCTGGAAACCCTTCTGTGATTCCCCGTAGCGTCTCACCTTAGGGTCTGGAAGGACGAGCTCTCCATCCTGCTTCTGATGCAGGGGTACGTTGGTATCCAGTTACTTCACTGGATTTTCGGATTGGTGAGAACCAAACTTGCTTGGCTTCCAGGTAAGTTTTTTGATAAGAGGTTCCCCTTGTGTCCATGCATTAATGTACTAATGCTAGTGTCTTTTTCCCCACAGGGGCCGGGGTACTGAATGCCGGGGAACAGGCACCGACCCGAGATGAGAGGTGAAATCCTTGTAGAAATCAGGTAAGTCTTTAATGAGCGTTTTTGGTAATGTTTTTTCATTCGCTCATTAACGCTGATGTCTTTTTTTCCCCTCAGGGGCCGGGGTCCGGAAATGCCAGGATGCGGCGCGGACCCAAAATGAAGAGGGAATGAATCAACAGGTAAGTCTTAACATGGAGATTTAGCTTTCCTTATTCCCTTCTCTCTCTCACCTTTTGTTCTTGCCTTTCTCTCCCTAGGTGCTGGGTTGTGACAGCGAATCCGGATGATCGCTGCTGAACATGGAGGCGCCCTGTAAAGGTGAGTGGAATGCGGCGCTGCAGCGATCGACGCGATGAGCTTTTATATAAAAGTCTTCCTTTTCAGGATTGTCGGCGAGATGTCTCCGGGATGCGGATTTTAGCAGGTAAGGACTTTTCCTTCTTCTGTTCTCTTCTTCTCTTCCTTTGCAGGTGATCCAGGATGCTGGCAGGCGTGGCAGAAGTCAGGATGCAGGAGCAGACACGGTGAGCGTCCAGCTGCTAGATGCAGAACAATGCGAAGCACGTGTGGCTGTTCGGAAGGGGGTTTAAATAGCCTTGGAAGAGGTTCCAGGTATGTATCCTTCCTCCAATCAGGTATGTATCCTTCCCCGACCACGCCCAGATGGTAAATTAGTCCCACAGGTAAAGTAGTTCCTTTCAGGCCTCAAGGAGGCCGGGATCCTGCAGCATGGTCTGCATCAGGTAAGTGCACCCAAGCATTCCCATAATGAGCCTGGCGCCTATGGCGCCAGGACTGATGTCTTTTATGAGCCTGGCGCCATAGGCGCCAGGACACTGTCCAAAGGGCCCCTATATGGGGTTGCTGGGTCTTTCCTTGGGGACTGGATGTCCGCTTTCGGGGACGCAAGGCTTGAACCGGCTCCCCGGGAGCGGGCATCATGACACCGTGATATAACCAAAATAGACACGTACTCTGGCTTCACCATCAACTACTCTTAATCTGAAATATTTCCTCTCACTGCGGCAACCCAACAACCGTCCTGTGAATTTCCCCTATGCTGGTCCCCAGGGGGCATTAAGTACCTGGGGTACAAGTGTCACTAACCAAAACTTCCCTATTGAGGGATAACTATGAGACAACAGCACAGCTCATCGAATCCAAGATGCTCAGATGGCCCAACCTCCCACTGTCACTGGCGGGCAGACTGTCCCAAGTAAAAATGATAGCGGTTCCCAAGCTCCTTTATATCTTTGCCAATGTACCAGTGTGGCCTGGGAAGCAATACTTTAAGAGTCTCCACTCGGCGTGCGCCCAATTTCTCTGGCATTCTGGTGCTGTCCACAAGCAGTGGCAACATATGACCCCACCGTACGAGAAAGGGGGCTTCACAGCCCGAGACCTAACACGGTACTGGATTGCGGCACAGGCCCAACATGCCACGAACTGGTATGCACACTCGAACCCGCCCCCTCATGTCAAATTAGAGAAACTGGCAGGCGATGGGACCAATATCATGACCCTAGTACTACACCGCACGTTTCAGACAGACGCCCCGTCAGACCCTGTGGCCACCACAATTAGAGCATGGAATAGGATTTTGAACTCTAAACAAGAGCATCGCCCATATTATAAGTGGCTTCCTATATGGCAATTCCCAGGACTCTCCCCCACGCATGACCAGAATTTCCTGCGACACTGGGAAAACCTGGGCTATCGAGCACTAACGGATCTATACCCTGAAGGCAAATTTATCACCCCCAAACGTGGCGGCCCGAACACTCCAACTCAGCGCTTGAGTTACTACAGTACTTCAGGCTAAGAGCGGCGGTCTGAGCAATGTGGCCCTCATACCCAGACGAGCCCGAACTTCAACACATAGCAAACTCTACAGGGGGCAAGGGCATAGTGTCCTCTCTGTATAGAATGCAGCTAGAAAAACTAGAGAATGCATCCATCAAACCGCAGGAGGCATGGGCTAGGGAGATGGAAATGGAAATCACTGAAGGAATGTGGAACAAAATCTGTGCACACACGCGCAAAGTCTCCCTCAGCACTAGATTTCGTTGCATACAGTATAAACTCCTCAATAGACTGTATTACAAACCGCAAAGAGTAGCGAAATTCGCACACACTCCGACTCCCACATGTCCGAAATGTAGATCTGAAGAAGCAGATCATATACACATGTTTTGGTCCTGCACTGCGCTGAGTGTGTTTTGGACGGAGGTAGTGAAAGCGCTCGCAGAGATAAATGCGTCTCCAGTAGACCTTGACCCACTGGCTCTACTGTTTGGGATGTGGGCTGGAGAAAATGCAAAAAAAATGTCAAGGTTTTTAAATGTAAGTGCTATTGTTGCTAAAAGATGTATATTACAATGTTGGAAGCGCTGTTCCCCCGCCTACCCTGGAGATGTGGTTGAAAGCCGTCACCTGGGTACAAATGTGCGAAGAAGAGTATATTGGATCCCTACCTATGTCATCCCGCCCCAGAAATGTGTGGACCGAATTCTGCAGCTATCTGAACAATAAAGACGAGGTTGAGTGGAGTTCCACCCCCCCGCCGGGCCTGCCCGACGCATCATAAGTACAGAGCACCTCGCGCTCCCTTGTGTTGTCAATACTCCCCCCACCCCCCAATTCTGTGCGGTCTTGGGAAAATGTATGATACAATGTCTAAATGTGATGTTATGTTTTCTGTTTATCTCTACGCAACATATGCTATACCTGTCTTAACTTTCTGCCAATAAACAAAAGTAAAAAAAAAAAAAGAAACTCTCCCATATGTGCCACCTTACTGGACAGTGCACGGCATTCTTTGCTTTTCTGCCTTCCACCCACAGCCATTTCCCGCACCCAGCCCATGACAGGAATTTCTGCGCAAATTATCTTCAAGCCACAAGTTCTGCACAGCAAGCCGACACAAACTCTCATTTTCAAAATTCCTGCATGAATAACCCACACTCTGTTCTGCTTGTGGGCTGTTAATTTTGCAACAACCTTATCACCATGTATCACAGTCAACATGTCACTATAATTTCCAACACATTCATCACTTAATAGCAACATTACTTTGTCTTTAGCAGCAAATCCATGGCATAGCGTGGGAACATTCACATACTCTTGGGGCAATTTAGAAAATATAAATTGTCTTTCCTCCCAAACCATTGCAAACTGATTCTGCAATTTCAAATCAATGCACGAAATCAAAATTCAAATGCCAATGCCATTCACTCACTTTTTTCCCTCGTGAGTCTTTCACCCATTGTAAACACACCACAGCTAAAATGCAATGCAGGCAATTTAGTGTGTTCCCTTAAACAGAATGCACCAACAGCACATGGAATTTACATTTGCCAAAAACAAACCTCTTCAAATCCTTCAACACCGATGTTACTCTTTCTCCTAAACTCAGCTCATTCCCACGTTATCTTCTGGAATGTCAACACTTCAAAAGCATAAATTTAAAAAGCGAACCTTCGCCTCCTTACATTACAGCCCCCCACTCGCTAGCACACTGGGGCTGAATCACAATGTTTAAATCACTATTCACAATTTGCATGTCAAATAAGTACAACTTATTTTCCTGCCCTCATGCCAAAATAGAGCGAGAACTTTTGTCTCACTTTGCAATCCAAATTACAACTTTGTCAAGGGAAACCGCATGAAAAGATTATTTCCTAATTGAACATAAATATTTCTTCACCATTCATCGGAGCGCTTTGAACATAGCCATTTCCTGCTTGTCCATTGCTTTCTGCTCCCTGGCATCATTCCCAAGCACTAAGTCACCCACAACTGATTTACTGAAGGGGAAAATCTTAACCACACAAGCTATTGGCCGTGGCAGGCCGACACATAAGTGTTGTCTTTTTGACGTTTCAGAGCTGCAGTGAGACAACCAAGGAAATGCGACCGCCTGCTCCTAAACTGCACTGTGTTCTCTCACACAATCGTCATTTCATAGCAAGGCATGGCTCTGCATGATCCCACCGCTGCCACCAAATGTGTTGAAAAGGGGACAATCTTCCCAGGGACCAGCCCTTGAGAGCAAAAATTATCCAATTCAGCCTAAATTACAGGTCCTATCGTGCTGAGCAATCAACGCATGCTAGTGAAAAATGACACCTTCAGGATAAATGTAGCATTTATTAGTCAAAAAGCATAAACAGTAAATTTAGCAGAAATTTGGAATTCAAGTTAGAGAAGATTACAAAGCTCATTAGAGAAACACAAAACTTAGAGAAACACAGCCATACGCCCCTTCAGATGGTATCATTAATCAGCGTTGGAGACCCTGGTCATCTTAAGATAACTGCTGCCAGCCCCGCTCAGATAGCAGCGCTGTAGGGTGCCGCAAAGAGCCTGTTCCGGGCCCGCTCACTCGGTCTGCGGATGAATCTCCCAACAGTTCTGGGTGCCTGCACCTTTTGTGCTCTTGTGCCGTCAATCAACATGACGCACAGTTCCAGAAGTTTCCCTGTGCAAAATATAGGTTTGCTCATGGAAAAACCCAACTCTCTCTGAGATGCTCTCTGCTCGCTCCTACCCCTCCCTTGGAGCCCACTCCGCGAAAGCACTGGAATGTCCTTTTCAGCGTGTGGGCAAGGCCGTACCAGGCCTTCTCAGGGAAAGAGGATTTGTTTACGAAGCACGGCAGAGCCCCGGCTAAGAGAAGGCAGAATATTCTAGGAGAAGCCGAAATCAATTAACCCCATTTGGGCAAGCTCTAAAAGGCATGCACTCATAGCTTAGTGTCCATAGTGCTTCAAAGATTGGCTATCTAGGCGCTATATAGGTGCCAAAATGCCCCAAACACTCCAATAATGTCTTTATTAGCTACTGAACTTGGGCCTCCACCCTGCCTGTCTATGCACAATGCATAATGTGACCTACCACCCCTACTGGGCCTGCATATTCCTTGTAGCTCACTAATGCGTAATGGAGGCGCTACCACACATTACTTTCAGCATTTAGCACACACTTTGAATAAGCTATTGGCTCTCAGCTGCTAATGCTGTCATCTAAGACCCTAATATGCAAATATGGCCCTTTGTATTACACAACACCCTCCCACCCCCCCCCCACTTTTTTTCTCACACCAGAACCTCCAGCCAAGTGGACCAACCCTCTCATGGTCAGCATGGATAGTCGGCCACTCGTTCGTCTTCAGGACAGGGCGCTGGGCAGAAGAAACCAAGGAGGGCCCACCATTTAAGAATACCATCGCATCCTGGTGGGGTTACAGAGGCCTCCGTTGGGCAGACATACACGACAAGTTAGCTGACCTAGTCACCTACAGGGACCCGCCTGAATTTTTGATAATACATTTAGGTGGCAATGATCTAGTGTCCACAGGAAGGAGAATCTTACTCGAGGAAATGTGCGCCTTCCTAGCAGGCATCTCCCATAGCTGGAAAGATACTGAAATCTATTTTTCAGCCATCCTGCCCAGATGAAAATGGCAGGAGGCCACCTGTTACAAATCTATAGACCTTTCCAGAAGAAAACTCAACAGAGGGATAGAAAAATTCTGCATAGCCAGGGGCATAGGGTTCATAAAACACCCGGCCATCACGTTAGGAGATCCTGACCTATTTCTCAAGGACGGCACACACCTGTCAGGACCAGGCATGGAACATTTCTTCAGAGAAATCTCATCCACCCTAGCCAACAGGGGGCACAGATAATCATTTTTGGGGGAGCACGGGCAGCCAAGAACCTGCCCGTGTGTGGCGGCATGGGCCAGAGGGGGCTACCTCTGAACCCAGTGCCCAAAAGTATATCATATGGATATTTGATTATTGTTATTATTTCCATAACTATATCTGCAACAATAAAATCCTACGGCCTTTTATTGCCAACACTTGCAAACTGTGTGGTCACTATGCGGGGTGGGTGGGTCGGTTATGGCATTCTTACATGCATATGGGTCCAGCATTTATGGGAAATTCTGTAGGGCCTCCCAAAGCGAGGCAGGGTAACTGCTGGTACCATCCAGCAAGCCTGAGAGAGGGCCAGCTCTCCCCACTATCTGGACCTGGCCCCTCTCCACTCCACCACTTAGTCAGGAGAAAGCAGTCTCCCCCCCAGTACAAAGCAAAGGAAGGGTGAGGTGAGAAAATCACCTCACCCTTCCAATAAGCAGCAGGGTGCTAAGCACCCTAATGATCTAACATAGGCAAGGCAGGCAGAGAGAGCAGGAACACCCCCCCCCCCTGCCCCTACCTGGGGGGACAGACAGTCGGCTCTGGCCCCCAACAGATACACTTCAAAGACCCAGGGCTTGCCCTTGGTCTTATAAAAAGAGCTTCCAGCTCAACAGAAAAACACAATCTGTTTGTAGACCCTGAACGGGGACTCAAACAGGGTGGAGGTACACTGTGAACTCAGTGTCCTCCATTTCTTCCTCCTTTTTCCGCAAAACCCCCCACCCTAGAAAAGAAGGGAGAAGAACAAAGGAAAAGAGGTACAGGGCACTGTACGGTGTCCACAACAAGTCGTGGGACAGGAAAGGCGGCACAGGCCAGATGGGGCTACCTCTGGACCCGGTGCCCAAAGGTATGATATCATATGGATATGTGATTATTGTTATTATTTCCATGACTATATCTGTAACAATTAAATCCTACAGCCTTTTATTGCCAACACTTGCAAACTGTGTGGTCTAACTCACTATGCGGGGTGGGTGGGTCGTTATGGCATTCTTGCATGCATATGGGCCCAGCAGTTATTAGTTTGATGGCCCCTGAGATCGGGGCCGTCTATGGGTGTTTGGTATAGTCTGGCATTGTATGCTCCCTATAGCTTATTGATTTGAACGCGCAGCTACCAGTAGCATATCCTTGTGTTCACGCCACCTGGCGGGCATGGGGAAAGAAGTGGCGGAGTAAAGTACAATTAAATATGTATGTTGATGGCGGAGCGGACGGGATAGCTGTCTATAATGCTGCATCCACAATATTACTGTGGGTTTCCAGGCCTTACGTTGGGAAATCAGATGTTTCTTTTGGGTGTGTGTCTTATAACACAGCCTTCCTTGCGGTTGGGTTTTCCTTGCAGTGCCATTGCGTGGGCGTGAATTAGGGGGATTAAGGGTCTATGAAGGTTGCCGCGTGTGCATTGTTAAAATGCGTCTTTTCTTGCATTTCCATTGCGCGGGCGGTGTATGGAACAGGAGGGTGAAATGTCTATGATGCCGCGTGTATGTTGCATCACATCAGAAAGAATGGATGTATATAAGGGGCCGCAGCTTGCTGTTCATGATATAGCAATGGGTAAGGGCAGTGCAGGAACGAAATGTATATATGCCTTGGTAGCAGGAGTATAATAGTATCCTCTCCATTGCTCTTGTAGGTTGGCGGCACAAGGAATTTGGGCAGCACTATGGCCCCAAGGAAAAGTAGGGCAGTCGCACTGGTGCGCTCAGATAGCGCCGAACAGGAGCAGCTAGCAGTGATGGCTAGGTTTCTCGATCAGGCCAAGGAGAAGGGCATGCAGTGGGTGCATGACATGCTGGATGGGAGCACCGAGGTGGTGGAAACACCCAAGCTGCGGCCGCTCACAAGGCTCCCTAGTGCAGGAGTGAGAAAGCCCAAAGTGCTGCAAGATGAACAGGGCAGCAGTGAGCCACCTGCAAAGAGGAGGCAGCAGCCTGGTGGTGCGGCAGCAGCTCCGAAAGCTCAGTTGACCGGTCCGTGAGGAGGGGCGTTGTCGGCCTTGCCCGCTATTGAAGTTCCAGCAGTGACCCAACCCATGCTCCAGCCGGTGAATGAAACGCAGCGTCCAACACAAATGCCAAACTTGGGACCAGTGGCTGGTGAGTCTACGGCCCCGATAAGGTCTAAGGTCCGTCTCCAGGCGGGGCATTAGGTGGGTCCCAAGTATTGTATAGGCCAAATGTGGAATTTCCACACACAATGTTCGGGTTGAATGGGCCAAATTTGTTTGGGGATCCCCAGGAGGCCCCTTTTCCACCCGCAAATCAGGGGTCAATGTTTTTGCCCACATTCAATTGGGGCAGTTTGTTTTCTGGACCAGGGACACCGAACCAGCCATCAGGACAGCCTACAGGAATGGCGGGGGTGCAGCCGGTAGGGGGGGCCAGTATACAGTAGTCATCGGGGGGAACGCAATGGCAGTTTCTCACATTGCGACACCATTGCCAGTACCGGCTTTGGGTGGGGAGGGAGGGCAGTGGATTATCCTGCCCATGTTTGGATCAGAAAAACGGGTAAACGAACAGCAGTGCCCCAGGGCCAGCCAAGCTGTGAGGCAACAGTGTCTTTGTCGGCTAGCGCGTCTGGGAGTGCTGCCCCCCTCTTGTTATCAGGGGGTAGTTTATACTGGCATCTAACTAATGAGGTGAAAGAGAAAATATGGAGAGGGGAATATGTGGGCGTGTTTGATCTGATCCATAGGGGTACTAACTCAGAAAAAGCAGGAGGGGAATGATACATTCTTCAAGAATAGGAAGATCTGGGTAGATAAGAGTATTTCCAATTGGATCACAGGCTTTGCCATCTATGCTAGTGTCCTGATAGAAAAGAAAGCGGAACTGGGTGGGGGTCTATTCTATTACCTTAACACTATTGTTTCTGCACAGCGCAAGTACGACCAGGCTGCTTGGCTCAAGTGTCATACCCAGTTCTGACAGATGAAGGCCAATCAGCCTGGGATGATGTGGAACCAGATGGTGTGAATAGTTGGTTGGATGAGATGACCCCGGCTGGTGGGCAAAGCAGGGCCCCCATTCCTTTAGTTAGACAGAACCTAACGCCTTTCGCCCCTCTTATAAGGCAGCTGACCCTAAAGCTGCATGCTGGCAGTTCAACAAAAAGCTGTGTACAAAAGGAGCCGCCTGTATATTAAAGCATATTTGCTCACTCTGTGAAGGATCCTCCCATACCGAAAGCAAGTGCTTCAAAAAGCAAAAAGACAGGGAACAGAAGAAGTGTGAGGATCGGGCTAGGTGGGAAGGCGGGGCTGCAAATTCTGCTCAGTTTTCCCTGGCCAAATCCCTGATCATCTTTCTGACATTAGCATTACGTTTGAGTACTTACCCCCAGGCAGCAGATCATCGTTTTTTTGTACCCCATTTTCCAGGAGGGTTTTAGTATCACTTCTTCTGCCACCAGTAGTGGGTCAATCCAAAAGAACCAGGAGTCCTTGCGGCTAGATCTAGGGGCAGTGAAGAAAAACATCAGGAAAGAGCAGAGTCTCGGTAGGGTGGCAGGGCCATTAAAATCTCCCCCGCTCTCAGATTTGATCTGCTCCCCGCTAGGATTAGTGCCCAAAAAGGAGGAGGGGGAGTTTAGGCTAATTCAAAACTTGTCATACCCAAGGGGCGAATCAGTTAATGAAGGAATTGATCAAGGTTTATGTGGGGTGCGTTATGTATCACTCGATTTGGCAATCAGCAAGCTTGTGGCCCTAGGTAAAGGGGCTTTGATGGCTAAGGCTGACATCGAATCAGCTTTTAGGTTGTTACCTGTACACCCGGCAGATTTTCAGTTCCTAGGTTTTCAGTTTAAGGGTGAACTGGTTTTCGATAAATGTATGCCAATGGTGTGCTCCGTCTCATGTGCCTATTTTGAGAAGTTTAGCATGTTCCTTGAATGGTCTTTTGTGGATCGCGCAGCTCCGGAAGGAGTGATCCACTATTTAGATGATTTCTTGTATTTGGAAGGGCCAGGGAAGGTGTCTTGTGGGAAGACTTTGGAAGCATTCATTGAGATGGCCGTTCCTTTGGCAGCGGAAAAGTCAGCAGGCCCAACCATTTGTTTGAGGTTTCTGGGGATAGAATTGGATTCGGTAGCCGGGAATCAAGGCTTCCCAAGGACAAGGTGGCAGATTTCCAGGGTTCTTTAGAGAAGTGCACGAGGGCGAAAAAAGTGACTCTGAAAGAGTTGCTAAATTTTGCATTGAGAGTCATTCCAATGGGCAGGCCTTTCTCGCGCAGCATCGCTAGGGCTATGTCGGGTTTGCAGGAAAACACCACCATACTAGGTTGTCCAGTGGGTTGAAGGAAGGCATACGGTTGTGGTTGACCTTTTTGGAGGATTTCATTGGTAAAGTGATGTGGCCCTTGCCACCGGCCACAATCAGCAAGATGGCTTTGTTCACGGATGCAGCTGGCTCTGTGGGGTTTGGGCCAGTGTTTGGGTCGTGGTGGTGCATGCAATGGTGGCCGGCGGAATGGTTGGAGTCCGGCTTAACTAGGAACGTCACATTTTTGGAGTTGTTCCCGATACTAGTGGCGGTCCGTGTGTGGGGGAACGAGCTGACAGGGAAAAGCATTGTTTTTTGGTTAGACAGCTTGTCTGTGGTCGAGGTGATAGACAGACCGTAAAATGTGGGATGGTCCTCCGCGTATTGAAGAGATTGATATTGTACTGTTTGCAATATGGGATTGTGTTTAGGGCATGCCATGTCCCATGGGTCCATAATAATGTAGCAGATGCTTTGTCTCGTTTTAAGATGGTGGAGTATCGCAGGTGGTGTCTAATGCCAGACAAGCGAATGGCGCAGTTCCCTGTGGATTTAGGGACCATTGGAGCGGAAGGCTCGGCACTTTAATAGCCTCTGCTGTTCAGCTGAAGACTAAGAAGGCACATGAGACCTAAGTGGGAGATTATTTTGGCTTTTGCAGCAACAACAAGTTGAGTGAGATCGGTAATTGGTGTAATGTTGCATTTTACTTGCAGGTGTTGAGGGACTAGGGCCGGTCGCTGACATTAGCTAGAAAGCAGGTCACAGCCATCAGCTTTTTCTTGAAGTTGTAGGGGGGCATGGATTTCGCCTCAGATTTTGCAATTAAAAAGGCATTCCAAGGTTGGGCTAGTGTAGCCCTGGCACCTCCCCATACACGCAGGCCAATTACCCTGGCCATTCTACAGAGTATGTTAGAGGTTCTCCCAGCAGTGTACGAGTCTTCTTATGAGGGATTACTGTTTGCTGCAGCATATAGTTTGGCATTTTTTGGGGTATTTAGGGTGAGTGAGCTGGTGGCCGCTTCCATAACGGACCAGGTGGGGGGAATGAAGCGAGTCCACACCATCTCCTACCTGATCGCGTGAGGTTTTATCTGTCTAGTTCTAAAACAGACCAGTTGGGTAGAGGGGCCTATGTCACTTTGTTCGCTGCGCTGCCTTCAGTCTGGAGTGGTGCCCTAGGCTCCTTCTGGAATGTTACATGGTGGTGAGACCGGCAGGCGGTCATCATAACGTATTGGTCCACGCAGAGGGGATCCTTTGACGCAATTCCAGTTTAAGAAGGTCATGCAGAAAGCATGCCAGGCAGTGGGTTTATCTACTGCGGGTTTCATCTCCTATTCCGTTCGCATAGGTGCAGCCACCGAAGCAGCATGGGTGTGTTTACCCCCGCAAGCACTACAGTGTATCGGCAGATGGAGGTCTGATTGTATTCAACGCTATGTGCGGCCGTCTCTTAGGCCCTGTGGTACAGCAGTAAGTGAGCCCTGCTCTGACCCTGAAAAATAAAATGTTCTTGCAGGAGCGTAGCCCATGCAGGGTGTGGCTTGTGTATGCGGTCATTCATTTGTATCGAGAGCGGCAGTGAGGCTGAGAAAGCCGGTGTGGCGTGGGCGTGGCAAACAAATGTATGAAGGTTTTGCGTGTTACTGGTTGGGAGCAGAGGGATTGCACCTCAGACAACTCTGGAAATTTTAGTTGGAAACATGGGAGATGGGGCATGTTCCGCATCCTGAGGTTTTGGTACTTTATGTAGGGGGGAATGACATGGCCAAGTGGGGCAGGCGGCAAGTGAGCGAGTTTACGGTTAATGATTTGGCTTTCTTAGCGCACCATTTCAAGGTTACGGTCATAGTGTGGTCAGAAATGATTCTGAGGCAGGCTTGGGGGGGGAATGGTGTTAGCCCTGCAGCCATGAACTTACCAGTAAAGAGGTTATAGATGGAATTGGAAAAATTAACGCGCACGCCCCAGCTATGCAGTTTTAGGCATGGTTTGTTATGACTTTCTTCCCCTGATTTCTTTCATACAGATGGGTTTCATCTCTCCCTGTAAGGTGTGGATGTTTTCATTCAGGATATACTTGGGGGTATTAAGTGGTATCTGTGCCCGAGCATGGGGGAGGGCTGTTGGACAGTAGCCCAATCAGCCCTGTGGCGCTATGGACGGGGACCTACACAATTGAGTGTATAAATGTTCAGACCATGACCAATATGTTACATTAACAAGAACCATGAATTTGCTACCCGGGTTGTGGGTTGAGGGGTTCACTTGTGTCCAATAGGCCAAGCAGGCGAGGACGGCGGGGGGTGGCCCCTCGGGTTGCCCATTGGGTAGATTTTTAGCCCAGGCTTGAGCCTTTGGACTGTCCGGCTGGATATTGGACTTCCTACAAGTAACCCTGGGCCTGCTTAGACAGCCAGTAAGCCAAACAGGCATCTGGCGGGTCGGCTGAACGACTAGGGGTCAAGGTCATGGTAACCGATGAATACAAGATATAAAGGAACTATTGGGTCCCTGTCAAAAGTGCTGTAAAATTGTAATAAAATGCAGCCGGTTTACTTCCAAAATGGTGTGTTATTTTATCTGTTATGAAGTACTGTGTATTACTCCTACATCCTGTCCCCTTTCCCCCATACTTATGGGACATCTCTCCGTCCTGTGGGACGGGACCGGAGCACTTTGTAAAAAGCATCCAAAAAATGTTTTTAAAAATGTGTCCTTCCTCTCTTTCTTGCGTGGGGCCCAGCAGACGGCCGTAACCCCGCCCACCTTGGCTCCGCCCCGCGCATCGCCCATCAGTCCTTTTCTCTACTCGTTCGGGACTGGACGTACTTGCATCCGCAGAAGATTTTATTCCCTTTTTTTCCTCTGTGGCTCTCGCTAGCGATCGTGTACTAGTCTGTCTATGTCGTTCAAACTAGACTTTCCAGATTGTTCATCGTGTCACTGACGCTTCGCAAGGGCGGATCCCCATCCTCTTTGTTTAGAGTGTTTGGGTCCGGATCACCGTTGGGACTCCTGTTTTTACTGCGACTCCCTTTCGGTCCGGGCACTTCAACGTCGGTTGGAGCGGTGGGAGGAGGTGTTCCGACGAACTCCTCCTTCACATTGTCAGGTGTTCATCGACGAAAAGAAGAAACGCCCGGTAAGTTCTTTACTTTTCAGAGAACCCCAGCCGGGGGATGCCTTTCCGGGTTCCTCCCGGGCCGGGAGGAAAGTTGATCGCTTTGTCACCGGGGATTGCCCTGAGGTGCCCATTGGGCCTAATAATTGTAACAGAGTTTTCTCCCAGGGTCTCCGTAAGGGGCCTGTGGATACCGGAGCACACTCCGAGGCCCCTCCTGTGGGGGCTGTTTGTAGACCCAGTTCTACTGAGCCGTGGGGTACCGGAGCTCGCTCAATTTGGCGGTTGGTATGTCGCAGAAACATTCCAGACCTCATAGTACCGGCTCTGCCGAGGTTCCTTATGTTAAGGCTAAAGTTAAGACCCCTGACCCATCGACGGGGACCCCTGCCTCACTTCCTCACATGCTGCAGTTCCCTTCAGGTGATGACAAAATGGCGCCCGTTCCCGCCACGACTGCGGCAGCCATTTTGGGTGCTACCCCTACAACTATGCCATCAGCCTCAGGTGTAGGGCTTTGTTCCGTGGGTGAACATAAAGTTCCTTGTGCGCATCCTTATCGGCCAGTTTATGATTGGAACGCTCGGATGCCCCTTTCGCACAATGTTTCGTTGCCTGCGGTGTTGGCACCTTTGGATTATGTGGATACGTCGGTGGAGGGGCCGGTGTGGCACCCTTCCCCGTTACGTCCCTGGAATTATCCTCCTCGTGAGAAGCATCCTCTGGTTCCAAAACAGTCCCAGGAGGACGCTTTTTTTGGCAAATTTCAAACGCTCATGCGTACCGACCCCATGAGGGAATATTTCAAAGGGCTTTTTGGGGAGATTTATCCGCCCGCGCCTCCGGCTCCACCCGTTCCCCCGGTGGTTCCGCCGGCACCTCCCTTGCCTACGGTGCCTTCCCCGACTCTTCCACCTTTGCCCCCATATTCCCCTGTGGACAAGGCAGCGCCCGACACGGCCCAGCAGGATCCTGACCTGTCAGATGACGCGCAAGGCGATCAGGACAACGAGGACCTGCCCCGCTCTATTAGAGCTTTTCACTGGATATGATGTGCTTCTTAGATGTTCCGGTGCCCGAGGCACCCGCTCCTCAGGAGGGCGTGCTTTCTGGGGTGTTCACCCTGTCTCCTTTGGAGTGTACCGGCCTGTTCTTGCAGAAGGACGTTCTGGCCGAGGTCCGTAGGGTTCGGGAAAAGCCACACTCTGGACTTTTCGTCAATAAGAAAATTGACGCGCGATACAGTCTACATTCTTCGGAAGAGGTGGCCCTGTCGTCTTGTCTGCCCCCCTCCTCCACAGTGGTGGCTGCGGCCACTTTGCAGTCCAGGCCTGCAGCATCATCTTCCACGATGGCTACTCAGGTTTTGGGAAAGGAGGATAAGCTCCTTGACTCACTTGGGAGAAAAATGTTCGCCAACTCGACCCTGCAGCTCAGGCAGACCAATGCTGAACTGGTGTTAGCGGGGGCTAATATGCAGATGTGGAAAGGTCTGTCGGAGTTTGAGGAGTTCATCCCAGTCGAGAAGCTGGAAGACTTTAAAGCGGGATTATCCGACGCCAGGGTCTTGGCCCAGGATCTCCTGGAGGCTGTGGTCCATCACGTAGACAGCTTGGCTCGGGGCCTTATGCTCAGGGTTGATACCTCATGACAGGCGTGGCTACATGCCACTAAATTCTCAAAAGAAGTGCAGAACGGAAGGTGTTGGACCTTCCGTTCAATGGTAAGGAGCTCTTTCATTCTACAACAGATGTAGAGCTCACCAAGACGAAGGATAGCACTCAGCCAGCTATCTGTCCTTGTTAAGACCTTTCAAAACCCAGAGACCATTGTCGCAAAGCCGACCCTCCTCTGGCTTTAGGGGCTTCGTAGACCGGAAATCTCGCAGAGTGGATACCCCTTCGGGGAATAACCGGCGTAGGCAACAACGGACTCGGTTTTTCTCCCGCTCCTCAGCCTCCTCCTCAGGTTCAGGTGGCAACACCACCGAAAAAACCTACAAAATGAGAGTTCTCCGCGCTTGCACGAGACCCCGGTGGGAGGACGCATTGGGTCTCATTGGGAGGCATGGCAGACCATCACCGAAGACAGATGGGTCTTGTCAGTCGCTCGGGCGGGCTTCCGCTTACCCCTACTCCCTACCCCACCCTTCAACCCTCCTTTTCAGCTGTCGGGCTCGCCCTCCCTCAAAGCCGAGGTTCAGAAACTTCTGGACCTCAGAGCTGTGGAACCTGTTCCCCTCGGGGAACCAATGGAGGGCTTCTACTCCCGGCTGTTTTCGGTACTCAAACCCAACCAGGCTGGTCTCCGTAACATCCTAGACCATTCCCAGTTCAATCTTTTCCTACCCCAAGAGAAATTCAAGATGATCACGCCCAGCCAGATATGCTCCTCCTTGCAGAGGGGCGATTGGCTCAGCGTGGTGGATCTTCAGGATGCGTACATGCATATTCTGATTTGGAATCCACACAGGAGATATCTCTGTTTCTCTTTGGGAGAGGAGCACTTCCAGTTTCGAGTGCTTCCTTTTGGCCTCAGCTCTGCTCTGCGTGCCTTCACGAAGATGATGTCGGTGATTGCGGCCTATCTTTGTCTGCAGGGTATCCATGTGTATCCGTATTTGGACGACTGGCTCTTACGCAGCCCTTGCCCGTTGTAAGCAGCGGGCAATCTTCAGTCTCTCCTTCAGCTCCTGTTCCATCTTGGGCTGTCGGTGAACTGGTGGAAATCTTCCATGACGGTCCCGCAGGACTTGATTTTCCTGGGTTTTCACTGGAACATGATCGACGGCAGAGTGTACCTGACCGGGGACAGAATGGCAGATCTGTTAGCCACGTGTCAGATGTTTGCGCAGTCGGAGAGCATGTCGGCCTGGTGATTCCAGATGCTTCTGGGCCTCATTGCCTCGGGCGTGTTGGCTCTTCCTCTTGCTCGTCTCAAGATGAGGCGGACCCAAACGGCTCCTCAGAGTTCTTGGCGTCAGGCTGGGGATCCGGACTCCAAGTTGATAGTGATTCCGGCTTCCATGAGAGTGGACCTGGAGTGGTGGTCATCTCTCAGCAACCTGTCGGTGGGTGCGGGGGTTTCAGGACCCAGCCCCTACGGTGATGATCACGACTGACTCCTCCCTCCTGGGGTGGGGTGCGACGTTAGATCCTCTTCAGGTCTTGGCTCTCTGGTCGCCTCAGGACAGGCTCTTCCACATAAATCATTTAGAGCTTCTGGTGATCTTCCTAGCGCTCAGATCTTTCAGACTGATCATAGCCAACAAGGTGGTCCGCATACGCATGGACAATGTGGTGTCGATGTATTACATCAACAAGCAAGGGGGAACCAAGTCTCCCCTCTCGTGGATCTGTCCATCCAGATTTGGGAGTGGGATGTGCTTCATGGTGTTTGGCTGCTTGCATTGCACATCCCGGACCAGCTGAATGTCACAAGAGGTGGACCTCTTCGCTACGGCGGTAAACAAGAAGCTTCCTCAGTATGCCTCCAGAGTGGGGCTGGGAGTCTCCTCTCTGGGGGATGCTGTCGAGATCCCATGGCACAACATGAGAGTGTACGCCTTCCCGCTTCTGCCTCTAGTTCATCGAGCAATTTGCAAGCTGAAGAACTTGGTGAACTGTTCCCTTCTACTCATAGCCCCGTGGTGGCCGGCCAGGTTTTGGTTCTCAGAACTTCAAAACCTGTCGGTGTTTCCGCCGATCAGGTTGCCAGTGACTCCCGATCTTCTTCACCAGGGGGAACAGCAGCTGTGGCACACCTCCCCACAATCGCTCAGCTTGGCGGCATGGTGCCTGAGTTCAAGTCTTTAGAACATCTTAACTTGTCTGTGGATAACATGCGTATTATCCAGGCAGCCAGGAAACCCTCGACTAGATCCCAATACAGAAGTAAATGGCTCCCAAGGGGGGCTACGATTGACACAGTGCTATCCTTCGTATCCTTCTTAGCAGAGTCGGGTGTTCATGTTCTGTCATGCAGAACTTACCTTTCAGCGGTCTCTGCTTACCTTTCTACGGACCAATGCTCTTACTCTCTGTGTAATCCAGTGGTTAAGAGGCATTTTGCAGGCTAGACACGCCTCTGCCCTCCAATTCGTAGTCCGCATCCGCCGTGGGATCTAAATGTAGTCCTGACGGCATTGTGCCATAAGCCTTTTGAACCAATGGCCACGGGGGACCTCAAGTACCTATCCTGGAAAGTGTCCTTTTTGGTCGCTGTTACGTCAGCGAGGTGGGTGAGTGAGCTCCAGGCCTTGTCGGTGGAGAACCCCTTTTTGGTCTTTCACAAGGATAAAGTAGTCCTAAGGACAAATCCTGCTTTCCTGCCGAAGGTAGTATCTGAGTTCCATCTGAATCAGTCGATCTCCCTGCCGGTCTTTTTTCCGAACCCTGTCTCAGAGGCAGAAAGGGTTCTGCATTGTCTCGATGTCAAGAGGGCTCTTAAGTTCTCTCTGGGCAGAACATCCGAATTTAGGAGTTCTTCTCAACTATTTGTGACTTTTGGTAACCCTCAAGGTACGCAGGCATCTAAGGCGACTATTTCCCGGTGGATCGCTGCCTACATTACCAAGTCTTTCACCGTCCAAGGGCGGAAGCCTCCTAGAGGTATTCATGCACACCTGTTGCGGGGCAAGGCAGCCGTGGTTGCTTTTCAGAAATATGTCCCCTGTGAGTCCATCGCCAGGGCAGCTACTTGGGCCTCCCCAGCTGCTTTTTGTAAGCATTACTGTCTTGACATGAGCTCAAGAGCTGATGCTCAGTTTGGTCAGGCTGTGCTGAAGAACCTTTTTCAGTAAGGGGTATTTTCATCGCCCCGTAGTTCCTGTTAGGAGTACTTGGGAATCTACCATAAGTATGGAGGAAAGGGGACGGGACGCAGGAGTATAACCAGGTTACTAACCGTAGTGACCACATTACTCCTAGTCCATAGTCCCCTTTTCTCCATACGCCCGCCCGCCGTCCCCTCTAATAAGGTTCCTCTGTTATTGCTAATAGGTCTCTGACCTGGCGATAGAAAAGGACTGATGGGCGATGCGCGGTGCGGAGCCAAGGTGGGTGGGGTTACGGCCGCGTGCCGGGCCCTGCGCAAGAAAGAGAGGAAGGACAAATGTTTAAAAAACATTTTTGGATGCTTTTTACAAAGTGCTCCGGTCCCGTCCCACAGGACGGAGAGATGTCCCATAAGTATGGAGGAAAGGGAACTATGGACTAGGAGTAAGGTGGTCACTACGGTAAGTAACCTGGTTAATGCTGTTGTTCAGAAGCGAGGGGCATACTACGAGTGCACCCCTATTCATAGAGCCTTTTCTCCCAGACGGAATATCTGACCATCCCTGCTACCAAGACTCCAGATGTTTCTTATACTGATGAAAGGATTGGCAGTTTGACCTGCGAGAATGCGGAAGGGAAGTCCCTCCAGGAGGGACATTGTCACACATGCACCCTGGCGCTGTTGTTTCTAAATTAATTGATGCTGTGCAACATGCTCTAGTCCCATCATTATTCCATCACAAGCCTGATGGAAAGAGGACTACTGACAGTCACACTGCGGAGACGGACGCAGAGTGAGGACACGAGTGAAAGCAGTCTGTGCAGTCCATGCGCTACCGGGTTGCGAGTCAGTGTTCCTGGACTCTCTTAGTTTGTCAACAAACTAGGTAATAGTCCGTATGTCCCTGTATGTGTCCCTCTAGTTTACTTTTTGTTCCCGGTACTGTTGTGCTGCTTTCTAAGCCTTTTGCCACAAGCTGTGTGAAAGCTTTCGCTTCACCCTCATAAACAGTGTATTCCTTTAAGACCATCTACAGTCCTTCTATATCCTCCTGTCCACGGGGTGACTCTAGTGGCTGTTTTACTTCCATAACCCATTTGTATTCGGAATACCCCATCAGAAATATCACAATCAGTGTACGCTCTCCACCGGACTTTGGAAAGCATAACCGTCGACGCCGGCCCGTGTCCTCCCCCTTTCTTGTACAGGTTGGGGAGAGATAAAAAGCGAGCGGTTGGTCGTGTGTACAGCTTTCCGGCCACTGTGCCCGGAAATATTCTTCAGGGTCAGCGAGTACTGTCTACCTTTGACCGCTGGACCTATCAAACCTCTTTCTGTAGAGCTTCTTGTTTAACCAAATACCAGCACGTAATAGTTGGGGACTGCGGGCTTAATAGCCTTTGACCCACGTGCTGAGACCTTGGTTCTAGGATCCAGAACCGTTAATCTGAAGCTCTTAGAAGAAAGCCTTACATGCAATATTAGCATACTATCTAGAGTACTGTTTGCGGCTCGCCTCAAATCTAGGCGCTGTTGCTCTGTATCCAGGAATCCTCTGCAAACCAAGAAAGAAGGAGAGACTCCAAAAATATCTTCGAATATAAATGTTGAAAATATATAACCTTCGGTGTGCTCCACAAGACATTGGCACTCCCGCACCAATCTTTAACTAAGCAACAGCAGCAAACTACAACAATGATCAAGTGGAGAAGGGCTCCTTTAAACGATTCAAGTCCGGGGGCAGCGTCTTTATTCCACCTCAAAGCATTTGTCCCTCAGACCTTCAACGCCCGACATGTTTGGGGTTGCCCGGAGATCTGGCATACGTAACGATTGAAGCGGGAGAATCCACCCCGCTTAATCACCCCCCCCATAGGTGATTTGTTCTCAGCTAACATGAACTACACCTTAATCATGACAACAATGAAGAACACCATTGGGAGCCTTTTTCCAATAAGGCCAGTGGGTCCTACTGATGCCGAACAGGGAACCTCTAATGAGGACCCCGTAATTCCACCTCAGTCTAGTCAACAAATAGCAATGGTTGCTCATTGACCTGCTTGATGAAGAATTATTGGAATTGGAAAATTGAGCCTTGATTGTATCATCCTATGAACTTAATGCCCTATCAACGACGTGGGAAAATGACCCCAGATTTCCCTGTGAAGTCTCCCCAGAGAACAAGAATTCCTTTGGCCAAAGCCAACCCATTGGAAGTCAAGAAATCAAACGAACTTGCTCCCACTACAATAATGGCTCTAAATTTTGTATTGAGCTCTTTGGTGAAAGTGTTTGAAAATCTAAAACTTGTACAGCAACAGTTAGGCACTCTTGTGGAAATCACTAAAGAACTGGAAATAAGCGAAATCACTATGGTTGCAATAAAAACAGCTCTCAATGAATAAGCGTCTGACATTCTAGGAGAACTACGCTCTTTATCTACAGATCAATCATCCAAAATGGACAAATTAACTGAACAGTGGGCAGGGGCCAAGGAACAGATCAGGTTACTTTCGGAGAGATTTGATTCCTTTCCCCAAATAGTATCTGGGGCCATTCCCCTGCCTCCAGAGAACATCAATCCGGTGGATGAGATGAATGACACCCCCCTGTCAGCCTCTGTAATAGAGGAGTTCTTACATCTAGCACAAGTGGCTCAATTGGAACCCCTTCGTAAAGACTCTGATGAGGCTCTGAATATAAATATTTCCCCAGCCTCAGAGCAAGAGGCTCAGGCGCATGAAAAGAAATCTAATGGTAAGACCGAAAGGTGGAAGAAAAAGCTGACCAAGGGTCCAACTCCATTTCCAATCTCAGCCGGGAACAAATCTGCCAAACCAAAACAGAAGAATCGCCCATTAGATACCAATCATTTCATTAGAAATCTGAAAGGGGCGCCCGAGCCAGACTGTGCCGCTGAGATGCCCAAAGTGTCAAATGCCGGGAAAGGAAAAAAGGGCAAAACCCATTTTTAAAAAATCAGGAACAACCCAGGGAAACGCTATCCGAGGAGGGGTGAAAGTAACAATTGCAGTGGTAATTCAAACTGATCCTAATATCCCCCAAGGAAAATGGCTCCCATCTTCTTGAAAGCGGCCCTAAAACCCAAACAGATGAAACCGATGTTGAAACTTGCCCCGATTTTTATTTTATTTATTTATTATTATTTTTTTTTTTAAGCCTGGTCAAAAATATGGGCCTGTTGGACTCGGTCGATTTAGCTCAAGCTGAACCGAAGGTCCTCCAAATAAGCCAATCAAGTGGAGTCGACCAGCAGTGCCTGGGAAATTCTGGAACTGTCCCCTTATTGCAACAGGGTACAGGGGCCCCAAGCAGTGGGCCTTGGACAAATGGCTCTAGCCCTCACTCCCGTCCGTTGTACCAGGCATCTGACCAGCGGCAACCAGGGTCTAAACCACCCGTACAGGGTTCAGGGTGGAAAGTCTTCTTGTCAAGGAAAACTCCAAATGAGAGCAGAAAACCACCCTTGAATCGCTCAACTATCTTAGCAGAAATGAAGTGCATTCCTCCTCTCAAATATTTCTCTTCCTCTGATATTGATCTGGTGAGCTTTCCCAATAACCTCAACATCAACACAGTCGAATTAGTGCTAAAGTCAAGACTGGGCCAAGAGACAATCTTGGGTGCAAAAGAGGCTTGGGATCAGAGGGGCTTGCTGGTCTCTAAAATATGCCCTCTGAGTCAAGATAGTCGATTGGAGAAAATCCCATGGTGCTGTTGTAGTTGTCCCTCTCTCCACAAACATGTGGGACTTGGTACCGGAGGTTATCTCCCAAGTTTCCCTTAAAATGGGCTTCTATCAACCAGTAATCTAGTAGGCTCCAAGGTAAGCCTACTATCATGGAACACTAGGGGATTTTCCTCCTTTACATCAGATCCCAGAAGACTTTTGATTGTTGGATTTGATTCTCTTTCAGGAAACGGGGCTAAACTCTGCTTTGGGAATTGATGGGTACACGACATTCCAACAGTTAGCTTTCCACTTGGGAGGGGGATGACCTGTGGGCGGTCTCTTTGTTGCCTGTAAAAATTAGGAGTTTAGCTTCTCTAAATTGCTATCCAAGGAGAAACAGGGCATCCTGATGGTGAGAGCTGGGATAACTGGCGACCAGTGTTGGATAGTGGTTAATTTGTACTGGAACCCCCAGGCCTCCAACCTACTTGTATTTTTGCAAGACTTGTCGGATTTTCTGGTTGAGATCTCATCCCTCTTTCCTTCAGACGAAATTGTAATAGCGGGAGATTTGAACTCCCAATGTCTATCGACCAAGGATAACATTTCCGGAAAAGCCAAAATCAGAACTGACCATGACAAAGTATCGCTAAACTTTGAGGGAATGGGATCTTTGGATGCTTAATGGTAATGTTGAGGGGGACCTTTCGAGTGCCCCTACTTGGAATAGGGGAGTGTCCTTCTCAACTTTAGACTACTTTTTTGTAAGCAGGCCCATCTTTGATAGACGTCTTAATTTGGAAATCGCTGAGGGAAACTGAGATGACCATGACATGCTGATAGTTACAGTGGGCAAGGTAGCTGTAGATTCTCAGCTATACTATACTTGTGATCTGTCTCTAGCCTCTGCTGGTAATTACCTGAGGAAATTCGATAGGGGGGGCGTTACCCTCACTGATAACTTGAGCGAACGTGTAAAACAACTGTCTGATTCTCAACTCTCTCTGTGTTGTGAGCCAGCCAGATTTCCCGCCTTTCTATGGGAGTCCCCAAATCACCCCTGTCCAAAATAACCATGTGGCACACAAATATTTTAATGATCCCCAAATTCAAGAACAAAAGAGGCTTAAAGATCAGCATAGAGCAAGACTAAAAAAGGGTTTTTTTTAAAGAAAAAGGTCCTTAAGGAACATTTTAGAGGTTTAAATAACAAGTATAGGAATTGGATTCGCTCACAAAGGCACCTAGTATACCAGCAAGATGGTGAAAAGATGAAGTGCATTATCCTCAAGAAACTCCAGAAACTTTTGGGCTTTAGTGGGCTCCATGAATAATCAATCAATCGATAATCAGGAAATAATCAGGAAACCATACTACAGGAACATGTGTGGATTAACCACTTCTCTGAGGTATATGGTCTGTCCGACACTCTGGTTCCTATGAAAGAAGTGAAGTGCAGTTGGTCCTTACCTTCCTCCTGTGATGAAATTGAAAACCTGATTAAGAAATCATCCACCACTAGAGCAGCGGGTCCGAATGGATTGAGTAATGCAATCTTAAAAATGAATCGAATCCTTTGGGCTAGGGTGTTAAAATCCCTCTTTAACAACGTCATGCTGTCAAGGGAAATACTGTAGTCCTGGAGATAGCCTGCCGTTATACCCATCTATAAAAAGGGGGACCACCTAGCAGCCTTGCGTTATCGTCCCATCTCCCTTTTAGATGCAGACAGCAACATTTTTGTGGGTCTAATATTGGGTGAGATGGAGAGCTCCGCCAAATCCAAAGCTATTATACCGAAACAACAAACTGGGTTTAGAAGGGGCCTATCAACATCTCTCAACTGGCTGGTCCTTACCTTCCTCAGCATGCAATCCCTCAAGAAGGGTGCTTCCCCCCCCTCTTTGGAGCCTGGATTGATCTGTGACAGGCGTTCAACACTATTAACAGAAATCTTCTTTGGAAGAAGTTGAACGCCTGGGGCGTCCCGTCCAATCTGCTGTCCATTCTGATTGAACTCCACCAAAACTCAACAATGTGATTCAGGATATCTAGATTGGGCTCCCTGTCGGCTTCAATTAAGATTGAAAGAGGAGTGCGCCAGGGTTGCCTGATTGCCCCCTTTCTCTTTATTCTTTTCATGTCTGACCTGAGTCTATTGCTGCAAGATAAAGGACTAATTACACTGACAATTGGGGACACCAAAACAAACTGGTTGACTTATGCTGATGACGTGGTGGTCTTAAACCACTCACCAGTCGGACTGCAACGCTTATTGTACGCTCTGGCGGACTATGCCAAATATAATGACCTAAAAATCAATGGAAAAAAAATCTATGGAACTCCACCAAAACTCAACAATGTGATTCAGGATATCTAGATTGGGCTCCCTGTCGGCTTCAATTAAGATTGAAAGAGGAGTGCGCCAGGGTTGCCTGATTGCCCCCTTTCCCTTTATTCTTTTCATGTCTGACCTGAGTCTATTGCTGCAAGATAAAGGACTAATTACACTGACAATTGGGGACACCAAAACAAACTGGTTGACTTATGCTGATGACGTGGTGGTCTTAAACCACTCACCAGTCGGACTGCAACGCTTATTGTACGCTCTGGCGGACTATGCCAAATATAATGACCTAAAAATCAATGGAAAAAAAATCTATGGTGTTGATCTTTAAACATCCAAAGAGGATCCTAAAATCATTCACTTGAGTCTTGGAGAAACGTCCAATTGACATAGTCTCCGAGGTTACCTATCTGGGGGCCGTCATTAAGGCCTTCCTGACCACAAGCCATCTTCTTGCAGCTATTGACCTTAAGGTCCTTACCCTGGGGTCCCAGATGAAAATAATTCATCTGAAATTTTGTACGTTCTCGATTCAACCCATGGTGAGGTTCTACATAGGTAAAGTGGTCCCGGTTATCCTTTTTGGCCTAGACTCAAATCCCCTAACCATCAATCTAGATTGGGACAAACGTGAGGCCAAGCTATGGAAAAGGATGTTGAATTTGCCAAATGGTTTACCTATTGTATGTTTAAGGTTTGAATTGGGGCTAATTTCTCTCAGAGCAATGATGGAGTGGAGATGGATATCTATGCTTAGGTTGATCCTAGTTCCACCGAAGGGGTCACTATATGAAGATGTGGCTCTGCTAATGCAAACAGATGTCAACACTTTCCTCAATAACCTAAGCTCAAAGTGTCAGGATATTTTGGCTAACTCAGACTTTTCAACAGATATCCTTGTCCAAAATCCAGGGAAAGTTAAAGCTTCCATGAAACGAATGGATTGTATTCGGACAATTGACAAAATGCGGTTGGCAAATATATCTGCTTCACATTCATGTACAGATAAACCTAGGTCATTTTTGCCCCGCTATCTAAATAAATCACCTGATCCTGCCACTCAATCAGACTTTCTAAGGTTTAGATTAAATCTGCTCCCCACGTTGGAAATCTTGTCCATAAGAAATAGAGAGGAATATCCAACTGCTATCTGTGACAAATGTGATGCAAAAGAAAATCTGTCGCTCTATCACCTATTATCAAAATGCTCCGGCACCTGGTCCTTGAGAGTGGCTAAACTCCAGAGATTTGTCCATGATGTAAAATGGCTGAACTCTGACATCTTTTGGCATAGACTAACATCAGGCAATGAAAGTTTTCTGACTTTTTAAGTTTTTGCCCTCTTAAAAGCCTTTAATTTGGGGGGCGGAGGAACAACTTCAGTGAACAACATTGTAATTGTGAAATGATGAACTTTTGGAATGTTCTTGTTTCTTTCTTCCATTTTGAGCGTCCCTTTTGTGTCGTTTTTATGCTCAGTACTGTTATGATTGTTTGGAGTGCTTTGTTTTTCATTTATTGTATTTTTTTATCTGTTTGGTATGAATTTTTGCAGTTTTTGTTTTAAGTATTAAAAGTCATTTATTGGTTACACTTTTTCTAATATGGCTATAATACTATAAATAAAAAAAATAAAAATATATCCTCAACCGCTATGGGTTCTGCAAGACTCGTACGAGCCTCCTCCTCCAGTACCCACATTTGGGTATCACCAACAAACTCACACAATTCTGCGTGGTCCACCCACCCCTCTCACTATCTAAGGATACATACAATTTGCCAAACGCCCCCAAAAAAAGACCCGGGTCAGCTACCAATCGCCCCTTATCATCTTTAATGGCTACAATATATCCAGAGTTCTGCATGCCTCTTAAGAGTGGCCAAATGTCGCCCAGGTCTACTTTCCTTCACATATTGGCGACCTCTGCATGGAAATGCCCAATACCGCACCTCCATATCTGCTTCCGCCTTGAATGAATGTAATGCTGACCTAATTGAAGCACCTACCGCGCCCTGGCTCTGATTAATCGTGTTTGCTTGCATTCAGCTCCCTCTCAAACACATCCATCCTACTTCTGATTGCCTGAAGCACTCCATATTCAAGGTCCATATACCGGCCCCACAAATCCACTTTAAATGCCCCCAAAACAGTACCAACTGACGAGACTGACTAGATTCATCCTGAAGAATTCCGTAATCATTGCTAGGACAGCCCCCATAACCACAACATCATGCAATGCCTGTGCCTTGAACGGCCAGACTGGCCGCTGCAAGGTCTCACCCTGCTAAGACCACTGCTAAACCACCGGACAAGACAACTAGCTACTGTTGCATGAACCAATGAAGTAGAGGCCAGGACATAGTCAATACGTGACCTTACATCGTGCACTAAAGAATAAAAAAGTGTACTCCATTGCTTCCGGATGCAGTGTGTGCCAGACTTCATGTAAGCCCAACTCAGACATACCATTCAATATTTCTCGTGCCTCCATGGAGTGTAGCTTTCCCCCATGCCCAGTTTTATCTAACACCGGGTCCAAAATCGTATTCAGGTCTCCAGCCAGAATCGACTGCGTGTGGCCGTACTGATGAAACTTCTCAAAAACGATACGATAAAAATCTGTATCATCCATGTTCGGGCCATAGATATTGATGAAAGTCAAGAGTTTATGCCCCAACACCCCAGATAAAATCACATAACGCCCAGTCGGGTCACTCTCCTTCAACAGCCTGAATCCAAAGGATCTATGTACAAGAAGAGACACCCCCCTGGAGAATCTGGAATAAGATTTATTGACCCTCCCATTCCCCCCCCTCCGATCTCGCAAATACAGAATTCAGTGCTCCCACCAGATGCTTTCCTGAAGCATCAGAACATTCGCCCAATGCCGCTCACAAAATGTCACCACTCTCTGAATCTTAGCTGGGCTATTCAAGCCTCGCACATTCCATAACAGAATCGTACAAGCAGGCTACCCCATTACATCATTTTGGCCCCACACTGTGACATTATCATAGAGGGTGTCATCTGAACAGAATACAAGCTTTCCGACCTCCTCATCTCATATCTCGTCCAATGTGTACCACTTTTAACCATGAAACCCAGAGACCCAACTCAACCCCCTGTCACATTCCAACTCCACTGCCCGCACCCCCACTGCCGCCCCTACCCAGCAGTGAAAATCCCAACCCACAACCCAACCGCACCCTAGACCAACAACGGTGAGAAACAGCCCAGGAACGCCAGGATTTAGGCTCCACCCACCCAACCCGTCCAACAGAGGAGGGCGGCTGGCGCACTCCTAACTAACAAACGCCAGGATTGATAAATTTGTTACATTCATACACTCTTCGTAACCTCCCAACCATGCACCACTGGCACTGCATGAGAAAAGGACTGGTAGAAAAACAGAACAGTTAGTTTAAACCTTATAAATCAGGATCCTTTTAGTCCCCTCTTCACGGCCTGATGATATCAGGCACTCCCCTGCAGCTGGTCAATGTTTGGGAAGAGACTCCAAGAAGGACAGCACCTCTGCCGGATGTGTAAAGAAATGCGTCTTGTTGTTGTGCACAACCCACAACTTGGAGGGATACAACACACATTTGCAGCCCCTGTTCGTGTAACTGGCGTTTCACTGCCACAAAGTTAACGTGGGCTCTCTGTACAGCGGGTGTGAAATCAGAGTAGATGAAAATCCTAGATGCCTGGTCGTGCACGTCTCCCAACTCTTTCTTTTCTTAAAATAACATCTCTAGCCCTACAATTAAGAAACTGGACAATGATATATGATATGATATGGCATTTCTAACGCGCCTATACACAAGTGTTTCAAGGCGCGACGAGGCAAAGGAAGGGAACAAAGGGAGGACAGACAACATCCTACTAGGCCAGGTGTCATTCAGACCACGCAAGTGCGTGGGAAGGGGGCGGGGACAGTGCAGTACATGGGAATAGATAACAAAGTAAGTAACGGCCATCATGTGGCAAGTGCATGGGTAAGTGCAGGCGTCAGGTGTCAAGGGCTGGTGGGGGATTGTAGGGATACAGAAACAGTCCCCAAGTGCAGGGGTTGCCGGGTGGGCAGTTCAGGTGTGTGGTGCTGGTGGTGGGAGGGACCAGGGTCCGGGATCAGAGGGTGTCCAGGTAGCAGGTTCAGTTCCAGTAACACCCGGGAGGTCAGCAGAGGAGAGGAGGAGAAAAAGCAGAGGCAAAGAAAAGGTTTTGAGGTGTTTCCGGAACCGGAGATGGTTCTCCTCAAGTTTAAGGGAAGCGGGGAGGCTATTCCAGAGTTAGGCCCCCGCCTAAGATGGAGATCTACCACCAACCTGTTGCTTAGAGAAGCGACTGACTCTGAGGGAGTTGGAGGCAGATGAGTGTAGAGCTCGAGAAGGAAGATATTTAGGGCGAGAGAGATGAAGGTATTGAGGCCCCAGACCCCAGAAGGCCTTGTGGACGATGCAGAGGGTTTTGAACTTAATCCTTGCAGCCACTGAAAGCCAGTGCAAAGATTTCAGTCCTGGAGAGATACGATCCCTGGGCTTGAGGCCAAGGACAAGTCTCGCAGTCCTGTATTCGATAAGTTGCAAAGGCCGGAGAGTAGAAGCAGACAGATTAAGAAAGAGGCTGTTGCAATAGTCCAGCCTAGAGAGAACCAGTGCTCTGGAGACAGTTAGCTTCTGGGGGGAAGGAGCGGAAAGGAAGAATACCTCTGAGGAGGTGCAGCTCGTAATGTGACTTCTTAGAGATGTCGGAGATGTGAGGGGAGAAGGAGAGTGTGGAGTCAAAGATGACCCCAAGGTTTTTTACTTTGCAGGTGGGAGCAGGAAGAGGGACAACAGAGGCCGGCCAGAGAGCTAGAGGAAAGGTGGGGGCAGGAATTCCGATGAGGAGAATCTGTCTTACTTGCATTAAGGCAGAGGTCATTGGCGGCACACCACTCCTGGATAGCAGACAGTCAGAGATGAGGGAAGGAGAGGAGGAAGCAGAGGGTAGCCTGAAAATGAGCTGGGTGTCATCCGCATAGCACTGAAACACTGAAAATTGGGGCAGAGACAATGACTCATCTGGGATTCCAACCCGGCTTCGGAACCTGCGGAGAAACACTGTACAACCTTTTGACCAGAAACTGCTGAGAGAGGGGCGGATCTGCCAGGACCTCTCTAATAAGAGTCTCGACACACTCCTCCATATTTTGTGGCGTCACGGATTCTGAAATCCCCACTATACGTACGTTCTTACATCAGGACCGTGCTTCTAAGTCCTCGTTCTTAGCCCTCACTCTGGCTACCTCCTGTTGCAAGGAGCTAACGGCCTGACACATTTTGAAGCTTGTGTCTTCCAGTGTCCAATCCTACATTGCGCCTCAGAGATCCTTCAACTCTCCTTCTAATTCCTCTGCTGCATCCGATCCACTTTATAGACCAGGTTGTCCAGCTTCCCAGTCTCTGACTCGAACCCTGACTTCATCTGTTCTAAAAGGACAGCCCTGTCCACGTGAGCCTGTGGGGCAGCACTGATCGAGGTCGATGACTCCGACTCATTAGCCGCACTCCCATTTCCGTCCCGAGGGGCAGAAACACTCGACAAAGCCCTGGATTTATTTTTACTGGACACTTCCGTACTCATGGAGGAGAGCTTCGCTTGTTTTCTGGCCCCCTTTACAATTGGCTTAGCCACCAGGTGACCACACCACCCAAAGTCTCTGGTCGTTTGACCAACCCACTTCAGAGTGATACCCAATATGTAGGGGAATCTGATGCGATCCCAGAGACAGAATAGTGGAGAAGACCTGAACAGGGCAATGGAATGATGGAAAGATATCCCTATGGAAAATAGCTCAGTGGGTCTCAAGGGAACACCAAAGGCAACCAACCCACCAGCTGCGGGCCTGCAGATAGCCCACAAGTTCACCTGGGCCTCCGAGATCAACACACAGTGAGTTCAGCCCTGCAACACCCAGCACAGTTATACAGGACTAGATCCTGACAGCCAATGCAGCGGGTAAAACCAAGCCTCCAAAATAACAGTTCCGCCCAGCCAGTGAGGTCCTGTGTCCTCCCCCACTGCACAACAATGGTAGCACAATCTATGGTCCACAGTTTAGGATTCCCCCACCAGGCGGGCCGAACACCTAATGGCAATTCCTGTCCCAAAGAAGCTCCAAATGGTTCCTGCACTAGGGGACTGACCCTGCTCCTGCAAATGCTGCAATACATAGCACCCACAGTAGCCGCTTTCTGTTCCTCAACCCTGTCGTACCAAAGAGGCTGATTATAAACAATCACTTGCCTCTCGTGAGCACCGTATGGCAGCCATTCTTCACAGCCCTTCGACATTGCGCCTCACGTCGCGCCAGACACTGTAGAGCCCAGCTGGTAGAAATTTACTTTGAATGGCACAGCGGCACCGCACCACCTCCAGCGCAGCATGCGCCCTCCAAGCTGCACAACCCCACCTCTGCACAACATGTCCCCAATGTACAAAGCCCTGTTTCGGGGCACACAGCACCCCTGTTGCCAATTCTCCACCCACGGAATAGTCATATGAGGGTTAAGGGTGCACATCAGCAAAAAGCAAATGGCCTGGCATCACTACAAGCTACTGCTCGCACTCCTTGTGCCGACTGTTGTAGCGTGTCTCGTGCAGACAGCACATAAAGTCGGATGCCAATTCCCAAGAGTATCCCAGGAAGCGCCGTGGCGGAGTCAGACACTGCACTCTGGTACATGAAGGGTACACTCCCAGCAGCATTTGGTACATGAAGGGTACACTCCCAGCAGCACTTGATCCTCCTCGCAGCACACCCCATGATGTGCCCTCAGCCCTTATCGGGCACAGAGAGGCTCAGCACGCTCAGTCAATGACCTCCATGCTGCGTGCCTGCGTGCAGCAACCACCACTGCTTCGTTTGGCCATAGCTGCCGCCACACACACTGGCGCCGCCACAGATTTTTCAGACCCTGCTCTGCAAAAACTGACGGGATTTCGTTCACAGGGACCCAACCATTCCCAAACTGCACCTAGTTACGCCGGCCACCCTCTGGTACTTCTTCCAAGGTGCATGGGGATTATGTTATTGATGGGCAGGCCGGACACCACCTCGTCCTACGGAGCTCAAGATGGAGCAGCCACCTTGATGAAGCGCCATCTAGCATCCCAATGGACTCCTGTTTCTCAGGTTTGTTTATTTTTTATATTCTGGTAGTTGTGTCTTTATCATCATAGTTGTTAGGGTTTTTCCTACTCTTCAGTGGGAACTACCCATTTTCTCATAAAAGGCTTTTAAAATTTCATCTTAGAGCATCTTTATTTTCAGTTTTTCAAGAGGGCACACGTCTCATTTTGCAGTATATTTTCCTATCCACTTTGGGCTACTTTATTCTGGACGTTCCTTTTCATTGGTGTGGGCATTCCTTCACAAAATGAAAACCATCAACAGTTTCTTCAAACCCTTGCAGTGGGCTAATGTGAACTGCCTCTTCTGTAATATCTATATATATACATATGTATCTATTTAAAACCGTTATGTATCACCTTCTCTGGGTTCTTTTTCATTCCTTTCCAATTCTGATCACTCTGATCCTTAACTTGATATTGTTAAGGGCATGATAATTGCTCTTTCAACAGCAGCAATGCCTCTGCAGTGGTGTGAGAATGCTTGGAGGTGACTTTACTCCGCTATATGATAGATTAGCAGTCGTTTTCCCCCCGATTATTAGTCTTGGAACTAAAGGATTGTTCCAGGGGTTTGTGAGGGGTCAGAAATGCGGGACGGACACAAAGATATAGGCCCTCATTACAACCCAGGCGTTAAGGGGTTAACAGCGCCATAAAAGGTGGCGGCGCCGTTAAACCCTTAACGCCTGATTACGAGGTCCCTTTGCGGGTGGCACTTTAACGCCTGCTTTTAGCAGGCATTAAAAAACCAACCCGCAAAGGGACCTAGGAGTAATTACGGCACCATAATTTACGGTGCCGTAATTAGCACCCTCCCCAGTCTCATTGAGCCCTATGGGGCAAAAATGGGAATGGGGAAGGGCCATGGCGGCATGGGGAATTACCGCCCCGCCAACCTCAGAATGGGGCGGTAATTCCCCATTCCGCCATGGTGGAGTCGGTAAGTTACCGGCATGGACCATGGTGCTATTAGCACCATGGTCCAACGCCTGGGTCGTAATGAGGGCCATAGTTTTCTAAATGTTTGCCATTTATTGAATGTAAAAAGGTGAGATAAACGCCTATCTTTCTCTATCCTAACAAGGATGTCCCTCCCTAGCAAACTAAAACTAAAGAAAGATGATGTAGTGTCCAAAAAGTCTCGGACCCTCACACTTCTACAACCAAGAAAAGTATAAAAGGAATATTTGGCTGTCTTCAGTTAACAAAACAGTAAAAGTTCAAATTCAGGAAGTACTCCTGGTGACCAGGGTGGACTCCTTTCTCCTAGATCAATTCAGAAATACCCTTGGAAAAGTTCTGATTCAATGAAGTTCTGTTCAGTTCAACACAACAATGTCTCGTCCCTCCACTGCGTCCTTCCACTTGGTAAAGTAAATGTCTCTTTCACAAACACTTGTTCAACAATCAAACTAATTGGTGTATTACACAATATCCTTCTTGGTAACAAACGTTCTGGGTCTTTAATTGAGGCCTCCATTTTGAAGCCCACGTCGTTGGCCATTATAATCGCCACTCCCCTTTTTTTGGTTTTGTATGAGGAGTTAAATACCTCCCCTGTCCCTCTGTCCCGGACGCCTGGTTCCTTCCCCCTCGCCCAGTATGTCTCTTGTAGGAAGAGCAGGTCCAGTTTGGCCCGTCTGAATTCCCTGTCAAGTAATGATCTCTTTGTGGGTGAGTTCATTCCTCTGACGTTGAGGGAGCCTATTTTCAGCACAGGTAGGCGGTCCGCCATCACATAATGTATGGCTGGTTCTAGGTAGTATCCCTGGTAAGCTCCCATGATCCATTTCACCTTGCCCCGCTACTGGGGCTTTACGTATGCTTGAAAACATCATACCCCTTTGTCCCCATCCCCCTCCACCTTCCTCCCCTGCCCCCCATTCCCCTGGGTGTAGCTTGAGCCCAACTGCCCCCCCCCCCTCCCCTCCAACCATACCCTTTATATCTTCTCCCTGTATTCCCCTACCCCCTTCCCCGGTGCCCAGCCAAAATGTCCGACCCTTCCTGTTGCTTGACTGGACCACCATTGTGCCAGCTTAGGCAGGGCCCCCCTTCAGAATCTCTCCCTTGTTGAGCCCCCTCATTCCCCCCCTCACCCCACCATAGAAGTTGCTTTTCAAACATTGTATTCTTGTGAAGGCTCCCCCGATACTTGCTGTTCACCGGGGAAGCACTCCATATCATTGCTCCGATCCCGAGTCTGCTCCCTCGGCCCAGGCGGGGCCCTCTATCACCAGTTGGAACCCCCCGGCCCATCTTCCTGGGGCAGTGGGGGGTGTTCAATTTCTTGAATTTTCTGTGCCCCTGAATTCGTCTTCTGTCCCTCGCATTTCCTTTCCCTCCCGGTACACCCACTGCTTCCCCAGTGGGCCGTCTCTGATTGTCGGAGGTGTACATGTATTCTTGAATCGCACCTTTGATGTCTTCTTCGGTGATGAGTCAGGATCTTTGGCCCATGTATTCAATGGAGAGGGAGAATGGGTACCCCCACTGGTACCGGACCGCCTTTTCCTGTAAACATTGGGTTAGGGGGCGGCACCGTCATCTGGCCAGCGTGAAGGCGGATAGGTCTTGATAGATCGATATTCTTGAATTGCTGTAAGTAATGTTATGTGCTCTCTTGGTTTCCTCCAGGATGTACATTTTTTCTGCATAGTAATGGAACCGCACAAGGATGGAGTGGGGTCCCCCCGCTCTGCCCCGTGCTCTTTGTGCCGTGTCTATCGTGGGTTCCGTTGTCGCCTCATTCCCAAACGGGAGGTGGATCACATCTCTCACCATTCGACATATACCCCCTCTCAGTTTCCCCTTCCACTTCCGGAATACCAAAGAATCAGAGGTTGTTCCTCCTTTCCCTGTTCTCAAAATCATCCATTTGCAGGACTCTTTCTTCGTCTTTCTTTTCCAGGGCCGATAGTCTGGTATCTATCTGTGCTACCAAAATAGTAGTCGGCGATTGATTGGTCTCCAGCTGGAGTAACCTATCTTCTACTTTGTCCACTCTTTTGTCCATCTGCTCCAGCTTTTGAGCTCTGTCCAAGCACATGTCCCTTATTTCTTGTGATACAGAGGCGAACCCCTTCTCCATGGCCGTGGCGTTGCCAGCCTGGTTGGAAGCCTGGTCCATCCCGCTTCCCAGGTCCCCTGCTGCACCTTGGAATCGGAATTCCTGAAGGGTATTCTTCCAGCTCATGCGGCTTCGTCATGTGCGTCCTTGGTATGTTAGGTGTGTGTTCGCCAGCTAGGTTCTTCCTGTTCTGCCGTGATGTATGTGTGATGGGGGGGGGAGGTGTCTCCTCACCCCTCTATTGGAGTGTCTCTCCTTCCGTTTACCCCACCTGTGGGGCTAGTGCTGGATATTGAATCTGTGCTGTTGTACCTCCTCTGGGCGGGCACACGCCCTGGGCATGGGCCCAGGGGCCACCACCCAGGAGGGTCAGGGACCCAAGGGCTTCTACCCCAGCCGGTTGCGCTGTTTTGGAGGGCTCTCGGGTCTTATCCCTGAGTGATCCCTGCAGTGTGAGTACTCTGGTCTGTTGTTGCATGGGTTATCCTGGACATGTGGGTCCACCTCTGCTGGGCTTTGCGGACTGTTGGTGAGCTTCTGGGTGCAACCCTTCCTGCGCGCGGTTGGGTCTTTTCCTAATGGTCTGGTTTGTGCTGTCGGTTTTGTATGGCAGGGCAATACCCGTCCCGGGCGCAGGCCCGGGGCCTCCACCCACGGTCGCTGGAGTCACCGGTCTGCCCCTCCTTAACCGTGACCACTGTTCGGTCCTGTTTCCCTGGACCCAATGGGGCCAGACTACTGGGATTCAGTCTCTTATGGTTGGTGTTGCTGTCTTTGTTGTTGGTCCCCCCGGGCCTCGGGCAGGAGGGGCTACGATTGCCCGCACTCCCTTTAGTTTGGAGTGCCTTGACGTCTGCCTCTACCCAAGGCGGGCACATGCCCCACGGGCGATACGTGGGGTCCTCTCACCTTGTTCGGTTCTATTGTAGTTCCTGTTTCCTTTCTTGTGCTCCAGAGGGGATGATCTATTCGCTGTGATGCATATGGGAGTGGTTGGCTGTTTACTCCCCCTGCTTTGGGGATGTGTTGGGCGTTTGCGTTCCCCCGGATCAGGGCCACCACCCCTGTTCCTCTGAGCTTGCCTTTATTTGGCAGTCACGGGTCGCTCCGCTGCTAAGGGGGTCAACTCAGAGGGGTCAGACCCTCGGCCTTAGTTTGGGGAGCTCCTCCCAGATTTTAAAGAGTTCGGCCGAGTTGTTACATGCCGCAGAGACGACGGCTTGGATGTGAGCTCTCTTCTTGGTGTGGACAGAGAGCCATAATTGCCTTTGGAGCAGGTGACAGGCCAGTTTGTCAGAGTGTGTACCAGAAGCACGCCACTTCCACTCAGCCACCCTGCACTTGGGTTTCAGGGTGACGAGGTCTGAGTCGTACCAGGAGTTGCACTTGGCTTTGGGCTTCAAGCGGATCCTCATGACAGGGGCAAGAACATTGAGAGTATCAGATATAGCAGAATGGAGCATGGAAAGGGCTGTGTCAGGGTGGGAGTCAGCCAATGGGGGGCAGGGGGAGAGAAAGTGGCAGTGAAAGCCTCAACTGACACGCGCTTCATGTGTCGGATGACCGGGAATGTGGGTGGCAGTGCTGGAGTTGGCTTGGCTTGAGGGGAAGAGAGAGTGAGATGAGAGAAAAGGAGAAATTGATCACTCCAGGAGAGGGGAGTGGTGAGTGGGATAGAAAGGGGAAGGTCTGAAGAGATCAAAGTGTTCCCGGCATAGTGAGTAGGGCCAGAGGGGAGAATAGAGAGTGGGAGAGACTCGCAGAGGTCGCGAAAGAGTCCAGAGGAAGGACAGGGATCATCCAGGTGAATATTAAAGTCTTCAAGAAGGAGGAGTTGAGGGGACGAGACCAAGAGGGATTAGGAGAGGTCTGCCCACTCATAGAGGAAGGAGATCTGACCAGGTAGCCGATAGATGGTAGCCACAGTAAGGGAATGGCTAGGAGAGAGAGGGAGAGCCTGCAGACGAGGCATTCGAAAGAAGAGTAGGCCTGCGTAGGAATGACCGAGGCATGAATCCACTCAGGGAAGATACAGGCTACACCCCCTCCGAACGGTTGGACCTGGGCGCGGAGAGGATCTTGTAGCCATCAGGAAGGAGAGTGTCAAAGCTTGTGACAGAGCTGGCCGTGAACCATGTCTCGATGAGACCGAGGACATCAAGGTAAAGTTCCTCCAGGTGGTGGCAGATGTCAGAGGAGTGTTTGACAGCAGAGCGAGAGTTAAGAGTGGCAATATGGAGAAGGTTGCCATCCTTGAATGACTTCCGGGGAGGGGTACCTGTCAGAGGTATGCCCTGCGGAGGTGTAGACGAGGCCCGAGGAGGGGGCAGAAGAGGAAGGAGGCAAGGGCAAGGTAGCCAAGGAGGAGACAGCAGGGGGAGGCAAGGAAGCCGTGGTGGGATGAGAGGCGACAGCAGGGGAAGGAAGGAAATTGATGAGGCGCGGGAAGCGTCTATCAAAGAGGAGGAGATTGGCACGAGGGCCTAGGACCAAGACAGTACCATTCAAGTAAACATTAATGATGACCTTAGAGGAGTGGAAGGAGGCCAGAAGGGCCTCCCACCGGGTGCCACCATTAATGGGAGAGGAAGAGAGAGGAGAAAGCACAGAGACCATATAAGGAGTCCATAGGTCTGGCGAGGAAACGACAAAGAGGATGTCAGTGAGGGTTTGCCTAGAGGAGGCACTGGTACAGGTGTCAGCGATAGGGAGGCCTGTGTTGCAGACCAGGATATCCTTTTTAATCTTCTTCCTACCAGATTTAGTGAGGAGAGCAGGATAGTTGATAGAGAAGCAGTTAGAAACGATAGAAGAGACAGAGAGCACCATAGAGTAGGTGGGGATAGGTGAGAAGGGAGGTAGGGGCGGATAGAGAAATAGGGAAGGACGCAGGGAGGTGCGCAAGCAGACGAGACAGGGAGAGATGGGACAAGAGTGGACAATTGGACAAGATGACAGGCGCTCAGACAATGGCAGTTGGTATGCTAGATGAAGCTTTGCTAAGAAGTAAAACCAAAGGATGGCACTACTAACACAGTGTCGTTTAGATATCACATCTAAGTCTGAGAGTCCTGTATGCTGGGAAAAAAAGGCCTTGGATTCACAATGCAATCTTAAATACTTTCACAGTGCAATTATTTGAACACACATAGAGAGACACATCTAAGCCCAAGAGTCCTGAATAAGGGGAAAAAGGCCTAGGATTCACAGTGCAATTTTAAAATACTATCACAATGAACATTTTTCCTTGGCAAGGTTGTCGGGGAAGAGTGCAGGCTCTCACTCAGGTGATACTGTGAAAGCATTCCTTGGCACAGCTTACATATGGATATAGCTTGTGTCAGGGAAGTGTCATGGGAATTCCAAGCCCTATATGGGCCCACATTGGTTCCTGCTCTTCTTTTATTGCATTCATTTGCTTGAACAGTCCATAATACAGGACTCCCTGATGCATAGGTAATGTACTTGCTGCCATTGCAATCTTTTTCTTCTCTATAGGACGCACTCCAATGCTCACCTTCTTCCCTCTTCCATTCATGGTAGAAGCTCAGGTTCTATTACTGCAAGTGGTCTGGAACTGCTTATAATTTTAAAAAAAATACATAAAATGTTGAGTCTACATGCCATGTCTAATGCGTGAACACCTTTGATTTGCCATGTCTGCTGACCCCAAGTAGACCACAGAGGGACAGTTTCCCGCCATGCTGGTTAAACAATTGAATCTGCAACATACATGTGCTGTGCACCATTTGGCTCTGGAGGGAAACATGCAATCTCCTGCTTGGTATGGTCTCAGTGAAATATATGGGAACTGGGCTTGGAATTCAGGACTATCAGTTTGGAAAGCCACTGCACATTTAATAAACTTAAAAGTTTATTTGGGCCACACAATGGGTTCACGTTTGAGAAGTAAAAAGGCATTTTAATATCACACATAACACACATGGGACCCCATCTCAAGGAGATCCTAGATATCATCAAAAGCATCAAACAATGCATTTTGCTCAAATGTCTGGAGCCTAGTTCTTAACAGTTCTCTATATGTTCTGGACACAGGATTACTGGGTACAAACAGTCTGGATTCATGAATCACAGAAAAAGTGTGAACTTGCAGCTGCTTGGCTTGGCCATTAAACGTCTTGAATGATGGCATCCACAAATGACCCATGGTTAGCAGAAACAATTGTATTGAGGCTGGAGTTAATGGCTCTTGGAGCTCTTTTCTTGAACATGTGTGAAGAACTTAAAGGCTTTAGAATAGCCTTGCTTGCAGATGGAGTGGAAACCTTGCTCATAAAATGCCCCAAAGTCAGTGAGATGAGAAACGCAGTGAGGCTCAGCCACAGTAGAAGGAAGTATACTGCCAGCATTATATAACACCATTTCAGAAAGCCTGTCCAAAAGAATTATTTAATTCCGTTAGCAACCAGAAAGGCTTTCTGTTTCCAAATTGGTAGACCTGCAGTACTTCCCTGAATTGTGGAGGTGTAGTCAAGAGTGGCATATTCTTCCTCATCTTGCACACCAATCATCATCATTTGTCGGCTCTCCATCTCGTCTGCTTCTTCGGAAATGGAAGATGATGATTGCATGGAAACATTGCGGTAACCATCTGGAGCGGGTTTCAGGTGATCGACAGAAAGTTGTCTTGTGCCTCTCATGGGTGGTATTGCAGGCAGGACAGCAGTTCTGGAACCTTTCAATCTGATTACTTGTACTGCCGGTCTGTAGGACGGGCCAAACAGAACAGTCTTATCATGGACCTTCTCCAGGATCCAATCTCCTGCTTTGAGAGTGGTCTCAGGACTGGCCTCAGCAGCTTCCACCTCAAGGGATTCCCTCAGCAGCGTTGTCGCCAACAGTTGCTCTTGCCTAGAGAAGGGGGCTGGGGAGTGTGTGCAGATCAGGCATAAACCTATTTCTCCCAAACAAGAGTTCAGATGGAGTCTTACTGTTGCATAGAGACTGGTGTGGTACATTATTTAAACTTCTGCTAACTAGATACACGTGGTCTAGCCAGTTAACCCACATCGAAAGGATGCATTTAGTCAGTCACAACATTGAGTCGTTTGCCCTTCCTGTAAGCCCATTTCACCTCTGGATGATGATGATGATGATACAGGTTTAGAAAAGTGCAGCTCTTATCCCCAAGCCTCTAATGCCATTCTCGGGGCCCTCCCTGTGAAAGCTGGACCATTATCGGCTTGGAATGTTTGAGTTGCTGCATGGCTACTACACCCCGAAGTGCCTGTATGATTGATTTGCAGTCTGCTCTCTTTTGAGGAATCATCCAGGTGAACCTAGTGCAAGAATCCACTATTACTAGAATATATTTGTACTTATTTATTGCTGATAGTCGGCCTATATGATCCAGATATTGAATCTCAAAAGGCGAGGTTGCCTTTCTCAAAGGAGCCTCTTTTGGTTTTTTGCTGTGGTTCACAGTTGTCTTCAGACATGTGTCACAGTTAGCTATGTATATTTCAACCTGTTGCCTTAATCGTGGCCACCAATACTTGTCAAGGAGCAGCTGTGCTGTGGCAGTAACCCCAAAATGGGTGGATGCAAGTCCAGCATGTGTGGCTGCTATTAGCTTTTCCATGTCTCCTCTATTAGGGATTCATCTTTGAATAGGATCCCCTCTTTCCATAGGAAGTGTGACTACTGCTTTATTATTCTCAATGTCATAAACATAATTACTTGGGAAACTTTTGGCCTGGGTATAATACCCAAAAAAGCTTATTTTATTTCCTCATCCATTGCAGTTGCTGAGTGAGTTCTGGCTGCTATCTTTTTTCTCACTGTGTGCTCTTTGGCATATTTATCTGCTAATACATTGCTAATACTATGAATGTGCCCTTTAGTATGTGATCATATGTGCTGTGCTCATATGTACATCAACCATAGCAAAGGTTAAGTCTGTTTAAGGTCCCACACATGTTTCCAGAGTTGCCTGGAAGCAATAGTTTTATGCCTAATGTCTCTAAAGTCATTTTGAATCCAAGTATGCAAATCAATGTTATAAGCCCTGACAATGGGCCTCATTACGAGTTTGGAGGTAGCCATGGTGCTATTAGCGCCATGGCTGCCTCCAAAATCGTGTCCGAGTCCGGGTTCTGTGAATGAGGAATTACCGGGTCATTCCAACCTTGGAGTACCCAGTATTTCCTCATTCACAAAACTAATCCCCATTCCCATTTGAGCCCCCATAGGGCTCAATGGGAATGGGGATGGAGCTAATAACGGGCCCGTTAACAACGGGCCCGTTATTAGCTCCTTGGTCCCCTTGCTGGACCCGCTAAGGACGTCTGGTCTGACTAGACGTTCTGTGCGGGTCGCACAAGGGAACCTCATAATAGGGAGGAATGGGTTTACCGGCACCGGCACCATTACCGGTGCCGGTAAACCCATTCATCCAACCTCGTAATGAGGCCCAATGTAATCTGAATCCGAGACTACTAGTATGCAATTCAGCAGTCTGGGCAGACATGTCTCTCAGATGCTTTGTTGCAATATCAGTATTTATAAATGCTTCTTTGTGTGTAAAATGTCCTACCACTGCTGCACATGCAGCTGCATATTTGGAATGTGTTAAACCAGCTGGTATGGCAGAGTCATCACAGTAGATAATTTGGGAAAAAACAAACAATGGTATGTCAGACAGTGAGGTGTCTGGTTCTGTATCTATTGTCCAAGTCAACCCACTCATTCTTTGCAATTCTGCTTTATAATGATGCTTTACATCTGTAGCATGTTGAGACGCTGACCATTGAATCCATCTAGTATGTAATGCCTTTGCATTGGGAACGCTAGCTTTTATGGTCGCCTCAAATTGAGCTAAAGGTGTAGTTATGTGTATAGTTCTATTCGCCGTCAACGGCCTTTCTTTCTGAATGATCATCTGAACTGAAGAGAGAATCTTTTCCTCTATGTAAATCTTAATTCGGGTGTGGAATATACATGTGATTTATATGCAATTGGTTTAGCCTCCCCTAGATTACAAACGGTGTTTGTGAAAGCATCATCTCCCACCAACAGGTTTATTTCTAAATCTTTTTCAGTGTTTCTGTCTTGCAAAGGACCAGTTTGAGTCATTAACGAGTACACATGGTGCAGAATGTGAGTGTGTTCTGGCAGCCAATGAGCTGCTTTGAAATTTGGTTTTATCAAAGCATACAATGGTTTCACTAGCTCGGCAAAATTAGACACAAGATCTGCCAAAAATTCAAAAGCCCTAGAATGGCTTGCATTTGTTGGAGCTTGTTAGGCGGTCATTTCCTGGCACATTTATTTAGAAAATCTGCTGACAAGCCTCTACCCACATCTGTAAGAGTGAACCCTAAGAAGGTAACCTCACAATGAGCTATTCTTGATTTCTTGAAGTTAATCGGGTACCCGTTTTGCACCCAGTGTGTGAATGACTGTCTGCCTGTTGCAAGTATTCATTGAGATTCTCATGGGTGATGTAAATGTCATCTACATATTACCAACAATTAGGAATGTCTTCCAGCAAACTCTGTATTCTACTTGAGATTGTGTTAGGTGAATTTTTATACCCCTGCATTATTCTAGTGAATTGGAAATGCTTTCCCTTAAAAGTGAATGCAGTGTATTTCTAGCTTTCTACATTTAAAGGTTGTGTGATAACTTGAGCCAGTCGAGGACCGCGGTTCTGCAATGGATAGGAATATTGATTTCCTGATGGGCCATCTTCTTTACCCACCTAACCTCTTTTAATTTAAAAAGCCTTTTAGAATAGAATATTTTTGCCTGGTCCGTTTATCGTGACTGGAGCATAAAGTTATTATTAGCAATGCTACGGTCATCTCTAGGAAGTCCCATCTGGGGTTCCACTTGTCTTGATTTCCTATCGTTAGGCGTGACCATGAGCCTCTTATCTTCACCTCGTGTGATGCTGTGAAAACAGACCCCTGGTCATCAATCACTCATGTCAAAACTCACTCTAGGTTGTGTCTCAGCGCTAAAAGACCGGCATGCCCAGGTTCATGTGCACATCAACATGATTAAACATATACAGCCAGGAATTGTAAATTTCTTGGACTCAAAGAGATACCGCTCTGACGCGGTGCTCTGAATTATACACTTGACACAGGACTTATCATGTTTATGCATTTAATATGACCCCCTATCTTCTGAGGGTTCTTATTCTCTATAACAAGCTAAAGTAAAAGCAGAAAAGCAGATATAACATAGCATCATACCTATGAACAGGATTGCCTTGTGGGAAAAGCGCATTTTTGAATGTTTAAGTAATAGAACACGTGGTGGTTTTAGTTTAAACGCATGGGTAACCTAGATCTTTCATTAATCTATGCTCCACTATACACCATTAGTCTCCATGCACACAACAAACCTCCACACACAGGGTAGATAGCTGTGTTGCACGGGGAGGTGGATGATACTATTATTCTATGGCTAAGTAGTGCATTGATGGTGTCGTTAATTCCCTCCTCTGTCTCCCTAGAAAGTGGGTATTGTTTCACTCGGTAGTACTGCTCCTGGTTTCAGTGTAATGTGTACTGGGGTCCCTCCCTGTAGGAGCTCTACGTCATGGGGGTTTGTCATCCATAGTTTCTTGGGTACCTGCTCCCAATCTGCCTCAACATATTGGGGTGGAGCCATAAGGGCCAAACTTTTCTCTACTGCACCATTATCTCTCAGGGTATACATATTGATAGCACCGTTTCTCCATCATCTGGCCTGTCTTTGAACAATTTTGCGTCAGTCACCTCCGTCAGAGTTACAGTGGTGTCATTGCAAAGTACTGTGCGCCTCTCGCACCCGTGTTGGTTTGTCCCTATTACAACACTACTTTTTGCTTGTAAGTCTAGGGGCAATATTGTACCTGCCGCCATTTCAGGGGACACATCAGGATGTAAAATACCCTTTACCAACACCCTTTAACAATCTGAGACACGGACTCCGCAAGCACTGTGATTCCATACACAAACATGTTCGGATTGCATGAATAATCAACATTGCTCCAATGGTGCACATCCCTGGCGTTGCGCAAGCTTTGCCACTGTTTGTGAATGATATCGTCATGTTGAGCTTGCTGAGCAGATCCCTGCCCAGAAAGTTCACTGGTAAACTTTCTGAATATAGTAGGGGGGCCTGCACCACCTTCACCCTCCCTATTTTGATGTCAACCTCCTTAATGTATGGCACCGTGAAGACAGCCCCAGGAAAACCCTGCGTGTCAATAGTGTGGCCCGATAGCGGGAAGTCTCCATCACTGATGCATGATTTTGTGGCACACGTGTCGAAATAATGAAGTGTTTGTTTACTATCTCTGCGCCCACCAAGGGTCACTCATCAGGGTGAACTGTCATAGATAGGACTGGGCACGCAAGCCCTCTCTGTGGGCTATCCTAGTCTGGGTACTTGTTCAAACCGGGGAACATGAAAGGATTGTTTCCAATCACGCTCACCCCTCTGTATGGCACTATGGTGCCATTGGGCACTTTGTTGCGTGTGTGCATGTTTCCATTTCCGTGCTGGGTCACCATTTGTTGTGGTTACTGCTGCTGTGTGTACTGTTGTTGTGGTTGCTGTTGCTGAGGGCATGCTCCTGGGGCTTGGGAGGGGAGCGGTATGTGCGCTAGGTCTATTTCATAAGGTATGGAGGTCATTCTTAGTGTTACCATCTGTTGTGCATTCTGTAGTGGTGGGTGATAATTATTATACATATTATATCCGAGCCCTGGCCTGGTACTACAGCCTCTTGAAAAATGTCCCCACTTTACGCAGTTCCAACACTGCGAAGAACCCATACCCTCCCCTCTTGGTCCCATACCGCTGAAGCCCCTCTTCCCCCCCGAAATCCACCCCTTCCACGCTCTGACCACCTTGTTGCCACTCCTGGGTGGGGCACTGCTGGCCACCTCCCCACTGCCCTTGTCCTCCTTCTGGCCAAAACACTGCTATTCAGACATATTGTGGGTATTGACACTGCCCCTTCTATAGCTATCTTAGCCAGTTTCCTCTGTACCAATGTTCCCTCATTTGTCTGCAACTGCTGTGCCATCTCCCTCTCCTGTTTTTTATTCGTTTGCAGTGGTGTATTATTATACTCTGTATTTCTGCCCACCCTTTCACTTCAATGCCCACAATCTTGTCTAGGGCCTTCTGCATCTCTTTGGTAATCCCCTTTTTATAACGAAATAGAAAAGAGGAACTGATCGGTCCCACTGGTCCCCCATCTCCGGCACTCTCCACATCTCCTGAACCTTAATAATGAACTGTGCAGGGTTTTCGTCATCGCCCATAGTGTCTTGCATAATCAACTGCAAGTCTGGGGTGTGTGAAAAACTAATGGTGGCAACAAGTAAAACAGACACAAGTGATCACAGTTCAAGGGTGTATATTGAACAATGAATGCTGTAAGCTGGTTGGACAAACACCTTTGCTAATCCTAAATCTAAGATGGGAGCAAGCGTCTGTGATGCTGGAAATGCATTGGAGGGACAGGGCTTCCCTGTCCTTGTCCTGTAGTCCTTTTTCATTTGTGTTCTGTATTGTTTTCTGCCCAGGAGTTTATGTGGGACTCCTGGCAGTGCAGCTCTTCCTGTTTTACGTTTGGTGTACAGACCCATGGGATATCCGTATGGTACCCATGGGTGGGGGTGCAACCCTGTGCCCATAGTGTATATTTTTGGGCACCTGTGTGTGGCCCACAGAGCAGGGTATGGGCTGGTGTCAGCTCCATGCTGAATTTGACAGGTGCTCTGAGTATCCTCCATTTTGGGATAGCCAGGCCCTGCCATTGGAATCAGTTGATTCCTGATAGAAAACAAGATGGCCCCTGTGGCCTCTTGCTTTCTATTGCCTGTTACCTTGTTTCCCAAAGTCCTGTGAAGCACTGACTCTGTCCCTTCCCCCTGACTGGCTGTTGGGTGGAAGTTCCATATATGGTATTGTTGTGAAGCCCAGGCCAGACTGGCTGGAGCCTTCCCAGTGACTGTATATTGTGGGTACACCCTGTGGGTGGGAACTGGTTGAATGGAGTGTGTGACCAATATGCACTTCTTGTTGTGGCTGTCTGGTTTCTGGTGTTTGACACAATGACTAAGACAGCCCTGTCGAAAACTGTTATGAATGCAGTGTGTAGTGTTGAATGGCTGGGTACTTGTCCCAATACACATTCCTTGTTGTGAGTGTCTGAGAGGGAGGAGTATGGCCTGAATGCAATGTATACCTGATTGGCTGACTGACTGCATGAATGCCCTTCTGTATGATTGGCTGCTGAGTGTGACCCAGCATTGTGGATGAGAGACAGAATAGTATATCTGGGGCCCTCTCACCACTGGGAATTGTTCAGAAGTTGAGTTGACACTTGAAGAGTAACTGGAGCTGCTTATCCTCGACGCCCAGCTGGAAGAAGAAGAACTGCTGCTGCATTTGCTTCGACCCGATCCAAAAGCTGTCGAGTTCATCGAGAACTGATCCGAGAGAGGACCTAGCTAGGCGCCCTCTTCCCGTGCTGCGAGGGACCATCGAGCACCGCTATCCTTCACCAAAGCTCTCTGGAAGTTAGACCCTCGAAAGGCTGCCGACCGGAGACGGGGACCGCCGAGGAGAACGAAGTGAAGCACCCGGACATCGACGCCGTCGACGTCCATTGCCATTGACCAGGGTTCGGAGTATCGCCGTAACTGCTGGAGGCACGTCAAAGCCGAGTTGTCCAGAAGAGGGGACCGCTTGACGCTGTGCCACCGACGACCGGAGCTGCCTGCTCCTTTGACTAAGACTGTTGAATCGAAGGACTCCCTTGTCCGCACCGACGACCGCTTTATCCCGCCGGAGAAAGTCGAGGATGCTGACACGCCGAGGAGAATCTGCAGGCGGCTTTCCCGCCACCCAAAGACCACAAAGACTTCGACGACTCCACGCCCTTGTCGGGCAACAGTTCTTCAGAAACTCTTTGCAGTCCTGAACTATCAAACGCTGAGGTGCCCGCACACCTCATCCTCTCAGGACGTTGTCGACGAGCACCACCTGGATCGACACTGTGGTCTCGGCACCCTTGAACTTTTCATCAACGCTGTCGGCGTCAAGTTCACCTTCTTTGACGCCTCTCGACGATCCGTGGCTCCTGCTTTAAAGGGAGTCACTCAAGAAGGACCCATCAACGCCTCTTCGAAGAACTCTGCTCCACCAGGTACATTGGGGGGGGTAAAAACATTATAGAAGGAAATTAAACTTATAGAGCAATATATGGACTGGGCTTGTAATATATCTTTATTTTACAGGTTGCCCAGGTGAGGGGATCTCCACACAGAACTGTGTCTAGTGGTAGGGGCCAGTATTCTGCCAGATGTTCTAACCAACTGCTTTCCTCCTATGCCTATTGTTTGTTGCCTTTATTAAGTGATCTGTGTGACATTTAACCAGAGTATGGTTGATGCACTTTAATGAGATCTGATAATAATTGTGGTAACACTTTAGAACTGTACATATTTACCATTGTTGATTTTCTGAGCACATAGTGAGTTATTGTGATAGTGTACATAACCTTGAATATTAATTATATAAAGACTGTGTTTTAACTAATACAGTGTGTGGACATTCCTTTGCGAGGGCTTGGGGACTACACTGTACATAAGAACCAGCCTGCATCACCTCCTGAGAAGCTAGGCCTTGATTGCTTGTCCATTGCTACCGTAATGGAGAATCTTGGCTGGGGTCCTCTGTGCCTCTCCACTACCATATAGAGAGCAGAAGTACAGACCCCTCCTCCAGTCTTTACAGCGTCAACCATCAAATGAAAAATAAGGTAGTCCTAGTGGCGTTGTGTCAAATAAAAACGCCTAAACTAAGAAACCTATTGCCAAACCTTACAACTAATACCAAAAGGGGTGTCGGATATTTTTCATGAAAAGAAAGAAGTGTTCTTAAACAATATCGGCTTCATCACGAGTTGGGCGGTATCCCGAGTGGGATACCGGCCACCTGTATTTGCATTAACGGCCAACCCTCTGGCTATATTACCGCTGGATCACAGCTTGGCCAGTAACTGGTATTCCCCATTCCCGCGCTATTACCGTCTGGTAATTAAACTGAAAATCAGCATTTTTGCGGCGCATTTACCCCCAGCTTAGAGTTGGAGGTAAATGCTGCCAGCCCGAGATTGTGCAGTCCCTTAAATGCGGCGGTAATAGCGTTACCGCCGCATTCAAGGGCTACCGTCCAACTCGTGATGAGGCCCTATGTCAGGATGCGGTGAGCATGGGGAAAGGTAGGATTTTTGAGCACAGCACACCCTTGAGCTTTCCCAGCACAAGTCGACAGTTCTGTTCCAATCTATCTGGGTAGCCAAGTCTCGTTTCTCTGGAAAGTCTCTTGTCTTCGAGTGCCTGACGTCTTCAAATATCCAAAAAGTTCTGTTAACAAAAATAGGATTCAGTTTCCACAGTTCACATTGGGTGATGATTTTACCCTGGGTCCCCCTCTTCCTGGCGCTGACCCTTCAACAGTCCTTATCGATATCAAGGCCTTCGGTAGCTGAGTCTCCTGCTTCCGAGGAGACCCAAAATGGGCCCAAAAAAACTATTAACTCACACCAAGTTCTCTTATATATGTCTCTCAGGTGATGCCTTCACCCCTGGGTCCCCCTCTTCTGGGCGCTGACCCTTAACATGTCGTTTCCACAATATTGGTTATTTTCTTACTGAAATTTGGGTGATAGCTTCATCCCTGGATCTCCCTCGGTCAGGCTTGCACCCCTCCTGACTGCCAGTACTTGATTGATAGCTTCACCCTGGTTGATGGCTTCACCCGTGGATCTACCTCGGTCGGGCCCGAACCCTTCTCAAATGTTAATGTCTTTTAAAAACAGTTCCAGAGTACATCCCTCAGCTGGGTTCACTTTAGTCAACCTGCTGATTTTTGGGATTTTAGACTTGCCCCCTCTTCGTCAGCATCCCTCAGTCGGGTTCAGTCTTGCCAACTTCACATTCACTTTACTTTCAAGTGTTGCAGGATTCACGTCCCTTAACTTTCTCTCGATGCAGGGTTCACTTCCCTTGCTTGCTTTCTCTCGATGCGGGATTCACTTCCCTTACTTTCACGCAGTTTGTAGATCGAAGTCTTTTGATTGTATGGGGGTTTTACTACACCTCCTGTATGACCACTTTGACATCTTTTGGCAGCTCTCCTACGCCCTTCTGATACTTGTAGTTTTCTCTCAGATGGGGATCGAACAGAGTCTTTCGTGCTAGCACTCACATGGTGCTGGTTTCCCTCTGTAACTTGTCTCCCCTTAACACTTTTCACAGTTCCTTGAACTTGGTTCAAACTTGCCACTTTGCGTTTCTCCCTCAACACAGCCCGGCTCTTATCGGATTGCTTGGCTTTCAACTTCCCTGGAGTCAAGGCCAGTACCACGGTTGCGGGAGCTTCCCTCGCTCCTGCTTATCGGCCTAAACTTGACCCGTGTACTGTTGACTTCTGCTGCAAGACACTTGTTCTGTTGCTCGTGTTCTTATGTCCTCTTCCACAAAGGCTCAGCGGGCCTGGGACGAAAAGAGCAATGTTGCTTCTCTCCTCGCCACACTCTCGATTCCTGCCGCCTTTCTCCTTCTCTTGAACTGTCGTGCCTGGTTAGCTGTGCAGTCGTGCTCTCTGCCGTGCTCGTACTGTGCTCTCTTGCTCCACCTTTTATCTCTGTTGTGAAAAGGAAGGGATGTCAGGTGTGTGTGACTTAAGTCAATTGCCTGACTTTGTCTGACCCTTGTGTCGGAACATGTCAGGTAAACAGTTTCATTACAAGTCTGTTGTTTTCTACATCGGGGGAAAAGTGTGGGTATCGGAAATTAGTCTTTGTATTAGAAAGTAGAGGGGTTGGAGTGTCAAAATATCCTACGGGATAGGGAACGTTTGTGAAATGGACAAGAGTGACCAGGATTGTGAACAGAACAGAGGGGATGTGGTAACGATAGTGTTCTGTCATAGTGGATTGGGTGTTCGTAAAATTACATTGGGTGTTTGGAAAATGACAATCAGAGGGACAGGAAGAAATATGATTGGGAATATTTAGATAGTGAACAGGATGACAGGGGTTTGTGATCCTAGGGGATTGGTTCTGTACGGAAGAGTTATTGGGTTTGTGTAGGAGAGATTTAATGGGAGGTGGGGCAGATGTGGCACAGCCCCATAAAGGTCTCAGAGATGTCACCCTCCTCTTCTCCTTCCTCGGTAACATACCGCCTCTCCCTTTGGGTATTCTCCTGAGCATAACCCTGGGTTCCCCTTCCAAGGTGATCTTTCCCTGCTCGTTTGCCTTCAGGGTTGGTGTCATGATCACAGGACCGTTCCATAGGACTTCCCCCAAAAGGTCTTGGGCTGCTGTGTATCATTCCTGGGCTATGAGTACGGAGAACCCAGTGGCCAACTGTGATTCAGACTATCCCGCTTTACTCAACATGGCCGCCAGGCGGCGTCCCTGAATCCTGCGGAGCATTCCAGTAGTACAGGCTCAGCGAGTATTTAAGCCCCTCCCCTCGGTGGAGCTGCGCTTCGCGTCCTCTTGCTGTTAGCGGACGCTTCCCTCAGCTCATTTCTGACAGGAATTTCTTGCCCTTAGTTTTCCCTTTTGTCATTGAAAACTCCTGTGCCTGTGTCACTCTCAGTTCACATTCGTTGTAGATTTCCTAGTTCCCACTTGAATTCCGTCAGTTCACAGTTTCCGAGTGTCCGGTGAGGAGGAGCGTTCTTCTGTCAGGAATTAACAGGAGAAGCTGTCCGTGTTGTTTCTTCTCACCGCAAGTACAGTTTCTTGTGAAGCATTATTTTGGCATCTAGTTTTCTCGTTAGCCTGTTGGTTAGTAAGCGAGCTTTAGTTGCTCGTGTCACTAGGAATTTACTGTGGCTGTGGTATAGCACACTCATTGTTTATTCCATAGTTGGGCAGTTTAGTCACAGCAGCTTTTGTTTTACATGGTTTGTTCACACACACGTAGGAACATCCAGTACATGTAGAGTCCCACCTTGTTGGTTCCCTGAGTCCCTCTGGTGTTATTGGAGGAAAATAATTGGCTTGGTGCATTGCCTGACAGAGGTGTCTGGTTAACATTGTGTGTATGAGCAACGCACTCTCTAGTAAATGTTTCAGTGATATTCCTTTCAGATTAGGAGTGATTTTCTCCTCATGTTCTTGGCACCCAGCGTCTCTCAGTCATTGAACCTTTTCCAGCATACAACTTACCTCCTGAGGCATTACTACTCCCGTAGCCCTTCCATATCGAGTTGGTTCCTTTTCCCACTCTCATTCAATCCCATCTTCAGGACTTGTGCCCCTGCACAGATGCAGGACGGATAGCTCGTCAAAACATAAGAGGTGAGCAGGGTGAACTCGGTGGGAAGGAGTGTTGGTTTGTGAGGAGACAATTCTCAGTTATCTTAGATTCCATTGTTGACTGGTTGTTCAATTCCACAGATTCTCAACTCATAGAACTCTAAACAGGGAAGTAGTGAGAGAACCACGCACCCCGAGAAGAGTAGTAGAGGTGTTCCCGCGGAGCCTAAGGTAAGCGTTACAGTTGGGATAAGAGAGGGCCAGTCCTTTCGTGGCCACCTGAATAAGGGGTTCCTGGGATCGTCTTGGGAGAACACCCTCTGGTTTCTCACAGTTGTCAGGGTATGTGCGCCAAAGCATGCCCCACACCTGCGCTCTGATATTGAATGGAGTGCCATCATGCGCATCGTCGTCAAACCTTACTCCGGGGTACTCTGCTTTAATCCACACATCTCCAGCCTGCTCCCCCACTATTGCCACTAATAAACTCTTCATATCATCCACAAAAGGGGTACACCCGCGGTCTGTTTTTCAAACGCGTATATCCATTTCCCCGCCCCCGCTGTTACTGGTGGGAGCACTATGATCAAATTGTTCTTGTCCATCTGCGCCCAGGGCACATACTGTGCTCTACCCATGCCCTTGTTTATCAAAGGCATCTGGAAGCCCACTTTCTTCCCTTTCTTTTTTCCGACACTTCCCTTTTTCCTTGCTACTGCCATTCGGCCGAACCTCCTTCCCCTTTAGCCCCACAAACTTTCCACTGAAGGTGTTATTTCTGGTGCCTGTTGTGCTTCCTCTTCACCATCATCCTCAAACTCATCCACTGTACTCCAGCCATCCTCCCCTGTTCTCCACCTAGGCCTCTGTCAGACTTTATGGTTCCGTACCCTGTGCTATGTGCTCATTCGTCGTCTTTCTTCTCTATATGCATATCCTTTTTTGCTGTGCTGTCTAATCTAAACAAAATGTCCCCCGCTCTCCATTCGACAAGACCGCTTCCTTTTGCCTCTATCTGTGCTGGTCGCTCCCCCTCATCAGAGTCTTCCACGTTCTCAATCATCTTCCATAAGTCTGTTTACCCTTGTATTTCGCTGATGGAGAAGCAGTCCTGTGTTCCAGTATTCTTTTATTATGGGTGTCTTGATCTGGCCAAGAGTGTGTCATCCCCCCTAGTTTTTCTGTCACCCACTGTTTGTGATACTTCTTGATCCTCCCCCGGTACAAGGGCATGGCCTTGTCCATGTACTCTAAAGGCGTCTCCCCTCCCATTGCAGCGATGTATGCGCTGTAAGGCGTCCATAAGATTCTAATCGCGTGCTGCGCATGCTGCAAAAAAAACACATCCAAAAAATCAGCTTACCATTCCCCCTCCCTGTCAGCCCTCAATACTTCCCCTCCGCCTCACACATTCCCACCCTCGCACTCCACGCATCCAAAACACACTATGTACCTCCAGGCACCCAAAACACTGCTATGTACGCAATGCCCCTCCTCGGGCCTCCACCCTGCACAGTAAAAACAAAAGAACAATAAGCTAAAATAACAAGCTAAAATAACCACCCTACTATACCGAGCCCACTAATTATGCAGGCTCCTATTTATTTCCTTTTTCTGCATTACACAATAAGTTGTACCGCCATCTCCGCTCACTCGGCGAGGCTCCGTACATGCCTTTTTCCTTTTCCATAATATACTCTTAAAAAATCAATAATAATGAAAAATACAAAAACACACCCACACTATACAAACTACCTTGTTCTCCACGTGCTTAGAACCCACACTCTTTCCCAGATACCCTTCCTCTACTTGTTATCCCTTGCAAGGGTATACTCACATAAGCCTGTTCCCCGGAACTCCTCCAACTCTGTTTGGAGCTGCGCCCGCTTGAAAGAGCAGACATGAATTCTGCAAAGACGGCTCCTGTAAACCTCTGGGATTTATGCCTTTGGGACTGGTCAATGCAGGTGGGTGCGGCCCCTTGGGAGAAGCGGCCTGGAAGCCTCTGTCAGTGCGGGGGTCGCTGGGATCACGTCTGGGTCACCAAATGAAGGCACGCCCCTTCACGCTTAAACCAGAAAAAATACACCTCGCTAGGGAAAAAGGCCTGGGACACTCTTGCAAGGAGAAAAAGTATTTATTTCTACAAAAATAGGTATGCATCAGCAAAGAGCTCTGCTGCCATGGAACGTTGTGTAGTACGTTGGCATGTGCAGTACATTATAAGTACAAACAGTGTCCCTAGTGAAGTGATCATATATAGTACAATTCTACAATGCGGATTGGCGGTGGCCTAAAGCTGTAGGGCCTGCTCCATATGGGATGCCAGGCCATTGGTCTGCCTTCATCTGTTCATCCTCGTTCGCGTGGGTGCTGCTGGGCTCGTCATCCGCAGTGAGCTGACCTAACAATTAATTAGCTACTCTGACACACAATGTTATTCTTCTGATTGTAACACTGCACCTGGCAGATACAGGGATGGTCTCGGGGGAGAGCCCAGGTCACACTAACTCACACACACTTCACGCGTTCGCAGACAGATCAGCAACTCGCAAGGCCCTCCACCTTAGTTTTAGGCTATAATTCTGATGCCACTTTACACCTTGCTACACAAATCATGTGACCCATTCCTGAAGGCGCGATAGCCTTGCCTTCTGATTTTAGTAATTGATCAAGGGGTGTAAAGGTTTTATGGTCGGTGGTCTGGGTGTGGATGGTGCTGTGGCATGTGGGGGTCATGGGATGAAAGCATGGCAAAGCTGTATTTCTCATGTGGGGCTCATGGGGGCAGGAGGGGCTTGCTATTTGTTCCGTGGGATGGTACTGCCAAGAAGCACTCTGCTCCCTTCTTATGACCTTGCAGGGTGCATTCTTCCCAGGGCACGAGGGCCTGAACAATGGAGGAGGTTGTGGATTTATGAGACCTGGCCAAGGAGTGGGGGGTATTGGTGTTCGTGCTCATGCAAGGGGCCTAATACTAACAAACAAAATGCTATTCGCAGCGCTTGGGCCTAACATCTAAGGTGGCTGCCATCTGCCAAGATGGTGTTCACACCTGCATCTACCGTATAGCTCATAAAGCATGGATCGAACATCCCTCCTGCTCCCTGGGTGTGCTCTATTAGTATCTAGAGCTTGTTTGGTATCGCCTAGGGGGGTGGAAAGACCCTATCTCATTCCCAACACTCTGCTGGATTCATCACAGGGTTGTTGAGGCCGTATGTTTTCTGTTCAACTAAGGACAGCTGTTCCCCTCCCACTTTCACATTGTTTGAAAATTTCCATTTTGGATAGCCCATATTTGAGACTATTATCGACACAAAGTTGAGAGTACGTGGTAAAGAGTAACTCAACAGTGAGACATAAATCAATGAGTCAGTAAAACGCCAGCAGTGTGCCAGTGCACAATATCTTCTCTTATGTTCATTTGCTTAATCAGGGGTGTCAGTGTTGAATATTCTGGAGTGCTGCATCTGCTTTAACCTTTAATAATTACTTATTCGGTGCATGTGCTACAATAATATACTAAAGTTTATGAGTTAAGGGTTCCAGTTGCACAATCACTTGTGCATTGTCTGTTATTACTATAGACACTATTCCATGTTAATTCAGTCTGTAGCAATAATTAACTGTATCCAGAATTTCATAAGGTGATAGAGCATGCATGCTGGCAGTCTCTCATCTTTGACGTTTGAGGGCCAATGTGACAAGGTTGGGATCAAATAGCTTATTGTGATTTCCCTTTCCTCATAGGATGTAGAGAAACAGAGCCCGACATGCAACTGCCTCTCTCTCTTTTATTCATTGGGTATTTATAATGTGCCTATACAGCAAATGGTGTTTAGAGGTCTCTCTCTCTCTCTCTCTCTCTCTCTCTCTTTGTCTCTCTCTGCGTCTCACCCTTTAAGCCTGTCAGCCTCTCTCCCATATGGCTTTCACTCCCCCCCACCCCCCATAGCTGTCTATCTTTGGGCTCGAGCAAACTAACCTGTTGCTAACAGCAGCACAACTGTAGGAAAAACAAGGATATCTTGACAAATGAGGTGCTGATTTTTAAGATCAAAAGTAGAATGAGTGCAGCAGTGACGGAGGCATGCCCGAAGGGTGGACCGGGTATTTGGAGACATACATTGTTATTGCGTATGCCTTGTAGGAATGTCAATAACACACATAGGGCCTCATTACAACTCTGGCGGTAACTGTGCCGGTAGAAATGGCAGGATGTTTTTTTTTTTTTCTGGCGCCTGGCTTTACGGAATCACTGAGGGATTACAGCTCTGTCGATCCATGAAGCTAGGCGCCGGAAAGTGTAACTCCCCATTCGAGTCCCATACGACTCAATGGGAATGGTGAGGATGGAAGCACCGGCACCGTGTGCAATAGTGCCAGTGCTTCTGTCAAAGTCTGTGAGCGCTGCCTTCCCACCCGCCAGGTCTGACCTGGCGAGCAGGACAGTAGTCGCTCACATAACTCGGGGTGTGCCGGTCCGAGAACAACAGTGCTGTTACGCTAACCTGCACCGTTGTTACCGGACCGGTACACTCGTAATGAGGCTGATAGAGTAAATTGACTGCACATGGGAGTTGAGGGGAGCAAAGATAGGCCTGCAGAGGCAGTACTGGTTCTGACAGACTTTTGACAAGGATCAGAGTACCCGACTGCAGGGTTATAGTTGTGTTTCGTATTTTCTATTGTTAGATATAGAAACAGATCATTGTTTTTAATTTTAGTGTAACCCTTTCCATGAAAGGACATTTTGAGAGACCACATTGTGTGTATTCTCTGCAAAAATAGCTATTGTTATAAATAAAGGGATATTATTTAATTGTACTGACGTTGCAAACTATTGTTTTAAAATGTTATGTTGATTTCTAAATGGTCACTTGTTGTATACATTGTAGTCCTAATACTAATGCTGCAATTGTCAAACTGTGCAAAGCATATTATGAATATCTTGAATACCCATATACATTATTTTCTGATAGAAGGGTATCATTCCAAGATAGGTAGTCTGGTACACTACTATTGTACTCTATTTCGAAGTACGCCATTGACGTTTGAGGGCCAGTGTGACAAGGTTGGGATCAAATATTGAGATTGCCCCTTCCTTACCGTATGTAGAGAAACAGTGCCCAACATGAAACCGGTGCACTCACATGATTTTGCATGTGAGGAATTGTCATCTGGCAATGGTGTAGAAGCCCTGTTTAAAAAAAATGTTTATTAATAAAATGCGGTAGGTAATTCCATCTCTGGAAGGGTAGCCTGTTAATTAGAAGCATCTTTCCTAAGCTCCATGCCAAAAGCATACACATAGGTAAAAAAGAAATAATGATTATATCCAAAAACTGGGAAGACAATCAGTATATCTCATGGCCATCAGATCTAGGAAAATCAATGACACTGTCAACCTCAGTAAAAAAAACCTTGGAGTCCTGATGAACAGCGAACTAACACTAGAAACGCAAGTAAACACAATAATCAAGAAATGTCTCTTCCTCCTGCACACAGTAAAAAGGATCCTACTGTTCCACTCCTTCACCCATAAAACACTCACCAGCATCTCCCTCATATCCAGAATAGACTATGCCAACAGCCTATACCTAGGAATGCCGGAACGCTTACTAAAACTACAACGTATCCTAAATGCAGCAGCCAGACTACCACAAAGAAAGCACATCACTCCAGTGCTGAAAATGCTGCACTGGCTACTGATAAACCAACGAATAAGGTTCAAAACAGTGTGCATAACGCAGAGTCATCCACGGCCAGGGAGCAGAGTTCCTAAAAAAAGAAATGGCCATCTACCATCCCGGCAAGACCACTCAGATCAACCAACGACATTCGCCCCTAGAACCAAAAGCATACAACGAAAGAACATTCAGAGGGTTGTCTTTTTCTCGTCTGGCAGCAAACCCCTGGAATTGTGTCCCAAAAAACATATGCAATACAAGAGACCACGTGAAATTCAAAAAACTACTTAAAACTTGCCTCTTCATATCAGAATCCGAAGGGAATGACAAAGAAAACAAATACTTACTAGGAAATAGATTGGGGACACTAACCAATACAGGCAACCAAGGGGCCCTAGGGCATGCAACCTTGATGGGTAGGAACTCCACTCTGCTCCCCACAATAATCCCAGAGAGGGACCTAAAACACATCACTGAACCATCCTGAGGGCAGGGGGAGGGGGAGCCATTCAACCGCTCATGCCCACACACCGCTAGAAATCCACTGAGGAAAGCCAGCACCCTGCTAAGTAATTTCCAGTCAGAGATGATGAGCACAGAGGTCCAAAGCAAGAGGGTAAGAAAAACCCCACAAACCCAACTCTAAAACTTACATTTTCCTGCAAACACTTATCCAATGCAAAAGCACACAACCACATCTCTGTACAACAGCCGACATGCACTTCACCACACTGCCACAACATACAAACAACACATAACCATACACAACAGCACATGGGAATTCCCCCAACCCAAATATTGCACCTAGGCTCAGCGAACAGTGAAAACCGTACTGAAGCTGCCAACAGGACATACAACTCTCTACGATTCCCGCTATACCCTACTAACCCCCCAACCCACCCACCCCCTTCACACGCTCCTTTTCAGATCCTTCGGAGCACCAGGGACCACTGCGGTGGTGGTGTGCGGTACAAATACCCTTTAACATTAACAACATTAGCATGGCATAGACCTATGCTGCTGTATCAGTCTCCTGATCTGTAGCTCCTGCTCTCCAGTGGCACATAGCAGGTTCAGAGGTCACAGATGCTCTTTTTGACAGCTGCTGTGATAGCCATGTCAGTGTGGTGCAGAGGATGCATTTAAATCTGCACTTCAGTTCCAAAGCCACTTAATTATAAGAGCTAATATGCTTGTGGTAGGTGTAGATACAAGCCATACCTGAGTTTAGGCTATGGTGGCTAATATTTATCATTATTAAAACCACATCTGATTGGTATCATACATGTGTCAACACTGTGAGCCAAGCCTAGCTGTGGGCAGGCTGTATGTAATCCTCTTCCCCCGACCCCGAACTGGCTGTCTCTGCTGCACCGAGCAGGACTGTAGACCTGGGGCCTGACTCTCTTTGAGTAACACCTCTCACCACCAAAACAGCATCTCATCAGGAGCTGTCCTGGGAAACAGAAATCAAAGGGCACACCCTACACAAAAGAACCAGCTTCACACCAGGGTGTTGCATGCCAAAGGGCTTTGATGCTGTGGACCAGGGTAGAGGGTGTTGTTAGTTTAGACAGAGGGTGTTCAGCACAAGTGTACCTCTCTTACTCCTACGTCCCGTCCTCTTTCCTCCATACTTATGGGACATCTCTCCGTCCTGTGTCCCTCCTCTCTTTCCTGCGTGGGGCCCGGTATCTTAAATACTTTCACAGTGCAATTATTTGAACACACATAGAGAGACACATCTAAGCCCAAGAGTCCTGAATATTGGGAAAAAGGCCTAGGATTCACAGTGCAATTTTAAAATACTATCACAATGAACATTTTTCCTTGGCAAGGTTGTCGGGGAAGAGTGCAGGCTCTCACTCAGGTGATACTGTGAAAGCATTCCTTGGCACAGCTTACATATGGATATAGCTTGTGTCAGGGAAGTGTCATGGGAATTCCAAGCCCTATATGGGCCCACATTGGTTCCTGCTCTTCTTTTATTGCATTCATTTGCTTGAACAGTCCATAATACAGGACTCCCTGATGCATAGGTAATGTACTTGCTGCCATTGCAATCTTTTTCTTCTCTATAGGACGCACTCCAATGCTCACCTTCTTCCCTCTTCCATTCATGGTAGAAGCTCAGGTTCTATTACTGCAAGTGGTCTGGAACTGCTTATAATTTTAAAAAAAATACATAAAATGTTGAGTCTACATGCCATGTCTAATGCGTGAACACCTTTGATTTGCCATGTCTGCTGACCCCAAGTAGACCACAGAGGGACAGTTAAACAATTGAATCTGCAACATACATGTGCTGTGCACCATTTGGCTCTGGAGGGAAACATGCAATCTCCTGCTTGGTATGGTCTCAGTGAAATATATGGGAACTGGGCTTGGAATTCAGGACTATCAGTTTGGAAAGCCACTGCACATTTAATAAACTTAAAAGTTTATTTGGGCCACACAATGGGTTCACGTTTGAGAAGTAAAAAGGCATTTTAATATCACACATAACACACATGGGACCCCATCTCATGGAGATCCTAGATATCATCAAAAGCATCACACAATGCATTTTGCTCAAATGTCTGGAGCCTAGTTCTTAACAGTTCTCTATATGTTCTGGACACAGGATTACTGGGTACAAACAGTCTGGATTCTTGAATCACAGAAAAAGTGTGAACTTGCAGCTGCTTGGCTTGGCCATTAAACGTCTTGAATGATGGCATCCACAAATGACCCATGGTTAGCAGAAACAATTGTATTGAGGCTGGAGTTAATGGCTCTTGGAGCTCTTTTCTTGAACATGTGTGAAGAACTTAAAGGCTTTAGAATAGCCTTGCTTGCAGATGGAGTGGAAACCTTGCTCATAAAATGCCCCAAAGTCAGTGAGATGAGAAACGCAGTGAGGCTCAGCCACAGTAGAAGGAAGTATACTGCCAGCATTATATAACACCATTTCAGAAAGCCTGTCCAAAAGAATTATTTAATTCCGTTAGCAACCAGAAAGGCTTTCTGTTTCCAAATTGGTAGACCTGCAGTACTTCCCTGAATTGTGGAGGTGTAGTCAAGAGTGGCATATTCTTCCTCATCTTGCACACCAATCATCATCATTTGTCGGCTCTCCATCTCGTCTGCTTCTTCGGAAATGGAAGATGATGATTGCATGGAAACATTGCGGTAACCATCTGGAGCGGGTTTCAGGTGATCGACAGAAGGTTGTCTTGTGCCTCTCATGGGTGGTATTGCAGGCAGGACAGCAGTTCTGGAACCTTTCAATCTGATTACTTGTACTGCCGGTCTGTAGGACGGGCCAAACAGAACAGTCTTATCATGGACCTTCTCCAGGATCCAATCTCCTGCTTTGAGAGTGGTCTCAGGACTGGCCTCAGCAGCTTCCACCTCAAGGGATTCCCTCAGCAGCGTTGTCGCCAACAGTTGCTCTTGCCTAGAGAAGGGGGCTGGGGAGTGTGTGCAGATCAGGCATAAACCTATTTCTCCCAAACAAGAGTTCAGATGGAGTCTTACTGTTGCATAGAGACTGGTGTGGTACATTATTTAAACTTCTGCTAACTAGATACACGTGGTCTAGCCAGTTAACCCACATCGAAAGGATGCATTTAGTCAGTCACAACATTGAGTCGTTTGCCCTTCCTGTAAGCCCATTTCACCTCTGGATGATGATGATGATGATACAGGTTTAGAAAAGTGCAGCTCTTATCCCCAAGCCTCTAATGCCATTCTCGGGGCCCTCCCTGTGAAAGCTGGACCATTATCGGCTTGGAATGTTTGAGTTGCTGCATGGCTACTACACCCCGAAGTGCCTGTATGATTGATTTGCAGTCTGCTCTCTTTTGAGGAATCATCCAGGTGAACCTAGTGCAAGAATCCACTATTACTAGAATATATTTGTACTTATTTATTGCTGGTAGTCGGCCTATATGATCCAGATATTGAATCTCAAAAGGCGAGGTTGCCTTTCTCAAAGGAGCCTCTTTTGGTTTTTTGCTGTGGTTCACAGTTGTCTTCAGACATGTGTCACAGTTAGCTATGTATATTTCAACCTGTTGCCTTAATCGTGGCCACCAATACTTGTCAAGGAGCAGCTGTGCTGTGGCAGTAACCCCAAAATGGGTGGATGCAAGTCCAGCATGTGTGGCTGCTATTAGCTTTTCCATGTCTCCTCTATTAGGGATTCATCTTTGAATAGGATCCCCTCTTTCCATAGGAAGTGTGACTACTGCTTTATTATTCTCAATGTCATAAACATAATTACTTGGGAAACTTTTGGCCTGGGTATAATACCCAAAAAAGCTTCTTTTATTTCCTCATCCATTGCAGTTGCTGAGTGAGTTCTGGCTGCTATCTTTTTTCTCACTGTGTGCTCTTTGGCATATTTATCTGCTAATACATTGCTAATACTATGAATGTGCCCTTTAGTATGTGATCATATGTGCTGTGCTCATATGTGCATCAACCATAGCAAAGGGTAAGTCTGTTTAAGGTCCCACACATGTTTCCAGAGTTGCCTGGAAGCAATAGTTTTATGCCTAATGTCTCTAAGGTCATTTTGAATCCAAGTATGCAAATCAATGTTATAAGCCCTGACAATGGGCCTCATTACGAGTTTGGAGGTAGCCATGGTGCTATTAGCGCCATGGCTGCCTCCAAAATCGTGTCCGAGTCCGGGTTCTGTGAATGAGGAATTACCGGGTCATTCCAACCTTGGAGTACCCAGTATTTCCTCATTCACAAAACTAATCCCCATTCCCATTTGAGCCCCCATAGGGCTCAATGGGAATGGGGATGGAGCTAATAACGGGCCCGTTAACAACGGGCCCGTTATTAGCTCCTTGGTCCCCTTGCTGGACCCGCTAAGGACGTCTGGTCTGACTAGACGTTCTGTGCGGGTCGCGCAAGGGAACCTCATAATAGAGAGGAATGGGTTTACCGGCACCGGCACCATTACCGGTGCCGGTAAACCCATTCCTCCAACCTCGTAATGAGGCCCAATGTAATCTGAATCCGAGACTACTAGTATGCAATTCAGCAGTCTGGGCAGACATGTCTCTCAGATGCTTTGTTGCAATATCAGTATTTATAAATGCTTCTTTGTGTGTAAAATGTCCTACCACTGCTGCACATGCAGCTGCATATTTGGAATGTGTTAAACCAGCTGGTATGGCAGAGTCATCACAGTAGATTATTTGGGAAAAAACAAACAATGGTATGTCAGACAGTGAGGTGTCTGGTTCTGTATCTATTGTCCAAGTCAACCCACTCATTCTTTGCAATTCTGCTTTATAATGATGCTTTACATCTGTAGCATGTTGAGACGCTGACCATTGAATCCATCTAGTATGTAATGCCTTTGCATTGGGAACGCTAGCTTTTATGGTAGCCTCAAATTGAGCTAAAGGTGTAGTTATGTGTACAGTTCTATTCGCCGTCAACGGCCTTTCTTTCTGAATGATCATCTGAACTGAAGAGAGAATCTTTTCCTCTGTGTAAATCTTAATTCGGGTGTGGAATATACATGTGATTTATATGCAATTGGTTTAGCCTCCCCTAGATTACAAACGGTGTTTGTGAAAGCATCATCTCCCACCAACAGGTTTATTTCTAAATCTTTTTCAGTGTTTCTGTCTTGCAAAGGACCAGTTTGAGTCATTAACGAGTACACATGGTGCAGAATGTGAGTGTGTTCTGGCAGCCAATGAGCTGCTTTGAAATTTGGTTTTATCAAAGCATACAATGGTTTCACTAGCTCGGCAAAATTAGACACAAGATCTGCCAAAAATTCAAAAGCCCTAGAATGGCTTGCATTTGTTGGAGCTTGTTAGGCGGTCATTTCCTGGCACATTTATTTAGAAAATCTGCTGACAAGCCTCTACCCACATCTGTAAGAGTGAACCCTAAGAAGGTAACCTCACAATGAGCTATTCTTGATTTCTTGAAGTTAATCGGGTACCCGTTTTGCACCCAGTGTGTGAATGACTGTCTGCCTGTTGCAAGTATTCATTAAGATTCTCATGGGTGATGTAAATGTCATCTACATATTACCAACAATTAGGAATGTCTTCCAGCAAACTCTGTATTCTACTTGAGATTGTGTTAGGTGAATTTTTATACCCCTGCATTATTCTAGTGAATTGGAAATGCTTTCCCTTAAAAGTGAATGCAGTGTATTTCTAGCTTTCTACATTTAAAGGTTGTGTGATAACTTGAGCCAGTCGAGGACCGCGGTTCTGCAATGGATAGGAATATTGATTTCCTGATGGGCCATCTTCTTTGCCCACCTAACCTCTTTTAATTTAAAAAGCCTTTTAGAATAGAATATTTTTGCCTGGTCCGTTTATCGTGACTGGAGCATAAAGTTATTATTAGCAATGCTACGGTCATCTCTAGGAAGTCCCATCTGGGGTTCCACTTGTCTTGATTTCCTATCATTAGGCGTGACCATGAGCCTCTTATCTTCACCTCATGTGATGCTGTGAAAACAGACCCCTGGTCATCAGTCACTCATGTCAAAACTCACTCTAGGTTGTGTCTCAGCGCTAAAAGACCGGCATGCCCAGGTTCATGGCACATCAACATGATTAAACATATACAGCCAGGAATTGTAAATTTCTTGGACTCAAAGAGATACCGCTCTGACGCGGTGCTCTGAATTATACACTTGACACAGGACTTATCATGTTTATGCATTTAATATGACCCCCTATCTTCTGAGGGTTCTTATTCTCTATAACAAGCTAAAGTAAAAGCAGAAAAGCAGATATAACATAGCATCATACCTATGAACAGGATTGCCTTGTGGGAAAAGCGCATTTTTGAATGTTTAAGTAATAGAACACGTGGTGGTTTTAGTTTAAACGCATGGGTAACCTAGATCTTTCATTAATCTATGCTACACTATACACCATTAGTCTCCATGCACACAACAAACCTCCACACACAGGGTAGATAGCTGTGTTGCACGGGGAGGTGGATGATACTATTATTCTATGGCTAAGTAGTGCATTGATGGTGTCGTTAATTCCCTCCTCTGTCTCCCTAGAAAGTGGGTATTGTTTCACTCGGTAGTACTGCTCCTGGTTTCAGTGTAATGTGTACTGGGGTCCCTCCCTGTAGGAGCTCTACGTCATAGGGGTTTGTCATCCATAGTTTCTTGGGTACCTGCTCCCAATCTGCCTCAACATATTGGGGTGGAGCCATAAGGGCCAAACTTTTCTCTACTGCACCATTATCTCTCAGGGTATACATATTGATAGCACCGTTTCTCCATCATCTGGCCTGTCTTTGAACAATTTTGCGTCAGTCACCTCCGTCAGAGTTACAGTGGTGTCATTGCAAAGTACTGTGCGCCTCTCGCACCCGTGTTGGTTTGTCCCTATTACAACACTACTTTTTGCTTGTAAGTCTAGGGGCAATATTGTACCTGCCGCCATTTCAGGGGACACATCAGGATGTAAAATACCCTTTACCAACACCCTTTAACAATCTGAGACACGGACTCCGCAAGCACTGTGATTCCATACACAAACATGTTCGGATTGCATGAATAATCAACATTGCTCCAATGGTGCACATCCCTGGCGTTGCGCAAGCTTTGCCACTGTTTGTGAATGATATCGTCATGTTGAGCTTGCTGAGCAGATCCCTGCCCAGAATGTTCACTGGTAAACTTTCTGAATATAGTAGGGGGGCCTGCACCACCTTCACCCTCCCTATTTTGATGTCAACCTCCTTAATGTATGGAACCGTGAAGACAGCCCCAGGAAAACCCTGCGTGTCAATAGTGTGGCCCGATAGCGGGAAGTCTCCATCACTGATGCATGATTTTGTGGCACACGTGTCAAAATAATGAAGTGTTTGTTTACTATCTCTGCGCCCACCAAGGGTCACTCATCAGGGTGAACTGTCATAGATAGGACTGGGCACGCAAGCCCTCTCTGTGGGCTATCCTAGTCTGGGTACTTGTTGAAACCGGGGAACATGAAAGGATTGTTTCCAATCACGCTCACCCCTCTGTATGGGACTATGGTGCCATTGGGCACTTTGTTGCGTGTGTGCATGTTTCCATTTCCGTGCTGGGTCACCATTTGTTGTGGTTACTGCTGCTGTGTGTACTGTTGTTGTGGTTGCTGTTGCTGAGGGCATGCTCCTGGGGCTTGGGAGGGGAGCGGTATGTGCGCTAGGTCTATTTCATAAGGTATGGAGGTCATTCTTAGTGTTACCATCTGTTGTGCATTCTGTAGTGGTGGGTGATAATTATTATACATATTGTATCCGAGCCCTGGCCTGGTACTACAGCCTCTTGAAAAATGTCCCCACTTTACGCAGTTCCAACACTGCGAAGAACCCATACCCTCCCCTCTTGGTCCCATACCGCTGAAGCCCCTCTTCCCCCCCGAAATCCACCCCTTCCACGCTCTGACCTCCTTGTTGCCACTCCTGGGTGGGGCACTGCTGGCCAACTCCCCACTGCCCTTGTCCTCCTTCTGGCCAAAACACTGCTATTCAGACATATTGTGGGTATTGACACTGCCCCTTCTATAGCTATCTTAGCCAGTTTCCTCTGTACCAATTTTCCCTCATTTGTCTGCAACTGCTGTGCCATCTCCCTCTCCTGTTTTTTATTCGTTTGCAGTGGTGTATTATTATACTCTGTATTTCTGCCCACCCTTTCACTTCAATGCCCACAATCTTGTCTAGGGCCTTCTGCATCTCTTTGGTAATCCCCTTTTTATAACGAAATAGAAAAGAGGAACTGATCGGTCCCACTGGTCCCCCATCTCCGGCACTCTCCACATCTCCTGAATCTTAATAATGAACTGTGCAGGGTTTTCGTCATCGCCCATAGTGTCTTGCATAATCAACTGCAAGTCTGGGGTGTGTGAAAAACTAATGGTGGCAACAAGTAAAACAGACACAAGTGATCACAGTTCAAGGGTGTATATTGAACAATGAATGCTGTAAGCTGGTTGGACAAACACCTTTGCTAATCCTAAATCTAAGATGGGAGCAAGCGTCTGTGATGCTGGAAATGCATTGGAGGGACAGGGCTTCCCTGTCCTTGTCCTGTAGTCCTTTTTCATTTGTGTTCTGTATTGTTTTCTGCCCAGGAGTCTATGTGGGACTCCTGGCAGTGCAGCTCTTCCTGTTTTACGTTTGGTGTACAGACCCATGGGATATCCGTATGGTACCCATGGGTGGGGGTGCAACCCTGTGCCCCTAGTGTATATTTTTGGGCACCTGTGTGTGGCCCACAGAGCAGGGTATGGGCTGGTGGCAGCTCCATGCTGAATTTGACAGGTGCTCTGAGTATCCTCCATTTTGGGATAGCCAGGCCCTGCCATTGGAATCAGTTGATTCCTGATAGAAAACAAGATGGCCCCTGTGGCCTCTTGCTTTCTATTGCCTGTTACCTTGTTTCCCAAAGTCCTGTGAAGCACTGACTCTGTCCCTTCCCCCTGACTGGCTGTTGGGTGGAAGTTCCATATATGGTATTGTTGTGAAGCCCAGGCCAGACTGGCTGGAGCCTTCCCAGTGACTGTATATTGTGGGTACACCCTGTGGGTGGGAACTGGTTGAATGGAGTGTGTGACCAATATGCACTTCTTGTTGTGGCTGTCTGGTTTCTGGTGTTTGACACAATGACTAAGACAGCCCTGTCGAAAACTGTTATGAATGCAGTGTGTAGTGTTGAATGGCTGGGTACTTGTCCCAATACACATTCCTTGTTGTGAGTGTCTGAGAGGGAGGAGTATGGCCTGAATGCAATGTATACCTGATTGGCTGACTGACTGCATGAATGCCCTTCTGTATGATTGGCTGCTGAGTGTGACCCAGCATTGTGGATGAGAGACAGAATAGTATATCTGGGGCCCTCTCACCACTGGGAATTGTTCAGAAGTTGAGTTGACACTTGAAGAGTAACTGGAACTGCTTATCCTCGACGCCCAGCTGGAAGAAGAAGAACTGCTGCTGCATTTGCTTCGACCCGATCCAAAAGCTGTCGAGTTCATCGAGAACTGATCCGAGAGAGGACCTAGCTAGGCGCCCTCTTCCCGTGCTGCGAGGGACCATCGAGCACCGCTATCCTTCACCAAAGCTCTCTGGAAGTTAGACCCTCGAAAGGCTGCCGACCGGAGACGGGGACCGCCGAGGAGAACGAAGTGAAGCACCCGGACATCGACGCCGTCGAAGTCCATTGCCGTCGACGTCCATTGCCATTGACCAGGGTTCGGAGTATCGCCGTAACTGCTGGAGGCACGTCAAAGCCGAGTTGCACAGAAGAGGGGACCGCTTGACGCTGTGCCACCGACGACCGGAGCTGCCTGCTCCTTTGACTAAGACAGTTGAATCGAAGGACTCCCTTGTCCGCACCAACGACCGCTTTATCCCGCCGGAGAAAGTCGAGGATGCTGACACGCCGAGGAGAATCTGCAGGCGGCTTTCCCGCCACCCAAAGACCACAAAGACTTCGACGACTCGACGCCCTTGTCGGGCAACAGTTCTTCAGAAACTCTTTGCAGTCCTGAACTATCAAACGCTGAGGTGCCCGCACACCTCATCCTCTCAGGACGTTGTCGACGAGCACCACCTGGATCGACACTGTGGTCTCGGCACCCTTGAACTTTTCATCAACGCTGTCGGCGTCAAGTTCACCTTCTTTGACGCCTCTCGACGATCCGTGGCTCCTGCTTTAAAGGGAGTCACTCAAGAAGGACCCATCAACGCCTCTTCGAAGAACTCTGCTCCACCAGGTACATTGGGGGGGGTAAAAACATTATAGAAGGAAATTAAACTTATAGAGCAATATATGGACTGGGCTTGTAATATATCTTTATTTTACAGGTTGCCCAGGTGAGGGGATCTCCACACAGAACTGTGTCTAGTGGTAGGGGCCAGTATTCTGCCAGATGTTCTAACCAACTGCTTTCCTCCTATGCCTATTGTTTGTTGCCTTTATTAAGTGATCTGTGTGACATTTAACCAGAGTATGGTTGATGCACTTTAATGAGATCTGATAATAATTGTGGTAACACTTTAGAACTGTACATATTTACCATTGTTGATTTTCTGAGCACATAGTGAGTTATTGTGATAGTGTACATAACCTTGAATATTAATTATATAAAGACTGTGTTTTAACTAATACAGTGTGTGGACATTCCTTTGCGAGGGCTTGGGGACTACACTGTACATAAGAACCAGCCTGCATCACCTCCTGAGAAGCTAGGCCTTGATTGCTTGTCCATTGCTACCGTAATGGAGAATCTTGGCTGGGGTCCTCTGTGCCTCTCCACTACCATATAGAGAGCAGAAGTACAGACCCCCCCTCCAGTCTTTACAGCGTCAACCATCAAATGAAAAATAAGGCAGTCCTAGTGGCGTTGTGTCAAATAAAAACGCCTAAACTAAGAAACCTATTGCCAAACCTTACAACTAATACCAAAAGGGGTGTCGGATATTTTTCATGAAAAGAAAGAAGTGTTCTTAAACAATATCGGCTTCATCACGAGTTGGGCGGTATCCCGAGTGGGATACCGGCCACCTGTATTTGCATTAACAGCCAACCCTCTGGCTATATTACCGCTGGATCACAGCTTGGCCAGTAACTGGTATTCCCCATTCCCGCGCTATTACCGTCTGGTAATTAAACTGAAAATCAGCATTTTTGCGGCGCATTTACCCCCAGCTTAGAGTTGGAGGTAAATGCTGCCAGCCCGAGATTGTGCAGTCCCTTAAATGCGGCGGTAATGGCGTTACCGCCGCATTCAAGGGCTACCGTCCAACTCGTGATGAGGCCCTATGTCAGGATGCGGTGAGCATGGGGAAAGGTAGGATTTTTGAGCACAGCACACCCTTGAGCTTTCCCAGCACAAGTCGACAGTTCTGTTCCAATCTATCTGGGTAGCCAAGTCTCGTTTCTCTGGAAAGTCTCTTGTCTTCGAGTGCCTGACGTCTTCAAATATCCAAAAAGTTCTGTTAACAAAAATAGGATTCAGTTTCCACAGTTCACATTGGGTGATGATTTTACCCTGGGTCCCCCTCTTCCTGGCGCTGACCCTTCAACAGTCCTTATCGATATCAAGGCCTTCGGTAGCTGAGTCTCCTGCTTCCGAGGAGACCCAAAATGGGCCCAAAAAAACTATTAACTCACACCAAGTTCTCTTATATATGTCTCTCAGGTGATGCCTTCACCCCTGGGTCCCCCTCTTCTGGGCGCTGACCCTTAACATGTCGTTTCCACAATATTGGTTATTTTCTTACTGAAATTTGGGTGATAGCTTCATCCCTGGATCTCCCTCGGTCAGGCTTGCACCCCTCCTGACTGCCAGTACTTGATTGATAGCTTCACCCTGGTTGATGGCTTCACCCGTGGATCTCCCTCGGTCGGGCCCGAACCCTTCTCAAATGTTAATGGCCCTCATTACGACCCTGGCGGATTTTTTCCGCCATCGACGGACTTTCCGGCCATGGCGTAAAGTCCGTTTACGCCATGGCGGATGGTGGACTTACCGCCCCATTCCGAGGTCGGCGGGGCGGTAAGTCCCCATTGACCCATTTACCCTTCCCCATTCCCATTTCGGCCCCATAGGGTATAATGGGAGTGGGGAAGGAGTTAATTACGCCACCGTAAATTACGGTGGCGTAATTAACACCAAGGTCCCATAGCGCCATGGATTTTTACGCCCGCAAAAAGCGGGCGGAAAAATGACCATGGCGCTATGGGAACTCGTAGTTGGCGGTAAGGGGTCGGCGCAGCTAACGCTGGCGCAAACCCCTTACCGCCAGGGTCCTAATGAGGCCCAATGTCTTTTAAAAACAGTTCCAGAGTACATCCCTCAGCTGGGTTCACTTTAGTCAACCTGCTGATTTTTGGGATTTTAGACTTGCCCCCTCTTCGTCAGCATCCCTCAGTCGGGTTCAGTCTTGCCAACTTCACATTCACTTTACTTTCAAGTGTTGCAGGATTCACGTCCCTTAACTTTCTCTCGATGCAGGGTTCACTTCCCTTGCTTGCTTTCTCTCGATGCGGGATTCACTTCCCTTACTTTCACGCAGTTTGTAGATCGAAGTCTTTTGATTGTATGGGGGTTTTACTACACCTCCTGTATGACCACTTTGACATCTTTTGGCAGCTCTCCTACGCCCTTCTGATACTTGTAGTTTTCTCTCAGATGGGGATCGAACAGAGTCTTTCGTGCTAGCACTCACATGGTGCTGGTTTCCCTCTGTAACTTGTCTCCCCTTAACACTTTTCACAGTTCCTTGAACTTGGTTCAAACTTGCCACTTTGCGTTTCTCCCTCAACACAGCCCGGCTCTTATCGGATTGCTTGGCTTTCAACTTCCCTGGAGTCAAGGCCAGTACCACGGTTGCGGGAGCTTCCCTCGCTCCTGCTTATCGGCCTAAACTTGCCCCGTGTACTGTTGACTTCTGCTGCAAGACACTTGTTCTGTTGCTCGTGTTCTTATGTCCTCTTCCACAAAGGCTCAGCGGGCCTGGGACGAAAAGAGCAATGTTGCTTCTCTCCTCGCCACACTCTCGATTCCTGCCGCCTTTCTCCTTCTCTTGAACTGTCGTGCCTGGTTAGCTGTGCAGTCGTGCTCTCTGCCGTGCTCGTACTGTGCTCTCTTGCTCCACCTTTTATCTCTGTTGTGAAAAGGAAGGGATGTCAGGTGTGTGTGACTTAAGTCAATTGCCTGACTTTGTCTGACCCTTGTGTCGGAACATGTCAGGTAAACAGTTTCATTACAAGTCTGTTGTTTTCTACATCGGGGGAAAAGTGTGGGTATCGGAAATTAGTCTTTGTATTAGAAAGTAGAGGGGTTGGAGTGTCAAAATATCCTACGGGATAGGGAACGTTTGTGAAATGGACAAGAGTGACCAGGATTGTGAACAGAACAGAGGGGATGTGGTAACGATAGTGTTCTGTCATAGTGGATTGGGTGTTCGTAAAATTACATTGGGTGTTTGGAAAATGACAATCAGAGGGACAGGAAGAAATATGATTGGGAATATTTAGATAGTGAACAGGATGACAGGGGTTTGTGATCCTAGGGGATTGGTTCTGTACGGAAGAGTTATTGGGTTTGTGTAGGAGAGATTTAATGGGAGGTGGGGCAGATGTGGCACAGCCCCATAAAGGTCTCAGAGATGTCACCCTCCTCTTCTCCTTCCTCGGTAACATACCGCCTCTCCCTTTGGGTATTCTCCTGAGCATAACCCTGGGTTCCCCTTCCAAGGTGATCTTTCCCTGCTCGTTTGCCTTCAGGGTTGGTGTCATGATCACAGGACCGTTCCATAGGACTTCCCCCAAAAGGTCTTGGGCTGCTGTGTATCATTCCTGGGCTATGAGTACGGAGAACCCAGTGGCCAACTGTGATTCAGACTATCCCGCTTTACTCAACATGGCCGCCAGGCGGCGTCCCTGAATCCTGCGGAGCATTCCAGTAGTACAGGCTCAGCGAGTATTTAAGCCCCTCCCCTCGGTGGAGCTGCGCTTCGCGTCCGCTTGCTGTTAGCGGACGCTTCCCTCAGCTCATTTCTGACAGGAATTTCTTGCCCTTAGTTTTCCCTTTTGTCATTGAAAATTCCTGTGCCTGTGTCACTCTCAGTTCACATTCGTTGTAGATTTCCTAGTTCCCACTTGAATTCCGTCAGTTCACAGTTTCCGAGTGTCCGGTGAGGAGGAGCGTTCTTCTGTCAGGAATTAACAGGAGAAGCTGTCCGTGTTGTTTCTTCTCACCGCAAGTACAGTTTCTTGTGAAGCATTATTTTGGCATCTAGTTTTCTCGTTAGCCTGTTGGTTAGTAAGCGAGCTTTAGTTGCTCGTGTCACTAGGAATTTACTGTGGCTGTGGTATAGCACACTCATTGTTTATTCCATAGTTGGGCAGTTTAGTCACAGCAGCTTTTGTTTTACATGGTTTGTTCACACACACGTAGGAACATCCAGTACATGTAGAGTCCCACCTTGTTGGTTCCCTGAGTCCCTCTGGTGTTATTGGAGGAAAATAATTGGCTTGGTGCATTGCCTGACAGAGGTGTCTGGTTAACATTGTGTGTATGAGCAACGCACTCTCTAGTAAATGTTTCAGTGATATTCCTTTCAGATTAGGAGTGATTTTCTCCTCATGTTCTTGACACCCAGCGTCTCTCAGTCATTGAACCTTTTCCAGCATACAACTTACCTCCTGAGGCATTACTACTCCCGTAGCCCTTCCATATCGAGTTGGTTCCTTTTCCCACTCTCATTCAATCCCATCTTCAGGACTTGTGCCCCTGCACAGATGCAGGACGGATAGCTCGTCAAAACATAAGAGGTGAGCAGGGTGAACTCGGTGGGAAGGAGTGTTGGTTTGTGAGGAGACAATTCTCAGTTATCTTAGATTCCATTGTTGACTGGTTGTTCAATTCCACAGATTCTCAACTCATAGAACTCTAAACAGGGAAGTAGTGAGAGAACCACGCACCCCGAGAAGAGTAGTAGAGGTGTTCCCGCGGAGCCTAAGGTAAGCGTTACAGTTGGGATAAGAGAGGGCCAGTCCTTTCGTGGCCACCTGAATAAGGGGTTCCTGGGATCGTCTTGGGAGAACACCCTCTGGTTTCTCACAGGTGTCAGGGTATGTGCGCCAAAGCATGCCCCAAACCTGCGCTCTGATATTGAATGGAGTGCCATCATGCGCATCGTCGTCAAACCTTACTCCGGGGTACTCTGCTTTAATCCACACATCTCCAGCCTGCTCCCCCACTATTGCCACTAATAAACTCTTCATATCACCCACAAAAGGGGTACACCCGCGGTCTGTTTTTCAAACGCGTATATCCATTTCCCCGCCCCCGCTGTTACTGGTGGGAGCACTATGATCAAATTGTTCTTGTCCATCTGCGCCCAGGGCACATACTGTGCTCTACCCATGCCCTTGTTTATCAAAGGCATCTGGAAGCCCACTTTCTTCCCTTTCTTTTTTCCGACACTTCCCTTTTTCCTTGCTACTGCCATTCGGCCGAACCTCCTTCCCCTTTAGCCCCACAAACTTTCCACTGAAGGTGTTATTTCTGGTGCCTGTTGTGCTTCCTCTTCACCATCATCCTCAAACTCATCCACTGTACTCCAGCCATCCTCCCCTGTTCTCCACCTAGGCCTCTATCAGACTTTATGGTTCCGTACCCTGTGCTATGTGCTCATTCGTTGTCTTTCTTCTCTATATGCATATCCTTTTTTGCTGTGCTGTCTAATCTAAACAAAATGTCCCCCGCTCTCCATTCGACAAGACCGCTTCCTTTTGCCTCTATCTGTGCTGGTCGCTCCCCCTCATCAGAGTCTTCCACGTTCTCAATCATCTTCCATAAGTCTGTTTACCCTTGTATTTCGCTGATGGAGAAGCAGTCCTGTGTTCCAGTATTCTTTTATTATGGGTGTCTTGATCTGGCCAAGAGTGTGTCATCCCCCCTTGTTTTTCTGTCACCCACTGTTTGTGATACTTCTTGATCCTCCCCCGGTACAAGGGCATGGCCTTGTCCATGTACTCTAAAGGCGTCTCCCCTCCCATTGCAGCGATGTATGCGCTGTAAGGCGTCCATAAGATTCTAATCGCGTGCTGCGCATGCTGCAAAAAAAACACATCCAAAAAATCAGCTTACCATTCCCCCTCCCTGTCAGCCCTCAATACTTCCCCTCCGCCTCACACATTCCCACCCTCGCACTCCACGCATCCAAAACACACTATGTACCTCCAGGCACCCAAAACACTGCTATGTACGCAATGCCCCTCCTCGGGCCTCCACCCTGCACAGTAAAAACAAAAGAACAATAAGCTAAAATAACAAGCTAAAATAACCACCCTACTATACCGAGCCCACTAATTATGCAGGCTCCTATTTATTTCCTTTTTCTGCATTACACAATAAGTTGTACCGCCATCTCCGCTCACTCGGCGAGGCTCCGTACATGCCTTTTTCCTTTTCCATAATATACTCTTAAAAAATCAATAATAATGAAAAATACAAAAACACACCCACACTATACAAACTACCTTGTTCTCCACGTGCTTAGAACCCACACTCTTTCCCAGATACCCTTCCTCTACTTGTTATCCCTTGCAAGGGTATACTCACATAAGCCTGTTCCCCGGAACTCCTCCAACTCTGTTTGGAGCTGCGCCCGCTTGAAAGAGCAGACATGAATTCTGCAAAGACGGTCCTGTAAACCTCTGGGATTTATGCCTTTGGGACTGGTCAATGCAGGTGGGTGCGGCCCCTTGGGAGAAGCGGCCTGGAAGCCTCTGTCAGTGCGGGGGTCGCTGGGATCACGTCTGGGTCACCAAATGAAGGCACGCCCCTGCACGCTTAAACCAGAAAAAATACACCTCGCTAGGGAAAAAGGCCTGGGACACTCTTGCAAGGAGAAAAAGTATTTATTTCTACAAAAATAGGTATGCATCAGCAAAGAGCTCTGCTGCCATGGAACGTTGTGTAGTACGTTGGCATGTGCAGTACATTATAAGTACAAACAGTGTCCCTAGTGAAGTGATCATATATAGTACAATTCTACAATGCGGATTGGCGGTGGCCTAAAGCTGTAGGGCCTGCTCCATATGGGATGCCAGGCCATTGGTCTGCCTTCATCTGTTCATCCTCGTTCGCGTGGGTGCTGCTGGGCTCGTCATCCGCAGTGAGCTGACCTAACAATTAATTAGCTACTCTGACACACAATGTTATTCTTCTGATTGTAACACTGCACCTGGCAGATACAGGGATGGTCTCGGGGGAGAGCCCAGGTCACACTAACTCACACACACTTCACTCGTTCGCAGACAGATCAGCAACTCGCAAGGCCCTCCACCTTAGTTTTAGGCTATAATTCTGATGCCACTTTACACCTTGCTACACAAATCATGTGACCCATTCCTGAAGGCGCGATAGCCTTGCCTTCTGATTTTAGTAATTGATCAAGGGGTGTAAAGGTTTAATGGTCGGTGGTCTGGGTGTGGATGGTGCTGTGGCATGTGGGGGTCATGGGATGAAAGCATGGCAAAGCTGTATTTCTCATGTGGGGCTCATGGGGGCAGGAGGGGCTTGCTATTTGTTCCGTGGGATGGTACTGCCAAGAAGCACTCTGCTCCCTTCTTATGACCTTGCAGGGTGCATTCTTCCCAGGGCACGAGGGCCTGAACAATGGAGGAGGTTGTGGATTTATGAGACCTGGCCAAGGAGTGGGGGGGTATTGGTGTTCGTGCTCATGCAAGGGGCCTAATACTAACACACAAAATGCTATTCGCAGCGCTTGGGCCTAACATCTAAGGTGGCTGCCATCTGCCAAGATGGTGTTCACACCTGCATCTACCGTATAGCTCATAAAGCATGGATCGAACATCCCTCCTGCTCCCTGGGTGTGCTCTATTAGTATCTAGAGCTTGTTTGGTATCGCCTAGGGGGGTGGAAAGACCCTATCTCATTCCCAACACTCTGCTGGATTCATCACAGGGTTGTTGAGGCCGTATTTTTTCTGTTCAACTAAGGACAGCTGTTCCCCTCCCTCTTTCACATTGTTTGAAAATTTCCATTTTGGATAGCCCATATTTGAGACTATTATCGACACAAAGTTGAGAGTACGTGGTAAAGAGTAACTCAACAGTGAGACATAAATCAATGAGTCAGTAAAACGCCAGCAGTGTGCCAGTGCACAATATCTTCTCTTATGTTCATTTGCTTAATCAGGGGTGTCAGTGTTGAATATTCTGGAGTGCTGCATCTGCTTTAACCTTTAATAATTACTTATTCGGTGCATGTGCTACAATAATATACTAATGTTTATGAGTTAAGGGTTCCAGTTGCACAATCACTTGTGCATTGTCTGTTATTACTATAGACACTATTCCATGTTAATTCAGTCTGTAGCAATAATTAACTGTATCCAGAATTTCATAAGGTGATAGAGCATGCATGCTGGCAGTCTCTCATCTTTGACGTTTGAGGGCCAATGTGACAAGGTTGGGATCAAATAGCTTATTGTGATTTCCCTTTCCTCATAGGATGTAGAGAAACAGAGCCTGACATGCAACTGCCTCTCTCTCTTTTATTCATTGGGTATTTATAATGTGCCTATACAGCAAATGGTGTTTAGAGGTCTCTCTCTCTCTCTCTCTCTCTCTCTCTCTCTCTCTCTCTCTTTGTCTCTCTCTGCGTCTCACCCTTTAAGCCTGTCAGCCGCTCTCCCATATGGCTTTCACTCCCCCCCAACCCCCATAGCTGTCTATCTTTGGGCTCGAGCAAACTAACCTGTTGCTAACAGCAGCACAACTGTAGGAAAAACAAGGATATCTTGACAAATGAGGTGCTGATTTTTAAGATCAAAAGTAGAATGAGTGCAGCAGTGACGGAGGCATGCCCGAAGGGTGGACCGGGTATTTGGAGACATACATTGTTATTGCGTATGCCTTGTAGGAATGTCAATAACACACATAGGGCCTCATTACAACTCTGGCGGTAACTGTGCCGGTAGAAATGGCAGGATGTTTTTATTTTTTTCTGGCGCCTGGCTTTACGGAATCACTGAGGGATTACAGCTCTGTCGATCCATGAAGCTAGGCGCCGGAAAGTGTAACTCCCCATTCGAGTCCCATACGACTCAATGGGAATGGTGAGGATGGAAGCACCGGCACCGTGTGCAATAGTGCCAGTGCTTCTGTCAAAGTCTGTGAGCGGCTGCCTTCCCACCCGCCAGGTCTGACCTGGCGAGCAGGACAGTAGTCGCTCACATAACTCGGGGTGTGCCGGTCCGAGAACAACAGTGCTGTTACGCTAACCTGCACCGTTGTTACCGGACCGGTACACTCGTAATGAGGCTGATAGAGTAAATTGACTGCACATGGGAGTTGAGGGGAGCAAAGATAGGCCTGCAGAGGCAGTACTGGTTCTGACAGACTTTTGACAAGGATCAGAGTACCCGACTGCAGGGTTACAGTTGTGTTTCGTATTTTCTATTGTTAGATATAGAAACAGATCATTGTTTTTAATTTTAGTGTAACCCTTTCCATGAAAGGACATTTTGAGAGACCACATTGTGTGTATTCTCTGCAAAAATAGCTATTGTTATAAATAAAGGGATATTATTTAATTGTACTGACGTTGCAAACTATCGTTTTAAAATGTTATGTTGATTTCTAAATGGTCACTTGTTGTATACATTGTAGTCCTAATACTAATGCTGCAATTGTCAAACTGTGCAAAGCATATTATGAATATCTTGAATACCCATATACATTATTTTCTGATAGAAGGGTATCATTCCAAGATAGGTAGTCTGGTACACTACTATTGTACTCTATTTCGAAGTACGCCATTGACGTTTGAGGGCCAGTGTGACAAGGTTGGGATCAAATATTGAGATTGCCCCTTCCTTACCGTATGTAGAGAAACAGTGCCCAACATGAAACCGGTGCACTCACATGATTTTGCATGTGAGGAATTGTCATCTGGCAATGGTGTAGAAGCCCTGTTTAAAAAAAATGTTTATTAATAAAATGCGGTAGGTAATTCCATCTCTGGAAGGGTAGCCTGTTAATTAGAAGCATCTTTCCTAAGCTCCATGCCAAAAGCATACACATAGGTAAAAAAGAAATAATGATTATATCCAAAAACTGGGAAGACAATCAGTATATCTCATGGCCATCAGATCTAGGAAAATCAATGACACTGTCAACCTCAGTAAAAAAAACCTTGGAGTCCTGATGAACAGCGAACTAACACTAGAAACGCAAGTAAACACAATAATCAAGAAATGTCTCTTCCTCCTGCACACAGTAAAAAGGATCCTACTGTTCCACTCCTTCACCCATAAAACACTCACCAGCATCTCCCTCATATCCAGAATAGACTATGCCAACAGCCTATACCTAGGAATGCCGGAACGCTTACTAAAACTACAACGTATCCTAAATGCAGCAGCCAGACTACCACAAAGAAAGCACATCACTCCAGTGCTGAAAATGCTGCACTGGCTACTGATAAACCAACGAATAAGGTTCAAAACAGTGTGCATAACGCAGAGTCATCCACGGCCAGGGAGCAGAGTTCCTAAAAAAGAAATGGCCATCTACCTTCCCGGCAAGACCACTCAGATCAACCAACGACATTCGCCCCTAGAACCAAAAGCATACAACGAAAGAACATTCAGAGGGTTGTCTTTTTCTCGTCTGGCAGCAAAACCCTGGAATTGTGTCCCAAAAAACATATGCAATACAAGAGACCACCTGAAATTCAAAAAACTACTTAAAACTTGCCTCTTCATATCAGAATCCGAAGGGAATGACAAAGAAAACAAATACTTACTAGGAAACAGATTGGGGACACTAACCAATACAGGCAACCAAGGGGCCCTAGGGCATGCAACCTTGATGGGTAGGAACTCCACTCTGCTCCCCACAATAATCCCAGAGAGGGACCTAAAACACATCACTGAACCATCCTGAGGGCAGGGGGAGGGGGAGCCATTCAACCGCTCATGCCCACACACCGCTAGAAATCCACTGAGGAAAGCCAGCACCCTGCTAAGTAATTTCCAGTCAGAGATGATGAGCACAGAGGTCCAAAGCAAGAGGGTAAGAAAAACCCCACAAACCCAACTCTAAAACTTACATTTTCCTGCAAACACTTATCCAATGCAAAAGCACACAACCACATCTCTGTACAACAGCCGACATGCACTTCACCACACTGCCACAACATACAAACAACACATAACCATACACAACAGCACATGGGAATTCCCCCAACCCAAATATTGCACCTAGGCTCAGCGAACAGTGAAAACCGTACTGAAGCTGCCAACAGGACATACAACTCTCTACGATTCCCGCTATACCCTACTAACCCCCCAACCCACCCACCCCCTTCACACGCTCCTTTTCAGATCCTTCGGAGCACCAGGGACCACTGCGGTGGTGGTGTGCGGTACAAATACCCTTTAACATTAACAACATTAGCATGGCATAGACCTATGCTGCTGTATCAGTCTCCTGATCTGTAGCTCCTGCTCTCCAGTGGCACATAGCAGGTTCAGAGGTCACAGATGCTCTTTTTGACAGCTGCTGTGATAGCCATGTCAGTGTGGTGCAGAGGATGCATTTAAATCTGCACTTCAGTTCCAAAGCCACTTAATTATAAGAGCTAATATGCTTGTGATAGGTGTAGATACAAGCCATACCTGAGTTTAGGCTATGGTGGCTAATATTTATCATTATTAAAACCACATCTGATTGGTATCATACATGTGTCAACACTGTGAGCCAAGCCTAGCTGTGGGCAGGCTGTATGTAATCCTCTTCCCCCGACCCCGAACTGGCTGTCTCTGCTGCACCGAGCAGGACTGTAGACCTGGGGCCTGACTCTCTTTGAGTAACACCTCTCACCACCAAAACAGCATCTCATCAGGAGCTGTCCTGGGAAACAGAAATCAAAGGGCACACCCTACACTAATGAACCAGCTTCACACCAGGGTGTTGCATGCCAAAGGGCTTTGATGCTGTGGACCAGGGTAGAGGGTGTTGTTAGTTTAGACAGAGGGTGTTCAGCACAAGTGTACCTCTCTTACTCCTACGTCCCGTCCTCTTTCCTCCATACTTATGGGACATCTCTCCGTCCTGTGGGACGGGACCGGAGCACTTTGTAAAAAGCATCCAATTTTTTTTCAAAAATGTGTCCCTCCTCTCTTTCCTGCGTGGGGCCCGGTATCTTAATTACTTTCACAGTGCAATTATTTGAACACACATAGAGAGACACATCTAAGCCCAAGAGTCCTGAATAAGGGGAAAAAGGCCTAGGATTCACAGTGCAATTTTAAAATACTATCACAATGAACATTTTTCCTTGGCAAGGTTGTCGGGGAAGAGTGCAGGCTCTCACTCAGGTGATACTGTGAAAGCATTCCTTGGCACAGCTTACATATGGATATAGCTTGTGTCAGGGAAGTGTCATGGGAATTCCAAGCCCTATATGGGCCCACATTGGTTCCTGCTCTTCTTTTATTGCATTCATTTGCTTGAACAGTCCATAATACAGGACTCCCTGATGCATAGGTAATGTACTTGCTGCCATTGCAATCTTTTTCTTCTCTATAGGACGCACTCCAATGCTCACCTTCTTCCCTCTTCCATTCATGGTAGAAGCTCAGGTTCTATTACTGCAAGTGGTCTGGAACTGCTTAGAATTTTAAAAAAAATACATAAAATGTTGAGTCTACATGCCATGTCTAATGCGTGAACACCTTTGATTTGCCATGTCTGCTGACCCCAAGTAGACCACAGAGGGACAGTTTCCCGCCATGCTGGTTAAACAATTGAATCTGCAACATACATGTGCTGTGCACCATTTGGCTCTGGAGGGAAACATGCAATCTCCTGCTTGGTATGGTCTCAGTGAAATATATGGGAACTGGGCTTGGAATTCAGGACTATCAGTTTGGAAAGCCACTGCACATTTAATAAACTTAAAAGTTTATTTGGGCCACACAATGGGTTCACGTTTGAGAAGTAAAAAGGCATTTTAATATCACACATAACACACATGGGACCCCATCTCATGGAGATCCTAGATATCATCAAAAGCATCAAACAATGCATTTTGCTCAAATGTCTGGAGCCTAGTTCTTAACAGTTCTCTATATGTTCTGGACACAGGATTACTGGGTACAAACAGTCTGGATTCTTGAATCACAGAAAAAGTGTGAACTTGCAGCTGCTTGGCTTGGCCATTAAACGTCTTGAATGATGGCATCCACAAATGACCCATGGTTAGCAGAAACAATTGTATTGAGGCTGGAGTTAATGGCTCTTGGAGCTCTTTTCTTGAACATGTGTGAAGAACTTAAAGGCTTTAGAATAGCCTTGCTTGCAGATGGAGTGGAAACCTTGCTCATAAAATGCCCCAAAGTCAGTGAGATGAGAAACGCAGTGAGGCTCAGCCACAGTAGAAGGAAGTATACTGCCAGCATTATATAACACCATTTCAGAAAGCCTGTCCAAAAGAATTATTTAATTCCGTTAGCAACCAGAAAGGCTTTCTGTTTCCAAATTGGTAGACCTGCAGTACTTCCCTGAATTGTGGAGGTGTAGTCAAGAGTGGCATATTCTTCCTCATCTTGCACACCAATCATCATCATTTGTCGGCTCTCCATCTCGTCTGCTTCTTCGGAAATGGAAGATGATGATTGCATGGAAACATTGCGGTAACCATCTGGAGCGGGTTTCAGGTGATCGACAGAAGGTTGTCTTGTGCCTCTCATGGGTGGTATTGCAGGCAGGACAGCAGTTCTGGAACCTTTCAATCTGATTACTTGTACTGCCGGTCTGTAGGATGGGCCAAACAGAACAGTCTTATCATGGACCTTCTCCAGGATCCAATCTCCTGCTTTGAGAGTGGTCTCAGGACTGGCCTCAGCAGCTTCCACCTCAAGGGATTCCCTCAGCAGCGTTGTCGCCAACAGTTGCTCTTGCCTAGAGAAGGGGGCTGGGGAGTGTGTGCAGATCAGGCATAAACCTATTTCTCCCAAACAAGAGTTCAGATGGAGTCTTACTGTTGCATAGAGACTGGTGTGGTACATTATTTAAACTTCTGCTAACTAGATACACGTGGTCTAGCCAGTTAACCCACATCGAAAGGATGCATTTAGTCAGTCACAACATTGAGTCGTTTGCCCTTCCTGTAAGCCCATTTCACCTCTGGATGATGATGATGATGATACAGGTTTAGAAAAGTGCAGCTCTTATCCCCAAGCCTCTAATGCCATTCTCGGGGCCCTCCCTGTGAAAGCTGGACCATTATCGGCTTGGAATGTTTGAGTTGCTGCATGGCTACTACACCCCGAAGTGCCTGTATGATTGATTTGCAGTCTGCTCTCTTTTGAGGAATCATCCAGGTGAACCTAGTGCAAGAATCCACTATTACTAGAATATATTTGTACTTATTTATTGCTGGTAGTCGGCCTATATGATCCAGATATTGAATCTCAAAAGGCGAGGTTGCCTTTCTCAAAGGAGCCTCTTTTGGTTTTTTGCTGTGGTTCACAGTTGTCTTCAGACATGTGTCACAGTTAGCTATGTATATTTCAACCTGTTGCCTTAATCGTGGCCACCAATACTTGTCAAGGAGCAGCTGTGCTGTGGCAGTAACCCCAAAATGGGTGGATGCAAGTCCAGCATGTGTGGCTGCTATTAGCTTTTCCATGTCTCCTCTATTAGGGATTCATCTTTGAATAGGATCCCCTCTTTCCATAGGAAGTGTGACTACTGCTTTATTATTCTCAATGTCATAAACATAATTACTTGGGAAACTTTTGGCCTGGGTATAATACCCAAAAAAGCTTCTTTTATTTCCTCATCCATTGCAGTTGCTGAGTGAGTTCTGGCTGCTATCTTTTTTCTCACTGTGTGCTCTTTGGCATATTTATCTGCTAATACATTGCTAATACTATGAATGTGCCCTTTAGTATGTGATCATATGTGCTGTGCTCATATGTGCATCAACCATAGCAAAGGGTAAGTCTGTTTAAGGTCCCACACATGTTTCCAGAGTTGCCTGGAAGCAATAGTTTTATGCCTAATGTCTCTAAGGTCATTTTGAATCCAAGTATGCAAATCAATGTTATAAGCCCTGACAATGGGCCTCATTACGAGTTTGGAGGTAGCCATGGTGCTATTAGCGCCATGGCTGCCTCCAAAATCGTGTCCGAGTCCGGGTTCTGTGAATGAGGAATTACCGGGTCATTCCAACCTTGGAGTACCCAGTATTTCCTCATTCACAAAACTAATCCCCATTCCCATTTGAGCCCCCATAGGGCTCAATGGGAATGGGGATGGAGCTAATAACGGGCCCGTTAACAACGGGCCCGTTATTAGCTCCTTGGTCCCCTTGCTGGACCCGCTAAGGACGTCTGGTCTGACTAGACGTTCTGTGCGGGTCGCGCAAGGGAACCTCATAATAGAGAGGAATGGGTTTACCGGCACCGGCACCATTACCGGTGCCGGTAAACCCATTCCTCCAACCTCGTAATGAGGCCCAATGTAATCTGAATCCGAGACTACTAGTATGCAATTCAGCAGTCTGGGCAGACATGTCTCTCAGATGCTTTGTTGCAATATCAGTATTTATAAATGCTTCTTTGTGTGTAAAATGTCCTACCACTGCTGCACATGCAGCTGCATATTTGGAATGTGTTAAACCAGCTGGTATGGCAGAGTCATCACAGTAGATTATTTGGGAAAAAACAAACAATGGTATGTCAGACAGTGAGGTGTCTGGTTCTGTATCTATTGTCCAAGTCAACCCACTCATTCTTTGCAATTCTGCTTTATAATGATGCTTTACATCTGTAGCATGTTGAGACGCTGACCATTGAATCCATCTAGTATGTAATGCCTTTGCATTGGGAACGCTAGCTTTTATGGTAGCCTCAAATTGAGCTAAAGGTGTAGTTATGTGTACAGTTCTATTCGCCGTCAACGGCCTTTCTTTCTGAATGATCATCTGAACTGAAGAGAGAATCTTTTCCTCTGTGTAAATCTTAATTCGGGTGTGGAATATACATGTGATTTATATGCAATTGGTTTAGCCTCCCCTAGATTACAAACGGTGTTTGTGAAAGCATCATCTCCCACCAACAGGTTTATTTCTAAATCTTTTTCAGTGTTTCTGTCTTGCAAAGGACCAGTTTGAGTCATTAACGAGTACACATGGTGCAGAATGTGAGTGTGTTCTGGCAGCCAATGAGCTGCTTTGAAATTTGGTTTTATCAAAGCATACAATGGTTTCACTAGCTCGGCAAAATTAGACACAAGATCTGCCAAAAATTCAAAAGCCCTAGAATGGCTTGCATTTGTTGGAGCTTGTTAGGCGGTCATTTCCTAGCACATTTATTTAGAAAATCTGCTGACAAGCCTCTACCCACATCTGTAAGAGTGAACCCTAAGAAGGTAACCTCACAATGAGCTATTCTTGATTTCTTGAAGTTAATCGGGTACCCGTTTTGCACCCAGTGTGTGAATGACTGTCTGCCTGTTGCAAGTATTCATTGAGATTCTCATGGGTGATGTAAATGTCATCTACATATTACCAACAATTAGGAATGTCTTCCAGCAAACTCTGTATTCTACTTGAGATTGTGTTAGGTGAATTTTTATACCCCTGCATTATTCTAGTGAATTGGAAATGCTTTCCCTTAAAAGTGAATGCAGTGTATTTCTAGCTTTCTACATTTAAAGGTTGTGTGATAACTTGAGCCAGTCGAGGACCGCGGTTCTGCAATGGATAGGAATATTGATTTCCTGATGGGCCATCTTCTTTGCCCACCTAACCTCTTTTAATTTAAAAAGCCTTTTAGAATAGAATATTTTTGCCTGGTCCGTTTATCGTGACTGGAGCATAAAGTTATTATTAGCAATGCTACGGTCATCTCTAGGAAGTCCCATCTGGGGTTCCACTTGTCTTGATTTCCTATCATTAGGCGTGACCATGAGCCTCTTATCTTCACCTCGTGTGATGCTGTGAAAACAGACCCCTGGTCATCAGTCACTCATGTCAAAACTCACTCTAGGTTGTGTCTCAGCGCTAAAAGACCGGCATGCCCAGGTTCATGTGCACATCAACATGATTAAACATATACAGCCAGGAATTGTAAATTTCTTGGACTCAAAGAGATACCGCTCTGACGCGGTGCTCTGAATTATACACTTGACACAGGACTTATCATGTTTATGCATTTAATATGACCCCCTATCTTCTGAGGGTTCTTATTCTCTATAACAAGCTAAAGTAAAAGCAGAAAAGCAGATATAACATAGCATCATACCTATGAACAGGATTGCCTTGTGGGAAAAGCGCATTTTTGAATGTTTAAGTAATAGAACACGTGGTGGTTTTAGTTTAAACGCATGGGTAACCTAGATCTTTCATTAATCTATGCTACACTATACACCATTAGTCTCCATGCACACAACAAACCTCCACACACAGGGTAGATAGCTGTGTTGCACGGGGAGGTGGATGATACTATTATTCTATGGCTAAGTAGTGCATTGATGGTGTTGTTAATTCCCTCCTCTGACTCCCTAGAAAGTGGGTATTGTTTCACTCGGTAGTACTGCTCCTGGTTTCAGTGTAATGTGTACTGGGGTCCCTCCCTGTAGGAGCTCTACGTCATGGGGGTTTGTCATCCATAGTTTCTTGGGTACCTGCTCCCAATCTGCCTCAACATATTGGGGTGGAGCCATAAGGGCCAAACTTTTCTCTACTGCACCATTATCTCTCAGGGTATACATATTGATAGCACCGTTTCTCCATCATCTGGCCTGTCTTTGAACAATTTTGCGTCAGTCACCTCCGTCAGAGTTACAGTGGTGTCATTGCAAAGTACTGTGCGCCTCTCGCACCCGTGTTGGTTTGTCCCTATTACAACACTACTTTTTGCTTGTAAGTCTAGGGGCAATATTGTACCTGCCGCCATTTCAGGGGACACATCAGGATGTAAAATACCCTTTACCAACACCCTTTAACAATCTGAGACACGGACTCCGCAAGCACTGTGATTCCATACACAAACATGTTCGGATTGCATGAATAATCAACATTGCTCCAATGGTGCACATCCCTGGCGTTGCGCAAGCTTTGCCACTGTTTGTGAATGATATCGTCATGTTGAGCTTGCTGAGCAGATCCCTGCCCAGAATGTTCACTGGTAAACTTTCTGAATATAGTAGGGGGGCCTGCACCACCTTCACCCTCCCTATTTTGATGTCAACCTCCTTAATGTATGGAACCGTGAAGACAGCCCCAGGAAAACCCTGCGTGTCAATAGTGTGGCCCGATAGCGGGAAGTCTCCATCACTGATGCATGATTTTGTGGCACACGTGTCAAAATAATGAAGTGTTTGTTTACTATCTCTGCGCCCACCAAGGGTCACTCATCAGGGTGAACTGTCATAGATAGGACTGGGCACGCAAGCCCTCTCTGTGGGCTATCCTAGTCTGGGTACTTGTTGAAACCGGGGAACATGAAAGGATTGTTTCCAATCACGCTCACCCCTCTGTATGGCACTATGGTGCCATTGGGCACTTTGTTGCGTGTGTGCATGTTTCCATTTCCGTGCTGGGTCACCATTTGTTGTGGTTACTGCTGCTGTGTGTACTGTTGTTGTAGTTGCTGTTGCTGAGGGCATGCTCCTGGGGCTTGGGAGGGGAGCGGTATGTGCGCTAGGTCTATTTCATAAGGTATGGAGGTCATTCTTAGTGTTACCATCTGTTGTGCATTCTGTAGTGGTGGGTGATAATTATTATACATATTGTATCCGAGCCCTGGCCTGGTACTACAGCCTCTTGAAAAATGTCCCCACTTTACGCAGTTCCAACACTGCGAAGAACCCATACCCTCCCCTCTTGGTCCCATACCGCTGAAGCCCCTCTTCCCCCCCGAAATCCACCCCTTCCACACTCTGACCTCCTTGTTGCCACTCCTGGGTGGGGCACTACTGGCCACCTCCCCACTGCCCTTGTCCTCCTTCTGGCCAAAACACTGCTATTCAGACATATTGTGGGTATTGACACTGCCCCTTCTATAGCTATCTTAGCCAGTTTCCTCTGTACCAATTTTCCCTCATTTGTCTGCAACTGCTGTGCCATCTCCCTCTCCTGTTTTTTATTCGTTTGCAGTGGTGTATTATTATACTCTGTATTTCTGCCCACCCTTTCACTTCAATGCCCACAATCTTGTCTAGGGCCTTCTGCATCTCTTTGGTAATCCCCTTTTTATAACGAAATAGAAAAGAGGAACTGATCGGTCCAACTGGTCCCCCATCTCCGGCACTCTCCACATCTCCTGAACCTTAATAATGAACTGTGCAGGGTTTTCGTCATCGCCCATAGTGTCTTGCATAATCAACTGCAAGTCTGGGGTGTGTGAAAAACTAATGGTGGCAACAAGTAAAACAGACACAAGTGATCACAGTTCAAGGGTGTATATTGAACAATGAATGCTGTAAGCTGGTTGGACAAACACCTTTGCTAATCCTAAATCTAAGATGGGAGCAAGCGTCTGTGATGCTGGAAATGCATTGGAGGGACAGGGCTTCCCTGTCCTTGTCCTGTAGTCCTTTTTCATTTGTGTTCTGTATTGTTTTCTGCCCAGGAGTCTATGTGGGACTCCTGGCAGTGCAGCTCTTCCTGTTTTACGTTTGGTGTACAGACGCATGGGATATCCGTATGGTACCCATGGGTGGGGGTGCAACCCTGTGCCCCTAGTGTATATTTTTGGGCACCTGTGTGTGGCCCACAGAGCAGGGTATGGGCTGGTGGCAGCTCCATGCTGAATTTGACAGGTGCTCTGAGTATCCTCCATTTTGGGATAGCCAGGCCCTGCCATTGGAATCAGTTGATTCCTGATAGAAAACAAGATGGCCCCTGTGGCCTCTTGCTTTCTATTGCCTGTTACCTTGTTTCCCAAAGTCCTGTGAAGCACTGACTCTGTCCCTTCCCCCTGACTGGCTGTTGGGTGGAAGTTCCATATATGGTATTGTTGTGAAGCCCAGGCCAGACTGGCTGGAGCCTTCCCAGTGACTGTATATTGTGGGTACACCCTGTGGGTGGGAACTGGTTGAATGGAGTGTGTGACCAATATGCCACTTCTTGTTGTGGCTGTCTGGTTTCTGGTGTTTGACACAATGACTAAGACAGCCCTGTCGAAAACTGTTATGAATGCAGTGTGTAGTGTTGAATGGCTGGGTACTTGTCCCAATACACATTCCTTGTTGTGAGTGTCTGAGAGGGAGGAGTATGGCCTGAATGCAATGTATACCTGATTGGCTGACTGACTGCATGAATGCCCTTCTGTATGATTGGCTGCTGAGTGTGACCCAGCATTGTGGATGAGAGACAGAATAGTATATCTGGGGCCCTCTCACCACTGGGAATTGTTCAGAAGTTGAGTTGACACTTGAAGAGTAACTGGAACTGCTTATCCTCGACGCCCAGCTGGAAGAAGAAGAACTGCTGCTGCATTTGCTTCGACCCGATCCAAAAGCTGTCGAGTTCATCGAGAACTGATCCGAGAGAGGACCTAGCTAGGCGCCCTCTTCCCGTGCTGCGAGGGACCATCGAGCACCGCTATCCTTCACCAAAGCTCTCTGGAAGTTAGACCCTCGAAAGGCTGCCGACCGGAGACGGGGACCGCCGAGGAGAACGAAGTGAAGCACCCGGACATCGACGCCGTCGAAGTCCATTGCCGTCGACGTCCATTGCCATTGACCAGGGTTCGGAGTATCGCCGTAACTGCTGGAGGCACGTCAAAGCCGAGTTGCCCAGAAGAGGGGACCGCTTGACGCTGTGCCACCGACGACCGGAGCTGCCTGCTCCTTTGACTAAGACAGTTGAATCGAAGGACTCCCTTGTCCGCACCGACGACCGCTTTATCCCGCTGGAGAAAGTCGAGGATGCTGACACGCCGAGGAGAATCTGCAGGCGGCTTTCCCGCCACCCAAAGACCACAAAGACTTCGACGACTCGACGCCCTTGTCGGGCAACAGTTCTTCAGAAACTCTTTGCAGTCCTGAACTATCAAACGCTGAGGTGCCCGCACACCTCATCCTCTCAGGACGTTGTCGACGAGCACCACCTGGATCGACACTGTGGTCTCGGCACCCTTGAACTTTTCATCAACGCTGTCGGCGTCAAGTTCACCTTCTTTGACGCCTCTCGACGATCCGTGGCTCCTGCTTTAAAGGGAGTCACTCAAGAAGGACCCATCAACGCCTCTTCGAAGAACTCTGCTCCACCAGGTACATTGGGGGGGGTAAAAACATTATAGAAGGAAATTAAACTTATAGAGCAATATATGGACTGGGCTTGTAATATATCTTTATTTTACAGGTTGCCCAGGTGAGGGGATCTCCACACAGAACTGTGTCTAGTGGTAGGGGCCAGTATTCTGCCAGATGTTCTAACCAACTGCTTTCCTCCTATGCCTATTGTTTGTTGCCTTTATTAAGTGATCTGTGTGACATTTAACCAGAGTATGGTTGATGCACTTTAATGAGATCTGATAATAATTGTGGTAACACTTTAGAACTGTACATATTTACCATTGTTGATTTTCTGAGCACATAGTGAGTTATTGTGATAGTGTACATAACCTTGAATATTAATTATATAAAGACTGTGTTTTAACTAATACAGTGTGTGGACATTCCTTTGCGAGGGCTTGGGGACTACACTGTACATAAGAACCAGCCTGCATCACCTCCTGAGAAGCTAGGCCTTGATTGCTTGTCCATTGCTACCGTAATGGAGAATCTTGGCTGGGGTCCTCTGTGCCTCTCCACTACCATATAGAGAGCAGAAGTACAGACCCCCCCTCCAGTCTTTACAGCGTCAACCATCAAATGAAAAATAAGGCAGTCCTAGTGGCGTTGTGTCAAATAAAAACGCCTAAACTAAGAAACCTATTGCCAAACCTTACAACTAATACCAAAAGGGGTGTCGGATATTTTTCATGAAAAGAAAGAAGTGTTCTTAAACAATATCGGCTTCATCACGAGTTGGGCGGTATCCCGAGTGGGATACCGGCCACCTGTATTTGCATTAACAGCCAACCCTCTGGCTATATTACCGCTGGATCACAGCTTGGCCAGTAACTGGTATTCCTCATTCCCGCGCTATTACCGTCTGGTAATTAAACTGAAAATCAGCATTTTTGCAGCGCATTTACCCCCAGCTTAGAGTTGGAGGTAAATGCTGCCAGCCCGAGATTGTGCAGTCCCTTAAATGCGGCGGTAATAGCGTTACCGCCGCATTCAAGGGCTACCGTCCAACTCGTGATGAGGCCCTATGTCAGGATGCGGTGAGCATGGGGAAAGGTAGGATTTTTGAGCACAGCACACCCTTGAGCTTTCCCAGCACAAGTCGACAGTTCTGTTCCAATCTATCTGGGTAGCCAAGTCTCGTTTCTCTGGAAAGTCGCTTGTCTTCGAGTGCCTGACGTCTTCAAATATCCAAAAAGTTCTGTTAACAAAAATAGGATTCAGTTTCCACAGTTCACATTGGGTGATGATTTTACCCTGGGTCCCCCTCTTCCTGGCGCTGACCCTTCAACAGTCCTTATCGATATCAAGGCCTTCGGTAGCTGAGTCTCCTGCTTCCGAGGAGACCCAAAATGGGCCCAAAAAAACTATTAACTCACACCAAGTTCTCTTATATATGTCTCTCAGGTGATGCCTTCACCCCTGGGTCCCCCTCTTCTGGGCGCTGACCCTTAACATGTCGTTTCCACAATATTGGTTATTTTCTTACTGAAATTTGGGTGATAGCTTCATCCCTGGATCTCCCTCGGTCAGGCTTGCACCCCTCCTGACTGCCAGTACTTGATTGATAGCTTCACCCTGGTTGATGGCTTCACCCGTGGATCTCCCTCGGTCGGGCCCAAACCCTTCTCAAATGTTAATGTCTTTTAAAAACAGTTCCAGAGTACATCCCTCAGCTGGGTTCACTTTAGTCAACCTGCTGATTTTTGGGATTTTAGACTTGCCCCCTCTTCGTCAGCATCCCTCAGTCGGGTTCAGTCTTGCCAACTTCACATTCACTTTACTTTCAAGTGTTGCAGGATTCACGTCCCTTAACTTTCTCTCGATGCAGGGTTCACTTCCCTTGCTTGCTTTCTCTCGATGCGGGATTCACTTCCCTTACTTTCACGCAGTTTGTAGATCGAAGTCTTTTGATTGTATGGGGGTTTTACTACACCTCCTGTATGACCACTTTGACATCTTTTGGCAGCTCTCCTACGCCCTTCTGATACTTGTAGTTTTATCTCAGATGGGGATCGAACAGAGTCTTTCGTGCTAGCACTCACATGGTGCTGGTTTCCCTCTGTAACTTGTCTCCCCTTAACACTTTTCACAGTTCCTTGAACTTGGTTCAAACTTGCCACTTTGCGTTTCTCCCTCAACACAGCCCGGCTCTTATCGGATTGCTTGGCTTTCAACTTCCCTGGAGTCAAGGCCAGTACCACGGTTGCGGGAGCTTCCCTCGCTCCTGCTTATCGGCCTAAACTTGCCCCGTGTACTGTTGACTTCTGCTGCAAGACACTTGTTCTGTTGCTCGTGTTCTTATGTCCTCTTCCACAAAGGCTCAGCGGGCCTGGGACGAAAAGAGCAATGTTGCTTCTCTCCTCGCCACACTCTCGATTCCTGCCGCCTTTCTCCTTCTCTTGAACTGTCGTGCCTGGTTAGCTGTGCAGTCGTGCTCTCTGCCGTGCTCGTACTGTGCTCTCTTGCTCCACCTTTTATCTCTGTTGTGAAAAGGAAGGGATGTCAGGTGTGTGTGACTTAAGTCAATTGCCTGACTTTGTCTGACCCTTGTGTCGGAACATGTCAGGTAAACAGTTTCATTACAAGTCTGTTGTTTTCTACATCGGGGGATAAGTGTGGGTATCGGAAATTAGTCTTTGTATTAGAAAGTAGAGGGGTTGGAGTGTCAAAATATCCTACGGGATAGGGAACGTTTGTGAAATGGACAAGAGTGACCAGGATTGTGAACAGAACAGAGGGGATGTGGTAACGATAGTGTTCTGTCATAGTGGATTGGGTGTTCGTAAAATTACATTGGGTGTTTGGAAAATGACAATCAGAGGGACAGGAAGAAATATGATTGGGAATATTTAGATAGTGAACAGGATGACAGGGGTTTGTGATCCTAGGGGATTGGTTCTGTACGGAAGAGTTATTGGGTTTGTGTAGGAGAGATTTAATGGGAGGTGGGGCAGATGTGGCACAGCCCCATAAAGGTCTCAGAGATGTCACCCTCCTCTTCTCCTTCCTCGGTAACATACCGCCTCTCCCTTTGGGTATTCTCCTGAGCATAACCCTGGGTTCCCCTTCCAAGGTGATCTTTCCCTGCTCGTTTGCCTTCAGGGTTGGTGTCATGATCACAGGACCGTTCCATAGGACTTCCCCCAAAAGGTCTTGGGCTGCTGTGTATCATTCCTGGGCTATGAGTACGGAGAACCCAGTGGCCAACTGTGATTCAGACTATCCCGCTTTACTCAACATGGCCGCCAGGCGGCGTCCCTGAATCCTGCGGAGCATTCCAGTAGTACAGGCTCAGCGAGTATTTAAGCCCCTCCCCTCGGTGGAGCTGCGCTTCGCGTCCGCTTGCTGTTAGCGGACGCTTCCCTCAGCTCATTTCTGACAGGAATTTCTTGCCCTTAGTTTTCCCTTTTGTCATTGAAAATTCCTGTGCCTGTGTCACTCTCAGTTCACATTCGTTGTAGATTTCCTAGTTCCCACTTGAATTCCGTCAGTTCACAGTTTCCGAGTGTCCGGTGAGGAGGAGCGTTCTTCTGTCAGGAATTAACAGGAGAAGCTGTCCGTGTTGTTTCTTCTCACCGCAAGTACAGTTTCTTGTGAAGCATTATTTTGGCATCTAGTTTTCTCGTTAGCCTGTTGGTTAGTAAGCGAGCTTTAGTTGCTCGTGTCACTAGGAATTTACTGTGGCTGTGGTATAGCACACTCATTGTTTATTCCATAGTTGGGCAGTTTAGTCACAGCAGCTTTTGTTTTACATGGTTTGTTCACACACACGTAGGAACATCCAGTACATGTAGAGTCCCACCTTGTTGGTTCCCTGAGTCCCTCTGGTGTTATTGGAGGAAAATAATTGGCTTGGTGCATTGCCTGACAGAGGTGTCTGGTTAACATTGTGTGTATGAGCAACGCACTCTCTAGTAAATGTTTCAGTGATATTCCTTTCAGATTAGGAGTGATTTTCTCCTCATGTTCTTGACACCCAGCGCCTCTCAGTCATTGAACCTTTTCCAGCATACAACTTACCTCCTGAGGCATTACTACTCCCGTAGCCCTTCCATATCGAGTTGGTTCCTTTTCCCACTCTCATTCAATCCCATCTTCAGGACTTGTGCCCCTGCACAGATGCAGGACGGATAGCTCGTCAAAACATAAGAGGTGAGCAGGGTGAACTCGGTGGGAAGGAGTGTTGGTTTGTGAGGAGACAATTCTCAGTTATCTTAGATTCCATTGTTGACTGGTTGTTCAATTCCACAGATTCTCAACTCATAGAACTCTAAACAGGGAAGTAGTGAGAGAACCACGCACCCCGAGAAGAGTAGTAGAGGTGTTCCCGCGGAGCCTAAGGTAAGCGTTACAGTTGGGATAAGAGAGGGCCAGTCCTTTCGTGGCCACCTGAATAAGGGGTTCCTGGGATCGTCTTGGGAGAACACCCTCTGGTTTCTCACAGGTGTCAGGGTATGTGCGCCAAAGCATGCCCCAAACCTGCGCTCTGATATTGAATGGAGTGCCATCATGCGCATCGTCGTCAAACCTTACTCCGGGGTACTCTGCTTTAATCCACACATCTCCAGCCTGCTCCCCCACTATTGCCACTAATAAACTCTTCATATCACCCACAAAAGGGGTACACCCGCGGTCTGTTTTTCAAACGCGTATATCCATTTCCCCGCCCCCGCTGTTACTGGTGGGAGCACTATGATCAAATTGTTCTTGTCCATCTGCGCCCAGGGCACATACTGTGCTCTACCCATGCCCTTGTTTATCAAAGGCATCTGGAAGCCCACTTTCTTCCCTTTCTTTTTTCCGACACTTCCCTTTTTCCTTGCTACTGCCATTCGGCCGAACCTCCTTCCCCTTTAGCCCCACAAACTTTCCACTGAAGGTGTTATTTCTGGTGCCTGTTGTGCTTCCTCTTCACCATCATCCTCAAACTCATCCACTGTACTCCAGCCATCCTCCCCTGTTCTCCACCTAGGCCTCTATCAGACTTTATGGTTCCGTACCCTGTGCTATGTGCTCATTCGTCGTCTTTCTTCTCTATATGCATATCCTTTTTTGCTGTGCTGTCTAATCTAAACAAAATGTCCCCCGCTCTCCATTCGACAAGACCGCTTCCTTTTGCCTCTATCTGTGCTGGTCGCTCCCCCTCATCAGAGTCTTCCACGTTCTCAATCATCTTCCATAAGTCTGTTTACCCTTGTATTTCGCTGATGGAGAAGCAGTCCTGTGTTCCAGTATTCTTTTATTATGGGTGTCTTGATCTGGCCAAGAGTGTGTCATCCCCCTTGTTTTTCTGTCACCCACTGTTTGTGATACTTCTTGATCCTCCCCCGGTACAAGGGCATGGCCTTGTCCATGTACTCTAAAGGCGTCTCCCCTCCCATTGCAGCGATGTATGCGCTGTAAGGCGTCCATAAGATTCTAATCGCGTGCTGCGCATGCTGCAAAAAAAACACATCCAAAAAATCAGCTTACCATTCCCCCTCCCTGTCAGCCCTCAATACTTCCCCTCCGCCTCACACATTCCCACCCTCGCACTCCACGCATCCAAAACACACTATGTACCTCCAGGCACCCAAAACACTGCTATGTACGCAATGCCCCTCCTCGGGCCTCCACCCTGCACAGTAAAAACAAAAGAACAATAAGCTAAAATAACAAGCTAAAATAACCACCCTACTATACCGAGCCCACTAATTATGCAGGCTCCTATTTATTTCCTTTTTCTGCATTACACAATAAGTTGTACCGCCATCTCCGCTCACTCGGCGAGGCTCCGTACATGCCTTTTTCCTTTTCCATAATATACTCTTAAAAAATCAATAATAATGAAAAATACAAAAACACACACACACTATACAAACTACCTTGTTCTCCACGTGCTTAGAACCCACACTCTTTCCCAGATACCCTTCCTCTACTTGTTATCCCTTGCAAGGGTATACTCACATAAGCCTGTTCCCCGGAACTCCTCCAACTCTGTTTGGAGCTGCGCCCGCTTGAAAGAGCAGACATGAATTCTGCAAAGACGGCTCCTGTAAACCTCTGGGATTCATGCCTTTGGGACTGGTCAATGCAGGTGGGTGCGGCCCCTTGGGAGAAGCGGCCTGGAAGCCTCTGTCAGTGCGGGGGTCGCTGGGATCACGTCTGGGTCACCAAATGAAGGCACGCCCCTGCACGCTTAAACCAGAAAAAATACACCTCGCTAGGGAAAAAGGCCTGGGACACTCTTGCAAGGAGAAAAAGTATTTATTTCTACAAAAATAGGTATGCATCAGCAAAGAGCTCTGCTGCCATGGAACGTTGTGTAGTACGTTGGAATGTGCAGTACATTATAAGTACAAACAGTGTCCCTAGTGAAGTGATCATATATAGTACAATTCGACAATGCGGATTGGCGGTGGCCTAAAGCTGTAGGGCCTGCTCCATATGGGATGCCAGGCCATTGGTCTGCCTTCATCTGTTCATCCTCGTTCGCGTGGGTGCTGCTGGGCTCGTCATCCGCAGTGAGCTGACCTAACAATTAATTAGCTACTCTGACACACAATGTTATTCTTCTGATTGTAACACTGCACCTGGCAGATACAGGGATGGTCTCGGGGGAGAGCCCAGGTCACACTAACTCACACACACTTCACTCGTTCGCAGACAGATCAGCAACTCGCAAGGCCCTCCACCTTAGTTTTAGGCTATAATTCTGATGCCACTTTACACCTTGCTACACAAATCATGTGACCCATTCCTGAAGGCGCGATAGCCTTGCCTTCTGATTTTAGTAATTGATCAAGGGGTGTAAAGGTTTTATGGTCGGTGGTCTGGGTGTGGATGGTGCTGTGGCATGTGGGGGTCATGGGATGAAAGCATGGCAAAGCTGTATTTCGAAGGGATTGTGTCCTCCGACGTATTCCTTATCTTAGATAGAAATCCTTCAGCTTTGCTGGCCTCGGAAAATTTTTTCGCCAGAGGGCGCTGCGCGTCGATGATCGCCAAGTCGATGACCCTCGACGGCCTCCGTGCCGACGTCGACGTCATCCTGCCTATAAAGGCCGCGCGCAGCGTCCGTTGCTCAGTTCCGTTTTTCCGCGCTTCGTTGTGCCTCGGAACACCGTTGCTCAGTTCTCGTCAAAGATAACGTATATAATAACTACTATTTACCTCGATATCGATGGCATCCTCCTCCGACCCGACGACCCCTCGGTCCGGTTTCAAAAAGTGCCGAGACTGCGGGAAGAAAATGTCGTTGACGGACCCTCACAGGGTCTGTTTGTGGTGTCTGGGAATCACGCACCAGAGTTCGGAGTGTGAGGAATGCCTTTCCATGACGGCGAAAGCCTTGAAGGAGCGTAGGGGGAAGCTCGAGAGAGGTAGGTCAACTTTAACTTCCTCGAAAGCTTCTTCGGTAGAGTCGAGACGTTCGTCTCCTCACCATAAAAAACACTCTCGATCTAGATCACGAAGTGGCTCCCACCACTCGTCGACATCGAGACACTCGAAGAAGAGACGTAGGAGATCCCCTTCGTCATCTTCGTCGAGTTCTCCTGAGAGAGTTCATTGCCCCACAAAACGCAGCTCGCAAGCTGAGTGGGAGGAATTCAGGAAAAAGATGCTAAGCGTCTTCGAGAAAGCGGCCTCGTCCCCCTCGAAGACAGCTGAGGGTGATACCCCGGGTAAAAAACCCAAAAAATCTAAACGCCGCGAGTCGCAGTACCCGGCGGAAAAGTCAACCCGAAAGCGCCTCGAGCCATCGGGAGATAAAGCATCATCGACGCCATCGTCGAAAACTCCTTCGAAACAGAGGTCGGCGCCATCGACGCCGTTGTCGAAGGATTCATCGGCGCATCAGTCGATCGAGTCGACGCCGACGTCGACGCCGATATCGACGCCGGTGAAGGAAAGAACCACGGCTACTCCACAGCCAACGGTTAGACAAAAGACCTCCGACTCGACGCCGAGAACGTCGACGTCGTTCTCGAGCAAGACTCCGATCCTTTCGAGTTCTTCGAGGCCTAGTACACATTTCTCGACGCTTTTCACGGCGCCTTCGAGTACTTTCACGTCGGTGTCGACGACATCGACGTTTTCAAGGCCTGTGATGATGGCTCCTTCTGCATTGGAAATGGGGTTTATACCATTCCAAAAACCAATGTATCCCCCTTTAACCTCGATTTTTGAGGAAAGGGAGGATTCAGACCAAGATATTGATTTACAGAGGACCACATCACCAGAGCCAGAGACTTTCGCCTCTGAGGAAGGAAGATTAAAAAATCTTCAGGATGCACTTCAGGAAGCTAGTGGCTTGGACACTTCTCCTGAAGCAGAATTTATCAAACCAGACCCAGGAGAACATGCGGAGACTCCATATAGAGCTCTGATGTCTAGAATCATAGAATTTATGGGTTGGTCTGCACCTTCTCCTGCCTTTCAGCAGGATGACCTCACTGACATACTGGACAAGGGCCCACAGGAGGATCCTGTGGTTCCATTTCACTCTGCTCTACAGAGAAGGATTTTGACAAACTGGGAAACGCCAGAAATTATCCCGGCAGTAAATAAAAAACTGTCAACAAAATACAGGGTGGCTAGTTCTGACCCTGAATATTTGTCAAAACATCCTACTCCTGAGAGCTTGGTTGTACAGGCTGCAACCTCATCAGGCAGCACATCTGCATACCCCACTGCTCCGCAGGATAGGGATGACAAAAAATATGATGCCATGGCTAAGAAGGTTTTTTCTGCCTGTAGCATGGCGTTAAAGTCTATTAACGCGACCTGTACGCTCGCTAGGTTCAGCCACACCCTTTGGGAGTGCGCTTCATCAGCGGCTGACTGCCTCCAAGAAGGAGAGGAAAGGGACGCATTTTTAAACATCATCAGGGATGGTAAAGATGCGATGTGCGAGACCCTACAAACTGGCCTAGATTCTGCTGACAGTATCAGCAGGGCCATGGCGGCAAGTACCACAATCCGCAGGCATGCGTGGTTGAGGAAGTCTGGTTTTGCCTCTGACGTGCAGACCAGGCTTTTGAATATGCCCTTTGACGGTTCTACCCTCTTTGGAAAGAAGGCGGATGACAGTTTGGAGAAACTGCAAACGTCCAAGGCAGCAGCCAAGTCATTGGGAGCTGCTATCCGTCAGAATACCTTTCGTCCTTCGGGATCATCGTGGAGAGGACGGTCCTTTCGTTACTATTCCTCATATGGAAGGGGCAGGGGACGACCGGCTCAAAGAGGCCAAGGAAGATTTACCCGTGGTGGACGGGGTAGGGGAAAGAAAGCCGCACCCGCAGGAGCAGGAGCCACTTTACCTTCGGCAACTGCATCAGCCGCTTCAAAACCACTCTGAGGTCTCCCCTCACAGAACACCAGTAGGGGGCAGGTTAACTCACCATCTGACGGAATGGCAGGCTATTACGTCAGATGCTTGGGCTCTGGAGACAGTAGCCCAAGGTTATTGCCTGCCCTTCCTACATATCCCTCAGAGTCATCCACCGGGGAACAACCCTTTGAAGCTTCCAGATCCGCTCCTCTTGCAGGAGGTTTTAGACCTGCTAGAGAAAGGTGCCATAGAACTGGTACCTGTAGCGGAAAGGAACAAGGGTTGGTACTCCCCCTACTTCATAATACCGAAGAAGGACGGAGGACTGAGACCCATCTTAGACTTACGGGAATTGAACAAATTCCTCCGAAAGGACAAGTTCAAGATGGTGACTCTCTCTCAGATCCTTCAGGCCCTCCAGCTTCAGGACTGGTTGGTATCTCTAGACCTCCAGGACGCTTATTTCCATGTGCCGATCCATCCCAGGCACAGGAGATACCTGAGGTTCGCAATTGGCAGCTCTCATTATCAATTTCGAGTTCTGCCATTTGGGCTAACCTCCGCCCCGAGGGTCTTTACCAAGCTAATGTCGGTTGTGGCTGCAAGTCTAAGGAGGGAAGGGATTCATGTCTACCCTTACCTAGACGATTGGTTGATCAGAACTGTATCTTCGGAACAGGCTCAGAGACAACTAGATTATGTTTGCCACTTCCTTCACAAGCTGGGCTTCTCCCTCAATTTAAAGAAGTCACAGATGATACCATCACAGAGACTCCAATTCATTGGAGCAGTCCTGGACACTTCCCTGGGAAAAGCCTTGCCACCAGAGGTGAGGGCTCGAGATATTCTGCAGATGGTCATCAGATTTCAGAATGCCCAATATCTCCCAGCCTACGACTTTCTGAGGTTGCTAGGCCTCATGGCATCCTGCATATTCCTCGTGCCGGAGGCTCGCCTGAGAATGAGATCCCTCCAGTGGGCACTGAGAACTCAGTGGTCACAGTTCTCAGGAAGGATGACAGATCTCCTTCGGATCCCGGTCAAAGTAGCCCGAGACCTTCAGTGGTGGGCCTGTCGGGAGAACATCCTGAAAGGAGAAATGTTTTGGCAACCATGGCCGGAGATAACAGTAGTCACGGATGCCTCACTCACGGGGTGGGGAGCTCACGCCAACGACTTGACCATCAGCGGTCGTTGGTCTCCATCGGAGTCCAGACTACATATCAACCTGTTGGAGCTGAGAGCCATCAGACTAGCGCTGAAGGCTTTTCTGCCGTCTGTACGGGGAAGAAACGTCCTAATAATGACGGACAATACAGTGGCCATGCACTACCTCAACAAAAGAGGAGGCGTAGGCTCACTACCACTGTGCAGAGAGGCGATGCAGCTCTGGTTTTGGGCAATTCAGGAAGGAATCTCTCTATCGGCAATTCACCTAGCCGGAGAGAAGAACTTGACAGCGGACGCTCTGAGCAGGCAGAGCACAGTCTCTCACGAGTGGGAGATAGCTCAGGAAGTCCTTCAAGAGATCTTCGCCCTTTGGGGAACCCCTCAAGTGGATCTGTTCGCCACCAGTATCAACAGGAAGTGCGACAGATTTTGCTCAAGGGAATTTCCCCCGAGAGGAGCTCTAGGAGATGCGTTCGTAGTGGACTGGGAGTTCCCACTTCTGTACGCGTTCCCTCCGGTCCCTGTCATTCCTCAAATGATCAGGAGGTTGAGAAGGTTTCGGAAGACCATGATCCTAATTGCCCCGGATTGGGCCAGGAGAACGTGGTACCCGGACCTTCTAGACATGTCCATCTGCCCTCCAATTCGACTGCCATACAGAGAGGATCTTCTCTCGCAGAAGGAAGGTCAGGTTCTCCATCCAGCCATCAAGACCCTCAACCTTCACGCTTGGTGTCTGAAAGGTTGAGGTACAAGGATTGGGACCTTCCGGATGATGTTATGGAGGTGTTGCTTTCGGCCAGAAGGCCGGCAACTAAAACTCTATACCGCTGCCGTTGGAACAAATTTTGCAGCTGGTGCAGAGAAAAGAATATTGAACCCTTTTCTTGTGGTACACCTATGGTGTTGTCATTCTTACTTTACCTGGCTAATTCAGGCCTACAGGTTGGCACAATTAAGGGCTATCTCGCAGCGCTATCAATCTTTAAGCGCACTGCAGAGGAGCCTTCATACTTCAAAATTCCATTGGTAATACAATACCTAAAAGGATTAACTAATGTTTATCCCCCGAAACCTTTTCAAGTTCCCTTATGGGATTTAAACCTAATTTTAAACTTCCTAAAGGGTGCCCCTTTTGAACCACTACACTCTTGTTCATTGAAGCTTCTCACCCTCAAAACTGTTTTGCTAATAGCATTGACATCTGCTAGAAGGGTTAGCGAGTTGCAAGCCTTATCGTGTAAACCTCCACATACAATCTTTTACAAGGACAAAGTTGTTCTTCAGGTGAAGCCTAACTTCCTCCCGAAGGTAGTCTCGGAGTTTCACATCACTCAGAAGATTATATTACCTTCTTTCTACCCTCCTCCTCATCCGGGGAAGGAGGAAGAGAGACTGCACAGGCTGGACCCTAAGCGAGCCTTGAGCTTCTATATCAGCAGATTGGCTAAGATCAGACAAGCAGACCAACTCTTTGTAGGTTATGCAGGACATAAGTTGGGCCTTCCAATAACAAAACAAACCATCTCCAGATGGATTATTTTAGCCATTCTGGAGTGCTACAAATTGGCAGGAAAGGAGCCTCCTCAAAATCTAAGGGCTCATTCTACCAGGGGTATCGCAACATCCTCAGCCCTTCAAAGAGGGGTGCCAATTCGAGATATATGTGCGGCTGCCACATGGTCGTCCGCACATACATTTACCAAATTCTATAGCCTGGATTCCTCCTCTAGTCAAGAAACTAGATTCGGCAAGGCTGTGTTACACTCTGTCCATTCTGGAAGGGTAACATAACTTTTATTACTCCCGCCTCCAGTCACAATACCACTGCTATGGGAGTCTATCTAAGATAAGGAATACGTCGGAGGACACAATCCCTTCGAAGAACTAGTTACTCTTACCTTGTAACGTTCTTTCGATGGGATGTTCCTCCGACGTATTCCTTATCGACCCTCCCATCCATCCCCGCAGTATGACTTCCTGTGGGTTTGCAGCCTATGCTCCTTCAAGGTGATTAGTCTAATCCAAAAACATTACTGGGGACTACAAAACGGAACTGAGCAACGGACGCTGCGCGCGGCCTTTATAGGCAGGATGACGTCGACGTCGGCACGGAGGCCGTCGAGGGTCATCGACTTGGCGATCATCGACGCGCAGCGCCCTCTGGCGAAAAAATTTTCCGAGGCCAGCAAAGCTGAAGGATTTCTATCTAAGATAAGGAATACGTCGGAGGAACATCCCATCGAAAGAACGTTACAAGGTAAGAGTAACTAGTTCTTCTCATGTGGGGCTCATGGGGGCAGGAGGGGCTTGCTATTTGTTCTGTGGGATGGTACTGCCAAGAAGCACTCTGCTCCCTTCTTATGACCTTGCAGGGTGCATTCTTCCCAGGGCACGAGGGCCTGAACAATGGAGGAGGTTGTGGATTTATGAGACCTGGCCAAGGAGTGGGGGGTATTGGTGTTCGTGCTCATGCAAGGGGCCTAATACTAACACACAAAATGCTATTCGCAGCGCTTGGGCCTAACATCTAAGGTGGCTGCCATCTGCCAAGATGGTGTTCACACCTGCATCTACCGTATAGCTCATAAAGCATGGATCGAACATCCCTCCTGCTCCCTGGGTGTGCTCTATTAGTATCTAGAGCTTGTTTGGTATCGCCTAGGGGGGTGGAAAGACCCTATCTCATTCCCAACACTCTGCTGGATTCATCACAGGGTTGTTGAGGCCGTATTTTTTCTGTTCAACTAAGGACAGCTGTTCCCCTCCCTCTTTCACATTGTTTGAAAATTTCCATTTTGGATAGCCCATATTTGAGACTATTATCGACACAAAGTTGAGAGTATGTGGTAAAGAGTAACTCAACAGTGAGACATAAATCAATGAGTCAGTAAAACGCCAGCAGTGTGCCAGTGCACAATATCTTCTCTTATGTTCATTTGCTTAATCAGGGGTGTCAGTGTTGAATATTCTGGAGTGCTGCATCTGCTTTAACCTTTAATAATTACTTATTCGGTGCATGTGCTACAATAATATACTAATGTTTATGAGTTAAGGGTTCCAGTTGCACAATCACTTGTGCATTGTCTGTTATTACTATAGACACTATTCCATGTTAATTCAGTCTGTAGCAATAATTAACTGTATCCAGAATTTCATAAGGTGATAGAGCATGCATGCTGGCAGTCTCTCATCTTTGACGTTTGAGGGCCAATGTGACAAGGTTGGGATCAAATAGCTTATTGTGATTTCCCTTTCCTCATAGGATGTAGAGAAACAGAGCCCGACATGCAACTGCCTCTCTCTCTTTTATTCATTGGGTATTTATAATGTGCCTATACAGCAAATGGTGTTTAGAGGTCTCTCTCTCTCTCTCTCTCTCTCTCTCTTTGTCTCTCTCTGCGTCTCACCCTTTAAGCCTGTCAGCCTCTCTCCCATATGGCTTTCACTCCCCCCACCCCCCATAGCTGTCTATCTTTGGGCTCGAGCAAACTAACCTGTTGCTAACAGCAGCACAACTGTAGGAAAAACAAGGATATCTTGACAAATGAGGTGCTGATTTTTAAGATCAAAAGTAGAATGAGTGCAGCAGTGACGGAGGCATGCCCGAAGGGTGGACCGGGTATTTGGAGACATACATTGTTATTGCGTATGCCTTGTAGGAATGTCAATAACACACATAGGGCCTCATTACAACTCTGGCGGTAACTGTGCCGGTAGAAATGGCAGGATGTTTTTATTTTTTTCTGGCGCCTGGCTTTACGGAATCACTGAGGGATTACAGCTCTGTCGATCCATGAAGCTAGGCGCCGGAAAGTGTAACTCCCCATTCGAGTCCCATACGACTCAATGGGAATGGTGAGGATGGAAGCACCGGCACCGTGTGCAATAGTGCCAGTGCTTCTGTCAAAGTCTGTGAGCGGCTGCCTTCCCACCCGCCAGGTCTGACCTGGCGAGCAGGACAGTAGTCGCTCACATAACTCGGGGTGTGCCGGTCCGAGAACAACAGTGCTGTTACGCTAACCTGCACCGTTGTTACCGGACCGGTACACTCGTAATGAGGCTGATAGAGTAAATTGACTGCACATGGGAGTTGAGGGGAGCAAAGATAGGCCTGCAGAGGCAGTACTGGTTCTGACAGACTTTTGACAAGGATCAGAGTACCCGACTGCAGGGTTACAGTTGTGTTTCGTATTTTCTATTGTTAGATATAGAAACAGATCATTGTTTTTAATTTGAGTGTAACCCTTTCCATGAAAGGACATTTTGAGAGACCACATTGTGTGTATTCTCTGCAAAAATAGCTATTGTTATAAATAAAGGGATATTATTTAATTGTACTGACGTTGCAAACTATCGTTTTAAAATGTTATGTTGATTTCTAAATGGTCACTTGTTGTATACATTGTAGTCCTAATACTAATGCTGCAATTGTCAAACTGTGCAAAGCATATTATGAATATCTTGAATACCCATATACATTATTTTCTGATAGAAGGGTATCATTCCAAGATAGGTAGTCTGGTACACTACTATTGTACTCTATTTCGAAGTACGCCATTGACGTTTGAGGGCCAGTGTGACAAGGTTGGGATCAAATATTGAGATTGCCCCTTCCTTACCGTATGTAGAGAAACAGTGCCCAACATGAAACCGGTGCACTCACATGATTTTGCATGTGAGGAATTGTCATCTTGCAATGGTGTAGAAGCCCTGTTTAAAAAAAATGTTTATTAATAAAATGCGGTAGGTAATTCCATCTCTGGAAGGGTAGCCTGTTAATTAGAAGCATCTTTCCTAAGCTCCATGCCAAAAGCATACACATAGGTAAAAAAGAAATAATGATTATATCCAAAAACTGGGAAGACAATCAGTATATCTCATGGCCATCAGATCTAGGAAAATCAATGACACTGTCAACCTCAGTAAAAAAAAACCTTGGAGTCCTGATGAACAGCGAACTAACACTAGAAACGCAAGTAAACACAATAATCAAGAAATGTCTCTTCCTCCTGCACACAGTAAAAAGGATCCTACTGTTCCACTCCTTCACCCATAAAACAATCACCAGCACCTCCCTCATATCCAGAATAGACTATGCCAACAGCCTATACCTAGGAATGCCGGAACGCTTACTAAAACTACAACGTATCCTAAATGCAGCAGCCAGACTACCACAAAGAAAGCACATCACTCCAGTGCTGAAAATGCTGCACTGGCTACTGATAAACCAACGAATAAGGTTCAAAACAGTGTGCATAACGCAGAGTCATCCACGGCCAGGGAGCAGAGTTCCTAAAAAAGAAATGGCCATCTACCTTCCCGGCAAGACCACTCAGATCAACCAACGACATTCGCCCCTAGAACCAAAAGCATACAACGAAAGAACATTCAGAGGGTTGTCTTTTTCTCGTCTGGCAGCAAAACCCTGGAATTGTGTCCCAAAAAACATATGCAATACAAGAGACCACCTGAAATTCAAAAAACTACTTAAAACTTGCCTCTTCATATCAGAATCCGAAGGGAATGACAAAGAAAACAAATACTTACTAGGAAACAGATTGGGGACACTAACCAATACAGGCAACCAAGGGGCCCTAGGGCATGCAACCTTGATGGGTAGGAACTCCACTCTGCTCCCCACAATAATCCCAGAGAGGGACCTAAAACACATCACTGAACCATCCTGAGGGCAGGGGGAGGGGGAGCCATTCAACCGCTCATGCCCACACACCGCTAGAAATCCACTGAGGAAAGCCAGCACCCTGCTAAGTAATTTCCAGTCAGAGATGATGAGCACAGAGGTCCAAAGCAAGAGGGTAAGAAAAACCCCACAAACCCAACTCTAAAACTTACATTTTCCTGCAAACACTTATCCAATGCAAAAGCACACAACCACATCTCTGTACAACAGCCGACATGCACTTCACCACACTGCAACAACATACAAACAACACATAACCATACACAACAGCACATGGGAATTCCCCCAACCCAAATATTGCACCTAGGCTCAGCGAACAGTGAAAACCGTACTGAAGCTGCCAACAGGACATACAACTCTCTACGATTCCCGCTATACCCTACTAACCCCCCAACCCACCCACCCCCTTCACACGCTCCTTTTCAGATCCTTCGGAGCACCAGGGACCACTGCGGTGGTGGTGTGCGGTACAAATACCCTTTAACATTAACAACATTAGCATGGCATAGACCTATGCTGCTGTATCAGTCTCCTGATCTGTAGCTCCTGCTCTCCAGTGGCACATAGCAGGTTCAGAGGTCACAGATGCTCTTTTTGACAGCTGCTGTGATAGCCATGTCAGTGTGGTGCAGAGGATGCATTTAAATCTGCACTTCAGTTCCAAAGCCACTTAATTATAAGAGCTAATATGCTTGTGGTAGGTGTAGATACAAGCCATACCTGAGTTTAGGCTATGGTGGCTAATATTTATCATTATTAAAACCACATCTGATTGGTATCATACATGTGTCAACACTGTGAGCCAAGCCTAGCTGTGGGCAGGCTGTATGTAATCCTCTTCCCCCGACCCCGAACTGGCTGTCTCTGCTGCACCGAGCAGGACTGTAGACCTGGGGCCTGACTCTCTTTGAGTAACACCTCTCACCACCAAAACAGCATCTCATCAGGAGCTGTCCTGGGAAACAGAAATCAAAGGGCACACCCTACACAAAAGAACCAGCTTCACACCAGGGTGTTGCATGCCAAAGGGCTTTGATGCTGTGGACCAGGGTAGAGGGTGTTGTTAGTTTAGACAGAGGGTGTTCAGCACAAGTGTACCTCTCTTACTCCTACGTCCCGTCCTCTTTCCTCCATACTTATGGGACATCTCTCCGTCCTGTGGGACGGGACCGGAGCACTTTGTAAAAAGCATCCAATTTTTTTTCAAAAATGTGTCCCTCCTCTCTTTCCTGCGTGGGGCCCGGTATCTTAAATACTTTCACAGTGCAATTATTTGAACACACATAGAGAGACACATCTAAGCCCAAGAGTCCTGAATAAGGGGAAAAAGGCCTAGGATTCACAGTGCAATTTTAAAATACTATCACAATGAACATTTTTCCTTGGCAAGGTTGTCGGGGAAGAGTGCAGGCTCTCACTCAGGTGATACTGTGAAAGCATTCCTTGGCACAGCTTACATATGGATATAGCTTGTGTCAGGGAAGTGTCATGGGAATTCCAAGCCCTATATGGGCCCACATTGGTTCCTGCTCTTCTTTTATTGCATTTATTTGCTTGAACAGTCCATAATACAGGACTCCCTGATGCATAGGTAATGTACTTGCTGCCATTGCAATCTTTTTCTTCTCTATAGGACGCACTCCAATGCTCACCTTCTTCCCTCTTCCATTCATGGTAGAAGCTCAGGTTCTATTACTGCAAGTGGTCTGGAACTGCTTATAATTTAAAAAAAAATACATAAAATGTTGAGTCTACATGCCATGTCTAATGCGTGAACACCTTTGATTTGCCATGTCTGCTGACCCCAAGTAGACCACAGAGGGACAGTTTCCCGCCATGCTGGTTAAACAATTGAATCTGCACCATACATGTGCTGTGCACCATTTGGCTCTGGAGGGAAACATGCAATCTCCTGCTTGGTATGGTCTCAGTGAAATATATGGGAACTGGGCTTGGAATTCAGGACTATCAGTTTGGAAAGCCACTGCACATTTAATAAACTTAAAAGTTTATTTGGGCCACACAATGGGTTCACGTTTGAGAAGTAAAAAGGCATTTTAATATCACACATAACACACATGGGACCCCATCTCATGGAGATCCTAGATATCATCAAAAGCATCAAACAATGCATTTTGCTCAAATGTCTGGAGCCTAGTTCTTAACAGTTCTCTATATCTTCTGGACACAGGATTACTGGGTACAAACAGTCTGGATTCATGAATTACAGAAAAAGTGTGAACTTGCAGCTGCTTGGCTTGGCCATTAAACGTCTTGAATGATGGCATCCACAAATGACCCATGGTTAGCAGAAACAATTGTATTGAGGCTGGAGTTAATGGCTCTTGGAGCTCTTTTCTTGAACATGTGTGAAGAACTTAAAGGCTTTAGAATAGCCTTGCTTGCAGATGGAGTGGAAACCTTGCTCATAAAATGCCCCAAAGTCAGTGAGATGAGAAACGCAGTGAGGCTCAGCCACAGTAGAAGGAAGTATACTGCCAGCATTATATAACACCATTTCAGAAAGCCTGTCCAAAAGAATTATTTAATTCCGTTAGCAACCAGAAAGGCTTTCTGTTTCCAAATTGGTAGACCTGCAGTACTTCCCTGAATTGTGGAGGTGTAGTCAAGAGTGGCATATTCTTCCTCATCTTGCACACCAATCATCATCATTTGTCGGCTCTCCATCTCGTCTGCTTCTTCGGAAATGGAAGATGATGATTGCATGGAAACATTGCGGTAACCATCTGGAGCGGGTTTCAGGTGATCGACAGAAAGTTGTCTTGTGCCTCTCATGGGTGGTATTGCAGGCAGGACAGCAGTTCTGGAACCTTTCAATCTGATTACTTGTACTGCCGGTCTGCAGGACGGGCCAAACAGAACAGTCTTATCATGGACCTTCTCCAGGATCCAATCTCCTGCTTTGAGAGTGGTCTCAGGACTGGCCTCAGCAGCTTCCACCTCAAGGGATTCCCTCAGCAGCGTTGTCGCCAACAGTTGCTCTTGCCTAGAGAAGGGGGCTGGGGAGTGTGTGCAGATCAGGCATAAACCTATTTCTCCCAAACAAGAGTTCAGATGGAGTCTTACTGTTGCATAGAGACTGGTGTGGTACATTATTTAAACTTCTGCTAACTAGATACACGTGGTCTAGCCAGTTAACCCACATCAAAAGGATGCATTTAGTCAGTCACAACATTGAGTCGTTTGCCCTTCCTGTAAGCCCATTTCACCTCTGGATGATGATGATGATGATACAGGTTTAGAAAAGTGCAGCTCTTATCCCCAAGCCTCTAATGCCATTCTCGGGGCCCTCCCTGTGAAAGCTGGACCATTATCGGCTTGGAATGTTTTGAGTTGCTGCATGGCTACTACACCCCGAAGTGCCTGTATGATTGATTTGCAGTCTGCTCTCTTTTGAGGAATCATCCAGGTGAACCTAGTGCAAGAATCCACTATTACTAGAATATATTTGTACTTATTTATTGCTGGTAGTCGGCCTATATGATCCAGATATTGAATCTCAAAAGGCGAGGTTGCCTTTCTCAAAGGAGCCTCTTTTGGTTTTTTGCTGTGGTTCACAGTTGTCTTCAGACGTGTGTCACAGTTAGCTATGTATATTTCAACCTGTTGCCTTAATCGTGGCCACCAATACTTGTCAAGGAGCAGCTGTGCTGTGGCAGTAACCCCAAAATGGGTGGATGCAAGTCCAGCATGTGTGGCTGCTATTAGCTTTTCCATGTCTCCTCTATTAGGGATTCATCTTTGAATAGGATCCCCTCTTTCCATAGGAAGTGTGACTACTGCTTTATTATTCTCAATGTCATAAACATAATTGAGTTCTGGCTGCTATCTTTTTTCTCACTGTGTGCTCTTTGGCATATTTATCTGCTAATACATTGCTAATACTATGAATGTGCCCTTTAGTATGTGATCATATGTGCTGTGCTCATATGTGCATCAACCATAGCAAAGGGTAAGTCTGTTTAAGGTCCCACAAATGTTTCCAGAGTTGCCTGGAAGCAATAGTTTTATGCCTAATGTCTCTAAAGTCATTTTGAATCCAAGTATGCAAATCAATGTTATAAGCCCTGACAATGGGCCTCATTACGAGTTTGGAGGTAGCCATGGTGCTATTAACGCCATGGCTGCCTCCAAAATCGTGTCCGAGTCCGGGTTCTGTGAATGAGGAATTAGCGGGTCATTCCAACCTTGGAGTACCCAGTATTTCCTCATTCACAAAACTAATCCCCATTCCCATTTGAACCCCCATAGGGCTCAATGGGAATGGGGATGGAGCTAATAACGGGCCCGTTAACAACGGGCCCGTTATTAGCTCCTTGGTCCCCTTGCTGGACCCGCTAAGGACGTCTGGTCTGACTAGACGTTCTGTGCGGGTCGCGCAAGGGAACCTCATAATAGGGAGGAATGGGTTTACCGGCACCGGCACCATTACCGGTGCCGGTAAACCCATTCCTCCAACCTCGTAATGAGGCCCAATGTAATCTGAATCCGAGACTACTAGTATGCAATTCAGCAGTCTGGGCAGACATGTCTCTCAGATGCTTTGTTGCAATATCAGTATTTATAAATGCTTCTTTGTGTGTAAAATGTCCTACCACTGCTGCACATGCAGCTGCATATTTGGAATGTGTTAAACCAGCTGGTATGGCAGAGTCATCACAGTAGATTATTTGGGAAAAAACAAACAATGGTATGTCAGACAGTGAGGTGTCTGGTTCTGTATCTATTGTCCAAGTCAACCCACTCATTCTTTGCAATTCTGCTTTATAATGATGCTTTACATCTGTAGCATGTTGAGACGCTGACCATTGAATCCATCTAGTATGTAATGCCTTTGCATTGGGAACGCTAGCTTTTATGGTAGCCTCAAATTGAGCTAAAGGTGTAGTTATGTGTATAGTTCTATTCGCCGTCAACGGCCTTTCTTTCTGAATGATCATCTGAACTGAAGAGAGAATCTTTTCCTCTGTGTAAATCTTAATTCGGGTGTGGAATATACATGTGATTTATATGCAATTGGTTTAGCCTCCCCTAGATTACAAACGGTGTTTGTGAAAGCATCATCTCCCACCAACAGGTTTATTTCTAAATCTTTTTCAGTGTTTCTGTCTTGCAAAGGACCAGTTTGAGTCATTAACGAGTACACATGGTGCAGAATGTGAGTGTGTTCTGGCAGCCAATGAGCTGCTTTGAAATTTGGTTTTATCAAAGCATACAATGGTTTCACTAGCTCGGCAAAATTAGACACAAGATCTGCCAAAAATTCAAAAGCCCTAGAATGGCTTGCATTTGTTGGAGCTTGTTAGGCGGTCATTTCCTGGCACATTTATTTAGAAAATCTGCTGACAAGCCTCTACCCACATCTGTAAGAGTGAACCCTAAGAAGGTAACCTCACAATGAGCTATTCTTGATTTCTTGAAGTTAATCGGGTACCCGTTTTGCACCCAGTGTGTGAATGACTGTCTGCCTGTTGCAAGTATTCATTGAGATTCTCATGGGTGATGTAAATGTCATCTACATATTACCAACAATTAGGAATGTCTTCCAGCAAACTCTGTATTCTACTTGAGATTGTGTTAGGTGAATTTTTATACCCCTGCATTATTCTAGTGAATTGGAAATGCTTTCCCTTAAAAGTGAATGCAGTGTATTTCTAGCTTTCTACATTTAAAGGTTGTGTGATAACTTGAGCCAGTCGAGGACCGCGGTTCTGCAATGGATAGGAATATTGATTTCCTGATGGGCCATCTTCTTTACCCACCTAACCTCTTTTAATTTAAAAAGCCTTTTAGAATAGAATATTTTTGCCTGGTCCGTTTATCGTGACTGGAGCATGAAGTTATTATTAGCAATGCTACAGTCATCTCTAGGAAGTCCCATCTGGGGTTCCACTTGTCTTGATTTCCTATCATTAGGCGTGACCATGAGCCTCTTATCTTCACCTCGTGTGATGCTGTGAAAACAGACCCCTGGTCATCAGTCACTCATGTCAAAACTCACTCTAGGTTGTGTCTCAGCGCTAAAAGACCGGCATGCCTAGGTTCATGTGCACATCAACATGATTAAACATATACAGCCAGGAATTGTAAATTTCTTGGACTCAAAGAGATACCGCTCTGACGCGGTGCTCTGAATTATACACTTGACACAGGACTTATCATGTTTATGCATTTAATATTACCCCCTATCTTCTGAGGGTTCTTATTCTCTATAACAAGCTAAAGTAAAAGCAGAAAAGCAGATATAACATAGCATCATACCTATGAACAGGATTGCCTTGTGGGAAAAGCGCATTTTTGAATGTTTAAGTAATAGAACACGTGGTGGTTTTAGTTTAAACGCATGGGTAACCTAGATCTTTCATTAATCTATGCTACACTATACACCATTAGTCTCCATGCACACAACAAACCTCCACACACAGGGTAGATAGCTGTGTTGCACGGGGAGGTGGATGATACTATTATTCTATGGCTAAGTAGTGCATTGATGGTGTCGTTAATTCCCTCCTCTGTCTCCCTAGAAAGTGGGTATTGTTTCACTAGGTAGTACTGCTCCTGGTTTCAGTGTAATGTGTACTGGGGTCTCTCCCTGTAGGAGCTCTACGTCATGGGGGTTTGTCATCCATAGTTTCTTGGGTACCTGCTCCCAATCTGCCTCAACATATTGGGGTGGAGCCATAAGGGCCAAACTTTTCTCTACTGCACCATTATCTCTCAGGGTATGCATATTGATAGCACCGTTTCTCCATCATCTGGCCTGTCTTCGAACAATTTTGTGTCAGTCACCTCCGTCAGAGTTACAGTGGTGTCATTGCAAAGTACTGTGCGCCTCTCGCACCCGTGTTGGTTTGTCCCTATTACAACACTACTTTTTGCTTGTAAGTCTAGGGGCAATATTGTACCTGCCGCCATTTCAGGGGACACATCAGGATGTAAAATACCCTTTACCAACACCCTTTAACAATCTGAGACACGGACTCCGCAAGCACTGTGATTCCATACACAAACATGTTCGGATTGCATGAATAATCAACATTGCTCCAATGGTGCACATCCCTGGCGTTGCGCAAGCTTTGCCACTGTTTGTGAATGATATCGTCATGTTGAGCTTGCTGAGCAGATCCCTGCCCAGAAAGTTCACTGGTGAACTTTCTGAATATAGTAGGGGGGCCTGCACCACCTTCACCCTCCCTATTTTGATGTCAACCTCCTTAATGTATGGAACCGTGAAGACAGCCCCAGAAAAACCCTGCGTGTCAATAGTGTGGCCCGATAGCGGGAAGTCTCCATCACTGCTGCATGATTTTGTGGCACACGTGTCGAAATAATGAAGTGTTTGTTTACTATCTCTGCGCCCACCAAGGGTCACTCATCAGGGTGAACTGTCATAGATAGGACTGGGCACGCAAGCCCTCTCTGTGGGCTATCCTAGTCTGGGTACTTGTTCAAACCGGGGAACATGAAAGGATTGTTTCCAATCACGCTCACCCCTCTGTATGGCACTATGGTGCCATTGGGCACTTTGTTGCGTGTGTGCATGTTTCCATTTCTGTGCTGGGTCACCATTTGTTGTGGTTACTGCTGCTGTGTGTACTGTTGTTGTGGTTGCTGTTGCTGAGGGCATGCTCCTGGGTCTTGGGAGGGGAGCGGTATGTGCGCTAGGTCTATTTCATAAGGTATGGAGGTCATTCTTAGTGTTACCATCTGTTGTGCATTCTGTAGTGGTGGGTGATAATTATTATACATATTGTATCCGAGCCCTGGCCTGGTACTACAGCCTCTTGAAAAATGTCCCCACTTTACGCAGTTCCAACACTGCGAAGAACCCATACCCTCCCCTCTTGGTCCCATACCGCTGAAGCCCCTCTTCCCCCCCGAAATCCACCCCTTCCACGCTCTGACCTCCTTGTTGCCACTCCTGGGTGGGGCACTGCTGGCCACCTCCCCACTGCCCTTGTCCTCCTTCTGGCCAAAACACTGCTATTCAGACATATTGTGGGTATTGACACTGCCCCTTCTATAGCTATTTTAGCCAGTTTCCTCTGTACCAATTTTCCCTCATTTGTCTGCAACTGCTGTGCCATCTCCCTCTCCTGTTTTTTATTCGTTTGCAGTGGTGTATTATTATACTCTGTATTTCTGCCCACCCTTTCACTTCAATGCCCACAATCTTGTCTAGGGCCTTCTGCATCTCTTTGGTAATCCCCTTTTTATAACGAAATAGAAAAGAGGAACTGATCGGTCCCACTGGTCCCCCATCTCCGGCACTCTCCACATCTCCTGAACCTTAATAATGAACTGTGCAGGGTTTTCGTCATCGCCCATAGTGTCTTGCATAATCAACTGCAAGTCTGGGGTGTGTGAAAAACTCATGGTGGCAACAAGTAAAACAGACACAAGTGATCACAGTTCAAGGGTGTATATTGAACAATGAATGCTGTAAGCTGGTTGGACAAACACCTTTGCTAATCCTAAATCTAAGATGGGAGCAAGCGTCTGTGATGCTGTAAATGCATTGGAGGGACAGGGCTTCCCTGTCCTTGTCCTGTAGTCCTTTTTCATTTGTATTCTGTATTGTTTTCTGCCCAGGAGTCTATGTGGGACTCCTGGCAGTGCAGCTCTTCCTGTTTTACGTTTGGTGTACAGATCCATGGGATATCCGTATGGTACCCATGGGTGGGGGTGCAACCCTGTGCCCCTAGTGTATATTTTTGGGCACCTGTGTGTGGCCCACAGAGCAGGGTATGGGCTGGTGGCAGCTCCATGCTGAATTTGACAGGTGCTCTGAGTATCCTCCATTTTGGGATAGCCAGGCCCTGCCATTGGAATCAGTTGATTCCTGATAGAAAACAAGATGGCCCCTGTGGCCTCTTGCTTTCTATTGCCTGTTACCTTTTTTCCCAAAGTCCTGTGAAGCCCTGACTCTGTCCCTTCCCCCTGACTGGCTGTTGGGTGGAAGTTCCATATATGGTATTGTTGTGAAGCCCAGGCCAGACTGGCTGGAGCCTTCCCAGTGACTGTATATTGTGGGTACACCCTGTGGGTGGGAACTGGTTGAATGGAGTGTGTGACCAATATGCACTTCTTGTTGTGGCTGTCTGGTTTCTGGTGTTTGACACAATGACTAAGACAGCCCTGTCGAAAACTGTTATGAATGCAGTGTGTAGTGTTGAATGGCTGGGTACTTGTCCCAATACACATTCCTTGTTGTGAGTGTCTGAGAGGGAGGAGTATGGCCTGAATGCAATGTATACCTGATTGGCTGACTGACTGCATGAATGCCCTTCTGTATGATTGGCTGCTGAGTGTGACCCAGCATTGTGGATGAGAGACAGAATAGTATATCTGGGGCCCTCTCACCACTGGGAATTGTTCAGAAGTTGAGTTGACACTTGAAGAGTAACTGGAACTGCTTATCCTCGGCGCCCAGCTGGAAGAAGAAGAACTGCTGCTGCATTTGCTTCGACCCGATCCAAAAGCTGTCGAGTTCATCGAGAACTGATCCGAGAGAGGACCTAGCTAGGCGCCCTCTTCCCGTGCTGTGAGGGACCATCGAGCACCGCTATCCTTCACCAAAGCTCTCTGGAAGTTAGACCCTCGAAAGGCTGCCGACCGGAGACGGGGACCGCCGAGGAGAACGAAGTGAAGCACCCGGACATCGACGCCGTTGAAGTCCATTGCCGTCGACGTCCATTGCCATTGACCAGGGTTCGGAGTATCGCCGTAACTGCTGGAGGCACGTCAAAGCCGAGTTGCCCATAAGAGGGGACCGCTTGACGCTGTGCCACCGACGACCGGAGCTGCCTGCTCCTTTGACTAAGACTGTTGAATCGAAGGACTCCCTTGTCCGCACCGACGACCGCTTTATCCAGCCGGAGAAAGTCGAGGATGCTGACACGCCGAGGAGAATCTGCAGTCGGCTTTCCCGCCACCCAAAGACCACAAAGACTTCGACGACTCGACGCCCTTGTCGGGCAACAGTTCTTCAGAAACTCTTTGCAGTCCTGAACTATCAAACGCTGAGGTGCCCGCACACCTCATCCTCTCAGGACGTTGTCGACGAGCACCACCTGGATCGACACTGTGGTCTCGGCACCCTTGAACTTTTCATCAACGCTGTCGGCGTCAAGTTCACCTTCTTCAACGCCTCTCGACGATCCGTGGCTCCTGCTTTAAAGGGAGTCACTCAAGAAGGACCCATCAACGCCTCTTCGAAGAACTCTGCTCCACCAGGTACATTGGGGGGGGGGTAAAAACATTATAGAAGGAAATTAGACTTATAGAGCAATATATGGACTGGGATTGTAATATATCTTTATTTTACAGGTTGCCCAGGTGAGGGGATCTCCACACAGAACTGTGTCTAGTGGTAGGGGCCAGTATTCTGCCAGATGTTCTAACCAACTGCTTTCCTCCTATGCCTATTGTTTGTTGCCTTTATTAAGTGATCTGTGTGACATTTAACCAGAGTATGGTTGATGCACTTTAATGAGATCTGATAATAATTGTGGTAACACTTTAGAACTGTACATATTTACCATTGTTGATTTTCTGAGCACATAGTGAGTTATTGTGATAGTGTACATAACCTTGAATATTAATTATATAAAGACTGTGTTTTAACTAATACAGTGTGTGGACATTCCTTTGCGAGGGCTTGGGGACTACACTGTACATAAGAACCAGCCTGCATCACCTCCTGAGAAGCTAGGCCTTGATTGCTTGTCCATTGCTACCATAATGGATAATCTTGGCTGGGGTCCTCTGTGCCTCTCCACTACCATATAGAGAGCAGAAGTACAGACCCCCCCTCCAGTCTTTACAGCGTCAACCATCAAATGAAAAATAAGGCAGTCCTAGTGGCGTTGTGTCAAATAAAAACGCCTAAACTAAGAAACCTATTGCCAAACCTTACAACTAATACCAAAAGGGGTGTCGGATATTTTTCATGAAAAGAAAGAAGTGTTCTTAAACAATATCGGCTTCATCACGAGTTGGGCGGTATCCCGAGTGGGATACCGGCCACCTGTATTTGCATTAACGGCCAACCCTCTGGCTATATTACCGCTGGATCACAGCTTGGCCAGTAACTGGTATTCCCCATTCCCGCGCTATTACCGTCTGGTAATTAAACTGAAAATCAGCATTTTTGCGGCGCATTTACCCCCAGCTTAGAGTTGGAGGTAAATGCTGCCAGCCCGAGATTGTGCAGTCCCTTAAATGCGGCGGTAATAGCGTTACCGCCGCATTCAAGGGCTACCGTCCAACTCGTGATGAGGCCCTATGTCAGGATGCGGTGAGCATGGGGAAAGGTAGGATTTTTGAGCACAGCACACCCTTGAGCTTTCCCAGCACAAGTCGACAGTTCTGTTCCAATCTATCTGGATAGCCAAGTCTCGTTTCTCTGGAAAGTCTCTTGTCTTCGAGTGCCTGACGTCTTCAAATATCCAAAAAGTTCTGTTAACAAAAATAGGATTCAGTTTCCACAGTTCACATTGGGTGATGATTTTACCCTGGGTCCCCCTCTTCCTGGCGCTGACCCTTCAACAGTCCTTATCGATATCAAGGCCTTCGGTAGCTGAGTCTCCTGCTTCCGAGGAGACCCAAAATGGGCCCAAAAAAACTATTAACTCACACCAAGTTCTCTTATATATGTCTCTCAGGTGATGCCTTCACCCCTGGGTCCCCCTCTTCTGGGCGCTGACCCTTAACATGTCGTTTCCACAATATTGGTTATTTTCTTACTGAAATTTGGGTGATAGCTTCATCCCTGGATCTCCCTCGGTCAGGCTTGCACCCCTCCTGACTGCCAGTACTTGATTGATAGCTTCACCCTGGTTGATGGCTTCACCCGTGGATCTCCCTCGGTAGGGCCCAAACCCTTCTCAAATGTTAATGTCTTTTAAAAACAGTTCCAGAGTACATCCCTCAGCTGGGTTCACTTTAGTCAACCTGCTGATTTTTGGGATTTTAGACTTGCCCCCTCTTCGTCAGCATCCCTCAGTCGGGTTCAGTCTTGCCAACTTCACATTCACTTTACTTTCAAGTGTTGCAGGATTCACGTCCCTTAACTTTCTCTCGATGCAGGGTTCACTTCCCTTGCTCGCTTTCTCTCGATGCGGGATTCACTTCCCTTACTTTCACGCAGTTTGTAGATCGAAGTCTTTTGATTGTATGGGGGTTTTACTACACCTCCTGTATGACCACTTTGACATCTTTTGGCAGCTCTCCTACGCCCTTCTGATACTTGTAGTTTTCTCTCAGATGGGGATCGAACAGAGTCTTTCGTGCTAGCACTCACATGGTGCTGGTTTCCCTCTGTAACTTGTCTCCCCTTAACACTTTTCACAGTTCCTTGAACTTGGTTCAAACTTGCCACTTTGCGTTTCTCCCTCAACACAGCCCGGCTCTTATCGGATTGCTTGGCTTTCAACTTCCCTGGAGTCAAGGCCAGTACCACGGTTGCGGGAGCTTCCCTCGCTCCTGCTTATCGGCCTAAACTTGCCCCGTGTACTGTTGACTTCTGCTGCAAGACACTTGTTCTGTTGCTCGTGTTCTTATGTCCTCTTCCACAAAGGCTCAGCGGGCCTGGGACGAAAAGAGCAATGTTGCTTCTCTCCTCGCCACACTCTCGATTCCTGCCGCCTTTCTCCTTCTCTTGAACTGTCGTGCCGGGTTAGCTGTGCAGTCGTGCTCTCTGCCGTGCTCGTACTGTGCTCTCTTGCTCCACCTTTTATCTCTGTTGTGAAAAGGAAGGGATGTCAGGTGTGTGTGACTTAAGTCAATTGCCTGACTTTGTCTGACCCTTGTGTCGGAACATGTCAGGTAAACAGTTTCATTACAAGTCTGTTGTTTTCTACATCGGGGGAAAAGTGTGGGTATCGGAAATTAGTCTTTGTATTAGAAAGTAGAGGGGTTGGAGTGTCAAAATATCCTACGGGATAGGGAACGTTTGTGAAATGGACAAGAGTGACCAGGATTGAGAACAGAACAGAGGGGATGTGGTAACGATAGTGTTCTGTCATAGTGGATTGGGTGTTCGTAAAATTACATTGGGTGTTTGGAAAATGACAATCAGAGGGACAGGAAGAAATATGATTGGGAATATTTAGATAGTGAACAGGATGGCAGGGGTTTGTGATCCTAGGGGATTGGTTCTGTACGGAAGAGTTATTGGGTTTGTGTAGGAGAGATTTAATGGGAGGTGGGACAGATGTGGCACAGCCCCATAAAGGTCTCAGAGATGTCACCCTCCTCTTCTCCTTCCTCGGTAACATACCGCCTCTCCCTTTGGGTATTCTCCTGAGCATAACCCTGGGTTCCCCTTCCAAGGTGATCTTTCCCTGCTCGTTGGCCTTCAGGGTTGGTGTCATGATCACAGGACCGTTCCAAAGGACTTCCCCCAAAAGGTCTTGGGCTGCTGTGTATCATTCCTGGGCTATGAGTACGGAGAACCCAGTGGCCAACTGTGATTCAGACTATCCCGCTTTACTCAACATGGCCGCCAGGCGGCGTCCCTGAATCCTGCGGAGCATTCCAGTAGTACAGGCTCAGCGAGTATTTAAGCCCCTCCCCTCGGTGAAGCTGCGATTCGCGTCCTCTTGCTGTTAGCGGACGGTTCCCTCAGCTCATTTCTGACAGGAATTTCTTGCCCTTAGTTTTCCCTTTTGTCATTGAAAATTCCTGTGCCTGTGTCACTCTCAGTTCACATTCGTTGTAGATTTCCTAGTTCCCACTTGAATTCCGTCAGTTCACAGTTTCCGAGTGTCCGGTGAGGAGGAACGTTCTTCTGTCAGGAATTAACAGGAGAAGCTGTCCGTGTTGTTTCTTCTCACCGCAAGTACAGTTTCTTGTGAAGCATTATTTTGGCATCTAGTTTTCTCGTTAGCCTGTTGGTTAGTAAGCGAGCTTTAGTTGCTCGTGTCACTAGGAATTTACTGTGGCTGTGGTATAGCACACTCATTGTTTATTCCATAGTTGGGCAGTTTAGTCACAGCAGCTTTTGTTTTACATGGTTTGTTCACACACACGTAGGAACATCCAGTACATGTAGAGTCCCACCTTGTTGGTTCCCTGAGTCCCTCTGGTGTTATTGGAGGAAAATAATTGGCTTGGTGCATTGCCTGACAGAGGTGTCTGGTTAACATTGTGTGTATGAGCAACGCACTCTCTAGTAAATGTTTCAGTGATATTCCTTTCAGATTAGGAGTGATTTTCTCCTCATGTTCTTGGCACCCAGCGTCTCTCAGTCATTGAACCTTTTCCAGCATACAACTTACCTCCTGAGGCATTAGTACTCCCGTAGCCCTTCCATATCGAGTTGGTTCCTTTTCCCACTCTCATTCAATCCCATCTTCAGGACTTGTGCCCCTGCACAGATGCAGGACGGATAGCTCGTCAAAACATAAGAGGTGAGCAGGGTGAACTCGGTGGGAAGGAGTGTTGGTTTGTGAGGAGACAATTCTCAGTTATCTTAGATTCCATTGTTGACTGGTTGTTCAATTCCACAGATTCTCAACTCATAGAACTCTAAACAGGGAAGTAGTGAGAGAACCACGCACCCCGAGAAGAGTAGTAGAGGTGTTCCCGCAGAGCCTAAGGTAAGCGTTACAGTTGGGATAAGAGAGGGCCAGTCCTTTCGTGGCCACCTGAATAAGGGGTTCCTGGGATCGTCTTCGGAGAACACCCTCTGGTTTCTCACAGGTGTCAGGGTATGTGCGCCAAAGCATGCCCCACACCTGCGCTCTGATATTGAATGGAGTGCCATCATGCGCATCGTCGTCAAACCTTACTCCGGGGTACTCTGCTTTAATCCAGCCTGCTCCCCCACTATTGCCACTAATAAACTCTTCATATCACCCACAAAAGGGGTACACCCGCGGTCTGTTTTTCAAACGCGTATATCCATTTCCCCGCCCCCGCTGTTACTGGTGGGAGCACTATGATCAAATTGTTCTTGTCCATCTGCGCCCAGGGCACATACTGTGCTCTACCCATGCCCTTGTTCATCAAAGGCATCTGGAAGCCCACTTTCTTCCCTTTCTTTTTTCCGACACTTCCCTTTTTCCTTGCTACTGCCATTCGGCCGAACCTCCTTCCCCTTTAGCCCCACAAACTTTCCACTGAAGGTGTTATTTCTGGTGCCTGTTGTGCTTCCTCTTCACCATCATCCTCAAACTCATCCACTGTACTCCAGCCATCCTCCCCTGTTCTCCACCTAGGCCTCTGTCAGACTTTATGGTTCCGTACCCTGTGCTATGTGCTCATTCGTCGTCTTTCTTCTCTATATGCATATCCTTTTTTGCTGTGCTGTCTAATCTAAACAAAATGTCCCCCGCTCTCCATTTGACAAGACCGCTTCCTTTTGCCTCTATCTGTGCTGGTCGCTCCCCCTCATCAGAGTCTTCCACGTTCTCAATCATCTTCCATAAGTCTGTCTACCCTTGTATTTCTATGATGGAGAAGCAGTCCTGTGTTCCAGTATTCTTTTATTATGGGTGTCTTGATCTGGCCAAGAGTGTGTCATCCCCCCTTGTTTTTCTGTCACCCACTGTTTGTGATACTTCTTGATCCTCCCCCGGTACAAGGGCATGGCCTTGTCCATGTACTCTAAAGGCGTCTCCCCTCCCATTGCAGCGATGTATGCGCTGTAAGGCGTCCATAAGATTCTAATCGCGTGCTGCGCATGCTGCAAAAAAAACACATCCAAAAAATCAGCTTACCATTCCCCCTCCCTGTCAGCCCTCAATACTTCCCCTCCGCCTCACACATTCCCACCCTCGCACTCCACGCATCCAAAACACACTATGTACCTCCAGGCACCCAAAACACTGCTATGTACGCAATGCCCCTCCTCGGGCCTCCACCCTGCACAGTAAAAACAAAAGAACAATAAGCTAAAATAACAAGCTAAAATAACCACCCTACTATACCGAGCCCACTAATTATGCAGGCTCCTATTTATTTCCTTTTTCTGCATTACACAATAAGTTGTACCGCCATCTCCGCTCACTCGGCGAGGCTCCGTACATGCCTTTTTCCTTTTCCATAATATACTCTTAAAAAATCAATAATAATGAAAAATACAAAAACACACCCACACTATACAAACTACCTTGTTCTCCACGTGCTTAGAACCCACACTCTTTCCCAGATACCCTTCCTCTACTTGTTATCCCTTGCAAGGGTATACTCACATAAGCTTGTTCCCCGGAACTCCTCCAACTCTGTTTGGAGCTGCGCCCGCTTGAAAGAGCAGACATGAATTCTGCAAAGACGGCTCCTGTAAACCTCTGGGATTTATGCCTTTGGGACTGGTCAATGCAGGTGGGTGCGGCCCCTTGGGAGATGCGGCCTGGAAGCCTTTGTCAGTGCGGGGGTCGCTGGGATCACGTCTGGGTCACCAAATGAAGGCACGCCCCTGCACGCTTAAACCAGAAAAAATACACCTCACTAGGGAAAAAGGCCTGGGACACTCTTGCAAGGAGAAAAGGTATTTATTTCTACAAAAATAGGTATGCATCAGCAAAGAGCTCTGCTGCCATGGAACGTTGTGTAGTACGTTGGCATGTGCAGTACATTATAAGTACAAACAGTGTCCCTAGTGAAGTGATCATATATAGTACAATTCTACAATGCGGATTGGCGGTGGCCTAAAGCTGTAGGGCCTGCTCCATATGGGATGCCAGGCCATTGGTCTGCCTTCATCTGTTCATCCTCGTTCGCGTGGGTGCTGCTGGGCTCGTCATCCGCAGTGAGCTGACCTAACAATTAATTAGCTACTCTGACACACAATGTTATTCTTCTGATTGTAACACTGCACCTGGCAGATACAGGGATGGTCTCGGGGGAGAGCCCAGGTCACACTAACTCACACACACTTCACTCGTTCGCAGACAGATCAGCAACTCGCAAGGCCCTCCACCTTAGTTTTAGGCTATAATTCTGATGCCACTTTACACCTTGCTACACAAATCATGTGACCCATTCCTGAAGGCGCGATAGCCTTGCCTTCTGATTTTAGTAATTGATCAAGGGGTGTAAAGGTTTTATGGTCGGTGGTCTGGGTGTGGATGGTGCTGTGGCATGTGGGGGTCATGGGATGAAAGCATGGCAAAGCTGTATTTCTCATGTGGGGCTCATGGGGGCAGGAGGGGCTTGCTATTTGTTCCGTGGGATGGTACTGCCAAGAAGCACTCTGCTCCCTTCTTATGACCTTGCAGGGTGCATTCTTCCCAGGGCACGAGGGCCTGAACAATGGAGGAGGTTGTGGATTTATGAGACCTGGCCAAGGAGTGGGGGGTATTGGTGTTCGTGCTCATGCAAGGGGCCTAATACTAACACACAAAATGCTATTCGCAGCGCTTGGGCCTAACATCTAAGGTGGCTGCCATCTGCCAAGATGGTGTTCACACCTGCATCTACCGTATAGCTCATAAAGCATGGATCGAACATCCCTCCTGCTCCCTGGGTGTGCTCTATTAGTATCTAGAGCTTGTTTGGTATCGCCTAGGGGGGTGGAAAGACCCTATCTCATTCCCAACACTCTGCTGGATTCATCACAGGGTTGTTGAGGCCGTATTTTTTCTGTTCAACTAAGGACAGCTGTTCCCCTCCCTCTTTCACATTGTTTGAAAATTTCCATTTTGGATAGCCCATATTTGAGACTATTATCGACACAAAGTTGAGAGTACGTGGTAAAGAGTAACTCAACAGTGAGACATAAATCAATGAGTCCGTAAAACGCCAGCAGTGTGCCAGTGCACAATATCTTCTCTTATGTTCATTTGCTTAATCAGGGGTGTCAGTGTTGAATATTCTGGAGTGCTGCATCTGCTTTAACCTTTAATAATTACTTATTCGGTGCATGTGCTACAATAATATACTAATGTTTATGAGTTAAGGGTTCCAGTTGCACAATCACTTGTGCATTGTCTGTTATTACTATAGACACTAGTCCATGTTAATTCAGTCTGTAGCAATAATTAACTGTATCCAGAATTTCATAAGGTGATAGAGCATGCATGCTGGCAGTCTCTCATCTTTGACGTTTGAGGGCCAATGTGACAAGGTTGGGATCAAATAGCTTATTGTGATTTCCCTTTCCTCATAGGATGTAGAGAAACAGAGCCCGACATGCAACTGCCTCTCTCTCTTTTATTCATTGGGTATTTATAATGTGCCTATACAGCAAATGGTGTTTAGAGGTCTCTCTCTCTCTCTCTCTCTCTTTGTCTCTCTCTGCGTCTCACCCTTTAAGCCTGTCAGCCTCTCTCCCATATGGTTTTCACTCCCCCCCACCCCCCATAGCTGTCTATCTTTGGGCTCGAGCAAACTAACCTGTTGCTAACAGCAGCACAACTGTAGGAAAAACAAGGATATCTTGACAAATGAGGTGCTGATTTTTAAGATCAAAAGTAGAATGAGTGCAGCAGTGACGGAGGCATGCCCGAAGGGTGGACCGGGTATTTGGAGACATACATTGTTATTGCGTATGCCTTGTAGGAATGTCAATAACACACATAGGGCCTCATTACAACTCTGGCGGTAACTGTGCCGGTAGAAATGGCAGGATGTTTTTTTTTTTTCTGGCGCCTGGCTTTACGGAATCACTGAGGGATTACAGCTCTGTCGATCCATGAAGCTAGGCGCCGGAAAGTGTAACTCCCCATTCGAGTCCCATACGACTCAATGGGAATGGTGAGGATGGAAGCACCGGCACCGTGTGCAATAGTGCCAGTGCTTCTGTCAAAGTCTGTGAGCGGCTGCCTTGCCACCCGCCAGGTCTGACCTGGCGAGCAGGACAGTAGTCGCTCACATAACTCGGGGTGTGCCGGTCCGAGAACAACAGTGCTGTTACGCTAACCTGCACCGTTGTTACCGGACCGGTACACTCGTAATGAGGCTGATAGAGTAAATTGACTGCACATGGGAGTTGAGGGGAGCAAAGAAAGGCCTGCAGAGGCAGTACTGGTTCTGACAGACTTTTGACAAGGATCAGAGTACCCGACTGCAGGGTTACAGTTATGTTTCGTATTTTCTATTGTTAGATATAGAAACAGATCATTGTTTTTAATTTGAGTGTAACCCTTTCCCTGAAAGGACATTTTGAGAGACCACATTGTGTGTATTCTCTGCAAAAATAGCTATTGTTATAAATAAAGGGATATTATTTATTTGTACTGACGTTGCAAACTATCGTTTTAAAATGTTATGTTGATTTCTAAATGGTCACTTGTTGTATACATTGTAGTCTTAATACTAATGCTGCAATTGTCAAACTGTGCAAAGCATATTATGAATATCTTGAATACCCATATACATTATTTTCTGATAGAAGGGTATCATTCCAAGATAGGTAGTCTGGTACACTACTATTGTACTCTATTTCAAAGTACGCCATTGACGTTTGAGGGCCAGTGTGACAAGGTTGGGATCAAATATTGAGATTGCCCCTTCCTTACCGTATGTAGAGAAACAGTGCCCAACATGAAACCGGTGCACTCACATGATTTTGCATGTGAGGAATTGTCATCTGGCAATGGTGTAGAAGCCCTGTTTAAAAAAAATGTTTATTAATAAAATGCGGTAGGTAATTCCATCTCTGGAAGGGTAGCCTGTTAATTAGAAGCATCTTTCCTAAGCTCCATGCCAAAAGCATACACATAGGTAAAAAAGAAATAATGATTATATCCAAAAACTGGGAAGACAATCAGTATATCTCATGGCCATCAGATCTAGGAAAATCAATGACACTGTCAACCTCAGTAAAAAAAACCTTGGAGTCCTGATGAACAGCGAACTAACACTAGAAACGCAAGTAAACACAATAATCAAGAAATGTCTCTTCCTCCTGCACACAGTAAAAAGGATCCTACTGTTCCACTCCTTCACCCATAAAACACTCACCAGCATCTCCCTCATATCCAGAATAGACTATGCCAACAGCCTATACCTAGGAATGCCGGAACGCTTACTAAAACTACAACGTATCCTAAATGCAGCAGCCAGACTACCACAGAGAAAGCACATCACTCCAGTGCTGAAAATGCTGCACTGGCTACTGATAAACCAACGAATAAGGTTCAAAACAGTGTGCATAACGCAGAGTCATCCACGGCCAGGGAGCAGAGTTCCTAAAAAAGAAATGGCCATCTACCTTCCCGGCAAGACCACTCAGATCAACCAACGACATTCGCCCCTAGAACCAAAAGCATACAACGAAAGAACATTCAGAGGAGAGTCTTTTTCTCGTCTGGCAGCAAAACCCTGGAATTGTGTCCCAAAAAACATATGCAATACAAGAGACCACCTGAAATTCAAAAAACTACTTAAAACTTGCCTCTTCATATCAGAATCCGAAGGGAATGACAAAGAAAACAAATACTTACTAGGAAACAGATTGGGGACACTAACCAATACAGGCAACCAAGGGGCCCTAGGGCATGCAACCTTGATGGGTAGGAACTCCACTCTGCTCCCCACAATAATCCCAGAGAGGGACCTAAAACACATCACTGAACCATCCTGAGGGCAGGGGGAGGGGGAGCCATTCAACCGCTCATGCCCACACACCGCTAGAAATCCACTGAGGAAAGCCAGCACCCTGCTAAGTAATTTCCAGTCAGAGATGATGAGCACAGAGGTCCAAAGCAAGAGGGTAAGAAAAACCCCACAAACCCAACTCTAAAACTTACATTTTCCTGCAAACACTTATCCAATGCAAAAGCACACAACCACATCTCTGTACAACAGCCGACATGCACTTCACCACACTGCAACAACATACAAACAACACATAACCATACACAACAGCACATGGGAATTCCCCCAACCCAAATATTGCACCTAGGCTCAGCGAACAGTGAAAACCGTACTGAAGCTGCCAACAGGACATGCAACTCTCTACGATTCCCGCTATACCCTACTAACCCCCCAACCCCTTCACACGCTCCTTTTCAGATCCTTCGGAGCACCAGGGACCACTGCGGTGGTGGTGTGCGGTACAAATACCCTTTAACATTAACAACATTAGCATGGCATAGACCTATGCTGCTGTATCAGTCTCCTGATCTGTAGCTCCTGCTCTCCAGTGGCACATAGCAGGTTCAGAGGTCACAGATGCTCTTTTTGACAGCTGCTGTGATAGCCATGTCAGTGTGGTGCAGAGGATGCATTTAAATCTGCACTTCAGTTCCAAAGCCACTTAATTATAAGAGCTAATATGCTTGTGGTAGGTGTAGATACAAGCCATACCTGAGTTTAGGCTATGGTGGCTAATATTTATCATTATTAAAACCACATCTGATTGGTATCATACATGTGTCAACACTGTGAGCCAAGCCTAGCTGTGGGCAGGCTGTATGTAATCCTCTTCCCCCGACCCCGAACTGGCTGTCTCTGCTGCACCGAGCAGGACTGTAGACCTGGGGCCTGACTCTCTTTGAGTAACACCTCTCACCACCAAAACAGCATCTCATCAGGAGCTGTCCTGGGAAACAGAAATCAAAGGGCACACCCTACACAAAAGAACCAGCTTCACACCAGGGTGTTGCATGCCAAAGGGCTTTGATGCTGTGGACCAGGGTAGAGGGTGTTGTTAGTTTAGACAGAGGGTGTTCAGCACAAGTGTACCTCTCTTACTCCTACGTCCCGTCCTCTTTCCTCCATACTTATGGGACATCTCTCCGTCCTGTGGGACGGGACCGGAGCACTTTGTAAAAAGCATCCAATTTTTTTTCAAAAATGTGTCCCTCCTCTCTTTCCTGCGTGGGGCCCGGTATCTTAAATACTTTCACAGTGCAATTATTTGAACACACATAGAGAGACACATCTAAGCCCAAGAGTCCTGAATAAGGGGAAAAAGGCCTAGGATTCACAGTGCAATTTTAAAATACTATCACAATGAACATTTTTCCTTGGCAAGGTTGTCGGGGAAGAGTGCAGGCTCTCACTCAGGTGATACTGTGAAAGCATTCCTTGGCACAGCTTACATATGGATATAGCTTGTGTCAGGGAAGTGTCATGGGAATTCCAAGCCCTATATGGGCCCACATTGGTTCCTGCTCTTCTTTTATTGCATTTATTTGCTTGAACAGTCCATAATACAGGACTCCCTGATGCATAGGTAATGTACTTGCTGCCATTGCAATCTTTTTCTTCTCTATAGGACGCACTCCAATGCTCACCTTCTTCCCTCTTCCATTCATGGTAGAAGCTCAGGTTCTATTACTGCAAGTGGTCTGGAACTGCTTATAATTTAAAAAAAAATACATAAAATGTTGAGTCTACATGCCATGTCTAATGCGTGAACACCTTTGATTTGCCATGTCTGCTGACCCCAAGTAGACCACAGAGGGACAGTTTCCCGCCATGCTGGTTAAACAATTGAATCTGCACCATACATGTGCTGTGCACCATTTGGCTCTGGGGGGAAACATGCAATCTCCTGCTTGGTATGGTCTCAGTGAAATATATGGGAACTGGGCTTGGAATTCAGGACTATCAGTTTGGAAAGCCACTGCACATTTAATAAACTTAAAAGTTTATTTGGGCCACACAATGGGTTCACGTTTGAGAAGTAAAAAGGCATTTTAATATCACACATAACACACATGGGACCCCATCTCATGGAGATCCTAGATATCATCAAAAGCATCAAACAATGCATTTTGCTCAAATGTCTGGAGCCTAGTTCTTAACAGTTCTCTATATCTTCTGGACACAGGATTACTGGGTACAAACAGTCTGGATTCATGAATTACAGAAAAAGTGTGAACTTGCAGCTGCTTGGCTTGGCCATTAAACGTCTTGAATGATGGCATCCACAAATGACCCATGGTTAGCAGAAACAATTGTATTGAGGCTGGAGTTAATGGCTCTTGGAGCTCTTTTCTTGAACATGTGTGAAGAACTTAAAGGCTTTAGAATAGCCTTGCTTGCAGATGGAGTGGAAACCTTGCTCATAAAATGCCCCAAAGTCAGTGAGATGAGAAACGCAGTGAGGCTCAGCCACAGTAGAAGGAAGTATACTGCCAGCATTATATAACACCATTTCAGAAAGCCTGTCCAAAAGAATTATTTAATTCCGTTAGCAACCAGAAAGGCTTTCTGTTTCCAAATTGGTAGACCTGCAGTACTTCCCTGAATTGTGGAGGTGTAGTCAAGAGTGGCATATTCTTCCTCATCTTGCACACCAATCATCATCATTTGTCGGCTCTCCATCTCGTCTGCTTCTTCGGAAATGGAAGATGATGATTGCATGGAAACATTGCGGTAACCATCTGGAGCGGGTTTCAGGTGATCGACAGAAAGTTGTCTTGTGCCTCTCATGGGTGGTATTGCAGGCAGGACAGCAGTTCTGGAACCTTTCAATCTGATTACTTGTACTGCCGGTCTGCAGGACGGGCCAAACAGAACAGTCTTATCATGGACCTTCTCCAGGATCCAATCTCCTGCTTTGAGAGTGGTCTCAGGACTGGCCTCAGCAGCTTCCACCTCAAGGGATTCCCTCAGCAGCGTTGTCGCCAACAGTTGCTCTTGCCTAGAGAAGGGGGCTGGGGAGTGTGTGCAGATCAGGCATAAACCTATTTCTCCCAAACAAGAGTTCAGATGGAGTCTTACTGTTGCATAGAGACTGGTGTGGTACATTATTTAAACTTCTGCTAACTAGATACACGTGGTCTAGCCAGTTAACCCACATCAAAAGGATGCATTTAGTCAGTCACAACATTGAGTCGTTTGCCCTTCCTGTAAGCCCATTTCACCTCTGGATGATGATGATGATGATACAGGTTTAGAAAAGTGCAGCTCTTATCCCCAAGCCTCTAATGCCATTCTCGGGGCCCTCCCTGTGAAAGCTGGACCATTATCGGCTTGGAATGTTTTGAGTTGCTGCATGGCTACTACACCCCGAAGTGCCTGTATGATTGATTTGCAGTCTGCTCTCTTTTGAGGAATCATCCAGGTGAACCTAGTGCAAGAATCCACTATTACTAGAATATATTTGTACTTATTTATTGCTGGTAGTCGGCCTATATGATCCAGATATTGAATCTCAAAAGGCGAGGTTGCCTTTCTCAAAGGAGCCTCTTTTGGTTTTTTGCTGTGGTTCACAGTTGTCTTCAGACGTGTGTCACAGTTAGCTATGTATATTTCAACCTGTTGCCTTAATCGTGGCCACCAATACTTGTCAAGGAGCAGCTGTGCTGTGGCAGTAACCCCAAAATGGGTGGATGCAAGTCCAGCATGTGTGGCTGCTATTAGCTTTTCCATGTCTCCTCTATTAGGGATTCATCTTTGAATAGGATCCCCTCTTTCCATAGGAAGTGTGACTACTGCTTTATTATTCTCAATGTCATAAACATAATTGAGTTCTGGCTGCTATCTTTTTTCTCACTGTGTGCTCTTTGGCATATTTATCTGCTAATACATTGCTAATACTATGAATGTGCCCTTTAGTATGTGATCATATGTGCTGTGCTCATATGTGCATCAACCATAGCAAAGGGTAAGTCTGTTTAAGGTCCCACAAATGTTTCCAGAGTTGCCTGGAAGCAATAGTTTTATGCCTAATGTCTCTAAAGTCATTTTGAATCCAAGTATGCAAATCAATGTTATAAGCCCTGACAATGGGCCTCATTACGAGTTTGGAGGTAGCCATGGTGCTATTAACGCCATGGCTGCCTCCAAAATCGTGTCCGAGTCCGGGTTCTGTGAATGAGGAATTACCGGGTCATTCCAACCTTGGAGTACCCAGTATTTCCTCATTCACAAAACTAATCCCCATTCCCATTTGAACCCCCATAGGGCTCAATGGGAATGGGGATGGAGCTAATAACGGGCCCGTTAACAACGGGCCCGTTATTAGCTCCTTGGTCCCCTTGCTGGACCCGCTAAGGACGTCTGGTCTGACTAGACGTTCTGTGCGGGTCGCGCAAGGGAACCTCATAATAGGGAGGAATGGGTTTACCGGCACCGGCACCATTACCGGTGCCGGTAAACCCATTCCTCCAACCTCGTAATGAGGCCCAATGTAATCTGAATCCGAGACTACTAGTATGCAATTCAGCAGTCTGGGCAGACATGTCTCTCAGATGCTTTGTTGCAATATCAGTATTTATAAATGCTTCTTTGTGTGTAAAATGTCCTACCACTGCTGCACATGCAGCTGCATATTTGGAATGTGTTAAACCAGCTGGTATGGCAGAGTCATCACAGTAGATTATTTGGGAAAAAACAAACAATGGTATGTCAGACAGTGAGGTGTCTGGTTCTGTATCTATTGTCCAAGTCAACCCACTCATTCTTTGCAATTCTGCTTTATAATGATGCTTTACATCTGTAGCATGTTGAGACGCTGACCATTGAATCCATCTAGTATGTAATGCCTTTGCATTGGGAACGCTAGCTTTTATGGTAGCCTCAAATTGAGCTAAAGGTGTAGTTATGTGTATAGTTCTATTCGCCGTCAACGGCCTTTCTTTCTGAATGATCATCTGAACTGAAGAGAGAATCTTTTCCTCTGTGTAAATCTTAATTCGGGTGTGGAATATACATGTGATTTATATGCAATTGGTTTAGCCTCCCCTAGATTACAAACGGTGTTTGTGAAAGCATCATCTCCCACCAACAGGTTTATTTCTAAATCTTTTTCAGTGTTTCTGTCTTGCAAAGGACCAGTTTGAGTCATTAACGAGTACACATGGTGCAGAATGTGAGTGTGTTCTGGCAGCCAATGAGCTGCTTTGAAATTTGGTTTTATCAAAGCATACAATGGTTTCACTAGCTCGGCAAAATTAGACACAAGATCTGCCAAAAATTCAAAAGCCCTAGAATGGCTTGCATTTGTTGGAGCTTGTTAGGCGGTCATTTCCTGGCACATTTATTTAGAAAATCTGCTGACAAGCCTCTACCCACATCTGTAAGAGTGAACCCTAAGAAGGTAACCTCACAATGAGCTATTCTTGATTTCTTGAAGTTAATCTGGTACCCGTTTTGCACCCAGTGTGTGAATGACTGTCTGCCTGTTGCAATTATTCATTGAGATTCTCATGGGTGATGTAAATGTCATCTACATATTACCAACAATTAGGAATGTCTTCCAGCAAACTCTGTATTCTACTTGAGATTGTGTTAGGTGAATTTTTATACCCCTGCATTATTCTAGTGAATTGGAAATGCTTTCCCTTAAAAGTGAATGCAGTGTATTTCTAGCTTTCTACATTTAAAGGTTGTGTGATAACTTGAGCCAGTCGAGGACCGCGGTTCTGCAATGGATAGGAATATTGATTTCCTGATGGGCCATCTTCTTTACTCACCTAACCTCTTTTAATTTAAAAAGCCTTTTAGAATAGAATATTTTTGCCTGGTCCGTTTATCGTGACTGGAGCATGAAGTTATTATTAGCAATGCTACAGTCATCTCTAGGAAGTCCCATCTGGGGTTCCACTTGTCTTGATTTCCTATCATTAGGCGTGACCATGAGCCTCTTATCTTCACCTCGTGTGATGCTGTGAAAACAGACCCCTGGTCATCAGTCACTCATGTCAAAACTCACTCTAGGTTGTGTCTCAGCGCTAAAAGACCGGCATGCCTAGGTTCATGTGCACATCAACATGATTAAACATATACAGCCAGGAATTGTAAATTTCTTGGACTCAAAGAGATACCGCTCTGACGCGGTGCTCTGAATTATACACTTGACACAGGACTTATCATGTTTATGCATTTAATATTACCCCCTATCTTCTGAGGGTTCTTATTCTCTATAACAAGCTAAAGTAAAAGCAGAAAAGCAGATATAACATAGCATCATACCTATGAACAGGATTGCCTTGTGGGAAAAGCGCATTTTTGAATGTTTAAGTAATAGAACACGTGGTGGTTTTAGTTTAAACGCATGGGTAACCTAGATCTTTCATTAATCTATGCTACACTATACACCATTAGTCTCCATGCACACAACAAACCTCCACACACAGGGTAGATAGCTGTGTTGCACGGGGAGGTGGATGATACTATTATTCTATGGCTAAGTAGTGCATTGATGGTGTCGTTAATTCCCTCCTCTGTCTCCCTAGAAAGTGGGTATTGTTTCACTAGGTAGTACTGCTCCTGGTTTCAGTGTAATGTGTACTGGGGTCTCTCCCTGTAGGAGCTCTACGTCATGGGGGTTTGTCATCCATAGTTTCTTGGGTACCTGCTCCCAATCTGCCTCAACATATTGGGGTGGAGCCATAAGGGCCAAACTTTTCTCTACTGCACCATTATCTCTCAGGGTATGCATATTGATAGCACCGTTTCTCCATCATCTGGCCTGTCTTCGAACAATTTTGTGTCAGTCACCTCCGTCAGAGTTACAGTGGTGTCATTGCAAAGTACTGTGCGCCTCTCGCACCCGTGTTGGTTTGTCCCTATTACAACACTACTTTTTGCTTGTAAGTCTAGGGGCAATATTGTACCTGCCGCCATTTCAGGGGACACATCAGGATGTAAAATACCCTTTACCAACACCCTTTAACAATCTGAGACACGGACTCCGCAAGCACTGTGATTCCATACACAAACATGTTCGGATTGCATGAATAATCAACATTGCTCCAATGGTGCACATCCCTGGCGTTGCGCAAGCTTTGCCACTGTTTGTGAATGATATCGTCATGTTGAGCTTGCTGAGCAGATCCCTGCCCAGAAAGTTCACTGGTGAACTTTCTGAATATAGTAGGGGGGCCTGCACCACCTTCACCCTCCCTATTTTGATGTCAACCTCCTTAATGTATGGAACCGTGAAGACAGCCCCAGAAAAACCCTGCGTGTCAATAGTGTGGCCCGATAGCGGGAAGTCTCCATCACTGCTGCATGATTTTGTGGCACACGTGTCGAAATAATGAAGTGTTTGTTTACTATCTCTGCGCCCACCAAGGGTCACTCATCAGGGTGAACTGTCATAGATAGGACTGGGCACGCAAGCCCTCTCTGTGGGCTATCCTAGTCTGGGTACTTGTTCAAACCGGGGAACATGAAAGGATTGTTTCCAATCACGCTCACCCCTCTGTATGGCACTATGGTGCCATTGGGCACTTTGTTGCGTGTGTGCATGTTTCCATTTCTGTGCTGGGTCACCATTTGTTGTGGTTACTGCTGCTGTGTGTACTGTTGTTGTGGTTGCTGTTGCTGAGGGCATGCTCCTGGGTCTTGGGAGGGGAGCGGTATGTGCGCTAGGTCTATTTCATAAGGTATGGAGGTCATTCTTAGTGTTACCATCTGTTGTGCATTCTGTAGTGGTGGGTGATAATTATTATACATATTGTATCCGAGCCCTGGCCTGGTACTACAGCCTCTTGAAAAATGTCCCCACTTTACGCAGTTCCAACACTGCGAAGAACCCATACCCTCCCCTCTTGGTCCCATACCGCTGAAGCCCCTCTTCCCCCCCGAAATCCACCCCTTCCACGCTCTGACCTCCTTGTTGCCACTCCTGGGTGGGGCACTGCTGGCCACCTCCCCACTGCCCTTGTCCTCCTTCTGGCCAAAACACTGCTATTCAGACATATTGTGGGTATTGACACTGCCCCTTCTATAGCTATTTTAGCCAGTTTCCTCTGTACCAATTTTCCCTCATTTGTCTGCAACTGCTGTGCCATCTCCCTCTCCTGTTTTTTATTCGTTTGCAGTGGTGTATTATTATACTCTGTATTTCTGCCCACCCTTTCACTTCAATGCCCACAATCTTGTCTAGGGCCTTCTGCATCTCTTTGGTAATCCCCTTTTTATAACGAAATAGAAAAGAGGAACTGATCGGTCCCACTGGTCCCCCATCTCCGGCACTCTCCACATCTCCTGAACCTTAATAATGAACTGTGCAGGGTTTTCGTCATCGCCCATAGTGTCTTGCATAATCAACTGCAAGTCTGGGGTGTGTGAAAAACTCATGGTGGCAACAAGTAAAACAGACACAAGTGATCACAGTTCAAGGGTGTATATTGAACAATGAATGCTGTAAGCTGGTTGGACAAACACCTTTGCTAATCCTAAATCTAAGATGGGAGCAAGCGTCTGTGATGCTGTAAATGCATTGGAGGGACAGGGCTTCCCTGTCCTTGTCCTGTAGTCCTTTTTCATTTGTATTCTGTATTGTTTTCTGCCCAGGAGTCTATGTGGGACTCCAGGCAGTGCAGCTCTTCCTGTTTTACGTTTGGTGTACAGATCCATGGGATATCCGTATGGTACCCATGGGTGGGGGTGCAACCCTGTGCCCCTAGTGTATATTTTTGGGCACCTGTGTGTGGCCCACAGAGCAGGGTATGGGCTGGTGGCAGCTCCATGCTGAATTTGACAGGTGCTCTGAGTATCCTCCATTTTGGGATAGCCAGGCCCTGCCATTGGAATCAGTTGATTCCTGATAGAAAACAAGATGGCCCCTGTGGCCTCTTGCTTTCTATTGCCTGTTACCTTTTTTCCCAAAGTCCTGTGAAGCCCTGACTCTGTCCCTTCCCCCTGACTGGCTGTTGGGTGGAAGTTCCATATATGGTATTGTTGTGAAGCCCAGGCCAGACTGGCTGGAGCCTTCCCAGTGACTGTATATTGTGGGTACACCCTGTGGGTGGGAACTGGTTGAATGGAGTGTGTGACCAATATGCACTTCTTGTTGTGGCTGTCTGGTTTCTGGTGTTTGACACAATGACTAAGACAGCCCTGTCGAAAACTGTTATGAATGCAGTGTGTAGTGTTGAATGGCTGGGTACTTGTCCCAATACACATTCCTTGTTGTGAGTGTCTGAGAGGGAGGAGTATGGCCTGAATGCAATGTATACCTGATTGGCTGACTGACTGCATGAATGCCCTTCTGTATGATTGGCTGCTGAGTGTGACCCAGCATTGTGGATGAGAGACAGAATAGTATATCTGGGGCCCTCTCACCACTGGGAATTGTTCAGAAGTTGAGTTGACACTTGAAGAGTAACTGGAACTGCTTATCCTCGGCGCCCAGCTGGAAGAAGAAGAACTGCTGCTGCATTTGCTTCGACCCGATCCAAAAGCTGTCGAGTTCATCGAGAACTGATCCGAGAGAGGACCTAGCTAGGCGCCCTCTTCCCGTGCTGTGAGGGACCATCGAGCACCGCTATCCTTCACCAAAGCTCTCTGGAAGTTAGACCCTCGAAAGGCTGCCGACCGGAGACGGGGACCGCCGAGGAGAACGAAGTGAAGCACCCGGACATCGACGCCGTTGAAGTCCATTGCCGTCGACGTCCATTGCCATTGACCAGGGTTCGGAGTATCGCCGTAACTGCTGGAGGCACGTCAAAGCCGAGTTGCCCATAAGAGGGGACCGCTTGACGCTGTGCCACCGACGACCGGAGCTGCCTGCTCCTTTGACTAAGACTGTTGAATCGAAGGACTCCCTTGTCCGCACCGACGACCGCTTTATCCAGCCGGAGAAAGTCGAGGATGCTGACACGCCGAGGAGAATCTGCAGTCGGCTTTCCCGCCACCCAAAGACCACAAAGACTTCGACGACTCGACGCCCTTGTCGGGCAACAGTTCTTCAGAAACTCTTTGCAGTCCTGAACTATCAAACGCTGAGGTGCCCGCACACCTCATCCTCTCAGGACGTTGTCGACGAGCACCACCTGGATCGACACTGTGGTCTCGGCACCCTTGAACTTTTCATCAACGCTGTCGGCGTCAAGTTCACCTTCTTCAACGCCTCTCGACGATCCGTGGCTCCTGCTTTAAAGGGAGTCACTCAAGAAGGACCCATCAACGCCTCTTCGAAGAACTCTGCTCCACCAGGTACATTGGGGGGGGGGTAAAAACATTATAGAAGGAAATTAGACTTATAGAGCAATATATGGACTGGGATTGTAATATATCTTTATTTTACAGGTTGCCCAGGTGAGGGGATCTCCACACAGAACTGTGTCTAGTGGTAGGGGCCAGTATTCTGCCAGATGTTCTAACCAACTGCTTTCCTCCTATGCCTATTGTTTGTTGCCTTTATTAAGTGATCTGTGTGACATTTAACCAGAGTATGGTTGATGCACTTTAATGAGATCTGATAATAATTGTGGTAACACTTTAGAACTGTACATATTTACCATTGTTGATTTTCTGAGCACATAGTGAGTTATTGTGATAGTGTACATAACCTTGAATATTAATTATATAAAGACTGTGTTTTAACTAATACAGTGTGTGGACATTCCTTTGCGAGGGCTTGGGGACTACACTGTACATAAGAACCAGCCTGCATCACCTCCTGAGAAGCTAGGCCTTGATTGCTTGTCCATTGCTACCATAATGGATAATCTTGGCTGGGGTCCTCTGTGCCTCTCCACTACCATATAGAGAGCAGAAGTACAGACCCCCCCTCCAGTCTTTACAGCGTCAACCATCAAATGAAAAATAAGGCAGTCCTAGTGCCGTTGTGTCAAATAAAAACGCCTAAACTAAGAAACCTATTGCCAAACCTTACAACTAATACCAAAAGGGGTGTCGGATATTTTTCATGAAAAGAAAGAAGTGTTCTTAAACAATATCGGCTTCATCACGAGTTGGGCGGTATCCCGAGTGGGATACCGGCCACCTGTATTTGCATTAACGGCCAACCCTCTGGCTATATTACCGCTGGATCACAGCTTGGCCAGTAACTGGTATTCCCCATTCCCGCGCTATTACCGTCTGGTAATTAAACTGAAAATCAGCATTTTTGCGGCGCATTTACCCCCAGCTTAGAGTTGGAGGTAAATGCTGCCAGCCCGAGATTGTGCAGTCCCTTAAATGCGGCGGTAATAGCGTTACCGCCGCATTCAAGGGCTACCGTCCAACTCGTGATGAGGCCCTATGTCAGGATGCGGTGAGCATGGGGAAAGGTAGGATTTTTGAGCACAGCACACCCTTGAGCTTTCCCAGCACAAGTCGACAGTTCTGTTCCAATCTATCTGGATAGCCAAGTCTCGTTTCTCTGGAAAGTCTCTTGTCTTCGAGTGCCTGACGTCTTCAAATATCCAAAAAGTTCTGTTAACAAAAATAGGATTCAGTTTCCACAGTTCACATTGGGTGATGATTTTACCCTGGGTCCCCCTCTTCCTGGCGCGGACCCTTCAACAGTCCTTATCGATATCAAGGCCTTCGGTAGCTGAGTCTCCTGCTTCCGAGGAGACCCAAAATGGGCCCAAAAAAACTATTAACTCACACCAAGTTCTCTTATATATGTCTCTCAGGTGATGCCTTCACCCCTGGGTCCCCCTCTTCTGGGCGCTGACCCTTAACATGTCGTTTCCACAATATTGGTTATTTTCTTACTGAAATTTGGGTGATAGCTTCATCCCTGGATCTCCCTCGGTCAGGCTTGCACCCCTCCTGACTGCCAGTACTTGATTGATAGCTTCACCCTGGTTGATGGCTTCACCCGTGGATCTCCCTCGGTAGGGCCCGAACCCTTCTCAAATGTTAATGTCTTTTAAAAACAGTTCCAGAGTACATCCCTCAGCTGGGTTCACTTTAGTCAACCTGCTGATTTTTGGGATTTTAGACTTGCCCCCTCTTCGTCAGCATCCCTCAGTCGGGTTCAGTCTTGCCAACTTCACATTCACTTTACTTTCAAGTGTTGCAGGATTCACGTCCCTTAACTTTCTCTCGATGCAGGGTTCACTTCCCTTGCTTGCTTTCTCTCGATGCGGGATTCACTTCCCTTACTTTCACGCAGTTTGTAGATCGAAGTCTTTTGATTGTATGGGGGTTTTACTACACCTCCTGTATGACCACTTTGACATCTTTTGGCAGCTCTCCTACGCCCTTCTGATACTTGTAGTTTTCTCTCAGATGGGGATCGAACAGAGTCTTTCGTGCTAGCACTCACATGGTGCTGGTTTCCCTCTGTAACTTGTCTCCCCTTAACACTTTTCACAGTTCCTTGAACTTGGTTCAAACTTGCCACTTTGCGTTTCTCCCTCAACACAGCCCGGCTCTTATCGGATTGCTTGGCTTTCAACTTCCCTGGAGTCAAGGCCAGTACCACGGTTGCGGGAGCTTCCCTCGCTCCTGCTTATCGGCCTAAACTTGCCCCGTGTACTGTTGACTTCTGCTGCAAGACACTTGTTCTGTTGCTCGTGTTCTTATGTCCTCTTCCACAAAGGCTCAGCGGGCCTGGGACGAAAAGAGCAATGTTGCTTCTCTCCTCGCCACACTCTCGATTCCTGCCGCCTTTCTCCTTCTCTTGAACTGTCGTGCCGGGTTAGCTGTGCAGTCGTGCTCTCTGCCGTGCTCGTACTGTGCTCTCTTGCTCCACCTTTTATCTCTGTTGTGAAAAGGAAGGGATGTCAGGTGTGTGTGACTTAAGTCAATTGCCTGACTTTGTCTGACCCTTGTGTCGGAACATGTCAGGTAAACAGTTTCATTACAAGTCTGTTGTTTTCTACATCGGGGGAAAAGTGTGGGTATCGGAAATTAGTCTTTGTATTAGAAAGTAGAGGGGTTGGAGTGTCAAAATATCCTACGGGATAGGGAACGTTTGTGAAATGGACAAGAGTGACCAGGATTGAGAACAGAACAGAGGGGATGTGGTAACGATAGTGTTCTGTCATAGTGGATTGGGTGTTCGTAAAATTACATTGGGTGTTTGGAAAATGACAATCAGAGGGACAGGAAGAAATATGATTGGGAATATTTAGATAGTGAACAGGATGGCAGGGGTTTGTGATCCTAGGGGATTGGTTCTGTACGGAAGAGTTATTGGGTTTGTGTAGGAGAGATTTAATGGGAGGTGGGACAGATGTGGCACAGCCCCATAAAGGTCTCAGAGATGTCACCCTCCTCTTCTCCTTCCTCGGTAACATACCGCCTCTCCCTTTGGGTATTCTCCTGAGCATAACCCTGGGTTCCCCTTCCAAGGTGATCTTTCCCTGCTCGTTGGCCTTCAGGGTTGGTGTCATGATCACAGGACCGTTCCAAAGGACTTCCCCCAAAAGGTCTTGGGCTGCTGTGTATCATTCCTGGGCTATGAGTACGGAGAACCCAGTGGCCAACTGTGATTCAGACTATCCCGCTTTACTCAACATGGCCGCCAGGCGGCGTCCCTGAATCCTGCGGAGCATTCCAGTAGTACAGGCTCAGCGAGTATTTAAGCCCCTCCCCTCGGTGAAGCTGCGATTCGCGTCCTCTTGCTGTTAGCGGACGGTTCCCTCAGCTCATTTCTGACAGGAATTTCTTGCCCTTAGTTTTCCCTTTTGTCATTGAAAATTCCTGTGCCTGTGTCACTCTCAGTTCACATTCGTTGTAGATTTCCTAGTTCCCACTTGAATTCCGTCAGTTCACAGTTTCCGAGTGTCCGGTGAGGAGGAGCGTTCTTCTGTCAGGAATTAACAGGAGAAGCTGTCCGTGTTGTTTCTTCTCACCGCAAGTACAGTTTCTTGTGAAGCATTATTTTGGCATCTAGTTTTCTCGTTAGCCTGTTGGTTAGTAAGCGAGCTTTAGTTGCTCGTGTCACTAGGAATTTACTGTGGCTGTGGTATAGCACACTCATTGTTTATTCCATAGTTGGGCAGTTTAGTCACAGCAGCTTTTGTTTTACATGGTTTGTTCACACACACGTAGGAACATCCAGTACATGTAGAGTCCCACCTTGTTGGTTCCCTGAGTCCCTCTGGTGTTATTGGAGGAAAATAATTGGCTTGGTGCATTGCCTGACAGAGGTGTCTGGTTAACATTGTGTGTATGAGCAACGCACTCTCTAGTAAATGTTTCAGTGATATTCCTTTCAGATTAGGAGTGATTTTCTCCTCATGTTCTTGGCACCCAGCGTCTCTCAGTCATTGAACCTTTTCCAGCATACAACTTACCTCCTGAGGCATTAGTACTCCCGTAGCCCTTCCATATCGAGTTGGTTCCTTTTCCCACTCTCATTCAATCCCATCTTCAGGACTTGTGCCCCTGCACAGATGCAGGACGGATAGCTCGTCAAAACATAAGAGGTGAGCAGGGTGAACTCGGTGGGAAGGAGTGTTGGTTTGTGAGGAGACAATTCTCAGTTATCTTAGATTCCATTGTTGACTGTTGTTCAATTCCACAGATTCTCAACTCATAGAACTCTAAACAGGGAAGTAGTGAGAGAACCACGCACCCCGAGAAGAGTAGTAGAGGTGTTCCCGCAGAGCCTAAGGTAAGCGTTACAGTTGGGATAAGAGACGGCCAGTCCTTTCGTGGCCACCTGAATAAGGGGTTCCTGGGATCGTCTTCGGAGAACACCCTCTGGTTTCTCACAGGTGTCAGGGTATGTGCGCCAAAGCATGCCCCACACCTGCGCTCTGATATTGAATGGAGTGCCATCATGCGCATCGTCGTCAAACCTTACTCCGGGGTACTCTGCTTTAATCCACACATCTCCAGCCTGCTCCCCCACTATTGCCACTAATAAACTCTTCATATCACCCACAAAAGGGGTACACCCGCGGTCTGTTTTTCAAACGCGTATATCCATTTCCCCGCCCCCGCTGTTACTGGTGGGAGCACTATGATCAAATTGTTCTTGTCCATCTGCGCCCAGGGCACATACTGTGCTCTACCCATGCCCTTGTTCATCAAAGGCATCTGGAAGCCCACTTTCTTCCCTTTCTTTTTTCCGACACTTCCCTTTTTCCTTGCTACTGCCATTCGGCCGAACCTCCTTCCCCTTTAGCCCCACAAACTTTCCACTGAAGGTGTTATTTCTGGTGCCTGTTGTGCTTCCTCTTCACCATCATCCTCAAACTCATCCACTGTACTCCAGCCATCCTCCCCTGTTCTCCACCTAGGCCTCTGTCAGACTTTATGGTTCCGTACCCTGTGCTATGTGCTCATTCGTCGTCTTTCTTCTCTATATGCATATCCTTTTTTGCTGTGCTGTCTAATCTAAACAAAATGTCCCCCGCTCTCCATTTGACAAGACCGCTTCCTTTTGCCTCTATCTGTGCTGGTCGCTCCCCCTCATCAGAGTCTTCCACGTTCTCAATCATCTTCCATAAGTCTGTCTACCCTTGTATTTCGCTGATGGAGAAGCAGTCCTGTGTTCCAGTATTCTTTTATTATGGGTGTCTTGAACTGGCCAAGAGTGTGTCATCCCCCCTTGTTTTTCTGTCACCCACTGTTTGTGATACTTCTTGATCCTCCCCCGGTACAAGGGCATGGCCTTGTCCATGTACTCTAAAGGCGTCTCCCCTCCCATTGCAGCGATGTATGCGCTGTAAGGCGTCCATAAGATTCTAATCGCGTGCTGCGCATGCTGCAAAAAAACACATCCAAAAAATCAGCTTACCATTCCCCCTCCCTGTCAGCCCTCAATACTTCCCCTCCGCCTCACACATTCCCACCCTCGCACTCCACGCATCCAAAACACACTATGTACCTCCAGGCACCCAAAACACTGCTATGTACGCAATGCCCCTCCTCGGGCCTCCACCCTGCACAGTAAAAACAAAAGAACAATAAGCTAAAATAACAAGCTAAAATAACCACCCTACTATACCGAGCCCACTAATTATGCAGGCTCCTATTTATTTCCTTTTTCTGCATTACACAATAAGTTGTACCGCCATCTCCGCTCACTCGGCGAGGCTCCGTACATGCCTTTTTCCTTTTCCATAATATACTCTTAAAAAATCAATAATAATGAAAAATACAAAAACACACCCACACTATACAAACTACCTTGTTCTCCACGTGCTTAGAACCCACACTCTTTCCCAGATACCCTTCCTCTACTTGTTATCCCTTGCAAGGGTATACTCACATAAGCTTGTTCCCCGGAACTCCTCCAACTCTGTTTGGAGCTGCGCCCGCTTGAAAGAGCAGACATGAATTCTGCAAAGACGGCTCCTGTAAACCTCTGGGATTTATGCCTTTGGGACTGGTCAATGCAGGTGGGTGCGGCCCCTTGGGAGATGCGGCCTGGAAGCCTTTGTCAGTGCGGGGGTCGCTGGGATCACGTCTGGGTCACCAAATGAAGGCACGCCCCTGCACGCTTAAACCAGAAAAAATACACCTCACTAGGGAAAAAGGCCTGGGACACTCTTGCAAGGAGAAAAGGTATTTATTTCTACAAAAATAGGTATGCATCAGCAAAGAGCTCTGCTGCCATGGAACGTTGTGTAGTACGTTGGCATGTGCAGTACATTATAAGTACAAACAGTGTCCCTAGTGAAGTGATCATATATAGTACAATTCTACAATGCGGATTGGCGGTGGCCTAAAGCTGTAGGGCCTGCTCCATATGGGATGCCAGGCCATTGGTCTGCCTTCATCTGTTCATCCTCGTTCGCGTGGGTGCTGCTGGGCTCGTCATCCGCAGTGAGCTGACCTAACAATTAATTAGCTACTCTGACACACAATGTTATTCTTCTGATTGTAACACTGCACCTGGCAGATACAGGGATGGTCTCGGGGGAGAGCCCAGGTCACACTAACTCACACACACTTCACTCGTTCGCAGACAGATCAGCAACTCGCAAGGCCCTCCACCTTAGTTTTAGGCTATAATTCTGATGCCACTTTACACCTTGCTACACAAATCATGTGACCCATTCCTGAAGGCGCGATAGCCTTGCCTTCTGATTTTAGTAATTGATCAAGGGGTGTAAAGGTTTTATGGTCGGTGGTCTGGGTGTGGATGGTGCTGTGGCATGTGGGGGTCATGGGATGAAAGCATGGCAAAGCTGTATTTCTCATGTGGGGCTCATGGGGGCAGGAGGGGCTTGCTATTTGTTCCGTGGGATGGTACTGCCAAGAAGCACTCTGCTCCCTTCTTATGACCTTGCAGGGTGCATTCTTCCCAGGGCACGAGGGCCTGAACAATGGAGGAGGTTGTGGATTTATGAGACCTGGCCAAGGAGTGGGGGGTATTGGTGTTCGTGCTCATGCAAGGGGCCTAATACTAACACACAAAATGCTATTCGCAGCGCTTGGGCCTAACATCTAAGGTGGCTGCCATCTGCCAAGATGGTGTTCACACCTGCATCTACCGTATAGCTCATAAAGCATGGATCGAACATCCCTCCTGCTCCCTGGGTGTGCTCTATTAGTATCTAGAGCTTGTTTGGTATCGCCTAGGGGGGTGGAAAGACCCTATCTCATTCCCAACACTCTGCTGGATTCATCACAGGGTTGTTGAGGCCGTATTTTTTCTGTTCAACTAAGGACAGCTGTTCCCCTCCCTCTTTCACATTGTTTGAAAATTTCCATTTTGGATAGCCCATATTTGAGACTATTATCGACACAAAGTTGAGAGTACGTGGTAAAGAGTAACTCAACAGTGAGACATAAATCAATGAGTCCGTAAAACGCCAGCAGTGTGCCAGTGCACAATATCTTCTCTTATGTTCATTTGCTTAATCAGGGGTGTCAGTGTTGAATATTCTGGAGTGCTGCATCTGCTTTAACCTTTAATAATTACTTATTCGGTGCATGTGCTACAATAATATACTAATGTTTATGAGTTAAGGGTTCCAGTTGCACAATCACTTGTGCATTGTCTGTTATTACTATAGACACTAGTCCATGTTAATTCAGTCTGTAGCAATAATTAACTGTATCCAGAATTTCATAAGGTGATAGAGCATGCATGCTGGCAGTCTCTCATCTTTGACGTTTGAGGGCCAATGTGACAAGGTTGGGATCAAATAGCTTATTGTGATTTCCCTTTCCTCATAGGATGTAGAGAAACAGAGCCCGACATGCAACTGCCTCTCTCTCTTTTATTCATTGGGTATTTATAATGTGCCTATACAGCAAATGGTGTTTAGAGGTCTCTCTCTCTCTCTCTCTCTCTCTTTGTCTCTCTCTGCGTCTCACCCTTTAAGCCTGTCAGCCTCTCTCCCATATGGTTTTCACTCCCCCCCACCCCCCATAGCTGTCTATCTTTGGGCTCGAGCAAACTAACCTGTTGCTAACAGCAGCACAACTGTAGGAAAAACAAGGATATCTTGACAAATGAGGTGCTGATTTTTAAGATCAAAAGTAGAATGAGTGCAGCAGTGACGGAGGCATGCCCGAAGGGTGGACCGGGTATTTGGAGACATACATTGTTATTGCGTATGCCTTGTAGGAATGTCAATAACACACATAGGGCCTCATTACAACTCTGGCGGTAACTGTGCCGGTAGAAATGGCAGGATGTTTTTTTTTTTTCTGGCGCCTGGCTTTACGGAATCACTGAGGGATTACAGCTCTGTCGATCCATGAAGCTAGGCGCCGGAAAGTGTAACTCCCCATTCGAGTCCCATACGACTCAATGGGAATGGTGAGGATGGAAGCACCGGCACCGTGTGCAATAGTGCCAGTGCTTCTGTCAAAGTCTGTGAGCGGCTGCCTTGCCACCCGCCAGGTCTGACCTGGCGAGCAGGACAGTAGTCGCTCACATAACTCGGGGTGTGCCGGTCCGAGAACAACAGTGCTGTTACGCTAACCTGCACCGTTGTTACCGGACCGGTACACTCGTAATGAGGCTGATAGAGTAAATTGACTGCACATGGGAGTTGAGGGGAGCAAAGAAAGGCCTGCAGAGGCAGTACTGGTTCTGACAGACTTTTGACAAGGATCAGAGTACCCGACTGCAGGGTTACAGTTATGTTTCGTATTTTCTATTGTTAGATATAGAAACAGATCATTGTTTTTAATTTGAGTGTAACCCTTTCCCTGAAAGGACATTTTGAGAGACCACATTGTGTGTATTCTCTGCAAAAATAGCTATTGTTATAAATAAAGGGATATTATTTATTTGTACTGACGTTGCAAACTATCGTTTTAAAATGTTATGTTGATTTCTAAATGGTCACTTGTTGTATACATTGTAGTCTTAATACTAATGCTGCAATTGTCAAACTGTGCAAAGCATATTATGAATATCTTGAATACCCATATACATTATTTTCTGATAGAAGGGTATCATTCCAAGATAGGTAGTCTGGTACACTACTATTGTACTCTATTTCGAAGTACGCCATTGACGTTTGAGGGCCAGTGTGACAAGGTTGGGATCAAATATTGAGATTGCCCCTTCCTTACCGTATGTAGAGAAACAGTGCCCAACATGAAACCGGTGCACTCACATGATTTTGCATGTGAGGAATTGTCATCTGGCAATGGTGTAGAAGCCCTGTTTAAAAAAAATGTTTATTAATAAAATGCGGTAGGTAATTCCATCTCTGGAAGGGTAGCCTGTTAATTAGAAGCATCTTTCCTAAGCTCCATGCCAAAAGCATACACATAGGTAAAAAAGAAATAATGATTATATCCAAAAACTGGGAAGACAATCAGTATATCTCATGGCCATCAGATCTAGGAAAATCAATGACACTGTCAACCTCAGTAAAAAAAACCTTGGAGTCCTGATGAACAGCGAACTAACACTAGAAACGCAAGTAAACACAATAATCAAGAAATGTCTCTTCCTCCTGCACACAGTAAAAAGGATCCTACTGTTCCACTCCTTCACCCATAAAACACTCACCAGCATCCCCCTCATATCCAGAATAGACTATGCCAACAGCCTACACCTAGGAATGCCGGAACGCTTACTAAAACTACAACGTATCCTAAATGCAGCAGCCAGACTACCACAGAGAAAGCACATCACTCCAGTGCTGAAAATGCTGCACTGGCTACTGATAAACCAACGAATAAGGTTCAAAACAGTGTGCATAACGCAGAGTCATCCACGGCCAGGGAGCAGAGTTCCTAAAAAAGAAATGGCCATCTACCTTCCCGGCAAGACCACTCAGATCAACCAACGACATTCGCCCCTAGAACCAAAAGCATACAACGAAAGAACATTCAGAGGAGAGTCTTTTTCTCGTCTGGCAGCAAAACCCTGGAATTGTGTCCCAAAAAACATATGCAATACAAGAGACCACCTGAAATTCAAAAAACTACTTAAAACTTGCCTCTTCATATCAGAATCCGAAGGGAATGACAAAGAAAACAAATACTTACTAGGAAACAGATTGGGGACACTAACCAATACAGGCAACCAAGGGGCCCTAGGGCATGCAACCTTGATGGGTAGGAACTCCACTCTGCTCCCCACAATAATCCCAGAGAGGGACCTAAAACACATCACTGAACCATCCTGAGGGCAGGGGGAGGGGGAGCCATTCAACCGCTCATGCCCACACACCGCTAGAAATCCACTGAGGAAAGCCAGCACCCTGCTAAGTAATTTCCAGTCAGAGATGATGAGCACAGAGGTCCAAAGCAAGAGGGTAAGAAAAACCCCACAAACCCAACTCTAAAACTTACATTTTCCTGCAAACACTTATCCAATGCAAAAGCACACAACCACATCTCTGTACAACAGCCGACATGCACTTCACCACACTGCAACAACATACAAACAACACATAACCATACACAACAGCACATGGGAATTCCCCCAACCCAAATATTGCACCTAGGCTCAGCGAACAGTGAAAACCGTACTGAAGCTGCCAACAGGACATGCAACTCTCTACGATTCCCGCTATACCCTACTAACCCCCCAACCCCTTCACACGCTCCTTTTCAGATCCTTCGGAGCACCAGGGACCACTGCGGTGGTGGTGTGCGGTACAAATACCCTTTAACATTAACAACATTAGCATGGCATAGACCTATGCTGCTGTATCAGTCTCCTGATCTGTAGCTCCTGCTCTCCAGTGGCACATAGCAGGTTCAGAGGTCACAGATGCTCTTTTTGACAGCTGCTGTGATAGCCATGTCAGTGTGGTGCAGAGGATGCATTTAAATCTGCACTTCAGTTCCAAAGCCACTTAATTATAAGAGCTAATATGCTTGTGGTAGGTGTAGATACAAGCCATACCTGAGTTTAGGCTATGGTGGCTAATATTTATCATTATTAAAACCACATCTGATTGGTATCATACATGTGTCAACACTGTGAGCCAAGCCTAGCTGTGGGCAGGCTGTATGTAATCCTCTTCCCCCAACCCCGAACTGGCTGTCTCTGCTGCACCGAGCAGGACTGTAGACCTGGGGCCTGACTCTCTTTGAGTAACACCTCTCACCACCAAAACAGCATCTCATCAGGAGCTGTCCTGGGAAACAGAAATCAAAGGGCACACCCTACACAAAAGAACCAGCTTCACACCAGGGTGTTGCATGCCAAAGGGCTTTGATGCTGTGGACCAGGGTAGAGGGTGTTGTTAGTTTAGACAGAGGGTGTTCAGCACAAGTGTACCTCTTACTCCTACGTCCCGTCCTCTTTCCTCCATACTTATGGGACATCTCTCCGTCCTGTGGGACGGGACCGGAGCACTTTGTAAAAAGCATCCAATTCTTTTTCAAAAATGTGTCCCTCCTCTCTTTCCTGCGTGGGGCCCGGCACGCGGCCGTAACCCCACCCACCTTGGCTCCGCCCCGTGCATCGCCCATCAGTCCTTTTCTCCGCACGATCGGGGCCGGACGCACTTGCATCCTCAGAAGTTTTTCTTCTGTTTTTCCCTCTCTGGCTCTCGCTAGCGTTCGTTTACTAGTATGTCTGTCTTTTAAACTAGATTTTCCAGACTGTTCATCGTGTCACTGTTGATTCGCGAGGGCGGATCCCCATCCTCTTTGTTTAGAATGTTTGGGTCCGGAACACCGTTGGGACTCCTGTTTTTACTGTGACTCCCTTTCGGTCCGGGCTCTTCAACGTCGGTTGGAGCGGTGGGAGGAGGTGTTCGGTCGGACTCCTCCTTCGCATTTTCAGGCGTTCATCGACGAGATGAAAAAACGCCCGGTAAGTTCTTTGATTTTCAGAGCACCCCGGTCGGGGGATACCTTCGCGGGTTCCTCTCGAGCCGGGAGGGGCGTCGATCGCTCTGTTACCGGGTTTCGCCCTGAGGTGCCTGTCGGGCCTAATAATTGTACCAGAGTTTTCTCTGAGGGTCTCCGTAAGGGGCCTGTGTTCACCGAAGTACACTCTGAGGCCCCTCCTGTGGGGGCTGTGTGTAGACCCAGTTCTACTGAGTCGTGGGGTACCGAAGCTTGCTCTGAGGCCGTTCTTTCGGCATCCCTCAAAAACAAAACCGGGGTACGCCCCGAGGTCTTGGCTGGGCTTGAAGTTACCAAACGCATGTTCGAGGCCCGTACCGATAAGGCTTCTACCGGGCCTTGGTCCGAGGTTCCTCGTACAGAGGCTACGGCTACCAACAGTTCCGAGGGGCCGGGCAAGGCCCTGTCGGTGACAGCACACCGTTCCCGCTCTTGTGGTGACACCAGATCTGTTGAGGGGGCAAAGAAGGTTTCTCCTTTTACCGGCAGTGCCGAGGCTCTTCCTTTGAAGGCTCAGTTGGCGTTGGTATGTCGCAGAAACATTCCAGGCCTCATAGTACCGGCTCTGCCGAGGTTCCTTACGTTAAGGTTAAAATTAAGACCCCTGATCCATCGACGGGGACCCCTGCCTCACTTCCTCACGTGCCGCAGTTCCCCCTCAGATGAAGCCAAAATGGTGCCCGTTCCCACCACGACCACGGCGACCATTTTAGGTATTACCCCTACAACTACACCATCGGCCCCTCGTGTAGGGTTCGGTCCTTCGGGTGAACCTAAGGTCCCTTGTGCGCATCCTTACCGGCCAGCTTTTGATTGTAACGCCCGGATGCCTCTTCCGCACAATGTTTCGTTGCCCGCGGGGGCCGCTCCCTTGATTTATGTGGATATGTCGGCGGAGGGGCCGGTGTGGCACCCGTCCCCGTTGCATCCCTGGTTTTGTCCACCTCATGAGAGGCCTCCTCAGGTTCTGAAACAATCTCCTGAGGACGCCTTCTTCGGTAAGTTTCAAGAGCTTATGCGCACCAACCCCATGAGGGAATATTTCAAGGAGATATGTCCACCCTCGCCTCCGGCTCCAACCGTCCCGTCGGTGGTTCCGCAGGCGCCTCCCTTGCCCGTGGTGCCTTCCCCTGCGCTTCCGCCTGTGCCGCCATTGTCCCCAGTGGACAAGGCAGTGCCTGACTCGGCTCAGCTGGAGCCGGACCTGTCAGATGACCCTCAAGGCGATCAGGACAACGCGGACCTGCCCCGCTCCACCAGAGCTTTCCATGACCGGGTACTGGACATGATGAGCTGCTTGGATGTTCCGGTGCCCGAGGCACCTGCTCCGCAGGAAGGCGTGCTTTCTGGGGCGTTCACCTTGTCTCCTTTGGAGCGTACCCGCCTGTTCTTGCAGAAGGACGTTCTGGCCGAGGTCCGAAGAGATTGGGAAAAGCCACACTCGGGACTTTTTGTCAATAAAAAGATTGACGCGAGGTACAGGCTACATTCCTCGGAAGAAGTGGCCTTGTCGTCTTGTCCGCCTCCCTCCTCCACAGTGGTGGCTGCGGCCATGTTGCAATCCAGACCTGCAGCTTCCTCCTCCGCGACGGCGACTCAGGTCTTGGGGAAGGAGGACAAGCTCCTGGACTCCCTAGGGAGGAAAGTCTTTGCCAATTCGGCCTTGCAGCTCAGGCAGGCCAATGCAGAATTGATTTTGGCCGGAGCTAACATGCGGATGTGGAGAGGTCTGTCAGAGTTTGAGGAGCATATCCCGGTCGAGAAGCTGGAGGATTTCAGAGGAGGCCTTTCCGATGCCAGGGTCTTGGCCCAGGATCTCCTGGAGGCTGCGGCTCATCACGTAGACACCTCGGCTCGGGTTCTGATGTTAGGGGTTGATACCTTGCGGCAAGCATGGCTGCATGCCACTAAGTTCTCGAAGAGGAGGTGCAAGACAAGGTCCTGGACCTTCCATTTGATGGTAAGGAGCTTTTTCACTCTTCTACTGATGTAGAGCTCACCAAAACCAAAGACCGCACTTCCTCTGGTTTTAGGGGCTTCCTCGACCGCAAAAATCGCAGAGTGGATACTCCTGCGGGGAATAACCGCCGTAGACAACAGCGTACGCAGTGTTTCTCCCGCTCCTCAGCCTCCTCATCAGGTTCAGGTGGCACCGCCACCAATAAACCTGCCAAATGAGGGTTTTCCGTGCTCGCACGAGACCCCGGTGGGAGGACGCATTGCGTCTCATTGGGAGGCGTGGCAGACCATCACAGAAGACTGATGGGTCTTGTCAGTCGCTCGAGCGGTCTTCCGCTTACCTTTACTCCCTCAAGGCCGAGGTTCAGAAACTTCTGCTCCTCCGAGCTGTGGAACCCGTTCCCCTTGGGGAGCGAGGGGATGGCTTCTACTCCCGGCTGTTTACGGTGCCCAAACCCAACCAGGCTGGCATGCGCACCATCCTGGACCTTTCCCAGTTCAATCTTTCCCTACCCCAAGAGAAATTCAAGATGATCACGCCCGGCTAAATTCGCTCCTCTTTGCAGGCGGGCGATTGGCTCAGCGTGTTGGATCTTCAGGATGCGTACATGCATATCCTGATTTGGAACCCACACAGGAAGGAGATATCTCCGTTTCTCTCTGGGAGAGGAGCACTTCCAGTTTCGGGTGCTTCCTTTTGGCCTCAGTTCGGCGTTGCGTGTCTTTACGAAGATGATGTTGGTGATCGCGGCCCATCCTCGTCTCCAGGGTATCCATGTGTATCCCTATTTGGACGACTGGCTCCTACGCAGCCCTTGCCCGTTGGCAGCAGCGGGCTACCCCCAGTCTCTCCTTCAGCTCCTGTTCCATCTTGGGCTGTCGGTGAACTGGCGGAAATCCTCCATGACGGTCTCACAGGACCTGATTTCCTGGGTTTTCGTTGGAACACGATAGACTGCCGTGTCAATCTGACCGGGAACAGAATGGCAGATCTGTTGGCCACGTGTCAGATGTTTACGTAGTCGGAGAGCATGTCGACCTGGTGGTTCCAGAGGCTTTTGGGCCTCATGTCCTCGTGTGTGCTGGCTCTTCCTCTTGCTCGTCTCAAAATGAGGAAGGACCCAGATGGCTCTTCGGAGTTCCTGGCGTCAGGCTGTGGACCCGGATTCCAAACTGATAATGATTCCGGATTCCATGAGAGTGGACCTGGACTGGTGGTCTTATCTCAGCAACCTGTCAGTGGGTGTCGGGTTGCAGGACCCAAGCCCCATGGTGACGATCACGACAGACTCCTCCCTTTTCGGGTGGGGTGCGACGTTAGATCTTCTTCAGGTCTCGGACCTCTGGCCACCTCAGGACAAGCTCCTGCACATAAATCAATTGGAGCTTCTGGTGATTTTTCTGGCGCTCAAGGCGTTCAGACCTCTCATTGTCAACAAGGTGGTCCGCATAAGAACGGACAATGTGGTGTCAATGTACTACATAAACAAGCAGGGGGGAACAAAGTCTCCCCCTCTCGTGGATCTGGCCATTCAGATTTGGGAGTGGGCCCTGCTTCATGGGGTCTGGCTGCTTGCAGTGCACATCCCGGGCCGGCTGAATGTCACTGCGGATGCCCTCAGCCTGCGGACAGTGGTCCGCTACGAGTGGGAGTTGAAGGCGGAAATCCTATCATGGATTTTCTCGCGTTGGGGCACACTGGAGGTGGACCTCTTCGCCACGCCGATGAACAAGAAGCTTCCTCAGTACGCCTCCAGAGGGGGGCTGGGAGCATCCCCTCTGGGGGACGCACTCGAGATCCCATGGCACAACATGAGAGCTTACGCCTTCCCACCTCTTCCTCTGGTTCATCGAGCAATTTGGAAGTTGAAAAGTTCTGTCAACTGTTCTCTTCTACTGATAGCTCCGTGGTGGCCGGTCAGGTTTTGGTTCTCAGAATTTCAACACCTGTCGGCGTGTCCGCCGATCAGGTTACCAGTAACTCCCGATCTTCTTCACCAAGGGGAACAGCAGATGTGGCACCCCTCCCCACAATCGCTCAACTTGGCGGCATGGTGCCTGAGTTCACGGCGCTAGAGCTTTTGGGTTTGTCTGCGGATAACATGCGCATTATCCAGGCAGCCAGGAAACCCTCGACCAGATCCCAATACAAGAGTAAATGGCTCAGGTTCTGTCATTGGTGTTTGAAGAAAGAATTGGACCCGAGGGTGGCGACGATTGACACAATGCTGTCCTTTGCCTCCTCCCTAGCATAGTCAGGGGTTCATGTCTTGTCCTGCAGGACTTATCTCTCGGCGATTTCCGCCTACCTCTCTACAGACCGGTGTTCTTATTCGTTAACTAACCCGGTGGTGAAGAGACATTTTGCTGGTTTGACATGCATCTATCCTCCAGTTCGTGCTCTGCACCCGCCCTGGGACTTAAACATAGTCCTGGCGGCGCTGTGCCATAAACCTTTCGAGCCAATGGCTACGGTTGACCTCAAGTACGTGTCCTGGAAAGTGTCCTTTCTGGTCGCCGTTACGTCAGCGAGGAGAGTGAGTGAGCTCCAGGCATTGTCGGTGGAGCATCCTTTCTTGGTTTTTCACAAGGACAAGGTAGTCCTTCGGACGAACCCAGCTTTCCTACCAAAGGTAGTGACTGAATTCCATCTGAATCAGTCGATTTCTCTTCCGGTCTTTTTTCCGAACCCTGCCTCGGAGGCGGAAAGGGTTCTACACTGCCTGGATGTCCGAAGAGCTCTTAAGTTCTACCTGGACAGGACTGCCGAGCTTCGGAGCTCTTCCCAACTGTTTGTGACCTTCGGTAAACCCCAGGGCAGGCCGGTGTCTAAGGCATCTATTTCCAGATGGATTGCTGCCTGTATAACGGACTCTTTCACTGTCCAAAAGCTGAAACCACCTAAGGGTATTCATGCGCATCAGGTGCGAGGCAAGGCAGCTGCGGTGGCTTTTCAGAAGTATGTTCCCTGAGCGGCTACCTGGGCCTCCCCATCTGCTTTCTGTAAGCATTACTGCCTCGATATGAGCTCTAGGGCCGACGCTCAGTTCGGCCAGGCTGTGCTAAAGAACCTTTTTCAGTAAGGGGTATTTCCATCCACCCATAGTTCCTGTAAGGAGTGCTTGGGAATCTCCCATAAGTATGGAGGAAAGCGGACGTAGGAGTATGTAGGAGTATTACCAGGATACTAGAATGCTAAAAACTAACTTTCTGTTATTACCAAAGAGAATTTGTGCCCATCGCTCTGTTGGGTCGAACTGTGTTTTAGAAAAAGTGTACATGTCCCTGAATAGGGTTCTCTTTTCTGTCAATGCTGGACATAACATTATTATGTGGTGTAAACTTTCTATTGTTCCAGCTTGTTTACAGAATCGTCAAGACTGTTTATCTTTAGGTATCAGGTCCCTTTTTACCCAGATTTCTCGAGTAGGCAAAATATTTAGTCGTGATCTCATAAAAGAGTCTTGTATCTGCCGTACGGGGAACATCTTTAGGTAGTTTGGAAGAACGTTGAGAGCTCTCGTCTCAGATTCACAAGGAAGATCTAGTAAGTATTGAGATTTACCTTGCATCATAGAGATCCAGTCTTTGTGGGCAAGTTTAATTTTTGCTTTTTGTGGCCGTTGTATGAGCATTTCTATAGATATCATGGCACTTTGTTGAATTTGTTTGGACCTTGTTCGGAAAGCTGTCCTTTCCAGAGTCCTCCATTTGTGAGGTGAAGACAGGAGTCCAAGGCAGAGACTTGCCTCTCTGCCTCTACACCAGTACGCATGACATCAATGGAGGTAAAGGATTTCCTGCATGTGTTTTCCAGACTCCTTTGTGTTTGAGAGAATGAGAACAAGGGCTTATCTTGTCCCTGAGCCCCTAGGTCGGGGCTTGCAGCAACCTGAGAGCCAGATCGGCCAGGATTCCTGTGTTTACCCTCTTGAACGGCTTTGAGCTGTGTTTCAATCAACGTTCAACCCATATGAGCCATAAGGACACTCCGGTGCTGCTTTTTGCACTCTCCTGATATTCGAACCGCTCGCATAGCGTGAAGAAGCTTGGTTCACTGCTTTTGAACTGCCAAGAGCAGCAAGAGGGTATTATTGCTTCCTCACCACCTCCTTGGAACACCTTTGTGCCCTAGAGACTGTTTCGATCGCTGTTTCTTGCACAAGAACATAGTTTATTGATGGCCTGTCACACCTGCATCTTTCTATTTTTTATATATTCTTTGTTATTTCCACACGGATGGATTTTTGTAGTGTTTTTGTGGATCTACGTGATTTTTCTGTCGCGGAAAAGTCAGCGACAGAAAAGTTTGCATGAGAAATGTTCGTACCACAAAAGGTTCGTACATTTCCCATGCGTACATACATTTAAAACCCCTACAAGCCCACACCTCCACCCACACACACAACACACCCACACCCCCACCCACACCCTACTTACCATTTAAGACGCGCTGTATCCCTGCGGCGCCGGTTCCCTTTCACTTCTGTGATCGGGAACCTGCGCCGCAGGGTCCTTTTCTTTTTCTTAGTTTTTTTTGGGGCAGCTGCAGGGGTGTCCCCCGCAACCCCCGCTCACTATACTATGTAGTATAGTGAGCGGGTTGTTGCGGGGGACACGCCCGCAGCCCCTGGCTTTTTTTGGTTTTTTTTTCTGGCGGGGCCTTGGTGGGTGTCTCCCGCAACACCACACTCACTGTAGTGAGCAGGGTGTTGCGGGGGACACCCACCACGGCCCATACCGACCTCACCGAAAGACCTAAACACATACCACGAAAAGTTAGAATTTTTGGTAGTTAGAAGTTTTCGTGGTGTGTGTTTTAGGTCTTTTGGTGGGGTCGGTAATTTGTTTACAGACTTTTTGTCCAATTCCTTTTTTTGTAGTGTATTCTGTTTAGTTAATTGTGCATATGGTATCTAATTAAAGTATATATAATGTCTCTATTTTTTATTTCTTTTTTTAAAATATTTACAAATAGACAAACAATTTCAGGATTAATAGATGTTTTTAAAAAGACTGTAGCAGCATTGTTTAAAAAAAGCCTATTTGGTACTAAAAATGTCCTCCTTAAGTTATATATAAGTCATGTGTATAAAAAGTGCGGGATAGTTTCTATACAATTTTTACACATTGGAGAGTTCTCAATATATCTTACATCCGATTTTGCCATCAAACTTGCAAGTGGTGAAAGATGCAAACTAAATTTTGTAAACAATTCACTTTTTACTGGGCATTTTATTACTCCAGCATACCTTTCGCACTCCCACTCTATTTTTTATACTTAGCTATTGTATTGTCATTGTTAACACATTTTGGCTAGCTGAGAAATGGTGAAAAGAACATTCCGCATAAATTGATTTGCCCAAAGTACTGTTTCAGGATCTCCCTGTCTGACTTTCCTAGAAATGGGAGACCTAAATCATTGAGTAATTCTTTTATAAATGGGTCCTGCCACTTGGTTATTCAGTTCCTGAACTACTCTTTTGTGAAAGTATTTCATTTCTCATATTCATTCTTCTATTCATTCTAAACCAAAAAAGTAAAACCCTTAACCTGACAGTATATTTGATAGGCAAAAGAGCAACTTCTAAGTAGAGTGGAAAAGTTGGTGGGCTATGTGGTTAAAAATAGTACACTTTAAGAGTTTTTTTTTCTCCAACTTAATTTTCCCCACATGTCTCCATAAAAGGCTGCAGAGAGCGCCTGGAATTTATATACTTCTAACATTTCCACAGTTGCCCGTATGTTCTAGAAAACTCTAGGGTTGCACCAGCACGCTGTCTCAATATACAGTGGTTGCGTTCTATGTGCATTGTCCATGAACATTAGCTGTTATCCGCACCCTTAAATAAGCAGTGTTCGACTTGTTGGATAGCCTCTCCTTATATTCAATATGCATTTTTTTATTTAGTTTATGTGACATAATATTCATACTGTTTTTGTCATGTTTTATTTCCATTGCGTAATTATCGCAAAATGCTTTCAAACATTGAAGTAGCTTTTTTAATTCCTTTGGAGATTGTGATACCAGCACCTTGTCTTCTGTATAAAGCAGGATTGCAATCTTTTCATTATTAAGCCAGGGTATTTATGGACAAGGAGAATATTTGTGGCAACAGAATGCAACCCTGACTTACCCCTTTTATCAGTGTCAAAGGCCTCGGTGCACTCACCTCCATTTCCATATCTGACATTAGTTTGTTGATCACATATAAAACTTTAATCACATTGACAATTGATATTGAAGCTTGCAATATACCCCAAACTAACCATAGCAGGTCACTTTCCCAAATGCAGCTTTAAAATCAATAAAAACACGATACAAAAACATATTCTTTTGAGTGCAGTGTTTCTCTTTCAGCCCAAAGATGAGAAAACAATGTTCCACTCTGCCCAGTCCATCGCTGAAACCCCCCTGTAATACTGGGAACATTTCCAATACTTTAACCCAAGACTCTAATCTGTTTAACAATATCTCACAGTACATTTTAGCCATGCTGTCAATTAAAGATATTGGACTGTAGTTTCCTGGGGAATCTCTATATTTTCATAGAACTTTGATTTGAACATTCCTTTATTTAGGACTGTTGTTCTTTGTTCTTTGGGTTGCTACTGGTTTACAACAATAACCCTCTTAAAAGTATAGGCTGCTCTGATGAATTGGATGATGTTATCCATCGTTTCCTGGAAGGAGCCTCTTCCCATCTGACCAGGGGACCGCAGCCGCTACCTGAACCTGACCCTAGGGGTGGTTATATGAGGGTGGGCCGCATGGGGGATGTGAACCTCAGAGGGGAGACAGGTGTCATCAGATGAGACATGGTATCGCCCTTTTCCTTTTAGGGATACCCCCTCTGTTCCTCATGCATTGATGGCATATTCAAATTGAACGGAAACAAGACAGAGGTCCTGGTGGTTGGTTGTCTTCCTCATTCCTCACTTTGGGTCTCCTGTTTCTGGCCTTCCACTCTTGGTCCCCTCCCTATAGTGGTTAGTAAAGTGAAAATCTAGGGGTTATTCTCTCAGCCTCCCTGTCTATGGCTAATCAAGTCGCAGCAGTCTGTCAAGCAGGACATTACCAGTAGAAGGTTCTGAAGAAGGTGCTCCCTTTGATGCCTGAGCATCTTCGCCCTCCGGTAGTTGCAGCCCTGGTCCTATCCCGTTTAGACTATTGTAATTCGCTGTATTTGGCCTAGCCTAATGGTCTTACGCAGCGATTACAACTTCTACAAAATCTAGCAGCCCGAATGGCAACTGGCACCCCATATGGAGCCCATATATCTCTGGTTCTACGATCACTGCACTACCTACCTGTTGGCCAGCGCTTCAGATTCAAAGCCTTGTGCATAGTTCATTAGGCTTTCCATTTTAAGGGCGCTGAATTTCTGCAATCTAAATTCATTCGCTATCACCCTAAGCGCCTGTTGCAATCCTACTCTGCGGATCTACTTATCGTACCAAGGTTTCGACGCACAAGGGTGGGTGGTCGTGCCTTCTCCATTGTCGCTGGCAATCTATGGAATGGGCTGCCACTCTCAATCAGGAAACTATCGAACCAACTAACTTTTAGAAATGCGCTCAAAACAGCGCTCTTCTAGGTGTCGGTTGACAACCTTTTGGCACCTTGTCTGAATACTGCCTACCTCTCTAGCGCCAAGATACCCTCGGGTGGCCGTGCGCTTAAGAAATGTACCTAACATAACATATTGTGGTAACCCCCTTCAACAACCTACAAGACTATCTGATGGCATTCAACAATATCCTGAAAATAGAATGACAAAAACTATCTTTGCCATGTATGTGAATCCTTGGCAATATTGGGGCGAGGAGGAGGAATAGAGCTGTGAAGATCACTAGAGCACGGAAACATTCAAGCGCTCTACTTGTTGGAAGGAAACGTGCAGTGCTGGGACATTTAAATTCCCACAACTGATGCAGGGGAGAGGGAGATACCTGACACAAGCAGGCGGCCCGCATCGGGAGAAGCTTGAGGAGAACTTGGCGGTAGGTGAAGTCTGGTGATGGGGGAGGAGCAGGCGAACTGCAGCTTGACGCTAAGGGGTTGCTGGCGTCCCCAAGGAGGAGCAGAAGAGCTGGTGCTCTGCCGTGGCAGGGTTGAGCTCAAGAGGCTCCCTTTCAACCGCGTGGACCAGTCAGAGAGTGGAAATGGCTGTTCTTTTTTCCTGAACGACTGTCCAACTTAAGTATTCACAGTACGGCGCGAGGAAGAATGAAGCAGCCATACTCAGCCGGTGAGCCCGGCTGGGGAAGGTGGGACACAGGGGTGCTTCGGAAGGATTGCTGCGCACCAGGCAAAGAGCTGAAAGGCCGCTTAGGGAGGGCGAGAAGCCCTAGAAGAGAGACTGTTGCAAGAAGGTTCTCTGACATGTTGGATGCTGAATGCGTGGAAAATGGTCCGGCCTAAGAAATACATTGAGAGAGTGGAATTATATCAAGCCCTGGCGGCAGTGTACCAGGCAAAGTCAAGTGTGTGAAGAATGCCCATGCCCTTGGGATTGTGAACTGAGTTATATGAGAAAGCCTTGGCAGGGGAGTAGACCAGGCAAAGTCAAACGTGTGATGTAAATTGCAAATACCAAGAGAGGGAGTTGTCTTCTTGCCCTATAAAGAATTTGGTTATTCTTGTTCAATTGTTTGTTTGTGCTGGAGAGAAACTTGGGGAAGGGAAATGTGAACACTTTCCATTTGGAACCTTTTTGTTGGAGTTATTCTTTTCCTTCGGAACTTCGAACACTTGTGCACTTGCAAGGACAAACCAATTCCCTTAGCAACTTTTAGAGTTGCTTTTAGGATGTGATGGCTAGGATAGGATTTGCGGACACAGGACATTTTGCTTTGGACATTTTGATGCAGGACAGACCCTTCGTTTTTGGTTGAGGTAGAGAAATACGTTAGACAGTGAGGCATTTTCCAACCCCTTTTATTTTTAATAACATTTTATAGCAATCATTATGAGTTCTCTCTGTCCGCGTTTCAGTCCTGGTTCATCACACTATCCTCAGCCCACTTTACCACAAAAGACAAAGGAAGCATATCTCTTTACTGTGTCTGTTTCACCTTTAATGATTGGGGTAAATCTTGTTTGTATAAGTGTGTTGGCGAAGTAGATGCTTTAGCTGTTACTCATCCTTCCAGCAGGGCCGTAGAACTATCCCCTCTCTGGCCTCTCCAACCCAACAATGCCAACTTTTTAAAAATATCTCTGCCCCATAAGCTTCCCAGAGGCCTGTGAGTTCCCCTATCTCATGTCAGACTGCACTTTCCTTCTCTGATGTAGAAAAATACAATCACAATATGGCATTTGATTCCACACTTGACACACCAGCCCCCACAAATCGAAGGCCAAACACATGACTGATTGTTTCCTCTCCCTTCTTGTCTTTCATAGTCTCACATCCTGCATGGGGATGATTGCGCCACCACCAAGCCTGCTAAGGGATCAGCCTTGTATATTTATTTATTTATTTGGGTTTGTAGAACGCGCTAGCAGCCCGCAGGCATAGAGGCGCTGTAACAGAGCTAAAGGAGGCTTACTTGAGGGTTACAATGAAGCCGCCCATGAGAGAACTTGTTCATATTACAGGGTCACATGTTTGAGAACATATGTTACATCACAAGATACATCAGACAAAAAGGTTTGTTTTGATTGCTTTGCAAAACGCTGAGTGAGAGTCAATGAGCCTGAGGTGTGGTGGGGGGGCATTCCACAGGGTGGGTGTGACTGAAGGGAAACTAGAGCCGCCTGCACGGGCTTTGCATGTTCTAGGGATGGATAGAAGGTTAGAGTACTGAGATCTGGATGGTTTGTAGGCAGAGGGTTTGGTAATTCTCTGTGCTAGATAGGGAGGAGCGAGGTCATGTAGACACTTGTGAGTAAGAGCTAGGGCTTTGAAGATGATCCTTTGTTTAAATGGAAGCCAATGAACCTGTCTCCTGAGTTCTGAAATGTGTTCTTTACGCGAGAGACCCGTGGCGTCTCTCAGCGCGTTGTTTTGAACAATTTGGAGTTTGGCCACATTCTTAGCAGAGGTGCCTATGAATAGGGCATTGCAGTAGTCGAGCCTTGACCCAATGGCTTAGCGCCATACTCACTCCAGCTTGGCCCTATCAGCCCTCAAAAATCTATGGTACAAGAAAACTGACCTCTATACAAATAATATATGTACAAACAAAAACCCTCTGCGCATCACTGTAAATTAAATGGTACTTTCAAGAACATAGAATGCACTCAGGCACTCGCCAGGAAGGTGCAAAAATATGTATTTTCCTTATTTCAATTCCACAAGAACAAGGCAGAGATGATTTCCAAATATACCTTAAAAAACACCATGCGTTCCACCCTCAACTGGGCTCTGTCAGGCTGAATAATGAATGGTGTGCATAGCGTTTTTGCTTCTACAAAGTGGCTCATCCATTTTCTTGGCGCACCCATTGCTATAGTAGGCAACGCAACCCTGTTGGATCCGTTGGTTGTGATATATACACACCAGCAAAGTTCTTGCAGCGCCGCTGAAGTGTAGCAAGCACCAACAAGGTCAAAGAAAAAAGCCTCTTTTTTTTTTTGACAACAACAAATTTGAAATAAGTAAAAATGCAAAAAGTGACAACAAATTTCACAGCAAATGCAAATATAAAATAAACAAGTAAGCAAAGGGCTAGCAATGCACAGAATCTAGCAACAAACAATTCAAAAAATTAACAGTAGCTATTTGTATTGCTGTGCACGAAGAATTTAAAATTGCTGCCCAACAATCTTGCGGGTCTAAGTGACCAAATAGTTACAGTATTTTGAGAAGTGTGTCTCTTTCACCACGGAGAGGCACACATTCAGTAATCAAATGACTGAGAGTTTGATGGGTGTCAGGTGTCATACGAAATCGACAAATGTTGCTTGATATAGGAAGGAGTTTGCGTCTGACTTGTATGTCTCTTGTAGGCATAGGTTAAATCTCAAGCGTAGAATACCTAAGCGGTATTTCGGGGTAGGCGATAGCAGCAAATATAGGGCCACTGTACAAATTTTTTTGTGAGGGAATCTTAGGCCATCCCCATCTTTATACTGAATACAGAGATCTCTTGTCAGAAGCCAATCGGATTGGTAAATTTTGAATTTGGCTCTGTCGGGATTTGTTAATAAAGTTTCAATTGAGACCTCTGCAATCATCAGAATATGTTATGCTTTTTTTAACCATGTGTGTATAAAAACATGTTTTACAGAGGACATATAGTCAGATAACAATTTCAGTATAGATGTATGAGGAGTCGAGAGCAAACATTTCCTAAAAAGTGCAGAGACACGCCAATTATAGAGAGCTTGCAATGAAACAAGACCCAACTCAAACCTAATCCATGGGCAAGGAGTGCATTGTGGTAAGTGTAACACCTTTCTCCAGAATTTGGCCTCCCAAAATGTGAACATTGATGATAGATCGTCATGAAGGGTTTCCAGGCCCTAAAGTAAAGATAGAGTAACTTTCAAATTCCAAAATTGCAGTGCCGGAGTGATAGAAAATTTGCCATATTTGAACATTATAAGAGAGGCATGCGAGATAGCAGTCTTCAATTTGTTACCTACATTAACGATATGACTGGAAGCGTGAGACTTGCCCTTGAAAATCATCACAAGATTAGTATATCGGGAAACCACAGAGAGAGGGTTCTGATTAATGTGCCAAAGATGGAAAAGAGGCTTGTGATTTCATGGACAGAATGATACAAATTAAGTTTTGTTGGTATTAACTCGTAATTCATTACGAAAAATATAATCGTGAAAGGCATTCAAGAGATTCTGTAAACCGGAATGTGTTTTGGAAATAAGCACCAAATCATCAGCATACATTAATTCTTTGACTTGGTGGTTATTGAATTTGGGTGAGTCTGAGATGATATTTTCGAAGGCAAGTTCCACGTCTTGAATAAAATAATTAAAGACAGCTGAGGCCAATAGGCAGCCTTGTTTTAAACCGCAAGCTGTAGGAATGCTTGGAGACAAGCGCCCGTCTAAAGAAAAGCGAATTTGTATATAAGTGTTGGAATGTAAAGATGAGATTATGTCAAAGAGAGTAGGCGGACAATGGTCATGTAGTAATTTGGCAAATAAGAGGGGTCTGCTGACAGAATGGAACGCAGCGTGCAGGTCCACAAAAGCAAAACAAATTTGCTGTTTTGTGGCATGGCACTGTGCTTTGGGGGCATTTAGGCAGATTAAATTGATGGAAGTGCCTAAGCCTGCAACAAAACCTGATTGCTGAGGATCACGCAGATGAAAGTTTTTGGTCCATTGGTTGAAGTCCCGTAAAATGAATTTGCAGAATAATTTACCCGGGGCATCCAGAAGTGCCATGGGGCGGTAATTGGATGGTAAGCTGCGATCGCCCTTTTTGAAAATCGGAATGATAAGCAAAGTCTTCCAGGAGGGAGGAATTGATTTGTGCCTTAGAATATTGAGGAAAATGTTAAGTAAAATATTGGTCCATTCAGACAGAAAAGCCTTGAAGATCATATTGGAAAGGCCGTCTGGGCCCGCTGCCCGAGACAAGCTTGCTTTCATGATTTGCTCTTAGATGTCAGAGATGGTAAACTCAATTCTCCAAGAGCCGGAGGAAGCAATTGGAGGGCTATTTTTGGAAAATTCTGGATCGACGTAAAGGGATGAGAAATGAGTTAGCCAAGCTAAGTCTGATGCCCCATTGATCTGCAGAGCACCTTGTGAATTGGATGTCAGGTTATGAAGTAACTGCCACATAGTACTAAAGTTTTTATTCTTCATGGCCCTGAACATCATTTCGCTATCATGTTGAAATAGTAGAGCTTTTTTACTTCTAATCCAATTCTCTGCATTTAAGCGTGGAGAGGTCGGAGCTGAGGGAGAGAGAATTTGTTCGTAGGATGGCTCTTCGATAATCGGCTTTAGCTGCTTGTATGTCCGGATCAAAAGCATGTTTATGTCGACCGGTCAGCCTTCGCGAAGTGGTCATGGTATTGGCAAATGGACGCAATAAATCAAAATAGTGTGAATGGTGAAGCAGCTGAGCATGATAGTCCACACTGTTTCCAAATGATAGCAGAGATGAAAGGTTCCAGCGTGCTCGAGATCCATCCGAATTAACGATTAGTTTGGTGGACAGATGGCGTGTTTCTTCCACAAATTTAGGCCACTGAATCTTCAGAGAGAGTAAATTGTGATCACTATGTGGGAGAGTAGTGATAGTGAGACTGTCTATGTGTTGGAACAGTTTCGCATTCACGTAAATGTAATCGATGATGCTTGAATTAGTGCTGCGATGCCAGGTACTTTGAGGCGGGAGATCGCCCGGAACAGCCCCATTTACCATGTGGAAGTTGCGCTGCATCATAAACGAGGACCACGTGGATGTTGCTTGATTTGAACGGGCATGGTTCCAACAATCAAGATTAATGTCACTGAGGACAATTGTATGTGATATGTGAGGAGTTTGTCAGACCACATCAAGGATAGAAGCCAAACCATCATAGAAAGATTCATCGGTTTGTCCAAGGGGATTATGGTAAATGTGAACGAGCGCAATTGTGAAGGTACGATGTGTAATCTTCACTAATTGGATGTGGGCTTGCACTGATGCCCAAGGGAAAACAGAGAGGCCCAGCTGTGATTTAACTAACTAGCAGGCAAGAAGAAGGGCAGCCTTTGGTTGGAAGAGCAAAGTAAGGTCAAATCCATCCCAAACAGGGGGAATTAATAAACAAGTTTCCTATAAGGCTATGATGTGATGGGTAAGAGAAAGAGTAGACATAGAAGTATGTAAGTGAGCATGGCCCTGAGTATTCCAGCTGGCAAGGTTCAAGGATGATGAAGATACAATAGTTGGTGGTTAGGACGAAAAGATCAGGGAAGATGTCGAACAGTTAGGGAATTTGTTCCCCAACCCTTGATAAATATTAACTTTCGGCTTTGATGATGAAGTAGAATGCAAGGAAGATTCAGGATCTAGCGCTAAGAGAAAACCCAACTCGAACAGTTGCATTTTGCAGCGCCAGATTGTATTCCACACTACAGCCGAAGGAATGCGAAGCCTGTCCACAGAAGAACAAGTGTCAGAAACAAATTCTATCTGATCTATATCATGGGTGGTAATGGCATTCAGGTCCTTGATGTCTCCAAATATGTTCAAAACACTTGCACGGTTTAGATCATATTTGGGAAAATTGCCATCTTCACATTTAAGAATGATGGAGTGATAAAGAGGTCGTGTTGGTAATGATGATTTAGAGAAAGGCTTGGTTGTCGAACTTTGAACAGGCCATTTTGGCGATGGAGCCACTGGGACCGATCTAAGACATGAGCGTAAGATGCTTTCTTCCACTTGCATGGTGAGCACTGTCAGGGATTGTGTGGGCAGTTCAGAGTCCTCATGACCCAACGGCGTTGAGCCTAATCGCGAAGCTAGATAAGCATCAACACTTGCTGTTAGGTCAGATAATGCAGAAGCAGCAGGAATAGATGTCTGAGACAGAGTGGAGGCAGAAGATTGTCGAAAAGTGACATGCTTTTTGATCGGAGGAGCAGCCTGGACGCTTGTCGTTTGAGATTGCGTAATAGGAGCTGAAACAGATAACCTGGAAGATAGTAGAAGTAAGGGATCTGTAGGCATCCCCAGATGACACAAGCGTGAGGCTAAATAAGCATAAATGCTTGCTTTGTAATTAAAGCGAGTTTCAATGGAAGATGGAAGAGTAGGAACAATTGGTGAATTAGAGGAGGACTGGGATAGGCTGGTTTGGGATTGTGACGATGGTGGCAGAACGACTGACTGGTGAGGAGGCTCATGATGTCCGATGGATTGAACTAACTGGCTAAGTGGGGAAAGCGACTCTGGATGGGTTACTGGAATCACAGAGACTGAGCTTGCAGTAGTGGGAGCAAGAGAAAATTGCAGTTGAGGAGCCGCGGAAGGGATGATGGGAGGTGCAGTGGATTCTGAGGACTGCCCTAAGGCTTTGGAAAAATCCGTAAGGGTATGTTTGGAGTGCTTTGAGGCAGGCAGATTTTCGGTTTTCTTAGCTGCCAAACGGATTCTTCGGTTTGGAGGCTTGACAATGGGAATGACATTTGGACCCATAGTGAGTACGGAAGAAGAGACTAAGATGGGTTGTGTGGAGTGGGGAAAACGAAGAGGGCATTTGAGATTGAATATCTAAGTTTGGGGTTGGAGAAGAGATGAGGACTAGTTCAGAGGACAAGACAAGAGGAGGTGTGGGTACAGGAATGGGGATGTGAGGAACAAGTAGAGATGGAGCAGAGGGAAAAGATTCAGGAGCAGTAGCAGAATGGATTGGATCACTGGGCATATCCTGAGAAATAGGCACTAGTGGCAAAGGGGGAACAATAATAGATCTAATTATGCCAGGGATCGAAGGAAGATGACTCATGACAGGAACGATGAAACAATCTGAAGATGGTTGATTGGGTTCCTGCACATACTCACCAATAGGATCAAGTTGATGAAAGGAGGAAGGAGAATTAGTAGGAGATGGGGAACCGTGTGCATGCAGCCATTTGGCTAACTCTTCAAACAAAGCAGATTGATTAGAAAGTTTGTGCTCTATGGTGTTGTAAAGTTTACTCATGGTTGAGATGGCAAGGTTGATGGAAGTAAGGGCAGCTTGAATGAATGCAAGTTGTTGAGGCAAAGCAATAGGAGAGGGTGTTTGTGGGGCTCTAGGAGTAGGCATGGCAAATGAGTCAATGAGCGAAGATGAACAGATGACTGAGGAGTGGATAGAAATCTCAGCAGAGATTTCTTCGTGTGGAGCTTCGATTTTTTATGAAATGGATGTCGGACTCGAAGGAGCATGAATGGAAATGTCTGAAACATCCGGCTGCAAAGAGGGAACTTGATGGGAGAGAGAACCGTGCCCTTGTATGGGGGTGAGAGTGAGGATTGACTGAATTGAGCATGGTGATGTTAGACAATGGATGGGTGTTCATGCGTGCCTGGGGGGATTGATGATCAACTGGGGAATTGTTGACAGTAGAGGAAAGGGCATTAGGTATAGGGGTTTTTGAGATTAAAGGTTGACTCAGGTGCGGAATTTGAGATGTTTCAGTGGAAGCTGGCGGAAAGGGAAACTTGGCAGGCAATATTGGCCCAGTAATGTGAAGTGCTAAGAAGGGAGTCAGCGTGATGGCTGAGAAGAATCTTGGAGATTGGACTGGCACTTGATGACAAGCAATGAGGTTGAGGAGAGCACAAGCATTATTGGGCATGTTTGTCGTAAGTTTGTAAAAGTGAAACACCATTCAGTAATTTATCATAAAAAACAATATTTGTTGTATGAAGAGGTGAACAATAGATTTTAAAAAAGCAACAATAAATATTCCTCATTAAACAAGTAGCAAGAATAAGGAAAGGAAAGAAAGAAAAAAAAGCGGAGAGAAAGAATAATGTAAGTTATGCCAAAAGAAAACGAAAAAAAGAAAAAAGGTCAAAAGACAAAGAAACAATTAGTATCATGTATAAACAAGGAAGTTGCATAAGAAAGTAACAGCAAATACTGAATAAAATATTCCAAACAAACCGCAAACGCAGACCGCAGCTAACGCCAGTACTTTTCCTGTGTGCGCGCGGCGCTGTGCGCGCGCGCAAGCAATATGTAGCTAGCAAGCTACAATAGGCTAGTACCAACAGCCAATCCCTGCAAAAGAGAGGCGGGATTAGTGAGAAAAAAATGTCAATCATTTTGGAAGCTGTAGCAGTAGCTGATAGTGCGCTGAAATAAAACAAAGAGGTAGCGTCAGTATCATTCACTGGATCCGTGCCAAGTGGTAGGTGATCAGAGTCACAAGAGTTCACCTTTCTCTGAAGTTCGCAGGAATGAGTGAAATCCAGCAGCGTAGCTGAGTGCAAGCGGGAAAGCGGTACTTTACTCTAAAGCACACATTCTAAAGTGCAAAAGTGCTTTTATTAAGTTAATAATCCATAAGAAATACCAATAACCATGGCACCGTGTAAGGCCCCAGAAACATCATGTCACGTGTTGCTTCTCTTGCTGGGATTGCCCAAGGCCAATTTAATTTTGAAACTAGAGTCTCTCCGTATTTCACTAGGCTGTTTTTGTTATTTGTTTGTTGTTGTATTTATATAGCACTACGAACCCTTAGGTGTCTGAACGCTGCTTATTTCCCACAGTGTGTGGTGCTCATTTATCGACCTCGGAAGGATGAAAGGCTGAGTTTGGCCCTGCCAGGAGTCGAAACTGCGTCAGCAGGCTCTGCACGAATGTCAAAGCGAGTGCTCTACTCGCTGTGCTATGTGACCGGCACTGCTCTGTAAAACCCTCTGCGTGTGATATGGGAAAAGTGAAAGAGAATAGAAACCAAGTGTTAACCTGGTTGCTATCTTAAAATGACCAAAACAGATACAGACAAGCACAGGTAACGGGGTATCTGCAGGAGGGTCTATATAAACTGCAATGCTGTGATGTTTTTCAAATGCTTAATTTCATCTCTGCCTGAGGAAGTGGAGACATTCCACGAAATCTTGCAAATATGCAAAACAAATGACTTTGTTAGCCCAATTAACGTATCGACTCGTTTTTTTTCTCCTGGATCAACATTATTTATGCACTATGCACTTTATTGATTATATAATGCACTTTGTATAGATGGATAATAATCGAGGATATTGCACAAGTAATGCATCATGCACTTATAACCATTTACAATCTGGTAAACAATGTCACATATAGAAACCAATAGGTGCTGTAAACTGATGAATATTTGTTACACAAGGATGGACATTATGCAATTCCCTGATGTAACAAATATAACAAATGTGTCAATATGGGTATAAATGAGGCACTAAGCCCTTTACAAAGTCTTAATGAAAAAATGCTCTCTAAAACATTTTATTGTTTTAAGATGTACGTTCATACTGCAACAATGTATGAGAGAAGTAACAATTTAGATCTGGCTGACAATGATAGATTACCTAATAAATCTTTAAAACGAAACCGGTCGTCCGTGGTGCTTTCAAGGCAATGAGTCCCGTGAAGAGTGTAGTGCAGAACAATGGGGAAGCCTAAAAGTATGGATGTATATATTTATTCAAGGAAAAAACTTGGGTTGCAGGAACGTTAAGCAATTTATTAATGTGATACAGTTTATAAATAAACTTTTTACATGTAATACACAAAAATCATATACAAATCTTGAATCATATAAAACATCACAATTAATTCATACAGAAAGAAAAGCACAAATTATCTATACATATAAACATATAATACTAAATAATATCTAATTTCACTATAAAACCAAATCTTCAAAAAATTTGAATTTACATCCCTGGGGCTTCTCCCATACAGGCTTTTTCTAATTTGGTTAAATGGATATTCCTAACAGCCTCTCTACGACCAACCAAACATTGTACTTCGCTATATGATGCTTAATGTTTACAGAATTAATACAACGTAGCCAGAGGGTTATCCCAGTTAAATGATCCTTATCATATACATATCTACCATAGTATATATATTGTAGGTCTTCATCATCTTTGGGCATCCCATTAAAACATGTTGTCCTGTCTCTATGATTTCTTTGTTCTGGCATAACCAACAAAACCGTTCAGCTGGAGGCAGCTGGTTAGCTACCCCATTATTCGCCAGGAGTGGAAGATGATTGATCCTGGTTAATAATATAAAACCTCTTAATCTAATAGAGGGACAAACATTTAAATATTGCTGCGGTTTCTTAAATGTGTATAACATAAATGTCACAAATTGGTAGCTTTTCAGACTCTCAAGGTGCGCATAGTTTTCAATCCAGTTCCACAGGTCAACTCGTTTAGACAGAGCATGCTTTGTCGCAGGAGAATATTCCACCATACGCGTTATTTCACTGAGGTATTTTGCCATATTCTTTTTTAGCAAAGAATTTGTTGATTCCTTAGAAATGTCTTGGCCCATAGAGGCCAAGAGCTGATTATCAGAGTTACTATGCATTCACAGAAACAGATCAGCCCTTTTATTCAGGACTAGGGATTTCAGTGATAATAGCCGTAATTCAAGCGGAATAATGACCATTGGAATTCAGGTAGGGAGGCCCAATATCTTCTTCCAATATTTGCCTTCCACTACCTGCAACCATTTAAGGTCCATCGTCTGAAGAGATTCAAGACCATAGATAATCATCGGTGTGAGGACCTGTTGATATAACGTTCGGGCAGCCCAGATGTTAAATCCACCGTGAGTGATGGTAAAACGGTGGCATAATGCAGTGATTTGGGCAACTCTGGTTATTCGAGCTTGTCGGATTTGGTTATAGTCGCCACTAGGTTTGATCTCAATCCCGAGATATTTATATTCGAAGGGATTGTGTCCTCCGACGTATTCCTTATCTTTGATAATACGTTTCCAGCTTGCTGGCCTTGGAATTTGTTTCTGTAGAGGGCGCTGCGCGTCGACGTCCGCCGAGTCGATGTCACTCGACGGCCAGCTTATCGGTGCCGTCGTCACCATGCCCATAAATAGCCATGCGCTGTGTCTGTTGCTCAGTTCAGTTTTTCCACCCTTCGTGGGGCCTCGGAACGTCGTTGCTCAGTTCAGTCAGGATAACCCTATATCTACTCGAATAATACCTACTCGTTTTCGATGGCATCTTCATCAGAACCGACAACGCCTCTATCCGGCTTCAATAAATGTCGAGACTGCGGTAAAAAAATGTCGATAACGGATCCACACAGGATCTGCTTGTGGTGCTTGGGAGCCGAGCACCATTGTTTGGAGTGTGAGGACTGCATGTCCATAACGGCAAAAGCCTTGAAGGAGCGCAAGGGGAAGCTCAAGAGAGGTAAGTCAGTCAAAACCTCCTTGAAGGTTTCTTCGGCTGAGTTGAGGCATTCGTCTCCTCGCCGTCCAAAACATTCCCATTCTAGATCTCGAAGTAGCTCCCATCATTCGTCGAGATCAAGACACTCAAAAAAGAGACGTCGAAGATCCCCTTCCTCGTCGTCTTCTGTTTCCCCTGAAAGGGTCTCCTGTCCCACAAAACACAGCTCTCAGGCTAAGTGGGAGGAATTCAGAAAGAAAATGTTAAGCGTCTTCGAGAAAGCGGCCTCGACCCCCTCGAAGACAGCTGAGGGTGATACCCCGGGTGAAAAACCCAAAAAATCAAAACGCTGCGAGTCGCAGCACCCGGCGAAACATTCCACCCAAGAGCGCCACGAGCCATCGGGTAAGAAGGCACCATCTTCGACACCGTCGTCGAAGATTCCTTCGACGCATGGATCGGCGGCATCAACGCCGTTGTCGAAGGTTTCCTCGACGCATCGGTCGATCGACTCGACGCCATCGGTGATGCCGACATCGACACCGATGAAAGAGAAGACTAAGGCTACTCCACAGCCAATGGTGATTCCAAGGGCCTCCGGCATGACGCCGAGACCGTTGTCGATGTCCTCGAGTAGGATCCCGATCCTCTCGAGTTCTTCGAGACCTCTTCCAGTTTTCCCGACGCCGTTCTGGGCGCCTTCGAAGCCTGTCACATCGGCGTCGACGACATTGACGTTTTCTCGTCCAATAATGACGAGTTTGGCTCCTTCTGCCTTAGAGATGGGTTTTACACCATTTCAGAGGTCAGAGTACCCTGGACTATCTTCAATTTATGAAGAGGGGGAAGATTCTGACCAGGAAACCTTTGGGTTACAGAGGACCACACTGCCTATTTCAGAGGATTTCACCTCTGAGGAAAGAAGGTTGAAGGACCTACAGGAGTCACTACATGAGGCAAGTGGGCTGGACACTTCCCCAGAAGTGGAATTTGTTAAGCCAGACCCAGGGGAACATGCCAAAACACCCTATAGAACCCTTATGGCAAGAATTATTGAATTTATGGGTTGGTCTGCGCCTTCACCTGTTTTTCAACAGGATGACCTAACAGACATATTAGACAAAGGTCCACAGGAGGACCCTGTGGTCCCCTTCCATGCAGCCTTACAAAGAAAAATTACATCTAATTGGGAAACTCCTGAAGTTATCCCTGCGGTCAATAAAGGATTGTCAGCCAAGTATAGGGTAGCGGCTGCTGACCCTGAATACTTATCAAAACACCCGACTCCAGAGAGTCTGGTGGTTCAAGCGGCAACTTCATCTAGCAGTAGGACCGCTTACCCTACTGTCCCACAGGATAGAGATGACAAGATGTATGATTCTATGGCGAAGAAAGTCTTCTCTGCTTGTAGTATGGCGTTGAAGTCCATCAACGCCACCTGTACGCTCTCCAGGTTCAGTCACACACTGTGGGTGTGTGCTTCATCAGCGGCTGACTGCATACCCGAAGGAGAGGAAAAGGAAGCCTTCCTTAACATTATTAAAGATGGCAAAGATGCCATGTGAGAATCACTTCAAACTGGCATCCATTCTGCTGACAGTATCAGCAGGGCAATGGCGGCAAGTACAACAATCCGCAGGCATGCGTGGTTGCGAAAGTCTGGCTTTGCTCCAGATGTACAGGCCAGACATTTGAATATACCCTTTGACGGCTTTCACTATTCGGAAAAAAGGCTGATGACAGTCTGGAAAAGTTACAGACTTCTAAAGCAGCAGCAAAATCTTTAGGAGCTGCTATCCGCCAAACTCCTTTTTTTGCCCCTCAGGAACCTCTGGGAGAGGAAAGTCCTTTTGCTATTATTCCGCATTCGTGAAAGGCAGAGGACAGCCGGCCCAAAGATGCCAAAGGAGATCCACCCGAGGTGGACGGGTCAAAGGTACTAAGGCCGAAACAGCAGCAGGTGCCTCTTTACCCTCGGCATCTGCATCAGCCGCCCCCAAACCACTCTGAGGCCTTTCCACACAATACACCTGTAGGGGGTAGGTTAACTCACCATCTGACGGAATGGCAGGCTATAACGTCAGATGCTTGGGCATTGGAGACAGTTGCCCAGGGTTACTGCCTACCCTTTCTACACATCCCTCAGAGTCATTCACCGGGGAACAGTTCTCTAAAAGTTCCAGATCCGCTCCTCTTGCAGGAAATTATAGACCTGCTAGAGAAAGGTGCCATAGAACCGATACCTGTAGCGGACAGGAACAAGGGCTGGTACTCCCCCTACTTTCTCATACCAAAGAAGGACGGAGGACTGAGACCCATCCTGGACTTACGAGAATTGAACAAGTTCCTCAGGAAGGACAAGTTCAAGATGGTAACTCTCTCTCAGATCCTTCAGGCCCTCCAGCTCCAGGACTGGCTGGTATCTCTGGACCTTCAGGATGCTTATTTCCATGTGCCAATCCATCTCAAGCACAGGAAATACCTGAGGTTCGCAATTGGCGACTCTCATTATCAATTTCGAGTTCTGCCATTTGGGCTGACCTCCGCCCCGAGGGTCTTCACCAAGCTGATGTTGGTAGTGGCGGCGAGTCTAAGGAGGGAAGGGATCTACGTCTACCCCTACCTGGACGATTGGCTGATCAGGGCTGTATCTTCGAAACAAGCCCAGGCACATGCTAGATTATGTCTGCCATTTCCTTCACAAACTTGGCTTCTCACTCAATTTAAAGAAGTCACAGATGATACCATCACAGAGACTCCAGTTCATTGGAGCGGTCCTGGACACTTCCCTGGGAAAAGCCTCGCCACCAGAGGTGAGGGCTCAAGATATTCTACAGATGGTCACCAAGTTTCAAAATGCCCAACGTCTCCCAGCCTTCGACTTTATGAGGTTGCTAGGCCTCATGGCATCCTGCATCTTCCTTGTGCCAGAGGCTCGCCTGAGAATGAGATCTCTTCAGTGGGCACTGAGAAGTCAGTGGTCGCAATTCTCAGGGAGAATGACATATCTCCTCCGGATTCCGGACAAGGTAGTCCGCGACCTTCAATGGTGGGCCTATCCAGAGAAAATCTTGAAAGGAGAACTGTTTTGGCAACCATGGCCTGAGATAACAGTAGTCACAGAGGCCTCACTCACTGGGTGGGGAGCCCATGCCAACGACTTGACCATCAGCGGTCGTTGGTCTCCATCGGAGTCCAGACTACACATCAACCTATTGGAGCTGAGAGCAATCAGACTAGCGCTGAAAGCTTTCCTGCCATCAGTACAGGGGAGAAATGTCCTGATAATGACGGACAACATGGTGGCCATGCACTACCTCAACAAAAGAGGAGGCGTAGGATAACTGCCACAGTGCAGAGAGGCGATGCAGCTCTGGTTTTGGGCAATCCAAGAAAGAATCTCTCTATCGGCAGTCCACCTAGCCGGAGAGAAGAACTTGACGGCGGACGCTCTGAGCAGGCAGAGCACAGTCTCCCACGAGTGGGAGCTAGCTCAGGAAGTCCTTCAAGAGATCTTCGCCCTTTGGGGAACCCCTCAGGTGGATCTGCTCGCCACAAGCACCAACAGGAAGTGCAATCTGTTCTGTTCAAGGGAATTTCCCCCGAGAGGAGCTCTAGGAGACGCGTTCGTAGTGGATTGGGAGTTTCCACTCCTTTACCCGTTCCCACCAGTCCCTGTTATTCCTCAAATGATCAGGAGGTTGAGAAGATTCCGGAAAACCATGATCCTAATTGCCCCGGATTGGGCCAGGAGAACGTGGTACCCGGACATTCTAGATATGTCCATCTGTCCTCCAATCCGTCTTCCACTCAAAGAGAATCTTCTCTCGCAGAAGGGAGGTCAGGTTCTCCATCCAGACACCAGAACCCTCAACCTTCAAACTTGGCTTCTGAAAGGGTAAGGTACAAGGATTGGGATCTCCCTGATGACGTCATGGAGGTGTTGCTTTCGGCCAGAAGGCCAGCAACAAAGTCTTTATACCGCTGCCGTTGGAACAAATTTTGCAGCTGGTGTAGGGAAGAGAATATCAACCCTTTTTCATGTGGTACACCAACGGTGTTATCGTTTCTACTCTACTTGGCAAACTCAGGCCTTCAAGTTGGCACTGTAAAAGGCTATCTCGCAGCGCTTTCTATCTTCAAGCGCACCGCGGAGGAACCATCGTATTTCAAACTTCCTTTAGTGATACAATTTCTCAAGGGATTAACTAATGTTTATCCTCCAAATTTAGTCTTAAACTTCCTAATGGGCACTCCATTCGAACCACTTCACTCTTGTTCGCTGAGATTTCTCACACTTAAAACTGTCCTATTGATAGCACTAACATCTGCTAGGAGGGTGAGCGAGCTACAAGCTCTCTCCTGTAAACCCCCACATACAATTTTCCACAAGGACAAGGTTGTCCTACAGGTGAAGCCTAATTTCCTCCCAAAGGTGGTTTCTGAATTTCATATTACTCAGAAAATTACCTTACCTTCGTTCTACCCTCCTCCCCATCCGGGGAAAGAGGAAGAAAGGCTACGTAGGCTGGACCCAAGGCGAGCTCTCAGCTTTTACATCAGCAGAATGGCTAGGATCAGGCAAGCAGACCAACTGTTTGTAGGATACTCACGTCACAAGTTGGGACTACCCATAACAAAACAAACCATCTGCAGGTGGATTATTTTGGCCATTCTGGAATGTTACAAACTGGCAGGGAAAGAGCCAGCCCAAAATCTCATTCAACCAGGAGTATCGCAGCCTCTTCGGCTCTCCAAAGAGGGGTACCGGTCCGAGACATATGTGCGGCTGCCACATGGTTGTCCGCACATACATTCACAAAATTTTACAATCTGGATTCCTCCACTAGTCAAGAGACCAGATTTTGCAAAAGGGATACATAACATTCTCACTCCCACCTCCAATTACATGCGACTGCTATGGGAGTCTATCAAAGATGAGGAATACGTCGGAGGACACAATCCCTTCGAAGAACAAGTTACTTCTTACCTTGTAACGTTCTTTTGACGGGATGTTCCTCCAACGTATTCCTTATCGCCCCTCCCATCCATCCCCGCAGTGATACTTCCCTTGTGGTTGCAGCTTACGCTCCTTCAAGGTCAATGACCAATTCAGGCATGACTTTTCTTATGCTACAAAACGGAACTGAGCAACGGACGCAGCGTGTGGCTATTTATGGGCATGGTGAAATCGGCGCCGATAAGATGGCCGTCGAGGGACATCGACTCGGCGGACGTCGACGCGCAGCGCCCTCTACAGAAAAAATTTCCGAGGCCAGCAAGCTGGAAACGTATTATCAAATATAAGGAATACGTTGGAGGAACATCCTGTCGCAAGAACGTTACAAGGTAAGAAGTAACTTGTTCTTCTGGGGTATATGTAATTTCTGATTCTTGCAGCAGTAACCTGGTGCGGGTGGTCGTTTAGAAGTAAAGAGCATCACTTGGGTTTTTTCTAAATTAATGGTTAACCTATTGGTTTTAGCATAAGACCAGAGGGCTTCGGCCGACCTACGTAATCCGCTAAACGTATGATCTAGAATGACCAAATCGTCCACGTAGGCGAGCACCAGGCAATGTACTGATCCAATTTTAGGGGGGCAATTGGGTGTTGCTAGGAGTGCCATAGGAAGATAATAAACACAATGATTGTATAACAGCGGGGCCGTGACACAACCTTGTTTGACTCCTCTATTCTGTTCAGTCGGGCAGTCGTACTGCCCTGGGAATCTAGTGTGAGGAACACTGTATTGTTTTCGTTTAACAACCTCAGATAGTATAACTCTCCTTGTGGACAGCCCAGTAGCTCCAGTTTTGACCAAAGCGTTTCTCTGCGTACTAGGTTGAAAGCCGATTTAAAGTCGACATACAGGGCGTATAAAGGAGGATTACCTCTTTTCCGGGCATTCAAACACAGGGTATCCAGTATCACCAGATTATGCGTCGTTGAATACCTGTGCCTAAAACCACTTTGAAAGCGGTGTAGAAGCCAAGCTTTATGTACACATGCATGTAGTACGTCTAACAGTATTGAGGCAAACGGCTTGCCAGTGCAATCCAGCATGGATAACAACCTGTAGTTGCTAGGCTCAGTCGTGTCCCCCTTCTTAAACACAGGAATAAGTGCGGCTGCCTGCCAAGATTTGGGTATCCTACCTTCAGTCAAAAATGTTTCAAACAAGATCTTCATTAGTTCAGGCCAAAATTCAGGTTTGCTTTTTAATGCTATATTAGCAAGGCCGTTGGGACCCGGCGCTCGGGATGATTTTAGTTTTTTATCTTAAGGAGCAGCTGGTCAACAGACACTTTAAAAGGAGGGCTGAGTGGCATATGGTTCGCTATCGACGTGCCCTCTTCGCAAGTTGGGATGTTCTGCTCCCTCATGCAATTTTCCCATCTGTCTGCTCCAATAGGGTTAATCAATTGGGTTCTTCCATTACCCCTAGCTTCTCCAAGTAAGGCCCATATCTTATGGGTGTTCTTAGTACATATCATTTGCACCGTTTCCTGCCACTGTTCTAATTTCTTAGCATATTTATGTTGTTTAATCCAAGATTTATACTTTGCTTTAAGTAATCTACAGGTGGAAGAGTAAGCCTTGAGCGTGACACTGGTTTTCTTAGCCATTGGTATCTCCGCTCTCAATATTCTTTTAGCATCTCTTATTTCTCTGTCATATGGTTTCCTTATAGCAGTATCATTTATTACCATTTCTAACCTTGCTTTAGCATGCATATTCGCAAAAGAAGAGGGACGTTAAGGTGAGCAATACATTGTAACAAGACCTTTAAAATTTAAAGATAAAACCTTTGTTGCAGGGATATTAAGGTGAGAACTTAACACAACAAAACCCCTGAAATCAGCTAAAGACGCCTTAACTTCGTGCCCCCTGTTGCGAAGCCCATTACCACAATGGTGACATCACTGGTGGCATCGCTAATAGAACCATATTTCTATTTGTATTTATTTGGCTTTTTTATATAGCACTTTACACCAAAACGCTGTACATAAGGTCAGAACGGTACAATAAAATGAAAATAAAAATAAGGAAACAGAAAATATCTGCATTTACATTGACATTGCTAACCAGAATGGAGTAGGTAAGACCTTGGTAAGTCTCGGAATGTAGAATAGAGAGAAATAGAGCGAAGAGAGAGAGGAAGAGCATTCCAGTGGAGTGTAGCAAGCAAGGAGAATGATCGAAAGCGAGACTGAGCACACAGAGGGCTAGTGACAGCATGAAGAAAATGAGAAGAGGAGCGAAGTGAGCGAGAGGGGGTGTAAAATGTAACAAGATAAGAAAGATATTCGGGTGCAAGACCATAGAGAGATTAGACACGAGAAATAACATTTTAGCCGATGATGGAAAGAAAGCCATCTGAGATCGGCGAGATAAGAAGAGATAGTCGCGGGGAGCTAAGAGGAAAAGTACGCAAATAGAGGCATTAAAAACAGATTTCAGGGGAGATAAACAAGTCCGAGAGAGCCCAAAGAGGGCAGAGGAACAGTAGAAAAGACGAGAGAAAATTAATGAAGATAGCAAGTGCATAGTGGCCTCAAAAGTCAGGAAAGGGTGAGATTTCCGTATGTTATGTAAATGGAAGCGACAGGCGTGTGAGGATAAAAAGAGGTGATGATTGACAGAGAAATCTGAATCTAAATAAAGTCCCAAGTTAGGAGCTGTAGGAGTAATGGGTAACTGAGATGGAGGAAATTATAAAAAAGGAGGGAGAGGAGAAGGAATAGTGGTAGCGAGAAAGAAAAGTACCTCAGTTTTAGTAGCACAGAGTACTAAGATCTGAGCCGTCATCCAAGATTCCTTTTTAAAAATAACGTTTTATTATGGTTTTATAACATTGTACTACAATAAGCCCCCAACACAACCCCCCCTCTCCCAAACCCATCTCCCATCCCAGCTCAGTCCCCATATGCTTGCCTACAAGGTCCTCTTCCATTCTCTTATTCCTGCGGCCCAGGTTTTCTCTCCTGTCATGCAGTCCACCCTTACACGCGAGTCCATGTGGTCCAGTTTCTGTATTTTACAAAAGAATGTCTTGTGGGTAGTTCCACCCATTCGTTTGATCCTCCTCAGAGGGGAAGGTCGTCCGGTGAGGGCCACAGATCGTGGACTAGTATGTTCCAGGCCAGTCCTTTGTTCTCATTCCCCTCCTTCCTCCCCAGTGCCTGCACAATCCCTTGTTCTGTCGCTACCCATCTCTGCATGCCTACCACCCATTGCGTTAGCATCGGGCCTCTGGGACATTTCCACGAGATTGCCAACCCCCTTTTAGCTAGGAGCAGCAAGAGGCGAACCATTTTCTTCCTTTGCTTCTTGCGGCTCCCCCATGGTACTATTCCCAACAAACCTAGCTTGGGGGTGCAGTCCATCTGGCAGTCCAGCAATGCATTGACCTTAGACACCACACCCCTGCCAGTACCCTGTGATCACTGGTGATGTCCATGTCATGTGCCAGAAGTCAGCTGCCTGTTGTCCGCATCTTGGGCAGTCGTGCAAGTGCTCTGGGTGTATCATGTGCAATTTCTGAGCAGTAAGATAGGTTCTGTGTAGGATGTTAAATTGAACCAGCTTATACATTGCATTCCTGGAGACTTTACCCGCATTCGTCAGATTTTCTGCCATTCCTGGTCCTCAAAGATGACCCTTAGGTCCCGTTCCCACTTTTCCTTAACCTTGAGGGGCGGAAGGGTCCTGCTGTCAATAATGCCGAGGATAGTCTGGAGATTGCCTGTGTAGGTGCCTTTCTCCGTCTTACTACGTGTGAGAGAAAAAGAAATAAAATAACAGGCAAAACCCCTTGTCGGGGAAAGAGGCACTGAGACCCGGCTGCAAGAGTTCAAAGGATGGTTTATTTCTCCAGCTAGGAAATAACCCAAAAAACTCTCTAACACATTACATCAGTGCCAACATTTATATTAGTTAAAGTAGGTCTAACAAAAAATACTAAATGGACCCGATTGGCCAGACGGTGTGGTGCTGTAGGTGTGGGTAGCATCTCTTCCTCCTGGTTGGCTGAGTAGCTGACGGACGTCAAACATCTTGTGCTCCATGCAGGTCAGGGTCCGGTCACTGTGGTCACTACCTAAGCTAGTATTGTTTCATACTGAATGACAAATTATTTTAAACATTTTATGCTACTTGTCACATTTCTACATAAGATGCACACAATGAATATTGTAAGTACAATTGGGTCATTCGTGGCTTTAATTGAAGGCCTTGACCTTTATTGTGCATACAAAAGAATCGGACTATGTTTCGTATTTCTTTCTAGGTTTCAAATTCATTAGTGCAAGTAAAAGCATATATGATAAAAAATTCTTAAGGTTAGTAGTGGGGGTGTTGGGTGGGTTTCGCAACACAGGCGAGGGTCTGGCACTTGAAAGAAATACCTTACAGGGGGTGCAGGGTCAGAATGGCAATAAATTGTTTTAATGGGGGTGGGTGGCTTGCACGTTTATGAGGAGGAATCGAGCAGAAAGTGCTTAGCTCATCTTGGCTCACATGCTGGTTTTCAGGCAAACAGTGATCTCAGAGGAAGAAAACTGTAGCATATTGATTGTTGCAACTTTCTACAGCCTCAGCGTGAGAATGGAAGCACAGAGCTTTTCCTTCGCAGGGGGAGTGCAAGGGTGGGGGCCAGCCAGCTGCATGCGCACCTTGTGTGTGTGTGTGTGTGTGTCTCTGTCCTTGGCTGCTGCAGTGGAAAGGGGAGCTGAGCATTGCTGTACTATCGCAGTGAGGCCTGTTTACCCAAGATGGAGTCGAAAGAGGGCACAAAAAATGGATGCCCCGTGTCCTGCTCAGTAGTCCCATCTATGCAGCAGTCAACCGTGGTTAACTTTACATAAGGGCAAGGGGCAATACCACTACCGGAGGCATGCGGGCCAAGCCTTGTACTGAGTAGCGTAAGACGCAAGGGGGCCTGAGGACCCCTCGCTCCCATACACCTGTCTCTCAGTTCATATAGTTAGAATTGCCTGTAGTATGGGAGCAGTCAGGGGTTCCTCTGGTGTCCCCACCCATTGGTCGGCAGGGTGCCGGTCAGCCTGGCATAGTTTAGGAATTAGCCCATCAGCATTTGGCATCGTTCTGCCCAAGTGCGGAAGGGGAGCAAAGTTTCACGCTCAAACAGGTCCCCCATTGTCCGACATCCCATTTTACGTCCCCCATATCCATGGTGTCGGCTCTCAGAGGTGTCTCCGGACTGTTACTATTCCCCAAATTGAGTTTGGCCTGTGCCCTTTTCCAGGCTTGTCGAACTACTAAGCCAAGACAGGATTTCTCATCCTCCCTCGTTGCCCTCCATAGCGTCTCAAGTGCTGTGTTGTGTGATTTGGGTTTCCCCATTAGCCACTTGTCTACTCTGCTCCCTCCCTGTCCCACTTAGTAGCTTGTTGCAATTGTGCGGACCAGACATATAGCTCATAGTCTGGGAGCGCCAACCCACTTCTTCTTGCCCCCTGCGCAGTGCGGCGAGCGACACCCGGTTTCGCTTCCCGCTTCACAGCAGTTCTGCTGTGCTTCTGTCCAGCGAGCGGAAGAACGGTGGCCTAGCCATGTATGGGATGTTTGCCCCAAAATAGAGTAGCCTCTGGAGAATGGATCATTTTGCATATTGCGATCTTACCCATTAGGGAAAGAGGTAATCGGTTTCCAAAATGTTATCCCCTCCTCAAATGCCTGCGAGTGCCCTCCCCACATTGCATTGGAATATCTTCTCTAATGAATGATGGATTTGGATCCCCAGATGGCAGAAAGCCTCCAACTCCCAGTGCATGCCCACTTCCGGATTTTGGTGTTGAAGTTCAGCAATGAGATGAGACGATATGACCCACTGTGCCGTGGTTCCCTCCCCAGTTTTAACAGCATGTGATATTGCTTCCCTCAACTACGCCAACAGGCTCCCTTTCTGGAAGGCCTCCTCATAAAGCCAGAGGAGTTGGGGCCAGCAGATCTTTATATGTTTTATAAAATTCGGCTCCTGGTGTTTTCCCTTACGCCAGGGATTCTATTGCCCACTTAATTTCCTCCTCCGGTAGTGATTCTTCTAGCTTTGCCGCCGTCCCCGTCTTGAGCCGGGGCAATGAGGCTTGTTCCCACACATCCTCTCAACTACCTGGTGTCATCCGGCCCCCTTCCTACGGATAGCTTCTCATAGTATGCTTGGAATACTGCATTAATCCCCTTCTGTGTCACGATCAGGTTCCCTTCCTCATCCTCAACTTGTGTGACCAGGACCTGTGGCCGTTCTCTTTTTAACAGCCATGCCATAAGTCTCCCTGCTTTGTCCTCTTTCCCATGTATCCTAGTAGTATAGTGCGCATAGTCATGCAACCGCCTCTGCATATGCTGTTTGTTAACTTTGGACTGCAGTAGTTCTGACCCACATGCTGCCTCCGTTGCCACTTCCCCCCTCTAACTTTCAAATGTGCTTCTCTTCTGCTTTCAATGTGGCAAGCAGGGTCGCACAAACCCTGTAAGAGAACCCTGTAAGAGGTTGCCATACATTTGCCTCGTATCATTACCTTGAAGGCTTCCCACACTGTTCCAAACTCGGCTACTGACCCCTCATTGACATTAAAATACTAGTCTATGGATTTCCAGATTTCCTCCACGTAAGCCTCATCTGTTAAGGACTCTGCCCTTAGCTGCCATGTGGGTACAGCGCTCCTGCCCCCCACCCCAGACCATTTTCGCTTTCAGTGGAGCATGATCAGCTATTGTCCTACCCATAAAGTCCACGTCCCAGAAATGAGAAAATTGCCCCTTCCCACAAACAGATGGTCTAGTCGAGAGTTAAGTTCTGTGGGGAGGAGAATAAAAGCAGTAACCCCTTTCATCCCCCTTGCTCTCCCTCCAGAGGTCCAACAGGTCTAGGTCTGTCAACGCACGTCTCAAGGACCTAGAGGATAGAGGCCTATTGCATGCTCTGGGGTCTGATCTGTCGAGTTGTGACTGGAGCACACAGTTGAAGTCACTCCCCTAGATTTGCTCCCTGTACCTTTACTCCCCTATCATGCTCACCACCTCTGGGAAGTATGTGTCATTATCAGTGTTGGGACCGTATGTATTCACCTGGCAAATGGTCCGCCCCTCCATTGTTCCTAAAAGAATAAGGGTCCTCCCATTCTCATCCTGTACCATCTTAGTGATTTGAAGGGGACCCCACTTGCTATCCAAATCTGAACTCCCCTCGAATATGAGGAGTATGTTGTCCGCTGGGACCGCCTGCGGTATTCAGACGGTGTCCGCTGTTCTGGACAGTGCTCATATGTCCAGCCCTTGTGAGTCCCCCCGTCTGGTCAGGGGAGTCTTCTCCATATATTAGTTCCTCTGCCTGGCTACCTTATCCCTGTTTGGCTTCACTTTCTTCTGTAGCAACATGCAAGGTGCCATCTCCTGCCACTGTCACCTTTGCCTGCTTTGGTTGTTGATCGATGTTCCGTTGCAGTGCCTTTCCCTTTGCCTGTCCAGGCAGACGTGGGCTGTGATTTTCACAAGTGCAGGCCGCCGCCTCAGTCCAGCTTCTCTCTTCTTTCCACCACTGCCATGCCTCAGCTGGTGAGTTGCAGAACCATTGTTTATATCTTTTAATGATCTTCAGGCGGGCATGATATAAAAGTATATTGTGAATTTCGTTGTGCCTCAGGGTCTGCTTGACCTCGTCAAAGTGCTGCCGCTGAATTTGTACCTGTTTGGTTTAGTGTGGAAATATGAGGGCAGACCCTTGACCTGCGGGTATGGGACCTTCTTGCTAGCTGGAGTATCGCATCACAATCTCTATAATTGAATATTCATGCAATCACCGGTCAGGGCCGGGCGCCCAGTGGATGGGTGTGTGTGCACCGGTACCTGGTGAGCCTGCTCCACAGCGACCCATCTTGAGAGACCTTTGGCCCCCAATTCATGCTGCAGCCAATCCGCCCAGAATAATTCCATTGATTTGCCCTCTTCCCTTTCCGATAGGCCTACAATGCGTACATTATTTCAGCAGGAGCAGCCCTCTACATCCTTTGCCCATGCTGTTAGTGTTTTGGTTGTTTGTAGCAGCTGGGAGACCTGCGCCGAAGTGTGCGTTTGTCCGCTCCCATCCCTCTAACTTTGCCATCCGTCTCCTTCTGCTTCTGTCACTTTGTGGACGTCTGCTCACAGCAGATTCAGGCCTTCCCCAATGTGCCTAATCTGCTGCTCCAGCGCTGCTCTGGAGCCCTGCACCGCTTGGAGCACCTCTGCTATCCGCATCTGCAGGCTTGTGGCCTGGTCTCCCTTTTCCTCCGGAGGGCCCTTCGTCGTCGAGATATGTGGGCGCGTTGTCGTGAAAGAGTCCATCCTTGGCTTCCTGCCTTTACGCCCCCATTATCAGTTCTCCCTCTCCTTGAGAGAAGAAAGAGGGGTGGGGGGGAGAGGTTTGTATGCTCTTGTCAGTCCGGGCGCTCCTCCCCAGGTTCTACGTTAGATTCTGCTGCTCTGCCAGCTCTTCTCTATGCGGAGTCTGAACCCCCTCCCCCAATTGTGGGGCGGAACTGGTCAGGTGGGGGTGAGAGAAGCCAGGGGTGGAGCTAGCAGGACTCCCCGCTCCCTCCCCTCAACACCCTCAATGGCATAAGGTGACCGCCGCCACTCGGGCCCGACTCCCTTGTGTCCTGGTGACTGCTATAGCGTACCCATATGGGTACCTTCCCATACGTGTTGTTCTTCTGCACTTGGTGCCTCTAGGCTTATGTCCAGCAGCACAGTGGTCCTTCTGCTGCAATTGTGTTACATAGGCTCTCCCCTAACCACTCCTCCTCCTCCACACTGTTGTGTAGCCTCTCTAAATTATGGCGTTCCTGCACTGTCCTTATGTTGCCTCCACAGGGCAGCCAGGCGGAGCACTGTTCTATGCAGCCCACAGCTCTGTTTTCCAGCTGTGCATCCCTTCTTAAGAGTCTCTAGGCAGTGCTCCCTCGTTCAGCCACCTTCCGCCGTTGTCAGTCTCCCTGGTTCGTTGCACTGCACCTCCTGGTGAGCCGGGTCATGGCCAACCTCTCACCTGTGCCCATACACTGTTAGGCCTTCCTCCGGGTGTTGCGGTGCTGTGCTGTTGCTCGCCCCTCACTCCGTTCTCCTTGTGTGTGACTGCTGCACTGACGGTTCCTGATATGGCTTCCCGCTCAGAGTAGGGTTCGCTCATCCAACCCCGACTCGGGGACTCGGGGCGTTGTGTGCTGCCTGCTGATCTGTGGCTCTCCTTGCCTATCGCCTTACGGTCTACGTAGTCGCACTCCTCCTCCGGCCCGTACCAGCGGCACACCCGTTGATGCTCGGCATCGTTCTTGACAGGCAGTGTTATTCTGCATGCTGTGGCACTTGTCTGCAGCCCCCCGGCTCTCCTATTGACCCAAGCCCATGTCCACTGCATACCTTCCTGGGGGGCTGTCGGGTCGGTCCGTGTACACCTCCTCTCCATCTCTTAGTTGGCGGCGGCCATCATGGAGGCTTTGTTCGCACCTTTATTCCCTCAGCAGCTCTCCTCACCTCTGGCACAGTCGGGAGATCGCTCTGCCTGCCGGAAATTGCTCCAGCACTTCACCTCACAATGCGGTGCCAGTGGAGTCTACTTTGGACGCTCTCCACACCGCAATACAGGATTAGAAACAGGATAATTACGGGCGGCCACAGGAGAACTCGAGGTCTCAAGTCTTTATCAATCGCCTGCTGGGCCCCCCCCTCATCCAAGAGTTAATGGCAAGAAGACAGGAACTGAGCTTAATGTGGATGTCGAAGTAGAAGAGTGGGAACGATGGAAAGAACTAAGTATCATCAGCGTAAAAGTGATGTGACAGACCGAAAGTAGAGATGACATCAGCAAGTGGAGACGTATAGAGAGAAAACAGTGGGCACAGACTTCGGCCGTGCCCCCTGTCCATTTTAAAACACTACCAAAACATAAGTCATGTGGCCATGGCCATGGCCGGTGGCCCCGGCCACTATATATTTGAATACACTGGCAACCCATCGCTCAAAGATGGTTATCAATCGCAAACTGATTTTTACCTGTTTTTACAGTATATTTGTATGTAGAAAAGAGTGCAGGTTTCAAGAACTCGCAATGTTTTTAGGCAATGCACATTGAGATCAAATTATTTGCCCTGGATCACACACTTTGGTTAAGCAGCGTGCTAAAAGCCCCTTGTTTTATGGCCGGTCTCTTGGTGACTGTTGCGATACATCGCTCAACCTCAAGTAACTGCATTTAAGCAGCACGGAAAAGGGGAAAAAATGACTGGCTGCAAGAATATGCTCAGGTACTTTGCCCCTATATAGTGAAAATCAAAAGCTGGTACCTTTGAATATGTGCACAGTAAGTGAACATACATCTTAAAGTGAAATATATAAATGTAGTTCAATTGACCTTCCCCTTAGAACACTTAGAACAAAGAGCGCAAGACAAAATAGCATTGGACTTTAAAAAAAAGTAATGAACACCAGAAAAGTAACCTGAGAGGAAATGGTCCAATAAATATGCTGGCAAGTATAAAAGGTGTTTACCTTTTAAACCAAGCAATCTGTCGTGAAATATTCCCTGCAAAACAAAATCCCAATACAAAACAAGTGCTTGTGGTCTTGTGGGTAAGCGTCTGCACTGGGAACATGACTGAGTAAAATCCTGTTAGACAAATACTTGAGCAAGCTTGACAGCCTCAAAAAATACCAAGGGGTTGCATCCATCCTCTGTTAAAGTTACGCTGCCCTCCCACACATGTCCCTTATTTGTGCCCTGAAAAGCAGCCACAATCGGAGGCAAATAATTGCACCCGTATCCAGGATTGCAAACTCTCTTGGGCAAATACTCATGACTTACTTGCCCTCTAATCATTTCCCCTCCTCACCACCACGTCTGGCTTTCAACAATACTTTTCTTTATAAAGATAACTTGTAGAAGTACACATACCATAGTGTCACTCAAATATATAAATCCATATAGAACTATGTTACGTAAGTAATGTGCAATTGTGGCATTATTCCCCCCATCTTGACTGGGAAACTACAAATACCAGAATGCAATTCGCAAAAGGCAAAAGAAAATGTCTCTTAAGTGCAATACATTTAAGGACTGACAGTAGCACAGTTTATAAAAGAAATGATGCAGATGCCAAGTGTTTTTTTAGTGTTCTATGAGATATCTAAAACTAAGAAAACACACAGCATCCGGGACTCTGGATTGTCTCCCATCCATGCTGTAAACGATACCGAAATTGCTTAGCTTTCAAGCGAGGAAGCAGCCCGCCCCCTCTGGCAGTGTTGTTCTAAGTGGTCTTGTAACTTGTGCCTATTTATTTGGCAACATGGCCTTAGGGTGCTGGCCGCTACCTTGCTTTGAAGCTAAGCAGGGACAGTCCCGGTTACTGCATTACCTGTTGCCTGGATGTCTGTTGTGTCACTTGGCCAGTGATTTTTCACCCCTGACGTTACTAGCCATAAAAATATCAATTTTGAAAATGTCTGTTGTCGCAGGTACAGAACTACAGATACCCGCGGCTATTTAAAGTCATTTTATTTATGGATTACAGATAGCCCCGGACAACAGTATTTTTAATAGCCGCGAATATCGGAAAAACGGCCGAAAAGAAAAATGATTTATTGCCCCAAAGTCACTCGCCAAGTGCCTCCCTCACCTGTGCCAGTTCTCGCACCCGTATCCAGGATTGTAAACTCTCTTGGGCAAATACTCATGACTTACTTGCCCTCTAATCATTTCCCCTCCTCACCACCACGTCTGGCTTTCAACAATACTTTTCTTTATAAAGATAACTTGTAGAAGTACACATACCATAGTGTCACTCAAATATATAAATCCATATAGAACTATGTTACGTAAGTAATGTGCAATTGTGGCATTATTCCCCCCATCTTGACTGGGAAACTACAAATACCAGAATGCAATTCGCAAAAGGCAAAATAAAATGTCTCTTAAGTGCAATACATTTAAGGACTGACAGTAGCACAGTTTATAAAAGAAATGATGCAGATGCCAAGTGTTTTTTTAGTGTGCTATGAGATATCTAAAACTAAGAAAACACACAGCATCCGGGACTCTGGATTGTCTCCCATCCATGCTGTAAACGATACCGAAATTGCTTAGCTTTCAAGCGAGGAAGCAGCCCGCCCCCTCTGGCAGTGTTGTTCTAAGTGGTCTTGTAACTTGTGCCTATTTATTTGGCAACATGGCCTTAGGGTGCTGGCCGCTACCTTGCTTTGAAGCTAAGCAGGGACAGTCCCGGTTACTGCATTACCTGTTGCCTGGATGTCTGTTGTGTCACTTGGCCAGTGATTTTTCACCCCTGACGTTACTAGCCATAAAAATATCAATTTTGAAAATGTCTGTTGTCGCAGGTACAGAACTACAGATACCCGCGGCTATTTAAAGTCATTTTATTTATGGATTACAGATAGCCCCGGACAACAGTATTTTTAATAGCCGCGAATATCGGAAAAACGGCCGAAAAGAAAAATGATTTATTGCCCCAAAGTCACTCGCCAAGTGCCTCCCTCACCTGTGCCAGTTCTCGCACCCGTATCCAGGATTGTAAACTCTCTTGGGCAAATACTCATGACTTACTTGCCCTCTAATCATTTCCCCTCCTCACCACCACGTCTGGCTTTCAACAATACTTTTCTTTATAAAGATAACTTGTAGAAGTACACATACCATAGTGTCACTCAAATATATAAATCCATATAGAACTATGTTACGTAAGTAATGTGCAATTGTGGCATTATTCCCCCCATCTTGACTGGGAAACTACAAATACCAGAATGCAATTCGCAAAAGGCAAAATAAAATGTCTCTTAAGTGCAATACATTTAAGGACTGACAGTAGCACAGTTTATAAAAGAAATGATGCAGATGCCAAGTGTTTTTTTAGTGTGCTATGAGATATCTAAAACTAAGAAAACACACAGCATCCGGGACTCTGGATTGTCTCCCATCCATGCTGTAAACGATACCGAAATTGCTTAGCTTTCAAGCGAGGAAGCAGCCCGCCCCCTCTGGCAGTGTTGTTCTAAGTGGTCTTGTAACTTGTGCCTATTTATTTGGCAACATGGCCTTAGGGTGCTGGCCGCTACCTTGCTTTGAAGCTAAGCAGGGACAGTCCCGGTTACTGCATTACCTGTTGCCTGGATGTCTGTTGTGTCACTTGGCCAGTGATTTTTCACCCCTGACGTTACTAGCCATAACAATATCAATTTTGAAAATGTCTGTTGTCGCAGGTACAGAACTACAGATACCCGCGGCTATTGAAAGTCATTTTATTTATGGATTACAGATAGCCCCGGACAACAGTATTTTTAATAGCCGCGAATATCGGAAAAACGGCCGAAAAGAAAAATGATTTATTGCCCCAAAGTCACTCACCAAGTGCCTCCCTCACCTGTGCCAGTTCTCGCAACTCTTCAGATGGCCTCTTCACCTCCCCTGACCTGTTTCTCTAACACAGTTTTCTTTGAGATGCCGGCTATTCCCGTTATAGCCAAGGTTACAGAAAAGTTTTGTTGTTCCTAGAACCCCTCTAACTCCAATTTCAGTTGGTGTCCTCTAACCACCCCCCGCCCCAATCTCTCTAGACTGATGGCATTTGCATGTTTTTTTTACCTGCAAATGGCATTTTTCAAGTGTTTCATTTTCTGATAACCTCGGCTATAAACTCAGCTGTCTCTTGCTGAATTCGTACAAATAACCTAATAAAAAAAAAGAATGAGAAATTACCTAATTTATTTGACCAAAAATAGTAGGTATTTTGGTATATGTATGGTAAATAATAGGTGGCAGTGGGGTAAGTGTATAAGTTAGGGTAGTGGGGTGAGAGGGTATGCATGGACTCTCCACGCATTACCAAAAAAACTAGTTAAAAAAGCAAAAAGTAGTTTTTGTTTTTCGGTCAAAACAATTTGGTTATTTTTCAATATGTTTTTTTTGTTGAAAATATCACAGATATCTGTCTCTCACATCGAGCAAAAATAAAGGTGCCGACTGTTTCATTTCTAATAACTCCTGGTTTTAGCAATTTACCCAAGATATAGCTATCTATTTTGGCGAAAGAGTGTGAACTTTACTGAAAGGAAAGTAGTGAAATGCATGGAAATAATGAACTGCACTAAGTGAAACAAGTACTAGCAAGGCCAAGAGAGTACAACGAGTTGAATCCAAGATATGAGAGATCTAATACTGGCCACAGCCAAGCAAGTGCAAGGATCTGTACATTGTAAGTAAACAAGCATTGGCAAGAGCAAAGGCAATGTAAAGAGGTGTAACAAGCATAAGCTGTCTAAACCAGCCATAGTACATTGTCAAAAGAGTGTTACACGTTTGACTGTGGCAAATCTTACTGCTGAGAATCAGTGGACTGGAGTCCAAGGAGAATAGTCAAGGAATGGTACTGGTTGCGTGACCTGTAATGGGTGGACCGTGTGGTCCGACAACTTCACCTAGAGCGGGTACCCCTGAATGGAAATGCCACTGAAAACACCTAGCAAGATGCTTGTGTTTTGCAAAGCCCTTGTTGTGATATTGAAGTCAAGTGTTGTTTGTAAGAAGGAAGATTTGAACTCTTGGGGAAAGAAAACCCCTGTGCTGTTTTTGTTTGAAAGCTGGAAGACTTGGGTTTGGGGAAGGGAACCCCTGTATTTGATGAACTACTTGCAACTTGGGCAAGGGGAGCTGATCAAAAGCCAAAGAGCTAGAAGAAGCTCTGAACTTTGCTTTGCACAATGTTCCTTTTTGATGCTGACATCCCTAGCCATTGTATGCAGTTAGTTGTTAGGGCAATTATAGGTTTCAGACACAAACCAATGTTTTATTTCGGATTTCCTGACATAGACTATCCGTAGTTTTCTTTAGGTAGGGAAAGCATGGGGCAAGTTAGGCATTCATCCACCCTGCCTTTTAAGTTAAAATAAAACTTTGTTGAAAAACGTGAACCTATTGTCTGTGTCTGGCTCATGATGCCTTCACACAGCCTAGAGAACCACATAGAGGTAATTGGAGGGGAACTGAGTGTCTGGGACCCACACCCACAATCCCAATCCAGGCCTCCAAGAAGATCTTCATAGTCCCAGTACCTGACAGGCTAGTATATACCAGGTGAACAGAATCAGAAGAGAAACAAGTGTGTTGTCTGGGACCCACACCCACAGAGAGAATCAAGGCCTCAAAGGGAGATCCTCATAGTCACAGTACCTGGCAGGATAGTACACCAGGTTAGCTGTGACTCAAGAAAGCCTAAAGTAGCCGAAAAACCACAGTAAAGAATACTGAAAAGGGCAAGTCAGTAAATCACAGTCGCATGAAGATTAAAGGCCAGAACAATCGTCATAGTCCCAGCACCTGGCAGGATAGTGTACCAGGTTAGCTGTGAGCATAAGGAAAAATAAAGGGGATGGTATCCAGTACTCTGTGAGGACATTGTGCTAACAATATTTATCCTAGCCGACTCACCTGGGAGAAGAGTAAACCAGGTTGACTTGGGAAGAGACTGGAAAGAAACTAGGGGAAGGGAAATATATCCCCTATAACTTTGTGGACCTTGTAGAAAGCCAAGAGCAAGGAAACACCACTTGGCAGTGTGGAAATCCGACAACCTGCTGGGATATAGTTGTCTGTCGTTTTGGAAGTTGTTTTTGCACCATTTTGGAACTTTACTTTATGAACTGGAGAAGAACCTTTGAACCCGGTAGGCAGAAAAAGACTCCCTTGCACGTTAGTTTGAGTTGTTGGTGTGAGGGCTGGAAATAGGATTTTGACACAACGGTGGGCTTGTTTTATTTTGCCATCCTGAAGGACCCATTAGATTAAGGGTTGGGGTGGTGGTGCCCCAAACCCAGGGTGTCTATGCTGCAAGTTGCAAAGTAGGTAAGAACACTGTGCTACCATGAAAAAGAATGCCTTGCTGTATATCTCTGTATCTCCTAATTATGCTATGTACCTGGATCCCCATGTTATCAGTATCACGTGTTTACCCTATCCAACCTTTCGCTTTATATAAGTATGCCGCTATGTACGCTCCCTGTCCTGCTCTCGTGCTTGGTCGCAGGCGCTTTACTGATAACCACCATATCACACTACTACGCTTACTCTCTCCTGTACACCTTCACCTAACAAGAACACAGCTATGTTATGACACATTCGGCCTAGCTGACCTCATACTAACATGACCCCACAAACACCTCATCATCCTAATAAAACACAGCTATCTGAGAACATACCGGCTAGCTTAGGCGTCTCCTTAGGCCTAATGCAGCCAGAACTCAGTCTGGGTGTCCACCCTCCAGACTGAACACATCCAACTGATTTCCTAATAACCACACCTACTGCTAAGAAGCGGCTATCCTGCAACAACCACACCAGCTGCACACATATCTGGTGCGCCCATGCACCATACAACACTCTCTCTACTGACTTGAACTGCGGTTCCTGGGGGTGTTCAACCTACCAGCGCTTTGAGATCATACCAATGATACATAAGGCGCTATATAAATGCCAAGTAACATAACATAACATAACCTAAAGTGGCCAATGGCTTGCAAATAACATTAATGGGGCCAACACTTCATGCTGGCAATGACCTCTGCTTCTGTAGTTTATTCTGTTGGTTCTTTGGACTCAAGCAAAAGGGCGTTGCAGTGGTTCCTTAACGTTATTACTTTTCCTGTGCAACATCAACACTGCAACACTGCAAAGGAGCCGTAAGGTGAAATGTGTACATTTCGGTAAATGACTTAAAATAGAAATCAGTTGTTAGCTAAAAACACAGGTACAATTCTACTGGATTCTGCTTTTCAAATTAGGGAAAAGAAAATAAGGAAGACACCATAGCAGTTAGGTCTGTTTAAGTCCCAACAGGGCCTCGTGGAGTGGAGGACTACACCTGTAAACATTAAGAATACTTCTGAGGCTCAACGACTGGAAGTAATCTTTTAACACTGTGCTATCTATGCAAGCCCTTGATTTCGAAGGTCGTATTTTGGTAACATCTTCGGCTTTTGATAGAGTGTAATGTCCAAAAAGGGCTTGGTCTGTTAAGTTTCTTGCCAAGATTCCATGTGCAGTGTGACGTTATAGGGACCTGGAACACAATTGGGAGAGGTTGAAATGCAGGCTTTTCTTCCACCTTTTTCCAGCACTGTCAAATTTCTTTTCTTTCACGGGTCAGCCTTTTTTCTCCACAAATGCCAGCATGAATAGTTTGCGTTGTGTATATCCTGTGGGCGTCACTAAGTGGCGACAAATCCCCATAGCTTTTTGCCTCGAGTGCCTAGCTCCTGACTATCGACGGTGCTACTTTTTTGTACAAATGTTTTTTGTTGTAGTTGCTATCCATGCAGGCACTTGAGAGAAGACTACGGAGGTGGGATGGCATTTTTCATTGCATTCCCCAGTTCATCTGAAATACTTCATTTAAGAGAAGCGCTGTCGTCAGGTAAGTACTCTTCTTTTTGGGGCTCCCCAGCCATGGCCTTCTGGTGCAGGGAGGGGTCGCGTAGACCCTTCCCTTACTGGGAGACCTACCGAGGTACCCCACAAGGAGACTAAGCTGAAGTCCGGAAGTTTCCATTTAGATGCTAAAGTTACTGGGGTCAACAAAGAGGTTCCCCTTACAGAGACTATAAGATTTACTGAAAAAGCTAAGGATCCATGACCCGGTGCTAAACTCACTGCCCGGTGCTAAACTCACTGCACTGATCTCCGATGATCCCCACAAGGGGGCTAAATAAATTACTGGCTATTTCGAGGATCCTGCAATGGCTAAAAGATCAGAGGTTTGCCCAAAGACCCACATTGCTGAGGATCCTGTTAAATCAACTAAAAACGTATCCTTGGGAAAAGGATTCCACACAAGCCACGAATCGTTGGAGTGGTCAAACAAAAGGCGCAAAGTCAATAGCTAAATTACCTGATCCCTTGGGTACAGCTGTGACACACTTCACAACAGCTCTCAAAATGGCAGAGGGTGGAGTGGTCAACACATACCAGGATGTTGTTGCCATCTACAATATTCCTTGCAATCTACAATATCTCTTCCTCCCACTTATCTCCCTTATCAATGTGGACTATTCATTAGGAGGGGCTTTGTGGCAACCTATATGCATTGATTCATGGAGGTAAAACCTTTTTTGCAAGCTGATACCCGTCCCTCAACCACAACCAAGACAATCCTACAAGGAGTACTTTTTCGCAAAATCTGAGACACTGATGCACTCAAACCCAATGAAAAACTACTCCTGATACCTTTTCAAGGACCTTATTACTCAACCACAGGAGGCCCCTAAACCTCTGAAAATACCTCCACCACTGCTTACTGTAGCTCCACAGGAACACCCACCTGAGCCAAAGGAGCTTGAACCACAACCTCAAGTCCCACATCCAACAAATCCAACAGGACTACCAAACCAACAAATCCAGTGGAACCACCCATGGATAAAAGGGGACACTGATACTTAGGATGATGAGGATGATCCCTCCTCTACAGTGTGTACATTTCATGATCGGTTCCTAGACCTCATGATCTATCTTAACATTTCAATGCCAGAAGCTGTTCATATTGGGCGGCGCTGCTGAGCAGCAAGCAAGATGACAGCTTGATTTTGAGCTCTGGTCAAACTGAAATCCTTTATCTAAATAAATCCTTTGCGTGCCTTTATTTCGAATAACAAAGTGCCCAATGCATGCCTGCTAGCCCGTGAGACTCACAATTTGAAATTCGTGCTGTTTTGAGCTACCAAGGTGGCGACAGGACCAGCGGAGAGATGCGCCGGAGCGGAGGAGGTGTTTGGCCTGGTGATGCTTCTGTGTGCAATGGCCTGCGCTGACCGCTCACAGGGATGCACTGCCGAAATATTGCAAGGGGAGCTGGACGCGGGCTGGAGAAAAACACACCCCCATGAATACTGGCTCCCATTAAATCCTTCCGATGATGTGCCCCGTTGTGTGAGGCTTGCTGCGTACGGCGGAACACCAGTGCACACCTCCTTGTGGCGTCGGGGGCAGGCCCAAGTGGGTGTCATAACATCCATAACCCCGCAGATCAACAGATTACTTGGTGACCCCACTGAGGCTCAACTCTGTGTCGCACCGGGGACCCCCGCTCTAGCGCCAGGTGCCGGGAATATCAATGCTGGCGGACAGACCAGCTGTGAAGTGACACACGTGCGCGGCCCTCCCATGGTTGGTTCCATCGGCGGCAGCGAACTGACCTGCCTGATTTCTCTTGGCATTTGGTGTGTCCTCTGGACTCATACCATAGCGCAGGCCGTACAGTCCATTCAGCCATTGCAAATACAATGCATGATTGGCCTAGCTCATACACCACATGATCGGGCTGGATGCCAGTCTCCCAGCTGCTATAACAGACTTCTTGACAAACAATTACACTTTTGTGAAATGTCCCCAGAAGTCTGGGACCCTGCGCTGCTACCCACAGCAGCTTGGCAACTTAACCACAGGAACAACTCGCTGAGACATACCACATCAAATCCATCATTACATAACTGGCCATCCAGTATCCCTCCTGCCGATTACAAACCAGGACAGGAACGTGGCCCTCGGTCTCTCCCAGAGAGGCACATTGGTCCAGTCACCATTTGCGAACAAAGCGACTACCCACCTGCTAACTCCTGAATATGGTACACACCTACTAAGGACGTCTGTCAACTAGCCTTCCCCACTTGTGGTCTTTGGGACACCGCCAGGATTTAAAACAAGAGTGGAAATTTGACGAAAGGAGCCAGAGGGAAAAAGAAAAGACCCATGGATTCATGCACCAACACTCCAGCTAAGATCTCAGGCCCTATGAATCCTGTGACCAGCAAAGAACATGCCTCGACATCCGCTGACGCTCGCGAGGATCACTTGCTGGCAGCGATGCAGAGCGGCATCATGGCTGGTTACCTGAAACTGCACGACATAGTCTCCACCATGGCCTCCATGAAATCCAAAATGTCAAAAGAAAGCGGTTGCATCAACGAGGTAGAGACCAGGCTCGGGGAAAAGGAGGACAAAGCCAATAGACACGACCGCAACATAATAAATCTACATTTAGAAATGAGCAAGGTCTGCAACAAATGTGATGATCTCGAATCACGTTTGAGGTGAAATAACATTCACATAATCGGAATACCCAAAGCGGCATGTAAAGGCCCGATGGAAACATTTGTGGCAGACCTGTTGAAAGCATTGTTTGACCTGCACAATTTTGTGCGCAGTTCCTTGTGGAGCGAGCTCACTGCACACTGGAACTAACACCTAAACCGGGAGCTCCTCACGTACCATCATTGCAAGATTACTTAACTACAGGGACAGAGACCTCATACTGCGTATGCCCAGGGAGCAGGGCACGCTTTGCTATGAAGCTCAAGATATCCACATCTATCCGGATTTCGCAGCAAATGTGCAGGCACTGCGGAAATCATACGATTCAGTAAAGAAACTGCTATGAATTAGACACGTTCTATGTGCCCTTATGTTTCCGGCTAAGCTCAGGATCCAATATGGTGGCCGGGCACAATTCTTCGAGAACCCATTCGAAGCCACTGCATATGTGGACGCATCTATCCCTATCCCGCAGCAGGACCGCGAAAGGTACCGCAGTGCCCGGCCGCGCAATAACAAGATAGATGTGGAAGCCGGCAACTGAACTACTTTGGCACTGATCTGAATTTGATTATGATCTGAATTTGATTATTACAGGAATATAAATCGGTGTGCAACACACACATACTTTGAGACCGCTCGCTCTCCCAGTGATCTTCTGAACGCTTGCAACAACTGATTGCAACGCTCCCCAGGAAATCTCCAGTTATGTTTGGGTTACATCATCAGGTTGGGGGTGATGATGAGGGGGGAGGCGTGGGGGATATCTGTCAAGTTTGGGTTAGAGACATAACTTGTTATAAAAGATTTGGGGCAGTGAATGGAAATGCAGATGTCCTATGTTATTTTGGAAAAGCACAGACATATTGCCTGACAGACATGAGAATAGAATCGTTTGCAACATGGTTGTTTGAAGCTTGTGTATTTGGCGGAGCTAACTGGGTACAATGGGCTCTCCTTCCTAACATGGAATGTCTGTGCACTAAATAACCCTATAAAGGAGAGAAAAGTTCTTGCATATTTAAACCGCAATGGTCCCCAAATAGTGATGCTACAGGAGACCAATGCCCATGGGGCACTTAATACTGGGTTTGCATCTAACTGGGGGTCTCAACGTGGGTACACTGATTACTCGCCTCAAGCAAAGGGGTTGATGACCGTGATACACCGCTCACTGTGCTTTCAGGAGACTGGACAAAGCATTGACCCCCAGGGATCATATGTGATACTATAGGGCAAGATCTCTGAGGTCGATGTACGACTAGTCAATACGTACGATCCCTAATATTAATGGGACTTCTCAACAGGAACATATCCAAATTTAGAGACCTAGCTGATAGAGAAATCCATCTAATGAGCCAGCCCACCCAGGCACGGCGATATGGGGAGGCGGATTGACGGGGCCGCTTCCTAGCGGGAGCAATCTGAGGGAAAAGAGGTTTGCAGTACATTACTGGGATTAAAGGACAGTTAGGTGACATACTACCTACACACAAGGGGATCAATGGTGAATTCCATCGATATTATGAGACCTTATACACTAATGTGGACAAGTGCACTGACGTAGAACTATCTCTTTATTTGAACGGAATCCCTCTCACATCCCTCTCAGCTGAGACACAGTCCACGCTTAATCAACCATTCACACTGGAAGAAATTATAGGCACCATCATGGCTCTGTTGTTTGGGAAGGCCCCAGGTCCAGGCGGGATAGGTATTGAATTATATAAAGAACTCTGACATTTAATGGCACCCAAACCCCTGAAGGTCTGGGAAGAATCTCTGCAGACTGGCCAGTTACCTACCACACTCTCTGAGGCTGTGATCACAGTTCTACTGAAGCCAAACAGACCAGAATCAGAGATGGCCTCATAAAAGCCATTATCATTGATCAATATGCACACCACGATATTCGCAAAGAGCCAATCCACTCGCCTTCTTCCGTTCATGTCGACATGGGTTCATCCAATCAATCCGGATTTATTCCTGAGCATTCCACAGCATTTAATTTACGTAGACCTTTCTGCATCATCTCCCAAATAGACCCCAAAGCTAAGGCAGTAGCGGCTTTGCTTGGTGCAGAGAAGGCTTTTGATTTTGTGTGTTGGAAGTTTCTTTTGGCAGTCCTACGCCAGATGGGACTAGGGGATAAATTTATAAAAATACATATAGCTATTGTATGTTAAACCATCGGCCAGGGTCCGTACCAATGGTATGTTGTCACCCACCTTTCGTATGGGGCGCGGGACATAACAGGGCTGCCCCCTCTCCCTGCTGCTTTTCGCGTTGACAATCGAGCCATTTGCACAAATAATATGCGACAGACACGGCTGGAGAGGAATTCATATAGCTTGTCCACCACAGGTCATATCCCTATATGCTGACGACGCACTGTTATACAACCGTAACCTGGAACAAAACATAGCCCCAATGATAGATGAGGTCTGTAGATTCACGTTCCATTCTGGATATCGAATTGACGAGGCAAAATCAGAACTATTCTCATTGACTGATGCCACGTGTGCCCAGGGAGATCTAGCCGGATTCAGATGGGCCCCACACAAATTTAAATACCTGGGCATAACGGTCTCTCACTCCCTCCTAACTGACCATCATGAAGCTTATGTAGACATACTGGCAATCAAGCTATGCTTGTGGGAGAAGCCCCCAATATTGTTAAAGGCAGAATTAAATTGCTCAAAATAGCGGTAGTACCTAAACTACTATATTATTTTTGTAATGTCCCGGTATGGCCTGGGCGAGCGTTCTTTGACATTTGGGGAGCCGGCACACCACGACTCAGATGGGAGGGAATCTCCGAACCAATTGAGCGGGGCGGCCTGGCAGCGCCGGATTTCGAAACTTTACTATATAGTCTCACAAGCTCAGTATGCAGGCCACTGACAACAATGACCCAGTGCATTAGTCACTGGAATTGTACTGTGCCGCACCCCAAATCTGAAGTCGATTATCCTGGCGGACCGACACGAGGATTTGTGTTCCTTGAATCCGGTGCGCACAACAGTTATTGCCTGGTCAAGGCTACTCAAGAGAATAAACGTCATGGCCCTGTACCTCAGATCCTATGGAACTGCCCAGGACTCCCCCCCGACATACGACACAGACATTAAGAATATGTGGGATGTGGGAGAAACGATAACCTTGCAAGACATTCGCAGAAGGAACATTTGTTACGCTCGAAGACTGTGGCCAAACTAGGCCATAACCCAATCAAAACACTTCAATATTTCAGAATGAGGACGGCGATTCACCGGCGTTAGCCTTCAGTCCTTCGGGAACCGGATAATTGTGAGCTCGTTGACATGATACCGGGCGGCAAAGATCCCAGGAGACTAGTCGCCAGATTGTATAGGGTGTGCCAAACCAACCAGACACCTATCAATGGGGCTAAAGTGAAATGGGAAAGGGATCTAATTACCACAATACAGGACAGCCAATGGCTTTGTTGTTGTCATTTAACAAAAGAGGTCTCTCTCAATGTAAGACTAATACAATTTAAAATACTTAATCAAATACACTCCACCTCAGCACGCATTTCACATTTCCCACCAAACACCAGTGTCGAATCTATGAAGTGTGCCACGGCCGCTGCAGTTTCACTTCACATGTTCTGGAACTGTCCATCGATTGCCCATTTCTTGCGGGAGGTAGCGGAGATCATATCCGACAACACCAAAATTCCTCCTAAAGATCTGCTGGGAGATATTGGGGAGGTTTCAGTGGAAATTCGCAGGTTATTCAACTTGTGTTGTATAATTGCTAAAAAATGCATTTTGAAATACTGGAAATCCAGAACGGCCCCAAGTGCAATGGAATGGCTTCAATAACTAACCTATGTTAATGCAAGGGAAGAGGGATACCTTGCACAAACCATGGCCAGATGCAGACCAAAAGACATTTGGGGTCTGTTCCGAAACAACTAAGAGATGCAGAAGGAACAGCTGGAACTACACGCAGCCCTCACAGGAATGTAATGATGTACAACAATTAAGACTGTAATGCTTGACATGCAGATAAAGGATAATCATTTAATGCTCATGTTTTGATATGTTGCAATTTCCTCACTCAAAAGGTCTGTTTTCAGAGTAATGTGTCTGCTACTAAGTTAAATAAAGGTTTTAAAAAAGGATCTCCTCCTATTAAGGCTGGGGTTTTGGCATGTATATTGTCCCTAAAAATGTCAGAACGTTTGGGACTCATCGTGCAGAAGGATGTCCTCTGGGAGGCCAGATAACTGTGGGAGAAACCACATTCGGGAACACACATCAATCGCAACATTGACTCACTATACAGACTACTTTCGCATAAGGATGTGCTGCTAACTACTTGCCCTCTGGCATCTTCAACAGTAGCAGCAACGACTACTCTTCAATCAATGGCTTCTATGTCCTCTTCCTCTATCTCACAGCTGCTGAGTAAAGAGGATACAATTTTAGAGGCAGTGGGGGAAAAGATTTACTCCAACTCGGCCCTTCAATTGAGGAAAGCAAATTCTGAAGCAATCTTATCTGCAGCTAATTTTAAAGCCCTGGAACGAATTGTCAGAATTTGAAAAATAGATTCCTGCCAGAGAAACTAGAGCATTTCTAAAGGGGCCTACCAGATGCAAGAATACTAGCCCAAGACCTCTTGGAGTGTGCAGCCCATCACGTAGACACCTCTTCTATAGTTTTTTTCAATTGGAGTACATGCCTGCTGGCAAGCAAGGATGCACAGCACAAAGTTTGCCAAAGACATTTAGGACAAGGACCTAAATCTTCCCTTCAAGGGAAAAAATCTTTTTCATACTTCAACTGATGATGAACTCACAATAAGAAAGACCAGTACTCTGACTGCTAAATCTGTGTATGTCCTCACTAAACCAACAACCCATAAGCCAACCTTCCCACAGAGGTCTGACTTTCATTCTAGATTTGATTTGATTTTGAATTTGATTATTTAGAACGCGCTCATGACGGACTCAACTGTATAGCGACGCAGTTGATTTTAAAACAGTAATAGACTAAGCAGGATAGTACACAAATCAAAGCAATTTTCATAACCACAGGGTCTCCTTAAAGCCTCCCCACAACGTATTAAGTGGTCTGCGAAACTGATTGAGCGTGTTGAGGACACTAATCTCCCTAGGGATCCCATTCCACAGCTTTGGCCCAAAAACTGCAAATCCTCTGCCTCCCCTTGACACACATGCTGATGGGAGAAAAACCAGAAGCAGGCGGTCCTTTTACCTTAGACACCTCGACGGTTGATAGCAAACGATCTTATCTTGTAAACCTTTAAAAATAAGGCATGCAGTCTTAAGCTTGATGCAGTCTTCAACTGCCAAACAGCGCAATGCTCTCCGAGAAGGGGATACATGGGCTGACTTTCCCAGACGGCAGACCAATCTAACGGCTGCATTCTCAGCTTTTTGGAGCCTGTATAGTTGATTGGCCGGAATGCCCCTCAACAGACAATTACAGTAATCCAGATGGGCATTTGTTAAAGCTCCCACCACTGTTATATGATCTTCCTCTGGTGTAAACGCCAGAACCTGTAACAGTCACAATGAGTAGAAGACTGTCTGAACCTTAGCTCCAACCTAGAACAGGAAGAGGATCCAAAGGTAGAATCCTCCTGTCCACTGCACACTATAGTTTACCGTCAAAGACAGTTAAGGATTCAATTCAGAATTTCTATATAATACACATTTCAATCAGCAGGTCCTACAAAGTGCATTCAGACAAGTAAAAATGAGCAATTTAATAATGACTTTTTTTTTTGCAAAGCTCTGTTCGTCCAGTATCAAAGGCTGACGTGTTTCGAGGATGAATCGTCTTCATCAGCCTAATTCGACTGCAGAGAAACATCACATAAAATATACTATACGTATATTACAAGTGTTGTCAATCCATGAATACATTAAGTTCAAATGCAGAGACTCAGAATTATATGGTTACAGGTAAGTATGGTTCACATCACTGTAGTACAGCACATGTATCAAGTCATAAAGCCCAATTTCATAGATCCAGAGCTAATTTGATGTATTGTAAACCATTATGAACTCTGGTCACTCAAGGATATGAAACTTGAAATTAAATCCTTTCCTCTAGATAATGCATAGAGGGGAAACTATACAGTGACTACAACATTTTAATCAATATGTATCAACTAAGATATGTTGAAGAAGATACCTCCCATACGACTTACCTGTAACCATATAATCATGAGTCTGCAATTGAATTTAATGTATTAATTGATTGACAACACTTGTAATATACTTATAGTAACCTTTATGTGATATTTCTCCACAGTCCAATTAGGCTCATGAAGAAGAGGATTCATCCTCGAAGCGCGTCAGCCTTTGATAATGGACGAACGGAGAGCTTTGCTTTGGAAAAAACAAATGTTCATTATTAAATTGCTATTTTTTCCATTACTTGTCTGAATGCACTTTGTTGGACCTGCTGATTGAAATGTGTATTATATAGAAATTCTGAATTGAATCCTTAACTGTCTTTGACAGTAATATATAGCGCACAGGGGACGGGAGGATTCTACCTTTGGATCCTCTTCCTGTTCTTGTTTATAGTTTTGGTTCTGTGCCAGAACCTCAGTTCCTCCCCTACACCTTGAATCTCCTAAGGTTGAATTACTTGATTGTGATTGTGTATTGTGTAAAAGGCTATAATCTGAAAACTGGTGTGCACCAACAACCCTCGTTCCTACCGTTAGCTCCAACCTGACCCTCACTGCTAAGATTATCCTGTCAAATGCAGCCTACATTTTCTATCTTGGAGGCAACCCACAGCTTCGTAGCTAGGAGCGTAAGAGTTAACGATTCTTTAGCAGTGATAAGTAGGGTCCAAACGGTAGGCGCTCCTTTTTAGACGTATTCAGCTGAAGCTGATTCTTATGCATCCACTCAATTACTACTTCCAGACAACATTTTTAACCCTAGCAACAGCTTCCTCTAAATTTCATTTTTTGATGAAAATGTGGGTGTCATCGGAATAAGAGTGATACTTCATTCCATGACACCTCAGAATATCCTTCAATGATCTTATATGCAAATTTAAGAGCAGAGAGTGACAGGGAAGAAAGACCCTTACGGAACTCCACACCCCATCATGATAGGGTCTGAGTTAAAACTTCCCAGTTTAACCTGCTGCTGTCTGTTGGCCAAGGATGATTCGCACCACTTGATGCCATGCTCAGATACTTTGTCTACCACTCTTAGTCGAACAAGTAGAATATGGTGGTTGACCGTGTCAAAGGCTGCGGACAGGTTGAACTTGACCAAGAAGGATAGCTAGCCGTGGTCCGCGACTTCGAAAAGATCGTCCTGTACTGCCAACAATGCTGTCTCTGGTTGGATCTTAGGTCAGAAGCCTGATTGAAAGGTGTCCAACAGCAACTCATTTTCCACATTATCCTCCAGCTGGCAGGTAACCAGCTTTTCCAAGATTTTCCCAGGCCATGAGAGTCCTGCAATTGGTCAGTAGTTTTGGAGAGTGGTGGAGTCTAGGTTAGTTTTTTTTTTTAACAGCGTGGTCAAAGTAGAGTTTTTTTAAAGCCTGTGGCACTTTGCCCTGGTGCAGGGATTTATCATTGAAATCTGTCTCAAGGTTGTGATCTCTTGAGCCATTCGTGGCTTTCAGCACTGCAAATCCAGACTGTTGTTTTTGCTGCTGAACACTTGGGGGCCAGTCTGACAAAGAACTGCAGGTAGAGGTCTTTTCTCCCATCCCTCCTTCTTAGCAGGTGCACCCTCTACCTCCACTGATAGAACAGCAAAGTGATGGTCAGTAGGGGACACATTTTAACCACCTGAATTCATGGAGGACGATCACCTTAGATGCATGGCTACTTTAGTTGTTTTCAGAGGCTTCTGTCATATCCTTCCTACTGGGATTCATTTCTGTCCGTCTCTCATGTGAAGAGCCAGGAATGAGACACAGAGAACTTTTTGGTTATAAACTGTTATTGAACAAAAAGGGTATGACAAATGCCTTGCTATCCCCAATCTAGGAGGTTTTACGTACCTCGACCAAAAACTAAGGGGGTCCGTCCTTTGTCAAGATGTCCTAGCAAAAATATGTTCTGTGTCCAAAATCTTATTCTGGCCCTCACACTCTAAAACTAACTCTTAAGGTGAAAAGGGTACTGTCTCTGGTTCTCAAAAGTGCACAAATGTTTAAATCCAACACAAAGGTATGAATCCAACGAAAAGGTTCCAGATGGCTCCTTTCCCCAAGACTCCTTTTACTAATATGAAAACTTTAAATAAAGAATATTCACGTTCGTTTGAACCTTAGAGGATCACTCCCTCCTCTTGGTTTGTTCCCAGTTCTCAGGGAAATAGTTCCCTTCCCCAGTTTCTCTGTGGCTTCAATATAATGCAAAAACCTAAGGCCATATATCTTCCTAGAGATTCTCCTTTCACTGTATTGCAGCTTGGACGCAGGTGCCTGACTTGCAGGTCACCTGATCTATTCCCCTATCAGACTACTCTTGTATATTTACAATATTTCACAATCTCAAGTACATAGATTTTCCTTGCGATTCTCCTTTCTTCATTTATAACAGTTCACACTCTCAAGGGCATGGGCCTCCTTGAGATTCTCCTTCTACTGTTACTTGTACACACACTTCAGTTTGCCTGGTGTACTCTCCTGCCAGGACTTTACTTTACAAACATTCAGTTTCACCTGGTATAGTCTCCTGGCAGGACTTCACTTTGCAAAGATTCAGCTTCACCTGGTATAGCCTCCTGCCAGAACCTTATACTATTACTTTTCCTTTTATCCATGAAATGAGATTAGCCCATCGCTGGCCTTGTTTCATAGAGTTTCTTTAAATATCTGCTTCTTTTTTCATCAAAGGGTTCTTGGCCACTTTCCCAAGAGCCTTCACCTTTACTTTTGCTTCTCCCCTGAGAAATGGGTTCAACAAGCTCTTTGTGGTATGCTCCACAAAGACTTTTTCTTGTCTATTGGCCTCTCTTTTTGTTCTTTTATAGAGCTGCACACACTTTCAAGCAACCCGGTAACCCATCTGTCTTCCCTAGGCTTACCAGTTGCCACTTGTGTTCCTTTGCTTTGGTTCCCTTCAAATTGCTGGTTCGGCATGCATCCCGGTAGCTGCTGCGTCTTCGTTGTGTCCTTTTTGACAGTGCGCGGTTCCTGCTGCCTTGTGTTCTCGGGCGGCAAAACCTCTACACTCTGCGTTCTGTCTCCGCTGTTCAGACTCGTCTCCACAGCATTTCCCACGGCATGCTTTCCCTCAGTGTGGTGCTCTGCATCAGCACAGGTCGTGGTGCAGACAAGCATCTGCTGATCTCTCTTCTGCCTGTCAGCTGTAGTGGATTTAAACTTCCCGGCATGATTACATAGTTTCCAAAGAGTAGACCGCTGAGTTGGTTTACCAGTCTTAGTCATCTTTACTGCTCCATTGCTCTTTCTCATCTCAGTCCTTACTAGGCTGTTCCTGGTATGACATTGAGGAAGTTGATATTAGATCTTATTTGGAGTGGTCATTACTGCTCCTTGCCTCTCCCTCATCACAGTTGTTAATATACTATTCTTTGTGGGGTGTTGGGGAATACTTAAAAGTAAATCTAGTAAGAGGTTGATGGAGAGTGTTACAATATTCCATCAAGGCATTAGGAATGAAGGAAACATCCCTAAAGAGGAAGGGGGTATGGGACTTCCTCCAATGATGTCATCCTTCTGAGTGTTGCCTACCCCCAGGTGGTCCTCTCTCATAGTGCTGCCCCCAGTGTCAGGATCAGGTAGCGGTTGCCGTACCCTGGCCATATAGGGAGTGGCTACCTCAGGGATAGGAGTAATGACATCATCAGATTCATGACAGTCCCCAGCTTTAATAAAGGAAGTAGAGCAATTTCTCCCTATGAAGGTAATAGAGGGAGTCCCAACGACAGAGCCAACTAATGGATTTTATGTTCGTCCATTTACATTGCCCAAACCCGACAAGGCTGGCCCATGCACAATATTAGACCTGTCAGATGGCAACCTTCTCCTTCCCTAAGAGAAATTTAAGATGATCACCCCCGGGCAGACCTGATCTACTCTCTAACAGGGAGATTGGCTCTGTGCAGTGAATCTAAAAGATGGGCATTTCCACATCCCAATTTGGCCCCAACATTGGAAATTCCTACTTTTTCAATCCCAAGTTCTCCCTTTTGGGTTGAGTTTGGGTCCAAGATTTTTTTTTTATCAAGATGACGTTGGCGGTGGCAGCCTATCTCAGCCTACAGGCAGTCCATGTATATCCATATTTGGGCGATTGGCTTCTTTGGTTTACATTGTTCGCGTCTAATTGGTATCCTCCTCGAAATCTTGCTTTGCCTATGCCTTTCTGAGAACTGGTCGAAATCCTCCATGATGGTCTCCCTGCACCTGAATTTTGCAGGATTCTGTTGGAATACAACGATGGCCACTGTGTTTGTTATGATGGACAGAATAGCAGACCTGCATCATACTTGCTCCATTTTCCTACAATCTACTTACTTGATCTCAGTACATATTTTGAAGTTAATGGCAATTTACGTGGCTCTCAATCCCTTCCAGTGGAACATTATTAGCAAAACAGTTCGAATCTGGACTGAAAATGTAGTATTAATGTTTGTGATCAAATAAGAAGGAACCAAGTTTTAGCCCCTACTATTGTTGGTATTACAGATTTGGGCGTGGGTTCCACAGAGAGGAATATGGCTGCAGGCAGTTCAGATTCTGAGATTGGAGACTTTGATATGCAGACTTATTCAGTGTGTATGTGACGGCGACCACAAGTGGGAACTTAACATAGATATTCTAAATCAGATTTCAGGGATTCCCAGCTCGACTATTTTCAAAGAACGACAACAAAAAACAACCAATCTATGCCACAAAAGATGGTCTAGGCCCAAATTTGGTGTTGCTTTGGAGATCTCTTAGAAGAACATGTCTGCATTGGTGTTCACCTGTCCCCCCCTCTATACGAGCTATATACAAAAGCAAATGGCTTTGTTTTTGCCACTGGAGCTTAGAAAAGGGGATACATTATTTGTCAGCATCATTAGATCAGGTTCCTTCCTTTGTATCAGAACCTTCGGCTACAGCAATTCAGATAGATTCCTCCTAAATTCAAAATCTCTTTTCTATGCAAATCCAGTAGTGAAGCACCATTATGATAGCATGACGAGATTTGTCTGGAGGATAAAGGTGACAAATGCCTGGTTGGATTTTAATGTGGTTCTTCTTGCAATATGTAACAAACCTTTGAAACCATGGCTACTACCAATATTAAGTTCCTCAAAAACCTTGTCTTGGAAGGTTAGGTCTAACGTGGCGACATCTTGTAGTAGTGAACAAAGAAAGTAGTTGGTACAATCAATACATTAAGTCCATGGAGTCGCGTCTCACCAGGTTTGGGGTTTAGCCAAGTACAAGACCCCTTGCAAAATAGTGTAAGGTATAAGTAACCTGGAAAGAGACTGCGCCTATTTTTTGCAAATTGGTTTTATTTCTCAGAAAATTGCCCTTGTAGTTGATGACACGTGTTTCGGTCCTCCAAGGACCTTTTTCAAATCAGGGATATTGATTAGTCATAACATTATATAGTCTTAAAAAAGACAAAAAATGAAAACATAAGCAAATAGTCACATTGGTAGACATGTGTATATATCCAAAAAATAAAGTCATGATATAAATAATAAAATTGAGTATGCATCGAAAGAAAAAATACATAAACACAAAAGTGCATGGATGTTAAAAATAAAAAGCCAGACAATAATTGGATGGGGAATAGGGGTTGGAGAAAGCAGGGGTGAGATTCGGAGAAAAATAGATACAAAATCTTTGTTAGTTATGTTACATGATGCATTTACAATAAAAACATTGTTATGGTCATTCATATTATTTCATGTCACAGAATATATGGAGAAGCGTATTACCTTGTAGTCATGTAAGATGCCCCTGTCACATAATGTGAAAAATGAGCTTCCATATGTCAAAGGGGTAAATCCCTGTAAGTAAAAAATATCATAAATAAACTCTTATCTTACCCTAATATGAAAACTAAATAGTGAAAAGTGCACTTAATATTCGGTTTCCAACTGCAAAATAAACGTAACCTACATATGAAGTGTGCCAAAGTTGCACGTATTCTTAAAACTACACGTAAAAGATAGTTCGCACTCCTAATAACTCAAGGTGCACTTTCGCGTATGAGATTACACGTGGAAAAGCGTTTATACGTATGAAGACTCGCAGTGCACTATCGCGTGAAAAAAGACACGCATACATGGAGTTGCTCGTCTGATCCGTAAAAGACACGCACATACGCATGCGAAAAATATGTAATCATTAAAATAACGGGATCCTGATACGTTAAAGCAACCGGTAAGTAATAAGCGCACGTACGCGTGCACAAACTAGTGGGTGACAACATATAGTCGCATCTTAGCTAAACGCGTGAATGCTTAAACGCGTGAAATCGTAGTAGTGGGTTGACACGTATTCTATACTGGAGGCGCACAATCGCGTGCGCGATATTACATGTTAAAGCGTTTAAGTGAGTCTATGCAAGTAACAAACGTACATTCGCATGTGCGAAAATCGCATGAATCTTCGGATACGTGAAAAGTCAGACGCTCTCTTACCTGCTGTTCAGAATAAGCGCGTACGATCGCAAAGTTGCTACAAGTCTCGAGGGGGCGCCATTATGCATCCTCTCTGTCATTATATCTGTTGCTAAGGTAGCAGATACCATAGTCTGTCCTTTCTCCATGTTTAGTCGCGTGTTCACTGGCGGCCATATTGTAATAGAGTGAACATACCATAAAGATATATGATGAGTCACATAAAGTAAAGTAGTAAGTTTGAAAAAAGGTCTGCACATCAAGGACTTTTAATGTTAATGTATAAGAAATGTCAGCAAAGCGGAATTGAAAAGAAATGCTTCTGTGTTAACATATCAAATAATGTCATAGTCGGAAAAGGCCTTAGTGTATGATAGTGTGAATGAGATGGTAAACATGTTTCTAAACACTATAGTTACAAATTAATTATTTTTATAAAAAGGACACCATTTCATTACCAGTGTTAAGTCAAAGTACTCTGGAGTTGAGTTTGCAAATTATTTTCACCTCAGTTTGTCTGAGTCTCTTTTCTCTGTCACCTCCACGTCTTCCGAGGGTTACTTTTTGAAGGCCAATGAACTTAATATCAGCTTTATTATCCAATTGATGTTTCTCTTGCCAATGACAAGCAAGAGGAAGTCTAGGGTCCTGGCTTCCAATTTTAGCAAGATGTTCACGTACCCTATTCTTGAGTTCCCTGATGGTGCTCCCAATGTAGACTAATTTGCATACACATATAATCGCGTAAACCACATATTTCGTCCTACAATTTATGGGTTGCTCGATTTTTATAGTCTTATTGTTGCTGCTCTTGAAACAATCAATTTTTTCATGTGCGTGTTTGCAAATGGTGCATGTTCCACATTTCCTGAAGCCATTAGTGGGTTGTAATCAATTGGATGTTCCCTCTGTTAGGTCTGGTAAGTCTGAGGGACTTAGTTTGTTTTTTAGTGTCTGTGCTCTCTTAAAGATGATTCTTGGTTTGTCGTCAATAAACTTGGAAATGTGGTCGTCCATTTCACTTAAACGAATACGTGCCAACCGACTACGATTTCACGAGTTTAAGCATTCATGCGTTTAGCTAAAATGCGACTATATGTTGTCACCCACTAGTTTGTGCACGCGTACGTGCGCTTATTACTTACTGGTTGCTTTAACGTATCAGGATCCCGTTATTTTAATGATTACATATTTTTCGCACGCGTATGAGCGTGTCTTTCACAGATCAGACGAGCAACTCCATGTATGCATGTCTTTTTTCACGCGATAGTGCATTGCGAGTCTTCGTACGTATAAACGCTTTTCCACGTGTAATCTCATACGCGAAAGTGCACCTTGAGTTATCAGGAGTGCAAACACTTTTTTACGTGTAGTTTTAAGAATACGTGCAACTTTGGCACACTTCATATGTAGGTTACGTTTATTTTGCAGTTGGAAACCGAATATTAAGTGCACTTTTCACTATTTAGTTTTCATATTAGGGTAAGATAAGAGTTTGTTTATGATATTATTTTTTACTTACAGGGATTTACCCCTTTGACATATGGAAGCTCATTTTTCACATTATGTGACAGGGGCATCTTACATGACTACAATGTAATACGCTTCTCCATATATTCTGTGACATGAAATAATATGAATGACCATAACAATGTTTTTATTGTAAATGCATCATGTAACATAACTAACAAAGATTTTGTATCTATTTTTCTCCGAATCTCACCCCTGCTTTCTCCAACCCCTACTCCCCATCCAATTATTATCTGGCTTTTTATTTTTAACATTCATGCACTTTTGTGTTTATGTATTTTTTCTTTCAATGCATACTCAATTTTATTATTTATATCATCACTTTATTTTTTGGATATATACACATGTCTACCAATGTGACTATTTGCTTATGTTTTCATTTTTTTGTCTTTTTTATGACTATATAATGTTAAGACTAATCAATAGCCCTGATTTGAAAAAGGTCCTTGGAGGACCGAAACACGTGTCATCAACTACAAGGGCAATTTTCTGAGAAATAAAACCAATTTGCAAAAATTAGGCACAGTCTCTTTCCAGGTTACTTATACCTTACACTACTACCAATATTAAATTGGTGTCTTAGAAGGTTGCATTTCGAGGGGATTGGGTCCTCCGACGTATTCCATATCTATGACATATAATCACCACAGCTGTGCTGCTTCGGAAAATCTTCGGCTCCTGCGTCGATGATGTCGATACGCCGCCCTCGAGGACCTCCTCCGACGGCCAACATCACTGGATGTTATAACTAGGACGCACGACGCCCGTAGCGTCAGTTCTGTTTTTTACGCGAACGTGTTCGCTTCGGAGATCTCGGCGTGCCTCGACTCTTTGGAGTTTCTGTTCTTTCTCGGTTCTTCGAACCTGTTTGTATTGTGAAGTATATTCTTTGTGAAGATGTCTACCTCGTCTTCCACCCCGCGTCCGGGCTTTAAGAAGTGCGGGGACTGTGGGTCCAAGATGTCGGTGACGGACTCGCAAGAAGAAGTTGTCTGTAGGTAAGGTGTCCAAGCCACGGAAGTCGAGGTCTGCGGGGCTTTCGACGGACGATTCGAGGGGCGACTCTCCGCATCCTCGTCGGAAGTCCAGTGGGTCTCGGTCCCGGAGTCGGTCCGCCACTCCTCTGCCTCTTCGAGGCACTCCCGGAAGCGCCGTCATCGGTCGCCTTCCCCGTCCTCATCCGAGGACTCCGCCTGTCGGCGGGTCGCTTATCCCACCAAGCATGTGACGCCAGAGGAATGGGCTTCCTTCGGGAAGAAAATGTTAGTGATTCTCGAATCGCAGGGCACTGGTCCGTCAGTTCCTCCGAGTGGGGTCGGTCGTGATTCGGGCTAGGGTGGTCGGCACGATGCGCGGGAGAGGTCCGGCTCGGACAAGGGGAATCGTTCTCATCATGCCCGGTCCAGGTCCCAGTCCTCGACGCGCTCGAGACCGTGTGCACCTGTGGTGTCTTCGAGGAATACGTCGATGCCGGTGGCGCCAAGGTCGTTAACGGACTCTTTCGAGGCCCCGCCTCCAAAGAAGTCGTTGACGCCATCGGCGCCCAGGCTGTCGAGGGACACGCTCGGGGCTCCGGCCTCGAGGCCTGTGTCGATGCCATTGATGCTGTCGGCGCCATATTCGGCGTCGATGCCGATTCACTGGATGCCCTCAATGCCTTTCGATACTGTTTCGACGGGGGTACCCCGGGGCTTGGTGGAACCCCCTAGAAAGGCTCTGGCCAAGGTCATGCATGGCTTTGTTCCACATTCTGTACCTCCTTACCACCATCTTGAGTTTATTTCAGAGGTGGACGAAGGCTCAGATGATGGTATGATTCCTGATACGGGGCCCGACGAGATTCCCTCGGGCCATAGCCAAATGGAGGACCTGCGGCAGTCCCTGCATGATGCCAGTGGGCTGGACACCTCTCCGGAGGTGGAGTTTTGTAGGCCTGAGCCTGGCACTCATGCCGACTCCTCGTACTGGCATCTTATGTCTAGGGTCACCGAGTACTTGGGATGATCTGCTCCCCCAGGGGATTTTCTTCAGATGACCTTACAGATATCCTCGACCAAGGTCCACCAACTGACCCGGTACTGCCGTTCCATATGGCTCTACAGAGGAGGGTGGCGGCAGCTTGGACAGCTCCGGAGAGTCTCCCGGCAGTGGGCAAGTCTTTGGCATGAAAATACTGCCCAGCCAGTAGCGACCCCTGCTACTTGACCAAGCACCCCACCCCGGAGAGTTTGGTGGTGCAGGCGGCTACGGCCCCGGCAAAGCAGGCGTTGTATCCTACCATCCCTCCTGATAGGGACGACAAGCGTTTTGACGGCTGGGCGAAGAAAGTGTTTTCTTCAGGTGGTGTGGCACTCCAGGCGGCCAACTCCATATGTGCCTTGTCACATTTCACGCACACTCTGTGGAACTGTGTTTCCTTAGCGGCTGAACATATTCCCGAAGGGGACGAATGGGATGGTTTCCTTGCCATGGTTCAGGATGGCAAGGATGCCATGTGTGAGGCCGTTCAGTCGGGTTTGGACATGGCAGATTGCGTTAGCCGGTCCATGGCGGCGAGCACCTTGATACGCAGGTTTGCGTGGTTGCGGAAGTCGGGGTTTGCTCCTGATGTGCAGGCCCGACTCCTCAACATGCCCTTTGACGGGGAACATCTTTTTGGCAGCAAGGCTGACGAGAGCCTTGAGAGGTTGCAGACCTCCAAAGCTGCAGCGAAGTCGTTGGGCGCTGCAGTTCGCCAACCTCCGCCTTTTCGTCCTAGGGGACAGCAATGGAGGGGAGGTTCCCTTTGTTATTACTCATCCTTTGGTAAAGCGAGAGGAGCTGCCAGTCAAAGGGGCCACCGTAGGAGTGCCAGAGGTGGAAAACAAGGTACTCGAGGTGCCAAAGCCGCTCGGGCTGTTGCCTCTTTGCCCTCAGGCAACGCCGCTTCAGCTCATTCATAAAGCCATGTCCCATGGTTCGCCGGCTGGGGGAAGGCTGGCGCAGCATCTTGCAGAGTGGTGCGCTATTACTTCAGATGTGTGGGTTCTGGAGATCATAACCCACGGCTACTGTCTTCCTTTCCGGCAGAGGCCTCAAGACAATCCACCGGGGAATCTCTCTTTGAAGAGTCCGGATCCGCTCCTTGCACAGGAAATTCAATCCCTGCTGGAGAAAAGCGCCATAGAACTGGTGCCTGTAGCGGAGAGCAACACAGGATGGTATTCCCCTTATTTTTTGATTTCCAAGAAAGACGGGGGATTGAGACCCATCATGGACTTGCGCGGTGTGAACAAACTCCTCAGGAAGGACAAGTTCAAGATGGTTACTCTCTCTCAAGTCCTCCAGGCCCTTAAACTTCAAGACTGGTTGGTGTCTCTCGACCTCAAGGATGCTTATTTGCATGTGCTGATACATCCAAAGCACAAGAAGTACCTGAGGTTTGCGCTAGGCGACTCGCACTTTTAGTTTTGGGTCCTGCCGTTCGGATTGACCTTCACCCCGAGGGTCTTCACCAAGCTCATGGTAGTGGTGGCAGCGCACCTCAGGAAAGGGGGGATTCACGTCTACCCCTACCTGGACGATTGGTTGATCAGGGCGCGCTCTCCCGAGCAAGTCCTGGATCATCTGTCTGTCACCTGCCACTCCCTCCACAAGCTGGGCTTCTCCCTCAACTTAAAGAAGTCCCATTTGACACCAACTCAGAGGCTCCAGTACATCGGAGTTGTGCTCGACACGTCCCTGGGGCAGTGTTTTCCTCTCCAGGTGAGGGCCCATCACATTCAGCAGATGGTGCACAAGTTTCAGCTTGCCCAAAGTCTCCCGGCGTTCGAGTTTTTGAGATTGCTCGGCCTCATGGCATCCTGCATTCTTCTGGTGCCAGAGGCCAGGTTACGGATGAGATCTTTGCAATGGGCACTCAAGCTCCAGTGGTCTGTCCTCTGGCAGGTTGTCGGACCCTGTTCAGGTGCTGTCCTCGGTTGCCCAGGACCTTCTGTGGTGGGCCGTCAAAGACAATCTGATGAAGGGGGCTCCATTTTGGCTACCCTGCCCGGAGGTGACGATCTTGATGGACGCATCCCTCATGGGATGCGGAGCTCATGCCAACGAGTTGACAGTCAGCAGTCGTTGGTCTCTGTCAGAGTCCAGACTCCATATCAATCTGTTGGAGCTGAGGGCCCTAAGGCTAGCCCTGAAGGCTTTTCTGCCGACTATGCGAGGGAAGAATGTCCTGATCCTGACGGACAACACGGTGGCCATGCACTACCTCAACAAAAAGGGGGGGCAGGGTCACTTCCTCTGTGCAGGGAGTCGATGCAGCTCTGGTTCTGGGCAATCCAGCTGGAAGTTTCGATCTCGGCAGTTCATCTGGCCGGAGACGAAAACGAGACGGAGGACGCTCTGAGCAGGCAGAGCACGATCTCTCACGAGTGGGAGTTGGCTTGGGAGATTCTCCTGGAGAGCTTTGCCCTTTGGGGGACCCCTGAAGTGGATCTCTTTGCCTCCAGTGTCAACCGGAAGTGCGAGAGGTTCTGCTCGCGGGAATTTCTTCCAAAAGGAGCCTTAGGAGACGCGTTCGTGGTGGAGTGGTCATTCCCACTGCTGTACGCGTTTCCTCCAGTCCCCGTCATCCCGCAAGTACTGCGGAGGTTACGGAGGTTCGGGTCCCGGATGATCCTCATTGCTCCGGCGTGGGCCCGGAGGACGTGGTACCCGGACCTTCTCGACTTGTCCATCTGACCTCCACGTCGTCTTCCCTACTGAGACGATCTGCTCTCACGGGAGGGGGGTCAGGTTCTCCATCCAGAGGCCAGATCCCTCAACCTTCACGCTTGGTTTCTGAAAGGTTGAGGTATAAGGATTGGGACCTCCCTGAAGACGTGATTGAGGTGTTGCTCTCGGCCAGACGGCCAGCAACAAAGTCCCTGTACCGTTGCCGTTGGCGTAAGTTCTGCGACTGTGGCAGGGTTAAGAATGTGGATCCTTTTGCATGTGACATTCCCAGGGTTCTGTCTTTTTTGCTTTCTTTGGCCCACAGGGGCTTTCAAGTGGGTACCGTTAAAGGTTACCTGGCGGCGCTGTCCATATTTAAGCGCTCGTCTGAAGAGTGTTCCTATTTTAAAATTCCTTTTAATTTCTCAGTTCTGATAGGGCTCACTAATGTGTTACCTCCGTCACCTTTCCAGGTGTCCGGTTGGGATTTGAATCTTGTTCTCAAGTTTCTGATGGGTGCTCCGTTTGAGCCTTTGCATTCATGCCTTTTGAGACTGTTAACTCTTAAAACTGTATTTTTGGTTGCGGTCACTTCCGCTCACAGCAGAGTGAGTGAGTTACAGGCACTTTCAGGTAAGCCACCCTTCACTGTGTTTCATAAGGACAGGGTTGTCCTTAGAGTTCGTCCTTCCTTTCTTCCAAAGGCGGTGTCAGAATTTCATTTAGGCCAAAAGGTTGTTCTTCCGGCGTTTTATCCTCCTCCACATCCTGGTAAGGAAGAGCATAGACTCCATAGGCTTGATCCTAGGAGAGGGTTAAGCTTTTATATTTCACGCATGTCTCGGGTCAGAGTGGACGATCAACTCTTCATTAGTTACGCTGGAAAGCGTTTGGGACAAGCTGTGACTAAGCAGACTTTGTCTCGCTGTATTATTCTGGCTATTTCTGAGTGTTACCGCTTGGCGGGTAGGGACCAACTGGTCGGCTTGTGGGGGCTGCCTCTACTGCCCTGCAGAGGGGTATTCCTATTCATAACATCTGTGATGCAGCCACCTGGGCTTCGGTACATACTTTTGTATGTCACTACTCCCTCGATTCTATCCGTGGGCAGGATCTGGCCTTTGGCAAGGCGGTTCTTTACTCTGCAATTTGATTGGGCATTCTAAATTTCTGTTTTCTAAATTCTTTTCCCACCTCCTTGCATTGGTATTGCTTTGGGAGTCTGTCATAGATATGGAATACGTCAGAGGGCCCAATCCCCTCGAAGAACAAGTTACTCTTTTACCTGGTAACGTTCTTTCGATGGGATGGTCCGACGACGTATTCCATATCGCTCCCTTCCTGCCTTCCCCGCTACAGAATTTCTTATGCAGTTGCAGCTTACGTTTCCGCAAGGCTTTGTGTGTCAGACTGGCAGAAGACTGGTGCCACACGTTCTTGGAAAAAACTACAACTGAGGCTGCGGCCGTCGTGCGTCCTACTTATAACATCCAGCGACGTCGGCCGTCGGAGGAGGTCCTCGAGGGCGGCGTATCGACCTCATCGGCGCAGGACGCAGACACCGAAGATTTTCCGAAGCAGCACAGCTGTGGTGATTATATGTCATAGAGATGGAATACGTTGTCGGACCATCCCATCGAAAGAACATTACCAGGTAAGAGAGTAACTTGTTCTTCTTGTTGCTATATCATTTGCACAGTGAGTTAGTGAGTTACAGGCTATTTGCTTTTATCAACTTTTCACAATCTTCAAGGTTGTCCTTCAAACTCATCTCTCCTTTTTACTGAAGGTTGTAATGGAATTTCATATCAACCAAGAAATGTCCTTACTGCTATTCTTTCTGGAACCATCTTCTGACAGAGAGAATACTCCATAACTTGGAATTTATGAAAGCGCTTAAATTCTATCTTGACAGAACAAAGGACTTCTGGGCATCATCACATCGTTTTCTGTTATACTTGCCAATTCTAAAAAAGCTGCACAGGTCTAAAACCACCAAAATGTCTACATGCACACCTAGTGAGAGCTAACGTGGCCTCAGTTCCATTCCAGAAATGTGTCCCCTGTGAATCCATCTCAAAAAGGCAGCCACTTGGGTTAACGCCGTCGGCCTTCTCTAAACACTACTGCCTTGACTGGCATTCCAAAGCTGACCCTCAATTTGGGTGGGCTGTTCTCAAAAACCTCTTTGTCATATAGAATGAGGACCATCCACCCCATTAATCCTGTTCCAGTGCTTGCAAATCTACCATGAGTATGGAGGTAAGGGGACGGGACGTAGGGTTTGGGTTGGCAAAGTTACTCACCATAGTGACTAAAATACTCCTAGTCTAGAGTCTCCTTTCCTCCATACACCCACCCACATTCCCCTCTTAAAATATCCTTAACTGATGAGAGATGACTGACCTTGGTGATCAGAAAAGCGCAGGAGTGTGAGACTTAACAGTGGGTCAGGAAGGCAGGGCTAAATCCGCACATGCACCGACCTTCATGTAAAAATAAACAAATGTTTCCAACTTGTTTTGGTGCTACAAAAAGTGCTCTGGTGCCGTTGTGAAGGACAGAATGTCACATAAATATGCAGGAAAGGGAACTCTGGAATGGGAGTACGTTGGTCACTACGGTGAGTAACCTTTTTCTTTTCATAGCACGTAAGTCTAATTCCCATTCCCAAGTGGTACCATTTTCTGTCTAGTACACATTATAACTCTAATACAGATAGAAAAAGATATTTCCTACTTCTTGGCACTTAGTATTTCAAGAAAATGTAAACATGCATTTTACCTTAAATTTCCTTTTCAGAACAAGGAGTAGTACTGGAGCTCCTTCCTGTGACACTGCTCTACTTATACAAACACATCCGTGGAACTGAGTGAGCAACATCTGTTGGATAGTGACTATGCGTCACTTGTTTCCTAGTTTCTATTTGGAGTAATGTTCTCCCTATTTATTTTGGTGGGAGTATTTGACTGTTTTTAGGGGGTAAAAATGGCCAGTATGCAGCTGATCTGCAGGGCTCAGTACAACCAGCCACAAAGCCCACACATCTCTTTGGAATCTGCCTATAGGGTCTTGCAAGGGTTATAGATTTGGTCAATATTTATTGGTTTGTTCATTACTCATCTCATTGAATCATTTGGCTGTCACTTGTATATGTGTTAGATGATTTGCTGTTCCTATTCATTCTGTAGGGGGACCTGGATATTGCCTGTTCAGTACATTTCAAGAAAACCGCCTGGCCCACAATAAAGGAACTGAGACATAATGAAGCATACCGCTGGCCCTGCTTCCATGTTATAATTTTCTTTACCAACTTTTTCTGGCCCAGGGACATGCTCGAGAGGCAGAGGAGCTGGTGAGATTGGCATCTGGGCTGCACTAGAGGAGGAGCAACGATGCAGCACTACACCTCTGTGCATAGGCACTGTACGTGAGTAAAAAGATCTTATTTAATTTATCAAGCCATTTCCATAACTTACCAGGCGGTCCGTAACGCTTAATCTTGTTTCTAGTGCGCTTTGTCTGTTTGGACTTTGGACTTCAAGTCCCAATGTGCACCCTGTCTTGTGGATGTTCACTTACTCGGTGTCTCTCCGATCCAGACATAGAAGTAATGATTTGCTTAACAAAAACAGAACACTCATCACGTCCCTTTGTAGGGCTCCAAACTAACATTTTGAAAAGGGACTAGTGACTCCTTGGGCAAACAATTTTGTATTCTCCAGCATGGGGTCTGGCATGGGTTCACATGCTCATGAATATTCCCTGTCGTCAGGCTGGGAATCCTCGGTAAAGAAAAAATCAATTTGGTTTCTGAACTGTCTTTCTACTAACAACCAATCACTGGTCTCTGGGTCATACTGCTCCCAGCCAATGACTGCCCTCTACCTAAGCCCCTCCTCTGGCAGCCATCTTCAGATTTTTACCGCACTTTCAAGTGTTGGGAGTCCTCGTGCTATAGCTCTCGAGCTTTTACTGCGTTTTGTCTTTTTCCTGAGAGTTTTCTCTTATTTTTCAGTCAATTTGAGCCTCAAGCTCCATCAATTCTTCTTCCGATCAACGGGGACGAGTTTCGGAATTTTTCTACGCCCCTCAAGGGCAAACTTTCGTTGAGTTTCTCTTCTTAGAGGATTCCGGAAGATCTTTGAGGCCTACTGTGCGTGGACATGGCCCAGGACAAAGGAGACACAACGCCTACTGGATCCAAGCTGTTTAGAAACTGCCCTGGATGTGGATTACAGAATGTCTTTAAGGAGGATGAGCACTCCCGGTGCCTCTACTGCCTTCATGACAACAAGTCCCATGTGGAGGAGGACTGCGCATTCTGTAAGAACATGTCCGCCCGGACTTTGAAGGACCGTCAGACTCGACTCACTCACTGGCTGGAAGGAAAGAGCCCAGCAGCAGGTGAGAAGAAGAAGTACGAGCGGTCTTCTAAGACCTTTCAGGGCACTCGTGCGATGGGGGCCCAACACAAGGCAAAGCACTGCGAGTCCGCGGGCACCAGGAGCGCCGTTGTTTGAGGCTCCTCGGCTGCCAGGCAGGGCGTGATGACCCTGACACCATCAACCGCGCCCCAACGCTCTTGCTCGGGGAAACAGAAGTCAGAGAACCCGGGTAAGCTTCGGGAGAAGCCCCAGTCAATCCCGATGGAGAAAGCCAAGGGGGGGTGAGGCGGTGACCCTCCCCCTAAGGTGAAGGCCCCAGACGGGGCCAGGGTCGTGAAGGCCCTGATTCACCCGGTGAAGCCCTGGATTGAAGGAGTCGTGGTGCCCTGGCAAAGCCTGTGGAGGCTACCCCAGTGTAATCGACTTTCCCTGCTACCCCGAAGGGAATCATCTTTTCAACCTATCGAGAAGACCCCCGTGAAACCCCGGGACGAGAAAGGGGGCGCACGGTAGCCATAACGGACACAGATACCACCTCCGAAGATGAGCTGTCTGGCGTCAAGAAGATCCTGGACAAGAGGTTTGAGGAAGTCCGGTCCCACGGGAGGGACACTGACGAGGCTGACGGAGAGAGCGACGGTGGAGCCGACGAGGATATGGAAGATCCCACGCTCCAGCCATCGCTCCCGTCGCAACCGATGCCTGTGCCACAGGACAACTCAGGGGTGATCTTGATGGCTATCCAGACCCTTTGTACAGAGATAAGGATGAGGTTGCCCTTACCACCAGCGGACAATCCAGCGGTGCCTGGACCGTTGGGGAGCCCACCGAACAAATCCATCCCCCCTGCCTTTCCAGCCTCCCCCCTTCCCCTCCTCCGAGGGATGAGACAGGAACAGAGACGGCGACAACGGGGACAGAAGACGATGGTGGTGACGACGGGACGGATCTCCCATCACCCCCTGCCCGGGCCTCCCCTCCCGACGAAATTGGCTCCTTTCACGCCATGATCGCCAGGGCATCAGAGCTTTTCCAGCTTTGTCCCGAAGAGCAGAAGAAGGAAGGTTTCCTCTACCAACGACGGGAGGCCAAGAGGAAGACAGTCCTCTCAGTCCCGTTACGGGATGACATCTGGGATAAAGGACTATCGCTGCTCAAGAACCCATCCACGGCTCCTGCTAAGAGGGACCGGTATGAGAAGAAGTACCCCAATGTGCCTCAGCTGTCCCCGGATTCAGTGGTCTCTGCAGCGGCCAAGAAGAAGTCGGCAGGGGCGACAACATCAACTTCCACTTCCCCACCGGACAGCGAGGGGAAGAAGATGGATGCCATGGGACGACGAGTCATCTCGTCGGCGTCGACGACCATCAAAGCGGCCAACGCCCTCGCGATCTTGGCACGCTACGACAGGGAGCTGTGGTTCAAGATCGCTCCCCTCCTGGATTTCCTGCCAGACGACAAGAGGGCGGAGGCCCTTGAAATCCTATAGGAAGACGAGGTGGTGTCAGACCACGCCTTCACGGTGGCCACGGACATCGCTGACACCGGTTTTTGCCAGATGGGCAACAGCGTTTGCCTTCGCCGGCACGGTTGGCTCAAGGCCACCGACTTCCGTCAAGACGTCCAGACCAGGGTACCGGACATGCCCTACGCCCGGAACAACCTGTTCGGCAAGGCAGTGGACGAGTTACTGCAGGCCATCAAGGCGGAAACCGAGACGGCCCGGGCATTGGGTTCTCTCCATCAACGGCGGCCGTCCTTTAGGACCCCTGGAGCCAAGTCTCAAGGTGCCTCCAAAGGATTTGGTGGCGGTTCCGCGTCGTACCGCCAAGCGGCCCACTCATCGTTGCAGGAGGCCTATAGAGGCCGCAGCAAGGCCGGAGGACATTGGCGTCGTCGCCAAGGAGGTCAAGGCGGCAAGGCCGCGGCGAAGCAAGATTGAACCGGCCGTGACGTCGGGCCCCCACCTGAGCACCCCAGTGGGAGGCCGGCTGGCGAAATTCGTCAGCGTGTGGGAGTCCATCTCCACTGACCGTTGGGTGCTAGATGCTCTGGCCCACGGGCACACTCTGGAATTCCAAAGAAAGTGTCCCCATCTACCACCTGTGGCCAGGAAGGAAAACCACGTGCCACAGCTACTTCTAGAGGTCCGAGTAATGCTAAAAAAGGGTGCGATAGAACTCGTCCCGAAGAGGCTCTGGGGCTCCGGACTATACTCGCGGTACTTCCTCGTCCGAAAGAAGACCGGCGGTTGGCGACCCATCCTGGACCTTCACCGCCTCAACAAATACATCAAGTCCCAGAAGTTCCGGATGGTCACCCTTCAGCACATGCTGGGACAGTTGGAGGAGGGCGACTTCCTATCGTCGCTGGACTTGGAGGATGCCTACTTCCACATCCCAATACACAAGGGACATCGAAAGTTCCTGCGTTTCGTAGTCAAAGGGCGACACTACCAGTTCAAGGCCCTACCCTTCGGTTTGAAGTCGGCGCTGAAGGTCTTCACCAAGTGCCTCGCACCGTTGGTGGCGCAGCTGCGCCTGCAGGGGATCCAAGTGTACCCTACCTGGACGATTGGCTCATCCGAGCAAAGTCAAGAGAACTCACCGTCAATCACACGGCGAAGACCGTCCGACTGCTCACGGATGTGGGTTTCTCGATCAACTTCGCGAAGTACCACTTGGTACCGTCGCAAGACGCCCTGTTCCTGGGAGCCAGACTCGACACAGTGGCACGATTGGCTACATCGTCGGAGGAAAGGACGAAGGACATCCTGGGCAAGGTACAACGGTTGTTGACATGGACATGGCCAGGGTGAGGTCCATCAAGTCCCTACTCGGCATGATGTCGTCGTGCATCTATCTCGTGCGCCTATGCAGGTTAAGGATGCGACCACTGCAGGAGTTCCTCGACGCCCGTTGGATGTAAGTAAGGGGCTATTTCGAAGACAAGATCTCCCTCAACGAGACGTTCCGCCAAGCGATCCGATGGTGGGCAACCGCGCGCATCTACCGGCGGGTATGGACTTCCAGACCCCGACAAATCAGGAAACGGTGACGATGGACGCCTCCCTGGAAGGATGGGGAGCACACACCGGAAATCTCGACGCAAGAGGCCTTTGGCTCCCGGAGGAGAGGTCACTACACATCAACGTTCCTGGAGCTCTGAGCTGTGTTCTGGGCCCTCAAGTCGTTCCTCCCGTCCCTCAAGGGCAAGGTGGTGAGGGTCTTCACCGATAACACCACCATGATGTTCTACATCCGGAAGCAAGGGGTCACCAGATCCCCAGCCCTATCCAAGGAAGCGCAGGATCTGTGGCACTGGGCTGTTGCCCACGTGATGTTCCTGGTACCCTTCCACCTGGCAGGAGTAAAGAACACCGTCGCTGACTCACTCAGCAGGGAGCTGCGCTCTTGCCACGAGTGGGATCTCTGGCAGGACCAGGTTGATCTGCTATTCCGACGATGGGGCAATCCCCAGATAGATCTCTTCGCGACGGTGACAAACACCAAGTGCCAGAGGTTCGCCAGCAGGTTTCCCCAGCCGGGGGGCATGAGTGATGCATTCTACTTCCCCTGGGACGGCCTGTTCCTGTATGCGTTTCCGCTGTTGCTTCTGCGACTCATCAGTCAACTCAGACGGTCCCGGTGGCGGATAATCCTCGTTGCACTGGTGTGGCCAAGGCAGATCTGGTTCCCGGACCTTCTGGACTTGTCAGCCTCCCCCCCCCAGTCAAACTGCCAACAGACGTGGACCTTCTCGCCAGGGAAGGAGGCGCCATCCTACATCACGACCCAGGATCGCTGAACCTGCAGGCCTGGCTCCTGCAGCGCTCGAGTTCGGTGGCTACGATATCCCGGCAGACTGTAAGGAGGTCCTTGCAAAGGCCAGGGTGTCCTCGACTCTTAAGTGCTATGGGCATAAATGGAAAAGGTTCTCTGTCTGGTGCCGTGCACAGAAGATCAACCCTCTGCTGATTACAGCCCCCCAAGTGCTGCCGTACTTGCTATCGCTAACCAAGGCGGGGCCCGCCATTCGAGCTGCTGCATTCGGCACCGTTGAAGTTCCTGTCGTGGAAGACAGCGTTTCTTGTGGCCATCATCTCCGTACGACGAGTGGGAGAGATCCAGGCCCACTCCTGTAAACTTCCATACCTGACATTCCACGAGATGAGGGTAGTGCTGAGGACGCACCCCTTCTTTATGCCCAAGGTGCCGTCAGACTTCCATCTCAGCGAGCCCTTGGTGTTACCTATTCTTCCCGTCGCCTTTGTCGCCGGCTGAGAGGACTTTGCACTCGCTGGATGTGGCTAGAGCGCTGAAGTTCTACGTGGACCGCACAAAGAGTTTTCGGAAGACGTCACAACTGTTTGTGAACTTTGGACCCGTGAACCAGGGGAAGGCCCTCTCGAAGGTTTCCATTTCCAGATGGCTCTCTGGCTGCATCATGCACTGTCACCGGTTGGCAAACCGACCGTTGCCCGGCCGTCCGAGAGCGATTGCTGCTACTACAGCGATCCTGTCTGGTGTGCCTCTGCTGGACATCTGCAGGGCTGCTACGTGGAGGTCGACACACACCTTCACGTGATTCTACTGCGTCGACCGGGATTCCAGGGAGGATTCCAGAGTCGGCCAGGCAGTGCTGCGCAACCAGTTCGCTTGAAGGTGAGCCTGGTGAGGAGGTAAGAGATGCTTAATTTTGAGTTGTTGAAATGCTTAATATTGAGCCTTGCCACCTCCCGTGATTGTGCATGTATGTACTACTATGTATTCTTGTATTCATGAGCATGTGAATCCATGCCAGACCTCATGCTGGAGAAGGAACAAGTTACTTACCTGTAACTGTTGTTCTCCAGCATGGGTGTGGCATGGATTCACATGCAAACCCTCCCTCCAACCCCTCTGCGGCTCTTCTCTTGGTCCTACTGCCACTTTACGTGCTACCAAATCTGAAGATGGCTGCCAGAGGAGGGGCTTAGGTAAAGGGCAGTCATTGGCTGGGGGCAGTATGACCCAGAGACCAGTGATTGGTTAATAGTAGAAAGACGGTACAGAAACAAAACTGAAACTGATTTTTTCTTTACCAAGGATTCCCAGCCTGATGACGGGGAATATTCATGAGCATGGGAATCCATGCCAGACCCATGCTGGAGAACAACAGTTACAGGTAAGTAACTTGTTCCTTATTTCCACACTCTTGTAGTCCAGTTACAATTCATGTTAAAAAGTCTCCTAATACTACATAGATCATTGACCAACCTGCCAAACAAAACGAGCAATGTTCACTGTTATTGCCTCAGTGACCAGCTGTTTAATAGCAAAATACTATTCTTCCAATACAAAGGAAAAAGGCTTTTCTGAGAAAGCTATCATGTACATTTTTTAGTAGTGACCTCTAAATTGTGTGCAGGACTACTTTAGATTGGGGCATGTGCAACCAGGAGACCTTGGTTCTAGTATCAGCTTCCCTGCATGAGAAAAATGTGTACTTCTTAGAAAGTCATTCATCTTCCCATGCATCCGTTCCTTGTACGTGAAGATGTTGGGCATTTGGAAACGGGCTGAACATTAACCAGTATTGAACACTATATATATAAAAAAAGTTTTGTGCTGGTGATCTGTTTACTGACCCTTAGTTATGTTTTATGGGATGATAGAAATGTAAGATTCAAAAGTGCACACAAAGAGGATTCCGCACCTAAAGGATACATCGTGGATTGAGTGATTGGAATGTGGTGGTGACATGCAGTTCACACTACAAGTTTGAATCCCGGTGGGGCTGACAAGGTTGTTGAAATGCATGCCAATGAGTGTGTTAACAACCTCCTTTTAAGCAGCTTGAGACAATTCAATTCAGATTTTGATGTGATTTATGTAAATAGGTAACATAAGTACGAACACTGGTGGCAGAATTCTAAATCGGAGATCTCCTGGAAATTGGTGATTGGTAATTTTAAGCACAAGTGATGGATGATTTTCTAAACAGCTCACGACAATGAGCTGCAAACAATGGCACAAGTGCTAATGAATGTTCTTCCAAATTGGCCCCGGGACTTCCAAGAAATAAACAATTTATTATAGGCAACCGATCCCTAGACCCACAGCCAACTGGAATACCATCCTGGTCGCAATCAGGATTTCTCCACCACACCTACAGTTCAGGAAGGAGCACAAGAAAGTCCCTGCTCTTCAGGGAATATCTAGGGATCACTTAGGGACTGCTACTCCTATGTAATAGCATTATAGGATATCCAAAGTACTATATATAACATGAAACCTCCTCTTCCACCGACCTAATCACTCCAAATCATGTGTGCAGTGCTACATTTCTGCCTCTCTAGGTTTGTGCTAAATAAATATAAATAGAAAAAATACCAATACGAGAAGTTTAATGCTTCACAGGGCACATGGTCCTTATTACAAGCTTGGTGGCAGTTTGGCTTTAAATCTGCCAAATTACTGACAAACTTGATTACTGTTACCCAGGGGCAGTTGCTAGGTCTGGAAAAGATCTGGGGCTACACTAATGTTAGAATTGTCGCGACTCAGAGCTAGCTAGTCTTTTGGTTGTAGTTCCTTAGCTTCTATCCAAGGCTATAACCAAAAGACCCGGGCCTATAGCCCCCTCAGCACCCCCCCCCCTAGCAACGCCTCTGCCGTTACCACCACTTGTCTTGTGGAGTCACCACGGGCTAAAAAATGGTGGTAGAGCAGTGTAATTCCCATAGGAGTCCATGGGGATTTTTGTCAGAATTACTACGTAGTGAATCTGCTGATTTTCTTTTGTAAAGTGGAGGATTTACCTCCAGCAACAATCTACCACTTTTCCTCCAAACGTCGGCAGATATATTGTGCGGTAATTCCACTGGCGGTAAATCCTCTCAAACGTATAATTTGGGGGTCTGGGAAAAATGGTTGTAATACCATTGCGACAAGTGCGTAATGGAATTGCAGCTACTCTTTTTCCCTGCACCGTCAAACTTGTAATGAGGCGTAGTGTGTTTTGTCTGTATGTAAATACATGCTTCAAGGGAGTCACCTACCCCTGCCTAATATGCAGTTATTGACTATGGTCCTTCTTGAAGCTAGCTCATGCCCCACTATTAGGATTTCTCATACTAGGCTCTTACATGGTCCAATTCACTTTGGCAATGTCGTCCCCCTGCGAGACCAAACTGACGCACATCCTCCCCCCACTTCAACTGACATTACACCCCAACTACATCAAACCTACCCTTTTCTTACCTAAACTACTCCCAAACATATTAAAACAATCCAGCATTAACAGCACCTCCACGCTTAACCCTAAGCAGTGGCTGGAGAAGTTCACTAATAAACCCACCCCGAACCAACCATACCATGGCATCCACAGAAACACTAGACTTGCATCTAGGCTTGCCATTGCAGATTCGCCACTGAACATCTACCTGGAGAAAATTCCTACCACTAATACTCCCCTCGTCACATCTCAGAGTCTACCATGACCAACCGTTATTCAGCCACCATTCAAAAAACTAAAATCCAAGCAAAACAAACCATCTACTATTACAACCCAAACTAACCGGTGCCACTCCCCAGCTCAAACTAAGCCAGATGTCATCAAAGGCGCATTGATAAACACCAGATCTATCGCGAGTTTGCGACACATGCAACTGACATAGCTGACTTAATCATTAACAATGACCTTGACTTTCTAGCTGTATCAGAAACATGGCTTCATGCCGCCGCAGGTCCCTCTCTCATGCTTGCCATTCCAGACTCCTACTCCATTAGCCAAGTAGATCGAGAAAACACTAAAGGAGGAGGGGTCGCCTTCATATCTAGAACTAACTTGGCACTTAGACCAGTGTCCACCCCCACACCGAAATCGTGTGAACTTATTACAGTCAAAATAGCACCTCCCATTCTAGTACCCTCACCGTCCATCTCATATATAGGCTCCCCGGCCCCACAGGAAACTTCGAAGAGGACCTTATTACACTGCTCTCAGACAATACCAAACCTACGTCACAAATTATGATTCTCTGAGATTTTAACTTGGGCTTCTCTGACCCTCACGACCAGGCCGCTAAATCCTTGGAAGATTCCCTAAGTGAATTAAACTTCACACAAAGAATCCTTCAACCTACCCATTCAAACGGGCGAACCCTGGACTGGCTTGCAGACCATAATTGCCCCACAGTAATTACCGCCATTGTACCAATAACCTGGACTGATCACTTCCTCATCACTTTCACCATTAATACAAAACACCCAGCTACCAAAACTAAAACGAATGCACCGCCATTACTCACTAGAAATAAGCACAACATCACAGCCGAAAAACGTACCCCTATCTTGCTCCCAATACTGAATTCCAATCACACTGAAGACCCTGAAGAACTAATAGATCTTTTTAATAACACTATGGGCCTCATTGCGACCCAGGCGGTAAGGGGTTAACGGCGCCGTAAAAGGTGTCAGCACCGTTGAACCCTTACCGCCTAATTACGAGGTCCCTTTGCAGGTCCCGACCTTAACGGCTGGTTTTATCAGACGTTAAGGAAGAAACCCGCAAAGGGACTTTCTAGGTAATTACGGTACCGCAATTTGCGGTACCATAATTTCCGCCTTCCCCATTGCCATTGAGCCCTATGGGGGCAAAAATGGGAATGGGGAAGGGCCAATGGTGAATGGGGAATTACCGCCCCGCCAACCTTGGAATGGGGCGGTAATTCCACCATTCACCATGGCAGAGTTGGTAAAATACCAGCGTCAACCATGGCGCTAACAGCGCCATGGTTAATGTCAGGGTCGTAATGACGCCCTATGACTGTTGCCTTAGACTCCATTGCTCCCTTGAAACTCTGCAAGAGTAAACCCAAAGACCTCCTTAACACCTGGTTTACGCCACAACTGAAAGCCCTTATATCTGAAAAAAGGAAATGTGAAATCACATGGAAGTACCTTCCTTCCAAGGAGAACAAAGACATAGGGCCTCATTACGAGTCAGGCGTTAAGGGGTTAACGGCGCCGTTTACGGCGTCGACCCTTAACGCCTGATTCCGAGGTCCCTTTGCGCCATGGTGAGTTTAACACCTGCTTTTTGCAGGCGTTAAAATCCATGGCGCTAAGGGACCATGGTGCTAATTACGCCACCGTAATTTACGGTGGCGTAATTAGCACCTTCCCCACTCCCATTATGCCCTATGGGGCAAAAATGGGAATGGGGAAGGGTAAATGGGAAATGGGGATTTACCGCCCCACTCACCTTGGAATGGGGCGGTAAATCCGCCATCCACCATGGTGTAAACGTAGTATCCGAAATCTCAGCTCGATACAAAGCAGAGATCAGCAGAACCAAACAAGAAACATGCGACGACAGGATTCAGAACGCTAGTACTAGCATCAAGGAACATTTTGGTGTCCTAAGGAAATTAGAATCCCCTATAGCCCCTGGCAATTCTCACCCTAAAGATAAAACCTGGTGCACAGGCATACAAAATGCCCTTGCCACCCTTCAAAAGAAAATTGCCTCTAAAAAAACTCACCATCATCGGCTCCAATTTAACTGAAAAACTAGACTCCACTATTCTCACCAACACCTTACCAGAATTTAAATTCACCCAAGTATCTACAACTGAGGTCATAAAAGTCATATCCTCCTTCAAACCGTCACGGTGTCAAGGCAATATCTGCCCTTCCCAAATGATAAAAGATGCAGTGAGTGATCTCGCACCTTTTATCACCAGATTAATAAATGCCTCCTTCAAAGCATGCCAGGTTCCTACTAACCTGAAAGATGCATGGGTACTCCCCCTATAGAAAAAGGCGTCTCTGGATCCCAAGATCCCAACTAATTAAAGACCGATAACCACAGTCCCATTCCTACTTAAAATTATTGATAAAGCTGCCTACCTCCAAATCCAGTCATACCTAGAGGTAAATCATCTGTTATGTCTCAGACAATCGGGTTTCAGACCCCTCCATGGAACTGAAACTGCTCTCATAGATCTTAAAACGCCAATTGACCAGATGAAAGACAAAAGACAATGTGCACTACTCTTGCTACTCAACCTCTCTGCTGCCTTCGATCTAGTAGACCACAATATACTTTGCGAGCATCTATCATCAGCAGCTAACTTCTCTCCTGAGGCTGCATTGTAGATCAAGTCCTTCTTAAACAACAGAATGATGAGTTTTCTCTCCATCAGACACCACTGATCCCATCCCCATCCCCATCACTTGCGGTGTGCCACAAGGATCATGCGTCTCCCCAACATTGTATAATGTTTTTACAAAACCATTATTCGACATACTGGACCGTTTGTATGTCATCTACACTAATTATGTAGATAACACCCAGATACTGATCCTATCAGACAATTAGGATGCTGACAGTGAGCGACTTAATCAAACCTATCTCGTCATTCAGGCCTGGATGGCTTCCCAAAGCTTATGCTTGAATGATGAGAAGACTGAAATTCTAATTTTAGGTGCCCCAACCTACATTAAAAAACTTAATCCCAAATACACCTCATTTAACATAGAAGCAACCTGATCCTACGGCCAAGGAAACAAAAACCCTAGGCTTCAATCTAGATGCTGAAATAAATCTTTAAAAAACAGGTTAACGCTACTGCGTCGCCCACAGCCTATACCTGCAAACTTATCTACGAATGCAAAAACTATCTTTCTACTAACAGCCGCATGATCCTAGCACAAGCACTAATTGTGTCCAAAATCGACTACTGCAATGCACTTTATGCAGGAGCCAACAAATATGTGCTTAACAAACTTCAGACCCTGCAAAACAATGCTTTAAGGACTGCCTTGAGCATCCCAAGAAGGGACCATATCTCTGAAACCAGAAGGAGCCACAATTGGCTTACCATTCAGGACAGAATTTACTTCAAGGTTGTCTCCATCACTCACAAATGCCTTAATATGGGCGCCCCCAAATACCTGATTGACAAAATCAACCTAAAAAAATCTACGAGACCTACCAGATCTGTCAACTCCCGCTGTATCTTCACCCCGCGCTTCAACTTAAAAAGAGCCAGGGGCACTAGCTTCCCTGTACAAGATGCCTTAGCCTGGAATTCCCTCCCTCTGAAATTACGCTCGGACCTACACTTCCACAGCCTCAGGCTTAATACTAAAAAATGACTTCATACCAACAACTAAATAGCCCTGTAGGTAAGTAACCTCTTAGCCCATGCCCCCAGCCCTAGAAAGTGTTGATGCGCCGACTACAAATGGGATGTAGAGGTCCTCTGCCTGTCCTCTCTCATTACTTTCCTATTTACTAAAAGTAAGTGCATACATGGTGGGGTTGGTCTCCGCCTTTAATGTTGCCGCCTCCAGAACCTATGTCTTATAACATAAAATGCTTTCCCTATGTTCAATACTCAAGGGATGTTAAAATCGTATCTTTCTGTTCGCCTAACTTCAGGTTAGATAGAACTGGTGATAGTAATTGCTTCAACTACGCCCCCTATGTCTATATATATGGAGTATTGGGGTCTGGATAACCAGTCCAGAACTTCTTAGGGGTAGGTCAACCGGTTTCAGCGGGGTTTAATTATTAGCCGCTTTCTTCAGGACAAATACTTCTAATTGTTGTATTCTCTATGTGGGCTTCAATTTGATGAAGCTTCTGAGGATGTCTTTGGGTGTCCAGTGGGCTAAATGCATGGATCCCTGAATGCTATGGGATAAAACGACAAGAAAGACAAGTGGAACTCTCATCAATCTATGAGTACTTATAAGCAAGTTGTTGCTCAGACGTGTGTGGGTTGTTTGTCCCTACAGACTGAGGGTAAGTGTTTTTCTTACCTGTGGTAGGCAGTCTTTTAATGTCGCTGCCTGTTCTCTGTGCCAAGGTGAGCTGTTCAAATGTTCAGCTCCGTATATTCCATACTGGAATCTGTGGAGGAATTAGTAAACAATGTTTGTATCTCGTATTTTAAACTACTATTCACATGGAGGAAGCGTGTTCACAACATGGCACAATACCACAGCTCATTCACCTGTATCCACTGGTAGGTCTGTGCACAATGGAAGGGTTGATTCTTCTGTCATTGAAGGCGTGCTCCTATGGACAGAAGCACACACAGAGTCCCTTAGGTGGTCGCCTCAGGAGCATATTTCTCAACAGTTTCTATGCAACTCAGCCCGACTATGATTAGTGTGACCCTTGTGCTCTTTTATATATAGTTAGTGGCCTGTCTCTAAATCCTGTACCAGGCTGTATGCATCTCTGTTCTTGTCTTTATTTAGCAACTCCCACGTTTTGCCTCTCTGTGCACATGTAAAGGACCAGCATTGTTTCATATTCCATTCTCTTCTTTCATCACTATGTATATGTGGCTCCTGATTCTTTAAACAGCTATCTCTCAGGTTCGCCCACTTAGACCGTCTCATGCATTGCTCACCTTCATACCTTTCAAACGCCGTGTCTCGTATACCGGTTCGTGTCGAGCGCCATCTTGAATTGCTTTTAGTTTAAATACTGATGCCCCGTTCACGTGATCAAATGTTTTTGTATTTTTGATACGCAGATTTTGATTACAGATTTGATTACAGATTTTTTAAAAAGCATTGTATGCCGGTTCAGGCTATGTCACCAGTGTGATGTCAAAACATCTAGTATTAACGCATCTCTACATGATTGGAAAGTACTCCCGTATGTCTATTATTAGTGGAACACGTACTGACTACCAAATTAGCCCAGGGACGCTGGGAGGTGTAGTCTCTCCTCCCATTACTGTCTTCTATAATGCATCTGGCTGCTCTACATGGATGGTTGTTTTAACGGACTGGGTCTTAATAGAGATTTCGGTCTTGCAATTGATTTCGACAATTGCATATTATAAATTCTGCATATTTTACGGCACGCTCTCACTGCCAGTTTGTCCCCCACGTTACTGGGAAATGTAGTGCCCACACGTATTTATATTATGCACCATAATAATTATCTTATACGTGCTGAGTCTTGATCTCATTGTTGCAGCAACTGTATATTATTTACTTCTCATACCTCGTGTCGGTGCTTAGTAGCGCGGTCTGAATATCAATTAAGCCTCAAGGCTGCTGGAACTTGTAGTGTTCTCACGTGTTTCCATATTGCACCATAAAGATTATGCTGGTGCAAAAAAGGGTCATTTACTATTCAGTTCCGGATGGGACAGAGGGGCAGAATCAGCTGTGCTATTCTCTATAGTGACTCCAGGCATGCCACAGTGTTTAATTAATGGCAAGAGCCATGCCTGTATTCTTAATGTGTTCTTCAGTATCCTCTCAGCCTATTGCATGACAGCCAGAGCTTGCCAGAGGATCTCTTCATTGAGGCCGAGTTGATGGCTTCATAATCTAAAAGCCATTGCTGTACTCTTCTTAGCAAGAGGGCTGATATATTGCCGCTTTGTTTAGGTATCCTGACTTTTTCCAATATGGTCCATGAGAGGTCATTTTCTGTGCGTTTCATTTCGATATAGTGTTCCACCAGTGGGGCTGTTCTTTTTTTGGTCCTAATGTTGGACCTATGTTCTCCGATGCGGGTTTTGATGGCTCTCGTCGTCATTCCGATATATTTTTTGTTACATGGGCATTGAATCAGATATACCACATTTGTGGTGTTAAAATTTGTGAAATTCCTCTGTTCCCAGGGATACTTCCACCCTATATCAATAGATGTAGTGCGTTCAGTGAATTTACAGACTGAGCAGTTTCCACACGGTGTGTGACCCAATGGTCTCGGTGTATTCCAAAGGGTGGTCATGTCGGGTAAAGGACTGATTTCTTTGTAGCTGTGCACCAAGGAAGTCCCTAAGGTTTTTTCTCCTTCTGATTTTAAACTGAGGAGGCGGTTGTGAAATTTCCTCTACATTCAATATGTGCCAAGCTTTCCGAATCTCTTTTTTAGGCGATTCGTAACTGTAGAGTGACTAAATACTGCTGTGATAGTATTCTCATCTCTATTCTTTTTGCCATGTTGGTTGAGGGTTATTTCTCTCGGTATGTTTCTCGCCCTCTTTTTGGCTTGTTTTATTATTCTATGTGGATAATTTCTGTCCTTCAAGTTCTTTGTCAGCCTTTCCACTTGTTGATCATACTAGTTACTGGTAGTGCAGTTCCTCCTGAACCGAAGAAACTAGCCAAACGGTAAGTTTTCTTTAAGTGACCTTTGATGGAAACTGTTGTAGTCAAGTAAGGAGTTTCTGTCTGTTGATTTTTGGAAGACAGTTGTCTCAAAGGTATTTCCCGTCCTTGAGATCAAGAAAGGTAGCTTCTGTTTTACTTGCCTCAAGGGTGAATCGGAGAAATGGATTTAGTTCATTGATCCATCTGTTGAAGTTTTTCAGAGTGGCACTGTTCCCCTCGAATATTAAAAGTATATTGTCGATGTATCGGCGCCAACTCCAAATGTTGTCGGCAAAGGGGTAAGTGTCAGGGTATATAAATTTCTCCTCGAAGTCTGCGACATATAAGTTCTCCAGCGATGGTGCAAAGATTGCTCCCATTGCGGTTCCCGCTATTTGCTCGTAGTAGTTGTCTTCATTCAAAAAGTAGTTCTTGGTCAAGGCCAGTTCTGCCAATTGCATTATTAATGAAATGGTCATATCAATGGTTTTAGTTTGAAGTATCTTCTCGATCACTTTCAGGGTTTCCCTTTGAAGAATTTTTGAATCGAGTGACTCAATATCCATGGTCACGATGTAGATATCTTGACTGTCTAATGTGAGATTATTCAAGTGGACCAGCACTGCAGTGGTGTCTTTGGTGTACGAGCGCATTTTACTAACTTCTTCTCTTAGGAAGAAGTCTACAAATTGTGACAATGGTTCCAATATGGAACCAATGCCAGAGACTATTGGGTGCCCGGGTACTGGAGAAATGCCCTTGTGAATTTTGGGCAGGGCGTAGAAGGCGGGTCGCCTTGGGTGGGGTGCACTCAGAAAGGCGGCTTCTTTGGCACTGATGTGGCCTTCAGCTTCTGCTTCTTCAGTGATTGGATTGATCATATTCCTCAGTCTCTCTGTGGGGTCGCTTCCCAGTTTTTGATAGGTGGCTCGATCTTCTATCGGGGTCTTTACCATGTTGTCATAATCAAGTTTGTTCATAATGACAATGGCTCCACCCTTATCCGCCGGTTTTATGATTATGTCTGTGTTCATCTGAAGTTCTTTCAGGGCTATATTTTCCATTCTTGTCATGTTATGAAAGCCTCCCCTGGTTTCTTCTGCTTCTATTTCTTCTAATTTTTTGAGGATAACTTTCTCAAAAGTCTGGGATTCCACTGAAATCGCATGCAGAGGTGGATAGTAGGTGGATTTATTGTGTAGTCCTGTCACATCTGGTACACCTTCGTAGCTTTGCTTAGAGAAATACTGTTTGAGCCGTATCTTTCACATTAACTGAGTGATCTCAATTCTAGTTTGAAATGGATCATGTGTAGCTGTTGGTACGAAGGAGAGGTCTTTTTGGAGGACCCTTAGATGTGTACTTGACAATGTGAATGTTGAGAGATTAACCACCAATGATTCTTTGCCGGTTTCATCGGAATCTGTTCTTATTCCTGGGGGTTGCTCTGGGGATATGCATTCTGCTGGTAGCACCCTTTCCCTCTGTTCCTGGTCACCCTGGGTGACTGTACCTGCCACCAGCCCCTGTCTCTTCTGCGTCCTCTCGGGGCCTGAAAACCCCGAGTATTACCACCTCTATTCTGCTGTTGGTCTTCAAAACGGACATTGTTATTTGTTCTACCTGTGTCTTCGTCTGAGCTGCCGCTCGAAAAATTCCAGTTGCCTGGTCTTGGTCTGTTTCTTTGTTGGGATTGTCTCCCTCTCATGGGTCCTGTGTGGGGCATTTTTGTATTCTTCTCTTGTTCTTCATAATATGCATCCGTTGTGTATGGGTACCTCTTTTCGTGAGAGTATGCTGCGATGTCCTTCTTTAGTTTGATCACTTTTTTGTTCAAGTTCAGGTCTTTAAATTCTTTAATTGTCGTGTCCAAAGCTGTCAAAGGTCACTTAAGGAAAACTTACTGTTTGGCCAGTTTCTTCGGTTCAGGAGAAACTGCACTACCAGAAACGATTACGATCAACAAGCGGAAAGGCTGACAAAGAACTTGAAGGACAGAAATTATCCACATAGAATAATAAAACGAGCCAAAAAGAGGGCGAGAAACATACCGAGAGAAATAACCCTCAACCAACATGGCAAAAAGAATAGAGATGAGAATACTATCACAGCAGTATTTAGTCACTCTACAGTTACGAATCGCCTAAAAAAAGAGATTCGGAAAGCTTGGCACATATTGAATGTAGAGGAAATTTCACTACCGACTCCTCAGTTTGCAATCAGAAGGAGAAAAAGCCTTAGAGACTCCTTGGTGCACAGCTACAAAGAAATCAGTCCTTTACCCGACACGACCACCCTTTGGAATACACCGAGACCATTGGGTCACACACCGTTCGGACACTGCTCAGTCTGTAAATTCACTGAACGCACTACATCTATTGATATTGGGTGGAAGTATCCCTAGGAACAGAGGAATTTCACAAATTGTAACACCACAAATGTGGTATATCTGATTCAATGCCCATGCAACAAAAAATATATCGGAATGACGACGAGAGCCATCAAAACCCGAAACGGAGAACATAGGTCCAACATTGGGACCAAAAACAGAACAGCCCCACTGGTGGAACACTATATCGAAATGAAACGCACAGAAAATGACCTCTCATGGACCATATTGGAAAAAGTCAGGATACTGTAGGGTATTTTGTGGAGATTTGGGGCCTGACGGTATTTTCTTACCGCCGAAAAATAACTTAGCAACAATCACTCCTTGTATTCAGATTGGGCCATGTACAACAATAATACAGTGGACATGCATTATTTCAGCACACAGACATGCGTATTTGGTATGCGTGGTTGGTATACGTGGTTGGTGGTATTTTGGTGACCATAATTCCCTTGTTTTATTTGTGGCCCCAATATCCAGAACCCCTTATTTTTGTTTAGATTTTTCGTGTAATCACTAGAGAGACCTCAGGCTTGCATTTCAAGAACACCACATTTTCATTTTTAGTGTGCCACCATGGGCAATTTCTCTCTGTCTTATCTACGGCAGCGAGCTATCATGTGGTATTTTCACTATCTTATATACGGTAGTGAACTATGTCCCGGGCCTCCCTTTTTGCCGACTTATAGACCTCCGACAAACTACAACACACACAGTTAGTTATAATTGCTCATACTGAATTACATTATGCACACGGCTGCAGCCAAATTTGATGTTTAGCTACCTTGAAAATGAGAATTGCACTGTCTAAACATCTCCCCACATCATCAGCACTGTATTGGTAAATATAAAACACACCACCCGTCTGCTTTCAAATATTTTTGTGTATTATAAAAGTTGCATTTAAACACGATCTCACTCTTTACAGAAATAAATAAGATAGCACAGTAACAGAATTGTCTGTGATACACTGAAAAGAGAGTGGCGGAGACAAGAACTCAATTTGCAACATTAAACATGTGAGTAAAGCACAGGAATCTGTTTTCCTACACTGACTGAATATTCTCGTACACACTCAGCCCCCACACTTCTGTAATTACCTTATCTGTTCAGCATGAGTTTTCTCCAGCTGTTCTCTTTCTGAATTTGGCTCCCTTGAAGATTAACCCCAGTGAAAACAAGCGTCTTTCGTTCTCAAACCGGGGTTATTGCCTGGAATTCTTAGATTTTGCAGCAGGAATGCTTCAGCCAGGAAACAGGTCCTTCTCCCAGCTCTGCCAAATCTCGATTGTCTTCCCCCTCTCCTCAAGCTCCCCCAGCAAAACTCTAATCACTGCCTCTAGCATGATACTTGCTATGACGCTGCTCCAATCAGAATCAATCATGCCATCTCCTCCCTCACTACACAATGGCTCATTTCTACAGTAACCATTTGTAACCAACTGATTTCCTGTTCCTTCGAGCCCTTTGCTTTCTGTAGTTATGTGGACAGAGCAGCAGAGAAAAAGAAAAAAAATGAATGTGCGTTTAAAAGTTCACTTTCAGAGTAGGCCTAATTCTGCAGTGGAGACACATTTTTAATAGTGGGTTATGTTAAATGCAGTTTTATTAGTCAGGTTAGTTATTAATAAGGTTAGTTATTAATTTTCAAATGTGTCTCTTGCACCATAGGCATTTCAGGTGAAAAATAGTGTGCATTTTTGAATGTGCACGTGTGCTTTTAACTGTAAAAATAGATTTGCATCTTATATGTTAAAATCGTTTTTGACTGAATAGCCTGTCTTTACTTATATGTCCATGTTAATCTGGCAACACATATAGCAATGCACCACACCCATGTGGTGGTGCTGCATCAAAAAAAAATTGCTACCTGTGCAGTAGTGCTGTACTCTGTGCTGTAACACGCCAAATATCCTTACATACCCTCCTTTTGTTTTTAGAACATGGCTACGATCCAAGCCAATTCCTAAAAACAACTTGTTCTTTTTTTTCTTTTAAAATGCATGTGTATTCGGATATCTTTCTCTTCCTGACGTAGCTAGTAAAATCAGTAACATTTTCATTTTTACTGATAGCACAATCAACCATCCACCCATGATTAGCACCAGGACAGCCAAACCCACTATTGAGCGTTCCCCCCCAGGTTCCCCAATTAAATCTTTCCACTTCTATTATCCCCAGATTATTAATTGTATTATTGTTTTTTCTCAAATTCATTTTTATAACATGTCTTTCTTTGTGATTCAATAAATATTCCACATCCGGATCTATTGGAAAAGTATCCCTTTGAAAAAAATCGATATTTTCCACTTGGCTTTCCCAAACATCATTTGTTACATGAAACAATGTTAACCCCCCAATTGACACAATTGTATCCTTTGGAACCTGTAAATAAAAAACATTATATTTCATCTGTTTAACCACGTATGTTCCATGGTTTAAATGTACTACTGTCATGTTCTTTAAACAGGTGCTGACCAACCATTTACCTCTGACCATCTTAGCCTGTGCCATTTCTTCACTCCCCATATTGCTAATAATCACTTCACATCCCTCTGATATACTTGGGTCAGATTTCAAACCACAAATAGCATCTGTGGCATCAGGAACAAACAGTTTACCTGGACACATATAATTTTGTTCTTTAAATTTTACACATGTTTCCAGGTTTGGTATTAAATAAACTTCAGGTTCCCATGACTGAAATGCCACCACTTCTGGAGTCTTAATCTTAATAAATGTGTCCTCTTGCCAAAATCCCACGTTGTGTACCCACTTCGTTTGATAAATAAGTTCGGGGGCTACATATGGGATGCATAGCAAAAATCCGATCTCTAGTCTTTGCAAGTCCACATATAACGGCATTGCATTACCCATTTTGAATGCAATTTTTACCTGTATTATATCAATTTCCCTCCTGGTCAATCTTTCTATCATTTGACAAATAATATCCTGCGAAACAAAATACAAGGGGATATGTCCTTGAATCAATTGTGAAACTGCAGTTTGAACTTCTCTCATATAATTCGTTAATAGTCTATCATCAGGACTCATTATGTTCAATATTTCATTAAAAGTTCTGTCATGCTTAAGTATTATTTTAGTCGCCCGTTGCATTACATCCGCTTGTTCATTTAGAATGATTGCAGTTTCATTTATGAATCTTACTTGTTCATCCAGTCCCCCTCTAATTCCATCTAATGTTTTTTGTATTATTTCTAGGTCAATACTCAGTTGTTGCGCTTTAGTACTCAGTGTTCCTACCGAAATGTTGATATTGTGGTACCTATTATGGCTCCAACTATAGACATTACCAATGATATCGCGAGCATCACCGCACCTCTTTCCTCTCCTCTTCTTAATGTCTGCTGAATTCACAAATGTTTTTCCAATTGCATTAATATATCTCTTATTGACTGCTTAGTGTCCTCTTGATTTCCAGCCACTCTTTAGTCTGTTCAATCTTAATTCCGGTATTGTTCAAGTGTTTTTCAACCAAAATCTCAGGATTCAATGGTATGTATATATTTTGGAAAATCATCCTATCACTCATGATGAATCCTGGTGCCTCTTCCACCGCGATACCAGATGCTGGTCCAGGTTCAATGACAACCTGTGCTTCTGAATTCTTGAAGATCCCTCCAAATATCATCATCATTAACCATATCATCGGTATCATCTTCAATGCTGATCGCTTTGCAGCCTTGGTCTTCACCCCTCTTTGGGGCTTTCCCGGAATCCGTCCACGTGGGCTCCAGGACTCCATCGTCTCCCGTGGGCTCTGATCCCGGAACCTCCGAACAAATAATGTTAATTTTCTAAATCAAATAGAACATAAACAAATTAAGTACATAGCACAATACTAACTTCACCCTTTTGCCAAAAATAAAACATGCTTGGTAAAAATATTTCGTTTTTTTTTTCTTTTCTGAAATTAAACACAAGTTAAAAAGAAAACAAGCACATATAAAACAGCATTCAATATTTAATACATTTTCTCTCTGCACACCAACCATGAGCTTCCATTATATATATTTATTTATTTATTTTATATTATATATTTTTATATATATTACAGTGTTTATGTGCCATTATAACAATCAACTTTTTAACTTCTTTGTCACTGCCTCCTGATTGTACCCATTTATTTTCTCTTTTTGTGTTCAAGGGACTTTATCTCTTTCTACATGCTCAAGGTGCCTGATCTCATGTCTGGGATGGCATGGTTTGATTTGATTTACATGGACAAACTGCTCTATTGCCGTTTCACCTTCATTTTTCAAAATTTTATAAACTACAGGAGAGACCTTATCTATAATTCGAAATGGCCCCTGCCAGGCTGCTAGAAATTTAGAATTTTTCTGTTTACTTTTTCCAAAATGAAACTTGTACACCTGATCCCCTACACTGTATTCCTTTACTGATGTCTTTTTGTCATAATAAGACTTTGCACTGTCAGCAGCTCTTTCCAGATTTCTCTGCACAAAAGCAAATGCATGTTGCAAATGCCTCCTCAGTTCATCAATATATTCATGAACTGTGGATGCACTCACAAGTGTCTGCTCATGTGTTCTGTATAGTAGGTGTTGTGGTAACACCATTTTCCTACCTGTCAAGACCTCATGGGGGCTATGTTGCTTTGGCAGGAGTTGATCTGATTGCCATCAAAACCAATGGTAAACGTAAATCCCAGCTGGAACCTTCTTCTACCACAAATTTCTTTAAAATATCCACAACAGACCCATTGCTTCTTTCAACTGTACCTGAAGACGCTGCCCGATATGCGATATGTAGTTTCCTTTTCACACCTAGTATTTGCCATACCTTACTCATTAGAGTACTTGTGAAATGACTTCCTCTGTCTGACTCAATTCTTTGTGGCAACCCAAACCTTGAGAACACTTGGTTCACCAGCAATGTGGCTGCTGTTTTCGCACTACAATCTGGTGCAGGAATGCATTCAATCCACTTCGACATCAAACATACCACACTGAAAATATAACGGTTTCCCCTGCTCGACCTTTTTAAAGGACCTACATAGTCTATTTGCAAATCTGGGAGAGTTAGGCCTCTTTTCATCAATGGTGCTCTATGTATTGGTGAAGCAGGTTTAAATTGGGCGCATACTAGACATCCTCTAGTATATAATTCCACATCTTGGGACATATGTGGCCAGTAAGCATAATCTTTTAGTATTTCTAATGTTTTTTGTGAACCTCTATGGCCTGCAGTTATGGCATCATGTGCATGGTGTAGCATTAGTCCTCTGAATGAAAGGGGTACTACCCACTGTATTTGTCCTGTTATGGACTCTCTAATCATGCGTCCATCCTGTAATCTAATTTGTGTTTTGTTCTTTAATAGCACCCTCAACTCTTCTTTTCCCATACAATCATTTTCTGTTAAAGAATTTTGTTCAGGATCTATCAAATTATTATAATAGATTCCCAAAATTCGATCATTCTTTTGTGCCTCAATCAAATCTTGGTCTGGCGTGTCATGACTCCACTGCACCACCGGTTGATCTACGTCCGTTGGTGCTTTAGAACGTGTCACTGCATCAATTTGTATTTCACCCATTAAATAATCAATAGGTAGCAATTCTCCCATCACAGCCCCAATCTTAGCCAGGTGGTCTGCCTTATCATTTCCCTCCTTATCCTCTCCTGGTGTTTCTAAATGCCCACGAATTTTTCTCCAGTATATTGTTAAATTATTCTCTGACACCAATTTGTCTATGGCTTGTATCATTTTTCCATGTTTAAGTGGCTTTTTGTTGTATGTAACCATGCCTCTTGCTTTCCAACCAGGCAAATACTCCACAAAGCTATTCCGTGCATAGTCAGAATCAGTCACCAGGACAATTTCACTGAACTTTTTATCAACTGCAGTAGCAATTGCTTTATAAATGGCTGCCAATTCCGCCACCTGACTGCTCCTATCTCCAATCCTCATCCCTATACTGGGGACGCCTTCACATTTCAACCAGACATTTCCTATTCCTGCCACTAATTGTTAATTACTGTCATTTTCAATGTGAAAAGCACAACCATCCACATATACAGTTGGCAAACCCTTGCATGTTTTTTCATCAAAAGCTTTGTGTGGTGATTGTTCAAATTCCTGCAAACTAGTTTCCACTTCCATTTCATTTGGTATTTGTTCAGCTGCACAGTCATGTAAGTCAGCTAACCCTTGAGCAATTGGGTTCTTTTTATTTTGTCCATATCTCACTTCTACGGGAAAACCTTGTAATGCCAGCGTCCATGAAGTGATTCTGGATTGCGCTAGATTACCTGATCTAATTCTTTTACTCTCTAAAAATTGCAAAGGTTGATGATTTGTTTCAATAATCACCTTTTCTCCCTGAACAATGGGGCGGAAATGTTGTAGCGCCCACACAGTGGTTAATAGGGCCTTTTCACATTCATTAAATTTCATTTCAACTTGAGAAAATGCCTTACTTGCATATGCAATGGTTTTGTGATTCAAATCGTGTTTTTGTGATAACACTGCTGACATACAATGTTCAGAAAAACCTATTTCTATAAAGAAATCCCTGTCCTTTATGGGGTATGCTAAACATGGTGCCTTTACAAGACATTCCTTTAATTTAGCCACTGCATCAGACTGCTCTTTTTCCCATTTCCAGGGAGTATTCAGTTTAAGCAGTTTAGTCAATGGTTGAGTGATTTCTGCATAATTTTCAATGAACTTTCTGTTATAGCCTGTCATCCCTAATAAACTTTTTACTCCTTTCACATTTTTAGGATCTTTTAATCTTTGTATGGTCTCTATTTTCTTCTTTTGTGGATTTAGCCCATGTTCAGTCACTTCATGTCCTAGAAAGTTCACTTTTTTCTTGCACCATTGTGCTTTTTGCAAAGATACTTTGGCGCCTGCTTTCTGCAATTGGCCAAGTACATGTCTTATTTCATCAAAATGGCTTTTCAGGCTTTCATTTTTTATCAGGACATCGTCCACATAAACTATTGTTCCTCTTTCAGCTGCATCCGGCATGGCCTTTCTCAAAAATATGCCAAATTCACTCCCACTATTGATGTACCCGAACGGAGCTCTAAGCCAGGCATATTGAGTCCTGTCAAATGTAAAGGAAAATAAATGTTGTATCTCCTCTGCCAATGGCACTCACCAATATCCAGAGGTGAGATCTAATGTGGTAAATACATTTGAACCATGTACCTGAGCTAGGCCCTGATCAATGAATGGCAGTGGCCATCTAGATACTGGTACTCTTTTATTTAACTCTCTCAAGTCTGCACATAGCCGCCATTGACCATTTGGCTTTATCACACCTAAAATAGGTGTATTGGATGTGCTATGAATGGGCCTGATGATTCCCCGCGATTCCAAATTTTTAATAATCTCTGCCAATTATTCTAAACATGCCAGCGGTAGTCTATACTGGCGTACAAACACTGGATTTCTGCTACACCCTTCTGGTAGTGTGGCCACATGTAAATCAGTTAAACCACAATCATAAGCATTTTTTGCAAATACATCCTTAAACTCCATTAATATCTCCCTCAGATTGTCCCTAACCTCATTGCTTTCACACGCATCCGCTAAGGAGATCTGCTCTTCTACCATTTTGGAAAATTCTGGAAAATCTTCTGGTAAGGGAATCTCGGCGCTTTCCTCTAACTGTGTGGCTGTGTCTTTTTGTAAAGCTGCCACTTTTAAATATTTTGGCATATCAGCTTCCACTTCAATGCGCTGATTTTCTGTTTCATTTTCATTTAAATTAAATATTATGCAATCCTCTTGATGGCAGCACACTGTCTCATTTGAATCATAAGGATACACAGATTGAATTTTAAATATTCCTTTAGGCTGAGAGTCCAGGTGTTCTGGCAACTCACCCTTGGCATCTACATACTTTTCAGGAATATTTCCAATCACCATGTTATTTAAATCTGCCGTATAATGTGATTTTTGTATGGCCATTCCTAATGGGGAGTTTTCCTCTAAATGAATATCCTGACAACCTTTATTATTTACCATAATTTTTACAGATCCTTCACCAATATCTACCAATGGAATGTATTCATAATCCAGGCCTAGCTGTTTTATGGATTCATTCAGGCATACAAATGCATCAGAGCCTTTCATCTGCTGTCCATTTTTGCATTTCAGTGTTATTGCAAACTGTTTTGTAAATGCAGGAATAATAGTATCTTTCCTCATTTGTAATTCGATTGCATAAGGAACCAGTTGTGCACAATGATAAGCCCTTCTTTTGTCTTCAAATTCAGGTGCCGGACCACCTAGGCGTGACCATATTCTTTGATTAAGGAAATCTAACACCATACACATTCTGTGCATGATGTCATTGCCCATGTAAAATTCATTTTGTGCTACACTCACTATCCATACATTATGGTAAATTGTTTTCTGCCCAATGCTAATTTTAAGCATGCATCTGCCTGCAATTCGGTTTTCAAAGTCTGGACTGTCCAACCCAGAAACATATTGTTTTTTTATCCTAAATCTCGGGATTTCTTCCCTCTCCATTATTTTTTGCAACAATTTCTCATTAATGAAACTCCTTTCATGTCCAAGCGCTAAAGTGCCTTTTATTGTTTTAAAATAGTCATTTATACCAACATGAACCCATGGTTGCTCATCTTCCATGTGTATTTCTGCCAGAGTGGTAATGTGTTTTTCTGAATCTGTTTTAGGAGCAATATTCTGTTTGCATGTTTTCTCTTTTAAATAAAAACGTATTGTGTGCTCATCTATCGCAGTCTGCCAATTTTTCCTTGGGTCCAAGTATATTTGTACAGGTAGTTTTTCATTGTCGCTTTGCATTTTGTCTTGACACATTAATATAACAGTGACACTAGGTATGCAGCTATTCTGGAGATATACCTCCACAGCATCATTTGTTTTGGCAAGGGTGTGACATTCATCTATATTGCTGTTTTGTGATTTTAGTTTCTTAGGCCTCAATGGTTTTTTGGTTAAGGACCACAGCACTCCATTCACCCCATCTATGAGAGGAGACAATCTTTTCAGGCAATCTGTCCCCATCAGAAATGGAATTTCACAAATAGATGTGATCAATACCTCTCGTTTCATTCTGTGCTTTCCTATTTTTATGTCAACCTCAGTTACACCTATGATGGGCACCTCCTCCCCATTAAAGTTATGCACTGGACCTTGATTTTCCTTCACTGTGATCGATCTGACTCTGTGGGGGTCTCCCTTCATGGATACTCTTTACCAGCTCCTTGGACATAATTGTTGCCTGTGTGCCAGTGTCAATCATAGCAAAGGTGTGGCATTTTTCTTCTACAGTGATGGGTGCATAATATCTGTCCTCAACTTCCTCTAATACACATAAGAAATGTGAATTCTTACTGATTTCAGGGCTCACCTTTCTCAGGTCTTTTTCACTTTTGGCTAAACACATTGGTAAATGGAAAGACATTTTTCCCTCCTTTTTACCCATTTCTGCGCGAGAGACTTTATTTATTTCTCCATGATCAGAGGTTTTTTGGAGTGTGGCCACTGTTCGCCCATCCATCTGGGTAACATCAGAGACCACATTACAGCCTTCCAACTGAACATGTGTAACAACATCATTCAGCAATTTGTCATTTTTTAATTCTGTGCATTTGTGATCATTTAGTGTGATACCAGCCCTTTCAGCCTTTTCAAAAATATGTGGCTCAAATAATTCTTCAGGTGATTGACTTGTACCCTCCTTTTGAGTATTTCCTTTTTCTGTCTGTGTTTGGTCATTGTTTTGCTTGCCCAGGGAAGGAGCTATAGTATCCCCACTTACTCCCTGTTCACTGGTATTCCCCATGCATGAGTCATTTTTCTTAAATCTGTCCCTTTGTTCTTTTGGAATTCCTAATGTTTCTTTTTCATTTGTACAAATCTTTACTGTTTTATTTAGCTCTAGGTTAAACTGTACCTCTTTTTTAGAAGTATTTGCACTTTCTGTCACAAGTTCATTTACTGGCACTTTCACATTTAATCCATTAGGCATCTCAGAGTCGTTATGCAAAATTATATCAGAGCAATCTGTCATTTTGGCACTGCAGTTATCATGAGTACTTAGTCACTTTTCGGAAGCCCCCCGGTCATTGCTATGGCCATCAGCCCCCTCTTTGGAAGGTTGTTTTTGCGCTGTACAGAGCTTTCCTATTTGCTCAGCTAACATTTTCACTTGGGCCTCAAGGCACTGTAACCTTTCCATCTCTCTAGGATCCTCTTTCTGTGGCCTAGGTCAATATTGGTTGTTTTCCCCCTGATTGGATCTATTCTGATACCTCTCAGGTGATTGATGTCGGTTGGGATGGTTTCTGAACTCTTGATTCATTTGTGGAGGGGAGCGGGTTGCACCCATCCTTTGATTATAGTCCCCTGGTGGGGAATCATTATATTGACGTGGATTGTAGTTCACGTTTTGCCTCATGTCCTGTCTCTCAGATTGTGGGTACTAGCCCCTAGGTTGATTTCCATTATCAATAAATCGATCCACATATCGGGGCCTATCCCGATTACCATATATCATGGTGTTGGGATCAAATCTGCTCTGTGTCCCCAATGACTGGTAGGGACCATCATTTCTTTGATCTTGATTTTGTCTCTGGTTATTGTTCATACCTGCCATATCAGGCCGATATCCTACCCGGGGTCTGTCCCCTAAATACCTAGGGCTGATGTAGCTCTCTCTATTACTAGGATCATGTGATTGGAACATTCGTACAGGAAATGGCGATCTTTTTTGATTACCCCTTTGTTCAGGTGTCACTTTATTTTTACCTTGGCTTTGAGCAGACTCAAGGGACATTTTGGCTGACCTGATTTCCATTACTGTGGCTGAGGGTTCTTTAGATTTAGGTCTAGTATCTTTCATTTTATCACTTTCTCTACCCTGACAATAGAGTACCTTATATAGTTTTGTGCTTTGATGTACAATCCATTCAAGGGACTTGTCACGGTCAAATTCACGGACCAATTGGGATATGATGTCTTTCTGTAGCCCATAGAAGTATGCAGTTTTAAACTCATTGGAATTTGAGTCAAAAGATACATCCAAGCGAGAAAATGCTATTTTTAAGTCTTGTAAAAATTGGCGAGGGGATGTATTAGGTCCAGCAGTAATTGTGTAAGCGACTTTCTTTGCCTCCTGCAGTGACTGAAAAGGAGAAAAATGACGCCTAATTTCTTTTTCAAACTCCAACCAGGTCATATTCTGCTGTTCATTTAATCCCCTTATGATGCTGGCCGTCGGGGCATCTAAAGTTAAATGAAAATATTGTCTGTACTGTTCCTTAGGTATCTGGAGTGCTTTAAAAATGTCATGCACCGCTTCTAAGTGATCCTCAATGCAGCATTCACCTCCCTTTTTAAATGGTTTGATCAGGGCTTTAATGGATTTCATTATCTTTATGGGGCTACTTGTTGCAATGCATGGAATTGCACTATTTTGTGATTCAATCCTGTTTTCAGGTGTATGAGATTGGTGGTTGCCCCCAATGGGAGTATCAAATCCCCCAAGGGCGCTGCAACCAAGTTCAGTCACCGGCCCAGTCACTGGAGCACTAGCTCTTTGGGCAGAGCTAGAATTCACCTCCACTCCATTGAATGTGGTACCCTGCCGCCTCTCCTGGGACCTGGGAATGCACATTTGCTGTTCTAAGTCCTTACACTTTTTAAGGAGTCTGTTTGCTTCATTTTGCAAATAGTTGTTTTCATCACTCATCTTATTAATCACCTCCTGCATGTCGCATATTTGCATTTGGCATTCATTGAACTCTTTATTTCTCTTGTCTCTTTCTTGAATCATTTTAATCATTTCTTGTTCTGCACTCTGGAGATCACATTCTTTTTCACAATGTTCTTTTTGTAAAATCTGCATTTCTGAAACAACCTCATCTTTATCTTGTCTAATGTGGTCCACTAAGGCTTTTAAGTGTACCAATTCTTGCTCACTATCCTCAAATTGTTTCTTGCTTTTGGATAACTGAGCATCAAAGTCTCTGCATTTTAATTGCATGTCTTTTTGGCATACATCCAATTCTGCTCTTAACATTTCCTGATTTTTACTTGCCCCATCTAATTCAGTCTTTAACCTGTTAATTAGCTGAGTATCATTCTCCTGCATTCGCAGGGACTTATTCAAAATAAACCATATTTTGCCGCATAGCCGTATTAAACAGTCTTTCTCTGCACTTTTATCGGCTGCATTCAATAATCTTGTAAGGCAGACCTGAATTATGCTGCCTTCTGCAAAAATATTGTCTAGTTTTTCTTTCTGCACCTCACCCTGAATGCGTTCACGCCATTCTAACGTGCTGTTCGACGACCAAGTCCCATGTGCAAACAACTTTGCCTCTAAATATTGCACTAGGTCTGAGAATGTGGTTTCCCTTTGTGACATTCTGAAATTCGTTTTTAGTGGCACACTGCTATTATAAAATGGGTTCCCTTTAATGTGCAAATGGCAGTGTGAGACACGCTTGCCACGCCCAGTAGGTACTCTATGATCACTTTCCCGGCCTGCAACGCACCATAAATATGTAGGGTATTTTGTGGAGATTTGGGGCCTGAAGGTATTTTCTTACCGCCGAAAAATAACTTAGCAACAATCACTCCTTGTATTCAGATTGGGCCATGTACAACAATAATACAGTGGACATGCATTATTTCAGCACACAGACATGCGTGGTTGGTATACGTGGTTGGTGGTATTTTGGTGAGCATAATTCCCTTGTTTTATTTGTGGCCCCAATATCCAGAACCCCTTATGTTTGTTTAGATTTTTCGTGTAATCACTAGAAAGACCTCAGGCTTGCATTTCAAGAACACCACATTTTCATTTTTAGTGTGCCACCATGGGCAATTTCTCTCTGTCTTATCTACGGCAGCGAGCTATCATGTGGTATTTTCACTATCTTATATACGGTAGTGAACTATATCCCGGGCCTCCCTTTTTGCCGACTCATAGACCTCCGACAAACTACAACACACACAGTTAGTTATAATTGCTCATACTGAATTACATTGTGCACACGGCTGCAGCCAAATTTGATGTTTAGCTAACTTGAAAATGACAATTGCACTGTCTAAACATCTCCCCACATCATCAGCACTGTATTGGTAAATATAAAACACACCACCCGTCTGCTTTCAAATATTTTTGTGTATTATAAAAGTTGCATTTAAACACGATCTCACTCTTTACAGAAATAAATAAGATAGCACAGTAACAGCATTGTCTGTGATACACTGAAAAGAGAGTGGCGGAGACAAGAACTCAATTTGCAACATTAAACATGTGAGTAAAGCACAGGAATCTCTTTTCCTACACTGACTGAATATTCTCGTACACACTCAGCCCCCACACTTCTGTAATTACCTTATCTGTTCAGCATGAGTTTTCTCCAGCTGTTCTCTTTCTGAATTTGGCTCCTTTGAAGATTAACCCCAGTGAAAACAAGCGTCTTTCGTTCTCAAACCGGGGTTATTGCCTGGAATTCTGAGCTTTTGCAGCAGGAATGCTTCAGCCAGGAAACAGGTCCTTCTCCCAGCTCTGCCAAATCTCGATTGTCCTCCCCCTCTCCTCAAGCTCCCCCAGCAAAACTCTAATTACTGCCTCTAGCATGATACTTGCTATGACGCTGCTCCAATCAGAATCAATCATGCCATCTCCTCCCTCACTACACAATGGCTCATTTCTACAGTAACCATTTGTAACCAACTGATTTCCTGTTCCTTCGAGCCCTTTGCTTTCTGTAGTTATGTGGACAGAGCAGCAGAGAAAAAGAAAAAAAATGAATGTGCGTTTAAAAGTTCACTTTCAGAGTAGGCCTAATTCTGCAGTGGAGACAAATTTTTATTAGTGGATTATGTTAAATGCAGTTTTATTAGTCAGGTTAGTTATTAATAAGGTTAGTTATTAATTTTCAAATGTGTCTCTTGCACCATAGGCATTTCAGGTGAAAAATAGTGTGCATTTTTGAATTTGCACGTGTGCTTTTAACTGTAAAAATACATTTGCATCTTATATGTTAAAATCGTTTTTGACTGAATAGCCTGTCTTTACTTATATGTCCATGTTAATCTGGCAACACATATAGCAATGCACCACACCCATGTGGTGGTGCTGCATCAAAAAAAAAAATTGCTACCTGTGCAGTAGTGCTGTACTCTGTGCTGTAACACGCCAAATATCCTTACAATACCTAAACGAGGGGGCAATATATCAGCCCTCTTGCTAAGAAGAGAACAGCAATGGATTTTTAGATTACGGAGCCATCAACTTGGCCTTAATGAAGAGATCTGCTGGCAAGCTCTGGCTGTCATGCAATAGGCTGAGAGGATACTGAAGAACACATTAAGAATACAGGCATGGCTCTTGCCATTAATTAAACACTGTGGCATGCCTGGAGTCATTATAGAGAATAGCACACCTGATTCTGCCCCTCTGTCCCATCCGGAACTGAATAGTAAATGACCCTTTTTTGCACCAGCATAATCTTTATGGTGCAATATGGAAACACGTGAGAACACTACAAGTTCCAGCAGCCTTGAGGCTTAATTGACATTCAGACCACGCTACTAAGCACCGACACGAGGTATGAGAAGTAAATAATATACAGTTGCTGCAACAATGAGATCAAGACTCAGCACGTATAAGATCATTATTACGGTGCATAATATAAATACGTGTGGGCACTACATTTCCCAGTAACCTGGGGACAGTGAGAGCGTGCCGTAAAATATGCAGAATTTATAATATGCAATTGTCGAATTCAATTGCAAGACCGCAATCTCTATTAAGACCCAGCCCGTTAAAACAACCATCCATGTAGAGCATCCAGATGCATTATAGAAGACAGTAATGGGAGGAGAGACTACACCTCCCAGCGTCCCTGGGCTAATTTGGTAGTCAGTACGTGTTCCACTAATAATAGACATACGGGAGTACTTTCCAATCATGTAGAGATGCGGTAACACTAGATGTTTTGACATCACACTGGTGATATAGCCCGAACCGGCATACAATGCTTTAAAAAAAATCTGTGTATCAAAAATACAAAAACATTTGATCACGTGAACGGGACATCAGTATTTAAACTAAAAGCAATCCAAGATGGCGCTCGACACGAACCGGTATACGAGACACGGCGTCTGAAAGGAATGAAGGTGAGCAATGCATGAGACGGTCTAAGGGGGAGATAGCTGTTTAAAGAATCAGGAGCCACATATACATATTGATGCAAGAAGAGAATGGAATATGAAACAATGGTGGTCCTTTACATGTGCACAGAGAGGCAAAACATGGGAGATGCTAAATAAAGACAAGAACAGAGATGCATACAGCCCGGTACAGGATGTAGAGACAGGCCACTAACTATATATAAAAGAGCACAAGGGTCACACTAATCATAGTCGGGCTGAGTTGCATAGAAACTGTTGAGAAATATGCTCCTGAGGCGACCACCTAAGGGACTCTGTGTGTGCTTCTGTCCATAGGAGCACGCCTTCAATGACAGAGGAATCGACCCTTACATTGTGCACAGACCTACCAGTGGATACAGGTGAATGAGCTGTGGTATTGTGCCATGTTTTGAACACGCTTCCTCCATATGAATAGTAGTTTAAAATACGAAATACAAACATTGTTTACTAATTCCTCCACAGATTCCAGTATGGAATATACCGAGCTGAACATTTGAACAGCTCACCATAGAACAGGCAGCGACATTAAAAGACTGCCTAGCACAGGTAAGAAAAACACTTACCCTCAGTCTGTAGGGACAAACAACCCACACAAGTCTGAGCAACAACTTGCTTATAAGTACTCATAGATTGATGAGAGTTCCACTTGTTTTCTTGTCGTTTTATCCCATAGGATTCAGGGATCCATGCATTTAGCCCACTGGACACCTGAAGACATCCTCAGAAGCTTCATCAAATTGAAGCCCACATAGAGAATACAACAATTAGAAGTATTCGTCCTGAAGAAAGCGGCTAATAACTAAACCCCGCTGAAACCGGTTGACCTACCCCTAAGAAGTTCTAGACTGGTTATCCAAACCCCGATACCCCATATATATAGACATAGGAGGCGTAGTTGAAGCAATTACTATCACCAGTTCCATCTAACCTGAAGTTAGGCGGACAGAAAGATGCGATTTTAACATCCCTTGAGTATTGAACATAGGGAAAGCATTTTATGCTATAAGACATATGTTCTGGAGGCGGCAACATTAAAGGCGGAGACCGACCCCCACCATGTATGCACTTACTTTTAGTAAATAGGAAAGTAATGAGAGAGGACAGGGAGAGGACCTCTACATCCCATTTGTTGTCGGCGCACCAACACTTTCTAGGGCTGGGGGAATGGGCTAAGAGGTTACTTATCTATAGGGCTATTTAGTTATTGCTAGGGACTCAGAAGGATATTTATTAAAAAGTTATTCCTCAAGCTGTCATTTTTGTGATACAAGTACTAAGGTATAGACGGGAGGTGACCACCTTTCGACTCCCAATTGTTGTTTCTTACCAACAACACCATTACCCGCCTGGCCTGAGCCTATACAAGACTCTACTGTGCTGTGACTTCTACCTGCCTTTATGACTAGGCCTACTGACCATCTCGTAGATCGCTCCAGACTACGTTATTCTGCATGTATAGTTGTTCTATCGAATTATATTGCTAAATGCTTTTCCATTTGATTACTATGTATTCATCTCGTCCCTATACAATGTCTGTATCCTTTTGCTATTATTCTGCCCTGTACTCTGTAATTTAAGATGTCTTGATAAAGCGCCCAGATAACTTAGGGTGTTGCGCACTGTATAAATAATAAACAAATAAACAAATACAAGTGGCACCTAGACTAAATAAAGCACAGAACACCTGCTGGCACTGCTAGCAAGCATAGACGTTTCAATAATATTGATTTATCTGCTAAAGCGGAGGATACCCAAAGCTGGTATCGACTGTTTTGCATGCAGTCTTGATGGCTGCTTTGCTGGTTTCTTATCAACAACTCCCTTACCTAGGTCACAGAAGTCAAAGCTGTCATGAGCCTGAGCCTGAACTGAGAGTTTACATTAGGAATTTAGCACTTCTGCAACCACCAATGCTACACTTGAAATGTCACAGCCCCATAGAGGGACAGGAAGATCTCACTTTGTGGGAACAAACCAGAGAGATTCACCATGAAAGGGCTGTACCAGAACGGCTACCCAAGAAGATATGGTGGTACAGTGCCTGTCAAATGGGCAGCTAACTTCTGTCTCCATCCCCAAAGTGTTGTCCTAATAATGATAGTTCTTCTCACACCAGACACAGAGATTGTGAACATCTCCCTTTGGCTGCTTCGATCGGGTGGAGAGGAACTCAGAGGGGTTGGAGGAGAGCTACAGAAATTGCCTCCTCTACTGTGGAGAGGAATACGTAGTGACTGATTACATAAACAAAGAGTAATAAGTGCACTATGAGTATAGACAGGAAACAGCTAAAGGCTGGACTGAGCAGAATAGGATGAAAAATAATTGTAGGCGGTAAGCTGGATCTTCACCCTATTTGTAAGAGGAGGGAGACGGATGAGGTTGCCACCTTGTGTGGTCTGGCAAGATTCCTCAGCAGGGTATACCCAGTCTGAGGTCAGAGAATGGAGAATGGTGGAGAACAAAATGGGGAATAATCCCGCTCCTGGAAAGTGCTGTGTGAGGAAGGGAGCTACACAGCACACCAGTGATTTGCAGGGTGACAGATTGAGTGGAATATGAGGAATGGCCAGCCTGCTACTGAAAGTGTGTAGGAGAGGGAGGAACTTAAGTGCACCCTTCGCAGGGGTGTGCTAAAAAATGACAAGTGAGGGGAATGGCAACAGGGTGAGAGGGTTGAAAGCTCAATTTCCCCATAGAAATGGTGGGATCCGCGGAAAATAAATTAAGGGGTAAGGTGTGTAGTCCAAATAGTGGGATCGAAGTCCTGAAAGGTCAAGAACAAAGTCCTTATATACAATCCTCCAAAAGAGAATCTTCACATAATACACACCAACCAAGGCCCACAGAAAGATTGATTGTCTTGGAACCATGTTAGTGTTTGATCTACTTATAAAAGGGCCTTCCCCTTCACCCAGAAGTGCTTCCTGTTTCTAGGTCTACCCAACTACTGCGTCATCCCTGGGGCCATCTTGGAAACGAGTGTCCTGTTGGTTGCAGACCTGTTAATAGCTAGGTTTACCCTCATTACCACTTCTACATCTCCCCATTCTTATCCTCCCCCATTAATCCCCAATCTTCCAAATTCTCTGCCCTCCCTATTTCCAATATTCCTACCAAAATCACTGGTCAGAAGTGCTTTTTCCACTCAAGATATTTCCAATGCTTTATGCCATATATGTCATTCAACACAGAGCCCATCGATCTTGTTCTATCAAGGTTGGATTACTCCAACAACCTCTACATAGGTCACACAAATGATCTGCAGGGATCCACAAATTCTGCAGTTAGTATTCTGCAGAGACTGAAACAATGGGAATACATCACCTCCACACTGTGGACCCTTCATTGGCTTTCAGACAAATGAAGGATCCAATCTTTAAGACTCTGCATGAATCTTGGACCTCCCACACCAGGTGCTCAGAAATAACCCAGAAGACGTTCACCCCTTGTGTCACAGATAAGTCTCTATGATTAGAAAGCCAGCCTTTGTGATGATGGTCCTAGTGTACAAGCAAGGCCATCTAGGGGCATAATTTGTTGTTATGGCCACTAACCTCCGCAAAACCCTCCATGACCAGCCAACTTTGCTTACTGACATACAACCTAATATTTTAGAACCATCTGAAAACATAGCACTTTTCCAGGCCATAAGAAGGCAATTGTGCGATTCAAAGCACCTCATGGGAGTCTGGAACTGATGTAGAGATCAAACGCACCAGAAGCCTGCAACAGTTGTTCTGATATCAACAAACAGCCTTAAAGCTGGATGGCATACTTAAGCCAAGACAGGACATGTGCCAGATGGCTTAGCCAATTCCATTGAAATAAGAAACTTCACATACTCGAACCATGCTGAAATAAGCGATACTGGAGTTATAATGGACTGACATCCTTTCTATCCTTTCTCCTCTTATTATTTTACTTGATTACTGTGATGTGGAATCATTCTCATATACTTGGAAATATATAGTATGTACCACTGTCAACATCAGTTTCATTGCACTCAAAGTGGCTGGAGAAATTGTTAAGCAATAACTTAATTGATGTCTAAAATTGTCAAATCAAGCACGTATTTTTACTTTACATTTTATCTAATGCTGTATTATCTTACATATATCTAATATTATCTAACGTTTGTATATAAATGTCGAATTATGTAACATCATGTAAATATTGGAAGGTTGATTTATTCAACTGTAACAATAAAAAAATAAACGAGAACAAGCAAGAACACCTCTCCAGTGCTGCTCATTGAGATGGGTGGTTGAGATCCTTCAGCATCGCAAACAATATAGGAAAAGCCTCTTGCACTGCCTCTGAATGGCTGATCTAAAACAAATTCTTATAGTCTCATAAGTAAAAGCAAGCATTGTTAGTACAGTTGGTACTGACGAGCACAAAGATGGAGGGCAATGCATTGAGCTTACTAAACTCAACAGGGATACAATGAAACAAGCTTCTCTGTACATGGCCTCTACTAACCCACTGAGGAACTTGCAATGCTCCCTTTTTCCAGTTTTAACTACATACATCATCCAATAAACATACTTGCAGCAGTGGCCGGGCGGCCCGAATAGTCCCCATCATGCACAAACCAATCTTCCCTTTTCTAACCATCCCACAACTGCACAATCCTCCATACCATACGATACCATATCCATGCACACACTTTAGAATGCATCTACGACTACGAAAAATGTGTTCTAGCTGGACACGTAATGGCATCACCCTTACATCAGACTTAGCTCAACACCTCTGCCATTAGAATACAGCGACAACCTATGACAATTTTCGGTCTAGCTGGGCACATATCAAGTCTCTTGCACTAGCGCTGTGCCATGACCTCCCTCAGCACCCTTTCACATGCCTGATCTCTTGGGTTGCTTATTGGAGCCTTGCCGCACACCTAAATCCTAATCTTGGCCAAATGCACACACGCACTTTAAGCCTTTTCAGAGAATTTTTGCCATACCTGGACTTCAGTTCTACCACAAAGTGCACTGAGGCCAAACAAATGGGAAAAGGCACTATTTAAATGACAACTACAATACAATACCCACACATGTTTGCAGGTGAACCTCATTGGTAGACAACTGAGCTGACAACACCTGCGACTCCCCTATGGTAACACAATCCCAACGTGTGCTTGCGCAGCTAGAAACTCACTAGCATACAATAGCTGCTACTTCCGATCTGCATGCATGAACACCTCTATTTGCACATATTGCCTTTCCCTCTGTTTCCACTAACTACAAGAGAAAACAAAAATGACAAAATGGGTGGTATACAGTATCCAGTTACATTACATTACTTCAAAGAAGGAGGGTTTTGGGTGGCAGTTCCAAGAGTTCTTTTCAAAATCTGTTTATAGCAGGAGCTGGTACCCATATGAGCAACCAGAATGGAAGAAACGTGCACGAAAATAATCTCCTTCACTCAAGAATGGAAAATGAGGTGCCTCCTTACAATGAAAAAAAGTGAAGCGTCAGGCTGTGATGAGGTAAGGCCGGAGTTATTTGTGGGCTTCCCGAATTGGTGAGTGCCAACATATCTACTGTGTAAACTCTACTGGACATGTTACAAACTTGCGCCCAGATGCTTTAGGGCTTGGTGCGCTATGCAAATGTCAAAATAAATAAATACAATCATTGCCAGCTGTTAATGAGTCTGGAAGATTGGAAAACATCAATTGCATGCTAGTGCAGATACGCAGGCAGACTCGAGAAAAGGCTTCTCTACAATGGATCAGTGTTTTATTGCTGAATACTATTATAGAGAAATATACAAAAGTCAGGAATGGACGAGTATATGAGCCTTTCTAGACTTAGCCAAGGCCTTCCATTCTGTTGACCGTAATATACTATGGCACAAATTGAATGGAATTGTTGTTCATCCAGGTCTTATAAAGTTGATCCAAGAACTGTATTCAGATACGTCAGCAGCAGTACGCTGCTCTACATCGAACAACTACTCCAAGGGCATTCCCACAAGCAGGGTGCTTAAGCAAGATTGCCAATTACCGTTTATTTTATTTGTTATTTTTTGTCTCACTTTAACCCTTCTAGGTTACTAAAAAGGCTTATGCACCCGTCGGAAAATGGCACTAAAGTCAGCATTTTGATATGCGATGACATAGTTCTAATTTATCTTACACCAGGCAGTTTGCAGCACAGTTCATTGTATGCAAACACATTTTTGAATGATAATAGCCTGAAATTAAACCTAGGTAACACAAAGATCATGGTCTTTGGTTAAATGGAGTGTTGATGAATCCTGAGATTATGTCCCTTCTCCCAAGGGGGAGCCTTTCCCTGTGAGGCTAGGGAGGTGAGCCCGCTATGCAATACCCTGCCTAGGGGTAGACGCATGCTGGACCTCACCGGGAGACACCCCTCCCTTTGGGGACAAGGACTCCCGTTCTTATGAGGAACTTCCTAAGCAACACATCACTAAACCTCCTTCACCAATAACCTGTGAAGAAAGAGATGAATAACAAACTAGAATATGTTATTGTCATTCAAATTGGCTATTGGTATCTGTGAAGGAAAATGTATATGGTACTGTGACGAAGAAAACCACTGGAAGAATACAGAGTATAAGTCAGACAGAGAAGGAGGACTCTGATAGTATGCTGGGGAAGTCCCATGGCAGCGCCATAAAACTTGGAGGAAGAGAATTTGAGAAGAAGAGAGAGCGGGACTTTGAAATCACCTGGCTGAGGTATGCTAAGAGAAATTTGGATGTGCGACGTCCGATGCTGGAAAGAAGTTTTGAGTGCACCTCCCAAAGCGTGGCCTCGAGAAGGAGAAGAGAGACATGAGACCGAGGAGAATACCAGGGGCCTCATTACGACCTCGGCAGTAGCCATGCCGCTATTGGCTGCCGCCGAAATCTCCTCCGGGTCCGGGTTCCCAGAATGAGGAATTACCGGGCCATTCCGAGTTCGGAGGGCCCGATAATTCCTCCCTCCAAGGACCCGGACCCAGACATTCCCCATTCTCATTCAGCCCCTATAGGGCTGAATGGGAATGGGAGAGGGAGCAAACAAAGGGCCGATTACGAGTTGGCCCGTTGTTTGCTCCCTCTTCCCCTCGCGGGACCCGGTAAGCACGCCTGGTTTTACCAGGCGTGCTTACCGGGTCCCGCGAGGGGACCTCGTAATGTGGCGGAACGGGTTTAACGGGTCCGCATCCTTTTGCGGCACCCGTTAACCCGTTCCGCCAGGGTCGTAATGAGGCCCCAGGTGTCTTGAGCCTTAATAGAAAACAAGTGGTGGCATGACCACAGGCAAGGAGCAGTGGACCCGGCGGTCTGTTAACGACGCTGATACCACTCCCATTGAGGTATTGCAGAACGAGCCGACTAAGGAAGGAACAGAGAGACCGTTCTTAACGTTGCTGAAACAACGAGAAGCCAATCTGACAAGTGAAGGTCCCAGCCTGATAAGAGCCCCAGTGACATCATCCCTGAATAAACCAGGTAACTGGGAAAGCGGGAGACCCGGGAGGGGGACCAACGCTCATTATTGGAACACTTGTACTCGTCCCAGTCAGGAAAAAGTGTTAACAATACATGAGAGTGAGAATCATAACTGGAACGTTTTTGCTTGTCCCAGTCAGGATAAAGGTTCTAGAATACCTGGAGAGTGAGAATTATTACTAGAACACTCATCCTCGTCCCAGTTGAGAAAAAGTGTCACGCATACCTAAAGAGAGTAAAAATCATTACTGGAACCCTACCACTCGTCCCAGTCGAGGCAAAGTACCAAGAGTATATAAGAAGAGAGAGAACCATTACTGGAACGCTTATACTCATCCCAGTCAAGAAAAAGCTTCAGGAGTATATGAGAAGAGTGAAATTCAATACTGGAAAGCTACTACTCGTCCCAGTCAAGATAAAGTGTCAACAATACAAGAAAAGAGTGAGAACCAATACTGGAACCCTCACATTTGTACCAGTCACGATAAAAAGTAGAAATTAAATAAAGAACACACTTGGCATATGAAAGGAGAGGAGGTAAGGTAACTACAACAGAATAAGAAGCAAAGAAGGAATAATCAACTGAAAGAGTCAGTGGAAACCTTGAAGAGCCCAGTATCAGAACTGTATGATTTGATAGAAGTAATTACCAAGAATTACCTACGGATAATTTATTGAACTGAACTTGGTGGAAATCACCTCCCAGGAGAAGGGAGCCATTCTCCTGTACTTATGATTGCTCTATTAGTGTTAGGGTTAGGATAGGTTAGTTTTGGACAGCGGATTAATCTTGATTTGGACTCTCACTGACGACTGAGGAGCACCTTAGCTTGATTAGGTAGGGGACACTCTTAGTATAGGGAAAGATAGAAGTTCTCACCTTTCAGCTAATAAACAATAGCAGTGAGAAGAAAAGTCAATCTGTTTACTTCTTCTCACCCGCCGCAGGATCCTAAGTGTTGTTGGGCTAGCCAGACTGTATAACTACTTAGGGTTAGTCTTTTCTAATAGTGGTATCTCGAAGCAGGTAGGCATGCACCAAAATGTGTTACTCCCTCTGGTCCCCCCGTGATGTTCCCTTGTGCCCCCCCATTTTCGCACACAGGTGTTGCCTGTTTTGCTTCAGTCTTCTACCCTGCTCCCCCCCCTCACCCCACTTAAGCCTACTTCTGCAGGAGTCTGTTCTGATACATTCTGGTTTTACCGTCTTGTGGACAATGCTGGATTTGACTTTTATAGACTTCATTCATTCATGGTGCGTCCCCCTTTCTCAACTCTCATGCTGAACTTCTTTTGCATCTTGTTCTCATGGTGGACCTGAATCATGCTGTTCCCATCTTCATCTTGCATCCTGGCTTGCAACATTATGTGTTACTACTGACTTCTGCAATTGTATTCACTCTTCCCCTCTTGCTTCTCCACTCTTTTGACTGCTAACTCTCTGTTCTCTCCTCCTTTCCCTTCTTCCTTTTCCTATCTCCTCCCCTTACTTTCTTCTATGCACTTACTCTATCAGAATTGTCCCTGGACCTAGTATGATAGCAACCTCGTCTGTCTCCTCCTCCCTCCCCTTACTAGTTTTTTCCTCCCCAACCCCCCTCCAGCACTATCTGAAATGTCGTCAGGCCTAATATGATAGTCGCTTGTTTTGTTCCTCCCCTACCTTTCTGCACCCCTCTCCCTCACCTCTTGTTTTTTTTCCGGCTCTACCAGAAATGTCGTCAGGCCTAGTACAGTAGTTGCCTGTCTGTTTCCATTTCCCTCCCACTCTCCCCCTCCCTTCCTTATCTATGTTTTAGCTCTTACACTATCTGAAATGTCGTCAGGCCGAGTACGATAGTTAATTTCACATCCTTACTGTTCATGGCCTGTAAGAATGTCATTGTTTTTTCCCTTGTTCCCTCCCTTGCCTTGAAGCGCTTTGAAACACATTGTGTTTAGGTGCTATATAAACTATCATATCATATCATTCCCGCACATAAAGACTGTTGCTAAGCATGCTGCCCCGGGATTCGACAGGCTTTTATGTATTTAATAGCTATATGGGGAATGGAGATTGGATTAAGTGTTTCAGGGGGCTGGAGACTAAAAGCCATGCGTTACTGCTACATGGAAGTTAGATCTGGGAGTATTTGAATTACTTCTGTGACAGTTCTCTCACCCAGCACCCTCGGAGATGCACTGAGGCATGAGTTGGGAGTTCCCAGCATAATGATACAGGCATAGAGGAGGTGGTTTGTTGTAAATTCAGTTAGATGCCTTGGCAAACCATACTCTAGTCAATGCTTTTGTAGAGATGGCCTCCCCCGTTCAGAATAAATAACAGCTGATATATAAATGGAATTTCCTTGTTAAAGAGGTAGGGTTTTGGAGATGTTTAGCCTATAAATAATTTGCACAAAGGCCAACGCAGGGCACTGCTCAAAATAAGGGCTTTCCAAGTGGAATACTGTGATTGCCCTTCATTAAACATTGTTTATTTTTGACTATTTGGGTGGTGAGCCCAAAAATTGTAGGAATAAAATTAGCACCTGGAGATCATTATTGACCTCCTCTCCACCAATTAGAATGTTCAGAGCACAGTCAATAACTACTGGCATGGACTGCATTCTGAACATTCTGACTTCAAAAGCAGATCGAGAAACAACAATGCAATTTCCAGGCAAGTTTTATTTCAACAATACACTTCCTCTTTGAGAAAACTATTTTCGTGGCAATATTCTATTTAAAACACCAGAGAGTAAGCTAAAACATGTGAATATGCTTTCACTTACTTATAGTTAAACTTTTGTAATTGTTGAATTTGTTCAATCTGCTTTTAGAATATGTCGAAGAGCATTTTGTGGTTCTTAGGATTTTTCATCATGTGATGTGCTTGTTATTAATTGGTGATTTATTGAATTTGTTAATGAAACTTTCCTCTGAATAAAGATTTAACCTGAACCTTGACAAGTTTTTTATGAAACACACTTATGCCAGCAGGCTCTTGCTGCATCAGTAAACCATGCACATGAACAAACAAATGTGCCAATATGCAAATGTGAGCACTTGCAACTTTACAAAAAACATGAGATAAATTCCTTACAAAAGTTGTATGGGATACGACCAAAAAGAAGCAACAGTTTTAAACTGCAATCCTCTCTGGAAGCTGAGATACAATTTTAACTTCAAGTCCTCTATTTTTCTAAAAGAAGCACATTTAGGGGAAGGGGATATAAACAAGATTCTTCAAAGCATTTGTCTTTGGCCATATATGAACCTGATTAAAGAGGGTAAATTAAGGTTACATTTCAACTGCTTGGTTTAATACCCTCCTAACAGGAGGCTTATAAGCCCAGACCCAAAGCTCCCCTTCCATTATCTCTATCTTGTCTAAATATATAAAGCAGAAAATCTGTTTAGTTTGTTCCTTATACAATTCTGCACTGCTCCACCAATCTCTGCCAAATTTTGCATAGTTCCCTGTTAGGACCCTCTAGACATTATAGGTTATATGACATTTGGACACCCTACCCCTTTCCCTGGATTTCAGCCCCTTGACACATGAGGCGGTTGCCTAAAATCAGCGAAACATCAATGTGGTCCTCTCGGAAGGACCGGACAAAGCTCATTTTAAGCGTCTCGACGCAAGGAACAAAACTCAAAGGCTCGAAAACCACACTACAAGGCCCTAGGACGCACAGTTTCCTCGATATTTGCACCGCCAGGGTGAGGCGAGAGGTAGGGAAAGCGCACAGAAGGTCCCTCTATGCTGCAGCATGCCAACTCTTGCCTCCCCTCCGCATCTGATGTGGGGTATGTAAGCCTAGCGACACACGCCCATTCCCAGTGAAGTTTACTTCAGAGTGCAAAGGAAATCAAGAGATAAGCGACTCGGAACAGCAAACTACAGGATAATTTAATTTTCTACAATTGCGGAGTGTTATCATGTCTATCCACAGAACCCATTCAGGGTGCGGGTACCTTTTGCTAGTTATTTTTATTATTAGGGTGTTTATTGAGTGCATACCTAGCTTTGGGAAGCAACAGAGTTCTCTATTGCTTGTGGGGAGTACACAGTGAAGGAGGCACTCCCAATCGCCTTCTTTGGGCATTCCATGCACGGGCTGCCGCGCTGAACCGGCTCCTGCACCGACCTGGCTGCGCCAAATTGACCCGCGCTGACCCGGCTGCGCCAAAATGTCCTGCTCCGGAAGGCGGGCCCAGGAGACTATTGTAGCAGGCTCCCCCCCCCCCAGCCTTCTGGCGGCGGTAACATGGTGTGAGGAGGCTGAGCCTGAGCTGGATGGAAGAGAGGGTGGCTGGCGAGCGGCCCTCCTGGAGTGCACAGCGTCTATACAACATCGCAGTGACTCGGTGTTCTGTTGGTGCAGGGAACAGCGTCCTGCCTAATTAGTGAGCAGCCTCCGTGCTGGACCTGCACAAGTAAGGACGTGATAAGGAGAGGAGCCTACAGCAACAGTGGGGAGCCCAAACACTACTCTCGTAATACCAGGTCTGTGATGGGGATAGGCCAGCACCCTTGCGGCATAAACCCGCCGGCATAAGGGTGACGCTGTCTGTGGAGTGCCCATGAGATTAGCGTGCCGCTTTGCCAGTCCTTTCAAAACAACTTGACACATATCATCTTCAGAATGTCGCAGTTAGTGGCTGGCCGCAATTCAACCCTGTATCTTCATTGATAAAGAACAAAGGCTGCCTGATCGACTTTACTGATCATCCCAAAGGCGCATACGAGTAAGGGCTTGACTAACCTCCTTTTCATACTCCCTTCCGCTGACTTGCTACTGTTTTATGAGCTGCGATGAGTTCTGGAGTGCTTGTTTCACACCACAATTCGTGTGAACACATCTGCTTGGAAACTTTCACCGTTGCTGGCAGGGTTTGCGTGTGAAAAGACGGGACAGGGCAGGGGGAAGAGTCGGACTCTGGCAGCTCCTTAAGCTGTCGAGGCGTTCCCTGCCCGCCCTTACACTTGCAACGAGTATGCCACTTATTGACTTCCTTAATGGATTTCTGCTTCAGTTCTTGGTCCCTGGTAGTGGCTGCATAGACTGTGGATGTTGTGAAGCTGCAAGCCACTAGGCGCATACGCTCTTGCATTAGCACTTTAATCGTAGACATTAACTAAATATGTTTTTAATACATGTTGAAATGGTCTAAACGGCATTTTTTTAGGGGTTTATCAGTGCTTTTAATAGCATCTAGCCTTGTATTTTTCCTATTTTAAATGTTTTAACCGCCAGTGGTAATTACACCCACCATTGCTTCTAATCACCTTAATTAAAACCACCCCACACCCCCTCATTATGGCTAAACAGAAGGCGGTACAACCAATTTCACCAAGAGGGAGCAGCAAGAGGGTGCACAAAATGCTTGAACCCAGTGACGACATCAATGTTCTTATCACATAAATCAAGGGCCTTTTCTATGTAATTGAAAGTCCCTTGGCCAAGAAATTAAAAGCCCCCCCACTCAAGAAGCCAGCAGCCGCCCCTAACTGCATCATGGAAATTGTAGATATTGAAATACTCCCAGAAAGTGTTGCCCCCATCTTAAAGCCCATAGTCCAAGTCCAAACACTGAGGCAGAGAGACTGGAGAAAACACAAGGACCCCCTAGACAAATATGAAATAGGCCCCTTTAAGGGCCAAGAAGGGGGCAAGAATTACGTATTACCCACAGCTGAACAAGAGAAAGAATATGGACAAGTAATAGTTATATAGTAAGCCAGTGGAATACTCAATCCTCCAGAGCCCAATGATTTCTATCGTGAAGGAGATCCCCACAGCTCCTGAGTTTGGAGGGCACAGGACAGAGGGTAACGTGATGTTACAGGGGATTGCATTGCCATGGTACCTACTACCAATCAGTATTTGGATCTGGGGGAGGGTTTGTCTAAGAGAGGAAATTACGCTACCCCCGATCCCATTGGTTGTCCCAGGAAATTGAAGAAAGAGGCTTGTTCCACCGCCCAGAGACAATGTAAACACAACATTGAGCACAAAGGGGTGGATATGGGAATGCAGATGGAATGGGCTGAAATCATCCTCAACAATGCATTGGGGAAGATCATGGGCCCTATGGTTACACCGGGCAAACCCCTGGCTTTATTGCACCTCTTATGTGGCAGGGTTGACAAGATGATTAAGAGCTACCTGGACCAGGTTGCTGCAGACTTACTGTGCATTAAGGCCAGGCTGATTCCAGTACCTGGTGTGAACGGGTCTGCGCCAAGTGTCCAAATGCCAGCCTTGCCTAGACCCAGTGAAATCCCAATAGTCAAAAATCTGAAAAATTACCCACAACATAAGGGTGACCATAACAATCAGATCGGCCTGAACAGGGGGCCAAGAGAGAGGGTTGCAAGGCCCGTCCCTGGGGTAGGTGGGAGGAACATCATAAGCAGAGCCCCGACTAGACCTTGGGAACAGTTGGGGGGGGGGGGGTTGACTGGGTGGCCAATGGGTACATCCCATACCTCCCACCAAACCTAGGGTCCGTTTCAAGGGCACTCTGAACCAAACTCCATACCACTGGGGCCCCTTTACAGGGGAGGCAATCGGAGAGGCTATCAGCATAATTATGGTGGGGTAGTTACTGCCCCACCTCTAATTGCAAAGCTATCGAGAGGATATCTCAGGGTCAAAGTGCTTGCCTTGGAAGCAAGACGACACGGAGCAACAGAGGTTCGATCCACGGGTCCGTGCTTCGAAACCTCTGGGTATTAAGCGTGTTATAAATAACCAATCATATCATAATCCGACAGATCCCTCTAGGTCCTGATTAACAAAGTTCTTTATTACCTAAGAGAAAAGAGAGGTTGTTAATCAATCATTAGAAGTGACATGATGGATTGCATTAGGCTGAGGACGTCTCCAAACGAGGATGACGGGATTCTGGTCACCCTAAAAAATGTATGGTCGAGGGACGACCTCTTATCTATAGAGGCAAAGGCATATCCTCCATTGGGTTTCAAAATATCGATCAGACTTGCAGCCGTGTCCCAGAGGGATGATGAGCAATCCAATTTATATATCCCCTTTTAACTCCCCTTTTTCCAGCAGGATCCACTGAGGACAATAGCCCTCCGAGGGCGATGAACACGGATCTCGAGGACATTGATTGATGCAACATCGCCACTGTTACAGATGCCCTGATAAGGGAAAAACCCATTAGCTTGATCTCCTATGACATAGCTGGGCTCAAGAAGCATCTGGTGGATAATGAGTGGTGTGAATTAATAAGGGGATATGACATGATTTGCATCCTGGCGACGTGGGACCAGGAACCAACCAGCTTCCATGGATATGAGGCTTTCCAACTACCAGATACGAAGGGACATAGGGGGATGAAGGGCTGGCAATATGGATTAGCATAGCCCTGGACTTCCACATAGACTCTATAGTAACAGGGTCACCAGATGTCCAGTACTTGGTGCTGAATGGTACTAGTGCCCTACCAGTTTGCGTTTGCAATCTGTATAATAGAAATGACCCCAAGGTCTCGACTAGTACCAATGACCTGCCTCGAGACCTAGTCTTGACTAGACTTGGTCGAGCCAATTAAAACCACCGTATTATTTTCATAGGTGAATAGAATATACAAATAGAGCCCTTTTTAGATATGGAGGGGGCATGAGATGAATTAGATGAGGCATGGGAAATCCCAGCATTGGTCCCGCCACCGAAGAGGAGAGTCCATCCATTGGTGCTTAGTTGTTCCATGGCTTTATTGGGATTGGGGCTCAGGGCTTGTAACAGACGCTTCTCCAAGGATCAACCACTGAAGGCGAGCTTTGTAGGGCACAGGGTTCCTCATGTATAGATTATATCTTTGTGTCAATGGAATTATTCTCACTGAGTTGTGTTAGCTTGAATTGACTGGGTTTGAGACAAAGAAATACCTGGACGCAGGAAAGGAGATCACCCTGTTGTATTCCCTGGACTGATGGTTACGTTATGTGCATAGCAGCCATCCTCTTCAATTTGTTTCTCTTGGGCAATAATCAAGGCAACTACAGTAGCTGTATTATCGCTTTGGGTTCTGGTGCCATTGGGTTCTCTTTACGCAACAGCAAAGGGGATCACCAAACTCTCAAATTGGATGCAGTGCTTACTTTTCAAGCAAATGTCAGTAAGAAAGTCGACAACGGCCGTTTTAAACCACTATTTGCGCTCTGCATGTTTGAGTCAATCAAGGCAGTTGACTGGTTAAAAAGAGCCCTCTCTTCCTACCCCAACAGGGCCCTTTCACTGGTCTTTTTGAGGTTTCCTCTAAATACCCTATTAGGGCTTCAAAGGCATTTAAAGTAAGGGGTTTTGAGCTCAGGAGGGCAGTCAGTTGGGACCACAGCTCCTATCACTTTCATCGCTTCTTCACCTATAGTGGGGGCTATGCTTCTCTGTTTCCAAAATTACTAGATTGCGTAGCTGAACAGAATATACCGCTGAACTTCATCTTTTCCCTAAGTGTAGAAGCTATAGCAATGCAAGCAGAAAGTGTGTTAATGGAAACTGGGTTTTTGCTCTTCAGCCTAGATGTGGGAGAGATCTCCAAGGAATCATGCCTTTTGTGCTATTGCAACTGCGGGTCACTAACATTTCAACAGTGTTTCTTAGCAAATCTTTTTTTGTATTTAAATCTTTTTATTATAATTTATCAACATTAAAAGCATCTTATCACATATTGTATGTTCACAGCTTCTTCTCATTATCAAGGATGAAACCAATAACAAAACCACAAAACAGCAAAAATAAATTGAACCAAGTTTACAGAAGCATGTTCATCAAATCGAAATAATTAATGTCTACTGTCCCACTAAGTCCCTAAGCCAAGAATCACAACTATGAAATCTTTCCCTAGGCTTTGGTTAGCATGGTTTCCAGGGGAGTGTGAGAGGAGATAGATTGGATGTCCACACGGCTGAGTGTGCCCTGCTGTTCTATGAGCACTCCAGCAAGCCGATCTCTATCAGTCTTGATGAGCAGGTAAGTTCCTTATTGAAACTTCCGGCGTAGGCCAAGAAGCACTACATTTTCAAAAGAAGGCATGGCTATTGGTACGAATATTTTTGGTTATCAGCAGTGAACACATTTCTGTCCACCAATCCTCTATTGTAGGGGTTCTATGGTTTTTGTTGCAGTTCGCCGCAACTGCGCTTCTAGCTACCAATAACATGAGTCTTGGGATGGGCTATTTTAAGCGCTGAAGGCCTACATTTCGCCCTCGAAAGACGCCCAAACAGAGTCCTTGGTAATGCGACTGAGTGTGCCCACAACCTCCTCCCAATACTGTATGCACTTCCCAAATGTGCATGTAGGTGCCCCTCCCTGCACCCCTTTGTCAGTCACCAAAACCCATTTCCTCCACCCCTGCTTCAGTCTATACGGGTGAGGTAGTCTCTAGCCAGAAATGTGGCTAGAGACTACCTAAACTAACTAAAGAAGTTCAAAGCAGTTTCGATATTGAACACAGACTAACAGCACCAGGCTGGGAATGGAGACGGGTTTAAAGGTCACATGTTCGGCTGCCAAAGCCTTCCTTTGCTTATTACACACTTTGGGTGGCCCTGTGTAACATGTTCCAAATTTCCCTCCAGGTCTCCTTCGGGAGTCCTTCTCCTAACTCATTGTGACAGGCCTGGACATATGTGGGGTCGACTTCCGTTTGTTTAGATCATAAGCAAGTACATATGTGGGAAACTAGGCCCTCAGGGTCGCTTGGGGAGAAAATAATGTTCTCAAACTCAGTAGCCGCAACCCTATTATGTGGCTGCAAACCCTAGTGTCTAGGCTGCCAGTATTGAAAGTAATCCCTGTCCATGACCCCAAATATCACCTTGCTGGAATCGAAGGAACTGATTTGGCCCCCTCAAATAGATGAGATAGGTAGTCCTAACCCCCCGTTCTCCACCTAGAAAAGGCCACTCCGTCATAGGCTGGTTGGAAGTCCGGATTGAAATGGATAGGGGTAGCCGGGGAGGAGGGGGTGGAGACCAAAGGCCCAATTTGACACCTGCCCCATCCCACACTTGCATAGTCATTCTCATGGTCGGGAGCTCATACATACTCAACGGCTTATCTGCCTTTGGGAGCCAGGGCATGTATCTTAGAGTTCTGCCAGCTACCTCCAGGTGTCTCAATCTCTTAATCGAGGATGGGTTAACCCAATCATGTAAGGTTCTTAATTGCGGCGCCTGTTAATACCTCTTAAGATTAAGGAATGACATCCCCCTCTTGTCTCTAGGTCAGTAGAGGGTCAATCTGGTGACCTTGACCCTTCCATTATGCCAGAGGAATGCCAAAATATCCTGTTGCAGCTTTCTGAGAGGGCAGGAGGGCAAGAGAGGGCATCCACTAGGAGCGCTTGGAAGTTATATAACAGTCACAGTCGAGGTAATACATTCATTTTGAATGAGACTGTTCTGCTTAGCCAGGAAATTGCTCTTGCCCGCCAAGAGCATAGGACCCTTGATCTCAAAAAGCATGCTTGGGTAGTTTGTTGAGTACACATACCCTCTGCACGGTGTTAGACGGATGCCCAGGGGTAATTTAGAAAGCCCAAAGCCCAGCAAAAGGGGGCAGTCTCCCTTATGCTTTCCAAGGTGATCAGATCTAGATTCATGCTGAGTGGCTCACTTTTGTCAAGGTTTACTTTTAAAACTAGAGACTTTCCAGAATGCATTCAGATGTTCCAACACTGAGGGGATCAAGTATTCCGCGTCTGTTAATGTCAGAATGATATAGTCTTCAAACAGGGCAATTTCATGCAACCCTGAATGTGACCAATGATCTTCCTAACATTGTTAGTCCCCTGCCTGGCCCTCACGAAGCCTGCTTGGTCCTTGCGTACCAGGAGAGGTAGTACCTTCTCTAGCCTGTTCGCCAGAATTTTAGCATATATTTTGAAATCCGCATTTAGGACTTCAATGCAGCAATAAGAGGTGCATGAGGTAGGGTTGTTCCCCTCTTTAGGGTTCAATGATATTTTGGCCCCTCACATAGTAGGACAAGAGGACCCCTGCTAAAACATCAGGTTGAGCAGGCCATAGAGCAGCGTCACCACCTTACCCACAAATCTCTTAAAAAGGAGGCTCTAAAGCCGTCCAGCCCCTGCGTTTTGCCACATTTTAAGAATGCAATAGCCCTAATGAGCTCTTCTTTAATATTCCCCTGATTTAGCAAATCTCTCTGCTCCCCCATCCACCCCTGACCCGAGTTGGGCGATGGGGCAACCGTCACTAAATCTTGTTATTACTGCGGGGTTGGAGTTTCAGTAGCATGGGGGACCTGTACTATCTATCGAACTCTCTTAGGATTTCTGATTCTGAGTGCGTTATGTTCCCGTTATCTCCCTTGATCCGAACAATCTGGCCTGCCCTACTGTTTTGTTGGAGTTTTCATGCCAATATCCTCCCCGCTTTGTTGCCATCCTCAAAATATCGTGTTTCGCTTGAAGTAAGGCAAACTCTGCTCTAGATGATTTCTAGAGCATTAATCTGCCATTTTGCAGGGCACAAATTTCTATGGGAGCCTGTTTCCCTATACTCCCTCTCCTTTGTCCTTACCTCCTGCATAAGCAGTAGGGTCTGCTCTCTATCTTCTATCTTATTAAGCGCCAACGCCTTAGACATTATAACTCTATACTTGTAAGACTCAAAAGTATCCCAACTAGTTGTCTTCGGAACCTGGTCCTGAGGATTGGTAATAAAAAAAAGTCCTCTATAGCGTTCTCTAGATCGCTGCATACCATGCTGGTAAGATAGCACAGCTGGTTGAGCGCTCACTGCTGCGATCTATTGTGATCTGATGGTTGCAGGTTTGAATCCCTGCAAGGACAACTCAGCCTTTCATGCTTCCTAAGTTGATAAATGAGTACCAACTTCAGTTGGGATGATTAATGTATGTAAAATATTTTCTATGTCCAGCCCTTAGACATAAGCGCTATCAAAATAACAAATCATTATCGTCATCATTATACCAGATGGTCTCTCAGCAGAGCTTGGATAATCTTCCAATGTCTGTCTAGCAAGCTGGGAGAGACACTGAGGGCCATCAGCATCTGGGCATGGTCAGAGAAGTCTATGCTCCTGATACTCACTTCCTTAGCCCTGGGGACCAACGCCCTACTAATCCAGAATTAGTCGATTCTGAAGTACATGCAGTGATAATGTGAGTAGAATAAATGGCCTCTGTCCCCAGGGTGCATTTGCCACCAGACATCTACCAGTTCTGAGTCATTCAGCTATTTGAGGAGGTCCCCAGATGGTCGGGTACCATTACTGGCCCCTAGAGGTATTCCAGTTGGCCTCCATCGGTATGTTTAAGCCCCGCCACTAATATTATGTGTCCCTTTGCAAAGGCGAGTAGCACCCCGAAGGTAGCACTTAGGAAATCATTGTGGCCCACATTCGGCGATACATAGAGCCCAGAGTCACCTGCACCCCCCCACCGATTCACTGATGAACAGGTATCTCCCCTCCAAACTGATTTGCTGTTTTTTTTATATGCAGAGGGGATCTTCAGCTTATCAATATGCCCACCCCTCTCTTCTTCAAGCGACAAGAGGAGAAAACCTTCTGCGGGTATAGGTTGGTGTGGAGCTTACCAAATCTTTCATAACTGTATATGCTTGTATCATGCTCTGCCCGCTTCAATCTGCTTTAAATGGATTAAATTGTAAGATGACATGTTAATTACTGGCATTTGTGAGCTGCAGACTATCATAAAAAATTATAACATGTAATTGTGGTAAGTCAGATATAGAAGATTGAAAAGAGGACATGTTTAAAAACAACTTTTATTTGAATTGAAAACCTTCTCTAAGCCCTTCCACTGTGATGAGTTCCCTGCTCCAAAAACAACAAACGGTTGCTTATCAGGACGACAAACACACAAAATATGTCTTCTGTCAAACCCTAAGCTATCCCAACATCTGTCCTACCTCTCAGAAAAGAAGTAAAGAAAGACAATCTTAAGTAGTTTTAACTGTGATTAGGGTTGCTGTTCCCCTGGGTTTCTGACCCCCACCAAAGAGCTCTCAGAAAGTCTCTTCCAGCTCATGGTTTTGTAGTTCCTACAGAGAAGAAAGGGTGTTTACAACAGAGAGTCTCTTCCAGCTCGTGGCATGGTGGCTCTGATGAATAAACAGCAAAGAAAATGGCTCTTAATGTTCTTTTGGCACACCGAAGGCTGTATCAGCTGGTCCAAATAGTTCTCCCCTCTTCAGGGATATATTAAACCTAATGTGTTCCTCTTATTTATGGCTATCTGTATTTGGAAAACACCACTCTCTCCTTGTTCCTGTTTGGATATTTCTGCTTGTGGCCTCATCAAGGCAAAGGGCTTGCTTATCCCAACTTGTGTGCTGGCTTTGGTCGTACTTTCTCTGAACCCCTTCTGGCTTCTTCTGATTATTTGCCCTGGGTGGGCTACGGGACTGCTTGGCCCCGCTCTGGTTGCGGTTTCTCTGGCGGCTTCTCTTACCCGCTCCTCGGGTCTTCTGATTATCAGCTCCGTATGGACCATGGGCCTGCTTGTATCACTGCCTCCACCTGCTATTCGTGCAACGCCATTTACCTTAGCAGTGCTTGGATGTTGAAGTGGTCTTGCTGCAGTGCACAGACCTTCATTCTCGTCCTGGCTCTGACTGCTTGGTCGTCTGCTCGCATCGGTTCTTTCCTCCTGGGTTGGCGGATCCGGACGACGGTACATCTTCCATCGTGTGAAGGGGCTTTCTCTCCTAGCGGTCCCATTTGCAGCAGGATCTCCACTTCGCGTCTCTGATGACCATGCCTGATGCATGACTCTCCCATTAGGTTCCTCCTGAGAGGGCGGGACTTCCTCCTTTGCAGGGCAGTGGCGTCTCTCGTATAGTGTCTCGGCTGGTCTCTCTTCGCTTGATCTGCCGGTGTATATTGGGAAGTGGAGGGAGAGAGCCCATTGGTTCTGGTTTTACTATGATACTGCAACAGATGGTTGTCAGAGACCAAGCCATCCACCAAAAAGGGGCCCTGCACATGCTTACCTTGCTCAGTTCTTATATGTCCAACAAATCAACAAATACTTGGAACTTTTCAGTGAAGGAGGTAAAAGGGATTCCCTACCTCGGAATTCATTGTTCCCAGAGGGAGGTCACCCCCAATGGGATCCCACTGTCCCCTAGGGAGGATATTACATAGCAGATTTACCTCTGTAGTCCCAACAGGGGGGAGGGGTGGGGTTCCCCCTTGTGGAGAAGGTACGAATTCCCTCGTCGACAAAAGAAACATTCCCGTTCAAGATCTCAAAGCGGTTCTCATCAGTCTTCGAGATCAAAACACTCTAAGAAGAGGCGTTGTAGATCTCCCTCTTCTTTTTCTTCCTCTACCTCCCCAGAAAGGGTCACCTGCCCCACGAAACACAGCTCTCCAGCTAAGTGGGAGGAATTCCATAAATAAATGCTTAGCATCTTCGAGAAAGCGGCCTCTACCCCCTCGGAGACGTCTAAAGGTGGATACCGTGGGTGAAAGACCCGAAAGATCAAAACGCAGCGAGTTGTTGAACCCGGCGAGGGAAACTACTCGAGAGCGTCATGAACCCTCGAGTAAAAACAGTAAGACCGCCTCCTCGATGCCGTCGTCGAAGGTTTCTTCGACTCACAAATCTGCATCATCGACACCCTTGTTGAAGGGTCCTTCGACGCATAAATTGGTGGCATGGACGCCATCTTCCATGCCACTGTCGACTCCGATAAAAGACAAACCTACAACTGTCACTACATCACAGACAGTAGAGGTGTCGAAAGCTTTGACTATGACGTCGAGGATGCCATCGACAATCTCGACGACGCCAAGTAGGATTCCGATCCTCTCTAGTGCATCGAGGTCCCTTCAAACTTTCTCGACTCCTTTTTCAGGATTGTCGAAGCCTTTGACTTCCACGTCGACAACCTCGACGTTTTCTCAGCCAGTGACAACCAATTTGGCTCCTTCTGCTCTAGAAATGTGTTTTAAACCATATCCTAGATCTGACTACTTTACAGCCTTGTCCCCTATATATGAGGAGGGGAGGATTCCGACCATGAGACCCTTTGGTTTACAAAGGACTACAATACCCATGCCAGAGGAATTAATCTCTGAAGAGAACAGGGTAAAAGACCTTCAGGACTCACTATATGAGGCAAGTGGTTTAGATACTTCTCCAGAAGTAGAGTTTGCTAAACCAGACCCTGGAGAGCATGCTGAGACCCCTTATAGGAATTTGATGGCCAGAATAATTGAATTCATGGGGTGGTCTACACCTACACCTTCTTTTCAGCAGGATGACCTTACTGATATTTTAGATAAAGGTCCACAGGAGGATCATGTTGTTCCTTTTCATACTGCTCTGCAAAGAAAGACTTCTGCAAATTGGGAAACTCCTGAAGTTATCCCTGCAGTAAATAAAAAACTTTCTGCTAAATACAGGTATCAGCTTCAGATCCTGAATATCTGAGCTAGCATCCAACTCCAGAGAGTTTAGTTGTACAAGCAGCAACTTCATCTAACAGTAGTTTGGCATACCCTACTATTCCACAGGACGGGGATGATAAAAGATTTGATGCCATGTCAAAATAAAGTCTTTTCGGCATGTAGCATGGCGTTTAAATCGATTAACGCCACTTGCTCGCTAGCAAGATTCAGCCACACACTTTGGGAGTGTGCTTCATCTGCGGCTGACTGTCTCCGAGAAGGAGAAGAAAGAGATGCATTCTTAAACATCATCAGGGATGGAAAGGATGCAATGTGCGAGTCCCTCCAAACAGGCATTGATTCTGCTGACAGCATCAGCAGGGCCATAGCGGCAAGTACCACAATCCGCAGATTTGCATGGTTGCAGAAGTCTGGTTTTGCTCCAGATGTACAGGCTAGACTTCTGAACATTTCCTTTGACGGCACTTCTTTATTTGGAAAGAAGACTGGTGACAGCCTGGACAGATTACAGACATCCAAGGCAGCAGCGAAATCCCTTGGGGCTGCAATCCGGCAGACTCCAAATCGTCCCTCTGGAGCTTCCTGGAGGGGAGGTCTTTTTGCTTTTACTCCACATTCGGAAAAGTCAGAGGACAGCCAGCTCAAAGGGGTCGGAGACGATTCACCCGTGGTGGACGGGGAAACGGTACAAAAGTCGCAGCAGCAGGTGCCCACTTTACCCTTGGCATCTGCGTCAGCCGCTTCTAAACCCCTCTGAGGTCTCCCCTCACAACACACCAGTAGGGGGCAGGTTAACTTAACATCTGGCAGAATGGCAGGCTATTACGTCAGATGCTTGGGCATTGGAGACAGTTGCCCAAGGTTACTGCCTGCCCTTCCTACACCGGGGAACAACTCTTTGAAGTTTCCAGACCCGCTCCTTATGCAGGAGATTGAAGACCTGCTAGAGAAGGGTGCCATAGAACCAGTACCCGTAGCGGAGAGGAACAAGGGTTGGTATTCCCCCTACTTCCTAGTACCAAAGAAGTACGGAAGACTGAGACCCATCTTGGACTTGCGAGAATTGAACAAATTTTTCAGGAAAGATAAGTTCAAGATGGTAACTCTTTCTCAGATCCTTCAGGCCCTCCAGCTTCAGGACTGGTTGGTATCTCTAGACCTTCGGGATGCTTATTTCCATGTGCCAATCCATCTCAAACTCAGGAAATACCTGAGGTTCGCAATTGGCAACTCTCACTATCAATTTCGAGTTCTGCCATGTGGGCTGACCTCCGCCTGAGGGTCTTTACCAAGCTAATGTCGGTAGTGGCTGCAAGTCTAAGGAGGGAAGGGATCCACGTCTACCCCTACCTGGACGATTGGTTGATCAGAGCAGTATCTTCGGAACAAACTCAGATCCAGCTAGATTATGTCTGCCACTTCCTTCACAAGCTGGGCTTCTCCCTCAAACCTCAACTTAAAGAAGTCACAGATGATACCATCACAGAGACTCCAGTTCATTGAAGCAGTCCTGGACACTTCCCTGGGAAAAGCCTCGCCACCAGAGGTGAGGGCTCAAGATATTCTACAGATGGTCACCTAGTTTCAGAACGCCCAACGTCTACCAGCCTTCGACTTTTTGAGGTTGATAGGCCTGATGGCATCCTGCATCTTCCTAGTGTCAGAGGCTCGCCTGAGAATGAGATCCCTCCAGTGGGCACTAAGAACCCAATGGTCGCAATTCTCAGGAAGAATGTCAGATCTCCTTCAGGTCCCGGACAGAGTAGCTCGAGACCTTCAGTGGTGGGCCTGTCGGGAGAACATCTTGAAAGGAGAACAGTTTTGGCAACCATGGCCGGAGATAACAGTAGTCACGGATGCCTCACCCACGGGGTGGGGAGCCCATGCCAACGACTTGACCATCAGCGGTCGTTGGTCTCCATCGGAGTCCAGACTACACATCAACCTGTTGGAGCTGAGAGCAATCAGACTAGCGCTGAAAGCTTTTCTGCCATCAGTACAGGGAAAGAATGTCCTGATAATGACGGACAACACAGTGGTCATGCACTACCCCAACAAAAGAGGAGGCGTAGGGTCACTGCCACTGTGCAGAGAGGCAATGCAGCTCTGGTTTTGGACAATTCAAGAGGCAATCTCTCTATCACAAGTTCACCTAGCCGGAAAAAAGAACTTGACGGTGGACGCTCTTAGCAGGCAGAGCACAGTTTCCCACGAGTGGGAGCTAGCTCAGGAAGTCCTTCAAGAGATCTTCACCCTTTGGGGAACCCCTCAGGTGGATCTGTTCACCACCAGCATCAACGGGAAGTGCGATCAGTTTTGTTCAAGGGAATTTCCCCCGGGAGGAGCTCTAGGAGACACGTTCGTAGTGGACTGGGAGTTTCCACTTCTGTACGCGTTTCCTCCAGTCCCTGTCATTCCTCAAATGATCAGGAGGTTGAGAAGATTCCGGAAAGCCATGATCCTAATTGCCCCAGATTGGGCCAGGAGAACGTGGTACCCGGACCTTCTGGACATGTCCATCTGCCCTCCAATTCGTCTTCCGCAAAGAGAGGACCTTCTCGCAGAAGGGAGGTCAGGTTCTCCATCGAGACATCAGAACCCTCAACCTTCACGCTTGGTTTCTGAAAGGTTGAGATACAAGGATTGGGATCTGCGGGATGACGTCATGGAGGTCTTGCTTTCAGCCAGAAGGCCAGCAACTAAAACTTTATACCGCTGCCGTTGGAACAAATTTTGCAGCTGGCATAGAGAAAAGAATATTGAACCCTTTTCATACAATACACCAATGGTGTTATCGTTCTTGCTTTACTTAGCAAATTCAGGTCTTCAAATTGGTACAATCAAGGGCTATCTCGCAGCGCTGTCAATCTTTAAGCGTACTGCTGAGGAGCCTTCATATTTCAAATTACCCTTGGTAATCCAATTTCTGAAGGGGTTAACTAATGTTTATCCCCCAAAGCCTTTTCAAGTTCCATTGTGGGACCTAAATCTAGTCTTAAAATTTCTGATGGGTACTCCTTTTGAACCACTCCATTCCTGTTCATTAAGATTTCTCACTCTTAAAACAATCTTTCTAGTGGCTCTAACATCTGCCAGAAGAGTGAGCGAATTACAGGCTCTATCTTGCAAACCTCCTCATACAATCTTTCATAAAGACAAGTGAAGCCTAATTTTCTCCCAAAGGTGGTCTCTGAATTCCACATTACTCAGAAAATAACCTTACCTTCGTTCTATCCTCCTCCCCACCGAGGGAAAGAGGAAGAGAGGTTACACAGGCTGGATCTAAGGCGTGCCTTGAGTTTTTATATTAGCAGACTTGCTAGGATAAGGCAAGCAGACCAATTGTTTGTAGGATACGCAGGGCACAAATTAGGATTGGCAATCACGAAACAGACCATTTCAAGGTGGATCATTTTAACCATTCTAGAATGCTACAAATTGGCAGGAAAAGAACCCCCTCAACATCTTAGGTCTCATTCAACCAGGGGTATTGCAGCCTCTTCGGCTCTCCAAAAAGGGGTTCCAATTAGAGACATATGTGCGACTGCCACATGGTCGTCCGCACATACCTTTACCAAATTTTACATCTTGGATTCCTCCTCTAGCCAGGAGACAAGATTTGGGAAAGCTGTGTTGCATTCTGTACATTTTTAAAGAGAAATATTTCATTTCGAGTGGATTGTGTCCTCCAACGTATTCCTCATCTTAGATGTATTCCGTCCAACTTTGCTGCTCTCGGACATTTTTTCGGCAGAGGGCGCCGTGCGTCGATGTCGTCGAGTCGATGGTCCCTCGAAGGCCTCCGTCAAGTGTGACGTCATCGGGTGTATAAGTAGCACGCGCGGCGGCCGTTGGCCTCAGTTCCGTTTTTCCGCAGTTACGTTGCTTCGGACATTCGGCGCGCCTCGAGTTCTGTCAAGAAATATAATATAACGTGAAGTGATTACGTACTCGTCACAGACGCCGACCATGACCCCGAGATAGGGTTTTAAGACATGCAAGTCGTGCGGCTCAAAAATGTCGATCAAGGACCCGCACCGCGAGTGTTTGTGGTGCCTCGGGGAAGGCCATGACATGGAGGCCTGTTCGAAGTGTCAGGCGATGACGGGGAAGGCCTTGCGAGAAAGGAGAGGAAAGCTACAGGTAGGTCAGAAGGATCGAAAAGCCTCTAGTGTCGAGTCGAGACCCCATGGGGAAAAATCTCCTCGACGCGAAAGGCATCGATCTAGATCCCGAAGCGATCCTCATCGCTCATCATCTTCGTCGAAAAAGTCGAAGAAACAACGCCATAGGTCTCCATCCACCTCGTCGTCAGACAAGTCTCTGAAAATGATATGCCCCACAAAACATTTGTCTACCGAAGAGTGGGAATCATTCAGGGTCAAAATGATGGAGGTGTTTGAGAAGGCGAAGCCTCGGTCCGCGCCTTCTTCGGAAGCTGGCCGGGAGCATCATCGCTCGGACACTCGCGCGCCCTCGAGCCCGGCTGATCGTAAAAGGAAGGATAGGGAACCTTCCAGGACGCAGAGCGATAAACGCCCGAGTCGAGTCGACCGCTCAAGGTCACCGACGCTGTCCGAGACCTATCATACCTCGAAGGGGAAACTGTTGAAGGCCGCCTCGACGCCCTCGAAGCAGACCCTGCCGACGACCACTATGTCATCAACGCCGTCGACTCCGAAACCCTCGGCGCCAAAGGCTCCAACCAAGCCAGGGCAGCCAGAAAAAGAGAAGGAAAAAGTTAAAAAACATATAATTCCTTCAGAACCTGGTACTACACCTCTCCTCTCCCAGAGAAGGTTTTCAAGCCTCTCCCTAGGAAGGGGTTTTTCAAATCCTTGACCTCAATTTTTGAGGAACAGGAGAAATCCGAGGAGGAAAATATACCTTTTGGATTGGAGTATGGCACCCCAAATGTCCCAGAATGCTTGATCTCAGAGGAAAGCAGAATGAGGGATTTGGTGAAGTCTTTACACAATGCAAGTGGCATTCACACCTCTCCTGAGAATGACTTCGGTAGACCAGATCCAGGAGAGCAGGCCACTTGGGATGTCCAGGACGATTTAACAGACATATTGGACCATGGTCCCACTGAAGACCCAGTACTACCTTTTCATGTAGCCTTGCAAAACAGGGTGGCCAAGAATTGGTAAACTCCGGATTCTATTCCTTCGGTAAATAAATCCCTCGCATCAAAATACCGCCCAGCCAGTAGCGACCCCAGCTATCTGTCAGAACATCCAACTCCCATGAGTTTGGTCATACAGGCAGCCACAGCTTCCAACGAACTTGCGTACCCGTCTATCCCTCCAGACAGGGACGATAAGTGTGTGGATGGTTGGGCACGGAAGGTATTTTCAGCCGGGAGCATGGCATTAAAATCTGCCAACTCCACATGTGCCTTGGCAAAATTTTCGTACACTCTGTGGGAGTCCATTGCAATGGCGGCGGAGCACATACCAGAAGGTGAAGAAAGGGAAGGTTTCCTAGCCATCGTTAGAGATGGAAAGGAGGCCATGCAGAAATCCCTTCAATCTGGATTGGACAATGCGGATAGTGTAAGCAGGTCCATGGGCACTAGCACGGTAATGCGCAGGTTTGCGTGGTTACGGAAGTCGGGTTTTGCACCGGACGTACAGAACCGCCTCCTGAACATGCATTTTGACGGGTCTCGCCTTTTTGCAACAAGGCTGACGAGAGCCTTGAGAGGTTTCAGACCTCAAAAGCAGCGGCAAAATCCTTAGGAGCTGCTATTAGGCAACCTCAGCCTTTTCGTGTGCAAGGTCAATCATGGAGGGGACAATCCTATCGTTATTACACCTTATACGGGAAGACGAGAGGAATGGCCAGTCAAAGGGGCCAAAGAAAGGCCACTCGTGGTGGACGAGGAAAACGTTCTAAGCCAGCTCCAGCTGCAGCCTCTTTGCAATCAGCAGCTGCATCATCCGCCACAAAACCACTTTGAGGACTTGCACCACAAAACACCTGTAGGAGACAGGCTGTCGCAGCATCTGCAAGAATGGCGAGCCATTACTTGAGATGTTTGGGCTCTAGAAATAATAGCCCAAGGATATTGCCTTCCTTTTCTAAAGCAACCTCAAAGCAATCCACCAGGGAGACACCCGTTGAAACTTTCAAACCCGCTCCTACAGCAGGAAGTTCTAACCCTGCTGGAGAAAGGTGCTATAGAACCAGTACCTGCAGCGGAGAGGAACAAGGGTTGGTACTCCCCGTATTTTTTGATCCCCAAAACGGACGGGGGACTGAGACCCATCTTGGACTTAGGAAGCTTGAACAAGTTCCTCAGGAAGGACAAGTTCAAGATGGTTACCCTTTCTCAGATCCTTCAGGCCCTTCAACTCCAGGACTGTTTGGTGTCATTGGACCTCCAGGATGCTTATTTTCATGTGCCGATTCATCTCAAACACAGAAAATACCTGAGGTTCGTAGTTGGCGACTCACACTATCAGTTTCGAGTCCTGCCATTCGGGTTGACCTCCGCCCCGAGGGTCTTCACCAAGTTAATGGTAGTGGTGGCAGCGCACCTCAGGAGAGGGGGGATTCATGTCTACCCCTACCTGGACGATTGGTTGATCAGAGAGCGCTCTGCCGAGCAAGCACTGGATCATCTGAAAGTCACCTGCCACTACCTCCACAAACTGGGCTTCTCCCTCAATTTCAGGAAGTCTCAAATGACACCTTCCCAACAGCTTCAGTACATAGGAGCTGTACTAGACACATCCTTGGGAAAGCGCTCGCCTCCCAAGTCGAGGGCTCAAGACATTCTTCAGATGGTTTCCAAATTCCAAAATGCCCAAAATCTCCAGGTTTATGACTTTTTAAGGTTGCTTGGCCTCATGGCATCCTGCATCTTTCTGGTGCCAGAGGCACGCTTGAGGATAAGATCCCTTCAATGGGCCCTAAAGACTCAGTGGTCCCAGTTCTCGGGTCAAATGACAGATCTTCAGATTCCGAACAAGGTCAGACAAGACCTTCTATGGTGGACCTGTACAGAGAACATCCTAAAAGGAGAACCTTTTTGGCAACCATGGCCGGAGATCACAGACTACTGTCACTAGACGGACGCCTCACTCCTGGGGTGGGGAGCTCATGCCAACGATTTGACAATCAACGGTCGTTGGTCTCCATAGGAGTCCAAACTACATATCAACCTTTTACAGCTGAGGGCAATCAGACTAGGGCTGAAGGCCTTCCTGCCATCTGTCAGGGGAAAGAATGTCCTGATAATGACGGACAACACAGTGGCCATGTACTAAATAAACAAATGAGGGGACGTGGGGTCACCGCCTCTGTGCAGAGAGGCAATGCAGCTCTGGTATTGGGCGATTCAGGAGGGAATATCTTTAACGGCAATTCATCTAGCCGGGGAAGAGAATATGACGGCAGATGCTCTGAGCAGGCAGAGCATGGTATCCCACAAATTGTAACTGGCTCAGGAAGTCATTCAAGAGATCTTCGCCCTTTGGGGAACCCCTCAAGTAGACCTGTTTGCAACCGGAATCAAAATGCGAAAGGTATTGCTCAAGGGAATTTCCCCCGAGAGGAGCCCTGGGGGACGCGTTCGTGGTGGAGTGGAATTTCCCACTATTGTACGCGTTCCCTCCGATTCCCGTCATTCCTCAGGTCATCAGGAGGCTGAGAAGGTTTCGGAGCTGCATGATCCTAATTGCCCCGGATTGGGCCAGGAGAATGTGATACCCGGACCTTCTAGACATGTCCATCTGTCATCCAGTAGGTCTTCCTCAGAGAACCTTCTCTCTCAAATGGAAGGTCAGGTTCTCCATCCAGAGGTCAAAACGCTCAACCTTCATGCTTGGTATCTGAAAGGCTGAGATACAGGGATTGGAACCTTCCAGATGACGTTATGGAGGTGTTGCTTTCGGCAAGAAGGCCAGCAACAAAGTCTCTATACCGTTGCCGTTGGAAAAAGTTTTGCAACTGGTGCAGAGAAAAGAATGTCGATCCTTTTCTATGTTCTATTCCGGAAGTATTATCTTTCCTTCTGACCCTAGCACATAGAGGTCTGAATATTGGAACAATAAAAGGTTACCTTGCGGCTCTTTCCATTTTCAAGCGCTCATCTGAAGAATGCTCCTACAAAATTCCTTTGATAATTCAATTCTTAAAAGGACTCACTAATGTGTTTCCTCCTCACCCATTTCAAGTAACGATCTGGGATCTAAATTTAGTCCTAAAATTCTTAATGTGTGCTCCTTTTGAGCCTATGCACACGTGTCCATTAAGATTACTAGCGTGGAAAACCGCCTTCTTGGTTGCTCTAACATCAGCAAGAAGAGTGAGCGAATTGCAGGCACTGTCTTCTGGGCCACCCTATACTGTGTCCCATAAGGACAGAGTTGTGTTGAGGGTAAAACCATCATTTTTACTGAAAGTAATATCTGATTTTCATTTACGTCAGAAAATTGTCTTACCCGCATTCTATCCTCCACCCCATCCTTCGAAGGAGGAGGAAAGATTACACAGGTTGGATCTGAAAACAGCTTTAAGCTTTTACATCTCTAGACTTTCCAGACTTAGAGTAGGCAACCAGCTGTTTATAGGTTACACAGGAAGGAAACTGGGTCAATCGGTGACAAAACAGACAATTTCACGCTGGATTGTGCTTTGCATTTCAGAATGCTACAGACTAGCTCAAAAAGACCCTCCGGAAGGGTTAAGGGCTCATTCCACCAGAAGCATCGCCTCCTCCACGGACCTTCAAAGAGGTGTTCCAATAAGATCCATTTGCGAAGCAGCAACTTGGTCTTCGCTACACACCTTCTCAAAGTTCTATAACCTGGATGCTTCCCAGTCTAGGGAGCTAACTTTTGGAAAAGCAGTACTATACTCAGCCATCTAAGAGTATAATAAAATCTACCCCCTCCTCCAGAGGAATTGTCCATACTGCTTTGGGAGTCTATCTAAGATGAGGAATAAGTTGGAGGACACAATCCACTCGAAGAACAAGTTACGTACCAACTGGTAATGTTCTTTCGATTGGATGTTCCTCCAACGTATTCCTCATCCCCCTCCCAACCTACCCCTCTGTAGATTTTCCCGGGTTATTGCCATCTCAAATCTCGCAAGGCTCATACCTGTCTGCCGGCATAATCTACACAGTACAAGATCAAAGATAAAAAGGGGGAAAACAGAACTGAGGCCAACGTGCGCTGCGTGTGCTACTTGTACACCCGATGACGTCACCCTCGACGGAGGCCTTCGAGGGACCATCGACTCGACGACATCGACGCACTGCGCCCTCTGCCGAAAAAAATTCCGAGAGCAGCAAAGCTGGATGGAATACATCTAAGATGAGGAATACGTTGGAGGAACATCCAATCGAAAGAACGTTACCAGTTGGTAAGTAACTTGTTCTTTTACTCCCACCTCCCCTTTACACTACTGCTATGGGAGTTTATCAAAGATAAGGAATACGTCGGAGGACACAATCCCTTCGAAGATCAAGTTACTTTCTTACATTGTAACGTTCTTTCGATGGGATGTTCCTCCGACGTATTCCTTATCGCCCCTCCCATCAATCCCTGCAGTAAAACTTCCTTGTAGTTACAGCTTACGCTCCTTCAAGGTTAATAACCAATTCATGCAAAGCAAATTTAAGCTTCAAAACGGAACTGAGCAACAGACGCTGCGCAAATCTATTTATACGCATGATGACGTTGGTGCCGATACAGAGGCTGTCGAGGGACACCGACTCGAGGGACGTCGACGCGCAGCGCCCTCTACTGAAAATATTTGTAGCAAGCTGGAATGGATAACATCAAAGATAAGGAATACGTCGGAGGAGCATCCCATCGAAAGAACGTTGCAAGGTAAGAAAGTAACTTGTTCTTCTAAAAGATAACTTCTAATGTGTATTGCAGTCGTAATAAGAACATTAAATTTGTCCTACTGAGCAAACCACATTATCAAAACCTAGAACAACAATGCAGATAATGTTTTCATAGAAGATGATCGTTCTGATTCACCCCTATTGTGTTGTTTCAAAATATGCATTTGTAGGGACAGAGGACAAATAGTACCAATGAGGTTTCCTGGTTGCTTTTCATAATATCAATGAGCATAAGAATGACCATTGATCTTTATATTTGACAAAGGAGTTTTATAAAAGGGTTATATGCCTGAATCACTAAGTGCATAAACACACACTGGGCTTGGTCCCCATGTCATTTTTCACAACACTCACCCTAACATTAAAGTGCTTGCAACCATGAACCATATATACTAATTTGGACAATCTCAATATTTGTATATGAATATAAATGGTTGTGAAATCTGTATTGTGTGTATGTCTGCATTGGGGTTCAGGGCTGTCCTACTTTGCTTCTCATTTTAGGAGCTGCAGAATTTTGCACATTCACAGACATCCTTAGAGAATTATGATATGCAGGGGCAGAGGTTGGTCATGATGATTCTGGCTAGCAGAATTAGAGAAGTTGTGCAGTAGGGGTTGCAGTTATGACAATACCTGGTATATGCTAGCAGTACCTAATATGTAATGATGATTGCTCGGTGGGATCAAAAGAATGCTTGAGACTCGGGATTCAAATTAACAGCTTTTTCGAGGGGATTGGGTCCTCTGACGTATTCCATATCTATGACATGTAATCACCAGAGCTGTGCTGCTTCGGAAACTTTTTTCGGCGTCTGCGTCCTGCGTCGATGACGTCGATGCGCCGTCGTCGAGGACCTCCTCCGACGTCATCCGATGTAGGACGCACAACGCCCGTAGCCTCAGTTCCGTTTTTTCCGCGAACATGTTGCTTCGTGAATCTCGGTTAACGCATCAACTCTTTGGAGTTCTGTTCTTCCTGGAGTTCTGTTCTTCTCGGTTCTTCGAACCTGTTAGTTTTTGTGAAAATCCTTTGTGTGAAGATGTCTTCTACTTCGTCTTCGACCCCGCGTCCGGGCTTCAAGAAGTGCGGGGAGTGTGGGTCCAAGATGTCAGTGACGGACTCGCACAACGCCTGCCTCTGGTGCCTCGGGGAGGCCCACGACACGGATGACTGTATCGACTGCCAGTCGCTCACGTCCAAAGCCTTACGCGAACGTAAGAAGTTGTCGGTAGGTCGGGTGTCCAAGCCCCGGAAGTCGAAGTCTGCGGGGCTTTTGACGGATGATTCGAGAGGTGACTCTCCGCGTCATCGTCGGAAGTCTCGTGGGTCTCCTTCTAGGAGTCGGTCTCGCCACTCCTCAGCCTCTTCGAGGCATTCTCGGAAGCGCTGACACCGGTCGTCTTCCAGGTCCTCTTCGGAGGACTCTGCCCGGCACGTCGCTTAAGCCACCAGCCGTGCGACGCCGGAGGAATGGGCTTCCTTCGGGAAGAAAATGCTGGCGATTCTCGAGTCGCAGGGTACTAAGCCGTCCGCGCCCCTGAGTGGGGTCAGTCGCGAGAGGTCGAGAGACATCGCTCGCAAGAGTGGTCGGCACAAGTCACGGGAGAGGTCCCGTTCGGACAAGGAGACTCGTTCTCGATGTACCCGTTCCTGGTCCCGGTCCTCGACGCGTTCGAGACCGTGTGCACCTGTGAGGTCTTGGAGGAAGACATCGACGTCTGAGGCGTCGAGGGCGTCGACAGGCTTTCTCAAGGCTCCGGCTCCGAGGAAGCCATCGAAGCCGTCGACGCTCAGGTCGTCGAAGGACACGCTCGGGGCTCCGGATTCGAGGGCTGTGTCGACGCCGCCGATGCTGGTGGCGCTGCATCTGACGTCGACGCCGATTTCCTCGACGCCGATCCTCTCGGCGTCGATGCCTGTTCTCTGGACGCCGGCGCCGATTCGCTCGACGCCATTGACGCCTTTCGTGTCGGAGGTACCCCGTGGCACGGGGGAACCCCCTAGGAAGGCTCTGGTTAAGAGCAAGCACTCTTGGGTGCCTTCTTTTCGCCACCTGGAATATATTTCAGAGGCGTATGAGGATTCTGATGGCCTGGTTCCTAGTCAGGTTCCAGATGAAATTGTCTCGGGCCATAGTCAGTTTGACGATTTGAGGACGTCACTGCGTGATGCCAGTGGACTGGACACCTCTCCGGAGGTGGAGTTTTGTAGGCCTGAGCCTGGCTCTCATGCTGATTCCTCGTACTGGCGCCTTATGGCTAGGGTTTCTGAGTACTTGGGATGGTCTGCTCCCCCAGGGGAGTTTGTGCAGGATGATCTAACGGACATCCTTGATGTTGGTCCCCCAACTGACCCGGTACTGCCGTTCCATATGGCTTTACAGAGAAGGGTGTCGGCGGCTTGGACTGCTCCGGAGAGGCTCCCGGCGGTGGGCAGATCCTTGTCGCGAAAATACCGTCCAGCCAGTAGCGATCCCTGCTACTTGACCAGGCACCCCACTCCGGAGAGTTTGGTGGTGCAGGCGGCCACGGCCCCGGCAAAACAGGCGTCGTACCCTACCATCCCTCCTGATAGGGACGACAAACGTTTTGATGGCTGGGCGAAGAAAGTGTTTTCTTCTGGTGGTATGGCGCTTCAGGCGGCCAACTCCATTTGTGCCTTGTCTCGTTTCACACACACTCTGTGGAACTGTGTTGCGTTAGCGGCTGAACATATTCCTGAAGGGGACGAACGGGATGGTTTCCTTGCTATGGTCCAGGATGGTAAGGATGCCATGTGTGAGTCTGTTCAGTCGGGTATGGACTTAGCTGAATGCGTCAGTAGGTCCATGGCGGCGAGCACCGTGATACGCAGGTTTGCGTGGTTGCGGAAGTCGGGGTTTGCTCCTGATGTGCAGTCCCGGCTCCTCAACATGCCCTTTGACGGTGAACACCTTTTTGGCAGCAAGGCTGACGAGAGCCTTGAGAGGTTGCAGACCTCTAAAGCTGCAGCGAAGTCGTTGGGCGCTGCAGTTCGCCAACCTCCGCCTTTTCGTCCTAGGGGAGGTGTGGTTCCTTTCGCTATTACTCGTCCTTCAGTAAAGCGAGAGGAGCTGGCAGTCAAAGAGGCCAACGCAGGGGTACCAGAGGTGGACGACAGGGTACCCGTGGTGCCAAGGCCGCTCGGGCAGTTGCCTCTTTGCCCTCAGGTAACGCCGCAGCCGCTCCCACTCAGTCATGAGGCCATGTCCCATGGTTCGCCGGTTGGGGGAAAGCTGGCGCAGCATCTTGTAGAGTGGCAAGCCATTACTTCAGATGTGTGGGTTCTGGAGATCATAACCCACGGCTACTGTCTTCCTTTTCGGCACAGGCCTCGCGACAATCCACCAGGGAACCTCTCTTTGCAGAGTCCGGATCCGCTCCTTGCGCAGGAAATTCAAGCCCTGCTGGAGAAAGGCGCCATAGAACTGGTGCCTGTAGCGGAGAGGAACAAGGGATGGTATTCCCCTTATTTTTTGATTTCGAAGAAAGACGGGGGATTGAGACCCATCATGGACTTGTGCGATTTGAACAAACTCCTCAGGAAGGACAAGTTCAAGATGGTTACTCTCTCTCAAGTCCTCCAGGCCCTTCAGCTTCAGGACTGGTTCGTGTCACTCGACCTCAAGGATGCTTACTTCCATGTGCCGATCCATCCCAAGCACAAGAAGTACCTGAGGTTCGCGGTTGGCGACTCGCACTTTCAGTTTCGGGTCCTGCCGTTCGGATTGACCTCCGCCCCGAGGGTTTTCACCAAGCTCATGGTGGTGGTGGCAGCGCATCTCAGGCAAGGGGGGATTCACGTCTACCCCTACCTGGACGATTGGTTGATCAGGGGGAGCTCTCCCGAGCAAGTCCTGGATCATCTGTCCGTCACCTGCCACTCCCTTCACAGGCTGGGCTCCTCCCTCAATTTAAAGAAGTCCCATTTGACGCCAACACAGCGGGTCCAGTACATCGGAGCAGTGCTCGACACTTCCCTGGGGCAGTGTTTTCCTCCCCAGGTGAGGGCTCTTCACATTCAGCAGATGGTGCACAAGTTTCAGCATGCCCAGATGCTCCCAGCGTTCGAGTTCTTGAGGTTGCTCGGCCTCATGGCATCCTGCATTCTTCTGGTGCCAGAGGCTCACCTGCGGATGAGATCATTGCAGTGGGCACTCAAGACGCAATGGTCGCAGTCCTCCGGCAGGATGTCGGACCCGGTTCAGGTGCCGCCCTCGGTCCCCCGGGACCTTCTGTGGTGGGCCGTCAAAGGCAACTTGATGAAGGGGGCTCCATTTTGGCTTCCCTGGCCGGAGGTGACGATCGTGACGGATGCATCCCTCATGGGATGGGGAGCTCATGCCAACGGGCTGACAGTCAGCAGTCGTTGGTCTCCTTTGGAGTCCAGACTCCATATCAATCTGTTGGAGCTGAGGGCCGTCAGGCTAGCCCTGAAGGCTTTTCTGCCGACTGTGCGAGGAAAGAGTGTCCTGATCCTGACGGACAACACAGTGGCCATGCACTACCTCAACAAAAAGGGGGGCAGGGTCACTTCCTCTGTGCAGGGAGGCGATGCAGCTTGAGTTCTGGGCCATCCAGCAGGAAGTTTCGATCTCGGCAGTTCATCTGGCCGGAGACGAAAACGTGACGGCGGACGCTCTGAGCAGGCAGAGCGCGATCTCTCACGAGTGGGAGTTGGCTCAGGAGATTCTCCTGGAGATCTTCGCCCTTTGGGGGACCCCTCAAGTGGATCTCTTCGCCTCCAGTGTCAACCGGAAGTGCGAAAGGTTTTGCTCGCCGGAATTTCCTCCAAAAGGAGCCTTAGGAGAAGCGTTCGTGGTGGAGTGGTCATTCCCGCTGCTGTACGCGTTTCCTCCAGTCCCCGTCATCCCGCAAGTGCTGCGGAGGTTACGGAAGTTCGGTTCCCCGATGATCCTCATTGCTCCGGCGTGGGCTCGAGGACGTGGTACCCGGACCTTCTCGACTTGTCCATCTGCCCTCCACGTCGTCTTCCCTACCGAGACGATCTGCTCTCATGGGAGGGGGGCAGGTTCTCCATCCAGAGGTCAGATCCCTCAACCTTCACGCTTGGTTCTGAAAGGTTGAGGTATAAGGATTGGGACCTCCCTGAAGACGTGATGGAGGTGTTACTTTCGGCCCGAAGGCCAGCAACAAAGTCCCTGTACCGTTTCCATTGGCGTAAGTTCTGCGACTGGTGCAGAGTTCAGAATGTGGATCCTTTTGCATGTGACGTCCCCATGGTTCTGTCCTTTTTACTTTCTTTGGCCCACAGGGGCTTGCAAGTGGGTACCATTAAAGGTTACCTGGCAGCGCTGTCCATCTTTAAGCGCTCGTCTGAAGAGTGTTCTTACTTTAAAATCCCTTTAATTTCACAGTTTCTGAAAGGGCTCACTAATGTGTTCCCTCCGTCACCTTTCCTGGTGCCCGGTTGGGATTTAAACCTTGTTCTTAAGTTTCTTATGGGTGCTCCGTTTGAGCCTTTACATTCTTGCCCTTTGAGGCTGTTAACTCTGAAAACTGTGTTTTTAGTTGCGGTTACTTCCGCTCGCAGAGTGAGTGAGTTACAGGCACTTTCAGTTAAGCCACCCTTCACTGTATTTCACAAGGACCGAGGACCTCGAGGCCTCCGCCTCTGTTTTCGACGCCACGTTCGAAGCCTTCACGTCGGCGTCGACGACATCGACGTTTTCGAGGCCGATTACAACAAGTTTGGCACCCTCTGCCTTGGAGATGGGTTTCACACCCTTTGTGAGTTCAGACCAATTGAGAACAATGTCCTCAATTATGGAAGAGGAAGAACTATCTGACCAAGAAGAGACATTTGAGTTGCAGGGATCTGCAACCCCAGTTCAAGAGGAGTTATCCTCAGAGGAACGCAGATTAAAGGAACTCCATGATTCCTTACATGAGGCAAGTGGTTTAGACACTTCCCCAGAGGTGGAGTTCGCTAGGCCAGACCCGGGGGAGCATGCTGAAACCCCTTATAGATCCTTAATGGCCAGGATCACAGAATTTATGGGGTGGTCAACACCTTCACAGGCTTTCCAACAGGATGACCTCACGGATATTCTTGATAAAGGTCCACAGGAGGATCCTGTAGTACCTTTTCATAAAGCTCTTCAAAGGAAAATCATGACGAACTGGAAAACCCCAGATGTCGTCCCGGCAGTAAATAAAAAACTGTCTACTAAATACAGGGTATCTTCTGCAGACCCGGAGTTTTTGTCCAAACACCCATCCCCAGAAAGTCTGGTGCTACAGGCAGCATCTTCTACTGACATCAAGACTGCTTACCCTACCGTCCCACAGGACAAGGACGATAAAAAATATGATGCTATGGCTAAGAAAGTCTTTTCGGCATGTAGCATGGCGTTAAAATCTATTAATGCTACTTGCACCCTTGCTAGATTTAGCCATACACTTTGGGAGTGTGCTTCTACAGCGGCTGACTGCATCCCGGAGGGAGAAGAAAGGGAGGCGTTCCTAAATATCATAAAGGACGGTAAAGACGCTATGTGCAAATCCCTCCAAATGGGCATTGATTCGGCTGACAGTATCAGCAGAGCAATGGCGGAAAGTACAACAACCAGGAGATTTGCTTGGTTGAGAAAGTCTGGTTTTTCCCCAGATGTGCAAGCCAGGTTCTTGAACATGCCATTTGATGGCTCTTCTTTGTTTGGGAAAAAGGCGGATGACAGTTTAGAAAAACTGCAAACATCAAAGGCAGCAGCAAAATCCCTAGGCGCTGCAATCCGTCAGACACCTTTTCGTCCCACAGGAACCTCTGCGAGAGGCAAGTCCTTTCGCTTCTACTCCGCATTCGGAAGAGGTAGAGGACGACCGGCTCAAAGGGGACAAAGAAGAACTACCCGAGGTGGACGGGGTAGATATTCAAAAGCCGCAGCAACAGCAGGTGCCTCTTTACCATCGGCATCTGCATCAGCCCCCCCAAAACCACTCTGAGGACTTCCCTCACAAGACACCTGTAGGAGGCAGGTTAACTCAACATCTGGCGGAATGGCAGGCTATCACGTCAGATGCTTGGGCATTGGAGACAGTTGCACAAGGTTACTGCCTGCCTCTCCTACGCATACCTCAGAGTCATCCACCGGGGATCAGCTCTCAAAAAGCTCCAGATCCGCTCCTCCTGCAGGAAATTTTAGACCTGCTAGAGAAAGGTGCCATAGAACTGGTACCTGTAGCGGAGAGGAACAAGGGCTGGTACTCCCCTTACTTTCTCATTCAAAAGAAAGACGGAGGACTGAGACCCATCTTGGACTTGCGAGAATTGAACAAATTCCTCAAGAAAGACAAATTCAAGATGGTAACTCTTTCTCAGATCCTTCAGGCCCTTCAGCTCCAGGACTGGTTGGTATCCCTGGATCTTCAGGACGCTTATTTCCATGTGCCAATTCATCTCTAACACAGGAAATACCTGAGGTTCGCAATTGGCAACTCTCATTATCAATTTCGAGTGCTGCCATTTGGGCTGACCTCCGCCCCGAGGGTCTTCACCAAGTTAATGTCGGTAGTGGCTGCAAGTCTAAGGAGGGAAGGGATTCACGTCTACCCCTACCTGGACGATTGGTTGATCAGAGCTGTATCTTCGGAACAAGCTCAGATCCAGCTAGATCATGTTTGCCACTCCCTTCACAGACTGGGCTTCTCCCTCAATTCAAAGAAGTCACAAATGATACCATCGCAGAGACTCCAGATCATCGGAGCGATCCTGGACACTTCCCTGGGAAAAGCCTCGCCACCAGAGGTGAGGGCTCAAGATATTCTTCAGATGGTTACCAAGTTTCAAAATGCCCAACTTCTCCCAGCCTTCGACTTTTTGAGGTTGCTAGGCCTCATGGCATCCTGCATTTTCCTAGTGCCAGAGACTCGCGTGAGAATGAGATCCCTCCAGTGGGCACTGAGAACTCAGTGGTCACAATTCTCAGGGAGAATGACAGATCTTCTTCAGGTTCCCGACAGGGTGGCTCGAGACCTTCAGTGGTGGGCCTGTCAGGAGAACATTCTGAAAGGAGAGCAGTTTTGGCAACCCTGGCCGGAGATAACAGTAGTCACGGATGCCTCACTCACGGGGTGGGGAGCCCACGCCAACGACTTGACCATCAGCGGTCGTTGGTCTCCATCGGAGTCCAGACTACATATGAACCTGTTAGAGCTGAGGGCCATCAGACTTGTGCTGAAGGCTTTTCTGCCATCTGTACAAGGAAAGAATGTCCTGATAATGACGGACAACACGGTGGCCATGCATTACCTCAACAAAAGAGGAGGCGTAGGATCACTACCTCTGTGCAGAGAGGCGATGCAGCTCTGGTTTTGGGCAATCCAAGAAGGAATCACTCTATCGGCAGTTCACCTAGCCGGGGAGAAGAACTTGACAGCAGACGCTCTGAGCAGGCAGAGCACAGTCTCCAACAAGTGGGAACTAGCTCAGGAAGTCCTTCAAGAGATCTTCGCCCTTTGGGGAACCCCTCAGGTGGATCTGTTCGCCACCAGTGTCAACAGGAAGTGCGATCTGTTCTGTTCAAGGGAATTTCCCCCGAGAGGAGCTCTGGGAGACGCGTTCATAGTGGACTGGGAGTTTCCACTCCTGTACGCGTTTCCACCGGTCCCTGTCATTCCTCAAATGATCAGGAGGTTGAGAAGATTCCGGAAAACCATGATCCTAATTGCCCCGGATTGGGCCAGGAGAACATGGTAGCCGGACCTTCTAGACTTGTCCATCTGCCTTCCAATTCGACTTCCACTCAGAGAGAATCTGCTCTCACAGAAGGGAGGTCAGGTTCTCCATCCAGACATCAAAACCCTCAACCTTCACGCTTGGCTTCTGAAAGGCTGAGGTACAAGGATTGGGACCTCCCTGATGATGTTATGGAGGTGTTGCTTTCGGCAAGAAGGCCAGCAACAAAATCTTTATACTGCTGCCGTTGGAACAGATTTTGCAGCTGGTGTAGGGAAAAGAATATCGATCCCTTTTCATGTGGTACACCAATGGTTTTGTCCTTCCTACTTTATTTAGCGAATTCAGGCCTTCAAGTTGGCACCATCAAGGGCTATCTCGCAGCGCTATCCATCTTTAAGCGCACTGCAGAAGAACCATCCTATTTCAAGTTACCCTTGGTAATACAATTTCTAAAGGGGTTAACTAACGTTTATCCCCCAAGACCATTCCAGGTTCCCCTATGGGATTTAAATTTAGTCCTAACTTTCCTGATGGGCACGCCTTTCGAACCACTCCACTCTTGTTCGTTAAGATTTCTTACCCTTAAGACTGTTTTATTAGTAGCACTTACATCTGCTAGAAGGGTGAGCGAGTTACAAGCTCTTTCTTGTAAACCCCCTCAAACAATCTTTCACAAAGACAAACTTGTTCTGCAAGTGAAGCATAATTTCCTCCCAAAGGTGGTTTCTGAATTTCATATCACACAGAAGATTACCCTTCCATCTTTCTATCCTCCTCCCCATCCGGGGAAAGAGGAAGAGAGGTTACACAGGCTGGACCCAAGAAGGGCTTTAAGTTTTTACATTAGTAGACTGACTAGGATAAGACAAGCAGACCAGCTGTTTGTAGGCTACGCAGGTCACAAGCTGGGGTTACCGATAACTAAGCAGACCATTTCCAGATGGATCATTTTAGCCATTTTGGAATGTTATAAACTGGCAGGAAAAGAGCCCCCTCAAAATCTTAGGGCTCATTCGACCGGAGGTATCGCAGCTTCATCGGCCCTCAAAAGAGGAGTGCCGGTTAGAGACATATGTGCGGCTGCCACATGGTCGTCCGTCCATACCTTTACACGGTTTTACAACTTGGATTCCTCCTCCAGTCAAGAGACTAGGTTTGGAAGGGCAGTATTGCACTCTATTCATCAATAAGAGGAAGCATGAAGTCAGTACTCCCACCTCCAATAACAGAATACTGCTATGGGAGCCCATCTAAGATAAGGAATACGTCGGAGGACGCAATCCCTTCAAAGAACAAGTTACTTCTTACCTTGTAACGTTCTTTCGATGGGATGTTCCTCCGACGTATTCCTTATTGACCCTCCCACCCATCCCCGCAGTACTACTTCCCTTGTTGTTGCAGTTTACGCTCCGTCAGGGTGATTAGTCTAGTCCAGAAAGAATTATTGTGGGCTACAAAACGGAACTGAGCAACGGACGCTGCGCGCGGCCTTTATAGGCAGGATGACGTCGACGTCGATACGGTGGCTGTCGAGGGACATCGACTCGGCGGACGTCGACGCGCAGCGCCCTCTAGAGATAAAACATTTCTAAGGCCAGCAAAGCTGGAAAGAGATATCTAAGATAAGGAATACGTCGGAGGAACATCCCATCGAAAGAACGTTACAAGGTAAGAAGTAACTTGTTCTTCTATGCAAGGCATAGTGCCTAGGTTCCAACCCTGTAATTTCAAATCAAAATGTGTCTGGTCTAAAAGGTACCTTGTGCCTAAGTCCCAAAAGTCTCTTGCACAGAGCTTTCAGCTTGCCTTCTTTGTTCCCTTTCGTTGCTTTGAGGTCGCTCCAGGGCAACTTCCCAGGTTCTCATATTATTCCCTTTTGCTTTAGAGGATACCCAAGACATTACCAGTGGGAATTCCCCCTAGCACCTCCCCAGCCCAGGTGCCCATCAGACAGTTCTTCTAACCCAGCAGCCTAAGGGTTGCCTTACTGGACGTCAACCCTTACATGCTTGGTGCTCCCTCCTCATATGCTTCCTGCTGCAGACTAATCTTATAACTCCCAGGAGACTAGCCACAAGTTCTCTCTCCTTCTGGCAATCACATGGTGTTGCCTGGCACTGGGCAATAGTCTCCGGCAGGCTTATGGTAGTTTCCTTTTCCTTGAGTCTCTGGGATGTGGCTCCAGCAAGCTCTCTGCAACATGTTTCCTGCACTGGCTAGCTCCTTGAAGGTCTGAGTTATATCACCCAGTAAGCTCTGCCAACTTGCTTGCATCTCTGCTCCTTTATCCACTGCTGCATCTCTCTCGACTGCTGTTTCAGCTCACTCTCTAGTTTCACTTGCCCCGTTTTACACCCTCTAGCCTGACTTTATGAACCTAAAAATGCCTTCCATTTACTTTTATTTGAGGCGTTTTATATTGTGTGACATGCAGAAAAACAACCACTTTAGAGTGCCATGACGGAGTTAAGCATAGGGACAGTGTAGGATGAAAAGGTAGTATGATACGAGTGAGCACGGAGGCTAAATGTTCTCAAGCCCATCTGCTTAAGGTAGTAGGTGAACCAAAGTATATGATTGTTCATGAGGGAGCAGGGCGGTGAAGCACCCATAAGGGGCACTTAGTAAGACACCACCCTGCTAGTATTTAGAAGAAAATGTTTGATTAGAACAGGCTTCAAGATACTCAGGTGATGAAGGAACAAGAAATATCCTAGGGTTAGCCTAGGTTAGCTGGTGCTGCATACCCCTATGACTGGCAGGTCAAAATGGGGTTAACTATGCAGCTGTAGTTTAGGTCGGGAAAGGCCTTTGTGACAAGGAACTTTTCAGTTCTTTCTTCAAACTCATGTGATCCTAAGGAAATTGGCATATTTGTCCACATCTTTGTGTCCAATCACAGCAATTTGGGTACCTCCTTTTCAAAGTTGCTCGATTAGCTAGTCTCTTCTTCGGGTTCCCAGATTGTCCTGACTCCCCATGTGTTTCACCTTTGCCCTCTCATCCCTTTTGATTGTTTAACATTTCTCTCCTCCCCGTATTCCTTTATTTCTTCAGTCACTCATAACTTCTGGCTGAGGTCTTAAACGAGACGTGTCCCGGGCACATGAGTGTCTCTTGTAAGTAAATCTTCCAATCCATATTTTCTTTGCATTCTGGTACCTATAGCTAGTTCTGCGTGTATAATTGGATAAGCATAAAGTACTGGTACAATAATTCAAAGGACATGGACAAGAGCCTGTTCCCATTTGCAGAGGAACTGTGCCCCACCAATTGGAGAAAGCCTGGTGGCTCCTTTTCTGCCAAAGCCAAATTAAGTAACTAGGTTCTGCTTTGATGGCATCCACAAGGCCGACAAGTGCTTTGCAACAGTGTGACGGGGCGGCCCACCACAAAGAAGCACACTGACTCCTAAAGTCAACTTTCAAGGGTGTTTATTACACTTAATGATCCAAATGGCTTTTCCTCTTTAGGCTGTTCAGAGCCTAAGGGGCTGGAAACTTTGGCACTAGGTCTAGCCCTTTCCTCTCTCAAATTCCCAGGCCTGGGTCCAACCTCCCAGCCCCAGATGTCTCTACCGGGCTGTTAGTCACTACCGATCGGTAACACCTATCTGCTCTTCCAACTATGACTATAGGTGTTCCCTAAGACACTGGATATCTGTCTCCCTAGGGAACTTCTAACTTTTCCTCTCCTATCATTGGTTAGTCTCTCCAGGAATAGGTGAATGGGGGCTTTTTTCACTCAGTGTCACGCTCACACATTTCACTGCCTCTCACTCCAGCCCCTTTACTATACTGAACCTTCTAAGTGTTCTTCTCCCACCACATCACTTTCCATCCAATCTTACACTCTGCCTTTCCACCTCCACCCTTCATTCCTACTTCCTTTCCTACTCCTGTTCTTGCTACCACTTATATCTCCAACTACTCCTCTACCTTTGTTCCTTCTTCTCCCTACTTCCTCTCACTCGACTTCTCTGCCTCCTACTTGTCCTCCTAGTACTAACTCCTATTTTTACGCTCATTGTTGTCCTTCCTGCTACTAACATGACTTCTGTTCCCACTCCGTTACTACCACTACCTCTCTCTACTACCTTCCCAGTTACTCAGGGATATGGTGTTCTGCACTGGTCACTCCCACCTACCAATTCGACTCACAACCAATACTATGTCCTCCACTACTACTACCCCAGTCAACCACTCCTACTCTACCTCTACTGCTTACACTCCTCTCTCTTTTTCTCTTTTTCTCTTTCTCTCTCTCTCTCTTTCTCTCTCTCTTTCTCTCTCTCTCTCTCTCACTCACAAAGACACTCTACAGACATCCTCCTTAACAATAACCTCCGCACTCAAGTCGCAGCCTCCTCTGGTCTCTTGGACGTCCTCCGCAAGCTTTCCTCACCCAACTGCAGCCCACACCAAATAACTCCCAAGATCCCTCTTATTTATCCCTCCCCCTCTCTGGATTGGCCACTTACCTACCAATGGCTTACCTTGCTTTCAAGGAGTGGGATGGGGGAGGGCCTGTGAGGTTACATAAGGGCTTTAAGCCCTGCCCCTTTTCTACCCTGCTTTGCTGTATTAGGAAGTTTCTCTTGGTGATCTGGCTCTTCTTTTCTGGTCTGTGGTTTTTCTTGCAAGGATGTTTTGCAGAGCGACCCCAGGTCCTGCCATGGCACCGTCCTGGCAGGTAGGGAGATGGTGGGAGGAGGCCTGTCTACACATTCTCTGGCACCCATGGTTGTCTGGGTCAGGCTCCCTCCCACCCCTGACTGGGCTGAATCATCGGCCTTGTCACAATAGGGGGTGCAAACATGGAAAGGAATGTTTAGCTGTGGTGAACTGAAGACAACTGAGTGTGTTGCAATGTAAGTGGGTGGCAAACTGCACAACTGCAGAGGACTATTGCCTCGCTTAAGTCATCCCCCTGAAGCTGTCTTGTTAGAGAAAGAAAGGTGCATGTTCCATAAGGATGATATCGCAAATGCTACTCTTAAGTAAATTAATGAAATCATGCGAGCGGTGAGAGGAACAAGAAGCGAGAAAGTGATGATTCGGACATGGAGCGTGTATGTAAAGTGGAAGTGAGCAGGGACTGGAGTCCAGAAATTGACAGGGACTTGCAAATGAGGAAGTGCTGCAGGAGAGAGAGATGAGGTGAGCCAATGCTGAAGCAATGCGTGACATAATCCTGGGGATAACAGTATGCAAGACTTGTGAGGTGCAGCCAAGAAAATTACTGGACCAAAGAAGTGCATGTTGAAAACTGTATCCCAGAATCTCCCCAACAAATCAGAAGGGACGTGTCGATGACGAGAGATGGACGAAAGCAAAAGGACCTCAAGGGCTGGATCAATGTAGTGTTTGTTTGGAGCTTTGGGACAGACATTTCATAGCGTTGCGGAGGAGGCACAGGAGAGGAAAGGGTCAGCTAGACTAAGAGACTTAAGAAGGATATGCTGGGAGTTATAGTCCAGACACACCACAACAGAGCACCAGCAGCACAGAAAGGGAAAAAGGACAGCTGCACTGAAAGTCTGAGAATGAGTAGTTATGTTGTGATTCTGGGTCAGCAGGGAAAGCATGTTTCCTCTCGTTGCAACTCCTGCGCTGTGTTGGAGGGTGGCTGTCCTATAGCTTCCGACTTGCACTTCATTAGTCCAGCTGTTAGCCCTCCTGGTGCTTTCCTCCTTCTACATCCAGAAAACCAAAGTGAACTACTTGTCACAAGTGCGAAGAAAGACACAGGGGGAATCCGAGAAGAAGTGTTTAATGGAAGTTATGTTTAAATGTGTACGAACACACTGGACAGGATCTGGGTTTAAATAAAAGTAGTCTTTATTGACTAGAAACACTGAAGAAAATAAAGATCAGGATAACTCTCCTTAAAGGTAGTCCAAATACAGCTTTGGTCTGGGGCTCCTCTGAGGGTAAGGACAGAACCTGGTTTTAGTCCTCATAAGACCAACACAGTTATGAAGCTCCTTCGTTGCCCTTGTCTCTGTTCTGAAACAGAAGGGAGAAACACTTGTTAGTCCCTCCTTGCTGTCTGGTTTATATAGGGGCTGTAGACTCCTAGACCAATCAGGATCCTCCATACTGTGGAGCTTAGATAAGCCCCCAGGCCCTGCCCCCTTCTTCCCAGAACGAAGGGTTCCATAATGGAGAAGGCACTGCGGCCGCGTGTAAACTGCTAATGGAAGTTCTATGTACCGGAGTTCGAGGTGAGAAAAACCCAGCATCCTTGATGTTTACTTTGTTGTTTTAAACACAGTGTCCTCTTTGATGTACAACAGCCCCAACCCATTTAATCTGGGTTCCCCGTATGTAGACCTCCCTGCTTCCCCTTGTTTCAGTGTAGTTGGGGAGACATGTGTGTCTAACCCCGGTGTTCTCTCTTGATCCCGGTGCCCCTAGGCTTCCTCTTTTCGTGGCGTCAGCTGCCACAAGGATATTAAAGCCTCCGTTCATCTGCTCCTCAGCACCCACTCCATCGGCCGCGGCTCGCTTGCCACTGGAAACACGGCATTCTTTGTTCACTGCATCATTGCTTGCTGGGTGGACTGGCCTGAGTCTGTCATTTCCCCACCAGGCATCGTCTGCAGTGTTTTCGACCTCCCGCTTGGTCTTAGGGTTGGAGCTGTTATCTTTGGGCAGGAGTTCGGGCGGGAGTCCTTTGGGCTGAAGAAGGGGCGTACACTATCATTTGGCAAGGTAAAACATTTGGCGCTCAGAAGCCTCAAGAGATCCCAAGGGAACTGATTCCTGGGAGTGGAAATCCTTTTACTACCCAACGTGGCTCAAGGCGTACTAAGAGAGTAAGAATCAATGTTCATAGAGAAGTACAGACTGTAGGAATGTGACTCAAATCCAATGCAAAAAACAGCTCCAACTGAGAGTAAATGTACTTTGTCAGAAAAGCACGTTTATTGCATGCCGGTGGCAGGAGGGGTTAGTCGGCCTTGTGAAGCTGAAAAATAACAATTCCTTCCAGTGCTCAACAAAGTTGCAGCTTTTATACACGTTTGAACAATTTACGTAATCACACATAATCAAATTACGTCATCCCCAGAAATCCCATTGGCTAACCCTGTACAAGGAAATCTTATCCCCTATGATCTCTTACCCTATTAGACACATTGATAAAACACAATTCCCTTCCCTATGTGCTTTCTTTTCCATAATCAGTTGTGACATTCTAAACATAATCTCCTTATTCTCTAAAAACAATTCAATTCATGACTTTTCCCATTTGGTAGGTTAAGGCTGCACAAACTTGGAACTTACTCCCCCTTGCACTAAGAGTCGAACAAACCTATCTCAGTTTCAGATGTAACATTGTGAACTGGCTGAGAAACAACGATTTTTAACATCTATGCTCCATATTACTGCATATCAATAGAGAATAACGTTACTGTTTGCCTCTACTCACTACATGTAAATGACTCATTATCTAACGATAATCTTGCTGGTTGTATTTGTGTACTTCTCATCCTGTCTGCGCCACTTATTTTGACACTTTCCTATCTTGTGAATAATGTGACACTGTGAATACTTACCTGGTACCTTGCATTATGTAAAGCACCTCAGTAACTTGTATTATGTAACCTAAGCCTAAAGTTTTCTTGTACCGCTTGCGCTCAGTTACCTTCGGGTTCGGTGCGCTATACAAATAATAAACAAACAAACTTTTAACCCAGTACGTGATGTGCAAGGCTTTTACACGAACACTTCAAACAAGAGGAGGGAGAGAAATAAACAACCATGTTTTTATTCAAGCAATAAACATCTTATCGTCCCATGTTATTCCTTCTGCACTCCTTCACGTCACCTTATTTGCAACTGTCACCTCAGATCATACAGCCTGCAGCTCACGTCCTGCTCATCTTCCCCAGAGCCCAAACAAAACCTATAAAGCACCGGCAACCTCTGGCCTTCAGCACCCCTTCCATGTGTTTTATTAACTAAGCCCAAGTTGACTCACCATTTGGCCGGACGTAACAACACGACTCTGTGTTCCCAGGAGGAATTGTTCCCTAAATTCATGAACCCATCTATTCGTAAACCCACGACCCAATGGCACTTAATTTAATCTTCCCCGCAAGTAACCATTTGATGCTATCGCCAGCTGCCCAAATGTAGTTTGCTTCATTCCTCCTTTCTAGACCTGGTCATTCAACCCTTCAGGCTATGCAGAGTTCACCTTTTCAAACCAAACTTTCTGCCGCCCACATGAAACCCAGCTTTCGCGGAACAGTGATCTGTGATATTTCCATTTACTCCCAAAGAACCCCATACTCCACTAATATCCCAGAACATGTCTCCCAACTAAACCATTATCTAATCCCACATGTACATTGTTCAGGACTACCGCACCACTCACAGTGGCTTTCCCATCGCAGATTTCTCTTTCTCTCATACATAAAGCCCCTCGCTTCCAACTCTAAGCACTACACGTACATTGCACAATTACATTGTATCCCCAATATTTCTGTTATGTTGCTACGTGATGAAAATCTAAGATGTATCCAAACAAAACACAAAGTAACACTTACAGTAACATTTATCCCAGTCCATTTACCTGCAGCAGTGGGTAATATGGGAGAGAACTGGGATAACGTAGCGGAAGAGAAACCCCGGAACGCCCACCAGTGACACACATGAAATAAAGGGAACAGGGAGGGACACGTGTGGAAACAGCCATTAAGGATGGGAACCAGTTTATAGATCTGGTGGCACCACCGAAGTCGGCACCACATATAAATAAGGAGCTCACAGCGTCATCCAGGAAAGACTTGGCCACTGAGACGACCGGGAGGCCAGTAAAGACCCTCCTGGTCCACCCAATAACCACCAACCTACATGAGGGGGAAGGGCTTGCATCTCCTTTCCATGTAGCTGCTAAGATGGATACAAACACCTTAGTTGATGGTTTGACCAAACAGCACAACCCAAATGTTTTAAAATCATGCCTATTGAATACACGCTCCCTCAGCAAGCATTCTGAAAATATCCATGATCTGATCCTGGAGGTAGATCTGGACATGTTATTCTTAAAGGAGACATGGCTCAAGGATCCAACTGGTCCAGTTTGTAACAAAGCCGTGCCGGAAGGAATCATTATATATCATCGGAATAGAGAGAGCAGGGCTGGCGGTGGGGTACCGATAATAGCAAGGGAGTCAATTAATTTATTCAAAGCATCACTGACCTGCACTGTCTGTGAAATTCTTCACCTTAAATACTCACCTACTCCCAAAGAATGTATCAATTTTATTGTGATATACAGGCCTCCATCCCTTGTTTCAGAGTTTAGCTGTGAAATCACCCAACAACTGAATACGCTGAAATCCACTAACTCTGCCTCAATTCTGGTGGGGGATCTTAACAGGTGGCGTGGAAATCCTCTGGACAAAGAAGCAATCCTTCTCGAGAAAATGATGAAAAACATTGGTTACATATTCCAGAATAGTGAACCCACCACACCGAAAGGAAATCAGTTGGATTGGATTGCTACACAGAATCTTAATATCCAGAACATCACAACCCAGCCGTGTATCTGGTCGGATCATTTCAAAGTTATCTTTGAAATACATCTGCGGGACACACCTAAACCAAGTCATAGCCCCCATATTAGGATACAGAGCAGAAATTTCAAAAGCCTAGGCCCAGTTCAGCTTGAATCATGCCTACGTAAGATAGCTCATAGCTTTCAAACTGGGGACTCATGTGACCAAATGTTGAAGTATTTTTCCAACCAAATGCTTGATGTGATGTGATGGAGCAGTATGCTCCCCTCAAATCAAAAATGGTTAGGAAGTACAACAATCACCAGAGCTGGTTCAATAGCACACTATGCAAGCTCAAGATTGAGAAAAGAAGATTGGAAAGGATCTGGCAAAAGAATCTGTCGTTAGATAACAAATAACGTTGGAACTGCGCCAACTCTAAATACAGAAGGGGTATCGGAGAGGCTAAAGCCAATCATTACAATGAGCTGTTTGAGGCTGCTCCTAACTCAACAAGCAAACTCGTTTGAAAAACCCAATGCTTTGTCCCTCCCACATATCCCAACGGAGGAGGATTGTGAATTGGTGAAGAAGGCTTTTGCAGACAAAATTCACAAGGCCAGAGAGTCCAATATCCTGCCTAGAGAAGCCTCAAAGGAGATCCACTCACCTAACGCTGTACAACTACAGCATTATGAATTGGAGAACTTCAACTTTCAACCCGTCTCTGAAGAAGAGATGGTTAAAGTGTTGTCTAAGATGAAACCATCTTCATGCGCAGAACATCTAATTCCTCCCAAAATAATTGTAGAGAACAGGAACTGTTTGCCCCAGTCCTGACAAAAATAATCAATGCCTCCTTTCATGATGGCATTGTACCCCAAGACATTAAGAAGGTGACTATTACACCCCTTGTCAAGAAACTGGGCTTGAATCCTAAGGACCCTGGCAACTTGCGTCCGATAACCAACACCAATTTTATCCTGAAAATTATGTATAAAATAGCGACGGAACAACTGCAATCTCATGTTGAAGCCAACAACATATTGCATGAGCAGCAGTCGGGCTTCCGTGCTGCACATAGCACGGAAACCGCAATGTTCGATTTACAATCACATATGCTATCCATAGTGGATAAGGGCAAGACAGGGATGCTAATGCTATTGGATCTAAGCGCGGCCTTCGATCTTGTGGATCATCAACTACTACAGCAGGTCTTGGAGAAAACAGCAGGATGCTCCAAGGCGGCACTGACCTGGCTGGCATCTTTCCTGGCAGATCGAGTAGCAAGAGTACATTGGGAAGAGAATTTCTCAAAGCCTGCAGTACAGGCGTTCCACAGGGAGCCAGTATATCCCCTCTTCTCTTTAATCTTTTTATGAAATGCTTATATGTACTTTTAGAATCCATCAGCGTATATTTTACTAATTACGCCGATGATACACAGCTGGTGTCGGAGTTAGAGGGTGATTACCAAACAGATAAGGCTAAGGTCATGGCATTATATGGTATAATTGATAAGTGGATGGAAGAAAATTGGATGTGTCTAAATGGGCAAAAAAACAAGTTGATATTTGGCTCCCGACAAGCGAGAGAGAGCCAAGCTAGGAGCAGAATATGGTGAGTTTGTTGTCAAAGACTCATGCATTAAGGTAGTTACCCAAGTGAAAACTCTTGGGTTGATGATGGAGGCCACTTTGGGTACGGAGGGTCAGACTAACTACGTGCATAAAAATAATGCCTACTACATCCGGCTCTTGAGAGTCATTCACCCCCTTCTAAATGAAAAGAACTCGGCCACTATTGCTAGGGCCATCATTTTGTCATGCCTGAATTATGGCAACTCACTGTTGCTGGGGGCAACCAAGAAATGCACTGAGAAATGCCAGATAATGGAGAGCAATGCGGTACGTCTGGTAAAGGGGATTAACAGAAGGGACCATGTGACAGATGGAAGGAGAGCACTTCACTGGCTCAGGATTGAGGACAGAATCCTGTTCAAAGCCATGTCTTTAGTGCACAGATGCTTGTATGGAGTGGCTCCGACATACCTCAGGTCTAAGTTCATAAGATACACCCCTAACGGGACCCTGAAATCGGAAGAACTTGGTAGACTGCAAGTGCCACTGGCTAATCGAGTGACTGGTGCCGGGAAATCATTCCCTGTTCAGGCGGCTCAACAGTGTAATAAACTTCCTCTGACTATCCGCCTAGAACCTAATTACAGAATCTTTAAGAAGCATCTCAAGACTCACCTCTTCAAGTAAATCTTATATAGACAGAAGTTCTTCCAGCACCCCTTTTGTTTGTTTACTGTGCCTGTTCTATGTCTCTGCGCCCTGATGCCTGCGGGCTTACGGCGCATTACAAACACATAAATAAAATACATTGGACACATGTTAAATTCCTTTGTGCCTAACCTAGCCACACCATTGTTCTAATACGATGTGCGCAACGTGATCCTCTTCCCTACATTGGGACATGAAACGTGCATCCCAACATTCCCCCTTTAGTTAATTCAATAAAAACTAAACTACAAATCTCCTGCATGCTCTTCCGTCTTCGGGCATACTCATCTGGCGTACAAGACAAAAACATCCACCCACCATTTCAGCAATCTATCTAATACTCCACATAGATACCCAAATCCGATGGAGGACACAAAACATTACCTGGAGACCAAATTAACCCTGGGTTCATCCTTGATTCTGAGTCTATGTTCCCATATGATTTGAGATGGAAGTGACCCTAACCGTAGACACAGTAACTGACATTGCAGCTATTCTAGGTAGCTTGGCAGAACAGCATCTCAAGAGCACCTGACAGGAACAGAAAATGATCATCAAAAAGAAGAAAATAGGCATCAGTATCTTCAGTTATGCTCATTCAGGAGGGCACCCAGGAGAATTAGTTTATCCAAGTATCGTCTTCAATCCTAGTCTCCTTCTCCATGTCCACTCAGTTTGTGTAGTACTCCAATTGTTTGGGAGAGGGTTCCATTATCCAAATCATTGGCGTGCATGTACATGGAACATGTACTCCCTATTTTTTGGCACACCCTGGCTTTCATAGCTGTCAGAAGGTCAAGGGTGTAGCGGTTCTGCAATGTCATAAGACGCAAGGCTGTCATTTCTTCCTTCATCGAACTGAGCTCAAATTCTGATTGGTTCATGAAAAGGAGCAACTCTTACCTTGCGACCTGCAGCTATTTCGCATTGGAGAGTGCGGCCAGAAGGGAGCCAAAGACCATTTTGGCCCTGCTGAAGAGAAGGAAACTATCTGGAATGTTCTTTAATGCCTCTGAAGAAGTTGACGACAGATGGTTGCTTTGCTTATGTCTTCTCTAAAGTTCAATTCTCTGAAGTCCATTCAAATAAGATGAAAAAGCGATTCATGGGGCAGAGGGGACAGAAAAGGCACAAAGGTGGCTTGAGGCGATGTACCTGTGAAATGGGCTTCAAGCACTACCATGATTGGGGAGTGCAGTGTAATGATACTGCACACTCCCAAACAAGCTGGAGGAAGTTGGAGATATGCAATAGGCCTGCAGGACCAGTAAAGATTTAGCAGTGCAGACGTCCCTCCAGCAAGATCAGTGATAGGAAGGATCCGACTACAGTTTGTGCTGACAGGCACAGTGCCATCATGCTTATAACACACAGAGAAAACTATGTGAGTAACTGGATCTAAACAGGTTTTTCTGGCTTCTTGAGCCGCGTAAGACATTTCATATAGAGATGCCATGTCTCAGTGCAATCCTCAATCTGTGCCACTGCTTCTTCATTGAGCCCCCCATTCCTCCTACTCTGCAACTTATTACACCCTGCTCCCATCGATTATGTGAAGAAACAGAACCTTTGAATTTCAATTGCGCTCCCGACTTGCCTCATACATTTCTGTGCTCCTTCTTCTCACACTCATATATATCAACCGATATAATCGATGCCTGGACTGACGGTCCTTTAAATTTCCCTCGTACTCTGCAAAAGGCTAGGTGCATAAAAACACTGTGCTATCTTTGGCGACACTTTGCCGTGGGGGATAAGAGAGCAAACATGACAAGAATCTGCAGACCTTTCTCTCCCCACCCTTCTCACATGACTATACCACATATTATCTGCAACAAAGCCATGAACACCTACAGTATTACCCAGACCCATCTCTTCAACTTCATCTTCAATAAAATCATAGTCAATATCCCTTTGTGGTCTGGGCATTAACATTTCATAAAACCCTACAACACTAGACACATTATCAACATTTACACCTAAACAATGAGAGAAGAAAACAGAGAGTAACAACAAACAAATATACATCCTAGCACTCATGTTTTCCCACTATCTCTGCAATATTAACCAAAGAGTAAATGTCTGTCATTCACACTGAAGCCTTAATTGGAGCAAACTACAACTTACATGACATACTTAACTTAAGTATTTATCGACTGATCTCCCTCTGTGCTTTGTACTCGTGCAGGTGGGGGGAGTAATGGTATTCTTGCTGATATCGGACCGTTGTATCCAGCATCTGTTTCCCTGCACCTTCACAGCACTGGGAGTTGCCTAGATAACCTTGTAGGGGCCATGGACGAAGGACCAAATATACGCAGAATCCCCAGGGAGCAGTTGCCAAAGTGTTGCAGGACTTCAGCTTCTTGATCGATAACCTTAGCTGTAGCCTGCTGTTGATGAGAAGTAACCTGTGAAGATGTAAGTCTTACAGCATGAGTTAAGTCCCTAAAATCCTCTCCTAGGATTTCTGAGGACTTCTGAGCATCTGATGCTGTGTGTGCAGGTGAAAGTGGTGTATGTATTCTTATTCCTGTGACTATCTCATGGGGAGTCAAGTGGTACTCCTTCGGCTGGTTTTTGAGGTAAAGCAGAGCCAGTGGAGGGCAATGCATCCATTTCTTCTTCAAATAGAAACACAGCTGAGCTAGACGGTTCTTTAATGGTCCATTTGTGTGCTCCACGATCCCGTTGGCTTGTGGGTGATAAACTGAACACAACCTGTGCTTTATGCCCAATAGAGAAGTAATTTCTGTGAATAGCTCATTAAAAGAGTGGATCCCATTATCAGGTTTCAGGACCTCACATATTCCCCAATGTGGAAATACCTCCCCCACCAAGCATTTAGCCTCCGATTTTGGATCAGGTTGTGCACAGGGCCCATCCTCAAGTCATCAGGAAAATGGACAAACCATAAAAGTAAGGTACCCGAAAATTACTACACTGGTTATCATGTCCACACATGAAGTTCTCTGAAAGGCCTTGTGGGTCGGGACAATGTCCCTTTCAAGGTTCTCAGCGTGTTTCCAGTATTGAACTGATGAAATGTCGTGCAATTAGCTACAAACGTACTTACCTTTTTCTGTAAGTTCTGGATTAACCAGTCTTCCTGGAAGTCTGCTGCTATTTAAAAAGACAAGAAAATGAGGATCCACATTGGAACACTCCCGTCCCCTGCACACTATAGTATCCCGTCATAAAACGGTTAAGGATTCAATTCGAACTATAAACATACCGAGTGTTATAAATATCAAGTATAAATCAAGTATAAATCACAACTGTTTTTGTAGTTAAAAAACAAAAGACGTTTAATCAACATGCAATATCTTTCACATAGATGTACTAAAGTTCAATTGTCCACTCGTCAAGTTCTTGCTGGAGATATTAACCAAGAGGTTCTCGCTCACTTGTTTTTTCTGTTTTGGTTTCTTTTTACCTCGCCTGGTTTTTCTTTGTCTCGTCCTAAAAAAGCTCTGGTGTTACCTGGTTCTGGAAATGTTTGAATTGAAGTCAGACTCATCAATCTTATATCAACAACTTCACTCCAGTTGTTACGTCTGACGGTCGTCAACACAGATTTGCATGTAGACTGGTAAAAGGAAAACCTCTATTAGGATATTCTGGACAAAATAGTATTTCACTAGCAAGTTCATTCAATTGTTTATACATTTATCATTGTTCTCCTCGCTGAATGATTTACACAATTCTTTCTCGATGAGAATGTAACAAGTCCTTTAGTTACCTACTGTCATGATGCATACCCCCGGGCATCCAGACCATGTCCATCAGCCCCGGGAGCAGGCATCATGTTGCCTTGAGAAAATCCAGCAACCCCTGTTAGGGGCTGTCCTGGCGCCTATGGCGCCAGGCTCATATGGGACATCTGTCCTGGCGCCATAGGCGCCAGTCTCATAGGTGCACACTTACCTGATGCAGACCATGCTGCAAGAAGATCCAAACCCATATGAGGCCTAGAAGGGATTACTTTACCTTAGGGACTATTTTGTTACTCGGATGTGGTCGGGGAGGAATACCTACCTGGGACTACTTTGGAGGCTATTTAAACCATGTCCGAAGAGCAGCACACGCTTCGCGTTATTCTGCATCCAGCAGCATAACGTTCACTGTGCCAGCAGCAGCATCCAGCCTTCTGCCACGCCCACCTCGAACCTGGAGCACCTAGAAAGAAGCAAAGGTTAGAACAAGAGTATTACCTGATTTCTTACCTGATTCTGGATTCATCGCATCTTCAAACCAGAGGAAAGACTTTGTTTTAAATGCATCGCAGCAGCAGCACCGCGCCATACTCACCGTTCCACGCAGCATTTCTTCGATCCGGCACTGTCTCCATCTTTACATCGCCGAATCCCGGCACCTAAGGGGGACAAGAAACAACAAGGTTAGCAGAGAGAGCAGACAGAGACAATCACTTTAGCCACCATATGCTTACCTGATTTTACCGCCGGAGGTATTATTCATCAGCATTCCACATCTTCTTATGCCGCACCTGTAAGAAAAGGAGAAAGCAGCAAGTTTAACCCTTGGCATTATTTACCGGACAGTGATTAGTGGGGAGGACAGTGGGGGAGCTATCACAAGAGGCTAATCCATCTCTCAACTTGTAGGAGAATATTTCTTCGGGTCAAGCAGACAATATTAGGAGGGCAGATCCAGTCAGTCATCGCTGCACTACACATCACGTGGGTGGAGGCCGCAGCAGTCCGGGTCCGACCGACGCCCTTGTGGGAGCCAGGTGAGCGTAACAGAACGCAAAGCCTACCAAAAAAAAAAACCCATCCGGGCGTTATGGAAACCTCTGAAACCGATCAACTAGCCCAACTGTTAGGGGAACTTAGGGCAGAGGTGCACTCTGCATGCCAAGAGACTAATGCCCTCAGGAGAGAACTTATTTTGTCAAAGGAACGCACTGATGATCTTGCTAGACAACTGTTGCAAAGCCAAGCCGGCCAAACCCCACTACCTAGACTCGGAGGGAATCCAACTCCTGTCTCTTCGAGCAATCCTGTGCAAGTGGTTCTACCAGGGAGCATTGCTTTAGCTCCAACCAAATGTTTTGCTGGGGACCCAAAAAGGTTCGCCGTGTTCATGAACCAGTGCCGCTTGCACTTTCTATGCAGACCAGGAGCTTTCCCAAACGACCAAGCCAAAGTAGCCTTTGTACTATCGTACCTTAGTGGCAGCGCAGCAGATTGGTCAATCCCGCTGGTCAACCAGGATGACCCTCTTCTTCGGGATTTTCAAGGTTTTCAATTGAGCATGGACAAACTATTTGGCAGACATTCACAGGGTCAGGCCCTGGATAACGAACTTTTATCCCTACGACAAGGCACTCAGGATCTGCTAACCTATATCGCAACCTTCAACAGGTTAGTGGTGGAAACCGGCTGGCCAGAGGAGAAAAGAATTACTTTATTTCATCGTGGGCTTCGGGGTGAACTCAAAAATGTTTTGGCCCAAGTGGTGAACCCACCCCAGGATTGCACAGAATATATAGACTTCGTAGTCCAGTTAGACCACCGACTCCAGAATCGAAAGGCTGATCGAGCTAAATTCGAGAATCGAGTACTGGTCAAACCACATGTTACCTCCAAAGGAACTGACACATCAGAACCCATGCAGATCGGGGGGGTTAAGGGACCCTTAATGCAAAAAGAGAGAGAAAGAAGACGACAAATGCAATTCTGCCTTTATTGTGGGGCTTCAGGACATTTTCTAAGGGATTGCCCTATTAAACCATCCAAGAAAGTAGCCGGAGTAGCTGTTAGAAATCAAACAGAGCTTGAATCGGGAAACGACCACGCCCGACAAGCGTAGAGGTCTGCTTGCCGAGCTTGAAGAAGGACACTCAGACCTTGCATCTAATCATACCAATGGTCCTCATTGATCCAAGACTCCCATCACGTATGCACGCAGTAAGGGCATATATCGATAGCGGGGCCGTAGGAAACTATATGGACCATAAATTGGCTTCTAGGATGAATCTATCTCTCTGCAAAAAGACCGCTCCGGATGTCGTCACCACAGTCGATGGAACTGAAATTGCCTCAGGGCCTGTAACTAATTTCACTACAGAGATTACATTGCTGGGTCAGGACGGGCATCGAGAGACTATAGCAGTGATGGCAAACTGCAAACCAAAACGACTTATTTTTTTCAAAGTGCCAACACTGCAATTAAACCTGAATAACTAGGTTTTAGTTTAGAAAAAACAATTCGTACAGTTTTTCAAACTAATTAACAGCTTTTGTTTAAAAAGAAAAACACAATAACAGAGCTTTCCATTAAACATTTTTTTTTATTTATTGAAAAAAACAAAAAAAACAAACAACAACTGTACACGTGCATGTATTCTTTTTAAAGATAATGTGATTAATGTGATTTTTGCTGTTGTATGCATGCTGATAACTTGTCAAACCTTGGCTCATACAGCACTGAGTTCATCTGTTAGTCTATTTCTGGCATCACATTTGATATAATTCAATGCTGAAAACAGCTGCTCACAAGCATAGGATGACCCAAACAAAGAAAGAAAAGCAATCCCAAGTGTTTTCATTGACTTAAAATTATTTGGCAGAGAATTCCACACTTTAAGGATTTCATTTTCTGAACTAGAAACTGTGCTGTCCTCTGTTATCCCTTCACACTCCATCTTCTCAAGTGTTGCACGCAGGTCATAGAATTTATTTTTTCCAGATAGAGCTTTCTTGAAATTCCAGTAGTTCCATTTCAAGATTTTCTAAATCTAACCAGTGTAAGCAAGAAAGATCAAGTTCTTCACATTTGGCTTTATCTGGAGACGTAAGAAAACACAGGGTTGTCTCCATTTTACGGAACTGTAAAAATCTGTTACTAAAATTTTCCTTTGCAACTACTATAATGCTAGAAAATTCCTTGTAGATTTCATGATGGTTTGGATTGTCTGTAAATGTTGTAGAATTTTCCAAATGCATTTTTAGATTTGGAAAATATTTCAGCTGCCCACTTTCAAGGTCTCTTTCAAAAACCTGCAGTTTTCCCTCAAATGTTCTGATATCAGAAAACATCCTTTCTGCTGTTTTCCCTAAACTTGCAGCTTTTTGTTCAGTACGTTGAAGTGTATTGTAAAATCAGTAAAAAAACATGAGGTTGGTGAGCCAGGTCATATCAGTGAGCTGTGGATATTCCTGCCCCGTTTCATTCATAAACAGCCTAATTTCACCCAAGCAGGCTACAAATCTCTCCAATACCCTTCCTCTGCTTAGCCATCGTACATTATTGTACATAAGTAAAGTATTATACTGTGCATGTACCTCATCAAAAAGTGCTTGAAACTGTCGACAATTAAGAGCACGAGCCATGATGTAATTCACCATTTTTGTGACATCCTTGAGAATATCGTCTAATTTTTTGCTGCTTTCCTTGGCACAAAGAGCTTCTTCATGTATAATACAATGAAAATGAATGACTGGATGCTTTGCTTCTTTAACAAAAAACTGTATGAAACCAGATGTTACCCCCACCATGGAAGGTGCCCCATCACTAGTAACTGAAACCACTTTTTCTGGCCTTATGTCTTGTGACAAAAAAGCCTCCATCACAGCATTGTAGATATCTATCCCTTGTGTTCTTCCAGGCAAAGACACCCGTTTCATGAGCTCTTCTCTCATGGTGTCACCAACAGCATAACGCAAAATTACTGCTAGCCTTGCATGATTATTTATATCTGTGCTTTCATCCAAGCACATGGAGTAACAGGCTGCCTTTTGTAAGTCAGTGGTGAGCTGCTGACTAACATCACTTGCCATACGAAGGACTCTTTAACAGTATTTCTGCTAAGTGGCATTTCAGAGATTCGTTGCTTAATTTTGTCCTTGTTTGGGAAATCATGAAAAAGGGAATTACTCACAGCCAACATGGCCGTTTTGATAAAATCGCCATCAGAGAGGGGCTTCCCATGTTTTGCTATGCACAGTGAAATTTCAAAAGCTGGAAGTTGCCAGATAATTTGTTTTAGAAAGATAGTTGCAAAAAGTACAATACTGGCAATGATATTTCCTTAATTTCCCATCAAGAAACTCTTTTCTTTCAGCTTTACCAAGTTCCGCAACACTTTTATGGTTGGTATCACAATGACGTCTGACACTTAATGTGTCACTACACAGAACACAGAACGCTTTCCCATTGCGTTCAATCACTCCAAATGACTGTGTCCAGACCTCTTGGAATGATCTTCCACTATCTGTTTTTAATTTTGCCTTCTTTGATGTACTCATTTTTGGGTGTTCAAGTCTACAAAAAACACACAATTTTTAAAATAAAGACGGATGAAGCACCCATTACAAATCCAAGGCATACATTTCTTTGCACCTATTTATTAATGCACAACAAAAGCTACAGCTTTACTTCTGATCAGGCAGTTATAACAGTAGTTTCTTCCTGTGGTACTACTTGCATTACTGGTCCAAACATATCCATGGAGTTCCGTTGGTGAAAGCAGCGGCTGGCACAAGTTCGGTTTCCTATTCTTTTGTAGGGAGTTAGTATTTGTACTCCCTATTTTAATTTTTTTGGTATTATTTGCCTTTCTTTAGGGAGTAAAAGTGGCTGATACACCCCTTATCTGTAGGGCTGAGGCCAACGATACTGCCTAAGGATAAAATGCACAGTTCAATTCTTGGGTTGGGTCAAATGATTTGCCCAGGATCACATACTTTGGTTAAGCAGTGAAGACAGAATTTGCCAGCAATTTAAGCAACTTACCTGCCACAAACCTCCAAGCTCTAATTAGTACACATTTGTTTTTTGGTTTCAAGAACCACAATGGTCTTGTTTATTTACAAAGTACACCCAAAGCAACCTCCTTTGAGTATTTTCAGCACCCTGAACAAAAGACTACAAATCTCAGAATGCAAAACCATGTGTGACCTCATGGATGAACTCTGCTTTAAAAAATAGCTTTGAGTCACTTTCTGTGCAAATGTGGTGTTTTAAGGCATCTAGCTTCTTTACACATTGAGACTCTTCACAGTTAGCTGTAATGTTAAATCAGCATGAACTCTCTGGTCTCCCGTTTCCTCTTGCTTCTAAGCACTATTGTGATGCAAGTGCTAACATCCCTGATCACAAATCAAATATTGCAAGTCGTAGTTGCTGCTGAAAGTTTACAGCAGAAATCGCTGTGCCTTTATCTGTGCAGCGAGCCAAAAGGAAAGTATACATTATTTAGCCTTCTGCAGGCTTGATCAGTGCAGAGCTGCGTGCTAGCAAAGGGCTCTCGGCCTAATATTTCGCCACCCAATGGGGTCAAAAAGCCCTGCAATTTTAACACATTCTGGTGGCAGAAAGCATTCTAACTATTCTTTCAATTGTGATTTGAAAGAATATTTAGAAGGCTTTCAGTCAGCCCTGGCTGTGGTTTTAGTGTGGTGGTGGGTGCAAGCAAGTGGCTGGAATTTATATTTCTCCCACCCGAACGAGTGGTAGAAAATTAATTCCGAGCGCAGCCACTTGCTAACAGCCCTGCAGCAATAACACATCCTGCTTGCAGAAGGCCTTTGAACAGTCTTCCATTCTCGTGATTAAAGCGCTACCTGTGGCACCAAAAACAAAAGATCCATTTTTTAGAATAAAAAGTTGGGCAAGGCTCCTTACCTGTCGGGCCTGTGTTGTTATCAAAGTCACAGTGGGAAGGTCCACTCTGCCAAATCTTCCTCAACAGACAAATTCCAATTCCTACAAAATGGCAAAAAGCAACTGTTTACCCACAGCAATGCACACGCTCATGATGGAGGGGGGGCTCGAGAATCGACAGGTCTGCCTCGTGATAGTCATCAGCTATTAACCTCCCACAGGTGCCTTGCACTGTTTTTGCTCTCAGCAGGGAGAGTCGGAGGACACACATCTTCAGCAGGGCCTGTTTGCACATAACGGCCTGCTCACAGAAGCCCTTTTGAAAGGCCTTCTGCAGCAGGCTGTGTTATTACTGCGGGGCTTGGGTGTTAGAAAGTAGGCAACTTGGTTAGTAATAAAACAGCCTGCTGCTCTCAGAAGCCCTTTCAAACGCGCTTCTGCAAAAGCAGCAGGCTGCGTTATTACTGCGGGCGCTGGGTGTTAGAAAGCGGCTGGCAATAATATTTCTCTCGCTCGTCGGGCTGGAGAAATATCATTGCCAGCCACTTTCTAACACCCAGGTCCCGCAGTAATAACGCAGCCTGCTGCTTTTGCAGAAGCGCGTTTGAAAGGGCTTCTGCAAGCAGTAGGCTGTGTTATTACTGTGGTGCCTGGGTGTTAGCAGCGACTTGCTCGCAAAAGCGCCATTGTCCTGGCTAGATACAAACCTGGAGTTGACCATACTATACCTTTTTTTTGTGAGCTCGTCATATTCCACTTGCTAAAAAGATTCACTGGGGCATCTGTACAGTACAACAAAGGAGCTGATAAATCCTGCTTACCTACCTTAATAGGTCAATCCTCCATGCAGGGAACTGACAGGATAGCCCCAGAGAATCCGTTTGTCCATAATATTTCCTGAAAGGGGAAACTTACCTTCCTTGATGCAGGATTTATTTGCCCTGGTATCGGGCATGAATGAAAACGTTTGGTCACCTATCTTCACACCTACCTGAATTTCCTCATCCGGATCGGCGACAGGACTGGACACGTCGGAACGCTCTGTGAGCTGCCCTAGTCAGGATATGTGCTTGCACCTTGAAAAGGGAAAGGACTTCCTCCAAAAAAACACGCTCCAGTATAATGTGTGTCTGTACCCCGAGGCATTGGATTCCTATCCCATGGCTGTACCGGTACCTGTGCTGGCAAAACTGACTGGGGCACATAGGTCTGTGCAGCCTCAGACTTCAGGTTCTGTCCTCTGTGTGCTTGCTGTGGATGTACAGAACCTGGGGAATATTGCATGGTCGTTTGTTGCATCTGTTGCGCGAAAAAACCCACATACCTACTTGCTGGTCCTTGGGATTGACACGTGGGTCATAAAAATAGGATTGCCTAATTCTACAATCTAGTGACAAATGTCCCGTCCTCCCGCAGTACCAACACTGTACTCCATATGGTCCTCCAAACTGGCCACCCATCTGCCCACCAGAACTAGTCCCCATTCCCCAAAATCCACCAACCGCCCCTCCTCCCCCTTTCGGGAAGCCTCCTCTGCCCTTTGGAAAACCTCCCATTTCCCTCCGATCAGGAGTAGATCCATCTATCCGTGTGCAAAACTTGATTCAACTTGTCCCTGTTGTCTCTTCTGTCCTTCAATGGGGCTTGTAATTATTGCCCCTTCTAAACGTATTTTAGCACGTGTCTTTTGAACCAGCTTTGCTTCGGCCCTGCTGCTTCCTTTTCCTTCTCCAGCCTCCTTTTACAATGATGCATTACATTTGCTTGAATTTCTGGCCACCCCATTGCTTCTATCCCCACAACTTTATCCAAATCATGTTGTACCTCCTTGGGGAGTCCTTTCAGCATATGATGAAATATGGCCAAATTTGTATCCCATGCCTCCCCTGTCTCTGCTCTCACCATCTCCTGAATCTGCTGTATTTAAGTGGTGGAATCATCACCTGCCTTCATGGTTTTAGCCATAATTGGATGAAAATCTGTGTGTTTAGTTGTACCCCTGGATACTCTCCTTTTTCCAAAATGTCCTCCGCTCATTCCCCAATAAGAGCAGTAAACACATTCTTCATATCTCCGATGGCCAACTGTTGTTTTTTTCTAATGCCTAAATCCACCACTTCCCCTGAAGTAGTGATTTCATTAGATTATTCCGATCCATATGTGACCATCGGTCATAATATGCTCTGTATAACCCCTCCTGAATGGGAACTTCATCCCTTTTAACCTTGTTGGGATCTTTCCCATTATCCCCATTACACTTCATTACTGCTACACGACCACCACGGCATATCTGAAGAACCCATGATATGATTTCCCTAACGGCTGTTTCTGGCGTTGCTCCCTGTTCTCATTCCATTTCCCATTCTTCCTCTTTGTCTACCTCTACTACATTCCTTATCCTTCCTGAGCACAGCGAATCATAGCCTGCGCTACCATGGTGCACTGGTTCTCTTGCTGGCGGTTCAGGTTCCGCGATCAAAGCAACACCTCCTTCTGAAAAGGTCCACTTTGATATCTTTGACCGCTCTATCTTCTTTAAAAAACGATGATACTTCCACTGATCCAACCCTGCCTCTGCTACTTGCTTGTTTTCTTCTTCCTGCTCCTCTTTTATTTGCTGCCTTACTTCTGCCAACTCTTCCTCTGCCTGCTGCAGTGCTTCCGCTTGATTTTCGGTTGTATACGAATTGTTCGTTTTACAACTGTTCGGATTACAATTGACCTTTTCACAATTTACCGAATTGTGAAGGTCAATTGTAACATATATGTGGGGGGGGGAACACAATCCCCACAATCCCCCACCCAACGCCAAACCCCTCAAAACCCCTATATATATATATATATATATATATATATATATATACAGTCAATTGTGAAAAGGTCAACTGTGACCCTTTAAATTCGGTCAATTGTTCATTCGAACAATTGTAAATGAACAATTTGGGTAATACCTGATTTTCTACCTCAATTCTTCTATCATGGACGTTAGCAGCATTATTCTATCTTCTGCTTCTATTCTCAACCGTTGTGCTAGCCTAGGCATTGGAGGTTTTGTTTGTTTCCTTCTCACAACTTCTGGGATGGAAGATTGAGACGATGGATGCTCATACTGGGGATTAGTATATCCTGCAGCTGGCGATAAATGAAAACACCAATAAGGTGGGGGTTGGTAGGGTTCTGCCCCATCTCCCCTATTATCTCCAGGGGCCTTCCCTGCCTCTTTGAACACCCTCCACAGCTCTAAGATGTTCTGCCGTTTCTCTAATTTGTTTTGCTTGTAGTTTGTTGATAAAAAGGTATACACCCCTTTATCATACTGACCAATATCTGAACATCCTACCCTTATTCTCTTGTACCCACTGTTTGTGGTACTTCAAAATCTCTTCCTTGTACCTTGCAAGCATTTGGCCTATATGATGCAGTGGAGTCCCCATGCTCTAACAACCTTGATCTAACAATACCCAAAAAAACGGTACAACGTCCTTTCGTCGCTGTATGTTTTTTCGCTGTTTTTTTTTACCGCTAATTTTTTATTGTAAAAACCCATCAAATTTTTTTGAAAATGAGGGGTGGGGGGGGGGGGGGACGAACGCCCCTCCCCCCCCCCCCCACCGTCGCCACAAAAAAATGTCATGGGTTTTTTTGAAAACAAAATCGTGATAAAAAAACCCTGCGAAAAAATATCCTGCAATGAAATGACATGGAACCCAAAAAAACAATACTTAAAAAAAAAAACAATCCTGTGACCCTCCACAAATTACTAAAATTGCAGGACAAAAGTCAATGATTCCCCTCAAATTCTTTGAAAGTTCACAATAATTACTCACCTCGTTTTCACTCACAACACAATCACCTTACTCAAAACTGATCCTCATAAACATGTTTACACATAAGACAGCATAATATCAATAAAACACAATTACCATAAATATTTCTTCACTTGAGCACAAAGGAGTAAGATGTTTTCCACTACAACACTGATCTCTCTCTTCTTTATGAATATTACAGTGAATTTTACTAAAACGCTGTCTTTCTCCTACTACTTTAAGGTCCCCTCTCACTACTTTGACAACCAAAAATATTAAACAAAGTAAACATTTCAAATAAAAAATAAAAAAAGTACAACATATAACAATTCACCCTACCATCCCACTCATAATTCAAATCTCTCACTTTAATTCGGTTTCAATTAACCTCCTGACTCTAAACAAAACTCAAAAACCTCTCTAACTCCATATACCTCTTGCAGAATCCCCAAAATAACGTTTTCCCTGTATCCCACTTAGGTTTCTCGCAAAGTGCATTCACATAAATAGAGGTCCTTCAAAGCTCTGAGAAGCGGTGCCTTGTCAAATAGCCTGCACAGCTAGACCGCCCCACCTTGGCTGAGTGAACAGGCAGGTCTTCAATCAATACAGTGCCTGCAGGCCATTCTGTAATGTGCACGTAAACTGATCACTTGCAGATAGGAGCCGGAGCCACAGCTGAGCATTTGTGGCCATGAAACCCCCCAGCAAAGTGCTTGAAGAGCATGTTGCAGGGTCACCAAATGTAGGAATGTGACTCCAAAATCCAATGAAAAAAAAAGAAGCTCCAGTGGAGAGTAAATGCACTTTGCCAGATAAGCATGTTTATTGCCTGCTGATGGCCGGAAGGGGTTAGTCCGCCTCATGAAGATGAAAACTAACAGTTCCTTCCAGTGCTCAACAAAGTTGCTGCATTTATACACATTTGAACAGTTTACATAATCACACATATTATGCTACGTCATCCCCCAAAATCCCATTTCTAACATGAGTACTTTGTACTTGCAAAGAAGCCCGTACTGCCCTAATCTCCCAAAACATGTCTCTCATCTAAGCCATTATCGAATCCCACATGTACATTGTTCAGGACTACTGCACCCCTGCCAATGGCTTTCCTATCGCTGGCTTCTCTTTCTTGGATGCATAAAGCTCCTCGCTTCCCAATACAAGCACTACATGGTACATTGCACAATTACGTTGTGTCCCCATGACTTCTATTATGTTGCTACGTGATGAAAATCAAAAATGTATCCAAACTGAACAGAGAGTAACACCTATAGTAACATTTATCCCAATCAATTTACCTACACTGAAAATATGTTAAATTGCGACGTCACGTCTAACCTAGCCACACCATTGTTCTAATACGACGTGCGCAGCTGTCATGAATAGGGGCGCAGATGCACAGGCCCCACGTTGCACCCACACCACCCCCACCAGCACCCGTAATATCTATAGGGAAACGGTAAACTGGACTATTCTGATGCGCTGCTGGCGCCTCCACAACTTGATCACCCATTAAGGTAACAAACAACAAGAACCTTCCAAGATGGCCACTGCATTTATCAAGCAGACTGACACCCAGGATGGCCACTGGAAGATCATGGAACACACACTAGTTCTTCCAGGGAGGCTCCCACTATTTAAACCGCACCCATGGACTTTACACAACTGAACGCTTACCGCGAGCTCTGTGGCTAACCCCTCTGTTACCCTGCAGCATCTGCAAAAGAAGGAGAAAGTGACATCATTACACAAGTGGACCACATTACCAATAAAAGCAAGTAAAAATATACTTACCATATACTTACCGGTCAGCTCCTGACATTTCCGCTCATCAGGAATCGTTTCCTGGATCCACTGCACAAGGGATTTCTTCTAATAGATCCGCTGCAGCAGTAACTCTTCTGGTATTTCCACCGCGCTGCATCAGGAACGCTGCATAGAGCTATACAAAAGAATGAGAGCATTAGTTGAACAAGGCAGGGAGACATCACTCATTTAGACTTAACTAGCAGTAAGACCGAGCCAAAGCAAGAAAGGACACTATAAAAAGTGAAACTCCATGCAAGATGATAGAGACACTTAAAGACTCAAAGAAACACAGCACCTGGCAAGCCGCAGCTGGCCTGGGCAAGCACATACCAGTGAAGTAACTGACAACGGGTGCATAGAAGTGACCGGTTGACCTCACTTTCACATTACCACACTGTGGGTCCAGCCTTCCCGTGGGGGTACATCAGAGCTTTAGGGTAACAGGGTTTGGGAACACCTTTGACACCTGTCTTTTGGCTTTTAGGCAATTAACATCCTTCAACATAGGATCCAGACATCCACCCAGGGACACCATCTTCAATCAACATCCCCATCCCTTCTTCTCCAAGTTCGGTAGTGAATCACAGCATAACACTGCACGAGCTTTGGGTGGTAAGTGGTGTGGGTTACTCAGCGGAGAGCCCAGGTGCTTCTGCAGAGCACCGGGTAAGCATTACAGAACGCAAAGGCCTCGAGGGCACACTCAGCCCGAGTGTCATGGGGTCCTCCGATGTAGACCAGCTGGCGCAATTACTAGGGGAACTTAGGGCAGAGGTGCATGCTGCCCAATTCGAAACCATTTCTCTCAGGCAAAAACTGGTGATCAACAAAGACTGTACGGATGAGCTGGCTAGACAGCTTCTACAGTCACAAGCAGGATAGGCCCTTGATAATGAATTGCTATCACTGCGACAAGGGTCACAGGACCTCCTAGCCTATATCGCCACATTTAATAGACTGCTGGCGGAAACAAACTGGCCCGAAGACAAATGTACCACACTCTTCCACAGGGGAATGCGGGGGAAGCTCAAGGATGTGCTCACCCAGGTGGTGAACCCACCTACGGTTTGCGCCGAATACATAGACTTGGTTCTTCAACTGGATCACTGTCTACCAAACTGAAGGGCTGACCGTTCGTGCTCGGAGGCGCATCCAGTATACAACCGCCCAAAAGAGAAACCCCACACGTCACATGGAGAGTGTACCAGAACCCATGCAGTTGGGCAGTGTTCGGGAACCACTGACCAGTGAAAAACTGCTTGGCCTGACAAGAATACAGGCCCACTTGTCTAGCAAAGAAAAGGTATCTTTGGACTTGCATCTCGCTATACCCGTAGTACTCATTTGCCCTCAGCAATCCCAGCGGATGCATGCTTCAGAAGCTTATGTGGACTGCAGAGCTGTGGGCAATTACATGGACTACACAATGGCCCATTGGATTGGAGTGCCACTACGACAAAAGCCTACGGCGGACAACGTAGTAGCTGTGGATGACACGTTATTAGCTTCGGCCCCTGTGACCCGATGTGCGGAAGAAGTTCTGCTGCTCTGCCTGGATGGTCATCGGGCGAACATCTCTATTGATCTCATCAGTGCTCCGCAGTTTCAGGTTATGTTAGGGATTCCCTGGCTTGTGTCCCACAACCCCAGCATTGATTGGCGAGCAGGAGCCTTAACCTTTGATTGATTGATAGTTTATTTGTATAGCGCCTTAACACACATTTGTTTCAAAGCTCTTCAAGGCAAGGGAGGGAGCAAGGGAAAATACAATGAAAATACAATGATATTCTTGTAAGCCCTTGAGACATTAAGAATGTGAAATTAACTATCGTACTAGGCCTGGCGACATTTCAGATAGTGCAAGAGCTCTTACAAAGATAAGGAGGGAATGGAGGGGGGTAGGAGATGAGAGCAGACAAGCGACTATCGTACTAGGCCTGACAACATTTTTGGTAGAGCCAGAGATTGACAAGAGTTGCGGGTGGGGGGAGGAGGGAGGAGAGGAACAAAACAAGCAACTCTTGTACTTGGCCTGACGACATTTCAGGTAGTGCTGGAGGGGAAGGAACACAAACAAGCTACTATCGTACTAAGTCTGATGACAATTCGGATAGAGTAAGTGCAAAGAAAATAGTAAGGGGAGGGGGAGAGGGAAAAAGATAGGGAGAGGAAGAGAAGACTGAGAAGCGTGAGTGTGGTCAAAGAAGAAGAGGAAAGCCGGCAGAATACAGTGTTATGGGGAGGAAAAGCAAGTGGTGAGCACATCAAGTTGCAGAGGTAAATACTGAACACATAATGTTGTAGGAGCGTGATCTTAAAGGGAGTCCAGCATGAGAGTGACGAGATTCGCCATCGGTGGGCCAACATGAGTCAAATGAGTTCAAAAAAGTCAAATGAAAGCGTCCGCAATAAAGGCGGTGAGGTGTTACCAAAATGTGTCAATACAAACTCCCACAATGGGCAGGCAGGGCTTGATTGGTGTAAGGTGGATAGCAGGAGAGGGCTTCCAAGGGGGAGGGGAAAGCAGATGAAAGGATTCAAACATACAGGCATTCAATTCATACAACAGGGGGGCGGAATACAAAAGGCAGGCATACAGGCATCACATGCATACAGAAGGAGGGGGGGGCCTGCGCAAATGGCCCAGCAAGTTTGCATAACCCAGCAAGATCTGAAATGAGCCAAATGCATCAAACACAACTAGATTTGAAATTAAGCTAAATGCTTAAAACACAGCCAGATCTGAAATGAGCTAAAAACATAAAACACGAGATTTGAAATAGCAACCAAAATCGGATGCTAGCAATGTGTAACGCTCACCTGACACAGAGGCACTGGCCTGGTTCGCGCTGCTGTGACCTCTTCTAAGGTGATGCGCAGGGTTCGGAAGACGGACTGGACCGGGCCCCCAAATCTGGCTTGTCTGGCTCGCAGAAGTATCCTTCTGTAGGCGAAAATAGGGGATTAACTGTCTGCGGGGTAATGCAATCGGCCTCCCACTTTCCCCTCTCACCCTTCTCGAAACCCTTCTGTGATTCCTCGTAGCGTCTCACCTTAGGGTCTGGAAGGACGAGCTCTCCATCCTGCTTCTGATGCAGGGGCGCGTTGGTATCCAGTTACTTCACTGGATTTTCGGATTGGTGAGAACCAAACTTGCTTGGCTTCCAGGTAAGTTTTTTTGCTAAGAGGTTCCCCTGGTGTCCATGCATTAATGTACTAATGCTAGTGTCTTTTTCCCCATAGGGGCCAGGGTACGGAATGCCGGGGAACAGGCACCGACCCGAGATGAGAGGTGAAATCCTTGTAGAAATCAGGTAAGTCTTTAATGAGCGTTTTTTTGGTAATGTCTTTTCATTCGCTCATTAACGCTGATGTCTCTTTTTCCTCTTAGGGGCCGGAAATGCCAGGATGCGGCGCGGACCTGAAATGAAAAGGGAATGAATCAACAAGTAAGTCTTAACATGGAGATTTAGCTTTCCTTATTCCCTTCTCTCTCTCACCTTTTGTTCTGGTCTATTTCTCCCTAGGCGCTGGGGCGTGACTGCGAATCCGGATGATCGCTGCTGAACATGGAGGCGCCCTGTAAAGGTGAGTGGAATGTGGCGCTGCAGCGATCGACGCGATGAGATTTTAAATAAAAGTCTTCCTTTTCAGGATTGTCGGCGAGATGTCTCCGGGATGCGGATTTAGCAGGTAAGGACTTTTCCTTCTTCTGTTCTCTTCTTCTCTTCCTTTGCAGGTGATCCAGGATGCTGGCAGGCGTGACAGAAGTCAGGATGCAGGAGCAGACATGGTGAGCGTCCAGCTGCTAGATGCAGAACAACACGAAGCACGTGTGGCTGTTCGGGTGGGGTTTAAATAGCCTTGGAAGAAGTTCCAGGTATGTATCCTTCCTCCAATCAGGTATGTATCCTCCCCTGACCACGCCCGGATGGTAAATTAGTCCCACAGGTAAATTAGTTCCTTTCAGGCCTCAAGGAGGCTGGGATCCTGCAGCATGGTCTGCATTGGGTAAGTGCACCCAAGCACTCCCATAATGAGCCTGGCGCCTATGGCGCCAGGACTGATGTCTTTTATGAGCCTGGCGCCATAGGCGGCAGGACACTGTCCAAAGGGCCCCTATATGGGGTTGCTGGGTCCTTCCTTGGGAACTGGATGTTCGCTTTCGGGGACGCAGGGCTTGAACCGGCTCCCCGGGAGCGGGCATCATGACACAGTCTGTGCAAAAACACAATGCAATCAGGAGTGAAAACATGGGAGACAAGCAGAGAAGTAAACTGAAAGTCAAAGGAGGGTAGAAGCGTGTCCAGAAGCAGGGGACTAACCCATAGTTATGGAGATGTAAATGTCATGGAAGTCCAGATTTCATAGAAGAATGAGGGAGCAGCATCAAGGAAGTCCAAATGCAGGGGTGCAGGAAAATACCTCAAGCAGCATTCTGGTAGTGGACAGGGAGCAGACAGGGGCCTTAGGAAGTGGGCCTTTGAAGAAGGGGGCTGGCTAAAGCCTGTTGGTCCCTGATAGGCCACTTAGCTGATGCAGGACCCAATCAGTAGCAAGCCTGCTGAAATGAATGAAATCGGAGATTCTTTGTTGCAACACAGTCCATGTCAGGCATTTCTGAGTGGCCACGAGGCCAGGCAAAATAAATAGCCCACAAAAGATCACAGGCACGTGCCGGCCACCAAAGGGTGGAAGATGGGCAATGGGCATAAAGGAAATAAATGCCCAGATGAAAGCATGCGTTATACAAAATAAACACACACTTCTGCAGATATCAGGCTCTTCTTCAGTATCAGGCTCGGAAGTGCAGGGAGCCAGGTCCTTGAGCCTTGTTAGGAGAAGGGGAAACCTGCGGCAACATGTGTAACTACAAGGTGCCCCTGAAAACCAACTGTCCCCAATGGTACCTATAAAAAGCACTAGTTCCATTTTGGGCATCCTGGGGTCTCTGCCATCCGAGTACAGTGTCTATCAAGACTTATTCCACAAGGAAGAAGCTAACACACTGCCCCCACACATAGCCTATGACTTCCAGATTGATCTCATCCGAGGATCACAGGTACCCTGGAGCCTTATCTACGCCTTAACAGACCAGGAAAATGCACACCTCCGTACCTACCTGGACCAGAACCTAGCTAACTGCTTCATTCGTCCATCCAAGTCTCCTGTAGCATCACCCCTCTTCTTCGTTCCCAAGAAAGAGGGGGACCTACATACCTGTATAGACTACAGAGCCCTAAACCAAATCGCAGTAAAGAACAGGTACCCGCTACCCCTGATAGCGGTGCTTTTAGACCAAGTGAGGGACGCAAATGGCGACACCAAATTGGACCTCATGGGAGCATACCATTTGGTGCGAGTTAAGAGTGGTGATGAGTGGAAAACTGCTTTTGGGCCCAGATTCCGGGTATTTGAGTACCAAGTGATGCCCTTCGGCCTGTGCAACGCCCCAATGGCATTCCAGTTCTTCATGAACAACGTGTTATGGGAGCTCCTGGACATGTGCGCTATGGTCTACATAGATGACATCTTGATCTACTCCACTACACCCACCGATCACGTTCGACATGTGAGAGCAGTCCTGGTGAAGCTGCGTCAGCACAACCTGTATGCAAAACTAGAGAAATGTGCTTTTCATGTCAATGAGGTAGAATGTTTGGGATGTATCCTAATGCCCAGGGTGTTTGTATGGACAACCACAAAGTTGAAGCAATCCTCCAGTGGCCCTCGCCAGCATCCGTCAAGACTGTGCAAATCTTTGTAGGATTCACTAATTTCTATTGGTGGTTCATAACAAACTTTTCCCACCTAGTGCACCCTATTACCTCATTGCTCCATAAGAACAAAAAGTTTACTTTGACCCCAGAAGCGGAACAAGTATTCCTGGCCTTAAACGCTGCCTGACCACATGGCTGATTCTGCAACACTCAAAAGCATACCTCCCCTATGTGGTAGAGACCGACGCCTCCAATGGGGCCATGATTGCGGTACTGTCCCAACGTAACCAAACACAGGACAGCTCCACCTGGTTGCGTTCTGGTCAAGAAAGTTCACTCCTGCAAAATGAAACTACGCCATCACAGATAAAGAATTGTTGGCAATAAAAGCTGCCTTGAAGCAGTTGCAGCATCATCTCTTAGGGGCAAGACATCTGATCACTGTGATCACCGACCATCGAAACCTGCAGTATCTCTGAACAACCAAAGCCCAATCCTCATGACAGCTACGGTGGGCCTGAATACAACTTTGTCATAACATATCGACTTGGAGTACTGAACGGAAAGTCTAAGGCGTTATCCAGAATTGGGTGCAGCGAAGAAGGGGTTGGCTTCTATGCACCTCAGAACCCGTAGCAATCATCCCAGAAGACAAGTTGCTGGGTGCTACGAACACTGTGCCCACTGCATTATGTGAGAAAGCTGACAGTGTCTCCCTGACTAGTCCCCGGGTATCTGTCATCCAGGTGGCCAGGAAACGGCCATCGCTATTGGATCCAGTTCCTGGGGGCGGACCAGTGAGGGAGGATCACCTGAATGGGGGTCCTCTGGGAGTGGAAGTGGGACACCGACGGGTGAGACGCGGTATCCCCCTTCTTATAACACCTTTTCCCCATCCTACCCCATATGATATAAACTCTACCTCTCCCTTTTCCAACTCTAACACTTTTGCATATCACGTAAGATGACGGACAAACACCAGAGCCGTGTACCCGACGTGTCCCAACACAAGAGTCGGGCAAAGGCAGGCAATTGACCAGAATCACACACACACACACACCTGACGGCCCTTTCCCTTCCCCGCAGGGATAAATGGTGGAGCATGAGAGCACCATACGAGCACGGTAGACCGTGCGATGAGACAGCTATCCAGGCACGGCGGATCAAGAGGAGGAGAAAGACAGGCCGAACTGAGAGGGTGACAAGGAGAGAAGCGACCTTGCCTTTCCGACCAAGGTCTGTGAGACCTTCGCGGAAGGAATTGTAAGACCGCGAACAATAGCGCAAGTGTGTTGCAGAAGATGTCAACGGTACACAGAGCGTACCTACACTGATAAGCAGGGCAGAGGGAGACGCCTGCTACGGTGGTACCGGCCTCGACTCCCGACACGAAGAAAGCCAAGTGGTTCATTACAGCTGGTGAGTCGAGGAGAGAACCGATAAAGAAACCAAACTGTGTTGAACAAAAGTAGCAAACGGCTCATTCAGAATGTGAAAAGAACTGTTGATGTAAAAGGAGAAAGCCAGCTGCAGATGAGCCAGGCACCACGTGGGTGCTCACTTGTGAAACTCTGGGTGATTACCCAATTGTTGAAACTATTATTACCAGAAGGCCTTGGGAAAGGCGACAAGAGGGTTATAGTGCTTATACAGGGGTCTAGTAAAATCCTCTGTACAGTCAAAAGTCTTTGCCCACCAGATGATCGTGAATAAGGGAAGTGAATCCCACATCGTGAGACAGTAGAAGGAACTGTGAGAGTGGCAAGATGGAACCCAAAGGAGGGATGATGATGGAAATGGGAAAAGTCTAAAGTGCCAAAGAACAGTGTGTTGACAAGAGTGAACCCGGCAGAGGGTTGTCCACCTTGACCCGTTTAAAAAGACATAAAGATTTGTGAATACCACGGAGGGGGATCCAAGGGTGAAAAAGCATCACCCAATGTACAAGCTGAAAGGAACTTTTGTTGGTGTCTTGAATGCATCAGGCCTTCGAAGGCAAGAGACTTTTTACAGAGCACGAGACTTGGTCATCTAAGATCCTGATTGCTGAAAATGGAACTGTCGTCTCGTGCTGTGCTCCAGAGTCCTGCCTGGTCCCATGCTCAAAACGTGGGCAAGGGAGACCACGACTACCACATCCTGATTTATTATGTGTAAACACTTCTTCATTTCTTGTGAGCCCTATCACACACTCTTTTGTATTTAGTGTTTGTTTGTTTATTTTATTATTTATAATGCGCGAGAGTACCCAAGGGTATCAGGGCGCAGCCTTTACAAGAAATTGCGAGTGTAAGGATTGGCAATTGGTTTGTCTTAGTATAGGCCTTTTCAATTGACAAGATGCCACTAGGACTGCCTTATTTTTGATTTGATGGTCATAGCCTGCTGCCATTTTAGGTTTAGGCTTAGACTATGCGTTTTTCCACCCTACCTATACAGTTTAATAAACACCCTCTATCTGTGATCACTTGTGTCTGTCTATTCTTGATACCATGCCTTCCTTACAATTAGAGCAGCTGCAGAAGGCGGTCAAGCAGACATTTACACCAAAAGAACTGCAGGCATGGGTTGCGACGGATCCAAAACTAGAAGAGACGGGAGGTCTCCCTTGCCCTCACAACCAGCTATACCTACCCAACACGTCTCAGAAATCACTAATCCTAGACAGTTATCACAACTCTCTGATTGAAGGCCACCCAGTAACCGCTAAGACTCTTTCAAAAGTATGACAACATTATTTGTGGCCCATGTCGCTGACGAAAAAACCACAAGGGCTCATCCACCCACTGCCAGCACCTCCAGCTTCATGGCATATTGTGTCACTGGATTTCATCATTAATCTGCCACCATAAAATGGTTTCAATACCATCCTGCTAGTAGTCGACGTCCTATCGAAAATGGGTCACTTTATAACACCCAAAGTGCTCCCTAACGCCAGTACCCTCGCCTAGGCATTTCTGAAGAAAGTAGTCAAGTTACACAGATTCCATCAGCGGTGCTCTCCCACCAGGGCAGCCAATTTGTGTCACAGTTTTGGAAAAGGTGTTGTGCTATTGCCCAGATAGCGGTACGTCTGTCAACCAGTCACCATCCCGAAACAGACGGGCAAACCGAGAGAACGAATCAAATGCTTGAACAGTATCTCTGATGCATGCTTACTCACACTGACAAGAATTGGGTAGACCTACTATGGGTAGCAGAGTATGCGTGCAATAACATGTTACACAGCTCAACGGGCTTCACTCTGTTTTTCCTACTACATGGCAGGCACCCATGGACATCAGTTTACAACACTCCAGAAGCCTTGGAAATGCCAGTGATCACGGCACTGCACACCACAATCCACCAGACCCTAAAACAAGCCTCGGCACATCTATAGAAGGCTAAGGAGGCCTATAAAATTCTGCAAACAAAAAGAGGGGGGAGGCTTCCACGTATCAGGTTGGTGTTAAGGTATGGTTAGCCACCAAGCATATCCAACTGAAAGGGCCCTGAAAATTCCACCCAAGATTCATAGGTCCCTATCCTGTCATCACACTGTTTAAACCTGTAGCTGTTAATTTGGCTGTTCCGCCATCTTAATGCATCCACCCGGTGTTCCATGTCTCTTTACTAAAACCTGTACAACTTGGAACCCGTAGTTCTATTACACCACCACCCCCTATACAATTCGAAAATAACGACCTTGAATATGAGGTGCGCAACATTTTGGACTCAAAGTGTGTATGGCATAAATTGTTCTACTTGGTTGATTGGAAAGGGTACGGAGTGTTAGATAGGTCCTGGAAACTAGCTACGATTGTGCACGTGCCAAGACTAGTGGCCAGATTCCATCGGGACCATCTGGCAAAACCAAAACCCCATAGTCACGCCTTGGGGGACCTTGAGGGGGAAGTGCTGTCATGATTAAGGGCACAGATGCACAGGCCCCATGTTGCACCTGCACCACCCCCACCAGCACCCATAATATCTACAGGGAAAGGGGAGGCTGGACTTCTCTGATGCGCTGCTGGCACCTCCACAACTTTATCACCCATTCTGGCCATAAACAACAGTAACCTTCAAAGATGGCTGCCGTGTTTATCAGGCAGACGGACTCCCAAGAGGGCCACTGGGAGACCCACAGCTGGGGATCATGCAACACGCACTAGTTCTTCCAGGGAGGCTCCCACTATTTAAACCACACCCCATGGCTTTCACCTCGTTTTGCGTGCCATCTGTTCTGCACAGCTGAATGCTTACCGTGAGCTCTGTGGTTGATCCCTCTGTTACCATGCAGCGTCTGCAAAATAAGGAGAAAGCAACATTGTTACACAAGCAAACAGTGTTAACAATAAAAGCAAGTAAGAATATACCTACCGGTCAGCTCCCGACATTTCGGCTCATCATGAAAGGTTTCGTAGATCCTCCGCACCAGGGATTTCTTCTAATAGATACGCTGCACCAGGAACTCTTCTGGTATTTCCACCGCGCTGCATCAGGAACGCTGCATAGAGCTATACACAAGAACCAGAGCATTAGTTGAACAAGGGAGAGAGACATCACTCATTTAGACTTAACTAGCAGCAAGCAGGAAGACAGAGGCAAAGCAAGAAAGGAGACTAAGACAGTAACAAGCAGCAAGCAACAAAGGAAAGAGGCAAAATACGAAATGACTCTATGAACAGTGAAACTCCATGCAAGACGATAGAGACACTTAAGGACTAAAAGAAACACAGCACCAGGCAAGCACCAGCTGGCCTGGGCAAGCACCTACCAGTGAAGTAACTGGCAACGGGTGCATAGAAGTGACAGGCTGACCTTGCCTTCCCATTACCCACTGTGAATGCAGCCTTCCAAGGGGGGGTGTGGGGGAGCTGATCTTCAAAGCTCTAGGGGAACAGGGTTTGGGAACACCTTTGACACCTGTGTTTTCACTTTTAGGCAATTAACATCCTCCAACATCGGATCCACACATCCACCCGGGGACACCATCCTCAATCAACATCCTCATCCCTTCCTCTCCAAGTTCGGTCGTGAATCACAGCATAACACTGCACAAGCTTTGGGTGATAAGTGGTGTGAGTTGCTCAGTGGCGAACCCAGGCGCTTCCGCAGAGCCCCAGCCAAGCATTACAGCAACATGAACCTCTTCCTTACGTTGGGACATGAAACATGCATCCCAAGAAGACTCAATAGACATTCCAAGATAGGGAATCTAGGCATACCAAGTAAAGATGAAATGTAGTTAAGTGGGAGGTGAGTGTAGCAGAGAGTAGTGAGAGGAGAGCAGAGAGTTGTAGGCAGGGGAGTGGTGACTAGTAGAGAGCTAGAGAAAGTAGCAGTAGACATTCCAACCCCTAAGAGGCAGTGTGAGTAATAGAGAAACAGGAGAGTGGAACGAAGAGAAGGGAGGGGAATAGAGGGAAGGAACATCAGGGCAAGGAGTACAAATGTGTGAGAGGCAAAGACAGAGTGAGTCCTGGGTGGTTGTGTCATAAACCGCTATTCCTGGTCCTTGTGGTTGGTATGGCGACACGCTCCGCATTTGCCAGACGCAATTGTTTCCTCCAAGATGGTGCCCATTGTCTCATTATGGAAGCCGCTGTTGTGGTCTAATGTTCGACCTGCATTCCGCTGCCAACCCAGTCCTTCCGGTTGCCTTGCACAACAGAAGCTGCTGGTTGCAGGCCAACGTGTCTCAACGCAGGTAATTATTTGCTCTGCTCAGCGCTCTTTACTCCTTTGTGGTTCCTGTCCTTTTCGCTCCTGGTTTTCTCTTCCTTGTTTTTCCTTGTCCCTTCCTCCCCCTGGTTCTCCTGCTCCTCCTAGCGCCTTACACACCAGCGGAAATCCTAGCTATCCCATGGAAAAAGCTGCCTGAAAATATTCGAACCCACCCAGTACTTGACCCTACCCTTGCCTAGTGGCACAGATTGGGGGCACTACTGGAAGCCGACAATCGGGCTGCCCAGTTGTGGATTAGCATGCAAGCAATCCTATCTATAGGTTTAGACCATATCATTTGCAAGCACCAGAACTCCCTGTGGTCAGATATCTGGGTAGCCGACTTATGCGAGGGTGACAACCCAGTGGGATTACCGGAAGCCAGCAGCATCCTACAGCTCAGTCGGATGGAGTGGCAACACTACCACACCATTCCTCGCACAACCTTACCGCCATTGCATTCTCTTTCATTACTTGTTTATCTTTAACTTGTTTTACCGCTCCTTTTCACTCAATGTATGCTTAAAACATGCTCCTGTACAACTGTATACAAGCTTTTTGCACACCGCTCTATATTTTACCTCAGCGACCTATCATTTTTTAGTAACTCACCTTGACTGATTACACACTGCCTAGTGCGATACTTGTATTTGTGTACCGCTAACAGTGCATCTCGAAAGCTGTTGCCTTGAGTTTTCTCCTCCTTGCAAGTGCTCCCCCGTGTTCCCTTTGCCTGTATTGCAGCTATCCAGTACACCGTGCCCATGCTGAATTTAGTCCACTGCGCCCTGTGCCTTTGCTGATTTCAGTTCACTGCGCCCATGTTGAATTTAGCCTACTATGCCCATGCTGAATTTAGCCTACTAGGCCCATGCTGAATTAAACCTACTGCGCCCATGTTGAACTTAGCCTACTGTGCCCATGCTGAACTTAGCCCACTGTGCCCATGCTGAACTTAGCCCGCTGTGCCTTTGATGATTTTAGCTCTCTGTGCCCATGTTGAACTTAGTCTACTATGCCCATGCTGAATTTAGCCCACTGTGCCTTTGCTGATTTTAGTTCTCTGTGCCCATGTTGAAATTAGTCCAGTGTGCTTATGCTGAATGTAGACTATTGCAGCCAACCTTACCCATCCTGAATTTAGACTAGCCTACACCAACTAGGTATCAACCTGAGTTTATTTGATCCAGTCTATTGTAGCTTGTACTAACTGCCCTCAGTGACACTTGTACGCCTTCGTACGCCGAACTTTAAACCTAGCTTAATACATTCATATGCCACGACTTAGAAGGTGCATCTGAATTTATAATAAGCCACCGTCCAGGCAACATCACATGATGAGCATCATAACAGTTAGTCTCTTAACCCACTAATGTCTACTGCTCACTATCCACAGTAGCCATCTTACAACCAACAAGAGAGCTCTACACAATTCTACCACCTTCCTCTCAGTAACCCCCACCTCCATGGATCTCCCTGACCCGAGTCCCTCAAGTTGCCCTGAAAGTAATCCATGTAGTTTGCCCCTTACAAATTCTAGACTCTGAGCGAGACTCACAAGACTCCATGAGCCCCTAACTAGAACCCTAGCCCCGCCAACAAAAGATCCAATAACCAGAAGGTAAATATCACCCACCTTAATATCATGAGACCTCTAACCACTCCCACTAAAATAAAACCTACCCAATCCACTATAGCGGCCTCCCCGCTTAAAGGAGGATTAATAAATGCCAGATCCCTTACTGCACAGGCCACGGATATCTGCGACCTAATATCGGCCGATAATCTGGACTTTCTTGCCATCACAGAGTCTTGGCTGCACGACGCAGCTGGTCCCCTACTCTCATTAGCAAGCCCGGATGGATACACCATAATGAGACAGGATAGAACTAATATGTCATGGCCACTGTTAGGGGTCACAAGCTTTGCCACAAGCAGGCTTCCACCAGAACCCTAAGGGCCTTAAAACCACTGCAAAAAGGCTCCTGGAGCCAGTCCTTTGGCACCAGGCTCATATGTGGTAAGGAGGGACTTATCAGGCTTGCTTTCATTTATGTATATGGGTCTTTAAATCCAACATGGAAGCAACCGCATAGCTCAGTTCTTAACGACCAAGCCATGCGGTCTAGTGTCTTGGGTGTGGCTGGGACCTGGAACCACTTTACGTGGTACTATTTTACATGGGCTATGTAAACCACACCCAGGCTGCAGAACACGCTTTGCGCTATTCTGCAACTAGCAGCGTGACGCTCACCATGTCCAGCTTCTGGTCTTCAGCATCATCCTGTAAACCTGCAAGAACAAGATTACTTGTCTTACCTGAGAATACACCATCCTACACTCAGCATCTCAACCAGGCAGCATCCTTTGGAAACCTAGAGAAGAAGAAACATCACCTGTGAGTACTAGCTTGAGGAATCACAGCATCCCGCGGCCACAGCTCCCGTTCGAACATCGCGACCTCAAAGCAAAAAAGGGAAAAACAATATTAGAATGCGCGCGCTTCCAAAACATCGAATGCCACCATTCTTACCTGCATTCCATCGCGCTACGCAACGCTTCCATCCGGAACTCCACAGCAACACCCTGCAAGTGAAAGGAGTAATCAGGTTTGCTTTCAATATTTAACGTTCACAAAGCACTTAACTTACCTCAACGGATCCCTGGGGTCCGTTTTCATCGTGCTCTCATCCACTCGTAGCACTGCAGCACCCTGTGAGGAAGAGAAGAAGAGAACACAGGTTAGCTTCAAAAGAAAATAAAGAACGCCATGCTTCGCGCTTTTCCTTACCTTAAAACGTGCCTCTTCATCCAGCATGACAGCATCAAACCTTCGCACCTGAAAAGAAGACGATAAAGACATTAAGGGGATTGCACCATAAAACAGAACTAAGACTTACAATTAACCAACCTACCTGCCTAACAGCAGAGTCGGAGTCACAGCAGGCTTGGACCCGCAGAAAGGCGCACTGCACCAGTGAAGCAACAGGACGGATAGCTCACCCTACAAACAATTAAGGTGAGAAAGGCTCAGTGGGAGAGGGATTGGTCAGAGGGAAATGGGAGATTCACCCGTTACAGACAGTTATCAGAAATCCTCCCTTCTGTGATTGCAGATTCATTATTCCGCACTGGGCAACTGCGTAGCCGGGGTTCCAGATCCCAGAGCCTTCCAGACGCCCCCGGGGATATCAGGTGAGAGTTACAGAACGTGAAGCCTCTTAACCTTATCCACCTGGGCGTCATGGAGACATCTGAAACTGACCACTTAGCTCAGCTTTTGGGACAATTACGTGACGAGGTACACGCAGCCCGGCAAGAAACCAATGCCTTAAGACGAGAATTAATAGTCACGAAAGACCGTGACTGATGAACTAAACAAGCAGCTACTACAATCACAGGCTAAGTAAACTCCATTGCCCGGATTTGCTCCATCCGTGGCTACACCATCTTCAGTCAACCCAGTACAGATAACGTTGCCGGGAGCAGTACCTCTGGCACCACCAGGACGATTTAATGGAGACCCCAAAAGGTACGCAACATTCATGAACCAGTGCCGTCTCCATTTCCTTTGTAGACCTGGGGCCTTCCCAAACGACCAGGCAAGGGTGGCCTTCGTTTTATCATATTTGAGTGGAAGCTCTGCAGATTGGTTGGTACCTTTAGTGAGCCGGGATGACCCATTACTGCAGGATTTCCAGGGTTTTCGACAGGAGATGGAAAAGCTATTTGCTTGACATTTGCATGGACAAGCCTTAGACAATGAACTCCTCTCTCTCCGCCAAGGAAACCAAGATTTACTGACTTATATTGCTACCTTTAATAGACTGGTTGTGGAAACAGAATGGCCTGAAGATAAAAGAACCACGTTGCTTCAACGGGGCCTGCGAGGAGGCCTAAGGGATGTCCTTGCTCAAGTGGTAGACCCACCTAAAGACTGTGCAGAGTTTATAAACCTTGTAGTGCAATTGGATCACAGATTACAGGATCGGAGAACAGATCGAAGTAGACTCGAGAATCGGGCCATGTACGTACGTTCAAAAGACAATGGTCAACGTCCACCAGAAAATACTACAGAACCCATGCAAATTGGAGGGGTACGACCCCCTTTAACCAAGATTGAAAGAGACAAGAGAAGGCAGCTACAGTTGTGCCGGTATTGCGGTAAATCAGGCCACTTCCTCAAGGACTGCCCAGTGAAACCTCCAAGGAAGGTAGTAGGTGCTACAGAAAAGGAAGATGATGGGAAAGAATCGGAAAACTACCAGGCCCGGCAAGCGTAGAGGTATGCTTGTCGAGCGAGAAGGATGAGTCACAGACCTCACATTTTGCTCTACCAGTAATCTTGATCAATCATCAACGACCGTCGCGGATGCATGCCATAGAAGCGTATATAGATAGCGGAGCAGTTGAAAACTACATTGATCAAGATCTGGCAGCAGAAATGGAACTTCCCTTAAGCACAAAACCAACAACTGAAAAGGTGACTACTGTTGACGGTACAGAAATTGCTTCTCGTCCAGTAACCGACTGCACAACAGAATTAACCCTTTTGTGTCAGGATGGACATCAAGACGCAATCACGTTTGACCTCATCAAAGCTCCTCAGTTCCGGTTGATCCTAGGGATACCATGGTTGGTAACTCACAATCCTCACATATACTGGCGTGCAAAGAGATTGGCCTTTTCTGACGAATGTGCTCACACTTGCTAACCAAAATCTATACCACAGCCAAACCTGAAATCCATTCAAGGAATAGTGTCAGTGATCACGGAATCATTGGACACCTTACCAAGGGAATATCAAGATTATCGAGATGTTTTTCAGAAGGAACAGGCTAACACATTACTGCCACATAGGACATATGACTGTCAGGTCGACCTAATACCTGGCGCACAGGTTCTTTGTGGTCGGATTTATGCACTTACGGAAACCGAAAATCTCCACTTGAAGTCCTATCTGGATTAATACCTGTCTAATGGGTTTATATGCCCGTTAAAGTCACCAGCAGCCTCCCCCTTATTCTTCCTACCAAAGAAGTAAGGAGATTTGAGGACTTGTATTGATTACCACGCACTTAATCATATCACAGTAAAAAAACGCTACCTTTTGCCCCTTATCCCGGAACTTTTGGACCAAGTTAAGGATGCCCAAATCTACACCAAATTAGGGGGGCATATCTCAGAGGGGCATATCATCTTATACATGTGAAAAGAGGGGACGAATGGAAAACCACATTCTGCACCAAGTATGGCCTGTACGAAAATCAGGTAATGCCTTTCGGGCTGTACAACGCTCCCGCCGCATGCCAATACTTCATGAATGACGTATTACGAGAACTAATCGATGTCTGTGCACTAGTCTATATTGATGACATCCTGGTCTTCTCTTCCTCTGAAAAAGAGCATATTGAACATGTTCGCTCAGTCCTTGCAAAACTGCACCAGCACAAACTGTATGCTAAACTCGAAAAATGCTCCTTCCATGTCACCAAAGTTGAGTTCCTCGGTTTTGTCCTCTCGCCAAAAGGAGACAAGATGGATATCCACAAAGTTGATGCCATCCTTAATTGGCCGTCACCTTCTTCGCTTAAGGGAATTCAAAGCATGCTCGGCTTTGCAAATTTTTATCGCCGATTTATTCCAGACTTCTCACAGAAAGTGCACCCAATTACTTCATTACTGAGAAAAAAACAAGAAATTCCAATGGACTGAAGAAGCGGAACAGGCCTTTCAAGAACTCAAGAAAAGATTCACCTCTGTGCCAGTTTTGAGACATCCTCGCCCAGACCTCCCCTATGTAGTGGAAACTGATGCTTCCAACGTAGCTATGGGAGCAGTTCTCTCGGAGGGATCCAGAAACGGGCCAATTACATCCTGTGGCGTTTTGGTCACGCAAATTCTCACCACCAGAACTTAACTACGCAATTACAGACAAAGAACTGTTAGCAATAAAAACAGCATTCAAAGCCTGGTGGCAGTATCTGTTAGGTGCCAGACATACCATCACCGTAATTGCATATCACCAGAACCTTCAATACCTAAAGTCAGCAAAAGCTCAGTCTTTGCGACAACTGCAATGGGCTCTATTCTTCGCAGAATGCGATTATGTAATCCCATATCGACTGGGAATTTGGAATGGGAAGGCCGATACCTTATCTTGCATGGGTATTGAAGAGAAAACAAACAGTACCCCTGACCCTGTTGCCATCATTCCAAGTGATAAGTTACTGGGACGTACTACCACATTGACTCTAACTGAACTTCAAGACAAGATTTGGTTCTTAATGCACCCGAGACCTTACAAAAATGGAATATCCAAAGCGAACATCACACGGTCCTAGACGGATTACCCTACTTCAGAGAACGACTATATCTACCAAATAAAGATCTGCAAGAGTTGGTCATATCTGGTTACCATGATTCCCTGATCGAAGGCCATCCCGGCATTGTTAAAACTCTAGCCAAGGTTAAGCGGAATTATTGGTGGCCAACCTGGCGTAAAGACATTGCTCAATTCGTTCTATCCTGTGGGGTATGTGCACAAAATAAATCGCAAAAACAGAACCGGCCTTCTACAACCACTTGAAATCCCACCGGCTCCCTGGCATACTCTGTTTCTTGATTTTATTACAGACTTACCTCCCAGTCAAGGATTTAATACCATTTTAGTGGTTGTAGAGATGTTCTCTAAAATGGCACATTTTATTCCGTTCAAAGGACTCCCTAACGCTACTGGTTTGGCCAACGTATTTCTTGAACAGATTATAAAATTGCATGGCTTCCCATCAGTCCTAATCTCAGATCGTGGAAGTCTATTTGTATCCAATTTCTGGAAGAAATGCTGTACAATGGCACAAATCGATGTCCGATTATCCACTAGCCATCACCCTCAAACGGATGGACAAACAGAAAGAACAAACCAGACATTAGAACAATATCTACGTTGCATGCTGCATCAAGTGGAGGAGAGCAGGAAGGACTTATTATGGATAGCGGAATACGCATATAACAACTCCATACACACCAGCACAGGACAAAGCCCGTTCTACACAATTTATGGGAGACATCCACTTACCTCTGTACTAGACCCTTCCACGACCTTGGAAATGCCAGCGGTAAAGATTCTGCACACAAGTATAACCCAAGCCTTTAGAAAGGCATCTGAACAATTACAGCAAGCCAAAGACAGACAAAACTAATTCTCGGACCAAAATCGGAATAAAGCTCCCGATTACCAAGTTGGGGACAAAGTCTGGTTAGCATCAAAACATGTGCCCATAAAAGGTACCCGGACCTTTCGTCCAAGATATCTAGGACCCTATACCATCAAACCGGTGATGAATCCAGAGGCCATCAAGTTAGCCTTACCACCAAATATGCAAATTCATCTGTTAGGCAGAAACCTCTGCAGTTCCCTTAGGGACCACTGCAAAAAGTTTAAGACTACAGGTGTTGGCAGTAAACCCAATTGGTAGCAGTCTGTACCACCCAGATTTACCTGGTAGCTGTGGCTGAGCAGTCAGACTTCTCTCAAGAAGAGTTAGGCAGTATATAGAGTATACACATTAGGTACAAAAATACGGAAGCACAAGCAAACACTGACCAGAGCTTTGGTATAAAAGTATATAATTATTTATTTAAAAACACACTTGTAAAAATACACTGGCACTAATATGTCAAGCAAGTTCAAACACAGTCACTAGAAATATATACACCTCCCTGATTAATTATTCGACAAGTCTTAGGAAAAGAAAGCCACTTATTATCAACACAGAGTTGAGCGCTTAACCAAGATGGCACTCCAATAATTATTTAAAAAGGGAGGGAAAAGGCAGAAATAGGAAACACACAATACCAACACTTTTTAAAGAACCACAGCAAGTCAAGAAAGGCAGGGTCTACTGTAGAGCAAAAAGTTCATAGGCCAGGCCCACTCTTGGAGAGAGCAAGGTGGAATGTGCCCAAGATCACACAGTTGAAGTACACTTTAAAGGTCTTTGCAGATAGTTAAAAAAGGAGTTGGATCAGTTCATAAAAGTTAGTTAACAGGTCCCAAGTCACCCCAGGATAGAGAGTCAAGGATTTACGGGACACCTTGAACAGTCTGTTGCAAGGGAGACCAGGCGGGACACAGTACCTGAAATGGTGAGAAAGCTCCAGCGGGGGCAGTTGTTCCTGGCAGCGGGTGTAAGTCGGTGCTTCGTCCAGGGGAAGAGAAGATCTCGACGTGGAGGAAAGCTGGAGGTCGTTGCACTGCCAGGGAAGAAACCTGCCATGGAGTTTCCCGGTTAAAAGGTACTACCCTTTTATTCGCGGTAGTGGTGAAGCGTGGCTATCCGGCCGCCGGGGTGCTTGGCATGGGTGATTCGACCACGAGACGATCTAGGAAGGTGAAAAGAGGGCGAACTCGTTAACCCCACCAGCTCAAGGGAAGAAGACTCTCCTGGAAGAAGATCTTCTCTGTCATTGGGAAGTGGTGAGTCGGTTCAGCAGGGCTCCACCGGTGGTGTCGTCGTTGCAGGTCGGCTCAGCTTCTCCCTCTTCGGATTCTTTAGGTCCTGTGGCGACTTCTGAAGTTCCAGTCCCCAAAGCCTGCTTTTATGCAGAAAACCCCCATTCATCAGTCCTAGCTGTCACTCAAACATGCTAAGTGGTGAGCCGCATGGCTCACCACTGGGCCAATCACACAAGAGTGCGACTTGAGTTGCTGAGGTAACTCAATCCAGGGTGCCTATTCCCCCCTCCCACACATCCTTTAGACACAGACAGAGTGGCACCACTTTTGGAGGCTTCTGTGCAGAAGCCTGCCAAAAAGAGGAACAAAGGGCTCGACTTGGTTTGGAGTTACAGAGGCGAACACAAACGCCATTTTAAAACCGAGTCCTGGCAAAAAGACCCAACCGGGGAATAAATATTAAATAAATAACCTGGCGGTATCTTTAACATTGCACCAACAAAGTGGTGCGTTTAAAATGAATGGGAAAATCCCTTAGGAAATATTCCGGGGGAATATTTTGCGTCGTATCCACTGCCACCAGCCAGAAACTCGACAAGGGGGGACTGGATAATGCCCCCTTGGAAAACAGACACAGGGGCAATCTAATTACTCCTACCAGTACTTCCACAAAATGATGGTTTGTACTGGTTCTGTTCACAATTTGAGACTAGTAAAGCCAATGGTGACTTTACATGCCCTGGGAGACAGTAGTCAGTTCCAGGGTATGGAGTTTATGTTTGGGGGTCACTATGACACCCCTGTGTTACTGCACTGAGGGTGCTGTGTAACACACATTCCAAAAACACATGAAGCCCTATGGAGCAAAAGACCCCATAGCCCATAAAACACATTACAAAGTTAAAGGACATTCTCAAATCATGCCTAAGTGTGGGAGAAAAAGAGTCTCACTCTTAGCAGGATCGAATGCCTTTTGATTGACACTAAAATGATCGAAAAAAATGGTCGATTTATTTTTTTTTTTTATGGGGGGTTCCCCCCCCAACCCCTGTTTTCTTTATTAAAAACATTTTTCTACCAACCCAAACTAAAATATATATATAAATAAATAAATAAAAAAATTCGACCTTTTTTTTTCTACCATTTGACTGGACACCGTGGTGTTCCATGTATCACTTATAAAACCTGTACAACCCGGAACCCGAGTCATAACACCACCAAAACCTGTGCTAGTTGATGGAAAGCCTGAATTTGAAGTTAAAGACATCCTGGATTCAAAACGCACCAGATCTAAATTATACTATTTAGTGGACTGGAAAGGGTACGGGCCTAAAGACAGAACATGGGAACCAAGTGAACATATCCACGCACCACGTCTGATTAAGAGGTTTCACCTGCATAACCCCACCAAACCTGGATCAGACCGGAAGAATACCATGACAGGGGCCTTGGGAGGGAGTGCTGTCATGGCTACTGTTAGGGGTCACAAGCTGTGCCAAAAGCAGGCTCCCACCAGAAGCCTAAGGGCCTTAAAACCACTGCAAAAAGGATCCTGGAGCCAGTCCTGGCGCCTTCGGCACCAGGCTCATATGTGGTAAGGGGGGACTTATCAGGCTTGCTTTCATTTATGTACATGTGTCTTTAAATCCAATATGGAAGCAACCGCATAGCTCCGTTCTTATGAACTTCTTATGTCTTGGGTGTGGGTGGGGTCTGAAACTACTTTACCTGGTACTATTTTACATGGGCTATATAAACCACATCCAGGCTGCAAAACACGCTTTGCGTTATTCTGCAACTAGCAGCCCGACACTCACCGTGTCCAGCTCCTGTTCTTCAGCATCATCCTGTAAACCTGCAAGAACAAGATTACTTGTCTTACCTGAGAATACACCATCCTACACTCAGCATCTCAACCGGGCCGCATCCTGTGCGAACCGAGAGAAGAAGAAACATCACCTGTGAGTACTAGCTTGAGGAATCACAGCATCCCGCGGCCACAGCTCCCGTTCGAACATCGCGACCTGCAAAGCAAGAAAGGGAAAAACAATATTAGAACGCGCACGCTTCCAAAACATCGAATGCCATCGTTCTTACCTGAATTCCATCACGCTACGCAGCCCTTCCATCCGGAACTCCACGGCAACACCCTGCAAGCGAAAGGAGAAATATTCAGGTTCGCTTTCAATATTTAACGCCTGCAAAGCCCTTAACTTACCTCAACGGATCCCTGGGGTCAGTTTTCATCGTGCTCTCATCCACTCATAGCACTGCAGCAGCGTGTGAGGAGAAGAAGAAGAAAACACAGGTTAGCTTCAAAAGGCAATAAAGAACGCCGTGCTTCATGCTTTTCCTTACCTTAAAACGTGCCTCTTCATCCGGCACGACAGCATCAAACCTTTGCACCTGAAAAGAAGACGATAAAGACATTAAGGGGATTCCACCATAAAACAGAACTAAGACTTACAATTAACCAACCTACCTGCTTAACAGCAGAGTCGGGGTCACAGCAGGCCTGGACCCAGAGAAAGGCGCACTGCACCAGTGAAGCAACTCGGACAGATCGTCAACAAACGCCAAGCGCCCCTGCACCAGACGCAGGATGGATAGCTCACCCTGCAAAGAAATAAGGTGAGAAAGGCTCAGTGGGAGAGGGATCGATCTGAGGGAGGTGGGAGATTCACCCGTTAGAGACAGTTATCACAAATCCTCCCTTCTGTGATTGCAGATTTGTTATTCCGCGCTGGGCAACTAGGTATCCGGGGTTCGAGATCCCAGAGCCTTCCAGACGCCCCCGGGGATATCAGGTGAGCGTTACACAATATGCGAGGCAGCGGCATTGCCACCATTTCTAAGACCAGCCTAGGTATGAGAACTACACCCACCCTTGTGTCTGAATCATGTGAAGCGATCACTATCAAACTCCCTCTACTCAACTCCTAGACATTGACTGTCCACCTTATCTACAGACCTCTGGGACCCTTAGGAACATTTGAGGAGGATTTCCACAGTCTACTCTCCAATAACCTTAAAATATCTTCACAATTACTTGTCCTAGGGGACTTTAATTTGAGATACAATAACCCGTCAGATAAATACACCACCACCATTGCCAATATTCTATCTGAAATGGGCATAACTCAAAACATCCTCGAACCCACTCATACCCAAGGTAGAATCCTTGATTGGCTAGCAGATTACAACTCCATTTCCTCTTGTCCTTTGAACTCTCCACCTCCAGACCACTCTCTCCAGCTTCCACCATGGCCCACCATGTCCAACAAGGAATAAAAAGAGTATTACTAAGGATAAAGTGATTCCCGCCATTCTACCCACTCTTAACCAATTAGCAGATCACTTAGACCCGGAAACACTCGTTGACGAGTACAATAAAATTATGTTAACCACACTTGACAACATTGCCCCCCTAAAACTCAGACCGAGTAAACCCAAATCCAATCTAAATAAATGGTTCACCCCTGAACTAAAGGATTTACGACAACTTGAGAGGAGTTGTGAAACTGCATGGAAGCTAATCCCATCAGAAGACCATAAAAGTAAACTAATGGAAATCTCCTCCCACTACAAAAAGGAAATCCACATGGCCAAGCGAAATTCATATAACAAGCATATATCTAATGCTAATTCAAGTATGAGGGAACTGTTCACCATCCTCAAGGAATTAGTCACCCATCCCTATCCCAGACACATGCTCCAAAGATAAAACATGGTGTGCATATATACAACAAGCACTATCAAATAAAGTAACTATGCTCCAAAAGAAAATAAATAAGAAAAACCATCCCAGACCAACAACTTGAGTACCGACCCCCTTTTAAAGGAACAGGACTCAGCTGTGCGATTCATGTTCTCAAAAACCTCTATCCTAGAGGTAGAGAAAGGGATCCTCTCTCTCAAGCCATCCAATTGCCAAGGTGACCCCTGCCCGGCCCAGCTTATAAAAGACGCTGCCAGAGATCTCTCCCCATTTGTATCAAAATGTATCAACGCTTCATTCGCAATGGGTACCGTGCCTACCAACCTGAAACAATCTTGGGTACTACCGCTGCTCAAAAAGTAAACCCTAGACCCTACAAACTACCGCCCCATCACGACAGTCCCATTCCTGCTTAAATTCCTGGGCAAGATTGCTTATAATCAAATTCAAAAATTCATAAGGAGCACGTCAATCAGGTTTCTGACCCCAACATGGTACTGAGACTGCCCTTATCGATTTGAAGGCACAAATAGATGAACTACGAGACAAAGGTAAAACAGCCTTTCTCCTGTTGCTGGACCTTTCGCTGCATTAGATCTTGTCGACCACAAACTCCTTTGCAGCCACCTAGACTCAGCTGCACATTTTTCCAAGGGGGCTATCACCTGGATGGAGTCTTTTCTTAGTGACCGTACTATGGGGGTGTACTCCCCCTCGGCAGCGGCTGATCCGATCCCCATTCTATGTGGAGTTCCCCCGGGGTCCTGCGTCTCCCCCACTCTATACAACATATTTACTAAGCCCCTTTTTGATGATCTGGACCTTCTTGGTATCAGCTACACTAATTATGCAGATGATACCCAGATTATCCTCCCACTTTCGGGGGATTACAACAAGGATTTGGTCTTGGTAAATAGGGTGTATCTCGTCATCGAGGCATGGATGGCAACCCACGCTCTATGCCTGAATGATGATAAAACAGAGCTAATAATCCTGGGTACTCACCCAAATCTTAAAAAATTAGGACAAGACTACACCTCGTTTGAGATTGATGGCAATATCATCAAGGTGTCCAAGGAGGTGAAGACACTTGGCTTTTATCTGGATTCCACCCTCTCCTTCGATAAACAGGTGAAATCTATGGCATCAGCCACAGTTTACACATGTAAGCTCATTAGAGCAGGTAAACACTTTCTCACAGATGACAACTGCATTATTTTAGCTAGAGCCCTGATTTTGTTGAGGCTCGACTATTGCAATGCCCTATACATAGGTGCCAACAAATCTATCATCCATAGAAATCTTACAAAACAATGCTTTAAGAGCAGCTCTTGGTGTGTCCAAAAGGCGCCAAAACAACTGGCTGTCTACCCAAAACAAAATGCACTTAAAAGTTGAATCCTTTGTTAACAAAGCTCTTAATAATGCTGCATATAGCTATCTCATGGACAGACTCCTAAAGAGAAGCTCACCCGACCGGCAAGAACCACCAATGTCAATAGCTTTATCACACCGCGATTCAGGTTGGCTAAGGCTCGGGGTGGTAGTTTCCAGGTCTGAGCGCCCCTATTATGGAACTCATTGCCACATCCTCTACGTGAGGAGCAGCCCTTTTGGAAATTAAGATCCAACTATATCAATCTATTGAAGTCTGCTGATGTTTAGTTGCTCACTAGCTCCTTCGAGAGTCCTGATACTTCCTAGTGTATATACATATATATTCACCATCCTGTTGCCCATCTGTACACCTTTCCCTCCAGGCTGGTGACAACCTGCTCGTGCCTCGTGCCTCTGACAACCTGCTCGTGCCTGTATATATTTTATCTTGCCTGTATTCTGTTTCTGATCTTCTACGGCCTGTATATATTTCGTTTCGGCTTGAAATCTGTAAGTGACCTTCTTTGGCCTGTATATATTTTATCTTTTGCTTGTAATTTGTAACCATGTAACCCTAAGCCTTGCATATTCTGTACTGCTGTGCCCGGTTACCTTCGGGTCTGGTGCGCATTACAAGTGAATAAAACAAACAAACATATGTAGAGTGATCAAAGCGAATACTACCATACAGACCTTACATGATACTCCCTCATCAGGTGAACAGGAAATGGGTTGGAATCCTACCGAATATCCAAGATTGCGCTCATTTTACTCTATTTGCACCCCCAACAACACCGTGCAGAATTTGCCTTTAGCGGTACACTGATCTGGGGACCTACAAACTCCAGTTGATGCAAGGGACATGTTCCATTATTTTGAGAACGTTCCTTCTGTGTCTTTTAACATACGCAATAGGGAACAAGACTGTATATATATATATTTCTTATCAGTGTAACATGCTAATTTGTGTAGTATTGTGAAATTTTATTTTGTTGTTTCACAAACTATGTTTTAAAAAAAGAAATCCCTCACATTTCACAACTAAGTACATGTCAAGTCACTATAGAGGGAGGAGGCAAAGAAAAACAAACTAGAACAAAAGGACTTAACATTTCCTGCTAGGGTACACGCCCTAGGTCTTATAGACTTATAGCAAACACAGACATTTCATACTTACTCTGTGTATGAATATGAACAAATGATTTAGAGCATTCAATGACGTACCTGACTTATTAGATTTGGGGTGCTCACTTCACTAGAAAGCATCTATATTTAGAGCAACGTTTTGAGGAAGGACCCTCGCACGTGCCTGAAGGTCAGTACGTCACACCATGAAATATTAGGTTCCTGATTGAGATGTTTTTCACGCCACAAGGAAGTTACCAGAGTATCGGGAGAGAACGTCAGACATTCTGAAGGTAAATGTGTGGGCAGGGGATTGATAGGATGCTTTATTTATGTTCTAATTGCAGTCGACTGACGGGTTGTGAAAAAACGAGACAGTGGCCCTCGTTACGAGTTTGCCGGTAATGTGCTGGTGATTCCATGAAACTGGTGGCACTGTTTCCAGCAACCACGGAATCACCGACACATCACAACCCAGCGGGAGCATGCAATCCGGCATGCTGGTAGGTGTGTTTCTGGCATAATTGAAACACTGTCACAGACCACTAAAGTCGGTGGCACCATCATGAAAATTGCAGCTGGCACCATTACCAGCGTGTATCCGACGAAACACCAGGACCGGACACCACATCCTAGCAGGAACTGGAAGCTCGCTGGTGGCCATTTTGAAAAACCTGATCCACATAGAATCACCAACTCCTGTTGCCTTCTGGTCACTGATACGGCATACTCACCGCAGCCAGGAAATCCAGAATTCATGATGTGCGCCAGCGGAAGCCACGCTTCACGGAGCAGGAGCTGACAGTTCTGACGGAGACTACAGTGGGAAATGCAGGGGAACTGCTTGCCACCGACCACAGGCAGAGTAGCCAACTCCGCAAAATGCCATATGTGAGGAGGTGGAGCAGAAGGTGTAGACCCAAAGAGGCTTCCACAAGCGGTGGAAGGACCTTTGCCTGAGGGTCTGCAACCTGCTTTCGGCCCACAGGAAGTATGCCACTGGAGGTGGGACGGCCTCCCTAATCAAGCTGATGCCGTGAGAGGAGAAACGCTGCAGTGTGCTGCACCTTGAAGGAATCGAGGGAGTGGCAGCGGCGGAGGCCGGTGCAGGGACACATGCAGACACGTTGAATACAACGAGACCCACCAAATCAACAATACACAGAGGACCAGGAAATGCAGCACACACTACATGGTGACATGTCCAACTGCATGCCACCAAATGACATCCAGCCAATAGAATGGGCAGAAACCATGGCCTTTGCCCAGAGGTACCCAAGAATCCCCCCCCAAACATCCGAACAAACATATCGCCACATGATTACAGGTCATGTGTACAACGTGACGACATGTGAAGCAACACGAACATGAGGCACACACCAGACCAAGGTTGCGTTCATGCACCTCAAGCAATGTACCCTGATACCACACTTCCATTAATGCACGCATCAAAGCCGTCATGACTCCATGCACAGGCATCATATCACACAATGTTGAAACTGCATGTTGCAGGGCCATAGGATGTCACAGCTGTGAATAACGGCATGCCCATCTCACCCCCATAGGCATCTCATCTGACGGTGAGGATAGTGGACCAAGTACATCCCAGCCACTGACACACAGGAGACAGTCCGTACCCCGTGCCACCACTGCCAAGGCCACATCAGCCCCGCCAACATAAACTACGGGCGCTGTGAGCATGCCAGCGGCCCCTGCAGCAATATCTGCACCCACAGAGAAACAGCCAGCTACCCCTGCAGCTGCACCTGCACCGCACCCACAGAGACACAACCAGCTGCCCCTGCAGCTGCACATGCACCCATGGAGGCACAGCCAGCTGCTCCTGCAGCAGCTAATGCACCCACAGTGCCACAGCTGGCTGCCCCAGACACACATTTGTGTGGCCCACCAAGACAGCCACTGCCCCAATCCCCATCCACCAGCTTCCCAGATGTGTTGCCACATCCACAGACAATGCCGTGCAGGAGGGTGGCTATCGCACTGAGGGGTCAGCGGACCACACCCCCTACCATCGTACCTCCACAGCCCACCTCCACCACCCATCCCCAGTGTCCGGGAAATGGATACGTGAATCCAGAGGATCGAAGCAAGGCACGAGGACATGGCTGGACTTGTGCGGCAGAAACTTGGGGAGACATGCATGATGTTTGAAAGTGTGCAAGCCACCCACCGGCGCTGTGCCCGTTCACGTGCGCAACAGTCCTGCTGGCACAGAGGGTCCGAGAGGGGAATAAGGCCATCTCTGCACTAGCTGAGCCCCTCGTGCTTTCCCTGCAGGCGTCCCTAGAGCGCAGGGATACGGCTGGTTCTGATCCCCCTCTGCCATTACCACGCCTGCCAGCTCCCAACTGTGCAGCGCAAGGCACAGCTCCCTACGCCTGTCAGGGTCACCAAAAAAAGGAAGGTCCGGTGACGAGAGGCCACGTAAGTGACCCAATACAACAGTTCATTTGACCCAACTGCATTCTTGGGGTGTTTTGGGGAGGGTGTGTTTGGGAGGGTGTTCTGGGGAGGGTTCGTTAGGGTGGTGGTCCTGGGGAGAGGGTGATGGGTCACGCATTTTGTGATGATTGTTTCTTTCAAAATACATATAGTTGTGCAAAGGCATTTACGTCTGGACATTCATTTTGTGAAGTGGTCTGCTTTATTATTGCACTGAATCACATGCAGTGTGTGTCATGGGTTCTGTGCAGTTGATGGGACCTCAAAGGTGGTTCTCAATGAGATCCTGGCTGGCTGCACGCCCATCCCTGACATCCCTGTGTTGGTGTTTCACCATCGTCGTTAGTCTGCTGGAGGCATGTCCGGGGCAGGGGTATGTTCTGCCTGATGCACATATTGTAAAATGTTGCACAGGCCAGGACTTTTTTCCCCCACCTTCACTGGCCTGTACATTAGTGCCCCACCTGAGGGGTGAAGGCACCGAAAAAGGTGACTTCAACAGTCAAAAGGTCTGCTCGATTGTCGTGGGTGTTCGGATGTGAGCGAGATTGTATGCTATTTCATGTTGAGTCTGGGGTCTCTCACAGGGCTCATCAGCCATGGTAGTAAAGGATACCTGGAATCACCTGCATGGAATGGGACACAGGAAGAGCCAATAGATTCAAGTGACTGGACAGTGCATACATATAGGGATGTGAGTAGTGACACATGCATCTGGGTCTGAGCACTTGCAGGCCCGCATTCACCTTGATGCACCCTGTGACAGGCAATGCTGGTCAGGCCATGTGCAGGTTCTGTCTCCCAAGGATGTGTTGATGGAGGTCCGGGGAGTTGAGTTGGGATATAATGGGTATTTTGACATGGCAGCGATGCATTCTGGCACCTGTAGTGCATTGCGTGTCTGTCTGTGTTCAGATTGTGATGGTGGGTCCATCTATTGACACACGTGGTCGATGCCAGTCATAGCCAGCCACATTTGCGTGCCGATTATGTCCCTGCATTGGCATGGTGGCTGTGGGCCATGCACTTGTGCCGGTGAAGGTACCCCCTCGTGCCCTGGTTCCCATCTGACTAGGTGTGTGTGTGTGTTGATGCTTTCACTCACCCAATAGCCAGTCCGCTGTCCTGCATAATGTGCCATGTATACAGGCAGGGTGCTGTTCCACAGGACCATGTAGTCATGGGTTGATCCTGGGAAGCAGGCGCAGCCGTGGGTTATTGACAGGTCCGCATCACAGATGACCTGCACATTCAATGAGTGGTACTGCTTACGGTTTCTATACACCTCCACTGTGGTGTGGGCAGCCACAAGCTCTATATGTGTGCAGTCCACTGCTCCCAATACATTAGGCATGCCCGCAAGTGCATGGAAGCAGAGCTTGGTGGCATTGCCCTGTGCTTGTGTGGTTGGTAGGGCGATGTGCTAGGGCACATGGCGCAGGAGGGCATCCAGGGCCTGCACCAGCACAGTTGAAAATGCAGGCTGCGAGATTCCATGCAGCTCGCTGACTGAGTGCTGGAACGTCCCTGTGGCAAGAAAGTGCAACACTGACGCCACCTTCAACAGGAGTGGTATGGCAGTCCAGATGCCTATGATGCTCTGGGTGTCATCCTGGATGAGCTCCACAAGTTCCAGGTTGGTCATCCTGTTCAGGCGGTATAGTGTATGGATCTGACTGTCAGTCAAGGCCCAGGGTGTGTCCCTTGTGTGGGGTATTGGTGCCCGCCTACTGGGTGCCACTTGCACGCCATTGTTCACCTGCATTCTCCTGCTCATCCTCATCCTCCTCCACTGCCTGTTATCCTGTTGCCACTGATGCAGCTCCTGCTCATAAAGCTGCACTCCTGCATGCAGCACCTCTAGGTCCACGACTACTGCTATGAGGGGCAGCATGGTTGTGTTGGCCAGCGTGTACCTTACACACTGGCCAACACAACCATGCTGGCCCTCGAGCAGTAGTCTTTACGGTGTGGTCCTTTTTCAGTAGTCCTAGTGCTCATTGTGTGCAGATAGGTGCATTGGGTGCACCTGTGACCTGTTCCTCCACACCTGGGTCTGGTTACCGCCTGCTCCGCGGTGCCAGTGTTTCCGGGAAGGTTTTCCCGGTGGCACTGGCATTTTTGAACCAGTGTTTCCATGAAAACTGCTGTCATGATGCTGCCTTGTTACCGTGGTGCCAGTGTTTTCAGCACGGCTTACAGAGGGTTCCGTTGTTTCAGTTCACTGCACTGCAGGCGACGGTAGCACAGTGGACGCTGTTACCAGCGCCTTTGTTACTGGTATTACTTCTTGTAGTGGTGCAGTCCAGAAAGAGTGCCGGTAATCGGAATTACCGGCACGTTATTTTCAGACCGTCTCACTTGTCATGAAACCTAGTGTGTCATTGTTGAAGGAGCAACCATGGAATACAGGCGAACACTAGTTGAGGTAAACTTTGGGTTCTGGGTGTCTTTATAGAACATACCAGTTTGTTGTGCGAGTGGCAGTCGGTCCTAATTAAAAGGCTGCTTCATTTGTGTTTTCCAGCAAACTTGTTGTGAAGTATGAAAGGAGGGTCATATGCCATATTACCGGGTGATATTTTCAACCCCAGAGCAATTGAACTTGAGGTAAATACTAATCAGTTCAATTTGTTTTGTGTTTCTGTATAACAACCGAACACAGGTGTTCAGAGCCTTATACGTTATGTCTCGTTGCAGATGAGGAGGAACCCCTAAACTCCTAATGCGTGGCTAATTATGATTATATATTTTTGTTAAATGGACCACGTATTATTAATATTACTAATATTTTCCAGGTTGCTTTTGAAATTGCAAAAGAAGCCATGTATAGATACAATGAAGTCTTGGAATCTTTTGACGATGTTAATGAATTGAGACGAGACTACTACTGTGGTTTGCCGTGGTTGCACACTGCTTTGGGGGTCTTTTTTCCCTGGCTGTTGTTCTTGGAGGCGGACTTTGGAGGCGGACCATGCCAGCATTAATTTTGCTGTGGCGCGTAGTGTGGCAGACGAGTGTGGTTTGCCGTGGTTCGCCACATGGAGCCAAGGATCCAGCTTGAAGGATGTTTGGATTTGCTTTTCAAGGTACAGACTTGCTTTTATTGCTATTGCTAATGCCCCTTCTTTGGCGGGCCTTGTGACATTATAGCCCTAAACATTGAGGGGAGTTTCGAACTGGAGAGTATTGCTGGTTTCTTTTTCCTCTAAAAGTCTCGGCAGCGACTGCGGGCTTATAGCCTTTGAGCTGCTGGGCAAGATTAGTATATTGTGAAATCTGCTACATATTCCTGCCTAAAATATTCGAGCAGCAACTGTTGGCTCTGGTAACGTTTGAGCTGCTCCCACTTGACGCCCCATTCAGAACATTCTCTGCATTACCTGTCTGTGCACTTATTGGACTATTGAGAGCCTCAAGTACAGATAAGAAAATGTCCAGCTTGTATAACTTACGAAGCAGAGATTTGGCAGATGATCCAAAGGCCCCTGAATTTGATAACTGTGACGGGCTGAGCAATAATGTAGGCAATTTAACTAAATCAATATTTAAACCCTGCTCTGCAGGAGGTGACAGGTTTTTTCATCCAGAAAGTCTCTTTGCTAGTGATAATCAAATTTCCATGATTTCGGGCTTGAAAGAACCCACATCTTTAGAAGTAGGTCTAACTTTGATTTCCACTCCAAATCATTCACCTCTGGCGGGGTACCCTGTCATCAAATTTGTATACCATGACTGCTACAACTTTAAAAAACACCATCTCCGAATTCTTTCTGATGAGAAGTTCCTGGAGCCTGTATGAGGCTCACCAGGTTGACGCGAAGGAGACCCTCTCCCATGGGGGGATGGTGCAAACTTTAATACAGGCCATGGGAACAACATACAGGGGAGGGGCAATAAGGGGGTGCCATATCAAGCCTCATGGATGCCATATCAAGCCTCATGGAGCCCTCAAATGTGGGTTTAGAGAAACAAGAGGTCTCTGCTGTGAGCTAGTATGGCCAATCCCGCTTGTAAAAGGATACACAGATGAATAATGACTCTAATGATGCAGTTCCCACTCTTTCTGCTTTAAACTTGGTTCTCACCTCATTGGTTAAAGTGTTTGAATCTTTAAAAACAGTCTGGAATCCTCTTAGAACTACCGAAGGATATGGACTCTAGTGAAATTGCGTTGGTAGCCCTTAAATCTGCTATCAACTGCACAATGGGGGAGACGCTGACAGAGATACGGATAGATTCTAAACAGCAGTCGGATAAACTGGACTCGTTGCAGAAGCAGTGGGAGGGTGTAAAGAATGAACTCACAGTTTTGAATATAAAGCTGGGTGAACACATTTTGGGGGGGGGCAATGCTTCCACCACACAAAGTGTTCCCGTGGTTTGGATATTTTGACAGGTGGGATGCCGGATATTCCAATGGACGATACTCCTCTTTCTGCCTCGACAAATGAGGAGTCTTTCCGCTTAGGGCAGATTTTGGAAGAAGACCTGTGACACTCTAATCCGGCAAATCAAAAGAAAACCCACAAGCGGGTGAATGTACATACAAGTTTCCACCAACCTGGTCAGAACGCCGGAACCGGGACAGCAACGGCGGAAATGAAGAGCCTCCCTGAGAGTCCTGAGCCCCCTACCTCTTCGGAAGGAAAGAAAACCTCAACAGGGAGAGGCAGGACCCCCAGGGAAACCCTCAAAGGGGAAAAACCCTGGACGCGTTGTCGGAGATCCTTGCAGAAAGATGGCTATCCAAGGCACAGAACTCCTGGCTCGATGGCAGTATCACAGGTTCTATCGGGAGAAAATAACAGGTAAATATAGGAGGAAACCGGAATAGAAGAACAGAATTAATACAGGTGAGTATGTTCTTACGGATGGTGTTGGTAGATTCTAGCTGTTGATGAGAGGTGAAGATTTCTCGGAGTGAAAGGTAGGTAAGGACTGGAGTTCTAGTTCCTTCAGGAACTTCTGTAGTAATGAGAGGAAAGAATACTAAGCAGGAGCGGGAAAGAACAGATAAAAAACTAACCAGGAACGGAGAAGAAACGGAGGACCGGGGAAGGAACTCACCGAGTCAGGAAGACTTGGGATTCCGCTGTTTTCACTTTGTAATAAAGGATTGGGATAGGATAGCGAACGGGTTCCCGGAAATGCAGGCTGAACGGTAGTAATAGCTGGAAGGGAGCGCTGGAAGGGAACGCTAGACGGTAGGAGAGAAAAAGGCTTCTGGAATTTGTACTTGTCCCCCTTTGTATAAACAATTTAGGAGCAGATCCATGAGTCAATCCCTGCTCTTTTTTACCCTGAGCAGACAGTCGTGATTCTGAGTGGATCAATGAGCAGGCACAATTCAATTCCTTGAATGGAAGCATGATTTTGCAAGTGTTTAGAAATGTGCCGGACCTGGCTTATATTGCTTCGGTGGACATTGAGTACATCTGGTTTCCCCTCCTTCCCTCGACAGACTTGGTGGAAGTTGGGGTCAAATTAAGACTGGATTTAATTCAATCATGGCAGCTGGACTAGATCTGTTCAGTATGGACTATGATGTCTCGTTGGAATTGCCCATTAAAATCTGAAACTCTAGAGACTCAATGCCTAATGATACACAAATAACGAAAAGTGATGCACAAAAAATGGAATCAAGTTCTAACGTTTGGGCCTTAGTGCCGGAGATTGTTTCACAAATCTTACTAAATTTGGGTTTGCCTGAGAAGTCTCTCTAACGACTAAGCATGTTAAACTATTAGGATGGAGCACGAGGGCTTTAGGTCTTTTGATAATGATTCAAGAAGGGCTTAAGTTTTTGAGAATTTTTACCTCATTGTGTTCCAAGAAACATGGCTCAGGGCGGGTTTTGGGATTGATGGTTTCTCAGTTTACCACTAATTGGCCACTGCCGAGGGGTTGGTGAGACCATCAGGGGCCTGTTTATAGCCTGTCGAAATGCTATTTTTTCTTCTTCTGAGATGTTGTCCTATACCATACCCAGCATTTTGGCGGTTAACGTGGATTTGGGGATTGGAGGAGGTACTGGTAAATGGATAATAATTAGTATCTATTGGAATCCTTCCTGTTCCACCCTCTTTGGCTTTCAACACTCATTGTCAGATCTACCTTTGGCTTCTCAGATAACTGTTCTTCTTATGAATTGGCTCTTTTGGGAGACCTTAACTCTCATATACAATTTGGGGCCTCTGGCAAATCCTCATGTAAACTCCCATCTAACAACGGGAAGGCATGGTTCAATTTTATGAGAGACTGGGATTTGTCGATGGCAAATGGTAACATAGTGGGGGATCTTCCCCCTGCACCTACATGCAAGAGGGATGACCGCTATTTTACAATCGACTACCTATTCCTCTCCAAAAATGTTTTTGACCAATGTGTTCATTTCTCAGTCATGGATGGTTTTCCAAGTGACCATGAGATCTTGGAAGGTGTACTAGACCAACAAAGGGGGACTGGGAAGGATTATTATTCTTATGAATTAACTGTCAATAAGGGAAGGAATAAAGTAGTTAGTTTCAGTAGGGGGGGGGGAGAGATCTCAATAGGTTGCTTAATTGTGCCATCTATCCCTTGTCTGAAATTGAGTTAGAAACATAGTGTTTACCAAAGAAATGTGTGAAGCTCCTTTGGGACCTTAATCCTCCCGGTAATGGGTCCTCGAAATCCATTGTTAACCATGATCATCATTTCCATGAGAAGACCTGGTTGAAAAAAAGGGAAATGAGGAGGTCAATGAGACTGCTAAAACAAAAATACACGACAAGCACAAGTGCCTGGGGCAGACTAAAGCCTTGAAAAATAGCTATAGGAATTGGTCTAGGTCCCATAAATACCTTTGTTTGCAAACTGATGGGGAAGCTATGCTGAGAGCCATTTCCTCTAAGAACTCTCAACATTTTTGGTCTATTGTGAACTCATTGGACCAGCCCACAAAAAAGTACAAGACGGGGTAATACAGGAAACAATATGGGTTGAGCATTTTATAAAAGTCTATGGAACACCTAACCCTTTAATGGCTTCTCCTGTTAATGAGGTAAATTGGGATATGAACGTCTCACAATATGATATAAGATCTCTGATTAAAAGATCGTCAGCATCAAAAGCGGCTGGTCCAAATGGTCTGAGCATTCAGATCTTAAAATCAGCCCCAGACCATTGGTCTCGCATGTTTGCAGCCCTATTTAGTATGATAATTGCTAATAAACAATTACCAGGGGCATGGAGAAGGGCAATAATTATCCCGATCTATACAAGGGGGGATCGGTTGGCCTCCTCAAACTACTGTCCGATTTTCTTTTTGGACACGGATGGGAAAATCTTCGCTGGGCTGGTTCTAAAAGATCTAGAAGCATGGGCAAGATATAAGGGTATACTCTCAAGGAAACAGATAGGCTTTCGCAGAGGTCTATTGACATCTTTAAATGGACTTGTTTTGAGTATGGTCAGCTCTGGGTTATTCAGGAAAGGTGGATTGCCCCTTTATGGGGCCTGGATTGATTTGTCACATGCTTTCGACTTGGTCAAATGGGATCTCTTAAGGGCCAAGTTAAGGAGTAGGGGTCTCCCTGAAAATGTTCTCGCCATCTTGATCGAAATGCATAGAGACTCAGAATTGCAGATTAGACTGGATAGATTGGGGTAATTGTCGAGCCCCATTAGAATAGATCGGGGGGTGCAGCAGGGATGCATTGTTGCCCCTTCTCTCTTGAATCTGTATTTGTCTGATTTGGTTAAGTGGATGGAAGGATTGGCTTTGGCCAGTCCAAAGATTGGAAAAACTAAGATAAATTGGATGGCCTATGTGGACGACATCGTCCTACTCGATTATACCCAGATGGGTCTTCAGTGGATTCTTCACGCTCTCCAAAAATATGCGGAGCTCAATGTGTTAAAAATGAACCCTCTCAAATCAAAAGTTTTGGTATTTAAACAACCTTTAAAGGCTATTTCTTATGGAGCCTGGGTGATCAAATTATACCGTTTGCCAAGGAAGTGGCTCAGTGATTAGATCATTTCCTACTAAAGTCCATGCTACTGTCACCTTAGAGACCAAAATCTTACAATTGGGTTCGCATATGAAAAATATATTAACAACATTCTGTACATTTTCCCTCCTTCCTGTCATCAGGTATTATATAGGTAAAGTAATTCCTACTTTGCTTTTTGGATATGATTCCAACCCCTTGTCCTACTTGTTAGACTGAGAGAGGCTTGAGGGGAAAATTTGGAAATGTGTACTCTTCTGTCTCCCTAACTGCGTACCTATATCTAGTATACGATACAAGTTAGGTATACAGTCTCTGAGAGCTTGGATGGATTGGCGGTTGGTCTCTTTGTACAGGTCAATTTTGGTAGCTCCTACACAATCTCTTTATGAAGATGCTTCGCTTGCCCTTCAGGGCGGTACTAATCACTATCTGAACAACCTGAAGACTGTTTATCCTTTTGGAGGCTGATTGTTCATAAGTAATCCTTATTCAAAATCCTATGAAGGTAAAGGAGCGTTTGAAAAGGGGCGGTCTGTACTAAGTATTTGAGGAAATTTCCAGATCCCACTGTTAGGTCTGGGTTTCTGGGATTCAGCCTGAATTCTTTGCCCACACATGAGATCCAACATTTTAGGCATAGAGATGAAATATTGAACGATATCTGTGACCTCTGTCAGGAAGGTGTAACACAATCCCTGAAACACTTCCTTGTTAATTGCCCAGGTACCTCGGAAATGAGAATCCAGAGACTTGCTAGATATGTCGGCCACGATTGGTGGCTGAACACAGATTGCTTTTGGGAAAGGCTAGCCTCAGGTAATGAGATTCTCCTAGCTATTGAAATTGTAAATCTGTTGAAAGAACTGTATCTGGTCAGTGTTTTGAGGAGCCTAGAGTGCCTTAATGTATAGGATAATGGTACCTAAATCGAGGTGCCCAGTGCTCTTACAGGCTTAGAGTGAATGGTGACATTAGTGAAGAAGATTCTCCAAATTTGCATGATATTTTGTAATATTTGTTTTATTTCATTTCTTATATTGCTTTTTTTATTTTATTTGAGTCGCTATTTCTTATATTAATGTATATAGTATAGCGATTATTGAATGTGTGTAATATTGTGTGATTGTCTATTTGTTTCCTTCCTTTTTGACTGTATTTTGTTCTATGATATTATGTTGTTGTTTTGTCAAAAGTCGAATTATTTTTGACTAAATCACAATAAATTAAAACATTTAAAAATATCGGGGGTCAGCTCTCCCCTGAAGAATTTCCATCACCATTGTATTAATGATGGTTTGTAGAATGAAGCATGTATGGATGGTTGTAGAGTGAGTGGGGATGCCTATGAATGATGGTGGATGGATTGGTGAGTTTTTAATAGGCGGAGGAGCTGACTCTCTATGTTGTGAACAAGTAAAAAGTACTCATATTTTGTTAAATTCATTTTTAGCATTTATAAAGAGAATAAAAATAGTGTTTTTCAAAAATAAATATTGTTTTTCTTTTAAAACAGGTGGTACTTTGTATTGATATTGCCTAGACGAATGCCACCTGTGTACGCTCAGCAAGGGCTTGTTTGTGTTCGATGTAAGAATGAAGGTGAAACAATTAAATGCCAAAATAAACAAATGAACACAAGGTAGAAAAAACAATGACAATATTACAAAAATCCAAACAAGTCAATGAATGATTTTTAAGTAGTAGGAAATGTAATCAATCATAGAGAAATAATTGTATTTCTTTGTTGGTACTGTTCTACTTGATGACCATAACTTGGGCTGTATAGTCTGTAAAGGCTTAATTTGTCATTGTTTTGAATGGCCTCATATGTTTTCTTTATTTGCTGTTAATTGCTCGTTTCATCTATATTGGCTAAAACGTTCATGGAAAAAATTCATAGGAGAAAATGCCCTCTTCCCAACAAACAAACCATCATAACGAAAAATAACCATCCCACCACTCTATCCTTGCCTAAGACTAACAGTCTAACACACAAAAAACACCAGCAGAATAAACCCCACATCGCGATACCAACTGATGAAGCAAATAACTGTACCTCGCCTAATCCATTAACAGGCAAGCTTGTTCCAGTCCTCAAGGGGGCCTTGATACATTCCAGATCATTAGTAGCTCACACTACAGAGGTAGCTGATTTCATTCATTAGAAAATTACGATTTTCTAGCTATTATTGAGTCATGGCTACATGCAGCAACAGGCACTGCCCTCATGCTCGCAGTACCTGACAACTATACAATTCTCAGGGCAGACAGAATTGAGGCTTGTGGAGGAGGTTTAGCTCTTATAGCTAAATCCAATCTGGCCATGAGACTAATGCCCTTCTACCAAACTACCCATCTCTGTCTCCCAAACCCTCACTATTCACCTAATATACAGCCCTCCAGGTCCCATCGGCTCTTTTGAGGAGGACATCTCTACCATTCTTTCCGACAACTTAAAAAACACGTTGCAAGTACTCTTGCTTGGGGATCTCAATCTGGGATTCAACGACCCCAAAGACCAGCAAGCAGCAGTAATCACCAATGTCCCCTCTAAACTCGGCCTTACCCAAAGAGTGACACTCATGACAAAGGCAGAACACTTGATTGGGTGGCAGATTACAATTGTAAGGCTTCCATCACGGACATAACTCCACAGTTACGGACTGACCACCATCTAGTAGCATTCAGATTAGAAGCTAAAATTGTCACCTCCAAAAATAATTCTCTCGCTCCTCCCACCCTAACAAGGAATAAAAAGAACATCACTGCAGATAAACTCCTTCCCTTAATATTACCGACCCTCAACTCACTACCAGATACCACTGATCCCACTACCTTAGTTAATGAATACAATAAAACCATGACTGAAGCCTTAGACTCCATTGCCCCTCTAAAAATGAGAAACAGCAAACCCAGAGCACATCTGAACTCTTGGTTCACTCCACACCACAAAACCCTAAGAATGGAAAAAAGAAAATGCGAAGGCATTTGGAGGCAGTTTCATTCCAAGGTAAACAGAGCCAACCTTATCAATATCTCATACCGTTATAAGAAAGAAATACTTCATACTAAGAAGGAAACGTACAACAATAGGATCCTGCAAGCTAACTCAAGTACAAAGGAACTATTTGTAATCCTAAAAGAGCTTGAAGCCCTTGTCCCTGTGCCGGATAAATGTGTAAAGAACAACATCTGGTGCTCCAATATACAGAAGGCTCTCTCTAATAAAGTTACCAACCTTCAGGATAAGATTGCCAAAAAAAAGCTAACCTACCTAACATGATCACACCAGCTAGCACCTCCATGCTTCCTCATAAACCAGCAAAACGCTTTCGTTTTGCAAAAGTTTCAATTCTCGAGGTCGAAAAAATGTTCCTCTCCCTCAAACCCTCGAATTGTCAGGGAGATAAATTCCCAGCCCAAATCATTAAAGATGCTGCTAGAGACTTGGCACCTTTATATCCAAGTTAAATAATGCCTCATTCTCATTCTCTCTCTACTAATCTAAAGGAGTCCTGGGTACTTCCGCTCCTCAAAAAACAGTAATTAGATCCCACTATACCCACCAAATGTAGGCCCATAACAACAGTGCCATTTTTACAAAAAATGTTATATAGGGTGGCCCATCTCCAAATACAGGATTATTTGGAGCACAATCAGCTACTAGGAGTCCGCCAATCAGGATTCATGCCCCAATACGGTACCAAAACGGCACTAATTGAACTCAAGGTCCAAATCGACAAGCTTAGAGACCAAGGGGGAAATCAACCTGGCTACTTCTTCTTCATCTCTCGGCTGCGTTCCACCTGATGGACCACAAGGTCTTATTTAATCACCTTAACTCAGCAGCACACTTTTCCCAGGAGGCCATAGTCTGGATCCAATCCTAAGTAACCGGACTATGAGAGTTTTCTCGCCTTCAGCAGCACCAGACCCTATTCCTATTACTTGCGGAGTGCCACAGGGCTTTTGTGTCTCACCCACAATGTATAATATATTCACTAAGCCCCTTTTCGATGATCTCGACCTTCTTGGTATCACCTACACTAACTACGCAGATGATACCCTGATTCTCATATCACTTACTGGGGATTATGATAAGGATTTGGCCTTGGTAAATAAAATATACCTCATCATCCAGGCATGGATGGCTGTCCATGTTCTATGCCTGAATGATGACAAAACTGAGCTCATCTCTCTAGGAATTACGCCTAACCTCAATAAACATGGTCACAAATACACCTCCTTTAACACTGATGGTAATACTATTAAGGTCGCTAAAGAGGTAAAAACCTTAGGTTTTTATTTGGATAACTCCCTCACCTTCGCTAATCAGGTTAGCTCCATGGCTTCTGCCTCTGCATACACATGTAAGCTGATCAGAGCCGGCAAACCATTCTTATCTAAAAATAGCTGTACCATTCTGCCCAGAGCTTTACTCTTGTCCAAATTGGACTATTGTAACTCCCTATACCTGGGAGCCAATAAGTACATCGTCAGAAAAATTCAGATCCTCCAGAATAATGCCATTAGAGCAGCATTGGGCATAGCGAGGAAAGAGCACATTTCTGAGGTATGGAGACTGAATAATTGCTTTCCACAAGCGACAAAATCCTGCTTAAAACTGCCTTGCTAACATACAAGTGCCTAAACAACGCTGCACCCTGCTATCTCATAGAAAGTATCAATAGAAAATCCTCAAACTGGCCTACCAGAACTACAAATACAAACTGTCTGATTGTACCCAGGTTCAATTTGACCAAAGCTGGGGGAGTCGCTTCCCAGTCAAAGCTGCTCAGATCTGGAACTCATTGCCCGCCTGGCCCCCCCCCCCAAAGGAGGACCAAACGTATCTGAACTTCAGATATACCATTAAGTGGCTCAAAGAAAAGGACCACTAATGCACCTTAAGTCACTGTCCTACTATCTTTACTCTTCTGCACTGTAAAACGTCCCCATTATGTACGCGTGATGTTGAACCTCTTTAAATTATGTAATGTTATCCTGTTTTGCTTACTGTATGTACTTACCTTGCAACTCACCTATTGACTGTATGATAACTGTGTAACCCTATCGACTATATGATAACTGTGTAACCCTAAGCTGAAAATATTCATGTATCATTTGTGCCCTGATATCCTTCGGTCTGGCGCGCATTACAAATAAATAAACAAACAAACAAACATATAGAAATTATACAAAAGATTAGCAATTTTCTATTTAAGGTCGAGGGGTAGCCCTTTTCATTTGCAACCCTCAGGTCTCTACTTAAGTTGTGAGGGTTCATCTTCATTCTTGCCATTTGTTTGTATAATGTTTGCATTTGTTTGCTTTGAAAGATTTATAGAAGATTAGGCATCTATCCCATATAAACCGCTTTCTGTAAATGTGTAGCTATTCCCTGTTTTCACATCGGTTATGGAAACCCTGCTTTTCTGCTTTATTCAGTGCTTCACTTTGTAACAACTAAACACAAAGGGCCTCATCACAAGTTGGGTGGTATCCTGGCGGTAACAGCCTGGGCTAATAGCGTTACCGCCAAACCCTCTGATGCTATTAGCGCTGTATCAAGGATTTGGCGGTAACGGTAATTCCCCATTGTGTCCATTGGACCCAATGGAGAATTTTCAACACAATTAGCGCATGCTAATAGTGCAGCGCTAATTGCGCCCGAAAATGGGAATTTTCCTGGCGCATTTGTAAATGCAGCCAAACCCGTGAGTTGGCGGACCCTTAAATGCGGCGGTAATAGCGTTACCGCTGCATTTAAGGGTTACCGCCAAACTTGTGATGAGGCTGAAAGACTTCAATTTAATAAAATACCATTCCTTTTACCCAATATTGCATTGCAATTTCACATTAAACAGGGAATCTGCCTACCTGCTTTCTTTCCAGATCCCTCTGTAAGGCCTGGATGCCCGTAGGGCTCTTACTTTTGATCACCTTACTAAAGATATTCACTCTTCCATTAGTGTTGGTTATGCAGGCCCCAATGTTTGCATGGACAGGTAAAATGTATCCATTTTACTCCAGGTTATCGCCTCTTTTGTTGACAGTTCAGATGTTGGTCTCTCCAAAGGGTCTACTTGCTTATCTAGTTCATGCTAATACAACCGCTGCATTTCCAGCAGCATGCTCCGTGCAAAACAATCTCCACATGGCTTTTGTGCAGTGAGGCAACCACTGTACATCACACTATTCCAATTCTCTAGAAAATGCTCAGTTTGGGCAAGCTGTTCTTAAGAACATTTTTGGTTGAGCTCGTAGTGTTCTACTGCCATATTCCAATACATGTTGTTCTTCTAACAGTGTAGATCAAAGGGAATGGGATTTAGGAGTAAGTACAAGTTTCTCAACGTAGTGACTTTTTGTGCTCTTAGTCCCACTTCCCCCATCCCCATTTCGAACGGCCCTCCTACCCCTTTAAATAAGTGTTGAGTAGAACGAGTTATTTGCAGAGATGGGTGAAAAGGACCAGCAGATGAAGTGAAGGGTTGGAGCCAGGCGGAGGCAATGCTATCATCCTGTACCCAGGGTATGGATATCTCAACATTATGGAGGAAAGTAGATTGTGATCTTGGAATACAAGAGTCACAGTGAGAAACTTGTAATACATTCCCTCCCACCCACCTTGTCTACATTTGAACCACCACACATCCCAATCTACTACAACATTTATTTGCGTGGCTCATTATGGCCCCCCAAATTTGGTGTTGAAGGAGATTGTGCCTAGTATGTGTGTCCCCATCCCAGGACACAAAGATGGCTTTTCAGTTTAGGAAAGTCAATCTGCCAGGGCCATTGGGCCAGAGCCATGTACTACCTGGGGTTGGTCAAGGGTAGCAGGGTGCCCTCACAATAGATATCTCCCGCTCAGACCTACACCTTGCAGACCTGAAACACTGTGGCTTTGGTGATAGCCCTTACACATTTCCCTCCGACTAGCACTGCAGATTCAGGAAAAAAGCAGAAAGGCCAACAAATGAACAGTGAGCCAGCCCATAGGACCATACACCTTTTAAGAAAACGATGTTGGCTCTCTCACGCCATGGGGCCCTGTAAGCCAGCACAGGCCCTAATGCTCAGCCAGTCTGCAGAATAATGTCCCTGGCCAGTAGTGCAGGCCACCGCATGCTAAGAGTTACTCACAGACAACTCCTCTATGGACCATGGTGAATAACTAATATGGCCCAGAAGTGTTAGCCACCACACCACGGATCCCCCTTATCAGATGGGACCCTTGCTAGTGCTTATTATCAGAAGCAACTAAGAGGCAATGTTGCAGAGAACCAAAGAGTGTAGCTCGAGTGATTGAGGATCAGAGGGAGCTGGCACATCTGAAGCAAGGAGAGCAGCTGAGCATACTAGATGCCACAGACCCTAGAGAAGATGCTCTTTGAAGCCTCAGAGAGGAACAGCGAAGACCGGGGCAGGAAGGTCTTGAAAGAAGCCTATCAAGAGGCAAAATACAATGGGGGAGAGGAAGGAACCAAACCCCATCCCTAAGAGAAAGGCAAAGGTGAGACAATTCTATAAAAGGCTTAAGGAATTCAACAGAGGAAGCATATTGTGAGCAGGGACCTGACGCACATTGGGAGAGCAGCATGGCAGGCAAGCAAGGAAGGAAGGAGTCTCACCTAAGATGGAGTCCACTCTGGGCCTGATATACCACCTGGCCTATTTTCCGGGATTTTAGATCAGCGGAGCTGCCACACGAGTGGAGGGCGCTGTTGGGCCATACCTGCTGAGATTGCTGCTGCAGTGATCTAGCACTAACTACAGTGAGCTAGCACTATATCCTTTTCAACTTGAGGTGTTCTGTATCCCTACTATAATGAGCTGGACACTGTATTGCTACTACAGTGAGACGGACACTATGGCCCACATTCTCCAAAAATATTTGCACACATGTGATGACAAGCTCACCACTTGCGACAAATGAAAGCACATGACCATTTGCACATTTGCCCATATAAAGTGGCGTTTCTGCACAGTTAAAAGCACATCCTGAATTTACGAGTGGGATGCGCTTTTAAATGCACAGAAATTAGGGTCCGTCCTCTGCGTCTGTGGGAACAAGCACAATGGCCGGCGCAAATCATGACAGGGTCGTTTTTCCCCCCTATCATGATGTTTTCTTTAAGTGTGACAGCCACAGGGGGACGTGGCTAGCAGCGCGATGAGGAGGACGTAGCCTTTCGTTGCTGCCGCGATCGCCGCATAAATCCTGATAAATCGCCTGATATCGCTAATTATATAACTTAAAAATTACCTCCATGCTTAGAGGGAACCGTGGTGCTCACTCGGTCCAGGCGGTGAATATATTCGAAAGCCGGGCATGAAGATACGTCGAGGCGAAGGTGGACAGAGAACCGCCCGGCGCTCTCGCAAAATGGCCGCCTGAGTAAAGAAGCTTAACTAACGGTACACTCTGGGTGACGAGGTGCTGCGACGGTTTCGACCGAAGAAAAGACCGCGGAGGGAGCTGGTGTGCTCCTGTGCGAACCTTAGGAGGCGACCTCACGACGAACCAGACCCGGAGCTGAGCGGAACGACGGGGGAGGCGGACGACTCGCCCCGGCCCTAAGGATCCAGACCCGGGCCTCGCCCCGGGTCAAGGCGACCGAGGCAGGACCACGTGTGCCTCGGGCACCCCCGTTCCCTCCCACCGGGACACAAACTGGATTCCCCACCCGTCATATCCGTGAAGAAGAGCCGGGTCTCGTCGAGAGCGGCTCAAGGGCCTCCCCCATCAACGGCTCAAGTGCGCAGCAGATCGGGCAAATCGGCCACTGGAAGGTCGGAGTACAGATCCTGGAAGAACACACTGGGCCGAGACACCAACCCATATATTATTTGGGCCGAAGCACTCGACACGTCGTGCCTTGCACTGCAGAATCAGTGCTCGCAGAGGGGGCCCCCTGAGAAGGAGAAGAACCGGCAACACCGGCCTAGATGTCAGACGCCTCCCGCACCACAGCCCTGAGACACGGAGCACGCAAAGTGGGAGTGGTACACCATCGGGGAGAACCCAGCGGCGCCGTGGTTGGAGAGCAAGAACGTTTTACATTCCGAACCCTGGCAGGAGTACACCCGGAGGCCCAAGTCACGGTACAAACCCTGACACACGTTAAGGGCCATGAAGCTGCGGATGCCCGCTGAGGGGTGACATCGCCTGGGCAGGCGGTGGGCTCTGTGCCCAAACCACACCACCCCTCTCCCGGTGAGGGGCCGCAAGGACGGGAGGTTGACCTCACGCCGCATATTCAACACGATCGCCTCTCGGCCTTGCTGCGGCCCGACTGGGAAGGGACCGACCCGGCGAACGCTACCGAAGGCCCTTGGTAAGAACACTTTTATCGAGCTACTGCCCCAGGATTGGGGCGCGACCATGGGTAAAAGAACGAGGAAGCCCAACATGCAGAACAGAATTGAACAATATACTGTGCCCTCATCACAACAAATGGATTCCCAATCACTACACCCCGACGGGATGGAACTGAACACGCGCTCTCGCTTAAAGACATTATGGCGGCCATTGCGGACTCCCGCTCATCTATGGAGCAGAAGATAGATCGCATAAGCCTCAACGTCTCCCTCCTTAGACACGACCTCCAGAAGCTGTCTGCGCGTACTGGAGAGGCAGAACAATGGATCGCGACGACAGAAAACGGCCTACACAATGTGCAGCAACAGATCCATGGAATCTCGGCCACACTCAAGACACTGGGGGCCAGGGTGGAGGAGAGTGAGGGAAGGTCCAGACGCAATAACGTTCGCATCCTTGGTATCCCCGAGAAAGAGGAAGGGTCCTGCATGGAACTCTTTTTGGAACAATTGCTAACAGATCTGTTTGACTTGCAATCCTTCTCAAAGTTCTTTTCCATCGAGAGAGCACACCGAATGCCCGCAGGCAGACCACTGCCCGGTGCTCCCCCACGCACCGTGATCGCGAGATTCTTAAATTATCGAGACCGGGAGGCGCTTTTACAACTTGCAAGATCCAAAGGCACAATTACATTCAACGGATCTAGACTGGCCTTCTTTCCCGACTACACCAGGGAAGTACAGAAAGCGAGACAGTCCTTTGGGAAGCTTAAGAAGCAATTACAGACATTGGGAGTCAAGTACGGTCTCCTGTTTCCCGCACAATTGAAAATTTATTACGGAGGCACGATGGTCCATTTCGACGATCCTGGAGAAGCGTGGCGCTGGGCAGAGCAGCACATTGAAGGAGACTGGTCCGCAACCCGGGGTAACAACAAAAGAAACAGGAACCCCAGACCATCACCGGAGCAACATCCTAGGCCGGACCGGCCACCACTACCAGATCAGCCAGAAGATGGGGGTGATGAGTTACCGCCCTGAATCCGCCGAGGGCATTTCACACGTTTGTAATGTGGTAAGCAGGGGATCGCTACCCTCCCACTTGGTGTTTAAGAGGGGGGTACAACACCATCACGGCCCCCCCCCTGACTTTCTAGTTAAACTTTAATAAGGGCAGTTAAAGCTGGCAGTCTACTCCTTTTGATTGTCAGCAATGTTGGGTCGACAGGTACTTCAAGTTGGGGTGGAGTATAGGGATGGGGAGGGAGGAGTTAGTTGGGGAACTTTGTTTGTTATTTCAGGATCGACCCTCCCTGGTGGTTCTCCAGGGATGGTGGAGCTCCTGGCCGGTTGGGACCACACCACACAGGATCAGCGCTTCAGACCTCAATCTTTATCTTTCTTGCACCGCATGTTCACACACCAGCCTGCCTATCCCTCTTATACCTCTACTAGATGTCACTTGACCAATCTCACCCACCCATGTCCACGCGCCCCAGCTCGCTTAAGGTTCTCACCTGGAACGTGAACGGGATGGGTTCCACGATCAAAAGACGTCTGGTCAAGCAGCTACTTTCCAGATATTCCCCCGACGTGGCTTTGCTCACTGAAACACACCTTGCGGGGGCTCACTGTAAATTTGTTCTACGCACCAATTACAAGACTGCCTTCCATGCGGGATACACCATGGGATCCATTCTTATACATAAACGGGTCCCGTTTGTTCTATAGGTACTAGAGCAGGACCCTCGCGGACGCTACGTGATGGCGCTTGGGACACTGCGGGAAGAAACACTGGGACTTGTTTCCATTTACTCTCCGCCTGGGCTGGGGCAAGAACTTCTTGACGACTTAACCTCCTTGTTGGGTAGGCATCAATCAGACAAGTGGTTCCTGGGAGGGGATTTCAACGACGTCATGTGCAACACCTTAGATCGTTCGCACCTTAGACAACGCAACCCGAACCTCCCCACAAAGCTGTTTAACTTTGTGTCTGCCCTGGGTCTTGGTGATGTATGGCGGGAACTGCACCCGGGAACCAGAGGCTATTCGTTCCACTCTGGGGTCCATGGCTCCCTTTCCAGGCTTGACTATCTATTTGTTCCACACACAGACCTGTCTAATATGCTCTCAGCAGACTTGCTCCCCCGGGGGGTTTCGGACCACTCGCCTCTCCTGCTGGAGAGGCGACTGCAAGGAACGGCCCCCCCTAGAACGTGGCGATTGAACACTTACTACTTAGGCAGCTCGGATTTGGTAGACCGCCTTACAGAGGCCTCAACTGAATACTTCGAGATTAACGGCTCTGACGAAACCGACCCAATTGTGCTGTGGGAGGCCTATAAGGCTGTGCTGCGGGGAGAGATAATCAATTGGACAGCGAACAAAAGAAAGGAGAGGCTCCGGAAGATAAATGAGGCAGAGGAGGAGGTAATCCACAGAGAAAATGAGCATACCCTAGACCCTACCCTACAGGCCCACATGTCCCTTCAACGCGCCAGTGAATGCCTCTGAAACCTTACGCTAGACAATGCCAAAGAGACCCACTGGGAATCCAGAGCCCAGAAATACGGGCTTGGGGATAAAGCCGGTAAGCAGCTGCCTTGACTTGAAAGGAGGGATGAGGGTCGGCGCTCGGTCCGTGAGATGATGACCCCGCAGGGCGAGATCTGTCGGTCAGACGCCAATATAGCAGAAGCCTTTGCCCAATTTTATGCTGAGCTATACCAGGCCTCGGAACTACCGCTGGACCGGACCCTCCTCGATGAGGTGGTGCTCCCCGCCCTATCGGCTCAGCAACACGAAATGCTGGACTCTAATCTCTCTGAGGCCGAACTGGTAGAAGCCGTGGGACAGCTGCAACCGGGGAAGACCCCGGGCCCAAACGGATTACCCATAGAGATATGGCAGAAACTGGGAGGCAATAACGTATCACCTCTCCTGCACCAGATGCTGCTGGCTGCGTTGGAGCGGGGCTCCCTCCCGGACGACCTATGCAAGGCCACCATAGTGGTCATCCCCAAGCCTGATAAACCCAAAGAGCAATGCGCGTCTTATAGGCCGATCTCGCTAATCAACGGCGAAGCCAAGGTCCTGGCCAAGCTCTTGGCTAACCGACAAAAACAGGTAGCGGACACACTTATACATCCAGACCAATGTGGCTTTATGCCTCATAAATCGACCAGGATGAATCTGCGCCTACTCCACCTGGCGTTAGAACGGGCCCCCATCCTCGACACCCCATTGGCACTTCTGGCAATAGATTTTGAGAAGGCATTTGATTCTGTCCGTTGGGATTGCCTTTGGGAAATCATGGCCCGTATGGGATTTGGAAAAAGCTTCCTAGGGTGGGTGAAATTGCTCTATACAAACATCCGGGCAGAAGTCAAAATGAACGGATGGACCTTCAGAGCCTTTCCCTTAGGTAGAGGCACGCGGCAGGGCTGCCCCCTCTCCCCTCTCCTTTTCGCCCTCGCCATTGAACCACTGGCACTGTGGCTCCGTCAGAGCGGAGCATGGAAGGGATTCAAATGGCCCGAAGGGCATGAAGACAGCATATCTCTTTATGCTGACGATCTTCTACTATACCTGGCTGACCCAGTCCGGAGCTGCCCCATAATAACTCAAATGCTAGTCACTTACGGGGAATTCAGTGGGTTGAAAATTAATTGGAAGAAATCCATAATGTTCCCGGTGAATGGGGGGTGGGCAGGCCGAGTTACCAAGTTGTCCATACCGGCTCGAACGGCAGGGCTTTAAATATTTGGGGATTTGGGTAACACCTGACCTCACTAGATACACAAGACACAACCTCCAGCCGATCATGGATAGGTTGGTCAACGACGTCCACCAATGGAAACTCCTCCCTCATGGAGAGAGCCGCGCTCTTTAAAATTATGTCACTACCAAGATTCCTCTACGTTTTGCAGAATGCCCCGCTTGCGATCCCTGCCCCCGAATTCAATCGTATAGAAACCCTTCTTAGGGAACTCATTTGGGGGGGAGGCCGCTCACACATTGCACTAAGTACCTTGCAGAGGTCAGTCTGGGAGGGTGGGATAGGCGTACCCCGTCTCCAGACTTACTATTGGGCTTCACAACTCTCGGTGGTCAACGACCTGCTTCATGGGGATCGGGCGCTACCTCACATTAGGGCAGAAGTGGAACCCATACAAGGTACGGACCTGTTGCAGGAACTGTACCAATCTCCAGGTAGCCCCCCCCCGCTCACAATTAAGGCTCACATTACTACGGTCTGGAGGCAGGCGCACGTGTTTGTTGGGTGGGAAGGCAAAATAACAGCAGCACAACCCCTATGGCACAACACCAATCTGAAGGAAATCGAGAAATTTGAACCATGGCCGCCGCGCTGGGTAAGAGCGGGAATCCTTAGAATTAAAGATATCCTAAAAGATGGGAAACTAACCTCATTTGAAGACTTCCAGGGTAGATTCCAACTTCCCAACACCGAGCGGTACCACTTTACACAACTGACCCACGCCTTCCGAACCCATATGCCCCCAGGTGATTGAATCCCCGACTACACTCCGATCGAACGTAATATGCTACCCGAGTATATCCCCAGCAAATGTACATCCACTCTCTATAACGCTATCACCTCCTTTGCGACCCCCGAGCTACTGGGATTAAAGGCGAAATGGGAAAGGGAGGTGGGGGAAATAGACCCTGAGGACTGGATCCAGGTCCTAATGCACCCACGGGAGGTAGCCATCTCCTCCAGACTTAGACTGGTGCAACTTAAAATTCTGCATAGGGTGTACTACCCTCGAAATCTTTTATATGGCTGGAGGAGAGTAGTGAGTCCGAACTGTCTTCGCTGTGGAGAGGAGGAAGGCACCTTCTATCACATCCTCTGGGCATGCCCTCGGATCCGTGACTATTGGACTGCATGCTGTACGAAATTGTCCAGAGCCCTTACTTGTCCTGTTGAACTAGATCCGAAGGTCTTAATATTGGGGGTACCGGACATGTCTGAATCCAATAAATGGGAAAAACTGCTATTGAACACTGCCATGGCCCTAGTGAAACGCAACATTGCCGAAAAATGGGGAGCGCCTGACCCTCTGACACTGGAACAATGGATACTCGATATGGACTCATGTGCCATGACGGAGCACCGAGTCTATCGCGCAAGAGGATGCCCGAATAAAGCATCCAAGATATGGGGGAAATGGGAAGAGACTGGGCCTTGACGTCCTGAAGCAGTGGTGGCCTCCACATGAACAGAAGGTGGGCGGGATGGGTGGCCCAGGACCCACGGTGATGTGAGATACCATAATACCATGTAAACACATGACTGAGGAAGCTGTACTGGAGTGCTCTTAATGTGTTGTCCCCTCTTTTTTCGTTGTTTTGTTGTTCTTGGCCCCCGATTTGGTGGCTGTTTTGGTTATGTCAAAACTCAATAAAAATGTTTAATCAAAAAAAAAAAAAAAAAAAGTGTGACAGCCACACTTTGAACCGCGGCTTTCACACTTGTATTATCCATTACTCAAACAGCGATGGAAATGCTTTTCGTGGTTTCTGGGAGCCTGTGATACATTAGTGCCAGGAGCAGTCTCCCCTAACTAATGTATGCATGGAGGCTGGACAGCGTTCTTTGTGCCACTGTCCAGTCCCTTCTGCAATGCACAGCTCACCTTCGAGAAAGTGACCTGCACATTTCTGAAAGTGGAGCAAATGAAGCAAGCACATTCTCTGCACTCCTTTCATTTGTGTTACTTTTTTAAAAATCTGACTCTATATGTCTATTATGGTGAGCTGGGCACCATATCCCTACCATACTGAGAGGGGGCTATTTTCCTACCATACCATTGTCAGCGCTGCCAATGTTTTGTTTTCTCATGAGCACTGAGCAAAAACATAGCACAGCCGTAATGACTGATCTTATGTAGCTAGACCCTTATTTTCTAAAGCTGATTTATAGTACTCGGAAAGGACCAGAAGGCTGCAGGGTTGTGAGGTTCATATCTGCTTGGGAGATAAGCACACTTACTGATGGTAACCTGGTGATATGTCACACATGGAGTGCCTTGCCCTTGGGTGAAAACTAGAATGAATGTCATGTGAATGTCAATTACCAGATTGCGATTCATGTCTTATGATGGAGCAATCTGCCGCAGATGAGACAGTGTTAGATAGCTAGAAAGGAATTTTACATGCAAAACATGGTGCTGTTGGCCATGCCTCAAGGTCGGAAGATTTTTCGATTGGAAGTGCATGGTTTAAGTGTAACTGATTGAATGCACCTTACTGTTTTATGATGGGTTCTATTTGTGTGAAACCCAATAAAGCCCATGAGAAGACCGCCGTTGTGGAGCAGCAGCTGGCCGGGGAAGTTCACCTGCGGCCCGAGTGACTTGGTCCTCTGAAGCCGAGAACATTGCTTGAGACTGGCGCTGTGGCTCAGGAGAGGCCTAGGTGAGTGGGATTGAGAAACGCAACCTGCATGCTTGGTAATCGGCAGCAGCTTTGGTCTGGTGGTCCCACAGCCCACCTCAGTCCTCTACACACTGATACAGAGCAAAGCCGGTCCTGCAGCTGGAGGAGGGAAAGACGCTTGCTGATGCACTCCGATGACCACCTTCAGAGCTGGACCTTCTTTAAAACCTATGATACTGGCAGGCTTATGTCTGGTGGCTGTACGATCAAATATTGCGGCTGTAGTAGGCAGCATTAGTCTATTTCATCACTTGGATACAGTGTGATATATATTGAGCAAGTGTGCAACAGGATGCAATGGACTTAATTGAGCTTCCAAACAAGCTGAGTCCTTCTCTTTCTGGGGAGTGGAGTGTCTACTGGATTTGAGGGAAGGTCTCCAACAGGAGTTTCGGAAGATGCCTGTTACACACTGGAGGATACCCCTGAATATTATTAGAGAATATTGCACTTTAAACCCTTGAAAGTATTCTCTTTACTGACTTTGTCTTTGCCCAGGTACAAAGGTTTGTGTCTGCAATGTTAAAGCTCATGTTTCCTCTCTGTTTCACACTCCCTTAATAACACAGAGACACCAAAAGACGGGTAAAGTGTGTTTATTCCAATATTGTCAGAAGTGGCTCTAAGGATTTCCCTAACTCAACCTCCCATGGGCCCCCACCTCCCTAACCCAGGCTTCCCTAGCCCCAGGTTTACAACTGGAGATAAATAACACCTGCTATCTAATTCTGACAGTCTCCCTCCTGGGCCAAAAGGCAAAAGCCTTAACTTAAATATCTGTCTCCATCTGGGAATTTCCTAGAGGCGTCCTGATCTGACAGGTATCCCGGTTTCGGAATAGGAACTGATGGTTTAACTGTACAGATTTTAGTCACACTGGTCCAGTGTCTCTTTCAGCCTCACCCGTTCTATCCTTACCCTTGATCATACTACTTACTTTGTTCTACTCTTGGTCTCCCTCTCCCGTCCTATTTCACTCCCTGTGGTTGTCTTCACACTCTCTTCTGTCCCTCTGATGTTCACACTCTCTCTGCTCTTCTTTCCTCACCTCTCCCTTTTCTGCGGTCTACTCTCCTCCATCCACTCCCATCTCTGATCTACTCTCTTTTCCAGCATATGGTGGCCTGCTCACTCTCCAGTGATATGGTGCCCTTCTCACCCTCTAGTAATATGGTGCCCTACTCTTCCTTCCCTACTTATCTCCTCTCCCCTCTAATCACCTCTCTTCTCACCCCTCACCTCCATCTATAACTCCGGACCCTAATTATATCACACTTTCTCTGCCTCTATCTTCGAAGTACCCAACTACTTCTCCCCAGTCCTGCTTCTCTCTGCCCTCTACTGCCACTACTGCCTGTCGCTCTCTCCACACCCTCCTACCACACACTCTGACTCTCTCTCTCTCTAAAGCCCCTCTCCGCTTTTCTCCCCCTCTCTCTAGCTTTCTTCTTGTCTTTCTCACTCACCTTTTACACTCCCCTTCCTCAAACTACAATAGATTCAACTGGTAAAATGTTCTCTCGCAATCAATTCCTCATTTGTGCTCCCCTCCAATTATTAAACACTCTGATCCTCAGTCTGTCCACCACCTGGTCACTCAGTCTACCTCCACACCTTCTGACCTCACCCCTGCAACCGTCAATCGTCCTCTCTCTGTTCTCTTACGGTGGTCCGGCTGGTTCAGTCTTCCTCCCCCTTTCCATTGGTTCCATCACTGACTGGAATGTCCAATCTGTGCCAGCCTGTCCGGAGGGACTGGGTAACACAGCTGGGAATCTTTCAAACCCATTGTCATGTTTTGGTCTCACCTGTCTTGTCCTGGTTCCAGTGTCAGGGTCCTCTTTTTTCTTGGGCTTGCCCTCCTTGGGTGAGAAGAGGTAAGTCCGATCACTCCAAGCCGCCACTGCGCCGTCCCAGGTATAACTGGGGGGCACGGAGGCCACCCAGAGAGCTGGGTCTCAGTAAAGGGAGAAAACCCTCTGGATAGTGGGAAAAACCCTGTAGTCCAGTAGCGCCGAGTTGTAGAATCCACAGAGTCAAAGACGAACGGCAATCTGGTCAGATTTGTTGAATAGATTGTAGGGAGGCACACAGTGCTGTCTGAAAACAGAGGGACTCAGCGACGTGATTGCAGTGGATGGCTTGAGCACAACGGCGTGAGAGATGCCACCGAAGCAGGTAAGCACAGACGGTAAAAAAATGAGAGAGAGCCAGAGGAAAGCAGACACTGGTCCAAAACTACGAGGAGACTAAAGGCGAGATGGAAGAAGAAGAAGCCAGGAACGGGAACAGCAACAGAAATAATCAGGAAGAGATAAAACACACAAGAATTGCTCTAACTGAGCCAGAGAAAACTTACAGCGTTCTTGCAACACATAGCAGTTGCAACGCGAATCCTTCTGTTACTTCCGCCTACTTGTTTCTGCTGCGGTGGTACATTGAACTCTGGACAAGCGTGATGACGTCCTTGCCTTGCCACGGCCATTCGCCATCTTGGATGAGGCACACATTTCTCCAGTGTTGCCATAACGACGCAGTCTTGTGTAGTTGCCATGATGCTCGTAATCCTTGGGGGAAATGAAGACAACTGTTGTTCTCCATAGCACTATCCTTTTGGCAAGGCAAATTTCTTTGTTTCAAAACACAAGTTCAAACACCAAAGCAATAGTTATTTTCAAAATGTCCAACACTTATTAGCATATCACTTCTTCAAATGAAATACTATTGTCAGGATAGCACAGCAACTACTTTTGGTGATGCCATAGCTTGTCAACCAAATGATAAGGTTAATAAATTCTTTCCACCACACCTTTTTTCCATACACATACTTCAAATCATCTTCTTCTTCCCTGGTATACTCGCCTACCAGGACTAACTACTATGATCTCTTTCCTGTTATACTTGCCTGCCACGAAAAACTCCTACAACTACAATCCAAATTGATGGCAATATTGATTCCAAGATTCTCCACACCAATATCTCTTGAACAATAGCTGCCTTTTCTTATAGTCTCTTGACTCTTTCTAATGTAGGTTCTAGTTTTCCCCAAACTGGAAACTACTGTTGGTAGTGTGGGTTACAAGTTTTCCCCTAGTTGATATTACAAAAATAGAGAGTTGCACCCTTGTAGCCTCTGTATGGTTTCACAGTCTCTTGGTTGTTGACAATGCAGCATATAAGCTTTCCTCCATTCCGATCTCCTATAAGGGGATTTATGCCCTTGTTTTATTGTGATTTTCTCTCAGCCTCTTGGCTGTTGGCAATGCTGGTTATAAGCTTTCCCCAATTGCGTCTCCTCTTCGCGGTCAGCTGTTGCAGCAGAACTCCTGCATCCAGCCCTCCCTTGCTCCAGCTTGTGTGTACCTTCGGTGGGCTGCGCGTCTCTCCCTTGGAGCTCTAACAGCCCTGTTGGTCTTCTGCGACTTCTCGCTCACTGGCACTGTGTGTGCTGAGTTCAGAACACGTCTCCTCATGAGCTGGGCTTCTCCACCCGCCGCTTCCCACTGCGTGTACTCTGCAATGTAGCTCGCCTTCACTCTTCATGCTTGTTTCCACTGGCGTTCTTCTCTCTGTGGTGGTTCCTGCACCTCGGACAGCCTATGCCTCTGCTTCAGCAATGCCTTCCGCACTGCCTTGTACATCTCCTTCATCTCCTTCTTCTAGCTGTACCTCATTTCAGGGTTTTAAATGTCCAGCTGAGGTGCCCTGGTCTGTAGCAACTAGACTGCCCCTTTTGGTTAATAGCATTCTTAATCCTCACTGCTTCTCCGTCCTCCCTCCTCTTCCCAATACCATAAGCATTATGGGTGCTGAAGTCCATAATAGTATTGATCTTTTTATACTCAGTTAGTTATGAATGCTTTGTATACCGAGAGTTCTCCAGCATGGGGTCTGGCATAGATTCACATGCTCATGAATATTCCCCGTCGTCAGGCTGGGAATCCTCGGTAAAGGAAAAAATCAGTATCTGTTTCGCTTCTGATCTGTCTTTCTTAGTGGTAACCAATCACTGGTCTCTGGGTCATACTGCCCCCAGCCAATGACTGCCCTCTCCCAAAGCCCCTGCCCCGGCAGCCATCCTCAGATTTTTACCGCACGTTCAAGTGTTGGGAGTCCTTGTGCTAAAGCTCTCGAGCTTTTACTGCGTTTTCGCGCTTTTTTCAAGGAGATTTTCTCATTTTTCAGTTAAATCGAGCCTCAAGCTCCACCGTTCTGCTTCCGATCAACGGGGACACGTTTCGGAATTTTCTACACTCCTCAAGGGTGAAGTTTTCGTCGAGTTATGCTTCTTGGAGGATTCCAGAAGATCTGTGGCCTACCATGGACATGGCCCAGGACAAGGGAAGCTCGACGCCCGGATCCAAGCTGTTCAGAAACTGCCCTGGATGCGGGTTACAGAATGTTTTCAAGGAGGACGAGCATTTGAGATGTCTCTACTGCCTTCATGAGGACAAGACGCACGTGGAGAAGGACTGTGCGTCCTGCAAAAACCTATCAGAAAGGACCATGAGGGATCGTCGTACACGCCTCGCCAGCTGGCTGGAGAAAGGCCCAGCAGGTGAGAAGAAGAAAAGGTCTGAGCGGTCTTCTAAGTCCTGTGAGGGCACCCCAGCGACGGGGGCCCAACAGAAGGCTAAGCACCGCGAGTCCGCGGGCACCGGGAGCACCGAACGGTCGGGCTCTTCGGCTGCCAGGCAGGGCGCGCCTTCCCCGGCACCATCAACCACGAGCGAACGCTCTGGCTCGGGGAAGAGGAAATCCGAGAACCCGGGTAAGCTTCTGGAGAGCCCCCGGTCGATTTCGAAGGATTCAGCCAAGGAGGAGCGAGGCGGTGACCCTCCCACCAAGGTGAAGGCCTCAAGCGCGCCCAAGGTGGTGAGGGCCTTGATTCACCCGGCTAAGGCCTCTATCGAGGGAGTTGCGGCAACCTTGGCAACGCCTGTGGAGGCTACACCAGTGGAGGCGACCTCGGGACCCAGAGTTTCCCTGTCACCACAGAGGGATTCCTCTTTCCAGCCCATCGACAAGACCCCTGTGGAAAAAGAGGGGGGGTGCCGGTGGCCATTACGGACACGGATTCAGCCTCTGAGGAGGAGCTGGTGGAAACCGTGAAGAACCTCAATGAGAGGTTCGAGAAGGTACAATCCCACGGGAGGGATCCCGAAGAGGTGGTCGAAGAAAACGACGGTGGCGCTGACGAGGCCCCAGTGGAGGAGCAGCCTTCCCCCCGTTGCAGCCATTGCCCCCGCCTCAGGATAACTCGGTGGCAATTTTGATGGCGATCCAAACCTTATGCACGGAGATAAGGACGAGATTACCACAAACCCCGGCGGACGATCCAGAACCGGGCCCGTCGGGAAGCCCTCCGAACAAGCAGAGGAGGGTTCATCCCTCCCTGCCCTTCATGCCCCCATGACCCGTGGAGCCCTATCCCCCTCACCAGACCCCCGGATGACACGGCGACGGATACGACGGGACGGATGACGACGGTGGTGACGACGGGACGGACCTTCCATCACCACTGCATCGGGCTTCCCCACCCGACGAAATTGGCTCCTTTCACGCCATGATCGCCAGGGCATCCGAGCTCTTCCAGCTCTGCCCTGAGGAACAGAAGAAGGAGGGTTTCCTCTACCAACGGCGAGAGGCCAAGAGAAAGACGGTCCTCGCGGTACCGTTACTCGACGATATCTGGGACGAGGGACATGCGATCCTGAAGAACCCGTCCACAACGCCTGCCAAGAGGGACAGGTACGAGAAGAAGTACCGGGTCCCCGACGCCGCCCCGTTGTGCCTCAGGGCTCAACCTACGCCAGATTCGGTTGTCTCGGCGGCGGCCAAGAAGAAGAAGGTGGCGGGGGCGACAGCCTCAACCTCTACTTCTACTTCCCCACCTGACAGCGAGGGTAAGAAATTGGACACCATGGGGCGACAGGTCATCTCGTCGGCGGCGATGACAATTAAGGCGGCCAACGCCTTAGCGATTGTGGCCCGTTACGACAGGGAGCTATGGTACAAGATAGCTCCCCTACTGGACTTCCAACCAGAGGACAAGAGGGCGGAGGCCCTGGAGATTCTGCAGGAAGGTGAGGTGGCGTCTGACCACATCATAACGGTTGCAATGGACATTGCCGACACCGGGTTTCACCAGTTAGGCAACGGTGTTTGCCTTCGATGACGTGGCTGGCTCAAGGCGACAGACTTGCGTCAGGACGTGCACACCAGGGTTTTGGATATGCCGTTCGACAGCAACAACCTGTTTGTGAAAATGGTGGATGAGTCGCTGCAGGCCATCAAGGCCGACACAGAGACAGCCCTAGCCCTGGGAGTCCTTCAGCAACGACAGCCCTTTCGAAGCGCCAGAGGCAGACAGGGGGCCTCCAAGGGATCAGGCGGTGGCTCCTCTACGTACCGCCATGCGGCCCGCTCCTCGTCCCAGGAGGCTTACAGAGGTCGCAGCAAGCAAGGAGGATCTCGTCATCGTCGCCAAGGAGGCCAAGGCGGCAAGGCCGACTCCAAGCATGATTGAACCGGCCATATCGTCGGGCCCACACCGAAGCACCCCGGTGGGAGGCCGGCTGGCGAAGTTCATCAACGTGTGGGAGTCCATCTCCACCGACCATTGGGTGCTGGATGCCATGGCCCACGGGCACACTCTCGAATTCCAAAAGAAGTGTCCCCGCATTCCTCCCGTGGCCAGGAAGGAAAATCATGTCCCTCAACTGCTGTTGGAGGTAAAGGCGATGCTCAAGAAAGGTGCCATCGAGCTCGTCCCCAAGAGGCTCCGGGGCTCCGGAGTATACTCAAGATATTTCCTAGTCAGAAAGAAGACAGGCGGTTGGCGCCCCATCCTGGACCTACGTCGGTTGAACAAATACATCAAGGCACAGAAGTTCAGGATGGTCACTCTCCAGCATGTGCTGAGCTGGAGAGTGACCAGCAGGACAGCTGGAGGGGGGCGACTTCCTATCGTCGTTGGACTTGGAGGATGCTTACTTCCACATCCCCATCCTAAAAGCACACCAAAAGTTCCTCAGATTCGTAGTCCACTACCAATTCAGAGCTCTGACATTCGGATTGAAGTCGGCACCCAGGGTGTTCACCAAGTGCCTAGCACCAGTGGCGGCGTGGCTGCGCCTGCAGGGGATCCACGTCTACCCCTACCTGGACGACTGGACCATCCGTGCAAGGACAAGAGAACTCGCCGTCGAGCACACGGCGAAGACCATCCGCTTACTCACGGAGCTGGGTTTCTCCATCAACTACCCGAAATCCCATTTGGTTCCGTCGCAGGTGGCACTGTTTCTGGGAGCGAAGCTCGATACAGTGGAACGATTGGCGTCCCCGTTGGAGGAAAGGACGATGGTTATCTTAGGCAAGGTGCAGCGCCTGCTAGCCACGGACGTGGCCAGGGTGAGATCCATCAAGTCCCTTCTCGGAATGATGTCCTCATGCATCTATCTAGTGCGCCTGTGCAGGCTACGGATGTGTCCTCTACAGGAGCTCCTCGACGCCCGCTGGATGCAAGCAGCGGGCAGCTTCGAAGACAAGATCTCGCTCAACGAGGTTTTCTGTCGGGCGATTCAGTGGTGGGGCACCCGTGCACACCTCACGGCGGGCACGGACTTCCAGACCCCGGCACATCAGGAGACGGTGACGACGGACGCCTCCCTGGAGGGATAGGGTGCGCACACCGGAGATCTCCACGTAAGAGCCCTTTGGCTCCCGGAGGAGAGGTCCCTCCACATCAACATCTTGGAGCTACGCGCCGTGGGCGCTCAAGTCGTTCCTCCCGTCCCTCAAGGGTAAGGTCGTGAGGATCTTCACCGACAACACCACCACGATGTTCTACATCCGGAAGCAGGGAGGCACCAGATCCCCAGCCCTATCCAAGGAGGCCCAGCATCTATGGCATTGGGCCGTCGCCCAGGGAATGTTTCTGGTTCCCTTCCATCTGGCAGGAATAAAAAACACCATTGTCGACTCACTCAGCAGGGAGCTGCGCTCGTGCCACGAGTGGGAACTACGCCAGGATCAAGTGGATCGGCTCTTCCAACTATGGGGCAAACCCCAGATCGACCTGTTCGCGACGGCGACGAACTCCAAGCGCCAGAGGTTCGCCAGCAGGTTTCCCCAGCCGAGGAGCATGGCCGATGCTTTCTCGTTCCCCTGGGACGGCCTGTTCCTGTATGCGTTTCCTCTGTTGCCGCTGCTGCTTCGACTCATCAGCCAGCTCAAGAGGTCCCAGTGCAGGATGATTCTCGTCGCACCAGCGTGGCCGAGACAGATCTGGTTCCCGGACCTTCTGTACCTCTCAGCGTCCCCACCAGTCCAGCTGCCGACGGACGAAGATCTTCTCTCCAGAGAGGGAGGCGCCATTCTTCATCACGACTCGGAGTCGCTGAACTTGCAGGCCTGGCTTCTGCAGCACTAGAGATTGGAGGGTACGATATCCCGGCTGACTGCAGAGAGGTTCTTGCAAAGGCTAGGGCGTCCTCAACTCTCAAGTGCTACGGACATAAGTGGAAGAGGTTCTCTGTCTGGTGCCGTGCACAGAAGATCAACCCTCTACGGATTACGGCACCTCAAGTGCTACCATACCTACTGTCGCTGGCCAAAGCTGGACTAGCTCACGCTTCCATCAAGATACATCTGGCAGCGATCTCCCGATACACCAGAACTGCAGGACGGCCGTCCTTGTGGTCTCATCGACTGGTGAAGGAATTTATGAAGGGACTGTTCCGATCGTTCCCGCCGGTGAAGGCTCCAGCCCCGGCGTGGGAGCTCAACGTGGTGCTGACCAGGCTCATGGGGCCTCCATTCGAGCCTTTGCATTCGGCTCCGTTGAAGTTCCTGTCGTGGAAGACAGCGTTCCTTGTGGCCATCACCTCCGCACGACACGTGGGAGAGATTCGGGCCCTATCCTGCAAGCCTCCATACTTGACGTTTCACGATACGAGGGTGGTGCTGAGGACGCACCCCTCTTTCATGCCCAAGGTGCTGTCGGACTTCCATCTTAACAAGCCCTTGGCGTTGCCAGTTTTCTTTCCGTCGCCTTTGTCGCCGGCCGAGAGGACTTTGCACTCGCTGGATGTAGCTAGAGCGCTTAAGTTCTACGTGGACCGAACGAAGAGTTTTCGGAAGACATCACAGCTGTTTGTGAACTTTGGACCTGTGAACCAAGGGAAGGCTCTCTCGAAGGCATCCATTTCTAGATGGCTCTCCGGCTGCATCATGCACTGCCATCGGTTGGCCAACCGACCATTGCCCGGCCGTCCGAGAGCCCATTCGACCAGAGCGATCGCTGCTACTACGGCGTTCTTGTCTGGTGTGCCCCTGCTGGACACGTGCAGGGCTGCTACGTGGAGGTCGACGCACACCTTCACGAAATTCTACTGCGTCGACCGGGATTCCAGGGAGGAGTCCAGAGTCGGCCAAGCAGTGCTGCGCAACCTGTTCGCCTGAAGGTGAGCCTGGTGAGGAGGTAAGAGTTGCTTAATTTTGAGTTTATGTAATGCTTAATGTTGAGCCTTTTGCCACCTCCCATGGTTGTGCATGTGTGTACTTATATGTATTGTTATATTGATGAGCATGTGAATCCGTGCCATACTCCATGCTGGAGAAGGAACAAGTTACTTACCTGTAACTGTTGTTCTCCAGCATGGGTCTGGCATGGATTCACATGCAAACCCTCCCTCCTTCCCCTCTGTGGCTCTTCACTTGGTCATACTGCCACTTTACGTGCTACCAAATCTGAGGATGGCTGCCGGGGGAGGGGCTTAGGGAGAGGGCAGTCATTGGCTGGGGGCAGTATGACCCAGAGACCAGTGATTGGTTACTACTAAGAAAGACAGATCAGAAGTGAAACTGATACTGATTTTTTTCTTTACCGAGGATTCCCAGCCTGACGACGGTGATTATTCATGAGCATGTGAATCCATGCCAGACCCATACTGGAAAACAACAGTTACAGGTAAGTATCTTGCTCCTTATCAGGGTGGGTGGAGGTTGTGAGAAGGGTTTGTGATGCAACATTGGAGTGAGGACCTCTACCCAAGGCAGAATCTTGACAATTAAAGGATTTCACATTTAATTCTTGAACCCCTGAGGCTCCAACCTTATTCTGTCTAGACGATTTTCCATGGCAGGTTCTTTGAGTAGTTATATTGGACGGTCTTGTACATTGATAACACGTCACTAGGACTCTGGGAATTATATAATTCTCATCCTCAGAAGAAGATGAATGCTGTGTCTCTCCCAGCAAAGTCACTACTGTCCCCTGAAAGTTGTCTCCCTCCATGTGATCCTCCCTCCTGATTCCACCCCCAGGGTTAGGATCAGGTAGCGACTACCTTCCCCTGGCCACATGAGAGGAGATATTAGGGTGGGGTTGGGCGGTGACTCTGCAGGATTCATCGCACACCCCAGGTGTACTCAGTGAGTTGTAGTCCTGAAAGAAATACAAGAGCATTTTGGCCGAAAGAGAACAGGGAGGCATCATTTGTTAGAGGGTGGTACCCACATTTACATTCACAGCACTTAAGGGGTTTCAGTGACCGTGGTCCCCTCAATTCCCTCATCCCGCTCCTGAGACATTGCTGGTTCCTGTCCTCCCCTGACTGGGTTATGACCCTGACCCTATCACATCTCATATATTTAGCTTCTTGTCTCCCTCTTGGTTAGTATAAGGCGATATGGGGACACCATCAACAGTGGAAGGAACGGGCAGTGCTATTGAGCTGCTCCAAAGAAGGCAGCTTTCTCTGGGAGTTCCAGAAACTGAGAGAAGCTGCGAGTTGACACGCTCTCTAACCCCACACATTGGGGTTCACAAGGTTTACCCAAAATTCTAACCTTGACCTGTCTGACTTTTGGAGGCGAATTACAGATTTGAAGAGCGAGTGGGCTCATGATGAGAAAGGAAGACATACAACAGAGACCGGGGTACAGAGCAGTGCTGACTAGGTGGTTGGATCCTCGAATGAGTGAGTCACGTGAAGCTGTCAGCGCAGCACTTGCTGACCCTGGACTGGGCTGAAACCCAAAAATAGGAGAACAGGATTTGAGAAATCCCAGTGTTGAGAAGGACTCCTTTTACTGTGTTCAATGTGGGCAACCTGGTAAAGACTGACCCCATACCGTAGGCGTGAGAAGGCAGAAAAGAGGTGAGCAGTTATTTCACCATATTAACAGTAACAGTTTATGGTGTTGATGATAAACCATACGGTGGAAATTAAGTTATACCCTATTCTAGCCATGCTGCTCATCACAAATACAATGTGAGAACAACCGAGAACAGAGAATTGGCCTGTGTTGCTGGTGAATCGGATGCTCTGAAAATCTGCCCAAATGTGTTACGCTCCCTAGTGAGAAAGTGGCATTGCAATCACTGATGGAAGCAAAAACCATTATAGTTTTAGGCAGCATTGTTGACTGAGATATGATTTATTTTATTTATTTATTAGCATTTATATAGCGCACATCATCCCTTAGGCATCGTGGCACTGTTACATTAAAACATCTCTGAGCAAACAGTCGGATACATGCAGTGAGCAGACTTAATTACAGACGTCTGTTTGGTTATGCATACTTGGTTACAGTAAAACCGGGGGAAGCGGAGAGGGGGAGTATCAGTTGAAAAGTGTGGTTTTTAGACTTTTGTGGAAGGTGGTGATGGAGACTTCAGCTTGGAGGGCGTTGGGCAAAGCGTTCCATAGTTTGGAGGTTAGGTAGGGGAAGCCTATGCCCCTTGCTTTGGCTCTTTTGATGGGTGGGATGCGCAGTTGGTTGACATGTTGCGCTCTTTTTGGGCACGTGGAGGTATCTCTGTTGTTGGTTTCGGATAGGTAGGAGGGGCAGAAAGGCTAAGGCATTTATGGGTTAAGGTAAGAGTCTTAAATGTAATTCTTTCCTTGACCGGGAGCCAATGGGCATCTCGTCTGGCTTGTGTGATGTGGTTTCTTTTAGGGATGCTGGGAGCTGCTCTGAGCACGTTGTTCTGGACAGTTTGGAGTCGGTTTAGATTTTTTGCTGAAGTGCCTGCAAGAAGCACTTTGCAGTAATCTAACTTGGCACCAATGGTGGCTCGGATGATAGAGAAGCAGTTTTGGTTGGAAAGGAATGGTTTGATGACGTTTATTAGTTTAGTTGTGTGGACAGAGGCCGAGGAAATGTCATTAACCTGTTAGTTCATGGATAGGGTGGAGTCAAGATGGACTCCAATGGTCTTAACTGAGGTGGAGACAGAGATGGTGGTGTTGTCAATGAGGAAGTTGCTGTATATTTGGTTCAATTTGTCGAGTATTTCTTTGGGACCTAGGAGGATGATCTCCGTTTTGTCCCAGTTGAGGCATAATCCATTGGCTGCCATCCAGGCTTGGATGGAGGAGTATATTTGGAGAAGGGCAGCAGAGTCGCAGTCATAGGAGCCAGTGAGGGGAAGGAGGACTTGTGTATCATTCGCATAGTTCGCGTAAGCTATGCCGAGGGAGTCCAGTTTGTCGAAAAGGGGCTTGGTGAACAGGTTGTATAGTGTGGGTGAAAGTGCAGGAGCCTTGGGATACACTGCAGTAGATGGCAGTGGGAGCAGTGTTGGCCGAGTCTGAGAAGACTTTCATAGCTCTGCCTTCTAAGAAGGAGGTTATCCATGATGTGGCCTGTTCAGAGAAGTGGCTACATTGGTGAGGAGGGAAGTAAGTATTTTGTTATCCACAAGGTCAAATGCGGCAGATAGGTTCAATAGGAGTAAGAGGGCTGGTTTGCCGTTGTCCATTATCTTGGTCATTTGGTTTTTAAGTCCAAGAGGGCGGTTTCTGTGCCGTGGCCTTTGTAGAATCCAGATTGTCTTTTGCCTAGGATGGAGTTGGATTCAAGGTAGTGCTGGATCTGGTTGTGGGTGGCTTTATCTAAAATCTTAAGCAGAAATGGGACGGTGCTAATGGGGCGGTAGTTGTTGGGGGAGGGAGGGTCCAGGAAGGGTTTCTTGAGAAGGGGGCGGACCCACGCTTCTTTGAGGTTGGACGGGACGATACCTGAGGTGAATGGTGCATCAATGAAGGCAGTGATGAGGGGGGCAAGGGCTTCAGCGCTGTCTTTAATGATGTTAAGTGCACAAATGTCACCTTTGCATGTGGATGGTTTGAGGTGTTGGAGGAGGGCAGTGACTTTGGTAGTAGAGGCGTCTCTGAAGGAAAAGAGGGGGGGTTCTGAACGGGGGATGCGAGTGTGGCGAGGGAGGGGGACTTGGGTAAAGCATTGCGTTGGGCTTGTATTTTGTCTTGGAGAAGGGAGATTTTGTTTCGAAGTGCTGCCTGAATACTTGAGCACCAGGCTGGTGGGTGGGGTGGTGTGATCTTTGAAGATGGAGAACAGCTATTTGGAGTTGGAGTTGGCTTTAGAAATACGGATATTGATGTCATTGGATTTAGCTTGGAAGATAGCTTTTTTGTATTGCTTAGAGATTCTTTTAAATTCTTCATTGGTGGAGTGACAGGGGTTGGACTGCCAGTTGGTTAAGGCCGCGCGTTTGTTTGAGCGCAGGACTAGTAGGTAATCCGTAAACCATGAGTTAGTGTTCATGTATTTCTTTTCTTTTTTAGCTTCAATCAGAGCTGTGGTGTTCATGGCGTTGGTGGGGGTCTGAGAGTAGATGTCAGCAAGGGTGTTGGCGTCAGTGGCGAAAAGGAGGTTTAAATTCCTTCACATCTAGGAAGGGGCATAAGTTGTCTGCTGTGAGATTTTTGGAACTTCTGGCCAAGGTTGCGGGGGGGTGTAGGATAGAGGTTTGGTGGCGGGTTTAGTGAGGAAGGAGAATTGGATGCAGTAATGGTCTGTCCAAGGGTATGCCACGTTGGAGGAACAGTTATAGTCTGTGACCCAATCAAGGGTGCAGCCTTTGGAGTGGGTATGGTGAGTGATTTTCTCTGTGAAACCATGGTCTTTGAGATCTCTGGCGAGGGCTGAGGCTGCTTTGTCTTTAGGGTCGGTGAGACCAAGGTTTAGATCGCCGAGTAAGATTGTTTTAGATTATTGCTTAGGACGTGGAGGAGGTGCCCTTGGAAGTCGGGGGCTGTGCCGGGCAGCCTGTTGATGATGTGTATGTTTATGGAGCAGTTTGCAGATAGGGATAACTTAGTTGAGAGGAGGTCAGAGTTGCCTTCCCAGGTGTGGAGGCATAGTCTGACGGGGAGCTCACCTTTGGAGAGCTTTCTGTCCTGGCGGAGGATGGAATAGCCCTGTGGGAGAGCGAGCGAGATGGCAGGACCTGAGGCCTCATTTAGCCAAGTTTCCGTGATGAGAAGTAGGTCTAGGTCACGAGTGGAAATTAGATTGTTAATCTCGAGGGTGTGGGCCTGGAGAGATCTTGCATTGATGAGGGCGCATTTAAGGGTGTGGGTGGGTGGGTCTGGTCTTTCTAAGGGCGTAGGCATGAGGGGGAGTTGGTGGGGTGTAGGGAGGGAGTGGCCAAGGATGTGGTAGGGCGAATAGGAATGGTGCGGGGTGGTCCCTGCGCCTTGGCAGAGTGTTTGCTGAGGTGCTGTGATGTGATATGGCGTGCTGTAGCTGACTTACAGGGTTTTTGTTTGGCTGTGTGATGGGGGGTGAGTGAGTGACTTTTGTGCGAGAGCCTAACTTAAGATTTCTCCTTGCTAGTGGGATAGGGCGGCTGGGGTGGGACACAAGGTCAATGCGTGCTCTAAGCCTTGAGTTTCTAGTTTCAGCGCGTGTAGTAGGGAATGGGTGGGAGGAGAGGGTACTTGTGGCAGGGGCGCTCGTGGTTGCAGAGTTGGCTGGCCAGTATGAAAGGAGTGAGGAGGGTTGACTGTAGGATGCAGTCAGAGTGCATGAGGGTGATTAGAGTGAGGGCTATTGCAATGAGTGAGGGAAGTGAGAGTGCAATGAGAGGTATACATGAGGGCAGACCGATGCAGTGAGTGTTGATACATTGGTCTGCGAGGTGTATACTGCCTTGCTGGCACAGTGATACAGTGCAATATTCAGGATACAAGAAGGTTGGATGCGGCATACAGTTTTCAGGGCATAAGCTAGGGCATAAGTGTGTTGGATGCAATAGTCAGTTTAACTAGGCATGGGGGCTAGATGCAGCAAATAGTGAAGCGGCACAGAGGGCTAAAATACAATAATCAGTTTAACATGCATTGGGGCTGAGTGCAACAACAGTGATGCAGGCACAGTGGGCTAAAATGCAACAATCATTTTAACGGGCATTGGGGGCTAAATGCAATATACAATGATGCAGGAGTAAAGGGCTAGAAAGTGGTTGTCAACAGTGCTGGAACAGTGGCTATAAATAATAATAATAGGGGGTCTAGATGTAAGGTTTATTGATAGGGGCACAATGGGCTACAGTGCGGTGGGCCTGGCACAGTTAGCCATAAGCAGTAATCAATTTTCAGGCATGGTGGACAGAATGCAGTATTCAATTGTCAGGCACAATAAGCAGAAATCAGTGTTCAATTTTCAGGCACAGCGGAAACAGAATACAATAATAAATTGTAGGCACAGTGGCAGGAAACAATATTCAATTTCAGGCACAGTGGGCAGAGGTGGTGAGATCAAGAGGACTGGCCGAGTGGGCTGCGGTGATCCAAGGCAGCTGGGTGCAACGTTCAAAACGGCAATCAAAAGTCAAGGCAGTGAGCCACGGTGCAATAGTCCGAGGGTAAGATGGAATCATACAATGAACGATGCGCAGGAGGCTGTGGTGCGGATGTCGGCAGACATGGCACAGTGGGCAACAGGGTGCATTATATAATGTTTCCTGCACACGTGAGTTAGAATCAATGGACAAATCCAGGCACAGAGGGGCTAGAAGTAGCGCTGTGCGTGATACAGTGGAGGCACCCAAGGATAGACTGAAGGTTTGGAGGTAAGAGATAAGGCGTGTGAGGCGGAAGCTGCAGGCAGTATCATACAGAGGGTGTGACGCTTACCAGAAGGTCAGGTGCACGTTGGTGAGCGTGTGGCTTTGATTTATGCGTGGAGGAGTCGAGGAGCCGTTGTAGGTGTGGGACAAAGAATAGGGCATAGGGGCAGAGTTTCCGGCCTTGGCCTCTGGCAACTCTGGGCAGGCTCGGGACAGGCGCCTTTGGAATTGGCACACAGTGGAATGATGAGTGAGTCTCACCAAAGCAAATCCAGTCATTTGGATGAGGATATTTCGGATAGATCCATGGAATCATTACCGGAAGAAAAAGATACCATGTCTAGAGATATTTATTTATTTATTTTGTACATTATAAAGCCCGGAGGCATCAAGGCGCTGCTACAACCAGTTACTCTTTAATCTTGAGTAAGATGGCAAAAGATGAGGCATCAATGAAATCAGACATTAAAGAGCTGCAAACTGATCTCAACTCCATCACCTAACGAAGTAAATGAGGCAGAAATAAGGATGTCATGAATGATATTTGTGATGTTATCTTTGATGTCCTGGGTGTTACTCGGTGATGGCGGGAGTTATGGTTGCTTAGCTGGTGTTAGTGTTAGCAGTGCACAGTGGTGCACGCAGTTATGGTGGCTTAGGCTACCATAACTGGCGAATTTCAGGGGTTTTTGGGTTTTACAGCGAACCATAATGTCATGATTATAAATTTCACAGGTTTTTAGAAGCGCAACGTAACCATAATGTCACCTTAACAACGGTTTTTTTTTAGTGAATTGGACGGGTTTTTAGTAGTACAATTTAAGTATAAGGTGTAGCGAAGAAAAAAATGTTGTACTGCATGTCACAGATTTTCAGTAGTGCAACATAACCAAAAGGTCCCTTTAGGAAGGATCGTTTGTTGAACAGTGTACACGTTCCGAAGAATGCCACATGAAAATATACTGTCACACAGCCCCGTGACATGTCCCAGAATCAGTACACACTTACCTGAACGAAGTATGCCTGTTGGGCAATGTGGAAATAGATTTTATATTCATGTGGGGACGTACACCTTGAACATTTGCCTTACCTAAGTGCAACATGTATTGGTATGCAGCTATTGCCAATGGACTACACATTATATAATGGTAGGGAAAGTTGTACTTATCTGAAAAAGACATCAGCTAAAGGCATCCTTCCTCCCTAAGAAACAGCAGCAGTGGTGTAATGCAAAAGCATAAGAAACTGTGTCGCTACCTTGCACATAACAGACGAAAAAATGTGTTGCCACACATACAGTCACTCATATTACCGTTTGATGCCTTTTTGCTCAATGCCGTTCGCATATTGCCTTATTGCCTGCCGTGGAAAAAAAATAAAGGCACCCGTAAACAAAGATAACAATGCATTCATAACGACCTTTCACAGTATAATGGAAAAAGAAAAAATGTGCATACATTCCACGTACTCCTTATTTATCTGTAAAGTACATAGATGCAATAATCTTTGCCAGCAATAGTCTAAATTACTAATGTAGTAACGTGTGCTAATAAAAAGGACGTTTACTTGTTGTAATTCGAGGCGACTTTGGCAGTAAGGATCAGAAAAGAAAATCCTCTTTCAAGATGGCTGCCAAAGGAAGGGAAGGCGGTTATTGCATACATAGCCCCTCTTCCCTTTCCATTGTAGTTTGCAAAAAGCACAAGTACGCGGCGAGACGCAGAACCTGTAAATAAACATTCAGCGACGTACAAGTTCATAACTTAAATTTGCAAATAAAACCGTGGAATGGTAAAGAACACGTGACCATTTTACAGGTTACAAAATAGATTTATTTAATAACAAACTTGCAGAGACCATCGGAATAATCGCATAATCAATGCAATGATTACAATGCTGGTAAGGGAGGCATTGCAAATGTTGAAGATGAGGAGGCTGTTTTTTTGCTCAAACAAACATTTTGGGGTCTTGTTGAAGTAGTCGCTTTGTTTCCAGTTATTTCCCAGAAGTCGTCATGACGTTGAGACTACAGCACCATAAATGATGTCACGTTGCTCCGAATAGCGAGTTCAGCGAACGGACAAAGCGGGCTTACAGTGTCATTCCACATTATTGTTATGGACAGGCAACCGCTCACCAGCAGTTGTATTTGCCGTCCGAAGAAGCCCTCACTCGGGATTTGAAAACCATGGCACGCACAGCACGGCAATATATACCTAGGCGGGAAAGGTTACAAAAAAAATATGTGCCAGCAACCAACCTGTAGCAAAATTTTTTAAAAGATCACACAGAAAATATGCAAAGTGCTACACAAAAGTATGTGCTCAAAGTTGACATTCTAGTAATATCTTACTAATGTCCAACTGTACCTATAGGTGGAGGTTACAAACGCCGAGATTTTGCATGCACCGTAAGAGAAAACAAGATGCCAAGTACAGAGAAAGATGATAATTTAGGTATGAAATAAAAAAGAGTGGACAAATAAAAAAAATTACGTCTTGTCATTTCAAAGAAGACCAAAAAAACGTGCAAAGTTATACACAAAGCTATGTGGACAAAGTAAACGTTTCAAATTAGAAATATTAATGGTAAAAAAGGTTGAGTGCAGTCATACCATGCAAATGAGCAACCTGTGTACTCTGCAACATTACAGGAAAATTGTAAAAAGGCAGAAAATTAATATGTCAATTATATTAGCACAATTAGATGTGCAGTTATGTAAAAATAAAGCATGGTTTGCTGTCGAGTGGGCCAAAGTAAACTTACAAAATATTTACAGCCTCCATTATTTTTTTGCAAATCAGTCACAAATGTGTTCGCAGCGAAGAATCTTCGTTGACTGATATTGCATGTCTCTTACAAACTTTTAAAAACATAACCTTATCAATTGCTGTTTTTTTGTACCCTTTCATTCCGTGAATAGCGAGCAACTTTTTCTTGGGCTCAAAGTCAAAAAACAATTGCCCCTTTACATTCACTCGGATGCGCGGGCATATTGAGCGGTCAACCAAAAAAGCAACTCGTGTGGCCTTCACTCGGAAGTCAAATACATTCTTGCTTTGAAGCAACATATTGAAATCCAATTATGAGAACCTCTACTCCTCTACAGCTCCAGAAGCACTGTTTGAAGCAAACAGTGCAGATGATGGCCTTAGTTTTCAAAACTGAAGAGGCCAATGAATGTGAGGGAAATATTATTCCAAAACACATTTTATTCCACACGCTGTAATTGGTCGTGTTGCAGTGAGCACGATCTTGCATTTAAACGTATCATTTTGCAGACAAGAAAACTGCACTTTTTCACTTTGTGCTTCCACAGCTCATTGGCTCCCCTCAAAGGTGACCTTGTGAAATACTATTACTTGAGTTTGAGAAGTCTAATGCTCTCTTGTGTTGGAAGTGTTTCTGGCGGTGTCCACGCACACAAAAACATTAGTAAAAGATAGGGGGGCCACCGAAGAAAGCTGCCTTACTTCATGCTGTTCTTCAAACAATCTGGGAAAGAGCCACATGGTCGTGAGCACGACCTTTTCCCCCCGTTCAGTGTAAGGGGAAAAGAGAGGTTTTGAGAACCCCTCCCCCTTATAACTTTCGCCCCCCTACACCAAACATAACCAAATTTGCCAACCAAAATCAGAGTGCCCGATATATTTTTTTTCCAAAGTTTGGCGACGATTCGTCCAAGGGTAGGACAGTTATAATGCAGCCAAAAACAGTTCTTTCTATGGAAACAGCCACTCCACCAAAGCAACACAGTCACTAACGTGCCTGTCTAATGTGCTGCAGTGGGTGACGGCAGGACCTAGAGGTTACGATATATGTCCACATACTTTTGAATGTTTAGGTGGTCATTGGCTTATACCTCCACCGCTAACAAGGTCGTGTCTGGGTGCATGGGCTTTGGCCATGCAGCCAAGACTGTACACCCTCCCTAGAACCATCTGACATGCTAACCTATAGGAAGAGTGTATGCACTGCAGTAGTATGATGTGGTGTTTCTGGCCAGGGCCTAGGGTTTTAGGAGTATGATGTATGGGCTACGGGCTGCTGCCATGGAAGCAAAAGTCTACATCCTGCCCACAACCACCTCAGTGATGTCCAGTAGTACGGGTGTATTGATAGGTGTGGTATGCTTCACTTATTCTGGCCAGAGACTGCACTCCTAGCTGTGTGTCCATAGATATTATTGCAATGTGTTCATGTGCACTGGCTTATAACTCCAGTGCTTATAACTTGGTTGTTGGGTGCATGGCCTTTGGCCATGCACCCAACACTGTACACTCTCCCCTCAACCACGTAAGCGATAATCAATACAACACGTATAGCCATGGTCGTGACATGCTGCGGTGGTTGTGGGCAGGGCCTACAGTCTTGGAAGTATGGCCTTCGGCCTACAGCCATGCATCCAAGACTCAAGCCCCTGCCCACAACCACTGCAGCATGTCTCGATCATGGTGGCGTACTAAGCAATGAGACACCCATAGGAAAATGTAATATAATGGGGAAATACACTCAAAAGCAATAGTCTCTAACGCCACGCGTGTCCTGTGAACATTTTCAAGGTGCCTGTACACAGCACGGACTCAAATAGTATCCTTATTAGATCCCTCATTTTCTGCACATACAAACATCCTGAAGAAGGCGTCAGTGCAGAATATTAAATAGACAATTGCCGCCCAAACAAGTACAGTATTTCATCCGTCTCTTACTCTTTAAACCTCCCCAAGCATTGTAGGCAATCAAAATCATTTCCCAAACACCATTTCCCATGGCGAATACATCATTAACATCTACCGGCCAAACAAGTACAGTATTTAACCCATCTCTTACTCTGTGATCCTGCCCACGCACTGTAGGAGAGGAAAACAGTTTCCAAAACAGCATTTCGCCCGCTGTCTTCGGATCCAAGATGTCGGGCGCATCCACACATTCTGATGTACATCACGGCTCGCTGTAGCCAATCGGCGAAGACGTCGCGTGTCCCCGGTGATGACGCCACCCCCTGGCCAATCGATATCATGTCCGCGGAGCGAACAGGGAAATGTGACCGCGGAGCGGACATAGATATCACTAATTTATTGAGACATATTTTTTGGTCGTTTTAAAGGAAAGTACTGGGCGGATTGTCACCAAATTTACTAAAGCACGCTTTCGGGTCCAAGGCCCTGCCGCAAATTTGGTGAAAATCTGTCCAACAGTTTGGCCTGTAGCCGTGCGCAAAGTTTTTACCCCATTCAGTCTATGGGAAAAAAAAGATGTTTTGGGACCCCCCCTATAACCCCCCCCGGACCAAACATCACCAAACGTTGTCAAGAAATTCAGAGTGGCCCATAAACTTTTTTTGCAAACTTTGGTAAGGATTCGGTCGGGGGGAGCCGAGTTATAGGCTGCCCAAAAAGTGCTCTTCCTATGGAAACAGCAACTTAACCATAACTACCGTGGCCGTGTAATACATATCCCTAAACCAGCAAAAGACTGGTACTGCCTATCTCGCTTTTGAACACAGAGCAATCATTTTTAACAAAGATCTTAGTAAATAGAGTGCAGAAACACAGAAGTTATTATTCGGCAGGACCAGGTAGACTTGATTGCTAATGGATACGCCTGAGATGATATGCACAGAGTAGGCCATATAATACTCTCATCACGCTCCTATGAAGGTGAACCTGCCCTAGTTTCAGAAGATGCTGAAAAGGCTTTCTGATAGAGTAAAATAGCTTTTTGTTATGCGTACCTCAATAGAATTTGGGTTTAATTAATTGTTTTGAAGTGGAAACACTATTTAAGAACCTGATGGCTTCTGTTTCTACCAGTGCTTAAACTTCTCAGCTAGTTTGTTTGGAATACCAGACGAGGATGCTTATTATTTCTACTTCGATGTACCATTAGCTAAGAGCTGTTGGTGAATAAAAAAAGCGTAGGGGCTGCCATGTAGGACGTTTCCACAGGTCGCTCCATAGGCCTTCCCAAATGGCTAAATTGTAGAAGATAAGGCGCCAGAGTCAGGGGAGTTGATCCTGGTAGCTGGTCCCATAGCTTGGACTACGCCACCCTGGGACCGGATGATAGGAAGTGGACAGCAGCTTCTGGATGAGTCCACAAACTGGGCAAGTTGACGTTGCACTGTAATAGTAACTAGATGATGAGAGACAAGTGCACCTGTTGAGATCTATCAGAGTCGGGTACTGGTCTTGGTGGGGGTGGGGGGGGTTTGACCTGCCCACCTTTAGCAGGGACCGAACAGGCATGCAGGGGCCTAGAGTTCCCCGTCCCACAGTTGGGTCAGCTGAGTGTGTGGCGGCCTCGGTGGCAGTGTTCTGATCGGCTCCCCGCCTCAAAGGTATTAAATGCAGTTCCACCAAGGGGCTCTGAGGCCTCTGGCTGGACTGCAGGCGGGCTCTGCCCCAGCCCGAGAGATTACAGGCACAGGCGCATAAGTCCCCCATCAGAGCAGGGATGAAGACTTCACATGGCTCTGAAGCACCAGATCTAGCTACATGGTCCATTTTTTGAAGGCAGTGTTGCCTGCTCTGGTTACCCTCTCACTCCACCCTCCTTCCCCCACACTCCTGAGGCACACCGAGCAGGGAGGTACACATTGAATCAATGAGAGGAAGGAGCAGGTGGCTAGGTGGAGAAGTGGCTCTGGACCAACAAAGGAGCAGAATACACGAGAGACATGGGCAGGTGGGCCCTCTGATCCTCACACAAGTGGGTGTGAAAATACAACAAGGGGCAACACCTTCATGCCTAAGATAAGTAGAACAAGGTGAACAGTAAGAACGGCTGGGGAGTATAGCACATGCTATGCTCTACCGCCCGAAAAAGTGAAAATGGCGATGAAGAAAACATAACCCCAGAAGTGGAATTATATTTTTTCCCTTAGGGGGAGAGCAAGACAAAGGCAAGAGAGGGGAGATCACTTTGACGGTGTAGGTACAAAAAGTCTCTCTGTAGCCAAACGAACCCAGCCGCTAGAAACGAAAAGTATCAATGCTAGATAAACATATGCTTGCTGCAGCGAGTCGGAAGACTACCTATGTGGCCAGGATTATGAACTCGGAGAGCTGGTGGAGAAAGTTAACCCATTGGACAGGCAATTCTCAAGTTTGCAACAAAAGCAGGAGGACCAGGAAAAGCAGATCCAGGCGCAATAACATTTGTATCTGCAGGATTCCCAAGGACATTGCCAATATAGACCAAGATTTGTTTCCACTTCTTGTAGCAGCTTCCAGTCGAAACCGAAATGGTGGTGGATAGAACACATCAGATCTGGAGGAATGACCATGCCTGCGAAGACTGTAACCCCGATGTTCTTTTCCAAGTTTATTTCTATACAGTGAAGGAGAACATCATGAGAGCTTCAAGAAAGCAACCTACTATCCGATTCAGGGATGGCCAGATCAAGCTGTTTCAAGACATGTCCACACCGACGCTGTTATAGAGGAAATACCTCTGCCAGGTGACTGATTGGATCTGAGTAAAGCATGTTATGTGCCAATGGAGATTCCCATGCTCAGTCAATTATACATGGGAAGGAGCACATTGGTCAATCTCAATGCTGAATCAAGGTCTCACCCATATAAGCCCAACAGAGCAAAGTGACTCAACCGATTGTGGGCCTACCGTGGGAAAGAAGAAGGGGGGGAGGAGGAATGTGAGGAGCTAATGAATCTGGGGATGAGGGAGTGGGATCAAGTCCCCTCCCCCCGATGCTGAATGAGACCGACCCTGGTAAAACTATGATCATCCCCTTGTATATACACCAAGTATAATTATGTTTAGGGGAATGACAGTTCTTACGTTAGCGAAAGAGACAAAAATCACAATCGGCCAGAGGGAAAGTTGAGAAAGACATTGGGAGTGATGCTGGTCCCAGTGTCCGCAGAGAAAGGACCTCTTTAGTGTGAAACGTGTTACTTTGGTTAAAGTCACAACCCCTGCAACAGAGGGGACATTACAGTGTTTTTAGATATGTTGTTAAAATGAGAACTGAAGAATTAAAGTCCACCCTGTCATTATTTGGTAAGTCAATCCTGAGCAGGCAGCAGAACAACAGTAGTTTTGTGACGTGCCCCGGTTCCCCAGCCTCAACTCCAGGGTAATCACATCCATGCCTGGAGGCTGCCCTGGCGCCTTTCCCAATGCTAAATGGGTCGCGGGCATCGTCGGACTACAGTTCCCAAAAGGGACAGGTCAGTCCGGTCACGTAACCTGTCTGCAACGTGCCCTCCTCGTCTCCCAGCATTGTAACCATGTACAAGGTCCGCAGCCGCGGTTCGGGTGCTCCTCAACTGTTGTGCTTTTTGACCACGGCATAGTTGCCTTTTCCTACCTTCCTTCCTTCCAGGGGTGGACTGGGAACTAAAAGAGGCCCTGGAAATAATTACTGGGGAGCAAAAGAGGCCCTGGAACTAATTTTCAAAGTGGCCCCATATGACACATTTTCAACAAGCCCAATGCTTTTCCTATGAGAACATTTGGAAATACCACACAAAAGAGGCCCAGGGTGCAGAGGCCCACCGGGAAATCTCCAGAGTTCCCTGTGGGCCAGTCCACCCCTGCTTCCTTCATTTCATGTGTTCCTGGTTACCCGTTTAGGAATTCCTCTACAGACCTTGACCTTGGATTGCGCTTTTGGTTTCTGACGTACGGCTCCCACGGATTGTTTCCCCAGGCTACCCGACCTTTGGCTTTGTCCCGTGGTATTCCTTTTGCCTAGCCCTAGATTACTGATGCGTAGTGCGTCTCCGTGTCTGAATTCTGCACCGGTGTCAACACTGTGTTCTGACTTTGGACACCTTTTGTACAAGCACCTACTCCGCACTGTCCACCCGTTATGTTTACTTACCTTTCTTGCATTACAAACACCGCTTTTCTACAACGACGCTCTGCAGCATTTTTCATTAGGATTTCACCACCGGATCCACACGTCATTGCTCTTCACTTCCCTTCTCAGTGCCTTGTTGGACGCTATGCTGCACATGAACACAAGTCACTGATAGGATTGTTTGTTGGGGTTTCTTTTTGGACGCTCTGCAGCATACAAACACAGAACATTCATTGGATTGTTTCTCGGTTCTTCTTCTGGGATGCTCTGCTGTTTGCCTCAGACTTTTGGACTCTCTTAGCTTGCGCCCTCGTGCCGTTCGGGTCAGGCGTCACTTGCATAACACTCTTCTGGGAACTGAGATCTTTTGAAGTCCTCATTACCTGCGGTGAGCTACCTTGTGACACCAAGTAGGTTTCCTACCTCTTCACATTACAAAGCAGGTATGAGTGGGGTTACTGAGGGTGGTTGTGTCTGGGACTTCTTGTGTACTGTGGATGCTCATTGAAACCGTTTGTATTGTTTCTTTTCCCTAGATCTTTTGCTGCTCCTGCCTTTTCACTCAAGCCCCTGGCCTGTCAGGTATCTTTGCAATCCTGCAGGCTGTGCTCTTGGGGCGAAAGTCTTCTTGTCATCGGTATTTCCGGACACTGGACTTCCTCTGAGTGACCTGTCTCCTGGGGGGTTTAGGTTTCTCACCAACCACGGATCACGACAGATTAAGGAGCCTACCTTACGACTGTCTGGTATGGATCCTGGGGCTGAGCCGATGGCTCTGCTCATGCAGGCCTTTGCAGCTTTGCGTACCAACATGGCGTCCGCCCATGCGACATTACACCACCGCATGGACATACTGCAGAGCTTTGTGCAGCCCTTACTTCATGATGAGGAATTCAGTGATGCTGCAGCTGCCACGCCCCTCCAGTCCCACAGGCTCAACTCCCTGCTTCCGCACCAGTTGTTTTACCAGAGCCTTTTCCTTTGGCCCCTCTGGAACGCTTTACTGGGGAACCCAAGGCTTACCAGACTTTTGTGAACCAGTGCCGTTTGCACTTTCTTTGTCGCCCATTAGCATTTCCGGATGCCACTACTAAGGTGGCATTCGTTTTGCCCCACTTGGGTGGGACTGCTGCAGCCTGGGCCAACCCATTATTGGAAGCCAATGACCCGGCCCTATACGATTTTGGCACCTTGATTCAAGCTATGAATGCTGTATTCGATACACGCTACAGGGCTCAGGCTTCTGACCTAGAGTTCCTCGCCATAAACCAAGGAAAACAGGACCTCCTGACAAATATCTCACCCGTTTCAACCAGTTGGCAGCCGAGACTACGTGGCCTGGGCAAAAGAAGGCAGCCATCTTCTATAAAAGATTATCGGAGGAGCTGAGAGATGCGTTGTCAGTGGTGCTGTCAATCCCATCAGGATTTCCTGAGCTGTTGGATTTGGTACTACAGGTGGATGCTCGGCTCCGGTCACAACGAGGTGAACGATGGGTTCCCGAAATCCGTTCCTTTAAGTTCGACTCAGTCTCTCCGTCCGTGTCGGGAGATGGTGAACTGATGCAGATAGAGGCTGCGCGAGGCCCACTGACCAAGGCTGAGCGGGTGAGAAGGGTGGCTAACAACCTATGCCTCTATTGCGGCCAGACAGGACATTTCGTTCGAGTATGCCCCGAGAGACCCGTTAAGGCTTTGGGAAACGGCAGGACTTTCCTTTAACCTGAGCCGCAAGGATGAGTCAGCCGATGGACGGCTCGGGATGGCTACCTTTTTTCCTCGCATATTTACCTATCTATGTGTTTTACAGCCGCTGGTCCTGTGTCTTTTTCTAGTCCGGTGATGATAGACTCAGGTGCTAGCAGTAATTATATGGATATCCGATTGGCTAAACACCATGGACTGCCTGTGGTCCCGAAACCCAGACCTGAGGAAGTCCATGCCGTAGATGGTACCCATCAAGTATCGGGGCAAGTGACTGAACAGACCGGTCCTGTCAAAATGTCAACCCCTGAAGGACATTCCGAATGGATTACTTTCGACCTTCTCAACAGCTCAGTTTGGGATAATACTCGGCCTTGCCTTGTTACAGGCCCACAACCCGTCATTGATTGGGTTAAGCAGATGGTTCAGTTTTCCTCTGTTTTCTGTACCACACAGTGTCTTTGTACCCAGGATATGGCAGCCTTGTCACCCTGTCTGGCCATGGTGGCTAACGCCTCTTCGATTAGCGCCATTCTGCACACACCAACCCTGGAGTTACCCCAAACCTACATGGATTACAAGGATGTGTTTGATAAGGGCCTTTCTGAAAAAATCCCCCCACATCGGAGCTACGAATGCCCTATTGACTTTATTATGCCCGGAGCAGTCATTCCTCATGGTCCTATTTACTCTGTTACCCAGAAAGAGGAGGACCATCTAAGAGAGTACGTGGACAAGGCGTTACGCCTGGGACACATCCGAACATCCTGATCTCCTGCGGCCTCACAATATTCTTCGTACCGAAGAAGGAGGGGGATTTGAATCCATGTGTGGACTACAGAGCCTTGAACTGGGTCACGATTAAAAACCAGTACCCACTGCCTCCCATCTCGGAGCTGCTCGATAAACTGTCCACATCTACCATCTTTACTAAGCTGGATTTGAGGGGAGTTTATAATCTCGTACGGAAGAGGCTAGGAGACGAGTGGAAAACTGCCTTAAAGACAAGGTTTGGGTTATATGAGTACTGCGTTATGCCCTTTGGGCTTTGCAATGCCCCGGCCACATTCCAGCACTTCCTAAACGACGTCTTTCGGGACGTGTTGCACTGTTATGTTATGATATATTTGAATGACATTCTGACGTCCGCTGAGTGTTCCAACGTCTCTGAGAGAGTTTCTTGTTCGCTAAATTAGAAACATTTCTTTTTCATGCACCTTTGGTTGAGTTATTGGGCTTCCAGATATCTGCAAATGGCGTGCACGTGTGTTCCTCTAAGGTTCGAGCGGTACTAGATTGGCCAAACCCAACGTCTTTGAAAGCCCTACAGGCTTTTCTAACTTTTACTGGCGCTTTATTACTTCTTTCTCTGAGATCGTGACACCGCTTACGCGTCTCACCAGTCCTTTTGTCCCTTTCCTCTGGGACGACAAAGCCCAATCTCCATTCCAAGCTTTGAAGGAGGCGTTTACCTGTTTTGCAGCACCCAAATCCTTCCCTTCCGTTTATAGTGGATGCAGATGCCTCCACTATTGCGGTTGGGGCTAACCTCTCTCAAACCTGTCCCTCCACACAACGCCTGCATCCAGTGGCCTATTATTGTAGGACATTGTCACCAGCAGAGCGTAATTACACCATCATGGAGAGAGAACTACTTGCTTAAGAGCGGCTTTCAAGGAATGGAGGCATCACATCCTGGGGGAAAGGCATCCGGTCACAGTCTACACTGATCACCTTCGGGCTCTGTCCCATGTCAAATGCACCAATGCTCGACAAATCCGTTGCCATTTGTTCTTCATGCTGTTTGATTTTACAGTCACCTACCGTCCTGGTCCTTTGCATGGTAAGGCTGATGCCTTATCTCACATCAGTACCGATCATGACACTCCAAAACCCATGACACCCGTTCTACCCTCTGGGTCGGTGATCTGTGTATGTTCGGTTTCATCTTCACTTCTGGACAGGTTACCACAATGGGCGAAAGATCATGTCTCAGTTCTCGGTAGTGTGGGTGCCAGTCTTGTTTCCAGTCTCCCCTATGTGCAGGGGGGTTACTTTATCTTTCGGGCAACCACTCCAGGAGGAAAGCCCTCGAATGTTCTCATGATTCTCGTCTGGCCGCGCATCGGGATCAGGCAAAGACCTACGACCTATTGCACCGATGGTGCTGGTGGCCTGGTATGAAGAAGGACGTCAGTCTGTATGTTTCCAAGTGTACTACGTGCACCCAGTGTAAAAGACAACCGGGAAAACCTGTGGGTCTGTTGCAGAACATGCCTTTGCCTCTGTATCCCTGGTACATGGTTACCCTTGACTTCGTAGTGGAACTGCCCTCTGTCAAAGGCATGTCAGCTATCCTTGTGGTGGTGGACGTGTTCACGAAAATGGCGTGTTTTGTCCCATGCCCTGGCATACCATCAGCAACCCTTTTGGCGGCTTTGTTCTTTGGACGTTATGTTATGTTATTTGCCATTTATATAGCGCTCTATATATCATTGGTATGACCTCAAAGTGCTGTTAGGTTGAACGCCCTCGGGAACCGTAGTTCTGGTCAGTAGAGAGAGATATTGTTGTAGGGTGCGTGGGTGCATCAGATAATTGTACAGCTTGTGTAAATGGCGAGTGATAGCTGCGTGCTAGCCTTTAGGTGTGGTACTGGAGAGGTCAGTTGGATGTGTGCAGTCTGGTGGGTGGACATCCAGACTGGGCTTTGGCTGCGTTAGGCCTGAAGGATGCTTATGTGAGCAACTATGCCGGAATCTGCTCAGCTAGCTGCGTTTTATTAGGGCGGTGAGGTGTTGATGAGGTCGTATTCGTATGTGGACAGCTAGGCCGAATTACTCGGGAATTACTGTGTTATATTTGAGTGATGATATTACTGTGTTATATTTGAGTGATGATGTCTAGTAGAGAGTAAGAGTATTGAAGTGAGATGGTGGTTGTCTGTAGGGCGCCTAAGACCAGGCACATGAGTAGGGTGGTTGGGAACATAGCGACAGACAGACATTTAGAGGCAGGGGGGTTACGGGTAAATAGGGTATACAGATAGACAGCAACAGCATGGGGAAGATAGGTCATCCACCCTATCTAGTTCATCCACTCCATCCATTCTATCCACTTTGTCTACTCTATCCGCTTCATCCACTCTATCCGCTTCGTCCACTCTATCCGCTTCGTCCATTCTATCCTGGTTCATCCATTCTATCTGCCTCATCCATTCTATCCGCCTCATCCATTCTATCTATTCCACTCCCTCCACAACGTCCACTCTATCCATGCCGTCCACTCTGTCCATACCGTCCACTGTATTCATACCATCCACCCTATCCATACCATCCGCTCTATCCGTTCCATGCACTCCATCCACTTTACTCTTTCAATGTATCATATCCACTCTACCCATTCAGTCTGTCTCGTTCGTATATCCATTCATTTTGTTCCACCCGCTTTACCCTTTCGGTTTGTTCCATCCACTCTATCCATTGTATCAACTCTATTCGTGCTATGCATTCATCCATTCCGTCCACTCCATCTGTTCAGTCCACTCCATCTGTTCCGTCCACTCCATCCATTCCAATCGTCCATCCATTCCATTAACACCATCTACTCCATCCACTTTATACATTCCTTCCATTCCATACACTCTATTCGTTCCACCCACTCTATCCGTTCCATCCAATCTGCCCGTTCCATCCAATCTGCCCATTCCATCCACTCTGCCCATTCATCCACGCAGTTAGTTCCATCCACTCTGCCCGTTCCATCCACTCTGCCCGTTCCATCCACTCTGCCCCAATCTGCCCGTTCCATCCACTCTGCCCGTACCATCCACACGTTTAATTCCATCCACTCTGCCCGTTCCATCCACTCTGCCCGTTCCATCCACTCTGCCCGTTCCACCCACGCAGTTAATTCCATCCACTCTGCCCGTTCCATCCACTCTGCCCGTTCCATCTACTCTATCCATACCATCCACTCTATCCGTACCCTCCACTCTATACCATCCACTCTGTCCATACCGTCCATTCTATTCATACCATTCAGTCTATCCATAGCATCCAATCTATCCATTCCATCCCCTCTATCCATTCCATCCATTCTATTTATTCCATCCATTCTATTTATTCCATCCATGCTATCCATTCCATCCAATCTACCCCATCCACTTTAGTCGTTCAATCTATCATATCCACTCTGCCCATTCAGTCTATCTTGTTCACCCTATCCATTCATTTTATTCCACCCACTCTTCCCATTCTGTACGTTCCATCCATTTTATGTATTCATCCACTCCATCCACTCCATCCACTCCAGTCACTATATGCATTCCATTCATTCCATCCAATCAATCCAATCCATCCAATCCATCCAGTCCATCCATTCTACCTGCTCTATCCGCTCAATCCACTTGTTAGGCACAATCATATGCAGTACCCGTTGGGAACACTACACACAATTAATACTACAAGTGTAAGTACAATTTGACCTTTGGTACAAGCCTGTATTACACAGTAAAGTGGTAGCGATGGCTGAGCAGCCAGATTTATCTCAAGAGTAAAGTGAGCAGTACAAGAGTTTACACAAAGGACAACCATTACTATGATTCAAACAAACACTGATTCAAGGTTTCTGAGTACAAGAATATACATTTATTTACATTACACTATCAGTTATAAAACAGTTCACTATCATAAAGCAGCAGAAAATTACAGTCTTAATATACTACAACAACCCCCAATCAATTCTGGACAAGTTAGGCTCAAAATGAAGTGTGAGCAAAATGGCACTCCAGCAATTTAAAAGGGTGGAAAAGACAAGGTTATTCAAAATCAATAGCACCAACAAGTTATAGGCAGGGCAATCTAGAAAAGGCTACTACAACTAGGATTCAAGTCAATAGGTCTGGGCCAATGTTAATGATTCATAGTCTTTGCAGAGGATCACACAGTTAAAAGTAGTTCGCGGTTAAGTCTTTGCCAAGAGTTCAAAACGAAGTTGGTCGGAGAGGCAAAAGATTTCAAGCACTTTCACCGCGGTCGGACAGAAAGAACAACTGAGTTTGCAATGTACCTTAAAAGAAGAAGAATGCTGTAGCTGAGGCAGTTGTCCTGGCAGTTCCTGCTTGCTCATGGTTCCCGAAGCTTCAGTCGTGGTGACAAGAAGGAGGACGGCTGGAGGGTCCTGCACTGCCCTGGGAAGAAGCCAGCAGCGGAGCAAAACGACGAATAAACGGTGTGCTCCTTAAAACCCAACCTGGTTCTCTTCCCACTGGCTATCCGATCTACTGCAGCGATGCACAGCAAATTCGACCAGGATGAGGACAGGTGTCTGGTGTTTGGCGAGCTGGTTGTTCCCACTAAGCTCAAGGGGAGAAGATTCCTTGCAGATCTCCTCTGTCGTCGAAGTTTCAGGCGATTTGGACCTGCAGCAGGGCTTCACCGGGTGTTCAGTAGTTGCAGCAGTCGTCTTCCTTCAGCTTCTCATCGGTTCTCTCGTTCCAGTGGAGACTGTTAGGCAGAAACCTGTGCAGTTCCCTTAGGGACCACTGCAAAAGATTTAAGACTACAGGTGTTTGGCAGTAAACCCACTTGGTAGCAGTCTGTACCAAAACAGATTCACTTGGTAGTTGTGGCTGAGCAGTCAGACTTCCCTCAAGAAGAGTTAGGCAGTATATAGAGTATGCACAATAGGTACAGAGATACAGTAGCACAAGCAAACACTGACCAGAGCTTTGGTGTAAAAGTATATAATTATTTATTTAAAGACACACTTGTAAATTACACTAGCACAAAGAGGTAAGTAAATTCAGCACACAGTCACTATTATATATATACAACCCTAATTGCTTATTAGACAAGTCTTAATGAGAAACACCACTTATTTTCAGACAGAGGTGAGCGCTTAACATAAGATGGCACTTTAATAAGTTATTAAAAAGGGAGGGAAAAAGGCAGAGTTATGGAAGCACACAAATTTCAATACTTTTCAAAGAACCACAGTAAGGCAGGATAGGCAGAGTTCTACTGGAGGGAAAGGAAGTCAATTGCAAGGCCCACTCTTGGAGAGAGCAAGCAGAAAGGGTCCAGGTTCACACAGTGGGGTTATGCCCAAAGAGTCTTGTAGATAGTTCGCACACAAAGAATGAAATTAAAGTCAGGAAAAGTTAGCTAGGTTGTCCCAGGCCAGAAAGTCGAGTTGTCCCAGGTTAGAAAGTCGAGGCTTTACTGTCACCCCGAACGATCTGTCACAAGGGAAGCCAGGCGGGACACAGTACCTTAAGTGGGAAGGACGCTCCGTGGGGGCAGTTGTTCCTGGCAGCGGGTGCAAGTCGGTGTTTCGTCCAGAGGAAGAGGAGGTCTCGACGTGGAGGAAAGATGATGGTTGTTGCACTGCCAGGGAAGAAACCGGGCTCGGAGTTATTTGGTTAAAAGGTACTACCCTTCTGTTCGCGGTAGTGGTAAACCGTGGTATTCCGGTTGCCGGGGTGCTTGGCACGGGCAAGGCGGCCATGAGATGCTCCAGGAAGGCGAAAAGAAGGCAAAACTGGTTATCCCCACCAGTCAAAGGAAGAAGACTCTCCGGACTGGAGATCTCCTCTGTCGTCGGGAAACGTGGTGAGACAGTTCAGCAGGGCTCCACGGGTGGTGTCGTCGTTGCAGGTCGGCTCAGCTTCTCCCTCCTCCGATTCTTAGGTCCTGTGGCGACTTCTGAAGTTCCAGTCCCCAAAGCCCTGCTTTTATGCAGCAAACACCCATTCATTCAGCCTGTTAATCAAGCATGCTAAGTGGTGAGCCGGGCGGCTCACCACTTGGGCCAATCACACAAGAGTGTGACTTGAGTTGCCAAGGCAACTCATTCCAGGGTGCCTAAACCCCCTCCCACATCCCCTGTGGTACCCCGACAGAGTGGCACCACTTTTGGAGGCTTCTGTGGAGAAGCCCACCAAAAAGTGGAACAAAGGGCTCGACTTGGGTTGGAGTCACAGAAGAGAACACAAACGCCATTTTAAAATCAAGTTCTGGCAAAAAATACCAACCGGTGAATTAATATTAAATAAATAAACCAGCGGTATGTTCGAGGCTATAGGAATTAAATAATTAAAGTTGGTAACCTCGAACAATGGGAAAATGCCATAGAGATATATTCGCGGTCGAATATAAAAAGTAGTATCCACTGCCACCAGCCAAAACTCAATGAAGGTGGACGGAGACGTGCCCCCTCGAACAATAGGCCCTGGGGCAATCGAATTGCCCCGACCAGTACGTCCACAATATGATGGTTTGTACTGGTTTCTGTTAATAATTTGGGACTAGTAAAGCCAATGGTGACTTTACATGCCCTGGGAGACAGTAGTCAGTCCCAGGGTATGGAGTCTGTTTGGGGGTCGCTACAACACCCCTGGGTTACGGCACGGAGGGTGCTGTGTAACCCACATCAAAAACACATGAAACCCTATGGAGTAAAAGACCCTATAGCCTATAAAACACAAAGAAAGAAAAAGGAACACCTCAAATCATGTCTAAGAGTGGGAGTTAAAAGAGTCTCACTCTTAGCAGGAGAAAAAAATAAACCCCAAAAATCCAGCAAAGCTGCTGGGGGACTCAATAGGTTTGGGAAATTAGCCTTTACAAAGAATTCAGCGACTCTGACTTCCCGTCCCAGAGACTGGCTTTTTATGCACCAAATCCCCCATTCACACAGCCTGGCTGTCAATCACACAGGAGGGTGGCTGTCCTGGCAGGACAGCCACCTGGCCAATCTAACAACAGTGCGACTTGGGTCTCCAAGGAGACCCTGTGCAGGGGGCCTCAAACCCCTCCCTCAAATCCTGTCTACCCAGACACTCAGATGCCTAAGGAGGGCTTCTGTGGAGAAGCCCGCCAAAGGACGGCGAACAAAGGAACCAAACCTGGTTTGGGGCGCAGAGTAAAACACTAGAAAGACCTTTACAAAAAGATATGGTGAAACAACTCGACCGGAACCAAGTCAAATTAAAAGTGGATTACCGGGTTTGCGTTTGAGGCTACCACCATATCCTCTAACGGTACAGAGGCTATTTTCATAGCTCGCGGTGGAATAAAAATTGTAGATACCACTGCCACCAGCCAAATCTTAGAGAAAGGGGAACATACTAATTTTCCATGAGAATCAGACAAAAGGGGATAACTATTAACCCCTCCAGCACTCTATTGGAAGATAGCGTGTACTGGGTCTGTAAATTTAAAAAGACTAGTAAAGTCAATGCCAACTTTACATGTTCTGGGAGACAGTAGTCAGTCCCAGAAAATGGAGTTTAAAGTGGGAAGTCTGAAAAAGACAACCCTGTGTCACTGCACTGAAGGTGCTGGGTGACATACAGTAAAAAGATGATGCCTATTGGGAGACTCTATAGTCCATGAGCATAAAAATGTACAACACACTGAAAATGAAAAGTTCAAAGCCCAAAAATATAGCAAAAGAGCTGGAGGGCTCTAAGGTAGAGGGAATTTAGCACTTGTGTGAGAAATCTCTTTAACACCACTCGATCCATTCCACCCACTCTATCCATTCATCCACTCTATCCATTCCATCCACTGTATCAATTTATATTCACTCTATTCATTCTTATTCATTCTATCCATTCCATCCTCTCTATCTATTCCATCACTCCATCCACTTCATCCAAATTCCATTAATTCCATTTCAATTAATGAATTCCATCTAGGTCCATCTATCTTATCCGCCCCATCCGCTTGATCCGACCCATCCACTGCAACCGCTCGGTCCCCTACAACTGATCGATCCGCTACTTCCACTCCATTTTATCCTATACTTTGTCTAGGCTCGGAGGTCTTTGAACTCAAGGTAGATAGTCTCATTGTGTGTTTCATCATTGGTTTGTTGGGGATTCAGACTCATCTTTGGTGGTTGTTTGTTTATGGGAAGAGCCATGTTTTTAATCATTTGCAGAATGACAAGTAGTCTTGGGTGTGACGGATGTGAGTTGGAAGCGAGTTCCACAAGGTAGGGGCCAAGGCTGAGAAGGAGGATCCTCCGATCCTGATGGAGTTGCTGGTTGGGATCACAAAAAGGAGGGCAGAGCTTGATTTGGGTGCAGGGTGGGAGGTAAGGTTTTAGCTTGTCTTGCAGGTATGGAGGCCTGTCTTGTGGACTGCGCAGTGAGTGATGCACAGGGTCTTGAAGGTGGCCCTTCGTCCAACCGGCAGCCAGTGGAGTGTTCTGAGAGCTGGAGATGTTTTGTCTCTCGGGCCTAGTGCTAGTAGCATTTTGGCAGCAGTGTTTTGCGCTCTTTGCAGTTTATTAAGGTGGTATGCCGGGACTCCAAGGTAAAGGGGGATAGCATAGTACTGTCTTCACATAACAATAGACATAACGGCGGCAAGTCTGTTCGGGAAGGAGAGGTAGGGAAAGATGTGCCTAGGAATTTTGAGATAGTAATGACAAGACTTAGATACGTTGTTGATTTGACGAGAGAGGGTTAGGTCAGAGTCAATAGTGCATCCAAGGTTTTTTACTGTGGCAGAGGGGGTGGGTGGTTGGCCATGGCAGTGGACAGGGGAGAAGCTTGGTGTTGCCGCACGCCATGATTTTGGTTTTAGCGGGGTTTAGGAGGAGGTGACTTTTAGTCATCCAACGGTCGATGTCAGGGAGGCAAGCTGCGAGGTTGGGCAAGCTGCAAGGTTGGGCTGGGAGTTGGAGTCTGAGTTGAGGCGTTTCAGGATGATTTGTGTATCATCGGCGTAGTTGTAGCACAGGATATTGTGCGAGCAAATGATTCCAGGAGGTGTGGACATATAGAGGTCGAATAGGAGGGCTGATAGACATGTGCCTTGTGGTACTCGAGCATTAAATTGGCGAGCGGCCAAGGCAAAAGTCGAGAGGAGGGTTATTTGTTTCCTGTTGTTGAGGAAGGAGACAATCCATTTGAGAGCGGTTCCACGTATTCCTAGGGAGTGGAGGCGGTCAAGGAGTATTGAGTGGTTAGTTGTGTCGAAAGCGGCAGAGAGATCCAGGAGAATTAGTGCAGCGCATCCTGCAGAGTCTGCAGTGATCTTGTGGTTTTGGTTCCATGTTGTGGCCTGAAGCATGACTGGGCATGGTCAAGGAGGTTGTTGGATTCGACAAAAGCGTTTAGTTGGGAGTATGCAGTTCGATCGATGAGTTTTGCAAGGAATCTGGTGTTCGAGATGGGGGCGGTAATTTTTGGGGTCAAGGGGGTCGAAGGATGTTTTTTTAGAAGAGGCTTGACATGTGCATTTTTGAAGGCATCAGGGAAGATTCCAGAGCTGAGGGAGTCATTTAAGATGGTTCTTGTGTACTCTGCTGCACAGGTGAATGAGAATATTTCTTTGAGGACTGAGGCGGGGCAGGGGTCAAGGGGGGAGCCAGAGGGTTTTTGAGCAGAGAGAAGGTTGAGAAATTGGTCTCTGGAGATTGGTTTGAAGGAGTTGAAAGTGGGTAAGGTTCGTGTTGCGGCGGCAGGGGTGGTTAATAGGGTGGATGGATTTTGCGGCGGGGAGAGGAGGGCAAGTTTCTTAAGTGAAAATCATCTGTTGAGAGCGGTGGTGTAGAAGTGGAGCGAGAGAGAGTCACAGAGCGATTGAGATGGGGTAGATTGGGCTGAGGTGCAGGATGGTATGACAAATTCAGATATGATTTTGTGGAGTTCCTTGCTGCGGTTTCCAGAGTTAAGAATTCGATTGTTGTAGTGGGCTTTTTTGGCTTTTCGGATTTCAGCTTTATAGTTTTGATGATGCAAGGCGAAGGTGGATCTACTGAGATCAGTTGTTCATTTTCACCATTTGCATTCCAGGGATTTATTTACTTGTTTGGCAATCCTCAGCTTGGGAGTGAACCATTTTGGAAAAGGTTCAAGGTGTGAGGAGGAGAGGCATGAGGGGGTGAACGGAATTAGTGAGTTGTTGAGCCACGAGTCGAAGGAGTCGATGGTTAAGGAATCATCATGGGGGATAGTTGGGTGGGGGGTCTTTGGAGCAGGGCTTCGGCTAGGTCAGGTAGGGTCTTTAGTTTATTTCAGCATTTACTGCGAAGGGCGATGGTTGGTTCAGGGGTGGGGGTGGAGGCTGGGGTGAGGATGGAGAAAGGGACGATTAAGTGATCAGACCAGATGAGTGGTAAGGGGAGGAGGGCTAGATGTATCCGGTCGTGGGAGCTGAAGATGGCATCAAGGGTGTGTCCTTTAGAATGAGTTGGGCCATTCATGTGAAGGGAGAGGTTAAGCGCATCAAGGCAGTCGACCAGTGACTGGGTCATGGGTTGGTGGGAATGTCCAGCCACATATTGAAATCTCCTAGCAGAGTCAGAGAGGGGTGGTTTACTTAGATGGTGGCTATAGAGTCACAATGGTTGGTTGTGAAATGTCTGTCATAGCCGGGAGGTCTTTAGATGATTAGGAAGCTGTGGGAGAATGTTGGGGGCAGTGAGAGTTTATCGAGAAGGGATTCGCAAGAAGGAGTGCATGCCTGGGAGTTGACGAGTGAGACAGAGAAGTGAGATTTGAAAGCGACTGGCACGACACCTCCTGGGTGGGCCCATTGAGCAGAATGAGGAAGTAATGGGTGGGGGGGCTTAATGAGTAACAGGGGCAAAGTCGTCGGAAAACCAGGTTTCCGTGATAAAGACTATATCAGGATTGTCAGAGGAGAGGAGGTCAAAGATGCTGTGTCTGTTTTTTGCTACAGAGCGGGCATTAAAAAGGATGCATCTGACTATGGAGTGGGGAGTTGTCCTGGAGGTTGCTGTGGTGGGGGTGGGTGATGGGGATGGGAAATTCATGGTTGCAGGGCCAGGGATAGGAAGGGAAGGGAGCGGGCGGGGTGGCAGCGTGTTCTGGCTGGCGAATGTTGCGGTTAGGTCGATGGAGGGTGGGAAGAGTAGGGGGGTAGAGGAGGGTGTGGACGGGGGCAGGTCGGAGTTGGGAGGGCGGGTGCGGGTGGGCTGTTGGTCAGAAGGCGGGGAGGGAATTGGGTCTGGAGATTCTTATGTGGATCTCAAGGGGCTGGGGATGCCAGATGTGCTGGGGGAGAAGTCGAGGGAGAGGGGTTGGAAGCAGGGTGATAGAGGGGGGTGAGTATAGTGATAGTGGGGTTGAGAGATTGTGGTGATGGGTCGAGTTAGGGGGGTGAGGAGTGGACTTTAAGGGTTTTCAGTGCAGTCGGTGTGTGAGAGAGCGTGGGGGGGTCGGAGGGCGATGGAGATGAGGCCACTGTTCTTGCCAGGGCGAGATGTGCAATTTTTAGAGAGGGGAAAGGATACAGTGGGGGAGGATGTTGGTTGGTGTCGATGGGAGGATAGGGGTGGGTTGAGGGGGTTTGGGGTGGGTCTGGGCGGGCTGTTGAGCAGTTCATTGAAGGGACGGGGAGCGGGCTCTGAGGTAATGGGTGGTGTGAGCGGTGGGGGAATGGTCGCAGGGGAGTGGGGGTGGAAGAAACAGAGGTTTTTGGGTGTTTGGAGCGCCATCGGGCTCCTCTGGCTTGGGAGTTGGATAAGGGGCGGGGTGTCATAGTGAGGGATACTGGTGAGTTCTCAGTGGCGGGTGGGGTGGGTTTAAAGGGTGGGAGGTGGTTTGTTTGCGACTGCAGGGTTGGAAAGGGTTTAAGGGGAGGGAGGTGAGAGGCGCGCCAGAGTGAAGCTCTCATTTTGGATTTGGACGGGTTGGGTTGAGTCATGGCGAGGAGTAATGGGAAGTTGAGCTGCTGAATTCAACAGGGTAGACTTTAGTGCAAACTCTGTGTCGCTTGGCCACACTATGAGTGGCACATGCTTAAGATGCAAAATCTACGCATTAAGCTTTTAGGGTAATCTCAATGTTGCTTGACCACTGTCTCGGGATGCAGAATTCGACACAGTAGACTTTAAGAGCAGATTCAAAGTTGCTTGGCCACGCTGTCTAGGGGTAATACAGTTTTAAGATGCAGAAATCAACATAAGGTCGCTTGGCCACAGTCTCTAGGTATAGATTTCAACACAGTAACTTTTGGTGTGAGTTGGATGTCACTTGATCAGTCTCTAGATGCAGAGTTCAACACAGTGAGACTTTTCGGGCATACTCAGTGGCACTTGACCATAATATCTAGAAGCAGAGTTCAACACGGTGAAAACTTTAAAGGCACACTCAGTAGCGCTTGACGATAAAATCTAGATGCGGAATTCAACATAGTGAGACTTTTAATTATGAGTGATGGGGCTTTCTGGAGTGAAGTGATTGCTTCAGTCGCTCCCTTGCCTCACTTATTTTAGTGGTTGGGGCCGGTTGACGGCTGGCCACTGGCTTCCCCTGCCGACACCTGCAGACACGATGTGGAGCTGCCTCTGTAGGACCCACCCTTTGCCTCAAGCCCTTAGCCGCAGGGGCTGCACGGGCAGAGGGCTGCTAGAAGAGGGTCTGTTAAGACCAGTGGTGCGACCAATCAGGGGTAGGGTGGGCGAGGCGGGAGGCAAGTGGGAATCAGGAATTGTGAGCGGGTTCGGAGGAGGGAAGCAGCAGGACTCACAAGGGCATGGAGCCCGAAAATCAAACAAGAATCACCTGGTAAGCTCCACTCAGGAGCGCACAATAATGAAAAACAGCTCACCTCGAGAAAGTGCGGTTCTTTGGCCTCCCCACGGTAATGATATCCGATCTTGGGGCCCAGTTCACGTCACGCTTTTGGCGTGCTTTAACCAGCTCTATGGGCATTGATGCATGACTATCATCGTCTTATCAGCCTTGATGTACCCGAAGGAGTTGTCACGGAACGCTAGGTTCAGACTGACCCAGCTGAATGTCCTCTACAGGACTTACATGACCCCACACAGGATAGCCACATTCAACAACAAAATCCCCCCGACTTTCCCATGGTGCTCCTTTGAACCAGCTGACATGATTCACATGGTTTGGGCTTGCCTCAAATCGCAGAAGCTCTGGCTCGCCTCTGAACAGACCTGCAGGCGAGCTGGTCTGGAAAGATATGAATGGACACCCAAGGAGTGTCTTTTGGGCACCCGAGACTGAGCAAAATCAGGCACTTAGTTAAGTTCATGGACATTGCGTGAATATTGACGAAAAGAACGATCGCAATGGCCTGGAAGTCGCCGGGAGGCCCTAGACACGAACCCTGGATCAGGGAAATGGAGAGAAGGCCCACTGCTGAAACTAGAGCCTGGGAGGAAGGGAACAACAGAGGTGGAGAAGATGGAAGCGCCACATTGGAATCCTGGAAGGCCCTTATGAGGGATATGATTTTCTCCACAAACTTTAAGCCCCCCTGAGCCTACCTCCCTGGTACGAACTGCAAGCATGACATACTCATATGTACACTAAGCTTTTGTATCCCCTGACATTGCACCCCATGAAGAGGCAAGAACGAGTGACGGAGCCGGTCCTGGGGGCCCAAATGGGAGAACCGGTGGGCCGTGGGACGCTGGGAGAAGGGACAGTCAAAGTTGTTGTTATTGTTTTCTTGTTGTTACCTACTGTTTAACTGGCATATGCGACATACAATTGCTGATATGATGCACAACCTGTGCTCACTTGCTTTTTGTTTATCTATAAATGCCAATAAAAACATTTAAAAATAAATAAATCATCGTCTTATCACCCCCAGACCGATGGGCAGACCGAACGCACCAATGCCACCATGGAGCAGTATCACTGTTGTTTATGTCTGCAATACCAGTCGGATTGGCTATCAGTCTTGGCGGCTGAGTTTGCATATAATAATTCTCGGCACTCCTCAGTGGGTTGTTCCCCGTTCTATGCCTTGTGTGGACAGCATCCCAGAGTTTTACCACCGGTTCTGCCCCATTTGGAACAGGTGCCTGCAGCCAAAACAGTGCGTGATTCACTCGTTTCCGTACGCACGGCTGTGGCCCAACAACTGCACGCTGCTCAATGCCGGGCCAAGGCACAGGCGGATAAACGCCGCTCTCCAGCACCCTCATATACCCGAGGTAATCATGTCTGGCTCTCCACCAAACATCTGTCCATCCAAGGGAAATGCAAACTGTTGCCCTGCTATGTGGGCCCATATAAGATACTCCATTGCCTCAATCCTGTTGCTTTCCGCTTGGATATACCGGCCCATTGGCGGATACACCCCGTATTCCATGTCTCCTTGCTTCGTCCTTTTGTACCTGTTACCCGGATTCCTGTTGCCCCGGCCCCAGTCTCTGTACAGGGCGAGGATGAATACGAGGTGCGGACTATCTTGGATACCCAGCTCCGTTGAGGAGTGCGTTCTTATTTGATCGATTGGAAGGGATATGGCCCGGAGGACAGGACCTGGGAACCGGCGTTCAACCTTCATGCACCCCGTCTTTTGCATGCCTTTTGGCTAGAGCGACTGCGTGGCATCAGGAGAAGGCATTCTTTGCAGGCGGTACTGTCGTGCCCTGGGCTCCCTCGCCTTTACTCCAGGGTAATCGCATCAATGCCAGGAAGCTGCCCTGGCACCTTTCCCAATACCAAATGGGTCGTGGGCATCATCAGACTACAGTTCCCAACAGGCCTAGGTCAGTCCGGTCACGTGATGCGTCTGAAATGTGCCCTCCGCGTCTCCCAGCATTGTAACTATTTACACAGTCCACAGCCGCAGTTCTGGTGCTCATTAACCGTTGTGCTTTTTGACCTCAGCATAGTTGCCTTTTGCTTCGTTTCATGTGTTCCTGGTTACCCGATTAGGAATTCCTCTACGGACCTTGCCCTTTTGTTTTCTGATGTACGGCTCCCACAGATTGTTTCCCCCAGGCTACCCGACCTGTGGTTTTGTCCAGTGATATTCCTTTTGCCTTGCCCTACATTACTGACGCGTAGTGCGTCTCCGTGTCTGAATTCCGCTCCAGTGTCAAATCTGTGTTCCGACGTTGGAGATCTTTTGTACAAACACCTACTCAGCACTGTCCACCCATTCTTTTACTTACCTTTCTTCCATTAGAAACACTGCTTTTCTACAAGGACGATCTCTAGCATTTTTCTTTAGGATTTCACCACTGGATCCACACGTCATTGCTCTTCACTTCCCTTCTCAGTGGCTTGTTGGGTGCTATGCTGCACATTAACACAAGTCACTGATCGGATCGTTTCTTGGGTTTTCTTTTTGGACACTCTGCTGCATACAAACACAGAACATTAATTGGATTGTTTCTTGGTTCTTCTTTTGGGACGCTCTGCTGTTTGCCTCAGGAGTTTTGGACTCTCTTAGCTTGCGCCCTCATGCTGTTCGGGTCAGGCGTCACTTGCATAACACTCTTCTGGGAACTGGGAACTTCTGAAGTCATCATTACCTGCGGTGAGCTACCTTGTGACACCAAGTAGGTTTCCTAACTCTTCACATTACAAAGCAGGTAAGAGTGGGGTTACTGAGGGTGGTTGCGGCTGGGATTCCTTGTGTATTGTGGATGCTGATTGAAACTGTATTGTTTCTTTTCCCTAGCTCTGTTGCTGCTCCTGCCTTTTTACTCAAGCCCCTGGCCTATCCGGTATCTTTGCAGTCCTGCAGGCTGCGCACTTGGGGAGGGAAAGTCTTCTTGTCATCAGTCTTTCTGGACACCTGACTTCCTCTGATTGACCTGTCTACTGGAGGGTTTATGTTTCTCACAACCCCCGTATCACGACATTTTGCTACAGGAGACACATCTCTTAACTATTGATGAATTCAGATTGAGACATAAATGCTTCCCTTTTGAATACTTCACACCCAACAGGTGGAAGTCCTGAGGCACGGCGATCCTCGTTTCCAGAAACACACTCTTTAGGTTTAATGGGGTCCTTAGAAAGCTGTATGATGCATCCTACGGAGTCCTCACAGAACCCCAGCCTAAAGTCTCCTCCCAGGTGGCCAGGGGAAGACAGCCTCTACCTGATCCTAACCCTCGGAGTGGTATTAGCCATGTGGATCACCAGGGAGGAGAGGGCCACAAAGGGAGTGTGATGATTCTGTTGAGAGGGACGCGGTATGCATCCTTTTCTGAGGGTGAGGTTTCTCTAATACCTGAATACTTAATGGTGTGTTGTCATAGTAAAGCTCCCCTTCACAAAATGACCCAAGATGTCAGTTGTGAAAATCCTTCTGGTAATTATGGGAATGATAGATGTATAAAGGTCAAGAAATTAACATGACTACTTCGAATGGATTGTGTCCTCCAACGTATCGAGGATGACGTCACACAGCACCTGTAGCCTCATTCAGTTTTTTCCGCAAATGTGTTTGCTTTGGAGACTCGGCACGCCTCGTTTTATTCCTCGTGAATGTCTTCTTCTTCAACCCCAACGACTCCGCAGTCTGGCTTCAAGAATTGCCGGGACTGCAAGTCTAAAATGTCGATTACTGGCCCGCATCGCATTTGTTTGTGGGGCTTGGGCGAGAGTCACAACACCGACGATGACTGTTCCAAATGACAGTCTCTGACTGCTAAGGCCTTAAGGCCTTGAAGGAGCGTATGGGAAAGCTTCAGGTAGGTAAGGGCTCTAAACCCAGTAAGTCCCATAAATCTAAGTCCAAGGGGATGTCCACCGACGATTCGAGGGGCAATTTTCTGCATCGGGAGGAGTCCCGGAGATCTCGGTCCCAGAGTTGTTACTGCCATTCGTCCTCCCCGTCTTGGCTTTCTAGGCAGCGCCGTCACCTGTCGCCTTCCCTGTCCTCTTCGGAGGATGGAGCCACAAGGAAAGTGGCTTGTCCAACAAAGTCCTCGACTCCGGAGGAATGGGCTGCCTTTAGAGAGCAGATGTTAGCAATTTTTCAATAGCAGGGCACAGTTCCGTCCGGGCCTTCTGATGAAGCCGGCAAGGAACAGTCTCGTACTGTGGCTTGGACGCCTTCGGGCTCGGGTCCTCGACGCGACTCATCAGGAACCTTCAAGGTCCCGTTCGGACAAGGCTCAGTATAGTCACAAGAGACGTACTTCGGGGTCTCGGTCCTCGTCTCCAGCGAGACCGCAGAAACCTGGTAAGGGCTTGAGGTCGGCATCAACTCCGTCGGCGCTGTCTGTTGGATACCGACATCGAAGCTTTACCTTCGTACCAGCCCTCGGCACAGTTGGCGCCATTATCAACGCCGTCGGTGCTCTCGATGCCTTCTGGGCTTTTTGCCCGATATTTACTGATGGAGATCCCTGATAGTGTGGATCCTCCAAGGAAGGCTACTTCTAAGTCTGTGAGGCCTGTGGCCGACTCCAGACCCTCTTCTGTCCCGAGGCAAGGTTTTTACCTCCTTCTCTATGACATCTATGAGGAGGAGGAGGAGAGGTCAGACTTCGATATGGACCCTGTTGAGCCTGATGTGGCTCCTGTCTTTTCTGGAGACAGTCAATTGGAAGAGTTGAGGCAAACTCTTCATGATGCCAGTGGTTTGGACACTTCTCCGGAAGTGGAATTTGACAGGCCTGAGCCTGGGACTCATGCTGAGTCGTCCTACTGGAGGCTCATGGCTAGGGTCCCGGAGTATCTGGGCTGGTCCAGTCCTCCTGAAGCTTTTGTACAGGATGATCTCACGGACATCTTGGATCAAGGTCTGTCCTCTGACCCGGTGTTACCTTATTTTTATTATTTTATTCATTTGCATATGGTTTTAAAAAAACCTTTACAAAACTAAACAAAAAAGAAAGAATAATAGTCAATTCCAAATTTAAAATTAAGCATCATTACACTATAACATTTTATCTAAAAGGCATGCTAAAATGTTACCAAACCTACAACAGATGAAGATTACAGAAAATCAATGATCTCGATTAATCATTTCAACCGGAATTCATATTGGAGAATGAATTAAAAGAAATGTCAATAATGAACATACAAACATTAAAATTCATAACAGATTTTAACGGCCTATTTACAGCAAATTCATGAATACAATAATGTTCTTCCTTTTCTCTAGCCCGATAGCATGATCAAAGCACTAGACAAGAACACACTCTGTCTTTAAAAATCTTACAACCGCTAATTGCAAAGGTATTTTTTTATCAAATAGCATACGTTTCCACAGAAGGTCCAGGTCCACATTTGGTACATCAGGGACAAAACGATCAAAATAATGTGTTCTATTTACAGTCAGAGCCGGACACTCAATCATCAGGCGTCTCAGTGTCTCTTTTACCTCTGTATCCTTACAATGTCTACACAAAATTGGGGCTGCCAAAAATTTTGCTTGTGCTGCAATGATTTCTCCGGTTAGCAGCACATTACATTGGAATCTCATATATAGATTTCTCCACTCTCCACCCTCTATTTGGGAAGGAGGTTAGATAAGGTTCTGCGGTTCCGCGATTACAGTAAGAGACCATATGTGAGTACAGTCTATAATGAGATAATTTATGAATTGTGTTTGGCCAATCATTATTTTGAAGCAGTTGTTTCACTGTTTTTGGATTAAACAAAAAGGTGCTCCCTGATGCTCTGGCACAGCTCAGTAAGTTCTTACAAATTTCCATTAATTTATTGAGGAATTACTATTTAGGTGTGCCTTGTTTAAGCATACCGGACAAATCGTAATACAAGTTATTTTCGGTTTGATTCATGAGATTACGAAATAGCAGTAAACATTTCCACTCTGCAATACTTTTGACTGATTGTAGACCAAATTCATATCTTATAGCTACTAGTGGAATACATTTTGGGAGGCAGAATGTCGTTTCTCTAAGAATGCTCACCTCCAATTTATTCGTATCCAACTTGCCACTTATGAACGGAATTTCAATGCCATGTAAGATTTTGGGAATGGTTTTTTGTTTATAATATCTTAAATATGGAAGATAAGAGAATGTACTAAATTTGCGATCCACTATGCGCTTTTGGGTAATAAATGCTTTGACTTTTATAAAATAATGGTTTAGGACTTGAGCACCATATGGATTATCGCTTACAAAAAATCCCAGATATATCATTGAGTTTTTTATTCCCAATTTAGTCTTATTCAGGAACCACCTTTTCGTGGCTGCTTTTGCTTTCGACTAAAGCACAAAACATGGGACTTTTGTGTGTTTACAGCTAAGCCATTTGACATCATGTAGATTGCAAAAGCTGTTAGCAAATGCTGGAGCCCCACAGGAGTCCTATCAAATAATAAAAAATCATCCGCGTAGGAACACCAACACAATTTTTGACCTTCCAACTTAGGTTGAATGAAGGAAGCATTCAATAGGGATGGGCCTATGTCGGATGTATACAGATTGTACAATGTTGGAGCAAAAATGCAACCTTGTCTTAATCCATTAAACATTTTAATTGGTGAGGAAAGAAGTCCTTCATTATTTAGGCGAATTTGAATCATCGAGCCTTCATGGAGATGAATCAGCATAGCGAAAAGCTCTTGTGGTAAGCCTAATAGATCTAGTTTCCTCCATAATGTAGCTCGATCCACTAAGTCAAAAGCTAAGGATAAATCCATACTTGCTAAATACACCGGCATAGCCCCTTTTTTCCATCCCATTTCTTGTAGTAGAGAGATCAAAAGGCCCCCTGCCATAGTAGTCCCTATTCCTTTCCTAAAGCCGAATTGAGCTGACGAGAGAATCTCCTTCTCAGATGACCACTTTTCAATTTTCTGGAGAAGAAGGCTTACAAATATTTTGGAATCCGAATCTAATAGAGCAATTGGGCGATTATTTAGCGGTGAAGATCTGTCACCCTTCTTATTCATTAGGGTGATATAAGATATATTCCATGAATGTGGGATGATCTTTGTTCGATTTATGTCTTGGAAAAGGAGAACTTTTGACCAGGTGTCTGGATCACCCTTCAAAGGAGCATTCGATAAACCGTTAGGCCGCCGCTCTAGACGAGCTGGCCAAAACAATCCTCTCTCTGATCTTAGCAATTGCAAAGTTGCTTTTCCACTGGGCTATTAACACAGAATAAGTTGGTCGAAATGGAGGGTCCCTGCTTGCATATAAGTTCTTAAAGTGCCCCGCCCATACCTGTTCATCAATAGGATTGAGGTTACAATCAACATCAAATATAGAGGTCCTGTTTATGAGGTGCCAAAATTGTCTCTCTGAGTTATGATTCATTGAGCGCAGCATTTCCTCATTATCATCTTGAAGCATCATGCATTTATAGCTGCTTATCCAATTTGTATAAATTTGTTTCAAGTGTTTGGCCCCCTCTCTCTTAGATATTTCCGAAATTTTTAATAATCTAAGTTTCCTTAGCGAACTGCGTAGAAAGGTTTCACTAGTCCGCAACATCAATGTTGTATTTGTGAATATGGGGTTTCTTTATCTGTTTTTTGCCTATTGTCTTTATAGAGCTTTCTATGAGAGTTTTCACATAGGGGCCAAAGTGATCATGATTAAACCTTATTTGTTTTTCTTCATTAGTTGATTCAACGTGATCTTTGCGAAAGAGATCATTGCATGACTGGACATTACCAGAATGCCAAATAATCCTGTTGTTACCAGGGTTCATAACAAGTTCATTAGACATAAAGTCTGTCACAACAATTCCTCTGGGGATGAACAGGTACAGCTCGAGCATCCTATGGTCACTCAACAACGTTGAGCGTATGACAACATTTTCTACAAGATTAAAAATGAGCTCTGATGCAAAGATGTAATCAATTGCAGAAGACCTATGCCCTGATGACCAAGTTGTATAAGGCTCATCCTGTCTTAGAATTTGATGAACTGATCTTAGGCCCCAGACTTTGCATAACATATTCCACCACATTGAATCAAATTTTTTTATATACCGGGCCCAAGGACTGAAATTTTGTGATCCCGAGTCGCTCTCCTATCACATTCATCTGGGCTACAGAGGGTCCATCTACATCATCAATCGAGAGCTTCATATTGGTGTTCAAGTCTCCCATCACAAGGAATTGGAGACCTATACATTTGGACAGGCAATTCTCCATGATTTCTTACATTTTTGTAATTAACTCATATAGATTAGAGCCTGGCGACCAATATATAGTCCAAATCAATAAATGAGACAATTGTGTGTTGCTATCCACCTTCACCAGTGCCCCCAAAGCATAAGGAGGAATTGTAAAAGTTTCGATCAAATGTAGGCCCAAGCCCAGCTTTATGGCTATGAGAAGGCCTCCCGAGGGCCTTGGAGGCTAAAAGATGATAACACTCAAAGCCATCCAGATGCGCAGGGGTCGTCATCCATGTTTCCTGTATGCACAATATGCTTTTAGTTCTTAATTTAAAGCATAGTTCAGGAGAGGAAGAAAGGTGCAAATTCCCTCGTGAGTTCCAGCAAAGTATGGATAATGTTTTTCCTGGATCTACATTTGCTGTTTTAAAGATTGAACCTGGAAGTTCGAGTCTCGTAGGCTCAATGCTAGCCATCTCCAGCTTTTTTCCTGATCCGGGAGACTCTCTGACTCTTTTTTTTGGTTCTGCCCCCCGGATATACCGATTGGGAGAAATCATTTTGACTAAATCCTTCTTGCTGTAGCAAGCCATCACCAAAAATCAAAATGTCAAAGCCCCTCTTATTGAACTGATCCAATTCCAATAACACATTTTGAAAAACCAACTTAGAGCGAAAGACTATCCTCACATGATCAAAGCACTGAGGAGGAATAAAATCAGCCCTCTTAATATCAGCCTTGGCCAAATTTGCTAGAGAAGGAATATCTTTGAAAAGTGAAATGGATCTTTCCCTATTCATTGCTGGTTGCATACCGCAATCAAATAGAGGATATAGTAGAATGCTTGGAGAATCCAAATGGCAGAGTTTCCTCCACTAGATATGTTTCAATTCTGTGTTCAGATAGATTTTAGGGAGCCTTGTTACTGCCTCCCCCAGAGATACTCTCGGGGGTGGCAATATAGGATTAGAAAGCGGCAGCATGTCAACTGGATGAGCTTTATCCAATGCTTTTTGAATAGGTATTGCTTCAGGATACCTAATAGCATGGTCTGCTAAAACCAGGATAAACCTGTTGCCTGAAGAGGTTGGAGGATCTAAGGGACCAACTATGTCGATTCCTACCCTCTCAAAAGGGACTCCCACCACGGGGAGAGGCACCAAGGGTGCCACATTCTTGGCTCCACTCTTGCCAGATGTCTGACAAGTGTGACAGCTCCTACAGAATTTATCTATATCAGACCCCTACTTAGGCCAGTAGAAATACAGAAAAAGCCTTTCCTTAGTCTTCTTGAAACTCAAGTAACCAGCCAAAGGAATCTCATGGGCTAACTGTAGAAACTGGTGCCTGCTTTACAGGGGCACTACAAGTCTTCTGTAGTCCCCTGGAATAGACTCAGTAGATTCACGGTAGAAGAGGCCATCTTCCCAGTATAACCTATGCTTCCCTGGCTCTTGCCCTTCCAGCTGGGAAGCTGTCTGTTGGCGAAGACCTTCAAGAGTAAGAAACTCCCTTTGACCTCTGTTGAAGTCTGCCATACAGGGTCCACCTTCTGCCAGTAAAGACTGCAGCTCAGGATGGTCTGTAGGATCCAGATCTCCAACAGAGGCAAGGTCTTCTTCCAGCTCTGATTCCTCAGCAGCTGATTCAACCGTACCGGGTTGTTCCTCGCACTCAGCCTCAGCTGGTGGAGGAGTCACAGGTGTGACTTTGTACAGTCCTCTCGGGGATGTCCTTGTAGGTAGCACAGGAGTGCTGACTGGTTTCTTCTTTGAGGTTTGAAGTTTCCCCATTGTCCTCCTTTTTCTTAGAAATTTCAGTGAGTAAGTCCTGTGGACTGGGGGTTATAGTTTCCTCTATAATTTCCCCTTGAGAACCTCTTAGGATACTCTCTGGCCTTCCTTGTCTGCTCCTGTTTCCTTTTGCTGGGAGGACTGGGGGTGCTTGATACAACTCCAAGAGTTTTAAAGTAATCCCCCAACAGGACTCTCCCAGGTACTTCACTCTGCACACTAACAGGTATCTTGACAGTCATGTCATTGCACTGAATGAGAGCTGGTAACTGTGGAAGCATTTGGGCAGGGCCTCCTGCAAGCTTAGTGAGGTATTTGGGTGCCTTAGCAACATCCTCTACCTTGAGAAAAGATTCATCCATTACAGTAATGCTGGCCCCAGTGTCTCTGATGCCAGGGGTCTCCTGACCATTCACAAGTTCACTGTCTTTGTAATACTCTTTAGTATTGTCTGGGATGGGAGTGTAGACATCTAGGTTCTGTTGTTCCCAGAGACCCAGGGACACTAAAGAAGCACTGGCTGAGACTTTCATGGGTTCCTCAGCCAGTAAGTGAAAGTTTCCACTTGCCATTTGTACTTCTTCCTCTGAGGAGAAGGCTAAGGAGACAGTGTGGATCCCTGAAGGTTTACCCTTACATCTGGGATCCCCTTTCACATGGTCAGTTGACCCAAAAGCATAACATTTTCTGAATGTCTTTATGAATGGGGGTTTGGTCTGACCTCCCTCTGGTTTAGCACCAGAGGTTTCACCAGCATGATTCGGTTTCCCAAGGGGCTTACCCTTCTTATGTTTGTGGCCCTCTTTTGGATTGGAGGTATTGGAATTCTCTTTGTTATCCTTCTTGTGCTGCTTTCCCTCATCCTTCTGAGTAGCTCCAGAATCCTTGTTAGTAACCCTGTTGGCAATCCACAAGTCAGCAGCCTTTGCTAACTTCTTTGGATCAATTTCCTTAGAGTCAGCCAAGTGCTGTCTCAGCTCAGGAGAGCAGGCATCATAGATAGACTCCATCATAAACAGATTTCTCATACCTTCATAAGTGTTAACTCTGTAACCCTTAACCCAACCATCTAAGTTTTTAAAACATTTACACAACCAGGTAGCCCAAGGTGTACCATCATGCTTTTTGAGGGTTCTAAACCTCTTAAGATACTGGGAAGGAGTTTTCCCAAACCTAGCTATCAAAGCTAGCTTCACATTTTCATACTCCATTCTGTCTATTTCCCCCACCTCCATTACAGCATCAGTTGCAACCTGGGTTAGCATAGACAAAAGCCAAGGAATCAGCTGATTCCTTGTACTTTCCTGAATCCCATAGTTATACTCAAACGCAGCCAACCAATCCAAAATATCAAGCTTAACATCATACATACTTACTTGATCTTTGGGCATGCGAGGCCTCTTAGGACTGGAAGACCTAGAAGACTCTGCGAGAGAACCATTCTCAAGAGACAATTTCTTCATTTCAAGAGCATGTTGTAATTCCATTTCCCTTAGTTTAAGTTCTTGTTGTTTACTTTCAGTTTGGGCTTGAAGCCTGTTTAAATTCTAACTCGAGTCTCATCTTCTCAAGAGAGACAAACTCTGGACTCAGTACTGTACCTGGAAGGGTCCCTGTGGCTAAAGGTTGAGGCGTAAGAGCATGTAGAGGTACAGTAGGGCCTACATCTTCAGACTCTTCTGTCTCTTCTAACTCATTAATAACAATTGAGTTGGACTCTGAAATATTATCATCCTCATCATCATTTTCCACATTTGCTGCAAGAGTAGGTATAGCAGACCTCCTTCCCAGACTTTCAAACTTCAACAACTTTTCTATCAACTCATTCTTTTTGCCTTTAACAGTGAGGTTCCTAGCTTTACACATTCCGCTTAGTTGATCAACTGTTAAAGTGACTAGGGTCTTCGCCTGTACTAGGCATGATAAAACAATTTCTTTTCTAGTGGTGCTTAGCCTTTTGAGGGTTATTTGAACAAAGGTAAGAGCAGCACTCTCAATGTAACAACTATACGTTATCCTCACCACTTGCCATCAGTGTTAGGCAGAATTACATGCAGTACCCTTTGGGAACATTACACACAATTAAGACTACAGGTGTAAGCACAATGTCACCTTTGGTACAAGCCTGCAGTACACAGTTATCTGGTAGCAGTGGCTGAGCAGCCAGACTTATCTCAAGAGGGATGTGAGCAGTACAATGTGTTACACAAAGGACTTGCAATCACAATAGTTCAAACAAACACGTACTCAAGGTTTCTTCGTAAAGGAATATACATTTATTTACACATTTAGTTAGAAAACATCCCACTATGAATAAGCAGCTCAATATCACACTATAATACACTACAGTACTCAACCAATAAGTTTCTGAACAAGTTAGGCTCTCCTGAAGTGGGAGTAAAATGGCACTTCAGTAACTTTCAAAAGGGGTAGAAAGACAAAGGTTATACTTTCATAGGCAGGGCAAATAGTTTCAGTTCACTACAAGAGGCAATTCAATTCAGTCGGACTGGGCCAAAGTCAATGGTTCAATGTCTTGGATAGGATAGCACAGTACTGGTAGTAAACGGTTAAGTCTTTGCCAATGTTCTTGGAAGTAGTTTGCAAGGAAAAGAGATAGATGTTGGATTAGGAGCGAACAAGACTCCAAAGTTGGGAAAGTTTCACAAACTTTCACTGCGGCAGAGAGGAGTTCTCAACCGCATTTGCACAGTACCTTATGGATGAAGAAAAGCTGTAGCTGAGGCAGTTGTTCCTGGCAGTTCCTGCAGATCTCGCTGTTCCTGAGCCTCAGTCGTGGGGACAAGAGGGAGGACGTTGGGAGGTTCCTGCACCGCATAGGGAGGACGCCACCAGCTTGGCAAAAACGTCAGTTTAAGGTGTGAGTGCCTTAAAGTCCACAATCTGGTATCCTTCTCACTGGCTATCCAGTTTTCAACAGCACTCTGAGGAAAATTCGACCAGTATGGAGGTTTCCAGGTGGCTTGCGAGTTGGTTGTTCCCACCAGCTCAAGGGAAGAAGTTGTTCTTGAAGGGCTTCTCTGTCGAGGGAGTTTCAGGCAATTCGGACCTGCAGCAGGGCTTCGCCGGGCGAACCAACCGTCCAGGAATTGCAGCAGTCATCTTCCTTCAGCTCGCCTTCGGTCTTTTCGTTCCAGTGGTCGACTCTGCCTTCCAAGTGCCATAGACCTGCTTTAAAAAAGTTTTCTCCCATTCATTCCAGTCTAGCTCTCACGCACCCAGCAGGGTGGCTGTCCTGGCTGGACAGTCAGCCGGCCAATCACGCCAGAGTGCATTCAGGTCTCCTAGGTGACTAAGCACAGGGAATTTCGGGCACCTCCCTCACATCCTTTCCACCCCAGACACTCAGGCGCCAGAGGAGGGCTTCAGCACTGAAGCCTGCCAAAGGCCAACGAACAAAGGGACCACAACTGGATTTGGCTCGCAGAGACAAACACTAGAAAGACCTTTGTGAAAAGAAATGGCAAAAAAAGTCGATCAGAACCGGTTTTTAAAGAGGGGGCCCAGACGCCATCTTGAAAAACATGGCTCTGGTGGATTTTAGCTACCGGAGCGTTTAAACGGGTCGCGGTCGGGAAAATCATGGTAATACCACTGCCACCAGCTATTCTAAGTGGAAAGGGTAGCTTTTGAGGGCTACATGAGTTTTCTAGGCATAGGGAATACTAGGTGTTCCCTCCAGCACTCTGCTGTAAGGCAGTGTGTGCTCTGGGTCTAGCAATTTTAAAAAGACTAGTAAAGTCAATTTAACTTTACATTCACTGGGAGACAGTAGTCAGTCGCAGAGAAGGGACATCCCTGTGCAACTGCACTGAGGGTGCTGTGTGACACACAAGAAAAAGATGATGCCTATGGAGTTGTCTAAAACTCCATATCCAAAGAACACAAAAGTAAAACACACATCAAAATACATGAAAGAGTGGGAAAAAAAGGCTCACACACTTTCCAATTGAAAGTTAAAGTCCTAGAAATCCAGCAATGTTGCTGGGGTCTCAAAAGGTAAGGGAAATTAACACAAGGGATGGTATTCCCCTTGTTTTTTAATTCCGAAGAAAGACGGGGGATTGAGACCCATCCTGGACTTGCGTTGGTTGAACCAACTTCTCAGGAAGGACAAGTTCAAGATGGTGACTCTTTCTCAAGTCCTCCAGGCCCTTCAACTTCAGGATTGGTTGGTGTCCCTGGACCTACAGGATGCTTATTTTCATGTGCCGATTCATCCCAAGCACAGAAAGTACCTGAGGTTTGCGGCTGGCGACTCCCACTTTCAGTATCGGGTCCTGCCATTCGGATTAACTTCAGCCCGAGGGTCTTCACCAACTAATGGTGGTGGTGGCCGGGTATCTCAGGTGAGGGGGGATTCACGTCTACCCCTACCTGGACGACTGACTGATTCGTGCGCGTCCTCCCGAGCAAGCGTTGGTCACCTCAGTCTCACCTGCCGCTCCCTCCACAATCTGGGCTTCTCCCGCAATTTCACATCTGACACCTTCCCAACAGCTCCAGTACATTGGGGCTGTGTTGGACACGTCCTTGGCGAAGTGTTCACCTCCCAAGGTAAGTGCTCATCTCATTGTACAGATGGTGAACAAGTTTCAACATGCCCAGAGTCTCCTGGCTTTCGAGTTCTTAAGGTTGCTAGGCCTCATGGGATCCTGCATTTTTCTGGTGCAAGAGGCCAGGGTGAGGATGAGATCCCTGCAATGGGCCCTCAAGATGCAGTGGTTGCAGTTCTCGGGCAAGATGTCGGATCCCGTTCAGATTCCAATCTCGGACTCCCAGGATCTTCTGTGATGGGCCAATGAGGGTAACCTGATGAAGAGGAGCCATTTGCCATTTTGGCAACCATGGCCGGAGGTGACTGTAGGGACGGACGCTTCCCTCACAGGATGGGGAGCTCATGCCAAAGACTTGACCGCCAGCGGTCATAGGCCTCCATCGGAGTCCAAACTCCACATCAACTTGTTAGTGCTGAGGGCCATCCGGCTGGCCCTGAAGGCTTTTCTGCCGTCTGTGCGGGGGAAGATTGTCCTCATCATGACGGACAACACAGTGGCCATGCATTACCTCAACAAAAAAGTGGGGGTAGGGTCACTCCCATTGTGCAGAGAGGCAATGCAGCTCTGGTTCTGGGCAATTCAGCAGGAAATTTCACTCTAGGCAGGTCATCTGGCTGGAGATGACAATGCTGCGGCGGACGCTCTGAGCAGGCAGAGCACGATCTCTCACGAGTGTAAGTTGGCTCATGAAGTCCTTTTGGACATCTTCGCCCTTTGGGGAACCCCACAAGTCAATTTCTTCCTCACCAGTGCCAACCGGAAGTGCAAGAGATTCTTCTCAAGGGAATTTCCTCCGAGAGGAGCCTTACGAGACACATTCGTGGTGGATTGGTCATTCCCACTGCTGTACGCGTTTCCTCCAGTCCCCGTCATTCCTCAAGTGTTAAAGAGGTTACGGAGGCTCTGGATTGGGCCAGGAGAGTGTGGTACCCGGACCTTCTAGAAATGTCCATCTGCCCTCCATGTCCTCTTCCCCACCGAGAGGATCTGCTCTGGTGCGAGGGGGGATCAGGTTCTCCATCCAGAGGTCAGGACTCTCAACCTTCAGGCTTGGTATCTGAAAGGTTGAGGTATAAGGATTGGGACCTCACGGATGACGTGATGGAGGTGTTGCTTTCGGCCAGGCGGCCATACAAAACTGCAATTATCCGTGGATAAGTGCAAACCCTCCAATCATTAATGGTACGATTCATGCGTAAAGACGCCACACAATCCCTTCCAAAAAATAACCCTACTTAAAGGGTATATATTCTAGACAAAAGGCAGTGTATATGTTAGAATTCATTTTATTTTATTCATCAATCAAATATCATTGTGGAAAAACATTTACAAAAAATCACATAAAACACATTTGACTTCTCATCTATTAGAAACTAAATCTAGAAAAACACATATCACACCAACTAGTGATCACATCTCATACATCATTTCTCACATCCGCTTTCATCCCCATTCATACAAACAACCATTCGTACGTGTGAAAAAAAGGCAATTTTAATAATTCTGTTCTGTAATCAGAATTCCCATCTGCTTGGACGTATTCCTTGTCTACTGAAAGTACATAGTTGACACTTTAAAAAAAAAAAAATCAAAACAAGGTAAATGTTCAAAAGATAATTGCTTGAACATGTGTCAATTACCACATTTTTTGGTATAAACCCAAGTTAGAACCAACTCTTAAGAAGAGTGGGCTCTCGCGGCACAGGCACAATTCGCCTCGTATTGGTACCCTGGGCCCTCTCCTCACCCCCATGTTAAGCTGGAAATTCTGGTGGCCGCGAGCATCAATGTACTGTCACTATACTGCACCAGCAATACGAGCCGGACTCTCCCGTTGTCCCGGTTCAAACCACTCTGCATGCTTGCGGTCGAATATTTAAGTCCTGTGCCGAACACCATCCATACTATAAGTGGCTCCCCTCCTGGCGATTCCCCGGGCTGGAACCCACACATGACACAGCTCTGGCACGTCATTGGGAAACCCTGGGGTACCTCGCTCTAACAGATTTTTACCCGGATGGGCAGTTTATAATGCCACAGACATGGAGACCGGGCCACTCAGGTTCAGCACTGGAACTCTTGCAATACTATAGACTTTTTGTCGCCTTCCGAACCACCTGGCCTGGCTTCCCCGATGAACCCCCGGATTCCCCCGGTATTGCCTATATTGACAACTCGGGCGGCGCCCGTGGGGTGGTCTCCTCACTATACAAGATTTTGTTGCTGGGTGCCCCGCCCCAACCCTCCAGGGCCCGGGATGACTGGGCGACTGAACTGGAGCTGGAGCTCACAGACCACCTGTGGGGGAAGATGTGTTCACACACCAGCAGAGTTTCCCTCAACTTCCGTTACCGCACTATACAATACAAGCTACTAAACAGGCTGTACTATACCTCATACAGGATCTCCAGGTTCGCTCGAACCAACCCACAATCCTGCCCTTGCTTTGGTGCAGAAGACGCCCATCATTTACACATGTTCTGGGTGTGCCCGAAGCTAGCAGAATTCTGGGGCAAGATCCTGGAGAAACTGTCTGAAATCTGTGACACTGCTGTCGACCCAGACCCGATGGGAGCTCTGTTTGGGATGTGGCAGGCTGACCGGGCTAAATGTATGGCCACATTTTTTAATGTGGGCTGCATTGTGGCTAAAATGTGTATTCTACAGAACTGGAAGCGCCCCTCTCACCCCTCATTCCAGAAATGGCTAAATCTACTTACCTGATCCCGCAACTGTGAAGAGGAATTTCTTAATATGATCCCAGTTCGATCCTGCCTCAAAGATATTAGGACTGCCTTCAACAGTTACCTGCATAGCCTAGATGAGACTTCCTCAGTGGATGATTCCTCCCAGACCTCACATTAATGCACTGTAACATCTTGATACATCGTGATGCCTTTACCCCCCACCTGTCGTCCTATCATTGTTTCTCTACCACTGTGTTGATTCATATATGTACTCAATATATTGCCTGCTTAGATGTATGTGTATGTTATATGCCTCTGCCAACAAAAATAAAAGTTAAAAAATAAAATAAAAAGAAGAGTGGGCTCTATGGTGTTGTCTACTCGAGTTTCGGGCAACTAGACAGACCTATAGAATTTCCGTCTAGTGCACCTCATCAGGACATATACATTTTGAAAAAACAAACAGTTCTTATTGCAGTCATTCAAGTTGGTTTGTATTGAATGTTGTCCGATGTTCAGTGTATAAGTTCTTCCAATTTACAGAGTCCCATGCTTCTGTAGCTCAAATGTATATCTGAGGAAGCCACCATTGTTTTTTGGATGTACTTTTCACAACTAAGTCCCAAATTGTGTTGTGCTACCTTCAAAAAGAAATGCTCCATACAGTTCTATCCCGGTCACAGCGGTGAGACAAATTCTGTGTGCTGTTCAGATCTTTCAAATACGTTCTATTTCCTCCATGCAGAATTCGATTTGACTGGCCCTAAATCCGGACCAAACAGCTCAGGGGGATGTTGCTGTCGATTCACGTTGCCCATGTATTTTTCCGAATGGAATCTTGTTGTTTTCTTTTTTTACTTTGTTTTTATTAAGCGTTTCAACATACAACAGATCCGCCAGCCAACGCCCGGTGAGATACTTCAGCTACAAACATTAATAAAACAGTGCATACCATGATCCCCCCCCCACTCCCTAACCACCCCCCACGCACAGGCTTACCAGGCTTCACTAGGCTATAGGGTCAAAAGGCATAGGGTCAGAATGAGACTCTGATTAAGACTTTTCAGGGTAGCAACAATAGTGAGGTCCCACACAACATTAAGAGATGCGGCAACAGAAAGGGCTACCCCAACACCCACAAGACTGTAGAGACTTTAGAAGCCCAGTCATTTCACAGTTTCATAGCATCACAGTCCTCATTTAAAAGAACCACAGTCCAGTCCTGCAAGAAAAAAGGCATAGTATAATTGGCGATTGCCGACAATTTCTCGTAAGTGAAAATAGCTAATAACTTGTTAAGCAATTCTGCCTTAGAGGGGGCTGAGGAACTCTTCCATTTTTGGGCTAGGGCCAGCCTCCCCGCCTCAACATAGCCCCCGTCACCTTAGAGAAGGTAAAAAACTTGTTATCAGGCATAGGCATGCCCAAGAGGATCTCCAAGGGAAGAAGTGAGGGGCTCGTACCCACTATGTCCTTGATCCAGCTGAGCAATTCGGACCAATAGACCTGGATGACCGGACACTCCCACCACATATGGTGCCAGGTTCCCCGGTGTGAGCACAACCTAGGACACATCGGAGACACTTTCGCGAACATTCTGAATAGAGTGACCGGTGGCCGATGCCAAGATTGGAGAATCTTAAAACTATGGTCCATGGCTGAGGTGTATAACCCCCCCCCCCCCGAAAAGATAGACTTGATGACATATTTCCATGTAGAGTCATCAAGGGTTAGGCCATTCTTTCCTCCCAAATTTACTTGAATGGCTATCTACCCTCTAGATTAGCGGTGACCAGTACATAATAAATCTTAGAAAGGGAGCCTTTTCTGGCCTTGGATTCCAGAAAGATCTTTTCAAGGTGGGTCAAGGGGCGAATCATATCAGCCAGCCAGCCTGATTGAGAGAGGATCCCCTTGAGATGCAAATATTCGAAGACGGGGAGCGGCTTATCCCTCAACACCTCTGACAGCTGGTCGTATTCAATGAAGACACCCTGGTGAAAAAGTTGGGCAACCTCTGATCAGACCACGATTGCGTCTCACGGAAGCCCCTGGAGCCCAGATTGAACGGGGGGCACCAAAGAGAAGAGAGCCGCTTATTATCTTTGTTTGGCTTCCAGGATGCCCACAGGGCAGCTAGTGTTGGATGAGATCTAATAGGCAATGGGAGGGATCTTGGAGGAGCCCATGATAGGTCTCTGACTTTTTTCAGATGGGCCTGGACATCCTCCACGTAAGTCCAATAAGTCCTTAGGTTATCTCTCAGGTGCTCTAGCATCACACGCAACTGGGCTGCCTTATAATACAATCTAAAATCAGGGAGGCCAAATCCCCCGAAAGATTTCGTGAGCGTCAGGGTGGAATATTTCACTCTAGCCCTCTTGCCATTCCAAATGAAGTGAAGAACACGGGACAGTAATAGTTTGAAAAAGGAATCTGGAACTATGAAAGGAAGGGACGAGAAGAGATAAAGGAGACGAGGTAGTATATTCATTTTAACCGTGGCCATACGCCCAAACTACGAGAGAGTGAGGGGAAATCATCTTACCAGGTTGCTTCGAATCTTTGCCAATAGCGGGGGGAGTTTGCTGCAAACAAATTACCCAGGTCCCTGGGAATATTGGTGCCTAGTTATCTGGTGGACTCCCGCTCTACTCTCATACCCAGCACCTCTGCTCTGCCCTTAATTATGTGGTCCAACCCCCCCATCGGCATTATGCAGGATTTAGTTACATTCACTTTGAGCCCTGAGAAGGAAACAAAGTGGCGAATGAGGCCCAGCAATTGAAGGGAGTCTTGGAGATTAGTCAGGTAGGCCAAAATATTGTCCGCAAACAAAGATAATTTAATTTCACAATCCCCACATTGCACCCCCGAGATCCCCCTGTCGGCCCTGACCTCAATGGCAAGGGGCTCCATCTCCATCGCATATAAGAGGGGGGACAAGGGGCACCCCTGACGGGGTACCTCTAGTAAGCGGCAAACATGCCGAGGTACAGCTATTAACCAGAACCCTTGCTACAGGGCCATTGTACAGGGCACAGACTCACCCACAAAATGTGTCCCATAGGCCCATTCTTCGAAGCATCTTAGCCATATAACACGGTCGAAGGCCTTTTCAGAGTCCAGGCAGAGGAGGTAGGCTTCCAAATCCTTCTTCGAAACCTCATGCATGAGGTCGTTTCCTCACGTTGTCCGACCCTTGGCGACCAGGAATAAAACCGACCTGGTCTCCATGCACCAGGGAGGGGAGGAGTTTCACCAATCTATTCTCTAGGAGTTTATCTAGAATTTTAACATCTATATTGAGAAGAGAGATGGGCCGGTACGAATGGCAGGTGTCTTTTCCTTCCTTCGGGAGAACCACAATAAGAGCTGACATGGATTGAGGAAGGGAGCCTGTGTCAAGGGCGGAGTTGAACACCCTAGCCAGGAATGGGGCCAACGTGGAGCGGAACGTCTTATAGAAGCGAACTGAGAAACCATTGTCCCCTGGTGCGGTACCGCTCTTTAGGGAGGAGATGGTGTCAATTATTTCCTGGGGCGATATGGGAAGCTCTAAGGAGTCAGCATTCTCAAGGGAGAGATGAGGAATGGGAGGAGCTTCTAAGAAACAGTCTACCCGTGTACTCTGATGCATAAAAGCTTTTCGTAATACTGCCTAAACTGTTCAGCTATTAGGCCGTCCTGCAGGATTTTCTCCCCCGCCCGGGAGGAGATGGAATTTACTCTTCTACTGTTTCGGACCCTCCTAATCCTCCCAGCTAGAATCCTATCTGCCTTTTCCCCCCTCTCCATATACCTATGTTTTAAAAAAAGCTAGCTTTCTCTCGGTCTGGCCCACCTGGAGGGCAGACAATTTCACCCTGACGTTTTTTGGAGCTCCTCCCACTTGCCCGGAAGCCTCTGGGACCTCAGCTTCCCCCCTGGCTAAATGGCGGCAATTTGTTCTCTGAACTTTAGCTCCTCCCGGTCCCTATCCCTCTTCTTCCTCGAACCCATCTCCATAAGGGAACCTCTAATCGTGGCTTTAAATGCTTCCCAAACTCCTGTGACGTCCACCTCCCCAGTGTCATTGAGGACAAAGTATTCCCTGATAGCAACTAGAAGGGACTGCCTCATCTCCTTATCTTGTAGCAAAGTGTCATTGCATGTCCACCGAGACCTAAAAGGGAAAGGCGGGGGGGCCCCCAGATTGACTCTGACCAAGCCGTGGTCGGACCACGGGATAGCTTCTACCCCAAATTCTGAGACATATCACAGATGGAAGAATAAACCAGGATGTAATCGATCCTCGAGAATGCCAAGTGCACTTTAGAGTAAAAAGTGAAGAATGGTTTGCGGTCGCAACCAGGGGGTTGAGAGTCCAACAAACCCAATTCCCCATTAATCTGACGGAAAGAGTCTGCCAAATTCACCTGGGCCCTTAGATCGGGGCAAGGGTTAGGGGATTTCCTACTTTATCAGGACAGAGAACCATGTTGAAGTCCCAGCCCACTATTAGAGACCCCTCAGCAAATCCCCTGATTATTTCCCCATCTCCTCCCAAAAAACATCTTGTGCTTCATTCGGGGCGTATACGCCCACAAGAGTAAACAACCTGTCTTTCACTGCCCCCTTAACCATGATAAAGCAACCTTCCGGGTCGAATCTATGTGCCTTGGGGGAGAAGTGGGCATTAGGGGAGATCAGGTAAGCAACCACGTGTTTCTTCACGGAATAGGAGGACTTAAACAAGTTCTGTATGGCCCTAGACCTGAAAATCGGTTCCATCACTTTGACCCAATGGGTTTCCTGTACAAAGAGAAAATGAAGTTGGAGCCTAGAGAATTCCCTTGTCACCAAAGATCTCTTAGTAGGAGAGTTTAATCCCCGCACATTCAAAGACACCACAGTCAAAAACTGAAGAGAATCACCCATAGAAAAGATGGAAATATTTCTCGGACTCCTCTAGGGAGCCTGTTAAGTCTGTCCCAACCCCCCACCTCTGTGCACAAGAGTAAACCAAGCAGAACCTTGTTGTACCGCTATCCCCGGAAGCCCCGGCATCCTGAAAAAACCCGCCCAAACCAATGCAGGAAACCCCCTAACCCCCCCGCCCACCCAACTCCTGAACGCCTGGACCCCGAGTTCCAACAGCTTGAGGCTGGACCAGGCCACCAGTGACTCCTCCCCTCAGGGGAATGAGCTCAACATCTAGAACAAGACTCCTCCCCCCGTTCCCCTCCCGGAACACACTAAAGACAGGGCAAAAAGAAAACCTTAGATAGACCAGCCCCGGGAAATCATAAACCCCCTGCCCAGGCCTCGCCTTGAGCAATGGAGCGACAAAAAGAAAGCCACCCCATAGGCTGGTAGTCAGCCGTAAACACACTTTACTATCAAGACCAACAAAAACAACATTTGAAACCCCACAGTGGCCCCGAACAGGGACCCCAACCACAACAGTAGACTGGGCCACCAGCAGGCAGTGCGCCCCCCCCCCGCCGGTGAAAGACCAACCCCACAGCAGGTAACGGCCGTCACCCATTGGTTGAGCCCGGCAAAGCCAGAGCCACTCTCCGAAACTTTCTGTGGCCACGAACTTAGCGTCTTTCGGTACTAGATTCAGGCTTAAGAGGCCCCTCTTCGGGACCCTATTGCGTTCAGTATCTGTGGATGCAGCCCCTGGGTCTCCAAGAAGTTCCTGAGATACCCTGTGAATGTCATCTTTAGTGACTAAAGCGTACTTGTACCCCTCCATTTCAAAAGCAAGTGAGAAGGGGTACCCCCACCTGTAGCGCACTCCCTTCGAATGGAGCATCTTTGTCAGAGAGGCACATAGCCGTCGCCTTGCTAGGGTAAAGGCCGTCAAGTCTTGGTAGATCGAGATTTGAGAGTTCTCCCAGTAAATCGGACACTTCTTTCGAGCCAAGTCGAGGATTTTGCTTTTCTCATGGAAGTAATGAAATTTCATGAGAAGAGATCTGGGGCCTCTGTTGGATGCGCCCGCCCTTTTCCCTCTGTCGATGGTTGGATCATTCGTGTTGGCTTCATCGAAGAGAGAACAAACCACAGCTTTGACTGCTTTAATTATGTCTGATTGCATCTCGCCCTCTCGTTCCGGAAAGCCCAAGAATCGAAGATTGCAGCACCACTCCTGTTAGGGAGAATTCTCATAAATGGCTGATTTCCCTTACCTAATGAGTCCCCCAGCAGCTTTGCTGGATTTCTAGGATTTTATTTTTTTCACCTTTTCAGAGTGTGAGCCTTTTTCCCACTCTTACATGTGTTTTGCTGTGTGTGTTTTTACAATTTGTGTGATCGTGGGCTCTGGAGCCTATTCTTCTCCATGAGCACCACATTTGTGTGTGTTACACAGCACCTTCAGTGCAGTGACACAGGGTTGTCTTTTAGACTTGCCACTGACTCCATTTTTCTGGGAATGACTACTGTCCCCTAGAAACATGTAAAGTTGCCATTAACTTTATGCAGTCTCTTTAAACCACAGACCCAGTACACCTCAACTTACATGGAGTATTGGAAAGGGTTAATTCTTATCCCTTTTTGTCTGTCTCTCTTGGAGCATTGTTTCGTTCCCTTTTCATCAAGACTTGGCTGGTGGCAGTGGTAACTACCCTATTTCTTCTACCGCGGTTATCTTCTATAACCATGGTATTGTTTTAGGCTATCATAGTAGCCTCGAACTTAAAGCCACTTGACCATATTGATTTTAATATTACTCCGGCTGGGTTTATTCTCCATTTCTTGTTGTAAAAGTCTTTCTCGTGTTTTACTCTACACGCCAAACCAGATTCGGTACCTTTGTTCGCCGTCTTTTTGCGGGCTTCTACGCAGAAGCCCTCCTTTAGGCACCTGAAATACTGGGTAGGCAAGATATGAGGGAGGGGTCTTAGAACCCCTGCCATGGGTTCCCTTGGTAACACAAGTCGCACTCCTGTTTAATTGGCTGGGTGACTGTCCTGGTCAGGACTGCCGCCCTGCTGTGTGATTGACAGCCAGGCTGTGTGAGTGGGGGAAAACTGCATAAAAAGCCAGTCTCTGGGACTGGAAAGGCAGAGTCGCCACTGGAACGAAAGAACCAATGAGGAGCTGATGGAAGAGGACCCCTACAACGACTGAACCGCCCGGTGAAGCACTGCTGCAGGTCCGAATCTTCAGAATCCGACGACAGAGAAGATCCTCCAGGAATCTTCTTCCCTTGAGCTGGTGGGACCAACCAGTTCGCCCAAACTTCAAGCCTGGACCCCTCCTCTGGTCGAATTCGCTGTACAGAGCTACAGTGGGCCGGATAGCCAGGAAGGTCAGACCCTGCTTGGGTTTTAAGGAGCACACCTTTTATTTGTTGCTTTGCTTTGCTGCTGGTTTCTTCCCTGCGTAGTGCAGGACCGTCCAGTCGTCCTACTTCTCGTCAATCCGACAGTCGGATCAGATACCGTGAGCCTGCATGAACTACCAGGAACGTCCGCCTCAGCTACAGCTCCCTCTCTGATTTAAGGTACTGTGCACACCCGGTTGCTCGTTTCGTTCAGCCGTGGTGAAAGTGTGTGAAATCTTTCACCAAACCGAGGGCTTGTCCTACTCTTTTTTTAACATTAACTTTTCTGCCGACCAACCTTGTCCGTAAACGGTAGCACGAATTTTACCGCAAATTACCTTGAACTGTGAATCTTGAGCAAAAGACTTTTGTACAATTGACTTTGACCCTAAGCCTTTACTAGCTGATTCTATCACTGTAGTCCCTACTGCTCATTGCCCTGAGTACTTACCTGTTGGTGTGGGTCAATTTCTGCTATATTGTCTTTCCCTCACTTTTTAATTGCTGGAGTGTCATTTTGCTCCCACTTCATTTTGTGAGCTTAACTTGTCTGGAACTTATTGGGACAGGTGTGGTGTATTTAAGATTGTGATTTTTAGACTGCTTATAATAGTGAAATGTTATACAACTGTTGAGTAAATAAATATATATTATTTTACTTAGAAACCTTGAGTCAGTGTTTGCCTGAATCATAGTAATTGCTGTCCTTTATGTAACTATTTGATATTGCTCACTTACCCTTGAGATAAGTCTGGCTGCTCAGCCACTGCTACCACTGTATCTGTGTAGTACAGGCTTGTACAAAAGGTGAATTTGTACTGTCACTTATAGTCTTAATTGTGTGTGGTGTTCCCAAAGGATACTGCATATAATTCTGCCTAACAGCTCCCTGTTCTCCACATCGTCCAGCTTCAAAGAGCATTTCTCCTCTTTTCTCTCTAGCTCAACCAGGTGCTTTTCGAATTGGCTTTCGAGCAGGTCGATTGACGCCGTATTAGCTTCCAGGGTCTGGACTCTGTCATCGATGGTATCCACCTTCTTATCGAGAGAGTCCAGTCTTGCTGCAATGTCCGCTCTGAAGCCCTTTATCTCCTCCAAGAGGGCTGCCATGCCCCTGGTGACAGAGTTTGCATCATCAGGTGCTAGTTGTACAGGTGCTGCCATACAGGGAGATGGCGGAGATACAGCGGGTATATGGCTAAACCTCTGCAGGGAATCTGCCCAACTCTTGTGAGCCTTGGGACACCAGGGGCACTGAACTAGAACTCCGCTCCACGAAGACTGAAAAGAAAGAGGCCCGCAGTGGAATACTGGAAAGCCCAGGGTGGGCCAGACAGTCGAAGACCGAGACTCTCTGCCTCGCAGGGCCTCACACAGCCAGGAGGAGCGGCCAACAGGGAATTGCTTCGGTGATTTGCGACCCAGCTAGGCATTTAGGAGCCCGGAGAGACAGGTCCAGGGGCAAAAAATACGGGGGGCTGCAAAACTCGTACAGGGGGAGAGAGCTGCAGTGTCCAAATGGCCCAAATCAAGCCTCACGCTGACCATGAGGCGAAATCCAAGAGCATGTCTTCAGTAGCAGGTTGGGAGATCTCTTGGGTCATGGCTCTGCACCCCCAGCATGGGCCCGGGGGGGACTATGGAGTCAAGACGATGGGGGTGGAGGAGCGGGACACCCACTCCCAAGCAGACCACGCTCCTCGCCTCTGCGCCGTCTCCTCCGCGCCGTCAAACGCACCCCCGACACACAGGCTGGGAAGGGCCCTCACGCGGCCCGCAGGGAAACAGCCTCAGGTCCAGGGGGGCTCCGCACGGGCTGCCAGAACACACTCCCCACCCGCCTGCAGCTCCCCCGGTCTCCAGCACCTCAGCACAAGGCCATGGGCAAGTTCGCTCCACGCCTCCCTCATTGCGGAATGTGAGGGGGCGGATGGCCGTCTCACTAACTGACTAGGCGCAGCAGCTCCCCGTGCAGTGCAGCTCCACTGCGGTGGGCCAGCGCCGGCGACTGCGATCCCAGCTGGACAGGAGGGGTGACATGCTCCCGCAGCACAGGCCTTCGGCCCCTCCCCCACCAAAGCATCAGCAGGGAGGCCGCGGTTCTCCCGCCGGGCGCCAAAGCGCGGGAAGCACAGATGCAGGCAGGAGAGCGAGATCTCCGGCTTTGGCCCAGCTACAAAGCTCGGGAAACTCTCCAGCAGAGGCACCAGGGGTTCACACGGCCCCCGGGGGTGGTCAAAACGGGGGTGCCAGGGGAGACTGAAGTCCCTGAAGTCTCCCGTTGGGAGAGCTAGACAGAGATGCTTAGAACATCTCAGTGCCCCCTGGTGGTCTCTTGTTGAGTTTTCTACCTCATACTGTATGTGTCCTCAGACACTTGTATATTTGCTTGAACTGCGAACCAGCCGTGTATTGTGTGTTCCGCTCTGTGTCCGCCAAATTGGCGGCCAGCAACAAGATCCCTGTACCGGTGCCGTCGGTTTAAGTTTTGCGACTGGTGCAGAGGACAAAATGTTGATCTTTTTGAGTGTTCCATTCCCATGGTTTTGTCTTTCTTGCTTTCTTTGGCCCACAGGGGCATTCAAGTGGGTACCATTAAAAGTTACCTGGTGGCGCTGTCTATCTTCAATCGCTTGTCCGTGCTCGTCTGAAGAATGTTCCTTAAAGGGCTCACTAATGTGTTCCCGCCGTCCCCTTTCCAGGTGACGGTTTGGGATCTGAATTTGGTGTTAAAATTCCTGATGGGTTTTCTATTTGAAACTTTGCACTCTTGTCCTTTGAGATTATTGTCTTTCAAGACAGTGTTTTTGGTTGCGGTTACTTCCGCTCGCAGAGTGAGTGAATTGCAGGCACTTTCATCTAACCGTCCTTTACTGTGTTCCACAAGGATAGGGTTGTACTGAGTGTACGTCCTTCCTTTCTACGTAAGACAGTGTCTGAATTTCATTCGAGACAGAAAGTGGTTCTTCCTTCTTTCTATCCTCCTCCTCATCTTGGTAAGGAAGAGGAGCGGCTCCATAGGTTGGACCCTAGGAGAGCTCTGAGGTTTTATATTTCTAGGATGTCCAGGGTCAGAGTGGACGATCAGCTCTTTGTGGGGTATGCTGGTCACCGATTGGGCCAGGCTGTTACAAAACAGGTGGATTATCCTCACCATTACTGAATGTTACCGTTTGGCGGGCAAGGACCCTCCTGAAGGGTTGCAAGCTCATTCCGCTAGGGGCGTGGCTACTTCCACAGCCCTGCAGCAGGGAGTTCCTATTAGGAATATTTGTGATGCAGCCACATGGACTTCTATCCACACCTTTGTTAAACATTACTCCCTGGATACAATCCATGGTCAAGATATGGCCTTTGGTAAGGCGGTTCTTTATTCTGCCATCTGATTGGGTACTCTAAATTATTTTCCCTTCTCCATTTTTTCTGGTACTGTTTTGGGAGTCTGTCAAAGATGTGGAATACGTTGGAGGACACAATCCATTCGAAGAACAAGTTACTTACCAACTGGTAACGTTCTTTCGATTGGATGTTCCTCCAACGTATTCCACATCGCCCTCCCAGCCTGCCCCTCTGGAGAATTTCCTATGCGATTGCAGCTTACGTTTTCGCAAGGCTATGTGCAGTCAAGCAGACATTGTATATGTGCATGTCACACGTTATGGAGGAAAAAACATAAACTGAGGCTATGGGCGCTGTGCGTCCTATTTATGGCATCCAGTGACCTCGCCCTCGCCGGAGGCCTTCGAGGGACATCGACTCGACGCAGAACACCCTCTGCTGAAACAGTTTCCGAAGTACACAGCTGTGGACATTACACAGGCCTTCCAGGATTTTGCGGCATGAAATGGCAAATTTTGCGGCATGAAATGGCAAATTTTGCGGCACAAACCTTTATTGCGGTATTTTTGCGGGACATTTTGTATTAACTGGAGGGTGTAAGATTGCCACATTGCAGGAAATAGGCAAAGTGCAAGGCTACAAGAGAGCCAGGGTATCATTATTATGTATCTTTTGTATTAATTTAACAGGAAGAGTCCCAGATGTCTATGGCTTGGCAGAACAGTGTTTGATTTGGCTACATTTCTGGTTTAATGTTCATGCCTATTTAATAGTATTAACTAAATCTCAGATTTCTGGCCCACCGCATCACTGCTTCCTCTGCTCTCTTGTGCAGCGCTTCCTCCTCTGACCCACTGCTATCCCTCGGCTTTCTTGCCTATCACTTCACATCTCACCCATCACTCTCCCTCTCTCTCATAATTTAACCATTTTAAAAACAAATAATTTAAATGTAGATTTTGACCCAGTTCCTCAAATAATGGGGCATTTAAAAAAAGAACGGAGGATATTCTATTTTTAGACAACCCATTTTTGGAAATGAGCAGGTCACCTTATTCTCAAAGGTGACGGGCGCATTTCCACAGGCTTGAGCTGTAGCGCAAATTGTGCGCTGGCCAGCTGCCTTGAATGGTGTTCTGGGTTGTTTGACCGAAGTGTAATTATTTGCGGCGGAATTGACCATAGTCAATTTTGCTGCAAATTGATTTGCACTTCAGCCAAACAACCCAAAATGTACCTTTCACCACCACCAAACCCCCTCCCCTACTTAACTGCTTGGTCGCTGCTGCTTCTCGTGCAACCCTGCGGTGCCAGAACCATCCCTCTAACGCGGGTCGGATCCGACTCCGCAGGGTGCCTTTTTCGTTATTTTCTTTTTTTTCTGTCCCTGCCTCCAATTTTGAGGAAAAAGGGGAAAACACTTCTGCAACCACCCTAGACCATAAATACTGAACTTGGGGAGCGGGTGACACCCCTGCAACACATGTTCAGTATTTATCAAAATCGATCGAATAGTACTGGATGAAATTGGTCAAATTGTAACATTCGATAGATTTTTGTAATCAAAATGGGCAGTACTTTGAATAGAATCTCTCTCCCGACAGTGTTCTGCAAGCTCCCAGCACCTTTCACAGGCACAGGCACTCCAGGTGCCTGCCACTGTAAAATGTGACCTAAAAAAAATATTTTTATCCTGTTTGAGGAACAGAAATGCAAGCGACTCAGCAGCGGTTCATACCTTAAAAGAAATGCATTACAGGGTCAGGAAAAACCCTGTCATGCAGTGGCAGCCCCACATCCCGTGCGCATAGGGTTGCCTACAATTTCTGCACATTTAAAAGTGCATCTTGCTTGGTAATGAGACTGCGCTTTTAAATTGACAGAAACGCCACCATTTGATGTAGGAGGTGAAAAAGGCCATCTGAATGGGAGCGCAAATATAAAATGTGCCCATTCATGTGTCCCTTGTGAATTGGGCTGCACTTTTTTGGGGTGCAAGTGATTTCATTTCTTGTGTAAAAAAAAAAAAAAAAAAGTTGAGAACCTGGCACCCTGAGTATTATTTTTTTTTAAAACAGTAATTTTTGCAGATTACTTTCCAAAAAGAGAGAACAAAGAATATTGTACCACCTGTGTCAAAGCCATAAGGGTACAATATTTAACCAAAGTATAAAAGAATATTGTAACTACCCCTGTCCAATAAGAGAAGCATATTCAAACAAAGTGAATTTAATTTACAAAACGGAAAATCACTTGTAAAAGAAGATTATAATCCGCATTGCCAAAGCCAAAGAAAGGCAATTATAAATGAAAAGGTATATCACTTTCCTAATAAGGGATACATGGAAAGGAAAGATTGTAGAATGCATTACCAGCAGTTAAATGCTTGTGTAGAAGGAAACCAAGGATGGCAGGAGTAAAGCCATCCTTATGTGAATCATAAAGAGGAAGAAAAATGTAACCTGCATAGCCTGTGGCAAATGAATCAGCATGAAAGACATTGTTAATGTGTGCTGTATCCTTATTAAAGAAGTTATAAACCCTTTGTTGTTCTTGAAAATCAAAAGACTTATCCAAGAATAAGTTTTTGATTTACTTTGATTCACAGTCGTCACCGTGCCAGCAGCAGCCTTGTATGGGTAGGAGCTTGCTGCCTCCTCGTCGGCTTATGGCGAAGCATTACCCTTGCCTGGAAGCCTGATGCCCAGACCTCATCACTGACTCAGCGACATCCACATTGATGCCAACCGGGCCTCTCTTGGGTAAGCAGCAAGCTTCCAGCCCTTCTTGTTCATATCCGCCTCAACGTGCCTGTTGTGCACTTCCCTTGTGCTGGGCTCCCCAACCGAACCGCACATCACACGAGTGTGGTGTTCCAAAATGGCGGCCTCTGCTCTTGTATGTTACTAGGCAACATCTACAGCCTAGGATAGGCTGAGGCCTCCCATATTTTTGGAAGCACGTCACCGGATGGCGATAGCTGGGGCCACTTCCTAAAGGGCCGCACCTTAAGGGCATCCCCTGTCTGACCCTGTCCGGCGCGTTACGGCACCGAGGCGTGACTACTACCACTGACATCCACTTAGCCAACATGGTAAGATCCCATCACCTCTTTGCCTCCGCACGCATATGTTAACGAACGACAACTGCGACTACGAGCAAAAAACATCTTGTCAACACCTAGCGCTGCAGACCGTCTGCACGCACGCTGGCCTATGCATCCAGCACTCCCACTCGTACACAGTAAACTCCCATGTAACCCTAAACATGCCTATCCTGAACACTAAGACTCCGCGCACCAGAGACTACTGCACTTGAGGCCTAGTAATTGGTATATACCCCATCGATAATGTTTGAATGACCTCTGTCTGACCTCGCCTGCTAGGCCCTGTATGGCCAGTACTGCTACCCGCTAGTCACGCCTGTAACACACTGTTAACTAACTGTGAACATATGTCACATGATTGACAGAACCATATATCTAGCCTATGTGGAAATACCGTGATCATGCCCTCGCCGTGACACTGTATAGTATTTGATTTCATATGATTAATGATCACTCTGTGAACATAGCGTACTGCATCTGCCCATTCCTATGCGTTACCAGACTGCCCTAATCTCACTTTAATATAACCATGTTAGACAAGTCTTCTATCTGTATTTAATCACGCCCATGTGGACTAGCCTATTTTAATTGGATTTGCCCACGATTATGTTGGACTAGCCTACTTCATCTGTATTTTCAATTGCAGTTGCCCATGCCTATGCTAGACTAGCCTATTTTAATTGCATTTGCCCACGCTTATGATGGACTAGCCCACTTCATTTGTATGTAATCACGCATATATTGGACTAGCCTATTCTAATTGCAGTTTCCCACTCTATTATTTGATTACGCCTATGCTGGATTATTCTAATTTTGCTTTGCCCACTCTATTATTTGATTATGCCTATGTTGGAATGGCCTATCCCAATTGCAGCTGCCCACGCCTATGCTAGACTAGCCTATTCTAAATTGCATTTGTCCACGCCTATGTAGGACAAGCCCATTCTAATCCGCTTTCCTACAGAACTATGTCCTCAAGTAAGACTCTGATGACATCTTTACTGCTCCTCTTAACTCTAATCTACACAACGATGCCCCAAACCAGACACTCACCTTGTACCCTCCTTGAGAGAAACAGGCTATGAACCACATTACCCTGTCTCTACGAGCCTAGAACCAACAGCAATGGGGTCCTAAACCCTCGACCTAGCTACAACTCCACTCCCCCACATCATGAGTTGGCACTCAGACCTTACCCCGAGGCCCAACCTAACAGCCAGAACTCCGCCTCACAGCCCCTACTGACACCTAATAAAAAAACGAACCAACCCAAACTAATCTACACTGAACCTCAAAAGCCAACAAACATGACCACCATATGTGGAGCTCTCATTAATGCCAGATCATTAGTTGCACATGCCACGGAAATAGCAGACCTACTATCGTCTGATAATCTTGACATCCTAGCCGTCACAGAATCTTGGCTGCATGATGCAGCGGGCCCAGCCCTTACGCTAGCCATACCCGACAATTATCAAATAGTTAGAGTGGACAGACCAAATGCTAGAGGGGGGCCGCTTAGCCATCATAGCGAAACCAACCTCACCATACTCTTCTGACTCCACCCCCACTTAAATCTTGTGAACTACTCATTGCCAAATTGCCCATCTCTAGCTGCCGCACCTTAACAATCAACCTGTTTTACATACCACCAGGGCCTACAGGTACTTTCGAGGAGGATTTATCCAGTCTCCTGGCCAACAACACTAAAGACTCCTCGCAAACATTAATATTGGGCGACTTCAACCTGGGATTAAATGACCCAGAGGACAAACACCCCAGGCAATAGCAGCCTCGTTCTCAGAACATGGACTAACCCAAAAAGTCCTTACCCCCAACAAATGTCAAGGACCCTAGACTGGGTTGCCGACCTGAATTGTACTACTACTATCACTAAAATAACCCCGCACTATGGACTGACCATCACCTCATTGACTTTACTATAGCAATTGACAAACAAGTATCTAAAATCAAAGCCATGGCACCTCCATTCCCCACCAGATGCAAAATGAATATTACGCCAGACAAACTTCTACCTCACCTCCTCCCTTCCCTCAATTCCATCCCTAGCAACTCTGACCCCAACCTTCTCGTCAAGGTATATAACAACACTATGACTAAAGCCCTTGACATCATTGCGCCCCTCAAATTACGCAAAAGTAAACAGCAGACACACCTTAAAGCATGGTTTACCCCCCACCTCAAATAATTAGGACTCCAAAAAAGAAAATTAGAAACTCGGTGGCGACACTCCCTCTGAGACGAAAACAAACTTCAACTTACCCACTTAGCAAACTGATACAAATAAGAAATAATCCGTACCAAAAAAGATCTCTTCAACGAAAGAATCTCCAATGCCAGTTCCAACACCAAGGAACTATTCGTGACCCTTCGAGAACTAGAATCCCCGATACCCGCACCTGACAATGTCCCTAAAGACAATGGTGTACCAGCATTCAGAATGCCCTATCTAATAAAATAACATCACTGCACCCTACTGAGACGCAACCCACTAGTCCCATTAAAGCCACTACCTCTCCAGCCCCTTTTAGATTGACCAAAATCTCCACACAGGAGACAGAGAAAGTTATCACATCCTTGAAGCCATCTGACTGCCAGGGTGATAATTGACCTACCCAACTTATCAAAGATGTTGCAAGAGACCTAGCACCGTTCAATACCAAACTAATTAATGCCTCTTTCACGTCCAACACTGTCCCAAGCAACTTAAGAGTCATGGGTTCTACCCCTACTCAAGAAGCAGACCCTAGACCCATCCATCCCCACCAACTATATGCCCATCACCACGGTACCCTTTCTCCTTAAAATAATACAGAGTAGCCTACCTACAAATTCAGAACTATCTTGAAGCAAATCACCTCTTAGGCTCTCGCCAATCCGGATTTAGGCCACAACATGGCACAGAGACGGCACTAATTGACCTTAAGACTCAAATTGACGAGCTCAAGGACAAAGGAAAAACAGCTATGCTGCTCCCACTCGACCTGTCGGCAGCCTTCAACCTGGTGGACCACGGTGGTCTGTGCAAACGCCTAGCGCCGGCAGCGCTAGGTGTTTGCAGTGATGCTATAGCATGGGTCCAGCCCTTCTTAGATAACGTTCCACAAGGCTCATGCGCCTCGCCAACCATGTATAACATTTTTACCGAGCCCCTATTTGACAAACTGGACAAACTGGATGTCCCCTACACGAAATATGCGGATGACACCCAGATCCTCATTTCCCTTTCCGGCAATTTTGACACTGATAAATGAGATAAATTTGTATTTATTTTGGATTTATTTTATTTGTATTGCGCACCTTGTCCTGGGGCATCTGGGCGCATAGTTTGAAGAAAGTGGTTACAAGTGGTTACATACAATCAAAATAGCTTTCCACAGGGAAAGGGCAAATCTTAATAATACAAAAATGCATTTCTTAAGAGATAAACAAGATATAGAACATCAACAATGTAGAGGGGTTACAATAAAATTCCTGGGAGTTTTTGGTATACTACAACATATGCCAACAAACAGAGGATATAGATACAGTACAGTTGGGAGGGAGGGATAGGGATGTGATAGTCACATCATTGACACGTGGCAGGTTGGTCACACATTTCCATAAGACGCCCGAGTGGTTTAGGAAGATGAGGCTGAAGCATCAAGTTCATGGAGCCAGTGTTTGGTTTTGTTCTTAAAGGAGAGGATGGATAGTTCTGTTCTGAGAGTGATGGGTATAGTGTTCCATAGTTTGGCCGCGAGGACTGGGAAACTAGATCCCCGGCTGTCTGAAGCTTGTAGCTAGGTATAGTCAGAGTGTGTACATGGACTGACCTCAGAGGTCTGGTTGCTGTGTGGGCTACGTGAAGCGATGGGTCAAGTATGCAGGTGCCATGTTGTTCTGGGCCTTGTGTGTTAGAGCAAGGGCTTTGACCAATATACGAAGTGTAACAGGGAGCCAGTATAGATTGCGTCTTGTGTCAGAGATGTGTCATCTCCTCGGGACGTTGAGGGCCGCCCTGATGGCATTATTCTGAGTGACCTGTATCTTATCCATGTTTCTTTGGCTAGTCCCTAAATAGAGGGCGTTACAGTAATCAATTTTGGACATAAGAGTTCTGGTGAGGATAATGCAGTTGTCAGAAAGGGTCTGCAGGCAGTGATGAGTTTGCAGGTGTAGGCCAAAGCCGAAACAACTGTTAGGGAGAATTCTCATAAATGGCTGATTTCCCTTACCTAATGGGTCCCTCAGCAGCTTTGCTGGATTTCTAGGATTTCATTTATTCACCTGGTAAGAGTGTGAGCCTTTTTCCCACTCTTACATGTGTTTTGCCATGTGTGTTTTTACCATTTTATGTGTTCTTGGGCTCTGGAGCCTCACCTACTCCATGAGCACCACTTTTTGTGTGTGTTACACAGCACCTTCAGTGCAGTGACACAGAGTTGTCTTTGAGACTTCCCACTGACACTGATTTTCTGGGGCTGACTACTGTCCCCCAGAAACATGTAAAGTTGCCATTAACTTTATGTAGCCACTTTAAACCACAGACCCAGTACACCCCATCTTACATGGAGTATTGGAAAGGGTTAACTCTTACCCCTTTTTGTCTGTGCCTCTTGGAGCCTTGTTTCGCTCCCTTAACATTAAGACTTGGCTGGTGGCAGTGGTAACTACCCTAACTTTTCTACCGCGATTATCTTATATAAGCGTGCTAATGTTTTAGGCTATTATATTAGCCTCGAACGTAAACCCGCTTGACCAAATACATTTTATTTTGGTTCCGGCTGGGTTTATACGCCATTTCTTTTTGTTAAAATCTTTCTCATGTTTTTCTCTACTCGCCAAACCGGGGATGATTCCTTTGTTCGCTGTCTTTTTGCGGGCTTCTGCACAGAAGCCCTCCTTAAGGCGCCTGAAAGTCTAGGTAGGCAGGATGTGAGGGAGGGATCTTCGGACCCCTGCCATGGGTTCCCTTGGTAACCCAAGTCGCACCCTTGTCTGATTGGCTAAGGGGACTGGCACTGCCAGGCCAGCCACCCTGCTGTGTGATTGACAGCCAGGCTGTTTGAATGGGGGAAAACTGCATAAAAAGCAGGTCTCTCTGACTGGAAGAGCAGAGTCGCCACTGGAATGAAAGAACCAACGAGGAACTGGAAGAAGAGGGCCCCTACCACGACTGAACCACCCGGTGAAGCCCTGCTGCAGGTCCGAATCTCCGAATGCAACGACAGAGAAGATCCTCCAGGAAACTTCTTCCGTTGAGCTGGTGGGACCAACCAGTTCACCCAAACTGCAAGCCAGGACACCTCCTCTGGTTGAATTCACTGTACAGAGCTACAGTGGGCCGGATAACCAGGAAGGTTGGACCCTGCTTGGGTTTTAAGGAGCGCACCTTTTATTCTTTGTTTTACTCTGCTGCTGGCTTCTCCCCTGGGTGGCGCAGAACCCTCCAGTCTTCCTACTTTGTGTGAGTGCGACAGTTGCTACAGGAACCGTGAGCCTCCAGGAACCACCAGGAATGTCCGCCTCAGCTACAGCTCCCTCTCCATTTTAAGGTACTGTGCAAATCTGTTTGCTCGTTTCGTTCAATCACGGTAAAAGTATTTTAAATATTTGGCCAATCCGAGGGCTTGTCCTTCTCTTCTCTTTGAACTAGCTTTTCTACCAGCCAACCTCATACGGAATCTGTGCCAATAACTTTACTGCGAACTACCCTGAACTGTGTGATCTTAAGCAAAATACTTTTGACCCATTGACTTTGGCCTTAAGCCTTTTCTAGCTGATCTCCTCACTGAAGTTCCTCTTGTTCAATTGCCCTGAGTACTTACCTGTTGGTTTGCCTAATTCCTAATAATTTGTCTTTCCCGCCCTTTTAAATTGCCGGAGTGCCATTTTGCTCCCACTTCATTTTGTGAGCCTAACTTGTCGCAAATTTAACGGAAGTGGTGTGGTGTATTTATGATTGTGATTTTTAACTTGCTTATAATAGTGAAATGTTATACAACTGTAGAGTAACTAAATATATATTCTTTTACTTAGAAACTTTGAGTCAGTGTTTGCCTGAATCATAGTAATCACTGTCCTTTGTGTAACTATTTGATACTGCTCACTTACTCTTGAGATAAGTCTGGCTGCTCTGCTACTGCTGCCACTTTAACTGTGTAGTACAGACTTGTACCAAAGGTGAGATTGTACTGTCACTTGTAGTCTTAATTGTGTGTGGTGTTCCCAAAGGGTACTGCATATAATTCTGCCTAACACTGGTGAGGATAAAAGTATAGTAATTATACTTAGAGTACTGCTATTACCTTGGATCAACTAACCACAAGGCAAAAATCGCTAAAAAGCAATATTAATAATGTCTGATGTGGAAAGCCACAATCAGGAGACCCTCCTGAGTTACACTGCTGATCATCTAAGAAATCTGTGTAAAGAAAGGAAACTCTCTGCTAAAGGCAAAAAGATTGAATTAGTTGAAATGTTATTGAAGAACCAAAGTTAGGGGAGTGGGTCTGAAATGCCTGACTCTCTAGCAAATGTGGAAAGTATTGAGGATGATGCTATGTCTGTTAATGATGAGTTGGAAGAGGTAGATGTGTCACTTAATGTAGGCCTCCCTGGCCCTTTGCCTGCTCAGCAACCTCAACCCTTGTCCATTGGGACCCCCACAGGTCCTACCCTCAGTCCTGAATTTATTGCTCTTGCGAAAATAAGGTTTGAACTGGAATTCAAACGTTTAAATGCTCAAACTGAACAAAAACACCAAGAACTGAAGCTCAGAGAAATGGAGTTGATTCGTGAACTTGAAATGAAGAAATTGTCTCTTGAGAATGCTTCTCTCCCAGAGTCTTCTGGGTCTTCCAGTCCTAAGAGACCCCGTATGCCTAAAGAAATTGTGGGTATGTATGAGGTTAAGCTTGATATTTTGGATTGGTTGGCAATGTTTGAATATAACCATGATATTCAAGGTTGTTCGGGGAATCAATTGCTTCCCTGGCTCTTCTCTAGGCTACCCACTGTTGCATCTGATGTTGTAATGGAGTTGGGGGAGGTGGATAGGATGGATCAGGAGTGTGTGAAGCTAGCTTTAATTGCTAGATTTGGGAAGGCCCCTTCCCAGTACCTTAAGAGATAGATCTCCGGAGGAGACCCTCACAAATCATGATGGTACCACTTGGGCTACCTGGGTATGTGAGTGTTTGAAAAACGTAGATGGTTGGATTAAGGGTTACAGAGTAAACACTTATGAAGGAATGAGAAATGTTGGAGTCTATTTTTGATGTCTGCTCTCCTGAGCTCAGACAGCACTTGGCTGATTCTAAGGAGATGGATCCAAATAAGCTAGCTAAGGCTGCTGACTTGTGGGTTGCCAACAGAGCTACTCACAAGGATTCTGGGGCTACTCAGAAAAAGGATGAGGGGAAACAGCCAAAGAAAGATAACAAAGAGAATTATAATACCTCCAATTCAAAAGAGGGCCACAAACAGCATTTTAAGGGTAAACCACAAGGGAAACCAAATCAGGCTAGTGCACCATCTGGACCCAAACCAGATGGAGGTCAGAACAAATCCCCATTCATCAAAACATTTGGGAAATGGCATTTTTGTGGGTCAACTGACCATGTGAAAGGGGATCCCAGATGTAAGGGTAAACCTTCAGGGGTCCACACTGTCTCCTTAGCCTTCTCCCCAGAGGAAGAAGTACCTATGGCCAGTGGCAACTTTCACCTACTGGCTGATGAACCCATGGAAGTCTCAGCCAGTGTGTCTTTAGTGTCCTGCTTGTGGGAACAACAGAATTTATATGTCTATAATTCCATCCCAGATAACACTAAAGAGTAATATAAAGATAGTGTTCTTGTGAATGGTCAGGAAACCCCTGCCATCAGAGACACTGGAGCCAGCCTAACTATGGTGGATGAATCATTTTTCAATGTGGAGGATGTTGCTAAGGCACCCAAACACCTCACCAAGTTAGCTGGAGGCCCTGTGCAAATGCTTCCCCAGTTACCAGCTATCATCCAGTGTAATGATATGACTGTCAAGATACCTGTTAGTGTGCAAGTTACGGAGCAAGGCCTGCCTGACCTTGTCCACGGAGCGCCTGACCCCGCAATTCCGGGCGCATCGCGGCGCCACAACGAGGCCGCATCTGTACTTTTTCTTCGGCCTGCATCCGCCGGCAGGCGGAAACGCCGGCCACAACAAAGGCCATACTAAGGCCTGTTGGGTGCCTGTTTGGAGCCATAGGAGCCAGGGGCCTGGTACTCTGCCCTTTCCACTCCAGGTTCTTCACTATTAGAAGGTAATGGCAATTCAAATGAGTCTTTATGTACTGTAGATATATACGAACTTAGGGATTAGAATATGAAGATGTCTCCTGAAGCTGCCTCTTACATTGCTTGTTTACATTGTGTTGTGCCTTATGGTCGCCAATAGACCACAACTGATTGTGTTTTGCCCTGATTTATGTTGTGCCTCTAGTCTTTTGCCCTTGCCTTTCACTGCCAATTCGATCTTAGGTGGCCCCTATCTATGTACATGGTTGTTGCCACCTAGCTCTTCTCTCTCACCTAGGTAACCAGGACCTTCATCATGCACGTCAATGTACTCCTTCCATTACTCTACACACTATCCCTTCGACTTGCCCAAGTTCTCCAGCTACCTACAGTAACAACCTCCACACTCTGGGTTAAAATGGACCAGCCTTCTACCAGCATGGCATCCCCACGACCTCTCGCGTCACCTAGAATGAGCCCGGCAGCACCCACTGTAGGCCATACCAACCAATACCTCAACGACCCAGCTTTATGGCTGGATCACTTTGCTAGGAAACCTACACCTAACCAACCCTGCCCCCTCTCTCTTAGAAATAAGAGACTAGGCACCAGATTCCGCCTACGCCACATCCGTCACATCACCAGGAAACAAACCCCCCTCTCTCCTGGATCTCTGTCAACTGCCACCACATGCAAACCCACCACCACCAAGGTTAAACTGCCCATGTTCAAAGGTGCCCTCATTAATGCCAGATCCCTCACTGCACACGCACTTGACGTAGCTGACCTCATCACCACGTCCGACCTTGACTTCTTAGCTATCTCCGAAACATGGCTTCATGCCGCATCTGGCCCCTTACTAGCGTTAGCCCTACCGCCGAACTACGGCATCACACGATGTGACCGCTCCACCGCCTCTTCCAAAGGCGGCGGTGTGGCCTTCATCCATAAAAATACACTTGACCTAAGAGTGTTACCTGACTCCAAACTCACATCAGCCGAATTGCTGTCTGTCAAACTAGCACTCACACCTAACCAAACAGCCACCATGCACCTAATCTATAGACCTCCAGGACCCGCACCAACCTTTGTCAGTGAAATCTCCACTCTCCTCCTCAACAATACAAAGAACAATTCGCAAACAATCATCCTAGGCGACCTTAACTTAGGTCTTGGTGACTTAAAAGATCCTGTGGCCTCTGACCTGGAGATCGCACTAACTGACCTCGGCCTTACCTTATACATCCAAGAGCCTACCCATATTAAAGGTAGAACACTTGACTGGGTAGCTGGCTCCAATTGCAATATCAAGGTCCTTAACAATACCCCCTGCCTATGGTCCGACCATCACATTATAACTTTCAACATTGAAGCCACACCACGAATCCCGTCACCATTAGCCCCAGCACTCCCAACTCGAAGCAAAAAAGATATAACCAAGGAGAAACTCCTCCCATTGTTACTCCCGTCCCTTAACACAGCCACCAACTCTTACTCTGATCCAACCTCACTAGCACACACCTACAACCAAACAATGCGAACTGCCATTGATTGTATAGCACCTCTCAAACTTAGAAAGGCTAAACCTCAAGCTTATCTTAATTCATGGTTCACACCACAGTTAAGATTGCTCCGCAAAGCCAAACGCTATGCCGAAAATCGATGGAAAAGCCACCCCTCAGACGAGCATAAAGACAGTTTCCTTCTAGCCTCACTCTCCTACAAAGATGCCATCATCACGGCAAAAAAGGAATCTTTCAACAACCGCATTATACAAGCCGACTCGAACACCAAGGAACTCTTTAAAATCCTAAGAGAGCTTGAAACTCCAGTCGCCCCCCCTGACACATGCGTGAAAGATAGTAAATGGTGTGCCAACATCCAAGCAGCCTTACTAAATAAAATCTCCACACTACAAGACAAAATCAAAGATAAACAGGACAGCCTGAAGCGCGACAACCACGTTCATTCCCTCACTAAGGCCCCCTTGCCAGACTCTACCAATATCACACCATTCGCATTCTCTCCACTTACCGTGGCAGAGGTAGAAAATATAATTCTCAGAATTAAGCCAACTAACTGCCAAGGTGACCCGTGCCCAGCCCCTACTATCAAGGACTCAGCGCATGAGTTGGCCCCATTCATCACGGCCTTCATTAACTCTTCCTTTCAAACAGGTATTGTCCCGGACAATCTGAAGGACGCTTGGGTTATCCCACTGCTTAAAAAACCTTCCCTAGACCCTAACATTCCCACTAACTTCCGACCTATCACCACTGTACCATTTCTGCTCAAGATCCTAGACCGTGCCGCATACTTTCAGATCCAAAATTACTTGGAAACTAATAACTTGCTAGGTCTACGACAATCTGGTTTCCGCCCCAGACACGGGACAGAGACCGCATTATTAGACCTTAAAACTCAAATCGAGGTTCTAAAGGATCAAGGCAAACTAGCACTGCTACTACTTCTCGACCTTTCAGCCGCATTCGATCTGGTCAACCATCAGATCCTGTGCGAGCACCTCCATTCAGCTGCCAACTTCTCCTCCTCGGCTGCGGCTTGGATCAAATCTTTCCTGAGCAACAGATCCATGAGAGTCTTTGCCCCATCCGCAGCCGCGGACCCTTCACCGATTCACTGCGGCGTTCCTCAGGGATCTTGTGTGTCACCTACACTTTATAACATTTTCACGAAACCACTCTTTGATGTGCTTGATTATCTGGGTGTCTCCTATACCAACTATGCGGACGACACCCAGATACTCATCCCCATCACTGGTGATTATCTAGGTGACACCAAGGCCCTTAACGACGTCTACTTGGTCATCCAAGCCTGGATGGCCCAACATCAGTTGTGCTTGAATGATGACAAGACGGAGCTCCTGATCTTGGGCACTGCACAACGCCTGAGCAGACTAGAGCCGTCCTATCAGTCATTCAACATAGATGGTAATATCATTAGTGTCTCAAAAGATACCAAAACGTTAGGTTTCTACCTTGATGCCACACTCTCATTAACCCGACAAACCAATGCTGTCAGATCTGCGTCTGCATACACATGCAAACTTATCGCAGCTTGCAGACCATTCCTTACTACGTCTAACAGCGTTACGCTAGCGAGAACCCTTATTATGGCTAAAATTGATTACTGCAGTGCTCTTTATCTTGGCACCAGCCAAGAGAACCTGAACAGACTTCAAACGACACAAAACAACGCCATTCGTGCCGCTTTAAACATTCCCCAACACCACCACATCACAGAAACCAGAAGTAAGTTAAATTGGCTACCTGTCAAACAGAGAATTTCTCTCAAAACACTCGCCCTTACGCACAAATGCCTAGCCAACAAAGCCCCGATCTACCTTGGTAGTCGACTATCGCGCCACTCTACCTCCCGACCTCTAAGAACAGCCCAATCCCACTGTCTAGCGATCCCCAAATTTAAATTGCAAAAAGCAGGGGGCTCAAGTTTCCCCGTCTTAGCTTCCAAGTTATGGAACTCCCTCCCTGTTTCAATTAGAGCGGAAGACTCTTTCAATACCTTCAAAGCCAATACTAGATCTTGACTTTTCAACCAGCTTTAAGGCCGGCTTCGCGCTTCTTCCTGACCTACCCTGACTTGCCGACCGCTACTATCACCTATCGGCACTGAAACTACTGTACATATGTATATAAGATCCTCTTGTAAATGTATATAATGATCCTTTGTTACCCATGTGTAAATGTTTAATGATTCTCTGTTATACCTGCATATCTGTAACCTTGTACAAATTGCGCCCTGATGCCTCCGGGCCTGTTGGTTTGCGCGTTATAAATAAAATACAAATACAAACAAGTGCCTGGGAGGGTCCTGTTGGGTGATGACCTATGACCTTAAAGCCCTTGGAGTTCTGTCAAGCACCCCTAGGCCTCCCAGTAAAAGGAAACAGGAGCTCACAAGGTCTGCAAGGGAGAGAACCTTGAGAGGCTCTCCAGAGGAGATGATAGAAGAAAATATCACTCCCACTCCGCAGGAGTTGCTCACTGCCATTTCTAGAAAAACAGGGGCAAAGGGGAAACCCAAGACCTCCAGAAAAAAGTCAGACAGCACCCCTGTGCTACCAACAAGGACATCACCAAGATTGTCCAAAGTCATGCCTGTGACTTCTCCACCTGCTGAGGCATAGTGTGAGGTGCAGCCTTGTGTGGTTGGGCCAGCATCTGAAGAATCAGATCTGGAAGAAGACACTGTCTTAGTTGGAGATCTTGACCCTGTTGACCATCCTGAGCTGCAGTCTTTACTGGCAGAAGGTGGACCCAACAGGGCAGACTTTAGCAAAGGACAGAGAGAGTGTCCTACTCTTGAAGGTCTTCGACAGCAGGCTGCTAACCAACTTGATGGGCAAGAAGTTGGAAAGCACAGGTTGAGCTGGGAAGATGGCCTCTTCTACAGTGAACCAACTGAGTCTATCCCTGGGGACTGCAAAAGAATAGTAGTGCCCCTTGCTAACAGACTCCAGTTCCTACAGTTAGCCCACGAGATACCTTTGGCTGGTTACTTGAGTTTCAAGAAGACCAAGGAAAGGTTCTCTCTCTACTTCTACTGATGGGATCAGAAGTTGACAAATTCTGCAGGAGCTGTCACACTTGCCAAACCTCTGGCAAGAGTGGAGCCAAGAATGTGGCACCCCTGCTGCCTCTCCCAGTGGTTGGAGTTCCTTTTGAGAGGGTGGGCATTGACATTGTCGGTCCTCTTGACCCTCCCACATCTTCAGGGAACAGGTTTATCCTGGTTGTAGTAAACCATGCTACAAGATACCCAGAAGCCATACCTATGATAACGTTACAGCTCAGGCTGTGGCTAAGGCTCTACTTGGTATTTTTACCAGAGTAGGGTTTCCTAAGGAAGTGATATCCATCAAGGGATCCAATTTTATGTCCCACTACATGCAAGCCATGTGGAAGAACTGTGGTGTCACTTACAAGTTCTCTACAGCCTACCATCCACAGACAAATGGACTGGTAGAGAGATTTAATCGTACTACGAAGAGCATGATAGGTGCTTTAGAGGAACCCCTTAAGAAAAAGTGGGACCTTCTACTGCCATGCCTTCTCTTTGCATATAGAGAAGTCCCTCAGGAGGGAGTTTTGGTTACAGTCCCTTTGAGCTTCTCTATGGCCATCCAGTCAGAGGTCCAGTGACACTGATCAAGGAGGGGTTGGAGAGTGCTCCTTCCCCCAAGCCAGTCAGAGTGACTGACTATGTGATAGATCTCCAGAGGAGAATGTCACACATGATGGCAGAAGCAAGTGATAACTTGAAAGAAGGTTAGGCTTTGGTCAAACATTGGCATGACCAGAAGGCCAACATGGTTGAGTTTATTCAAGACCAGATTGTACTAGTTATGGTGCCAACAAGGCAGAGGGCCTTGCAGGACAAGTGGATAGGACCCTTCAAGGTTGTGGGCAAACTTGGAGAGGTGAACTATTTGGTGGACTTAGGCAGACCAAAGGGGGCTCCCAGAGTCTTTCACACCAACTGTTTAAAGGCTTATGTCTCGAGACCAGAAGTGGGAGCTTTGCTTCTAGCTTCAGCTTAAGAGGAAGAGGAGAGTGAACCTCTACCTGAGCTCCTCAGAGGCCAACCTTTAGATGAACAGAGAGAAGGAGTTAATCTCTCTTCTCAGCTGACTTCTGAACAACAGGAGGAGTGCAAAGTTCTGTTGAATCAGTTTGCCTCCCTGTTTTCACTATCACCATGCTTGACCCCTTGGGGCCAGCATGATATTCTCACTGGTGACTGTTTACCTGTCAAAAGCAGGGGGTACAGAATGTCAGAACATTTGAGATCCCACATCAAAGGAGAGGTCAACAAGATGCTTGATTTCGGGCTTATAGAGCGCTCTACAAGTCCATGGTCTAGTCCAGTTGTTCTAGTACCAAAGGCAGGATCCAAGGAGTTGAGATTCTGTGTCGACCATAGAGCTCCAAATGCAGTCACAAAGACTGATGCCCAAGGACAGATGAACTGGTGGATAGACTTGGTTCAGCCAAGTACCTCAGTACATTTGATCTAACCTCAGGCTATTGGCAAATAGCCCTGAAAGACTGAAGAATGCACCTGCTACATTTCAAAGGATGGTTAATCAAGTTCTGAATGGGATGGAGGACTTCTGCATGGCATACTTGGATGACATTGCAGTGTTCAGCCCTACGTGGAAAGAATATATTGATCACCTTGGATATGTTTTGCAGGCTCTTGAGCAGACCCATCTGACCATAAAGGCAAGCAAATGTCAAATTGTTCAGAGTAAAGTGGTCTACCTTAGTCATGAGGTAGGAGGGGGTGAGATAAGGCCATTGCCCAGCAAAGTACAAGCTGTGCACAACTGGACCACCCCTACTACTCAAACCCAAGTGAGAGCATTCCTAGGTCTCACTGGGGACTACAGGAATTTCATAGATAACTATGGGACCATAGCTTCTCCCTTGAATGTGATCTCCTCTCCAAAATTCCCAAAAAAGGTGAGATGGAATGAGGAGTGCACTCAAGCCTTTGAAAGCCTGAAGAAAGCCCTTTGTCAAGCTCCAGTCCTAAGAGCTCCTGATTATCACCAACCTTCATTGTGCAGACAGATGCCTCGAATATAGGTATAGGTGGAGTCCTTAGTCAACTGGATGAGAAAGGTAGGGAGCACCCCATTTGCTTCATCAGTAGGAAACTGAAGGAACCAGGAACAAGGTGGGCAACCATAGAGTGTGAATGTTTTACCATTGTATGGTCTTTGAAGACGTTTAGACCATGCTTGTATGGATCTACTTTTATAATTCAAACTGACCACCAACCCTTGAGATGGTTAATGCAAATGAAAGGGGAGAACCCAAAACTTCTGAGATGGTCAATCTGCCTGCAAGGGTTTGATTTTACCATTGAGCACAGAGCAGGATGTCACCATCAAAATGCTGATGGTCTCTCTAGGATGTTTATAACCGACTAGAGGTAGAGATTCATCCAGGAGTCGATTAAATCCCCCTGTCCCTTAGTCTGGGCGGGGGTGAGTGTTAGGGAGAATTCTCATAAATAGCAGATTTCCCTTACCTAATAAGTCCCCCAGCAGCTTTGCTGGATTTCTAGGATTAAATGTTTTCACCTGGTAAGAGTGTAAGCCTTTTTCCCACTCTTACATGTGTTTTGCCATGTGCGTTTTTACCATTTTATGTGTTCTTGGGCTCTGGAGTCTCACCTACTCCATGAGCACCACTTTTTGTGTGTGTTACACAGCACCTTCAGTGCAGTGACACAGGGTTGTCTTTGAGACTTCCCACTGACTCCATTTTTCTGGTGCTGACTACTTCCCCAGAAACATGTAAAGTTGCCATTAACTTTATGTAGTCCCTTTAAACCACAGACCCAGTACACCCCATCTTACATGGAGTATTGGAAAGGATTAACTCTTATCCCTTTTTGTCTGTGCTTCTTGGTGCCTTGTTTCGCTCCCTTAACATTAAGACTTGGCTGGTGGCAGTGGTAACTATCCTATTTTTTCTAGCGCGATTATCTTATATAAACGTGGTAATGGTTTAGGCTATTATGTTAGCCTCAAACATAAACCCGCTTGACCAAATACATTTTGTTTTGGTTCCGGCTGAGTTTATTCGCCATTTCTTTTTGTTAAAATCTTTCTCGTGTTTTTCTCTATGCGCCAAACCGGGGATGATTCCTTTGTTCGCTGTCTTTTCGCTGGCTTCTGCACAGAAGCCCTTCTTACGGCGTCTGAAAGTCTAGATAGGCAGGATGTGAGGGAGGGCTCTTCAAACCCCTGCCACGGGTTCCCTTGGTAACCCAAGTCGCACTCTTGTCTGATTGGCTAAGGGGACTGGCCTTGCCAGGCCAGCCACCCTGCTGTCTGATTGACAGCCAGGCTGTATGAATGGGGGAAAACTGCATAAAAAGCAGGTCTCTGGCCGGATAGCCAGGAAGGTTGGACCCTGCTTGAGTTTTAAGGAGCGCACCTTTTATGCGTTGTTTTGCTCTGCTGCTGGCTTCTCCCCTGGGTGGCGTAGGACCCTCCAATCTTCCTACTTCGTGTCAGTCCGAATGTCGATACAGGAACCGTGACCCTGCAGGAACCACCAGGTATGTCCGCCTCAGCTACAGTTCCCTCTCCGTTTTAAGGTACTGTGCAAATCCAGTTGCTCGTTTCGTTCAACCACAGTAAAAGTGTTTGAAATCTTTTGCCAATCCGAGGGCTTGTCCTTCTCTTCTCTTTGAACTAACTTTTCTACCAACCAACCTCATACGGAATCTGTGCCACGAACTTTACTGCGAACTACCCTGAACTGTGTGCTCTTGAGCAAAATACTTTTGACCCATTGACTTTGGCCTTAAGCCTTTTCTAGCTGATCTCCTCACTGAAGTTCCTCTTGTTCAATTGCCCTGTGCACTTACCTGTTGGTTTGCCTAATTTCTAATAACTTTGTCTTTCCCTCCCTCTTAAATTGCTGGAGTGCCATTTTGCACCCACTTCATTTTGTGAGCCTAACCTGTCTGGAATTTAAGGAAAGTGGTGTGGTGTATTTATGATTGTGATTTTTAACTTGCTTATAATAGTGAAATGTTATACAACTGTTGAGTAAATAAATATATATTCTTTTACTTGAAACCTTGAGTCAATGTTTGCCTGAATCATAGTAATCGCTGTCCTTTGTGTAACTATTTGATACTGCTCACTTACTCTTGAGATAAGTCTGGCTGCTCTGCTACCACTTTAACTGTGTAGTACAGGCTTGTACCAAAGGTGAAATTGTACTGTCACTTGTAGTCTTAATTGTGTGTGGTGTTCCCAAAGGTATCCAGTTAAAATTTCGAATGTACATTTTCGAATGCCTTTATGTTGAAAGAAATGTCAAAAAAGAAAATGCAGAATATTATTTTTTTGTTTTATATATATATTTTTTTGTTTAGTTAGTAAAGAAAAAGGTCATTTAAAAAAAAAGACATTCAACATTTTTTTCCCGTATTTTTCATTCGAGAAAAAGGCATTCGAAAATATGACATTCGAAAAATGTCACTACAAACCGTTCCCAAAGGGTACTGCATATAATTCTGTCTAACAACAACAGCATTCGTTTGTCTGTTAAGAGATAGTGTCGAGTCTAAGTAAATGCCAAGTGTTTTTGTAACGGTTGACACTTTGATAATGATAATATACCTCCTCATTCAGGCATGGATGGCATCCCATGGCCTCTGCCTGAATGAAGACAAAACAGAGATCCTGATCCTTAGATCCGAGGCCAACCTAAAAAAACTCAGCTACAACTACTCTGCATTTAACATAGATGACAACATAATTAAAGTAGTTAAAGAGGTGAAAACGCTAGGTTTCTACCTTGACTCTACTTTAACCTTAAGGAAAAAGGTAAACCGTATGGCATCCTCCACCGCCTATAACTGCAAGCTCATGGGCCATTTCTAACTAAAGCAAGCTGCATTACCCTCACCAATGCCTTAATACTGTCAAAGCTGGATTACTGCAACACCCTATACCTAGGTGCCAACAAATATATCACTGACAAAATGCAGACGCTACAGAACAACGCCCTCAGAACCGCCCTGAACATACCTAACAGAGAACACGTATCCAGTATGAGAAGAGAACCTAACTGGCTCAAGATAAGCGAAAGAATTTGAAACAAAACTGTCTCACTGACATTCAAGTGCCTAAACAACGCAGCCCCCCCCCATCTCACAGAGAGAATGGTTAGGAGAACATCTACTCGCCCTTCTAGAGCAGCCAACTCCCACTGCCTAGAGATACCTAGATTTAAGCTTAGAAAATCAGGTAGAAGCAGCTTCCTGGTAAAAGCCGCTCAATCCTGGAACGCACTCCCACTAGACCTTAGAACTGACCAATCATACCTTAGCTTCAGGCGCAACACTCTCAACTGGCTGCGCTCTAACGATGTAAAACTCTGCTGGACTAATCTGGCTATATGGACCATTGTATCTGCCTATGCAACCTTTTGTACCCACTTGTATTTTTTTTACTTGTACTTGATCCTCTGTCTCATCCTCTGTCGCTGCTTATGCAACCTTTGTACTATGCATGTGTTTGAATTTTTCACTATCTGTACCTGATCCTTGTCTCACTGTAACCTTCACTTATAAATAAGCTTTAGGTACCCTTGTACCTTTGTTTCGCCCAGTTACCTAAGGGTTCGGTGCGCCCTACAAATAAACAAACAAACTTTCCCCATTGAGGATTTAAGTGTGGAAAGTCTGAAGAAAACCTCACCACAGAAAACTACTACTACTAGTAGTAGTAGTAGGAGTTTCATCCTGGCAGGCGCGTATACCAGGAAGAAGACAATTTGAAGTACTACAGTGTGGTAGAAGGTTGTAGTGTAGAGAAAGTGGAAAGTCCACTAATGCGTTAGGATGAACTGTTCTAAAGCCATCCTGACAAAACTTTGTTTATGAAGAAGTGTGAAAGTGGTTGTTTTTTTAAAGAAAAGAAATTACATTGAAGTGTGAAGAGAAAGTCTTTTTAGTTTGTCAAGCAAGGGCTTATGGCATGAAAAGAACTTTGAGTTGTATTTGGAGCAGAACTTGGCTATTGCAAAGAACTTTCTTGATTTAAACTTTGGTTTGAAATATCCTGAATTAATCCTGGGGAAGGGGATCGGACCCTGGTTGCAAGGATATAGGTTTTCAAAGTTTCTGTTTTGAATTCAACCGTTATCTTATTGAGTTTAAACTGCCATATGATACCTGTATGATTCTGTTGTTTGTACATGTGTGAGGGGATACCGTTTAATATAAGAATATAAGAGTGTTTTCCTTTAGTCTTAGTTTGACAGGTATGGAAATCCTTGTTGGGTTAAAGAAGGCGCAGCATTTATCTCACCCTTACTATTTAATAAAATTGCTACTTGTGAGAAAACTCTACTTGATATTGATATTTTATTTCTATCACGCTCGTACACAAGTCTGTCTCGCATTTCTGGCCCCTCACAGCTATCACTGTATGCTCAATATATGCCCCAAATTAGAGACCAGATCTATTTTTATTGGACTTCTTGACCCAGGCGGCTGCATTTGCAGTTGGAGAATTAATAATAAGAGGCGACTTTAACTTAGTAACTGATTCCAGAGTAGACAAGTTATCCTTCCCATCACAAGTAGATTTTAAGAACACAATAGCTTTAGCAAGAGTCTTGCTTAAGCTGGGGCTGTGTTACGCTCACCTGGTATCCACGGGGATGCAACCCAGCTCTGTTTGGATGATTTGCATTCTCGAACCTTCTCCCGGTCCCTTGGTAAGGCCTCTGGTTAAAGATGGGTCTGCAATATAGGAGAGCTGGATTCAATACCAGATTGTCTTTGTTTTCCCTCCTCCCTTGGCCTCAGCTCCTTCCTCTCCCTTGGGCCCTCTCCTCACCTTAATATTGTAAAAGGTGGATTCTCTGTCCTGCTCCTCGTGGCAGGGGCGTGTAAATGTGGGGGGCAAGCAGCGACCAAGTTACTTCACTGGCGTAAACCCCCCCCTGTGGGAATCCAGGCCTGCTGCGACTCCGTAGGTTTGCTGCTTTACAGTCTTTATATGCAGTTCTTATGTTCCTCTTAGTTCGAATAATAATGTCCTGCTTCTTTCCTTTAAGGTATGGAAAGGTATTTTAGGGTTGTCATGCAGTCTGAAGATGAGTATGGGCCGGTAGGCGAAAGCGCGGTGTGCGCAATGCTGTCCGGTGAGTAATGCGCGATGCGCGGCACTGTTTCGCCTTTTATATTGCTAACTTGTGTCTTTTCTCTCCTTGCAGGTTGCGATGTTACTTGCCGAGCGCCGTAATATTCCACCAATGATACTGACCAGGAGATGACTACCCAGGTAAGAATTGTGTGGCTTTCTTCATTCGGGAGGAAACGTGAGTAAACGCTTACTAATGCTGTCTTTCTTTCTCCTCTTTCCAGGTTATGGTATTCCAGGATGCAAGCGGTGCCGGATGAAGGAGTTCGTACCTTCAGGTGAATGGAACTGAAGTCGGCGATGGATTGAAGATAGGATACTGTTCCAGGTAGGTTTCGTAGTGTTCCTTCTCTCTCTGCAGGTCCTTGGTCTCAGGTAAGCTGGCATCAAAGAACTGGACACGGCGAGCGTTACGCTGCCCACAGCAGAATAATGCAAAGAATGTTCTGCTGTTTGGGTGTGGCTTAAATGGTAAAGTAGTCCAGGTAAAATAGTCCCAGGCCTGCCACACCCAAAGTAGCCCAGGTAAAGTAGTCCCAGGCCTGCCACACCCAAAAGACTAGACCCCATAGCTCAATTCCTTGTAACTGGGCTATGTGTGTGCCTCCATGTTGGCTGAACCCCCCACCCCCCGCCCCAAGTTAAATAGTCCTATTCTAATGTTGTATTCATGATGGTTATGAGCATGGCGCCAAAGGCGTCAGGACTGACTCCAAGAGTCTTGGAAGAGGTTTTAAGGCCTTTGACCTGGCCCTAACTGGAAGGCTGACTTGCCAGTGAGGGCCAGGGGCAAGGGTCATGACAGCCTGGTTGAACCCGGGAGATTCACCCACACTGGGGAAAAAGATTGTACCCATTATTTGTCGTTGGTCCATAGAAGTAACTACAGGATAGACCTACTCATGTTCTTGGCAAAACTGATTTCCTATCTTTCAGAAGTAAGGATTGAATCAAGAATTATACCTGACTACACTCCGGTAATAGGAGTGGTAGGCGTAGTTGTCGCCCCCAAATTGGCCTCCATGGAAACTCTACAACTCAATCCTCAGGTCCCTGATTCTAAGGGAGGAAATAGCTGTTGGAATCTCACACTACTTTCATGAGAATTCCTCTTGAGGTATGAGCAAGGGCATCTTTTGGGATGGGTTTAAATCTGTGGTGAGGTGGGAACTGATTAGTAGATTGGAACTATGCTTGATGAATAAGGAATCGACCAGCTACATTTGGAATGGAAATTCCAACTAAAAGAAAGGCAGCACAAATTAAAAAACCCTCTTAAGACCCTCAGAGAATGAATGACAGTTAGAAGCAAATTGAAACCACATGTAGCGCATAGAAACCCCCAAGCCCTGATTAAAGCGAAGACGTATTACTTTGCTTAATGGAACAAGGCAAGCCTTCTCCTCGCGCATAAACTCAAGAGAATGAAAACAAGGAGGGAGATGGTATCCCTGATAGATGTGGAGGGAGTCGAGGTATAAAGAAGAAAAAAAATAGCAATCTTAACTGATTATCAACTACGCCCTCATGAATGGAGAACATCTGGACCCAAATCTCAAGCAAACCTACTTTCTGCATGCCTGCCTAGATTAACAATTCAAGAGGAACTAGGTCTTGAATGCACTATCAATGGCGATTAAATCAGTGCAGCCATCACAAGCCTTCAAAACATTAACGCCCTGGGGCTAGATGGCTTCACGCCTCTCCTCTAAAAAATGGCTAAGCAGCAACTGGTGGGCCCAATGACCACCATCTTTAACACGTTTCCCACATCTCAATCCGTGGCCCCTACCATGACGGAAGGAATCACATAATTTCTTAGAAAACAGGTGAAAGAGGGAACCAGGTGTGATGTGTATCGACCTGTTGGTCTCCTTAATGTACATGCACATATATATTCTAAAGTGTTAGCCACGCGGCTCAAAAGAGTTTTGCCCAAATTCTCCAATCTAGATCAGACACGATTCATCCACAACCAAAGTCCTCAAGACAACATTCAAAGGGTGGTGAATATCCTTGAATCAGAGAAAAGGTTGAATATTCACTTGGGCTTAATGGCTTTAGATGCTCACAAGACATTCAACAGGGTAGACTACCAGTTTATCCATAGGACATTGGTAGTATTGGACTTTGGACCCAAATTCTGAGCTTGTATATTCACCTCCTTTTTGCTTCCCCATGACTAGGATTAGGATAAACGGTTCCTTGACCGTCCCGATTCCCATAACTCGGGGAACTCCTCATGGTAGCCCTTTTCCCAGCCTTTTGCTTTTGTTTGCTCTGACATTGGAGCCTTTTGCTGAAAGTGTCAAGGCAAACATATCACATGAACTCATTAGGGGATTAGAAAGCACATTTCCTTTTAAATGGTCCTCTAAAAACCTTGACTATCTGCGGGTGTGTATAAAGTTGCAGTTCTGGTTCAGTTCCTCCTCATCATGTTCACAGATCTATTGCAGGAGTGTTTGCCTCCTCCTCAGGAGCCGTGGCATCAGCTGGATCCAATGCCCCCTTAGGATCTGTCATATGGGGTCTGGGTCTTCAGGGTAACATATTGCCGCCGATGACAACGGCGACCAAGGACACAGATGAGGAGAATTTCCTCTCCTTGGCCAAAGCATTCCGTGATTGCATAGAGAAGTTGGCGGAATTCCTCAGGCTCCCGCTCCCCCAGCATAAGCAGCTGGTGGAAGTGGGTTTTGCAGAATTGGTGGCACTCAGAGCCGCTTAGGTATTCCTCTAAAAAAGGATGTATTGGCTGTGGCCAGAAACATTTGGCAAAAACTCCATTCATGCCAGGCAGTTACTAAGAAACTAGACACTAAATTCAGACAGTTGGAAAGGGTTAAGTGCACTCTTGTCCTCTCACCCACAGCCTCTTGTGTCCATAGTAGAAGCTGCTTCCTTATAAGGTTAGTCTGCCTCTACGGCTACTTCATCAGCGTGCATATCATCGTCAGCTGTTCTCTCAAAGGGAGACAGGTTTCTAGAGGGCTACGGCTTCACAGAGTACTCAAACGCGATCCTTCATCTCTGGCAAGCAAATGCGAATGCGCTATTTGTCTTGACGGATCAACAATTGGGGACAGAGATTGAAGATTTCTTACCATATTTACCCATTGAACATCAGGCTGCTTTCAAAGCAGTTATGTTGTAGGCATAAGTGGTGTCTCAAACCTAATCGAATACTCTCTTGCTCATACCCATACCGCTAGCAGAGGTATCTGAATTGGGGCCGACACAAGACAATCTTATTATATGATATGGCATTTGTAATGCGCCTATACACAAAGCTGCGGCAAGTGGAGGATCAACCCGAGAGGCAGCCGGGTGAGACATCAGGAGCCCTTGCTGGAGGGGAGAAGGTCCATCCGGATAGAACATCGGATGGGCATGACAGAAGGAGGGGTGAAGACAGAAAATCCTGCAAGACGCTGCACGGCTGGAGAGACGAAAGGGGTTTTACGGCCAGAAGAGAAAGTGGGAGAGCCACGAGTGGAGACCAGGCTTGGAATCCGGAGAAAGGATCAGGTGACACAGAGAAAGCTGCCAGACGGGCCCTAGGAATACAAAGAGGTGAGAGGCGGGAGGAGGAGAGATTACCCCCTGGATCTCTGAGCCATAAGAATGGACCGAGCCCTGGCCCCCTGATACTGGACAGAGCGAGGAGGGGGGAGATTAAGGTGCTGACCAGGGCCAAAGGCAAACACTAAAGACAAGAGAGGGAAACTGGGAGAACCTGGAGTGAAATAGAGAGACCCAAGCAGTAATAAAGAGGGGGCAACGATACACAGGCGGGTACACCCCCTGTTGTCTCAGAAGTCAGTATCAGCATAACTCCTAGTATAGGCTTGGTGTTGAACGGGACAAACATGGTTAAAGGCCATCAAAAAATGGAGAAGTATGAAGGAACAAAGGGCAAAACGCAGAAACAAGAGGGATTTACCCAGGCCACAGAAGAAGGGGTGACAGTAGGTGCAGGTGGGGTGACCCTGGATGCATTGATAGAGGCTATTCAGGCCACCAGGTCGTCCCTGGAAAGGAGCATCATGGAGGTGGGGGTGGATGTATCCCTAATACGGGCGGACCTACGCAAGGTCTGTGAACTAGTCACGAAAGTAGAACAACGGGTCAGCACGGTGGAGGACGATATCCAGCATATCAAAAATCAAGTGGCAGGCCTCGTGGAGGGCGACCAGGACCTTGGAGGTGAGGGCGGAGGACGCAGAAGGCTGCTCTAGGCGCTGTAACATCCGGCTGGTTGGAGTACCGGACAGGGAAGAAGGGCCAAGTGCGGAACTGTTTGTGGAAAAATCTGATCCTGAAGGTGCTAGGGAAAAAGAGAATTTCAACATTTTTCACAGTTGAAAGGGCTCACCAGGGGCCGGGGAGAGCCCGGCCACCAGGCCCGCCAAGCGTGATAGTTGCAAAGATCATGAATTTCAGAGATCGGGACGCAAAACTACAGGAGGCCCGCAAGGCAGGATTTTGCAAAGTTGGAAATACAAGAGTATGCATCTTCCCAGACTTCACTTTGGTGGTGCAGCGCCAGAGAAGGACGCATGGTGAAGTGCGGCGGCGACTTCGAGAACTGAACATAAAATACATAATGGGCCTCATTACAACCCTGGCGGTAGCCGTGTCTGTATGAGAAAGAAATTGGGCCAACTAGACCAGAGATGACAGCTGACTATTATTCATATCATAATAGTTTTCTGTTTATTGTACAAATGCATGTGTCATATAAAAATATATACAATGTTTATATTCATTAGTCGGCTTCACAGACCAACCGCAATACCTCCTTTCCAAAACAGTTAATTCACAGCTCATTCATACAATCATCATGTTTACAAGAAAATAGAAAAGAGTGATATTCTGTTTAGATCACAATAATAGGTCAGACAGTTGTAAATTAACACTCAATTGTTTTACAATGTGCCCCTTGGTATTCAGGGGGTTTAGAAAACCATTGTCAACATGTTTCGGTTGAGTTCTCTTAACGAGGATGAGACAGTCCCCTCGTGTCGTGACTTAATATTCAACCTTCTTCAGGACAGGAGAGCAATCGCCAATTCCGCGTTGCCTCTTGGTGGAAAACCAAAAGTGGGGGGTTTATGTGGCAAGAGAGCCTTAGATCTCCTCTGAATCTTTCAGGGGCTGGCGAACTGGTGGGGTGGAGTAAATCCCGTTGTGAATGCTCCCAGCAGTGGCGCTTCACGTGATAGAGGCCTGTTATTTTAAAGGAAGAAAAAAATGTTTTTGTCTTTCTTATTTTTCTCTTGTGGCCCAGTTAGATAACAGGGCGAATTAATTCATGCGAGCAGCCGCTTATTTGAAAACGAGTGTGTCAACTGTGTGATTCATCACGATTGTGACTCGCTGGAAAAGAAATACCAGTGGAGGAGTTTCGCACAATTTATGGCCGTGGACTGAAATAGCCTGGTCTAGGCCGAGGGGCTGCCTTATTTTGGCCGCAGATAAAAGCCCGGGACCCTGCTGTACGGAAAATCGAACAGTGACTGCTTAGGCTCCTTTCGTCTACTAGAGACGGAATTGCATTTTTTCTGGCCCCTGGCAATGGGGACGTACAGGGTCATTCCAACCTTGGCAGACCCTGTATGTCCCCATTGCCAGGGGCCGGAATCCATTGCTCCCCATTCCCATTTCAGCTCCATAGGGCTCGATGGGAATGGGGAGGTTGGATGCACCGGCACCGTTTATAACGGTGCCGGTGCATCCGACATGCTGTACTCGCAGGTGCTTTCTGCCCACCAGGTCCGACCTGGCAGGCAGAAAGTCACCGGCGAGCACAACTCGTAGTTTGCTGGTCCGGGAACTACGTTACCGGCATGCTCACCGGTACCGTAGTTCCCGGACCGGCAAACTTATGAGGCCCAATGTTTTTCCCGGCTAAAATGAAAGTCATATCAGTTGTGGCTGTTTATGTCCCCGAGGGAGGTGTGGGACTGGATAGAGGCTTCATCACACGGAGGAGAGCCATAAACCGAGAGAGGGTCGGGAGGAACACAACCTCAAGCTGGGGACTGAAAAAAGAAAGGGCCTAGTGATGGCCCTGGTTACATGTTGGGGAATTATGGATGGGGGGAGAATGTTGGGGCAAGAGAAAGGGTCGGCGCAAACTTGAGCGAGAGGTGGCGGGTAGCCCGTTGGTGACCATGGCTGCAAGTCGGGGATTTAAGGCGGATGTGGAATATTAGGTTAACTATGAGGTAAGGAGGAGGGGGAGATCTGCAACAGGTGGGTGGGAGTGGAGGCAACATGAACCCCCCCCACCCTGACTAGGTGGTGCCACTGGCTGTTAACCCACAAGGAGAGGGGAAGAGGTGAGATATGCCAGTCAAGGGGTCTAGTACGTTGAGGTTGTGGGGGGGGGGTGGAACCTGGAGAGGGGACACCCAAGGGGTACAGTTAAGGGGCAGGAAGGAGAAACTGAGGAGAGACCGAACACTGAGATGTATGAGACCGGAAATGGGATCAAAAGGGAGGAACGTCAGCATAAAAAAGGATGGTGGAATTGCCAGAAGGAGGGTGGGTGGGGACAAGAGGTGGACCCTGAGTGGGGAGGGGACCCTGGAGGAATGAATAGGATATAAAATGTAACCGATAAAAATGGTGGAGATCAGAGGTTTGAAAATTGGAACATGGAATGTTCAGGGACTGAGGACGAGACAAAAGAAACAGAGTAGGTGAGTTTCTAAAAAGACAGGGGATACAGGTGGCCCTGATACAGGAGACACACCTGGGTAAGGCGGACCTAGTGGCATTGGGGAGAAAATAGGGTGGACAGGTGGTGGGCATATCTTACTCAACACAGGCAAGGGGGGTTCTGATCTGGGTGGCGACAGGGGTGCCACTGCAGGTGGAAAGGGTATTGAAAGACGAGGTAGGGAGGACAGTGGTCATGGTGGGGAAATGGGAAGAGCATTCAGTATGTTAAGTGAACTCCTACACACTGAATATGGATGATAAGGAATACTTCCCCTTGGTGATATATATGATTGGAGCATTTAGAGATGAAATGATCATATGGGGGGGGGGATTCAATTGTCATCTGGATACACACCTGGATGGAACGGGGGGAGCTGGGCCCAGTAAAAAACAAATGACAGCATCACTACACAAGGTAATGGAGGGGTTAGACCTGGTGGAAATATGCAGAGAATAGCATGGTGAAGAGGGGGGGTTCTCATATTACCCACGAGCACATGGGTAGTACTCTCGCTTGGACTATTTACTTTCAGGGAGGGAACATTGTCAGCAATTTGAAGAACCAGAATTTTGGGACGCACTCTCTTGTATCACTCCCCTCTGTTGGTTAAGCTGATGGGGAAGTGTGGGGGACCCCCACAATGGGTGTGGCGCATGCAGAGAGAAGCGTTAGAAGATGGGAACTTCAAAAACGAGATACGGAAGGGGATTGAAAGCTACTTCAAGTTAAATGTGGGGTCAGTGACATCAGTAGGGGTGCTTTGGGAGGCCTTCAAGGCAAATATAAGGGGTGTTTGCCTTTCATTGACAGTGGGGATGAGAAAGATATTGCAGGAAACACTACAACAGACAGAGGAGCATGTGGCGGAACTGGACAGGGAGGCTACAAGGGGAAATCTTGTGGGGGACAGACTGGCTCAAAGCCTGGAGCTTTACCACAAGACCCTAACGGACCTGATACACTTTGACAACAGCAGACGAGATGTTCGGCTACATGGAGAAGGAGACAAGGAGGGAAAATTGTTCGCTGGCTGATAAATAGGGAAAATCCAAGGCATGTTATAACTCAAATTAGGACCAAATCGAGGAACATAGTGGGTACCCAGGACCGGATCAATAGGGCGTTCGCAGAATTTTATGGGGAATTGTACACAAGTGAAGGGGGATACGTGGAGGAGTTGTTGGACATGATTCGATTACCAAAACTAGGGGCGGATAGAGGGAAGAATTGGAGGCTCCGATAGAGGAGGGGGAAATCCGATGGCCGGTACGTTCCATGAGGAAGGGCACGGTGCCCGGTAGTGGTGGGTTTCCTATAGAATTCTACTCTGAGTATATAGATCTCCTAGCCCCACGGCTCAAGAGGGTGTATAACGAGGCTTTCGAGAAGGGGGTTTTCCCAGAGTCCATTAGGGAGGCCATCATAACAATAATCCTGAAGCAGTGGAAAGACCCACTGGATTGCATGTCGTACCGTCCCATTTCCTTATCAAATATTGACGGGAAGATCCTGGGGAAAAACCTGGCAGCCAGAATGGTGAGAATAGCTCCGGTACTGGTTCACCCAGACCAATGTGAGTTCATTGGAGGGAGGAATACGACAGGTAATATCAGTCGCCTCCATCACGTGATGGATCATATCAAATCTCAGAAGGAGGACATGGTTATTGCCTCCTTTGATGCCATGAAGGTGTTTGATTTGCTGGAATGGAAGTGGCTATTCCGGTTGCTGAAAGAGTTTGGTTCTGGGGTAAATATCTGTATATGGCTTGGCCTGCTTTACAACAAACCGGTATCAATGGTAAGGACCAATGACTGGGTCTCGGGGAAATGGGAACTAAGTAGGGGGGGACAAGACAGGGTTGTGCAGCGTCCCCAATACTATTCGCTCTGGGCCTAGAGCCGTTGGCAAGGTTTTTTATGACGGAAGATGATAGAAGCAGGGATCGAAGCATGAGATGTGAGGCATATAGTATCACTATATGCCAATGATCTACTGCTGTATGTAAATGACCCACAGGAGAATCTCCCAACGCTGCTGGAGGTGTTAAAGAATTTCCGGAAAATGTCAGGCTTTCGAATCAACGAGGATAAGTTGTTGTTCCCCTTGGGAGGGCTATGCGGATGTCAGGCAGGGGACTTACCAGCGGTGGGGATAAAATGGGAGACAGAGTCATTCAAATATTTTGGTATACAGATATTCCATGAGATGGAAGAAACTTTTGTGCACAATACAGGGAGGGCACTATCGAGAATAGGAGAATCGGTGCAGTTCTGGAAGTGCTTACCTCTCTCCTTGATGGAAAGAGTGGCATTATGCAAAATGGTGATCCTTCCAAGATTGCTTTGCTTCTTCACCAATATACAATATGTAGCGGAAGAAATATTTAAAAAAATGTTGGATAGTAGGGTGGGGGAGCTACTATGGAACACTGGGAGGAGGAGAAAGTCCTTAGCGATACTACGGAGACCAAGGGTGGAAGTTGGACTGGGCCTCCCAGACTATGGGCCTCATTACGACCCTGGCGGTAAGGGGTTAACGCCAGCGTTAGCTGCGCCGACCCCTTACCGCCAATTACGAGGTCCCCTAGCGCCATGGTGCTTTTAACACCTGCTTTTAGCAGGTGTTAAAATCCATGGCGCTAAGGGACCATGGAGTTAATTACGCCACCGTAATTTACGGTGGCGTAATTAACGCCTTCCCCACTCCCATTATGCCCTATGGGGCAAAAATGGGAATGGGGAAGGGTAAATGGGGATTGGGGACTTACCCCCCCGCCTAGGTCGGAATGGGGCGGTAAGTCCGCCAACCACCATGGCGTAAACGTAGTTTACGCCATGGTGGTAAAGTCACGGCCCAGGCGGTAACTTACCGCCTGGGTCGTAATGAGGCCCTATGAGAATTATTTCATAGTAGCACAGTTGCAAATGGTCTTGGAGTGGGGACAGCCGGTGGAGTGGGGGGGGGTCCTGAAAGGTCTGGTGGGGGTTTACCACCACATCGAAGAGGGGTTGAACTGTTATGGAACCTGATGGGGAATAAGGGACTACAGTCGTGTTCGTGGCAGTCAGAGAGACATGGAGAAAATATGTTCGGAAGAAGGGACCCTGGGGGCTTTACGAAGGGAATCTACCCTGGGTGGTAGACCGGAAGCTGCAGCAAGGGGTAGGGGGGGCAGGCATACATAGACTCCGGGAGAAGGGGTGTGAGACCTCTTTGAGGAAGGGTAGCTGCTGACGTTCTCGGAATGCTGCAGAAATTTTACCAAATGGACTATTTCTGGCATTTGAAGCAGTAGTTAGGAGACTGGCGGAAATATGGAAAGGAATTCCAGAGGAGCCGGAAACAAGCCCACTGTTGAGGGTACTGCTGGAGCAAACGGGGGGAGGGCGAGGGTCTCGCGCACCTACACGGCCCTACAGGAGGAGGAAACCAGAGGAGAATTGAAGGGAAAGGGGAAGCAGGAGGTGGATATGGGATACCAGATATCGGAGAAGGAATAGATAAAAATATGGGAACAAGTCCAGAAGGTGTCACGGAATGCCAGATTCCAATTGGTCCAATTTGATATCATGCATAGGACATATGTGACCCCAACTAGATTGCGGGCAATGAAAAGAACCCTAACGGGACGAGTGCCCAAGGTGTGGGAGAAGCCCAGTGGGATTCTGGCGCATGATATGGGATTGTGGAGTCATAGCTAACTATTGGGAAAAGGTGATCAAAGGGGTGAACGGGTTGTTGGGGACAAAAATGGAATGTACCCCAAGAATGTGCATATGGGGAATCATTTCAGGGGGAAAGAGGCATAAATCACGGAACAAGATGGTGAGATTTCTGCTGATATTAGCTAAACGCTGCATGGCATTCGCGTGGAAACACCCACAGTGACCATCAATAATGCTGTGGCAGGCAGATGCTCCTCGGTGGGGGGGTAGCCGAACTAGAAACATTGTGGGGGGCGAGGGCTGACACAGAGCGGAATGGGGTAACGGCAAACTGGGGCCAATTACTGAATGATCTGGTTGTACCCAAAGATCTTAAATCACCATGAGATGTGGGACAGGGGGGAGACGAGGCGATAAGGAAAGGGGAAGGAAGAAAAAGGATATGGAAGGGATTGAGGGCGATCCTCCGGGAAGATGCGGATACAGGAACCTGGCTATTCACATGCGATGGGGGAGGCTGGAGGGTGAAAAGGAGATGATGGAGGACAGGAGGTCTCACAGGATTCGGTCGGGAGAGGAATGGGGGGTAATGGGGAGGGAAATGTTGGACTTGTTTTTGTCTACCTTGTTTTTTAAAATTCTTAAAAAAAAAAAAATCAGTCTCACACTAGGATACGAGCAAAAACAGGTCCAAAGCCTTTGAAGGCTTCAGGGGTTTCCAGGAAAGCTGCTTGAGGCAGCCGGATAGATCACCTACCATTCACAGACAAAAACATTGTACCACACCCAAAGTCTTCTTTTCTCCCACCTCCTCAACACCAACCTCTGAAACAGAAAAGCAATGAGGGTGGCGTCCTGGTCCACAAGTCTCCTGTTGGAGGAAGACTGTCTCTGCATTTGGATCACTGGCGCAAGCTTTCCAAAGATTCTATGGTTTCCACTCTGTTTCTCCTTCCTCTACCTTCGCGTCTCTTTTCCTCCACTCCACGCTCTCCCCCATTTATGTAAATTGGCTCTCCAGCACTGCTTGTATCTGGTAGAATTACAGTCAGTGGAACTGGGATCTACTCTCAATCTTGCGATTCCAAAGTAGAACCACGGAGGCCTGCAAGTTGTTAAATCAGTCCTACATTCTTTACCTACCCCTAGAGAAAATCAATAAAGTGGTGCCTGCTCTGATTCTGGAGTCCCTCTGTGCAGGGACTGGCTATATGCCCTGGACTTGAAGGACACCTATCTATAGTTGCAATTTGACAAATACACCAGCTGTTTCTACAATTCTCGGTTATGAAGCAGTACTTCCAGTTCCAAGTCATGGCTTTAAGCCTCAGCTTTGCTCTGCCAATGTTCACACAAATCATGGATGCAATTGTGGGCCTTAAAGGGGCACAATGGTTGGCATTTTTACCCATACCTGAATGACTGTCTCGTTAGGGCCAGGTCTCCAGAGGAGACCACTCATAAACTGCATAGGCTAATGAACATTTTACTCGTTCTGGGGTTCTCATTCCGCTTGAAAAAGTCTGTTGATCCCGACCCAAAATTTGACCTTCATATGCCTGAACCAAGAGACCACATCACTCTGGTGGTTGTAGCACCTATTGGGGCTGATGGCTGGGATCAAACGAAAAGTGAGCTTGTTGAGAGAAGACCTGCTTTTGAGGAAATAAGAGTGCAATGTGATGATTGGGGCTCCTCTGGTTCAGGCCTCTCACTCAGTGTTAGTGACAACGGATTCCTCACTCGATGAGTTGTGGGGGCCACCCTGGAGATTCACTCAGTTCATGGCCTGTAGTCAAGGCTGGACATGTCTTGCTATGTACATGTCTTTGAATGCAAAACCATTTAACTGGCTCTCATATTATTCCTGCCACTGTTGCAGATCAAGGTTGAGTTGATCCGGACATCCTGCACAATCTTGATGTTTTACATCAACGAGCAGGGGGCACCAGATCTTCTCTGCTGTGCATGCTGGCGGTGGAGATATGTGAGTGGGCCCTAGCGGAGGGGATGACACTTTGTGTTGTTCGTCTCCCAGGGAATCTAACAGATATGCAGACAGGGTCAGCAGGCTCAGGGGGAGTTGGTGGGGAGGTTATGACTGGGCGTTGCACCCTGGCATGCATCATAATATATTCAAATTATCGAACCTTCCAGATGAAGACTTATTTTCTACGGGATTTCTACTTCAGTTCTGTTTTTCCACTGCACGGTTTGCTTCGGATACGTTGCGCTTTATTCTTTTCAATGCTTATTTTGGATAATGTCAACTCCAACTGTGCAGCCAAGATGTCCATTGCTGACCCATAAGATGTTTGACTCTGGTGTCTCGGGCTCGAGCACAAGACAGAGGACTGCTGTTCCTGGCAGTCCATTAAATGACTAGGCGCTTAAAGAGAGGAAGGGAAAACTTGCTATGGGTAGGCCCCTGTATGAAGAAGATCTTCCAACAAAAGGAGTTCGAGAAAAGGTTCACGACCGCGGAAGCGCTCTCGATCTCGCAGTTGTGCACATCAGTCGTTGTCTTCGGCTTCTCGTAAGAAGGCCAAGAAAAGATTTCACAGATTCAGTTCAACGTCTTCTGACTCCTCTCCCGAGCTCAAGAAAGCATGTCCAGGTAAGTCTGCCTATAAGACGGAGTGAAAGACTTTTTGTCTTCAAATGTTAAAGATCTTTGAGAAGGTGGCTTCGGCTCCTTTTAAAGAACTGAAAAAGTCCCATGACCCCATCGCGCCTCCTAAGGCCGAGAAGGCGTTTTCAAAGGTTTGAGCTTGTGTTCACTCGAGCCCAGGCTCTAAACCGTTGACCCCTCAAGTGCATTCCAAGCCTTGAGTCGGAGTGGCCTGAACCTCATTCCTCTTGACTCTTTCGAGTCACAGGTTGAGCTCTTCAACAAAGAATGTGATTGGTTATTTATAACGCGCTTAATACCCAGAGGTTTCTAAGTGCGGACCCGGGGATCGAACCTTTGTTGCTCTGCGTCATCTTGCTTCCAAGGCCAGTGCGTTGCCCCTGAGCTATCCTCCCGAGACAAAGAATGCAAGTGGACTTGACATCTCTCCTGAGGTGGACTTTGCAACATCAGATCCCTCGCAGCATGCAGAGGCTTCTTACAGGTCACTCATGAATAGGGTCACTGAGCATATGGGATGGGGAAGACCTGCTACAATTTTTCAGCAGGCTGATCTCACTGACATCTTAGACAAGGGTCCACAAAAGGATCCTGTGTTACTATTTCACTCTGTTTCTAATGGGAAATTGGGAAACGCCACATACAAACCCTGCAATCAACAAGAATCTCAGAAAACAATATAAGCCTTCTAGTGTAGACCCAGATTTTCTATTGAAGCATATCACTCCCGAAAGCTTGGTAGTGCAGGCTGCCACTTCAACATCCAGGGCTGCCCCCTATCCAACTATACCACCGGACACGGACAATAAAAGATTAATCACTCTGGCTAAGAGAGACTTCTTTGCCAGTAGCATGGCATTAAAACCTATTAACCCTACCGAATGGGAGGAAAGAGAAGTGTTCCAGAGTTTTATTAAAGAGGCCAAGAAGCCATGTGTGAGTCTTTGCAATCTGGACCAGATTCTGCCAACAGTGTCAGCAGGGCTATGGCAACTGATACTGTGATGCTCAGATTCTCTTGGCTGCGGAAATCTGGCTTTGCGCCTGATTTTCAGTCTCAGTTATTGAACATGCCCTTTGATGCGTCTCATCTCTTTGGAAGCAAGACCGATGAGAATCTGGAGAAAATCCGACATCTAAAGCAGCAGCTAAGTCACTTAGCATGGCAATGCAGCAGCCGCAACAGGCGCATACCATTTCCCAAGGTTGGTTGGGTTGGGCCTTTTGATATTACACATCTTTCGAAAGGGCAAGAGGCCAGGCAAACCAAAGATGTCAGAAAAGGTTTCCTCAAGGTGGACGAGGTTGTGGTACAAAGTCAGTCCAAGCGACCGCCTCTTTGCCATCAGCCACTTCCACAACTGATCAAAAAACCTCTCTTAGGCCTTAGTCCACAGGACTGTTGTAGAGTGCAGGCTCAGTCAGCATTTGGAATAATGTCTGGGCATTATTTCTGATGCTTGGTTACTCCCTCTCTTTCTTAAAAAGTCCTCCAGATCATCCACCAGGGAGCCACTCCCTCAGGGTTCAGAATCTGTTCCTTCTGCAGGAGGTCTCTATCCTGCTGGAGAAAGGTGCCATAGAGTCTGTACCTGTAGCAAAGAGGAACGGGATGGTACTCCCCTTACTTATTGATCCCCAAGAAAGACGTAGGAGTGAGACCAAGTTTTAAATGGTTACTCTTTCTCAAATCCTTCAGGCCATCCAGCTCCAGGATTGAATGGTATCATTGGTCTTTCAGAATGCTTACTTTAATGTGCTTATTCATCATAAATACAGGATGTAACTGAGGTTCACGATTGGCAGTTCTCATTATCAGTTAGGGGTTCTGCCATTTGTTCTTACCTCCATCCAAGGGTTTTCATCAAGTTAATGGTAGTAGTGGCAGCGAGTCTCAGGAGTGGGGGATTCATATCTACCCCTACCTGGACGATGGGCTGATCAGGGCCCGTTCTCCCGAACAAGTCTTGGAACATCCCAGTGTTACCTGCCACTATCTCCACAGACTGGGCTTCTCCCTCAATTTCAAAAAGTCCCACATGATCCCTTCTCAAAAGCTTAAATTAATTGCAGTGGTCCTGGATGCTTCTACAGGGAAAGCCACGCCACCCGAGGTGAGGGCTTAACACATTCGGCAGATGGTCGACAAGTCCCTCCGGTCTCACTAGTCTCAGTTCTCTAGCAGAATGACAGACCTACTTCAGATCCCAAGCAATATCGCGCAGGATCTCCTGTGGTGGGGCTGCGAGGAGAACGTGTTGAAGGGGGAACCCTTTTGGCAACCATGGCCGGAATTACCAGTAGTTAAGGATGCCTCCCTCACATGTTGGGAGCCAATGCGAACGATCTTCGATCCGTGGTTGCTGGTCTCCGAGTCCGAATTACACATCAACCTTTTGGAGCTGAGGGCAATCAGACTAGCGCTGATGGCCTTTCTGCCCTCTGTATGGGCAAAGAATGTCCTGATAATGACAGACAACACAGTGGCTATGTACAACCTCAACAAGAGAGGAGGTGGAGGGCCACTACCACTGTGCACAGAGGCAATGCCGCTCTGGTTTTGGAGACATGATGGCAGATGCTCTGAGCAGGCAGCACAGCCTCCCACAAGTGGGAGCTAGCTCAAGAAATTCTTCAAGAGATCCTCACCCTTTGGGTCCAACCGGAACTGCGAACTGTATTGCTCACTGGGTATTTCCACTTCTTTACATGTTTGTTAGGCAGAATTATATGCAGTACCCTTTGGGAACACCACACACAATTAAGACTACAAGTGACAGTACAAATTCACCTTTGGTACACGCCTGTACTACACAGTGTTAGGGAGAATTCTCATTCTATGGCTACTTTCCCTCACCAAGTGAGTCCCCTATTAGCTTTGCTGGATTTCTGGAGTTTATTTTTTCCACTTGGTAAGAGTTTGAGCCTTTTTCCCACTCGTACATGTGTATTTCAACTGTTTGTGTGGTCTTGGGCTCTGGAGCACACCACTCCATGAGACCCACTTTTATGTGCGTTACACAGCACCTTCAGTGCAGTAACACAGGGTTGTCTTTTAGACGTCCCACTGATTCCATTTCTCTGGGGCTGACTACTGTCCCCCAAAAACAGGTAAAGTTGCCATTTACTTTATGTAATCATTTAAAACTACAGACCCAGTGAACCCTATCTTACATGGAGTACTGGAAAGGGTTAATTCCTATCCCTTTTTGTCTGTGCCTCTCTGAGCTTTGTTTTGCTCTTTTAACATTTAGACTTGGCTGGTGGCAGTGGTATCTACCCTAAATTTCTACCGCGATTTATATTATATAAACATGGTATTGTTCCAGGCTATTATAATAGCCTTGAACATAAACCCGCTTGACCAAATACTCTTTCTTTTGGCTCTGGTCGGGTTTATTTGCCATTTCTTTTTGTTAAAGTCCTTCTTGTGTTTTACCTTGCGCGGCAAACTAGGTTTGCCTTCTTTGTTCACCGTCTTTTGGCGAGCTTCTGCCAAAAAGCCCTCCTCTTGGCGCCTGGGTGTCTAGGTGGGCTGAATGTGAGGGAGGGGTGTAGTCACCCCCTGCACAGGGTATTCTAGGAAACCCAAGTCGTATTTGCCATGATTGGCTGAGGTGGTTGTCTGGGCCGGACAACCCCCCCCTGCTGCGTGATTGACAGCCAGGCTGTGTGAATGGGGGATTTCCGCATAAAAGGCAGGACTCTTGGGCTGTAAATCAAGAGTCGCCACTGGAACTGCAATGAACCGAAGAGACGTGGAGAAGAAGACGGCTGCTACAACTGAGTCCTGGTGGAGCCCTGCTGCAGTTCTGAGCTATCTACCCTTCAACGACAAGAGAAGATCCAGTCCAGAGTCGTCTTCCCCTGAGCCTGGTGTGATCAACCAGCTCAACTTTCGCAGCCAGAGGATCCTCTTTGTGGTCGAAATCGCTGCACATTGCTGTAGTGGTCCGGATAGCCATCTGTAGAGCCTCTCCTGTTTTAAAGGAGCGCACCTTTTATTTACCGTCACTGCTGCTGGCCTCATCCTTGGGTAGTGTAGATCACTCCAGACGTCGTCCTTGTCTCCACGACTGAAGCTCCAGGAACGATGAGTCTCAGGAAACTACCAGGAACAACTGCCGTGGCACCAGCTTCTTCAAAGAATAAGGAACTGTGTCCAGCTTCGAGGAACTAGGGTGAACCCTTTTCTCCTCATCCAAGGCTTGCCCTTGTCTTCCTTCCCTCTTATAACTTTTGCTTCCTCTGTTGACAATATCCGAGTACTCCTGGCAACGTTGAATCTTGAACTATCTGACTGTGTGATCCTCGACAACAGGAACCAGATTCCACTTGACATTGGCGCAGGCCTATGGACTTTTATCTTCCTGTCAGCAAGTGTTCTCTGATTCTGTCTGCCTTGACAAAAGTATTTCCTATGATTTTTTTGCCCCTAACTCTCTTTTGTTAACTCAGGTGCTGAGTGTGTTTTTACCCAGGTAACCTTTCTTCCCGCGGGTACGCGTATCTTTAGTAAGACCGAACTGTCATTACTGTCAAAAAGTGTCCGCATATGTATTCCCGGTAACGTCTTTTGTTTCATAACACCAGTCTGTCAAAGCATTAAGGTACTTACCTTGAGTTGTTCTGCTCAAAGAGAATTGGTTGTGTGTAGTGTATTTTACGTGTGGTTTTAATTTAATAGAAGTGAAGTGTTTTACAAACAGATGGTCTAGAAATAAATGTACTTTTACTTTTCAACCAAAAACCTTGAGTCATTGTTTTCTTGAGTCACAATAATTGTGGTCCTTTATGTAATTTCTACTACTGCTCATTTGCTCTTGAGATAAGTCTGGCTGCTCCGCTACTGCTACCACTTTAACAGTGTGGTACAGGCTTGTACCAAAGGTGAACTTGTATTACCACTTGTAGTCTTAATTGTGTGTAGTGGTCCCTAAGCGCACTGCACAGGATTCTGCCTAACACACAGAAAAAGTGGTAGCAGTAGCTGAGCAGCCAGACTTATCTCCAGAGTAAGTGAGCAGTATCAAATAGTTACACAAAGGACAGCAATTACTATGATTCAGGAAAACACTAACTCAAGGTTTTCAAGTAAAAGAATAAACATTTATTTCACTCTTCAGTTGTATAACATTACACTACTATAAGCAGTTTAAAATTCACACTCCATACACCACACCACGTCCCTTAAAATCCAGACAAGTTAAGCTCACAAAATGAAGTGAGAGCAAAATGGCACTCTAGCAATTTAAAAAGGGAGGGAAAGACAACGTTAATAGAAATTGAACCACACCAACAGGTAAGTACACAGGGCAATTGAGCAAGAGGAACTACGGTGATAGAATCAGATAGAAAAGGCTTAGGGCCAAAGTTAATAGGTGAAAAGTCTTTTGCTCAAGATCACACAGTTCGGAGTAGTTCGCGGTAAAGTTTGTGCCACAGATTCCGGACGAGGTTGGTTGGCAGAAAAGTTAGTTCAAAGAAAAGAGAAGGACAAGCCCTCGGATTGGAGAAAGATTTCAAACACTTTCACCGTGGCTGAACGAAACGAACAACCGGATTTGCACAGTACCTTAAAACGGAGAGGGAGCTGTAGCTGAGGCGGACGTTCCTGGCGCTTCCTGAAGGCTCACGGTTCCTGAAGCGACTGTCGGACTGACACGAAGTAGGAAGCTGAAGGGTCCTGCGCCACCCGGGGAAGAAGCTAGCAGCAAAGCAAAACAACAAATAAAAGGTACGCTCCTTAAAACCCAAGCAGGGTCCGACCTTCCTGCCTATCCGGCCCACTTTAGCTCTGTACAGCAAATTCGACCAGAGGAGGGGTCCTGGTTGGTAGTTTGGGCGAACTGGTTGGTCCCACCATCTTAAGGGAAGACGTTTGTGGAGGATCTTCTCTGTCAGATTCTGAAGATTCGGACCTGCAGCAGGGTTTCACCAGGCGGTTCAGTCGTTGCAGGGGTCCTCTTCTGTCAGCTCCTCGTTGGTTCTTTCGTTCCAGTGGTGACTCTGCCTTTCCAGTCCTAGAGACCTGATTTTATGCAGGTTTCCCCCATTCATACAGCCTGGCTGTCAATCACACAGCAGGGTGGCTGTCCTGGAAATGACAGTCACCCAGCCAATCAAACAGGAGTGTGACTTGGGTTACCAAAGGAACCCAAGTTCCTTTGGTACGAAGGGTCCTAAGACCCCTCCCTCACATCCTGCCTACCCAGTGTTAGGTAAGATTTCCACAGAGCTGGTAAATCTTCCTTTCTTGGTTCAACTCCAGAACTTTTTGCTTTTCTAGTGGGATATTTTTCATTAATACCTCAGTGAGTGGGAACCTTTTTCCACACTCACCTGTCTTTAACTCTTTTTATGGGTGTCATTTTTTTAAGACTCTCCATAGTGTCTTTTTAAAGTTATCATGTCTAACAACTTATTGGCAGTAAGTGCCTGTTGTTGCTGGGTTGCCCTAGGGGCTCCCCATTTAACTTTCTTGTGCTAACCTTAAGTGAACTACAGTTCCCAAGGGTAGAAAGGATCTTTGTATCCCTTTCACTTTGATTCTGTGAAACCAGCACACCCCACCTTATGTGGAGTGCGGGGGAGATACAATGTATCCCCTGTCACATTAAAACTGTAACAATTATGTTACAGTGACAAGCTTACCTTTAATTGTTGGTGGCATTGATACCTTTTACTAATTTGGTGCACCTTTACCGCAGGCTGTAATCACAGCTGCAGTAAAGACACCTAAGGGTGCTCATTTTACCAAAATGGCCTCTGTCTTCTTTTTCTGCCATTTTAGTGTTTCTTGTCGTTTCTTGTTCCTTCCCCTGACATCCAGGGTGGGAAATTCCTTTGTTTGAGTTTTGTCTTTGGCGGGAGTCCCCTGGACACCCCGCCCAGGCTCCAGTCAGTCTGTAAGCACAGGAAGTGGGGGAGGAGTCCAAAACTTCCCCCTCCTTTATCTTAGGCCTTCCTTCAACTGGGCCAAATCCCAGTGGGGGGTTGGCTGTCCTGATTGGACAGCCAGACGCCCCTTTGTTGTAAAATGTGGGGAGAGAATGCAGAGGTTGTGTTGCAGTTCCTGATAAATACTGGAAACCTGGAAGCTGAAGTCATGTCGACCACTGGAACAGAAAACCGAAGAGGATGACGAAGGAAAAGAGGCGGGAATGATTTCCAGCGGCCGGAGAGCCTGCTGTGTAACCGGAGCCTGCTGCAGCCCTTTTTCCGATCGACCTGGGGTCTCCGAAAACAACGACCCGAACCCAGAGCCTGGTGAGACCCACTAGACTCGAGAAGACCTGCATTTTGAGCCATTCCACGGGTTGCTGCGACCTTGCGTTCTTGCAATACCCCAATACCCTGGGACCTCCAGCCACTGTGCGGTGCATGGTCTTTCGAATTCCGAATCTCGCTGAAACTTCGTGGGCATCCTGGTCTATCTCCAGAGACACGTATCGAGTCCAAAAAGTCCCCTCACAAGAGTGCTGGACCTTTTTAAAGACGAGAATTCAACCGCGATTTTCTGTCTTCTTCTGTGCTCCTTGAAAAGGCGCCAAACCAGCAGAACCACATTCAGCTGCAAGAGAAATCTTGCCTAGAGCCTTCTTCATCGATCCCTGCTGCAAAGCCCCTTCTGAGGTCTTGTGTTCCGTCTCCAGGACAAGGAATCCAGTGACTGGGTATTTGGCTGCAGTCCCTGAAGTTTGCCTGCTGCAATCTCTTCTTCATTGCTGAGGTACTGTGTTGGCTTGGGTATATACTTACCTTACGCCTGTTGGGATTTCTGTGTAGTCCTGGAGTGTTTTCTGTGATTGGGAGGACCCTCGTCCAGTACACCCAGTCCCACTGATAGAATCTTACTGGGGTGTCTTCTGTGAAGCCCCTGGACCCTCTTCTAAACCTAGAAGTAAAGTACTCACTCGTTTGCCAGTTTTCCTAAGGAACCTCTGACTTTTGCTACTAAAGAACTTATTCTAACACTGCCTGTTGGTCACTAATCCTAGTGACCCCCCCTTCTGCCACTGAGAACACTCATGCTCTAAGGGAAAGACTTTGAAGGGATTGGGACTTCTGTCTAGAAAAGAAATCAAGTGTTTTACTTACTTGTAAAGAGTTGGTGGGTAGCTGTAATTCTCAGAGTGAACAGTTACAAAAGTTCTTACTGATCTTGAATGTGTGATGCACTATTCTTAAAAGTATGGTTAACATCTTTTCTTCTTTAGCCACTATTTTACCAGTCTAAAAGAAAGTAGATGTGAAGGTATTTTACTCTCCTGTGATTAGGTTGTGCCTCTTTACAAAACTAATGTGTTGGTTTCACCAGATTATTCCTGTAGGATAATTGTATGAGTGTCTTCCAACTGTTGGTATCACCAGGTTAGTCCTGTTAGGATAACTGTATGAGTGTCCCCCAACTGGGTCTTGCTTCCCCTGACTTGCTGCTAGCCTGTCCTTAATAAGTCTACATTAGGTTGTTGCCTACTTACAATAACTATTCAGTAAATTGTGACATTGGGTTTTCATTGTGAAGTTAAAGTATGTGGGTTTTACTTACCTTGGGTTAGCTGTGTGCCATCCAAAACAAGTTACCAGATTTATTGCTTACCTCAATCTGGGGGTTCCCTGATTTCCAAAGCATCTGTAATTGTATATTACATCCTTAGGTTTTACTCACCTGGTATAACTGTGTGTTATGACAAAAGTAGTTATAGGTTTTTACTGCACCTAGAATAAGTGTTTCACTATTCACCAAAAGTATATTGTCCAGTTGACTGTTTATGTGATTTGTTCCAAGAGTCACTGTACAACTGGAAGGGCCTACTATCCTTGTATTACCAAAAGTAATCTAAAAGTAACCATTGGTCTTTTACTCCCAAAGAATAGGCTTGACCTATACTAAATGTGTATAACAAGGTTTTGACTTCCCTAGAACTACTGTTAGGTGTTCCAAATAAGGTTTATACTTGGGTCTGTGTACTTTCAAGTATAATGTTGTGTTTTATATTGTGATTTCTTATAATGTGTTAGTACTTACTTAACCACTAGATTTATCTGGGCCTACCTGTATTTAAATAAATCCTTTATTTTTACAATACATTGTGTTTCAGTGTTTCTTTGGATCATTTGTATGACAATTTTTACTTGTACTGTATCTACTGCCCTTACTCCCTCCTAAGATAAGCCTGGCTGCTCTGTCTACGCTACCCCGAACTCAGGTGGCACAGCCTTATACTAAGAGTGGAGTCTTGTACTGCCTCAGTAGAATGGTTTTGCTAGGCCCTTAATTGGACTTCAGAAAAACTGTCCTAACACCCAGACTTTCAGGCGCCTTAAGGAGGGCTTCTGTGTAGAAGCCCGCGAAAAGACGGCGAACAAAGGATTCAACCCCAGTTTGGCGTTTAGAGTAAAACACAAGAAATACTTTAACAAAAAGAAATGGCAAATAAACCCAGCCGGAACCAAAATAAAATGTGTTTGGTCAGGCGGGTTTATGCTTGAGGCTAATATAATGGCCTAAAACAATACCATGGTTATATAAGATAACCGCGGTAGAAAGATTAGGGTAGTTACCACTGCCACCAGCCAAGTCTTGATCTAAAGGGAGCGAAACTGTGCTCCAAGTGAAACAGACAAAAAGGGATTAGAATTAACCCTTTCCAATATTTCATGTAAGATGGGGTGTACTGGGTCTGTGGTTTAAAGAGACTACATAAAGTTAATGGCAACTTTACATGTTTGTGGGAGACAGTAGTCAATCCTAGAAAAATGGAGTCAGTGGGAAGTCTAAAAGACAACCCTGTGTCACTGCACCGAAGGTGCTGTTTAACACAGAAAATGAATGGTGCTCATGGAGTAGGTGAGGCTCCAGAGCTCAAGATCACACAAATGGTAAAAATACACACAGCAAAACACATGTAAGAGTGGGAAAAAACCCTCACACTCTTACCAGGTGAAAAAGATAAATCCTAGAAATCCAGCAAAGCTGCTGAAGGACTCGGTAGGTAAGGGAAATTAGCCATTTATGAGAATTCTCACTAATACTAGCCCCCCAGACTAAGGGACAGGAGGATTTAATACACTACTGGATGAATCTCTACCTCTAGACGGTTAAAAACATCCTAGAGAGACCATCAGCATTTTGGTGGTGACATCCTGATCTGTGCTCAATGGTAAAATCAAACCCTAGCAGGCAGATTGACCATTTTAGTAGTTTTGGGTTCTCCCCTTTCATTTGCATTAACCATCTCAAGGGTTGGTGGTCAGTTTGAATTATAAAAGTAGATTCATACAAGTATGGTATAAACCCTTTCAAAGACCACACAATGTCAAAACATTCAAGCTCTATGGTTGCCCACCTTGTTTCTGGTTCCTTCAGTTTCCTACTGATGAAGCAAATGGGCGCTCCCTACCTTTCTCATCTGAGTTGACTAAGGACTGCACCTATACCTATATTGGAGGAATCTGTCTGCATATTGTAGGGTTGGTGATAATCAGGAGCTCTTAGGACTGGAGCTTGACAGAGGGCTTTCTTCAGGCTTTCAAAGGCTTGAGTGCACTCCTCATTCCATCTAACCTTTTTAGTGAATTTTGGAGAGGAGATCACATTCAAGGGAGAAGCTATGGACCCATAGTTCTCTATGAAATCCTGTAGTACCCAGTGAGACCTAGGAAAGCTCTCACTTGGGTTTGAGTAGTAGGATGGCCCAGTTGTGCACAGCTTGTACTTTGCTGGGCAATGGCCTTATTTCACCTCCTCCTACCTCATGACCAAGGTAGACCACTTTGCTCTGACCAATTTGACATTTGCTTGCCTTTATGGTCAGATGGGCTTGCTCAGGAGCCTGCAAAACATATCCCAGGTTGTCAATATGTTCTTTCCATGTAGGGCTGAACACTGCAATGTCATCCAAGTATGCAATGCAGAAGTCTTCCATCCCATTCAGAAATTGATTAACCATCCTTTGAAATGTAGCAGGTGCATTCTTTAGTTCAAAGGGCATAACCTTAAACTGGTAGAGGCCTACTGGGGTGGAGAATACAGTTTCTTCCTTGGCATGGTCTGTCAGTGCTATTTGCCAATAGCCTGAGGTTAAATGAAATGTACTGAGGTACTTGGCTGAAGCAAGTGTATCCACCAGTTCATCTGCCCTTGGCAAAGGATGGGCATCAGTCTTTGTGACTGCATTTAGAGTTCTATAGTCCACACAGAATCTCAACTCCTTGGATCCTGCCTTTGGTACTAGAACAACTGGACTAGACCATGGATTTGTAGATGGCTCTATGACCCCGAGATCAATCATCTTGTTGACCTCTCCTTTGATGTGGGATCTCACATGTTCTGACATTCTGTAACCTCTGCTTTTCACAGTTAAACAGTCACCAGTGAGAATATCATGCTGGCCCCAAGGGGTCAAGCCTGGTGATAGTGAAAACAGGGAGGAAAACTGATTTAACAAAACTATGCACTCCTCCTGTTGTTCAGAAGTTAGCTGAGAAGAGAGATTAACTCCTATCTGTTCATCTAAAGGTTGGCCTCTGAGGAGGTCAGGTAGAGGTTCACTCTCCTCTTCCTCTTGAGCTGAAGCTAGAAGGAAAGCTCCTACTTCTGGTCTTGAGACATAAGCCTTTAAACGGTTGGTGTGAATGACTCTAGGAGCCTCCTTAGGTCTGCCTAAGTCCACCAAATAGTTCACCTCTCCAAGTTTGCCCACAACCTTGAAGGGTCCTATCCATTTGTCTTGCAAGGCCCTCTGCCTTGTTGGCACCATAACTAATACCAGCTGGTCTCGAGTAAACTCAACCATGTTGGCCTTCTGGGCATGCAAATGTTTGACCAGAGCCTGACTTGCTTTCAAGTTATCACTTGGTTCTGCCATCATGTGTGACATTCTCTTCCGGACACCTATCACACAGTCAGTCACTCTGACTGGCTTTGGGGAAGGAGCACTCTCCAACCCCTCCTTGATCAGGGCCAATGGACCTCTGACTGGATGGCCATAGAGAAGTTCAAAGGGACTGTAACCAACTGCCTCCTGAGGGACTTCTCTATATCCAAAGAGAAAGCATGGCAGTAGAAGGTCCCACTTTCTCTTAAGGGGTTCTTCTAAAGCACCTGTCATGCTCTTCATAGTACGATTAAACCTCTCTACCAGTCCAATTGTCTGTGGGTGGTAGGCTGTAGAGATCTTCTAAGTGACACCACAGGTTTTCCACATGGCCTGCATGTAGTGGGACATAAAATTGGATCCCCTGTCGGATATCACTTCCTTAGGAAACCCTACTCTGGTAAAAATACCAAGTAGATCCTTAGCCACAGCCTGAGCTGTAACAGTTCTCATAGGTATGGCTTCTGGGTATCTTGTAGCATGGTCCACTACAACCATGATAAATCTGTTCCCTGAAGATGTGGGAGGGTCAAGGGGACCGACAATGTCAATGCCCACCCTCTCAAAAGGAACTCCCACTACTGGGAGAGGCGCCAGGGGTGCCACATTCTTGGCTCCACTCCTTCCAGAGGTTTGGCAAGTGTGACAGCTCCTACAGAATTTGTCAACTTCTGAACCCATCTTAGGCCAGTAGAAGTGGAGAGAGAACCTTTCCTTGGTCTTCTTTTTTTTAATTTTCTTTTTTTATACGGTTTATGCAAGCCTTTAAAAAGAGAAAAGAGTACAATACAGACAGTTCACAATGCTTGCTCCCCTCCACATCTTAATATGCACGCTCTTACTGCGTGCAGGATCGCATTGTTGCGCAAAGGTCCGACCTAAAAACCATTTCTGGAGGTCCTTAAATACCGACTTCTGTGGATACTACTTCTGTGTCGGTTTCACTTTCTTTCAAGCGTTTATTTAATTCATCTAGGAATGTTATTTAAGCGAACATGAGTGTACGGTTTGATCCTTCAAACATCCATTCCCACCATTCTGCGGCGCACAGTGTCTGCAATTTCACAAACACAGGACCAAGTGTCCGAGATCTCAGTGTGCGTAGTTTTGGGCAAAAAAGAGTTAGATGTTTCAGCGTCTCTGTACAGGATTTACAGAAGCGGCAAAGTCACTCTATGTTTGGATTGTGTAGATTTCGACGTTCTTTGGTAGCCATTAGATTCAGTCTAAACCTCAAGTATGTGGTTCTAGCTGCGGGATCTGGAAATTGGGTCAGGTAAGCTTTGAGGTTCCCATGTGCTCTAGCCTCTCCTGGTACATCAGCCATCATTCTAGTGTTGCATCTTTGTTCGCATGTTAGATGCCAGTCCATGCTCCACACTTTATTCTTGGCAAGAACTGGATTTTCTAACAGCGTTGAAAGCTTGATGTCGTACAAATCCAGGATCTCAGTTCAGTACTTGTTCCACATTGATAAAGTAATACTAGCACGTTCCTTCTTAGATTTTAGTATCTCATACTGCAACACTGGTTTAGTTAAAGTACTTTTTCTGAAGAGGCATAGTAAGCTCCAGCTTACTCTAGCGTGCATCAATATTAACCCCAATTCGTATCTGATGCAGACTGTGGACGTGCCACAAGGCAAATGTAACGCTCTTAGCCAAAAGATGTTTTCAAGAGTGTTCCATGGCTTATAAGAACAGCCCAGTGCATTTTCAGCACCGTAAATTTTAGCTGGAACAGCTTTTTGTTGGTAAAATGCAATCATGGGTTTTAGCGAAAATTTCCCGAACTGCCTGTTGATAATCGCTGCTTGGCACACCAATTGTCGGCATTTCGATTTCGCTTGATCTGCCAAGGTGCATCGTCTATATTTGAGCGTATTCTCATGCCCAAGTACCTTGTGTTACATACAGTGTTTAGCTTCGTCTTTTCGATAAACCAGTTCTGTTTTTTCTGAGTTTTCTTCATAGTCCGCAGGTTTTGCAGTGTTAATATCTCGCACTTTTGTTTGTTAATTTGCAGACCATTTCGGCGCACATACGCTTCAAGAGCGTCCATTTTACGTTGGAGTCCGATAGGAGTCATATCTAACAGTATAAGATCATCCGTGTAAACAAGCCAGCTTGCGTGGGTGCCGTTCATGTTAGGTGGAAAGGAGGGAACTTCACTAAGGGCTTCGCCGACATCAGATAGAAACAAATTAAAGATGATGGCGGCCAGAGGACAGCCCTGTTTCACGCCCTTGAATGTGCTAATCGGTTTTGAAAGAGTCCCCTGTCGATCGAGCCGTATTTTGATGTTTGTATTGGAGTGGAGTTCCCTGATGGCTTCGGCAAGGCTTGTGGGACAGTTCCATGCTCTTAATTTTTTCCAGAGAATTCCCTGGTCAATGCTGTCAAAAGCATGAGAGAAGTCTTTAAGGGCCAGATGTATTTTGGTATTTAGTCTTATAGCTTCGATCTTAAAGAGATTCTGTATTAGCAGGTTTAGTCCACACCCCACACCATTCACAAACCCCGCTTGCCTGGGGTCTATGTGATTACTTTCGCTTGCCCAACTCAACAGCATCTGTTGTAGTTGGGTCGCGTAGATCTTACCGATGATGTCTAGCAAGGCAATAGGTCTGTAGTCACCAGGGTTAGCCCTGTTGCCCTTTTTGAAAATCGGGACTACAATTGCGCTCTTCCAAGATGTTGGAGATACCCGTTTGTCAGATATTCTTTGAAAGAGTGTCATGCAAAAGTTCGTCCAGGCCTCTGGATTACGTCTGATAATGTAATTCGTAAGGCCGTCAGGGCCCGGTGCTCTGGATGCGTTTACTCTTTGTATTGCAGTTAGAATATCGTGGCGATCGAACTTTAGGTCCCATTTAGCCAATTTCGAGGAATAGCAGTCTTCTACCCACCCCTCTGCACCAAACATGTTGGTGTAAAAGGCAGTCCATGTTGCTTCGGAGATGTGGTCTGCCTGCAGGGAATCTTCCGGAGCAAATTTGTTGTTAATGGTTCATCAGAAATCCGCTGAGTTTATATTCCGTAATTTGACCATCATTGCCTCCGAGTCATTCTGCAGCATGATGGCTTTATAGGACTTACACCAGTTTCTAAATGCCTGTTTTATTACTTTTTTCTTTAAAGCAAAGGCATCTTTGTCCTCCATGTTTAAGTTATGGAGTTCATGTCTCATTAGCCTTTTCCGCTGTTGAATCTTCAAGTCAGAACTATGTTTGTGGACACATTTTTTGTTTTTCAGCCCTTGTTTATGTTCTGTGAAGTCAGTCAATAGATGACAATATTCAATCTCGTTGTGTGCTAGGTTTAAGTTGGTAACAATTTTGTTTACATCAGCGTCAGCAAGTTCAAGACGTATTCTGCTCGAGCGAACGGACACTGCATGCGGCCAGAATGTAGGCAATGTCGAACGTGCTGTGTTTAAGCTCATTACCAACATATCATGGTCACTATGGTCCATCGGTTTAACCTCGAACCAAAATGCTCGTGAATGTACCACGTCCGACACAAACATATAGGGCCTCATTACAAGGTTGGCGGTAAGGCAAAAACGATGCCGGTATGTTAATACCAGCAACGTTTACCGCTCCGGTGTATTCTGACCCGGCAACCCGGTATTAGCGGCACCCTAAATAACGGCGCCGCTAATAGCGGCATGGGCGCGTACACGCGCCCCTTCGGGGAGCAAATACCGGCATGCCGGTAATAGGGGGACATCCCAACCCACGCGGACATACAAATACTGGCATCACGAAGCCGGTAATCACGGGCTGCACGATGCCGGCCATACAGGCATCGCGGACCACCCGCAAACAGCAATCGGGAAACAAGCCAACTGCCACAGGTGCACACAATCCCCACAGGTGGAGGCAATGGAGGCTGGGCCAGTATAAAATGAGCACACCCGCACCACACCCATTCCAACACCAAAATGCCACTACTAGCTGTTGCAATCATGGCGTTGGAGGACATGCCAATACTGCTACAGTTACAGCAACAACACCAACTACAACAACAACTACAGCAGCAACATCAGGCAGCACAGAGGAGACGCAGGAGGAGAAGGAGGATGAGACAGGCCCAGCAAATACCACCAGCGCAGCCAGCAGTGCCTCGTAGGCAGCCACCAATCCCTCGCACCAGACCCAGCCCATTCAAACTAACCCCAGAGCAGATCCACACCCTCACCACCATAGCGGACATGATACACAGTGACATAGGTAGCCTCAAAGAAATAGCACTGCCATCCCCCCGCTACTAAAGGTGGTGTCAATGCTCCACTTCCAGGCCACAGGCACCTATCAACACACAGTGGGGCAGCTGCATGGCATTTCACAACCACTTTTTTCACGCATGTTGAACCAAGTGCTGGATGCCCTCCTGAAGCACGCAAGCACCCACATATCCCTACCACGGACTGGCCAGGAGATAGCCGACACCAAAGTAGGCTTCCATGCACTGGCAGGCATGCCCAATTGTGTTGGTGCCCTGGACTGCACCCATGTTGAATTGGTAGTCCCCCATGCCATAGAGGTGGTGGACCGCAATCGCAAGCAATACCACTCCATCAATGTGCAGATGGCATGTGACTCCAGCAAGATCATCACACACTGCTGCACCCGATATCCCGGATCAACACATGATGCCATGGTACTGCGCAAATCCACCCTACCCCGTCACATGGAGCTACATGCTGGACCACGTACCTGGCTGCTTGGCGAGTTGTACAACTGGGCCATCGCAGTGCTCTGGGGTACTGATGTGTAGGGATGCTGTAACGCTCACCTGATTCTCGCAGAGGCGCCGGTCTTGACTGGGCGACTACCGTATCTTCAAAGGTGATGTGTAGCATCCGGTTGGCTCTTTGGGCTGGACTTCTGTGCACTGTATGCCTGACGTGTAGAGTAAGATGTCTGCAGATAGAAAATATGGGGTTAATGAACTGGGGTATTGGGGTGTCCCTATCTCTTTCCTCTTCTCCTCTCCTGTAGACCCCCAAAGGTTAACACTCTCACCTTAGGTAAGTGAATGCCGAGCTCTCCATCTGCCTCGGGGCAGGGTGCTGTAACCAGTTTCTTCACTGGATAGGTAGCACAGGCCTCTTGACTTCAGAGGACTGCTGTCCGTCGTTTACTGCACGAACGGTAAGTTTCGAGTCATTCAAATGTCTTTAAAGTCTTTAGTAATGATGTCTCTTGTTTTGCAGGGTTCCGGCGATGGCGGATGACGGGCTGAAGTGAGTTGAAGATGGAGCCCGTGTGATGAATAGAAGCGCCTGGAAGCACGTAAGTAAGCGCTTGTTGCCTGCTTCACGATGCGCTCTAACTGTCTTTTTATTTTGCAGGTACGAGTTCGGAGCGGTTGCAGGGTGCCGGAATACCCACTGGATTAGATGTGGAAAGGAGTAATGGCACGTGAGTATTAAAATTCCCCAATGTCTTTAAACGCACCTTGTTTTGTCTTTCAGATGCGGGATGCAGCGCCGAAGGCCTCCGGAGCGTGCGAAGAGTTGGTAAGCTTTTGTCTTTCAGATGCCGGAATGCAGTGTGAAGACCTCCGGAGCGCACGAAGAGTAGGTAAGCCTTTGCCTTTCAGATGCCGGAATGCTAACCTGTTCTTTCTTGTCTTTATAGGTGTTGCTGAAGACTGGATTCAGGATGGTAAGCCTTTGCCTTTCAGATGCCGGAATGCTAACCTGTTCTTTCTTGTCTTTATAGGTGTTGCTGAAGACTGGATTCAGGATGGTAAGCCTTTTTCCTTAGGCCCAGGACCGGATGCAGAAGACACGATGAGCGTTCTGCTGCAGAGGTTGCAGAATAACGCAAAGCAAGATTCATCCACCGGGTGTGGTTTAAATAGCCTCCTGTAGTGCTTCGGTGTCTCCTTCCACAGCCACGCCTAGGTAAGAAAAGAGTATCTGCTTTCCAGAAGAGTTCCAGTGTTCTGAATCTAGGGAGTGGCTCCAGCCCCACCCAACAGGAAAAGTAGTTCCAAACAGAAGGGGATCAGAGGCTCAACTGGCAGGCAAGTAAGCAGCATGGTCTGCTGCAGGTAAGTCCACCCAAGCATTATGAGCCCGGCGCTTCCAGCGCTGGGACTGGGCATATTTATGAGCCTGGTGCCACTGGCGCCAGGACTGGGTCCAAAAGGTCCCAATTGGGACTGGTTGGCACTCGGAACCTGGGTTATGGATCTGCTTCCAAGGAAGTTGGGACAACCCTGACCTTTTGGAAGCAGAGATCATGACAGATGCATACTCCACCTGGTTGGGAAAGGGGTGGGAGGATGCATACCCCACCTGGGCGTCAATTGTCAGTGATTGGAGAATGCATGCAGAGCTAAACACTCCAGACCTGAACCTCACAAACGGAACATGACACATCACTGGCACAAATTAAACAAATAATGCATATCGATGACAACAAGTAAGAGGCACAACCAGGCCACCATGGTGATGGCAAGCAATGCATGACTGTACAGGATGGCAACTGGGCCAATGTGGCTAGTGTGACCATGCATAGAACTAACTGCTTGAATGGGAGGCTAAACATTGTCGTACTACCACAGTACATCCGCCTCAGCATGCATGATTACACCCTGCATCATCTATTGAACGCCATCCAGACTACCACACCTCATAACAGTTTAGAATGCATCTAGGTGACAATTTTGCATACGTACAGGGACATTTGCATGTCCACACCAAATTGCTGCCGCCATGACTGTGCTTCCTGAAGGTGCCAGCTCAGAGTGACACACACTTATTTCTATTTGCTTGCAGGTGACGGAGGATATCCCTTGAGGCCGTGGCAACTTACCCCTGTGCGGAACCTGCAGAACAGCCATGAAGAGGAGTACATTTGTGTGCACTCCCGCACCCGTGTTGTGATAGAGCAGACCTTTGGCCTGTTAAAGGCGCGTTTCCACTGCCTAAGCAGGTCTGGTGGAGCACTCCTATATAGGCCAGAGAAGGTGGCAAAGATCACCATGGCCTCTGTCATGCTGCACAGCATGTGCGTCCGTAGAAATGTACCACTGCCACCTAACATTGACATGAATGCCCCGGGTGAGGATGATGAGGATGGGGACGGAGGTGAAGTAGCCCCCTGCTAGAACATGATGCATGGGATGGCCATGCATTACGCCAAGCACAGATTCACGAATACGCCTGACCCACAGGGGCTATGAAAGACATGCGTCAGACAGACACTGGGCCATTGTGGACATGCACACAGGGAATGTTGGGAGTTGGGCACTGTACACCGTAACACATTAAATGGATGCACACGAAAATAACAATGTCCAGCCATGGATTTTTCTTATCACAACGTGTGTATAATTTACAACAGCAAGTATGTACCCACTCCCCCCTCCCTAAACCCCCAACAAACTCCCAGACCCCCCAACAAACTCCAAAACTCCCCCAACCAACACCAATACCCCCAATAGACTCCACAAGATGCACCCCTTCACCCCCAACCTTGTGTCCCACTCCCATTGTCCGCCCACACTACTTCCGGGACTTCTTCCTGTCTGGAGGTGGTATTTCAGTGTGCCTTGCACTCCTACATGTCTGGCGCACTGGGCTGGTGGGGACAGATGAAGCTGGTGTGGAGGTAGTAGGTGAGTCGCTGGCAGGTTCCACACCTCCTGCAAGCCGTGGCCGCTGCATATGGAGCAGCATTGAAGTCAGCACCTGTGTCACCGCCCCCAGGCAGTCCCTCATTAGCCGAGCCGATGCATTAACAGCGGCTGTGTTGGCTGCGATAGCCGATGTCGTCCCCGCAATTGCTGTGGCAATACCCCACCTGGTTTCCTCCCCGTCCGCTATGTACTGGTGGAGTAGGTCTAACATGGCCTCCTATCGGGCCTCCACCGTCGACAATCGTGTCTCTAGGGTTTTGGAGTGGGCTGTAGTGGTGGGTTGTGCAGTCACGTGGACTGCATTTTCGGTACTGTAATCATCAGAGGTAGGTAGGTCACAGTCACGGAGGCAGGGATCAGCTTCACTGCAGGTGGGTGACTGCAGTTGTTAGGGTGAGGGGGTGGGCACGGGGCTCGGGGTGGCCGGGCATGTCACCTCGGTGTCTCCCTCAGGCTCCACACTGGCATCAAGTTCTTCCCCAGTGGAGGCGGGTGCTTCCAGGGACTCCCCTTTGACTGGTGTGGGTGTGGCCTGCTGGGTCAGTAGTGTGTCAGGTACACTGGCAGCAGGTGTTGCTGGCTGTGTCCCAGCTCGCACAGGCACACTGGCAGTGGCTGTGGCCTGCTTGCCTCCAGCAGAGGAGGTGGTGGTGGTGGTGGTAGCACTCTTCTTAGGGTGTGAGGTGGATGCCCTTGCAGTGGTCTCCTGGGTTGCTTCTTCCTCATCGGTGCCTGGGGGGGTAGAAGAGATGTAGGGCATCAGTGATGGTGTGACATGGCAGAGGCATACGATGGTGCTGTTCATTATTAATTTGATCATGCATTCATGTTTTACAGGTGTGTCACGCAGGGTATTCAGAGGGGGCATGTTCGCATTCACTGCATGGCAGGTGGCATGCCGTTGATATAGGGTCTGGGTGTTGGGTTACATGGGCACAGCCCCGATATGTTGCCCGTGTGTAGGTTATGGGATTGGCACTCAGCATGCATTTCTGTGTGGCAGGGTTTGGGTCGCAATCTTGACTTGGATATGTTGATGTGGGTGTAGGGACATGCATTGCCTTGCCTAGTCTCACATCCACATCACTAGTGCTAAGTCATGTTTTCCCCTACATGGATGTGCAGGGTCACTCACCTCTTTCTGTGGATGATGCCGCACCCATCTCCATCTCTCCAAATCCCTCTATTGACTCAGGATCAATAGAAGTGCTGGCAGTCTCCTCCCAGAGCATCAGCTTAGCAGGTGAATGTGGAGCCCCACCTGTCTCCATGGCTGCCCTCCCGTTGCTCGATAGGATGTTTCGCACCCTCAAGCGGAGGTCGTCCTACCTCTTGCGGCAGTCACGCACGGTGCGTGGGGTGGTCCCCACGGCCGACACCTTCCGGGCAACCTCCTGCCAGATTTCCTTTCTCCTCATCTGGGCTTCTCGCTTCATATCATTGCTTTTCATTATGGCTGCATGTGCAGCCAGAGTGTCAGCAAGCATATTGAGCTCAGCGTCTGAAAAACGCTTCTTCTGCTGCCGGGTGGTCATCTTCCGGGTGGCCTTGGACATCCTCAGGTTTTTCCAACACAGCACGACATGAAAAGAGTGGTGGTTAGGGAGGATGGCAATGGATTGTGTTTTTAAAGATGGCCGCTGGCCCATTTCTCGTTCTTGCGCGATGACGTAATTTCCGGGTCCGGTTTTGCGAACCCGGTATTAGCATGGTGTTATTACCGGGCCGGTATTTAGGGGTTGCTCTGAGGCGGTGCTGGTATCAGCGGGTCCTGTGATGCCGCTATCAGGGGGTTGGAGGGCCTTTAGCGGCATGCCAGTATTACCATTACCGGCATGGTGGATTTCGCGCACTCGTAATCACCCGCTATTAGCGGGTTCATACGAGCACGGACCCGCTCTTACCGGCATGCCGATAATGAACCTGTTTTTACCTGGCTACTCGTAATGAGGCCCATAGGCCAAAACAGATAGTTGATTCATTTTTCTCCTTTTTGAATTGGCAGGGATATCCCCTGTAACATTTCCATTCAGCATAAGCATGCTTCTGGCTTCCATTTCCTGGCACCATTTCGAGGCTGCTTCTTTACGAACAAGGGTTGTAACTTTCCTCTCACCTTTGAGGTTTACATGCTTCGTACAGTCTATGTTAAGATCTCCACTTATAATCAAATTTGGAGATTCCACATCCTCAAAAAGTGCATCTATTAAAGTGGTTATTTGATTGCGGCGTGGTTCCAATAGACATTAATAATGTTCAGTACGTCAGATTCTCCATTTGTCATTTGAGGTCCGAACCCTGGCTGTCTGAATAAATGGAGAAACATTAGTAGATGAGACAATTCTGAGGCCAGTAGATTTCCTTGCCGCAATCATTAGGCCTGCCATCGGTCTTTCCTTTCCAGATAGCCAGGTTTCCTGTAGGCAAACCAGGTCCAGGTCTTGTAGTCGCGGTGTGTGGAAGAGTTGACTAAAACCTCTAGTATTCCACAAACCCAGTTTGATAGTCTTTATTTTCAGATGCCTGGCGTTATTGCATCGAATTACCACTTAGCGCGACGGCCATCCAGGCCCAGTCGTTCCTCGGATTGGATTTATCAATCTCGACAGCCGAGCCGCTTGGCGAAGAGGATAGCCCATCAATAGTTATGTGTATTTGTTCGCCATATTTGGGTAGGAGCACTTCCTTCTCGTTAGCAGGAGAGACTTTCTTTGAAATATGTTCAGAGACAATGCGGCTGGATGGTTCAAAGCTGGACCGACCTGTTGCATGCCAGCATGGGGACAAACAACTGAGAGTGAGTCATTTTGTCAGAGCACCTGTCAAAACTCTTATAAATCTCGAATCCTAGTGATAGTAAGGTAGAACTTGCTTCTAATAAGATGTCAAGGATTATTTTTGAGTTCATATGTAGAATCACTTTATCATCTCTTTTTTCGTCACAAAATTCTATGATTCTCATATCGTCAGATAGAATCGTTCTTAGACTTGGAATTAGTTGAAACAGATGTAGCATATGGTGATGATTTAAGATCAGGTTATCTGCATTGTCAATTCTTTCTAGGGTCATCTTGTAAAGGGTTGTCATCTTAGTTTTGTCCTTAGATGACTCAAACCCGTTCTGCATTGATCGCGGAGGAGTCTTCGTGTTACAGCTGGAGATCTTCTTAGCAGACATTGCAAGAGTCTGCATTTTAGCTTGCATGGGCTCTGCTGGCATTCTTGAGTTGGTAGAGGGTTGAGTGTTCCTTCTGTGATTCAGATCACTCGAAGAAGTACATGACAGGGTTTCATTAGATGTTTCGGAAGAGTTTATCGTTGTACGGAATGTAGCAGCCTGATTCCGTTTGTCCTCCATTGTCAGAAATATGGGCGAACGTGGCACACCATTTACAATAGTGATGGCCACATTTTTACTCATCGTACATGTACGTTGGTTGTTAAAAGTTTTCGCCACATCGGGAATCACTGTCCCGGTTTGTGAAGGAAACTCTTCTTCCACCGTTCCACTATTAGTCTTTGAAATCACTATGGGTTCTGTGGCCTCTGTTAAGTCCTCATCATCATATGTAGATACATTTATTAAGTCAGACTGCTCCTCTCTCACCTCTTCCACTAAGTCGACTTTCTTGTCAAGTGTTTTGTTTTCTGTGATAATGCTTTATCTTGCCCTTTCCAGTTGTTTGTGTTGACTGTTACGTTTACAGTTTTTATGTTATGTAAGAATTTTATTGAATTGTTTGTCTGTCTCAATTTTTTCAGTGGTTGATTTTTAGTTTTCTTTGTCTTCATGCTGTTAAGGCCAGCATTCACTGAAGTGCGACAGACATGTCCAGGTACATTCTTAAAGATGTCATATAGAGTGGGCTGTTCTACACTTACTTTGGAAACAGCTTGTGGCAAGTTATGTGTGTTTGTAGGCAAAACATTTGGATCAGCTGACAAGATAGGGGCAGCCACGTTAGGTGCAAGCCCAGTGTCTGTTAGTACACAGCTGTCGTCGAGGGGTTGAAAGCCCACTTCCAGGTTGTCTGACAATGAAGCTACCTCTGGGTTAAAAAGAGCCAAGTTAGAAGTTGCCATGCTGTTTTTCAAAGCTTCAGCAAACGAGCTGGCTTCGGTGTCCTTTTGGGAACGAGATTCCTCATGGCGTATGCACAGGCATTCATTCTCTTGCCGAGGATTTTCTCTCTCGTTCATCAACTTCCATCGTCTGCTTAATTCTGGTCACATTATTGTCTTGAATGAGTTCAGAGTCAGCGGAAGCATTATTCGTCTTAAGTGGAATACTGTAAGATGTGCTTGAAAACTCAGTGACCACAGACTCCGCTTGGCAGCCTACACTAATAGTAGGGCATGTTTGCATCACTTCCTCATTAGTGTTTTTGTGTTTGAAGATGCTCAGCGCCTCTCTTGCCATTCTGCCTGGAGTTTTTTATTCATATTATTGTTTTTTAACTGAATGGTTATAGTGTTCAGCATGCAGTCATGTTTTGAAGATAGGATCTGTCGCGCTTCTTTAAGTAGGTTACCGTTTTGTTCGAGATCCACGAATTTAGAGTTCAGTAATGCTACCAGTGTTGAGAGATCTTTAGTGTTCTCATTTAAATGTTCATACAACTTTGTAAACGGGGCCAAAGTAATAGCCATGGATGATATTACGGTAGATTGAATCTCACTAAGCCAGTTGACGTTGTTGGCAACAGGCACTCTTTTCTGCCTGCGAGCTCGCCTTTCATGCATAGGCTTTTGAGCTTTGCAGGCCTTTAAATGAGGCCGCTCCGATGGTGAATACTCATCCGATGAATAGTCAGTGGATGACGAGGAAAGCATTGAGTCTTGCATGTCAAGATTCGGGCTGTGATTAAAATTTTCAGTTACCCTTTCCTCTGTAGAAGCGGTCAAATTTGGAGTGCCGTCCCGTTTGGATTTTTTTCTTTGAGAACATCGTAAACTACCTGCACTGCTTACCTCTCTTCTTTTTCATTTTGTAAGGGCCATTCGTTGGATGGTGGTATATAGCGGGCATTCCTCGCATATAGAGTTGTCAGTGCATTTCTTTTCTGGCGACCGTAGGTTCGTTGTTACGGCCGTTGTTAAGGTCGCGTTTTTCTTGAACTTCGAAGCACGAGCTTTATTGATCCAGGTTAAATCTGACAATAGCTTGTTTACCATGTCAAGGGAGTTGCGCCGATTTGCAGTTGAGCATTGATTTCGGAGCGAGTCCCTGAACGTGGTTGGTGCGGCATCTGTTGGCTTATTCAGAGGTAAAAAAGCCTTTGCTTAAGGCATTTGAGTGCAGTGAAAACACCTCCTCATCTACAGGAGGTGATAAATCATCATTAAGCGTCCAGTTTACTGCCGCCTTTCCATTGGGGTTTTCTCTAGTGCTATAGTATATAGATCTCATTCCAGTAGCTCTTGAATGCGGCAGAACAGAATGTAGACTATACCGAACTCCATGCTTGAGTAGATCGTCCTGGCTTTGTTGTGACTGGATAACAAATTCTTCCCGTGGAGCACTGCTCTTACCCACTAGGGTTTTAAAACAATACCATGCTAGTTCCTGTAATGATGGAACCCGGCGTTGCCCCCAACACGGTGTAGAGCCAGGCTCGTCACTGACAGTACTATCCTTGATGGTGAGTGGACTGCCGCTGCCATTTTTCAGACATGGCACGTCAGGTGTTTCATGATTTAGCCCCATGTACTCCCCAACATGAAGAGGAGGCAGAGAACACGTCTGTAAGGGGAGTACAAAAGTCGTGTCTTGTTCCGTAGCTCTCAATGAGATCCCATTTTCATTCTCCCGGTTCAGCCCACCCACCACTGTAGACGTGAGATTTGCAATAATGGACGTAAAGCCGGTGGAAGGGACAAACAGCATCGATATGTCATTAGTATTTGGACTTTTGTTTAAATCACTAGGAGACATGACAGTATGTGGCCGCCCATTGGTAACCACAGCGGCAGTGCCCCTGGTTGAAATCCCAATAGTGGATGAATTCACAGTGCTTAAGTGGCTTACCTGGTTTAGTGCCACTTCAATATGCACTGCGGGCTCTTTCGCAACGTCGCGCAGCTCTTGCTGAGGGGTCCAGTTCTTAAGTTCGGCTTGTGTTATTGGTTGTTTAGGGAGGCTGGCTGCGGTTTCCGAGTGGCGGCTCATCTTCTTAGGCTCCTAAGTTTGTCAGCACAGGCGAACAAGAGCACTACAGAAGCCGCGTAATACCAGCCGAGCTCTGGGGCCGCCCACTCCGACCACTCCGCACAACAGTATCAACTCGCCCTTTCGCAGAGGGCTTACGCCGCAAGGGCGTTGAGACGGCCTTAATAAGGACAGCTGTAGAGTCAGCTGGCTCTGCCCTTAAAGGCACACGCACCTCGCAATGACGTTAGGTTGAATGCTGGAGTAATGCTGGAATAAATTCAAGCTTTTCTCTGCTTACAACAGCTCTCCACTCCTCCGCTCCTCCAAGACACAGCACAACAGTATCAACTTGTCCTTTCGCCGAGGGCTTCCTTGGTCTTCTTGAAGCTCAAGTGACCAGCCAAAGGTATCTCGTGGGCTAACTGTAGGAACTGGAGTCTGTTAGAAAGGGGTACTACAATTCTTTTGCAGTCCCCAGGGATAGACTCAGTCGGTTCACTGTAGAAGAGGCCATCTTCCCAGTTTAACCTGTGATTTCCAACTTCTTGCCCATCAAGTTGGTTAGCAGCCTGTTGGCGAAGACCTTCAAGAGTAGGACGATCTCTCTGTCCTCTGCTGAAGTCTGCGCTGTTGGGCCCAGATTCTGCCAGTAAAGACTGCATCTCAGGATGGTCAACGGGGTCAAGATCTCCCACTAAGACAGTGTCTTCTTCCAGATCTGATTCTTCAGATACTGGCTCAACCACACAAGGTTGTACCTCACAGTCTGCCTCAGCAGGAGTATGAGTCACAGGTGTGACTTTGGACAATCTTGGGGATGTCCTTGTTGGTAGCACAGGGGTGCTGACTAACTTTTTCCTGGAGGTCTTGGGTTTCCCCTTTGCCTCAGTTTTCCTATAAATAGCAGTGAGCAACTCCTCTGGAGTGGGAGTCAAAGTTTCCTCTATCATCTCCTCTGGAGAGCCACTCAAGGTTCTCTTACTTGCAGACCTAGTGAGCTCCTGTTTCCTTTTACTGGGATCCTGGGGGTGCTTGAAACAACTCCAAGAGTTTTAAGGTCATAACTCAACAGAACTCTCCCATGCACTTCACTCTGCACACTAACAGGTATCTTGACAGTCATATCATTACACTGGAGGAGAGCTGGTAACTGGGGAAGCATTTGCACAGGGACTCCAGCTAACCTGGTGAGGTATTTGGGTACCTTAGCAACATCCTCCACCTTGAAAAATGATTCATCCACCACAGTTATGCTGGCTCCAGTGTCTCTGATGGCTGGGGTTTCCTGACCATTCACAAGAACACTATGGCCCTCATTACGACCCTTGCGGAAAGCGACTGACCGGAGCGCCACAGCGTAAATAGCGTTTCCGCCATTGTACGAAGGAGCAAAGTGCGGCCCATTCCGACCCATCGGGCACGAGCACCACGCCACGGCGGAAGTGCAAAGTCCGCGATGGCGGAAATTACCCCAAAACGGCCCACACCGCCGCCGTACGGCGCCCTAGGTGCAATACCGCCACCCCTCTTAGCGGTCACCGCAGTGTGCGCCTACCGGAAAGTACGGTGCCCGGAAATATACGGAAACGGAAGTTAAAACATGGGCCCGGAACGGGAAACATCCCGGCGTACACCTATAAAAACACTAAAACCACACAACCACTAAAATCACTACCCTGAAACACACCCCAACCCGTCAACCACCCTAGCGAAACCAAGAAAAATGGGAAAAGTAGCGAAGAAAGCGTGCGACCGCAAGCGGCAGGTCCACTTCTCCCGTGAGGAACTCACCGTGCTAACAGAGACCCTCCAGGAGAATGCTGCCGTCGTCTTCTCCACGCAAATGACCAGGACGGCACTTGCAAACAAGAAGGCCATATGGGCTCTGGTGGCACAGCGGGTAAGTGCGGTGGGGACCGCACCCCGCACCCCACAGCAATGCCGCAAGCGATGGGACGACCTGCGGATACGCGTCCGCAGCATACTCTCTGCCAACCGCAACATTGCCACAGCCACCGGGGGAGGTCCTGAATCACCCATCAAGTTGACCCCCTGGGAAGAAATCTGTGCCTCCACCATCGGAATGGAGAGCATAGAGGGAGTCGGAGGGATGGAGAAAGGAGTGCAGACATCCGAAGATTCAGGTAGGTGGGCCAGATAAAACAATGCCAAATCCACACAGTCCATCCATGTGAAGTACCATGCGTCCACATAGTGCAACAGAAACACATGTCCAGGAGAACGTCCACACACATCGGCCTGAAAGCGCACGTCAAAACCCACAATAAATACATAAATAATTAAAAACCCCTAATACACGCACTACACGTGCAGCAGGCACACCCTAACTGCAGGCTGCCAAACAACTGCACCCTCACTCCACACACAAATCAAAGCACCTCCAAGACCCCGACCCAAATCACCCTCAGGTACCACCCCAATGCATGTGATACAATGCCATTCCAATTCCCACTGACCCATCAATAACCCTCGCCCTCCTTTACTCCACCACAGGGTCCGATCCAAACGACGAGCTACAGGACACCCCTACCAGCACACCTGCAAAGAGGGCCAAGACCAACGGCCAGAGACCCTCCACCTCAGCTGCACGCATCAAGACACGGCAGCAGCACAAATCAGGTGGCAGCACAGAGGAGGGAACATCAACAGGCACCCCAGCAGCCAGCATGCCCACAACACCACCACCACAGGTCCCCCCAATGGATGCCACAGAAGGCACTGCCTCTGGTGGCAGCAGCACCATAGGTGACACCCCATTGATGGCAGCATGCTCGGACACAGAAAACGGGGATGCCGAAGTCAGATCCATCCATGACCTGTCCCAATCCCCCTGTCTGTCCCATCCCGTACAACATGAGGATACCACGCAGGGGCACCCACAAGACGACGACTGGCCATCCCCCACAAGCCCTGTGGCAAGGCAACATGAGGTCAACAGCCCCTCTGTGACACCCCCGCAAATGGCCATGGCCCAGCAGAGGCAACAGTCCCTCGACCAGTTGATCGAACAACAGCAGCAACTGGCCACACTCCTCAAGGACCATGCCGATGAATGTGGGGGCACTAAGGCAGACATAGAAACATCAACTGAGACACTTAGGGCAGAAATGGAGAGAGGTACAGAGACGCTAAGGGCACAAATTGAGAGAAGCACCGAGAGCCTGAGGGGGGAACTGCATGCGACGTCCAAAGACGTATGTGCCGAACTTGCCGCAGTGCGCCGTGTGCTCACTGAGCTCTCGCAAACCCTTAGGGACATGCATGGACGTGAGCAGGCAGACACATCATCCGTTGCAAGTTCCGTCCAGGGCAGCCCCCAACGTAGATCTGGAAGGAACCTGCGCTCCACAGGCAGGGGTGCCCCTGATACCCGCAGAGGGGGCATGCAATAGCGACAGCCCACTGACAATGAGCATCTTTGGACACTGGTGTTCGGGGGGGAGGTAGGAGGGTGGAGGGGGTGTGTTGGGCTCACTTGGGTGGCGGGTCGATAGGGTGTTCAACATGATATCACATATGCCATAAAAAGTGCACGATCAACCAATGAGAAGTGTGGACATTGATCTTTGTGTACTAGGCCATCATAGGCGTACAGTCCATATTGTGCATGTCCCAGACACACGCAGTGCCACGAGTCCCGTGTCCATGTATCAGCCACCAGGCGTGAGTGCTAGAAGCATACATCAATGAGATGCTGACGAATGTCACGGGCCTCCGGTGCCTCGCAGACTCCATGAGGTGCTGCCACATCCCCACCCTCATCATGACCATCATCAGGTGCTTGCAGTTCAGCGTCAGGGGGCATGGGCACATTTCTACGTACGCACATGTTGTGGAGCATGACACATGCCATCACCATCTTTGCAACCTTCTCATGGCGGTACAGGAGTGCACCGCCAGACCTGCTGAGGCAGCGGAAACGGGTCTTCAGTAGGCCGAATGCCTGTTCAATGACTACACGGGTACGTGAGTGGGCATGGTTGTAGTCCTCCTCATGCTGGTCCCGTGGGTTCCGGACTGGTGTGAGGAGCCATCTCTTCAGTGGATATCCAGCATCACCTGTATGTGGACGAGAAACGTATGATGTGGAATGCCATTGATACGTACGCACACCCCCCCCCCCCCTTCCTGGCAGGTCATTGACAATTCACATACCCCACATCATCATGCATGTAATGAGACTCACCGAGTAGCCAGGATCTGTTCCCTGCGTGTCGCTCCATGTAGCGTGGTATTGTAGAGTTCCTCAAGACCATAGAATCATGGGTTGATCCAGGGAATCGGGCACAACAATGTGTAATGATCCTGTTGGAGTCACACACCATCTGTACATTCAGGGAATGAAATTGTTTTCGGTTGCGGTACTGGGCCTCCATGGCATGTGGGACGACCAATTCAACATGGGTGCAGTCGATGGCACCAATGCAACCCGGTATGCCGGCAAGTGCATGGAATCCCACTTTTGTGTTGGTTATTTCCTGCTCCGAGCGTGGTAGAGAGATGTAGTCGTCTGCGTGCTTCAGGAGGGCATCGAGCACTTGCAATAGTGTCCGTGAGAACAGTGGCTGAGAAATGCCATGCAACTGTCCGACTGTGTGCTGGTAGGTGCCTGTGGCCAGGAAGTGGAGTACAGACACCACCTTCAGTAGGGGTGGGATGGCGGTTGGGCTATCTATCATGCTGACAAGGTCAGCCTGTGTCATGTCCACAATGGCGGCTATGGTGTCCCGGTCCAGACGGTAGAGGGTGTGGATCTGCTCATCAGTGAGGTTGAACGGATGTGCTCGGAGGCGTGGAATTGCGGGCTGCCTGCGTGGTGGTAGTGGCTGTGCTGGTGGGCCTTGCTGGCCCTGCCTTAGCCTCCTCCTCCTCCTGCGTCTCCTCCGTGCGGCTGGTTGTAGTTGGTGTTCGTCTACTTCTTGGAGTCGGAGCACTTGCAGTGCTATCAGGTCCCCCAGGGCCAACATCGCGAGTCCTGCCGGTAGCATTTCGGTGTGGTTGTGGGAGGAGACTGGCTGTGCAATTTATGTGTTTTCAGGCTGTATGGCCTCCACCTGTGGTGATTGATTCCACCTGTGCAAACTGCTCTCCCCTTTGGCCGAGCACGTCCCGCGCACAACGCTGCAATTCGGGGAATTGTATCTTGCTATTGCAATCATGTATTTGTACCCGATGGCCGTGTAAGATTGGTTGATATGTTCATTCTGCTGTGGTCCCATTGTTTCACATACTATCTGTGCAGTCGCGAACAGACTTGTGAGGGGTCAGTGGGACGTAGTACTCGAGTAACGGTGGGCCCTCATGCATCACTGTACCGAGTTGCAACGACGGGCGGGGCGTCCCATTCGTGGGTGAAGGCAGTTGCCATTTTCACACACAGCCGCACTCGATGGAATAATTAGTGATTCCAAACGGCCACAGATGCCTTTTCGACGTGATGTTGCAAATGAGGAATTCGAAGGGCGGCGCTTTCGGTTTCCAGCTAGCGGCGAGGAGATGCCCACAGGTCTGACTGCAAATGTAACGTTCTATTGTTCTATGTCCTTGAGACAGGGCCCATGGCGAGGGAGCAATGATTGATATGAATAGTTTGGGATGCGCAATAGCTACGTGGGCGATGAGGCCGTCCGTTCCCAAATACATGTTACTTCACAACACTGGAATTACGGGCTGGGGCACTGTGGATTTAGCAGGCTGCAGAACGCACAGACTCAATGGATGTTTCTAATGTTATGTGAGTAATTATTCAGGCATTTTGATCCCGGGATGAGGGAATGATGGATGGATGCATGGGCAGGTGATTTGATACAGAGTTTGCCATGTACAGGGCTTCTTGGGATCTATCCGCCTCCCCTACGCTATGTGATGCAGGGCTGCCATAGTGGGACCATCGTCCATCTGGCCTTGTTGAGCCCTCCCTGTCTCGAGGCGCCCTCAGACACTCGTTTGTGATGGTGTTTGCACCTCGATATAGATGGTTATGAGTCGCAAGTGGTTTTGGGGTGGTGATGTTCCTTTGGAGTGGGCTAGCATGCATATGGCTGTGGATTTCGTGTGATCATTGAAGTGAGTTGTTGGTATGTAGTTCTGATGGCCATTCTGTTCTTTTTCTTTTCTTTTGGTTGACAGGTATCTCCTCCCCTTTTGCCACTGCCATCTGTATGCCACTCCTGCAGATGGAATTTACTCCCGACACCTGCTGCTTCGTGTTAATCAGTGGAGCAGCATTACGATCTTATGGGACGATCGCCAATGGGCCACATGCCCTTACGCAGTACTGGTGGCTCGGAGCAACATTTCGGCCTTTCAGCTGGACTAGTGCCTCCCCATTGGGACGGCCCTGCGGTTCTGTGCGCTTCCATGTTGCCTTTTCGTACGTGAATGTGGCTCTTTGTACCATGGGGGAACAGGGCGACACACAGGTAGTGGCTGGTCATTTCTTGCGGAAGCAGCCCACAATGGTGATTTGTGTTTTGGAGTTCATGGCCTGATGGCTGTATGGGCTTGGTGATTTTGATGTGCATAAAATTTCTATTCTGATTTGGCCCGTGTAGCGTTTTTCTTTGCAAGTGATGTGGCATATGCCTATTTGGGGGGCGATGTATTGTGAGGAGATCTGCATTGGGTTCCAGCTTCGGGGTTTAGTTGCGTGGTACTGTGCTGTGCGCGTTTGCCTACGAAGCCCAGTGAGGTCAGGGATGGGGGCTGCCAATATGCCAGTTTGAATGTTGTCATGCTCAGGGGCGGGGGATTGGGTTTTGTGTAACAGATGCCGGTCAGCCAGGTGGACTGGTTGAATGATGTGGTTTTCGGAATATTGCTGGTCACAGGTGCCTGTGTTTGCGTGCGTTTCTTGGTGGGGGACTGTGGTCATGTCCATTGGGATGGCTTCTGTATTCGTGCCATCTGTGCCCTGCAGCTCCCATTGGCCCCTCTTGTGTTTCTTTTGTTCGTTGGCATGCATGGGTGACTTGTACATTTCAATGGTTGCATTGTGGCTTCATTGCACCTACGGGGAGTTGTACTTTGTGGGCAGGGAGCGGTGTACAGGCACTCAGTGGGGCCGTTTACGGTTGATTCGCGATGCCGTACTTCTCGCCATGGCGGAATGGTACATTACGCCGTGCCTGATGGCGTTAGGTACATGTCCGCTAGGGTCGGAATTGGCGTACCGTTGCACCATGGTGGTGTTTGCGGTTTGGCATGGCGCGCGCGCGCGTGCTTGGTGCAGTTAGCGTTGGCGTTCACTACGGTGTCGCTAATGGCTTCGTACTTTGCGGTGACGGGTCATAGTCGCACCGAGCGCTATTCGATGGCGGTATTGCATTTCCGCCATCGTTTTTCGATTTCCGCCAGGGTCGTAATGAGGGCCTATCTATATAATGCTCCTTATTATCTGGGATGGAATTATAGACATCTAAATCCTGTTGTTCCCACAAGCCCGGGGACATTAAAGAAACACTAGCTGAGACTCTCATGGCTTCATCAGCCAGTAGGTGAAAGTTTCCACTTGCCATAGGTACTTCTTCCTCTGGGACCCCTACAACGACTGAACCGCCCGGTGAAGCCCTGCTGCAGGTCCGAATCTTCAGAATCCGATGACAGAGAATATCCCCCAGGAAACCTCTCCCTTGAGCTGGTGGGACCAACCAGTTTGCCCAAACTACAAGCCAGGACCCCTCCTCTGGTCAAATTCGCTGTACAGAGCTACAGTGGGCCGGATAGCCAGGAAGGTCAGACCCTGCTTGGGTTTTAAGGAGCGCACCTTTTATTCGTTGTTTTGCTCTGCTGCTGGCTTCTTCCTTGGGTGGCGCAGGACCCTCCAGCTTCCTACTTCGTGTCAGTCCGACAGTCGCTTCAGGAACCGTCAGGAATGTCCACCTCAGGTACAGCTCCCTCTCCGTTTTAAGGTACTGTGCAAATCTGGTTGTTCGTTTTGTTCAGCTGCAGTGAAAGTGTTTGAAATCTTTCTCCAATCCAAGGGCTCTCAGTTTCTATATTTCCAGATTGGCAAATCTCCGACAATGTGACCAACTATTCCTTGGATATACTGGGCACAAATTGGGCCTTGCAGTATCTAAACAAACTCTATCCAGATGGATAATTCTAGCAGTCTCTGAATGTTATGAACTAGCTAGGAAAGAGCCTCCAGATGGATTAAGGGCTCATTCAACCAGAGGCATGGCAACTTCCACGGCCCTTCAGAGGGGTGTCCCGGTGCAGGATATTTGTGCTGCGGCCACCTGGTCGTCAATGCACACCTTTTGTAAACCATTACTGCTTAAACTCTACTTCATACCAAGGAGGACTATTTGCAAAAGCTGTCCTTCATTCAGACCATAATTAAAATTCCTAGTACTCCCACCTCCAAAATTACCACTGCTATGGGAGTCTATCATAAGATGAGGAATACGTGGGAATCCATTCGAAGAACAAGTTACTTACCAACTGTAACATTCTTTCGATTGGATGGTCCTCTCATGTATTCCTCATCAACCCTCCCATCCTACCCCTCCGTACAGTTTATGCCAGTTGCACTCTGACTTCCTTAAGAGCCTGAAGACTTAAAGCCTGATCAGCTGATGCAACCATGAACACCGTAAAAAGAGAACTGAGGTAACAGGCGCAGCTCGAGCCCTTTATACACCAGATTACGTCGACGCCTGACGGTGGCCCTCGAGGGACTTCGACTCTGCGGTCTCGAACACAGCACCCCCTGGTGAAAAAAAAAATCCGAAGCAGCTATAGCTGGGATACGATTATCATAAAATCAGGAATACTTGGGAGAAACATCCAATCGAAAGAACGTTACAGTTCGTAAGTAACTTGTTCATCTCCGCCATACCAACAGGAGTTTGGCCAATGCGTGATCAGTTCCGAAAATATATTTTCCTTTGAAGTATTTGTATTTATTTTTTTTATATAGCGCTTTAATCCAAAGCGCTTTACAATTTAACAACAAGAATACATCAAACATGGAACAGTAGAAGCAATAATAATATACATGAATCAAACCAGAAAAACAGTATGTAGATCAATTTTCATATGAGGAGAAAGAGGAGAGGAGGGGGTGGGGAAGGAAGGAAAGCGGAGAGAGAGTAGGGAGTAAAGTGAGTAGTAGGAAGAGAGGAAATCTTAGGAGAGACGGGGAAGATAAAGAGAAGTATGACGGGGTACTAGAGGGAGAGAGAAAAAGGTGAAAGGGGGAAAAGGTGTCAGAGTGGATAATGAAGGAGTGTTTTCAAGGAGGAGTGGAAGGAGGAATAGGTGGGGATGGAGCAGCTAGAAAGAGGTAGGGAGTTCCAGTGTAGCGGGGCAAGGAGCTGAAAGGAGCGGAAACGAGAAGAGGCACAAGGTCGCCATATATACATTGGCAATATTGGGGGCTGAAAGTCGCCCCCATGCTCACTCCCTTCTCTTCTCTTCTTTGTAGAGTTGATTTTTATATAGGAAAACATTTTCCATCATTACAAGGCAGATACATTCACGCCCAAACCCAGTTGGAGGTTGAAGGGGTTGGGTACGCTTGTCCAAAACATCCCCCAGAACATAAAGACATTCCATTTGTGGTATAGAGAGATTCGACATCCATCGTCACCAATATGTCTTCCTTAGTAACGTGTATGTCTTGGATGATATGAATCATATCCGTAGAGTCCCCGAACGTATGAAGGTGTCTGTAACACAAATGGTTTCAGAAACACTTCAGAGTAAATTGACAAAGGTTCCAGGAGTGAATCGATGGCAGACACAATGGGTCTGTCAGGTGGTTTTGTATTGTGTTTATGTATTTTGGGTAGGAAATAAAAGGGTGCCTTCTTAGGCAATGTTTTGTTGAGGAAACAACCTTCTTCTTGGCTAATCCATTCCTCAGAAATAGCATGATTGTTCAGACTGTTGATCTCTTGTAATCTTGGAGTTGGACCACTGTCTAATTTTTTATATGCGTTCCTGTCGCCCAATAGGCGCATGCATTCTTTTTCATAGTCAGTAGTTGTCAAGATCACAATCCCACCCCCTTTATCTGTTGGTTTTATTGTAATTTCGGGCACATCACACCATTTTATTAAACTCTCTCTCTCCGCTCTACTGAGATTGTCTGGTTTGTAATTTGTTCTTCTGAATCACCTCCAGGACTTGTTTAGTTGCTCTGTTTTCAAAAGCCAGTATGTCTGGCGGACAGGTGTGGGGAGGGGGCATAAAGGTGGATTTCACTTTCAATCCACTCACATTGGGTGTTTCTTCATTCCTCCCTGCACTGTTAGTTATTTCCCTTTGTTGTTGGGGGAGATAAATCTCCCAAAAGATTTTAAGGCAGTTGTTTCTAAAAAATCTCTGCAATTCTAGTTCCGTATCAAAACAATTAGCCCTATTAGTAGGCACACAGGACAATCTGGAGAAACGGATACCGGGATGATCTACATAAAGTGAACATAACTGTCAACCCTGTATGGGTAAGTTTTAGGGAGACCCATTGCAAATATAGGAGGTGCAACTATGCATGTAATATATTGTTTAACATCAGATGTAGATGCTGATATATCTATAGACTACTATCATTTAACTTTTTTAGGAGGACCAGGAGAGGAAACATAGCTGTTGCATAACCATTTGGAGTATTCAGTCCCAGAGTGTAATCACGAGCAATGAACTTATTTTTCTACAGCCATAACAATTTTTGAAGGTACTATTATATTTATATATAAAAGAAGGTTGTAAAAAACATCTGATTGAAATTAAAACAATTCATTAGCAGGTTTACGAACAAACATAACAGACCTTTCTGTTGGTCTGTATTAAATAGGTCCAAAGTGAAGATATCACATTCCAGAACCTTTATTGAAGGATTGAATCCTTTTTATCTTCTAGAGTTTATATGGAGGTGAGTGGAGGTGATTGCAACTATGTAATAAGTTGCCATTATCACAATTATAGTGTTTTTGAAAGAAATTAGGATTACAAGGCAGATTGACGGATTTTTATAGACTATTGTATGTTTTTGTGTAGGTGGTGCGTCTCATCCTAGTACACATAAGGCAAGATTCAACAAGCTCTGTGCCTAACGTCCTGAGGAAGGTCTGGAAAAATAGAAGGGCCTGAACACGAGTGCCCAATCTATGACCGAAACACATGTCGACTCAATGAACTGTCCATAATTAGAAAAAACTGTTACTGACACTTGTACTGAAGATAGGGTTGAAATATTGTGAAGATTTAAATGTATTGAACATGGTGTAACAACCAGATTGAGTTACACAGAAATATAGAGATCTATTGCCAACACTAGAAGTATGGGTGTGAATGAGTGACAGAAGAATTGATAGTGTGAGCAGAAATGTACATGTGTATTTGAGGCTATGATAAATTAATTTGCAGTATAAAGTTTAGAGACTAGTAATTGTATACACATTTATACATACATATATTTTTGTACTATGGTTAATAAAATTGTTTTTTGGGGATAAGTTGTATGAGATAAACCTGTCATCCTCCATCTACTGGTTCATATTGTTATATATTTTGACATGTTTTGTTGATCCATCACCTATCGCACACGTTGCCTGGACATGCCTCACATACAAAATGATTCAGATGCCATCAGAAACATAATGTATGTCTGCATGCGATATTCGTATGGAGTAATCACTCATCTGTGTGGTGTTTCAGCAGACTTGCAAGAACACTGCATGCAGACCCCCTGAAGCACTCCTGTCTGCAATATGCCTATACGGATAACCACATAGAATAGTTCTTATTTGCATGGCTGAGAATGAGGGTGTAAAGGAGCTTTTATTGCCATGCAGCATACCCACTTATTACTCTTTTTTTTTTGTAGGTGTTGTCAAAAAATGTAAAACAAACAAATAGAAAATGTGCTTACAGTCAAATCAGAAGATTGCCACAGGGATAAGTAAACCAGTCTGGTAAGTTTTATAAGTGGTCTTGTCATCAAAACATTGTCCTTTTATAAGGGTATACCCACAGGCAAAGATTGAAAAGGTACCATGAAGCAGGCAATGTAATGTTTACATGGAGACAATTGTTTCTTATGACCTTGTTAATGCTGACAGTTGCACTGTATACTTTTAAATCTGCTAACTGACCTTTCATTGTGTGTGGTTTTACAGAGTTGTCAATGAGACTCTGGCTGGTATTATTAGTTCAGAGCTTTGCTCTGATACCCAGATAGGACTTTTTGCCTGTGATTTCTGTGGTATTGTACCAGAAAACGTTCCATGGCCTGTCAGACTCCCTGGCCAGTTAGGTTGATTATGTCTACTAGCTCATCTTTCCTGGGTGCTTTCCCAAGACCACAAATACCGTTGCCACCCACTACCCCAGTCTCGGGGACCAATGCAAAAGTGGCCCACAGTTGCAAATGGCTATTCATTCCTTTAGTGACACTGTTTGAATAGTACCCTAGGGGTCGTTTTTAAATAATATGTGATGTAAATTGTGCATTTTAAATAATATTTATTCAGCAACACTGGTCAAAACTACTAACTGCACATTGGCTAAAAAGGGGCCCACTTTGACCCAAAAAACTGGCCCACACTAGCATTTTGTGTTTTTGGTTCGGTCACGAGCCTATTGCCCTATAGGCCAGTCTGAGGCTACCCAGTGTGTATTGGAAAGGACAGCTGACATGTTAGTCATCCAGCAACTATCTACAGAGATACAGATGGGCACATAGAACTCTAAAGCCAAAAGCTTTTTTTTTTCTCTCCTCACCCTAACCTGTGGCAGACGCCGATTGGTGGAACCATAGCAAAAGGTTATGATATCAGACAAAATTCGGGATTGTTATAGAACCCTTATTAAATAAGTGTTTATTACTTTACTCGTGTACTACCAATGACTGTCTGTTTACCTAGGCTACCTTTTCCTGCTGCGACGCAGACGTCAGGTACAGGCCTGCCTGGACAATGATGTGTTCCATCCCCAGCACTTTTGCTATCAGGCAGTGATCCAAACACAGATCACAATGTGGAACACTTGTTAAAATCTCTCGTCTTTTCCACTCTCTATTAGTGGACATAATGGTCTGTGTATCCTGGACTCTTCAGACCCAACATTATTTTAATTGAAAACTGAGTGAATAACTATTTAGATGAATTTGAGGTGGCCGCTGTGTTATGGATGCAACTCTTCTAGGCTTCAATAAAAAGCAGATATCTGGAAACCAAATACAAGATTGAACTTTATCTGTTCTGCCATCATCCTTCCTAATTCTTTGCAGTTGTTTCTGCATTATACAGTTGGGAAAGAGCCAAACTGATACTGCTTTCCATGAACACTATGTCCATGCACTCTGCAGGGCACACTCTGGATGTTCTAATCTCATCAGACCTTCCCCTTTCTACCCCTCTCACCACTCCTCTCTCCTGGAGTGATCACTTTCTCTGTTCCTCCCAGGTCACCCTCTCTTCCCCCCAGGCTAAGCCAATTCCAGCACTGCCACCCACCTTCTCGGTTATCCACCCCATGAAGCGTGTGTCAGTTGAGGCTTTCGCCGCCACTTTCTCAACCCACCCTCCCCCTTTCACTGACTCACACCCTGACACAGCCCTTTCCATGCTCCACTCTGCTATATTGGATACTCTCGATGTGTTTGCCCCTGTCACGAGGATCCACCTGAAGCCCAAAGCCAAGTGCAATTCCTGGTAGACTCAGACCTAGTCACCCTCAAATGCAAGTGCACGGTGCCTGAGCGGAAATGGCGTGCTTCTGGTACATCCTCTGACAAACCGGCCTGCCTCCTGCTCCAAAGGCAATACTGGCTTTCTGTCCGTACCAAGAAGAGAGCTCACATCCAAGCCTGCGTCTCTGCAGCATCTAACAACTCGGCCGATCTCTTTAAAATCTGCAAGGAACTGGCCAATCCTTCTGCAGTCTCTACCTATCCTGTCCCTTCCCAGGCCCTCTGCACGGCTCTGGCTTCCCATTTCATCTCTAAAACTCATGACATCCTATCCTCTTCTGCTTCCTCTCCCCGTACCCCCTCTACTCCCTGCTCTTCCTCTGGCCCTTCTTCAGCCACCTCTCCTCCCTTCTTCTTTGCCTTTCCCCTGTTTTCCCCAGACGAGGTTTCTAGACAAGTCCAATCTATGAAAGTCTCATCAAGAAAGGTTAATCCCTGTTCCTCAAAAACTATCAAGGACCACATTGACTTCCTGGCTCCTGCTCTGGCTGACTTCTGCAACCACTCCTTCGCCACTGGAGTCTACCCATCCCCTCTGAAGCAGTCCAGTGTGCACCCTCTTCTTAAGAAACCCTCTGCTGACCCGTCCTGCCCAGCCAACTATCGCCCAATCTCCATCACTCCCTTCCTGAGCAAACTCCTGGAAAAACTGGCCATCTGCCAGCTTAATCTTCACACTGAATCTGTAGGTTGTCTCCATGACCATCAGTCTGGCTTTAGAGCTGCCAGAAGCACGGAAACTGCTCTCCAGAACATCCGTGAAGACCTGCTCTCCAACCTTGATTACAACTCCCCCTGTGTCCTTATCTTACTTGATCTCTCCACTTCCTTTAACACAGTCAACATCGCCGTCCTGCTCACCGTCTCTGTGATAACCTGGTATCACTGGTCATCCCCAGGCGTGGCTGACTTCTTTCCTCTCTGATCGACCCTCTCAGGTCCAACTTGGGTCCTTCCTCTTCTCTATCTCTATCTTTACCTGTGGTGTCCCTTAGGGGTCTAGCCTCTCTCCCTGGCTATTCAACCAATACCTGCATTCTTGCCCACTGCATTGCCACTCTCTGCCCCAACTTTCAGTGCTACGCGGATGACACTCAGCTCATTTTCAGGCTACCTTTGGCCACCTCCTCTCTGTATCTCACGCTCCCTCCTTTCCTGTCACTCTCTGGCCGGCCTCTCTTGACCCTCTTCTGGCTGCCACCTGCAAGGCTAAAAACCTCAGGGTCATCTTCGACGCCACACACTCCTTCTCTCCTCACAACTCTGACGTCTTTAAGAAGTCACACTACCCGCTGCACCCCCTCAGAGATATTCTTCCCTTCCTCTCCTTCCCCCAGAAGCTCACTATCTCCAGAGCTCTGGTTCTCTGTAGGCTGGACTATTGCAACAGCCTCTTTCTAAATCTGCCTGCTTCCACTCTCCACCCTCTGCAACTCATCGAGAACAGGACTGCAAGACTTGTCCTTGGCCTCAAGCCCAGGGATTGTATTTCTCCAGGACTGAAATCCCTACAATGGCTCCAAGTGGCTGCGAAGATTAAGTTTAAAACCCTCTGCATTGTCCACAATGCCTTCTTGGGCCTCAATACCTTCAACTCTCTCTTCCTAAATATCTTCCTTCTCAAGCTCTTCGCTCATCCGCCTCCAACTCTCTCGGGGTCAGTTGCTTCTCCAAGCAACGAGTTGGTGGTAGATCTCTTTCCTCGGCTGTGGCATCCCTCTGGAACAGTCTCCCTGCCTCCCTGAAACATGAGGAGAACCATCTCTGGGTCCGGATGCACCTCAAAACCTTCCTCTATGCTTCTGCTTTCTCTCCTCCTCCCCCTGCTGAACTCCTGGCTGAATCTGTACTGGTCACCAGGCAACCCTCTGACCTCGTGTCCAGGTCCCCTCCCACGCCATTTACACACCTCCACCGCCGCCCAGGCAACCCCTGCGCTTGGGGACTGTTTGCTGTATCCCTAAAGTTCCCCACCAGCACTTGACACCTGATGTCTGCACTTATCCCTGCACTTGCCACCACTGGCCCTACTTCTGGTATTGTGTTATTTATTTTATTACCCCATGTACTGCACTGTCCTCACCCCCCTCCCACTCCACACTTTTCCTCTTCTCCCTTCCCCTGCACTTGCGCGATCTGAATGACACCTGGCCTAGTAGGATTGCTGTCTCTGTCTTCCCTCTGTGCCCCTCCGTTGCCGCGTCGCTCCTTGAAACACTTGTGTATAGGCGTGTTATAAATGCCATATCATATCATATCATATCATACATTGTGAACACATCAATAATACAGCCAAGAAAATATATTGGATGCTTGCCTTCAACTATGGATTTATCTTCATTCATAGCAAAACTTCCGAGGTGTTTTTGCCAACTATGAATGAGAGAAAATGAACCTTGGTGTAGTAGTGAGGCACCATGCTTGTTGAGGCCTATGAAAAAAAATCATTGGGCCTCATTACGAGTCAGCCGGTTCGGAAAGAACGGTGGTGGTAAATCCGCCACCACCGTTATTTCCGGATCGTCTGATCTCCAGTCTTGCAGGCGGGTTTAACACCACCCGTCTGCAGGCGGACGTGGAAACATCGGCACCATTACAGCATGGTGCCGGTGTTTCCACTTCCCCATTCCCATGGAGTCCTATGGGACTCCATGGGAATGGGGATTGACCGAATTCCACCTGCGGAATTAACAGGTCACCGAAGTTGTAATGCCCTGGTGATTCCGGGAATCACGGAGGCGGAATGGTAATACGAGTCCAGCTGGAACCTGACAGTTTTTCGGGCTTGGTTACCGCCAGACTCGTAATGAGGCCCATTGAGCCTCATTACGAGTTTTGTGGTATCTGGGCGGACCATACTGTAAATCCCCATTTTGTTGTAATCCATAGGACTCAATGGGGTATTTTCGGCGGCATTACCGCAGCGGTAATTCCGCTGAAAGTTGGCGGATTTACCCCTAGCTCATGGCTGGATGTGAATCCTCCAACTTTTCTCCAAACCTATAGTTGGGCGGCGTGGTAATGCAGCAGTATATATGGTAATACCACCGCATTTAACCCACATCGCCCAACTTGTAATGAGGCCCATTGTGCCGCCTGTTCAATGACCAAAAAACTCTATGGGGTTGAGACGGATAAGCAGTTGCGAAAATGTAAAACTAGTGCACCCACTGCTAAGTCCTTGGGTATGTATTGAAAGGGGCCCTTAGGGGTCCCTCGCGATATGGAAACAAGGCAATAACCATACACGAAAGGATGCGCCAGACACGAGGTTCAAATTCCCAATGCTAGGGTTTATTGCAAGCAAAATAGTCCCAATTGGCCAACTGTGGTCTCATGCCCCGCGACGTGTATTCTCTAGACCTCGAGGGACGCAAGAGAGCGAATTACGTACATCAGTTACATATATACAAAATGCATATCATACAGTCAGCTATGTCATGTTTAACACCCCCCTTTTATTGAGTTTCTTTGAACTCGGGATGATGATGGACATTTCCGACGAGTATGACAATTATGACACTTTCAATGTCTATTCTAGTAACAATGTGCAATTTAGAAAGTGCGGAGGCATCTTCTAGTTGTGAACAGAACACAGTGCTTCATTTCTTGGAAGCAAGTTGCACACGGGGGAGTCACATTCCAAGCTTTGCTATCTATGAGGTGCTATTTGTGTCCTGGGAGCCGACATGCTCTAAAGGGTTTCGTGAAGGGGGGCCGTAAGAAGAGCATAATTCAAGCCTTTAGCTGCTTTATTCTAACATATTCTACCACAGTACGAGACTGGCTGGCAGCTGTGAAATGATTAAATGCCCTGCAGCTCTCCCTCAAGGCTTCAGAGAGGGAGCGTGGGCATTCCTTTCTGGGCTGCTCATGAGGAGTTTCAACGAACTCCTCAGTCCCGCGGCGTTGTCCTTTCATATTCAGACAACAATGTTAACAGTTGAGCGGAGTAAGCAGAATTCGCAAGAATTGCAAGCTGCAAAGCAGTTTAGACAGAAAGCAATGAGCAATGGTTAACAAGCAAAATGGCGATTCTTGCTACGTTTAAAATGGCCACTTGTTGGTCAAGCATAGCAGTCTGTATTTCTATAATTCTGTGCATAAGATGGTTGGCCTTCGGCCATCAAGATACGTCTATCATCCAAATGAAGGGTATTCACTTTTCCAGATTGTCAAACCCTCCTTTTGGCCGTTTGCCAAACGTCTTATTCATTCATTGTATCCTCCTCTGATGAGGATAAGTCTGGGGTATCTATGTCTGAACCTTTCATGCTATCATAAGCATCATCTTCAGCATTAATGTCTATAGCCATGAATTGTCTTTCTGTTTTTGTTTCATCAGTATCTTTGTTATTTCGGCCATGCGTTTGTTTTCCTCTCAACACCATGTGCATACATCCCTTAGTACATCCCTCAGTTATCTCAGTGCAAACTATTGGTAGGCATTGTATGCAACAGCAACATGTTATGAATATACCAAGTACCACCACTAGTATCGAAATTAGCTTCCATCCCCAGGACCGCAATAGTCCCCAAAACCAGGATCCTATCCCCCAACCCCCTTCTTCAGTAGAGAGTGTGGAACTAAGGACATGTAGTTTCCTGATTGCTCTGAATATGGGAGGGGAGTAGTTATCTATGAATACACAGCATGCAGTTTTTACACGTTTGCAAACTCCCCCACGATCAACTAATATTATGTCAAGAGCCATTCTGTTTTGTAGTGCCATTAGTCTTATTCCTTTCTCTTCTAATGTCATATTGAATAAAATATCTGTTGTTGAATCTATTGTATTTTTTAATATTCTAGACAGTTTTCTTATATTATAGGAATTTTCTATTTGGGCCAAGAATGGTATAAACGATTTGGCTACATCCATTGCTATCATTCCATCCTCGCTACTCCTTTGAGTTCTACCTTTTGTTCGTCTGGCTACGTCTGCTGTTTCCAAGAGGAACACTCCTGGAAACAGTAGACCTAGGTAGCATGTACCTCCCCAGTTCCTAGGTAACCATGGATATGCTTTTTCCCCACATATAAAGTAAACAGGGTCCCCTACGTACACGGGTTCTATTTCGTGCTTTAAAACCACTGTGTTCAGGCAGCTGCTAAACGTTCCTACTTTATAGGAACCTTTTTTCTTTAAACATAGGGGAGCAGTTTTGGGGCTGTAATCCACTGTATAGGCAGGGGGCACAGCATCTTTATTCCATTCATCCCTCATTCGAAATGTCATTACTGATGTTTCTTCTGCTGATTGGGTCGGCCTATTCTGCCTATGTAATCTATCTAGTCTTGTTGTCTTTCGTGTATTTTCCCTCATGGGATCTGGTGAAAACACGCGAGCTTTGTGGAATATTGAACAACCCACAGGTCTCATGATCACTTCCTCAAATTCATTCATATTGGTCTCATCTAGCTGACCCGTATTACTCTTGTTCCATTTCCCAAAGAACATTGCACTCAACGATACTTCACATGAATAAACCAATGATAAGGGTTGTACATACCAGCCTATCCCTTTCCCACCGTGCTGTGGTAAATGGGCACAATCCCAGCAATTTTTTTCTTTAAAACCGCATGGGTCATGTTCATGATGAGCAACAATGTATTGTTGCCATATCCTTCTCTGTCTTTCTTCCATTGGGGACAAAGTACCAGTGATTACATGAACCGGGCTTTCAGTAGCTGCTTTTAGCAAAAGTGTTTCTAATGGGTGCGCGGACTCCAGGAACCATAGTGTAATAGCTATTATTGTTGGTACTACCATACTTGGAGAACACAGGACCAATGTCCAAATCAGTACCGTATTCCTTTTACCATGCTTTTTCCCTAAATTTACAGTCTCTAAAACTATCATCTTTTCAGCAGCGGTGCAGGAGGAGGCTGAAACCGGTCCTGATTTGTTCTTCATCGTCCTTCTTCTTGCTGGCAAAGTTCGTCGCAAATGTCTCTCGTTCTTGATGCCAAAAGTTCAATGAAAATGTCAGTTCAATTCTGCCAGCCCTTTCACAGCCTAGATCACTTATCCCCTCTAAGCAAGATTAGTTGTTCTTTCTCCCACTGCTCAGACGATTTCTGAACAGTTCTTTATTGACAGAGTACTATGTGCATCCAGCTTGTCCCGCTCTGGCTTAGGACACATGTACTTTATTATAAGCGCATTGAGGAGCTGTGATTCTTGAATTGTCCGACTTTCACAACTCTCACACTTCTCTCCTCTACGCCCCTGGTTCCTACTCCGTCCGTGAGTGGAACCAAAGGCAAAAGAAAAGCACCAAAGATCTGTGGATCACTTTGCCTGTCGAGGCCGCAAATTATACCGTTTCACTCCTGGTATTGTATGATCCGTGAATAGTGCCGTTGCACTTCCAGTATCAGGCTCAGTGTCAGCCTGCGGCACAATGATGGGTAGCGATGAGAGCCGTGGCAATGATGTAGTTTCTTTCTCTGGCCTTGGTGCGTTTGCAGAAGCTGGTGGGCGCCAAAGGGGTACACGCATTGTTTCTGCTCATGTTTGCAATGCAGAGTTTGTGTCGCTCGGCAGTGATGTTGTTTCTGGTGTGCAACGTTGGGGCACTTTTTTCGCCCTTTTCCCTTCCTGGCAGCCTCCTCAGGCTCTGTTTCGAGTTTCACTTCTCGCTCAGGCTTTGTTTCAACTTTCACTTCTCACTCAGACTGATGCTGTGGCAGTGGACTGGCAACAGTTTCTTTCTTTTCCAGGATCGTTGTCTCTTTCTGGTCGTCTGGATCAGGCAAAGTTTTCAGTGAAGCTGGGAACTTTTTGGCATGAGTAGCATGAATCCAGGCCTTGCGGCCGTCCACCTGTATGGCCGTCTGCGTCGCCAGCAACACTTGATAGGGGCCACGCCACCTGGGTGCTAATACTGTCTTCCGCTCAAAAATTTTCAACAGCTCGCAGTCTCCTGGCTCCAGCGCGTGCCCCGGGCCTGTGTACCTCACTGGTAACGCCTCCTGCACCTGCTGATGAATCAAACACAACTTCTGCATTAAAAGGCCACAGTACGTGCTTAACACAGGATGCTCTACCTCGCATAGTCTTTTGGGCTGAGGCGCGCACCATACATTTGCTGGTCTCCCCATCATAATTTCATAGGGGGAGAGCCCGGTTTTAGTCTGCACAGACGTCTGCATGCACAATAGCGCTAGGGGTAATGCATCCACCCAACTCAACTTGCTCCCAGCACAGATTTTAGCTATCTTTGACTTTAAGATACCGTTATGTCTCTCAACAAGTCTGGCAGAACTCGAATGCCTGGAACTGTGGAATCGTTTCTCTATCTGTAGACCTGCACAGATCTGTAACACCACTGCGCCCACAAAATGTGGGCCGTTATCTGACCACCGGACACGGGGCAGCCCGAACCGGGAGAAATACTCCTTCAACATTACTTTTGCCGTTGACATGGCAGTACAGTCTTTTAAAGGATATGCCTCCACCCACTTACTGAACGCACAGATCACCACCAAGACATACTTATAGTTCTGACACCTTTCCATTTCTATGAAATCAAAGTGAATCACTTCAAACGGCATAGAGGGTGGGCCAAAACTACCTACTGGAGTCACGGTTCCCTTCCCTACATTGTGTTGCAGGCACGTAATACAATTCTGCACTAGCCTTTCTGCATTCTTTTTTATGTGCTCATTTTTCCATACTGTGGATAAATGCTGTACTATCTTCTTCGCGCAAATGTGGGTAGGGCTATGCGCCATTGTAACCATTGCGGTTACGTAACAATTTGGCAACATCCAGTTCTTGGTCTCTTTGTCCACCCAACATCCTTCCAAATCTAACTCAGCAGAGCCCTCAGCCCACCCCTGAATCACTTCGGTCGTGGCCTCAGCCTGCATTTCTTTGACTGTGGCAACTCCATTCGCTATCATACAAGGTACTTCCTCTGTTTGTACTTTCATCATCTTATTATGTAGGTCAGTGGCAGTTTGTTTTGCAATCCTGTCTGCAAATGAGTTTCCTTCTCCTATTTTGCATGTCACCTTTTTATGCGCTTTGCATTTTACTATTGCCAGGCGCTTTGGAAACGTGAGTGCAGACAACAACCACACAATCAAAGGCCCATGCTGAATCCTGGCCCCATGTGATGTCAAGAAACCCCTCTCAGCCCAGAGTCGACCAAAGTTATGAACCACCCCGAACGCGTACTGACTGTCAGTATATATGTTTACATTCAAATTTTCAGAGAGTTCAGAGGCTCGGGTCAGTGCTATTATTTCTGCGGCTTGTGCCGAATTGTAGGGGATTCTTCTGCTTTCTACAACACTCTCTAGGGTAGTAATTGCATATGCGGCAGTCGACGTGCCATCTGGTAATTTAAAACAAGAGCCATCGCAAAACAACTCTCCATCTGGCTCTTTCTGTGGGGTGTCGCTCAAATCAACTCTTCCCTTTGTCTCTTCTTCAGTGACCATTAAACAATCATGGGGTGGTGATTCGTTGTCACCAATTTCTGCTATGGGCAGTGGCATTAATTCTGCAGGATTCAATGCGCTACACCTCATAATTTGGATGTGGGGTGCAAACAAGATGAGCTCATATCTTGTTAGTCTAGCAGAGGTGAGGTGTTGCGTCTGTGTTCTGTTTAATAGAACATCTATGGCATGTGGCACCATCAGAATTAAAGTATGCTCCAATACCATTCCTTCCGTTTGTTTCACAGATCGCAAACATCGTGGTAGTGCGCGCGCTACAGGGTCCAGCGCGGAAGAATAATAGCCGCACGGCCTATTTCTTCCACCTTGTTCCTGTGTCAAAACCGCCAATGCAATTCTTCACTCTCACTCACAAATAGTCTAAATATTTTCTTGTAGTTTGGTGTGCCTAAAACTGGCACGGAACATAATGCAACTTTCAATTGTTCAAACGCTTTCTGACATTCCTCATCCCACTGTAAAGGCATCACTGCATCCTTTTTAGTTAATTTTATCATCGGCTTCACAATCAACGCAAAATTACTGATCCACTGCCGACAATAAGAGGCCATGCTATTACAGCTCTCACTCCTTTTTGAGTTTTTGGAATAGGCATGCTGGAAATACTTTCTATGCATTCTGGTGTTAATCTTCTCCCTTCTTTCGAAAGTAGGTAACCCAAATAAAACACCTCCTTTTGATTATACCGGAATTTCTTCAAACTTGCCTTGTGACCATGGGTCGCTAGGTGTGTCAATAGTAATATAGTACTTTCTTTGCAGATCTCTTTTGTGTCAGCATCTAGTAACAAGTCATCTATGTACTACAAGAGTGCGCAACCTGTTGGTAGTTCTAGCATATCTAGTTGTTCCTTTAGTGCCCTGCTGTAAATGCTCAGGCTTTCTGTGTTTCCTTGTGGAATGCGTGTGAATGTGAATGATCGACCTCATAGAGTGAACGCGAACAGATATCTACTGCTTTTATCCACTGGAATGCTAAAGAACGCGTTCTTCAAATCAACTACACTAAAGTATTCTGCAGTGGCCGGTATCATTGTCAGTATTGTTGTGACATCTGGGACCAAAGGGAATTGTGGGTCTACCACTTTGTTCAATGCAAGCAGATCAATTATGAAACAATATGGTACTTCATTGCCTCCTTTCTTGTAAACTGGAAGAATCGTGCTACCTGCAATTTCTTCAACCACCCCCAATCTCACCAGGTCAGTAACAATACTCTTAAATCCCTTCTCACCTTCAACAGAAATTTTATACTGGGGAATTTCTGGTAATGTAACACCTTCTTTCAAAGTTATTTTTGCTGGCTCTATTTTCAAGCATCCTACATCGTTATCATGCATTGCCCACAGACAGGTTGGTACTCTACTTAGCTCTTCTGGTAACGCTTCTGACATAAATTCCGTCACCGGTGCATCGTGAGGCCAAATCGTGAGGAACACCCCATCTGCCGTACAATGTATAACTGCCCCCAATTTTCTCAACAAATTTAATCCTAGCAAGTTCTCCCCACAATTTTCTGTCAGAAGAAATGGACACTGTTCCGTAAATGGTCCTATTGTAATTGGGACAGCTTCGGACACAGGGTTAATTATTGGTGTACCTGCGAACCCTACAGAAACATTATTTTGCCCCGACAGTGGGATCTCCGGAACCAAGTGGTGGTCTATCGAACACTTTTGTGCCCCTGTATCTACAAGGAAACGGTGCTCCTTATTCCCGACTCTTATTTCTACGTAGGATCCTCTCTGATTCACGGGAATAGACACTGGTTCCGACCCCTGCCGTGGGCTGTCCTATTGCAAAAATAACACATCGTCCAATGTGTAGTCACCGCTGCTGCTATAATAGGTGTTTGGCTGTGTATCAAAAATATTCCCATTTCCCCCTCGGTGTCCTCCACTCTGATCCTTTCTCTGTTGGCCCTGCCCGCCCTGATTTTGGTTCGGAACACTTTGGTTCAATGCCTGGTTCTGTTGAGCTTGGTTTTGACCATGGGATTGGTTCTGATTACCTCCATTGGTATATCCCTGCTGCTGCTGCATGCTATTTCTGCTTGGGCCATTTGACCCCTGATGTCCTCTATGAGGCCTTCTCTGGCCAAACCCACCTCTATTCTGTAGGTGTGGGCATTGCGCTCGCCAGTGTCCTTCCTCTTTACAGTACGCACATTGATTTAATCCCAATGACACCCCGTGCATATTATTCAAATTTCCGCATTTCCTCTACCTCTATTGTATCCAGTTACCTGCTGCAGTAGCACCCTCGTTTTTAAATTTACTCTATCCTTCATCTCTCTTTCTTTCGCAACATTTACCCTGTTCTCGTAATATTGGGCTATGTGTAATATCTCACTCACCGGTTTTGCTGCCCAGGCACTTTCCGAGGCCATTAACATATCTTGAATTGGTAATATTAGTCCCCTCACATATTTATCAACAAATAGCATTTCTCCCTTTCCCCCGCTCACATCCTGCCCACTGAAGTCTGTGAATACTCCTTCAAATCTATTGAAATAATCTGTTACTGGCTCATCCTTGCCCTGTACACATGTAGTTAATTTGTCCCACTGAATTCTTTTTTCTGGAATTATTTCTCTCAATCTCCGCATTATCCGTTCTGGTAGATCTGCCATGCGGGTTCCCAGATTTTCCCCTACTTTTTTATTTTTGTCCTCCAATAGTAACTACGCCCATGTGGCGCCAAAAGCCCCCACGTCATCTACCGTCCTTATCTGTTTCCATATATCTGCTGGCAAAATGACTGGGAAAATCAAATCTATATCGCTCATAGTAAGCACTGCTGATCTCAGGGTTGACTCTACTTCCTTGTAGAAACCTGCTGGATTCTTTCTTATATCGGTAAACGTCTGTTTTATAGTATTCACCTCTTGCCTGGAAAAGGGGACATGCACATACTGGGCGGTGAAATGGGCTGATGTTACCTGCGCTTCTACTGTACCCGTCGCAGGGACCTCTACTTTTGGTACAAACATAGGCGGAACCTCTCTCATTGGAAATGCCCCACTCACGATCCCTCCCCCTTCTCTTAGGTTCAATAGTATTCCTAAGTCCAGTGATAGGCCCGTTTCTCCTGCACTTCGCTCGAATGCTCTCTTGTATACCGCTAGTATCTCGGGTGGGCTAGCCTTATTGTTTTTTATATCCTTGTCTATTAAATGTTCAGCCATCGATTGCAGTGCCTTTCTTTTCATTGGCATGGAATATTCGTCAAATATGTCATGTATGACCATTGTTGGGATACTAGGATTCGACATCCACTTTATCGTTTCCCGTATACATACTTTCAGCTTGTCGCCCCTCTGTACAGATGACATTGAATGTCTCCGCTGTATGTATGGTTCTACCGTCCCTCTCCCATCTCTTCTAATATCCCAACCCCTGTGCCCAGGTGCAGCAAACATTTCAGCATAATCATTATCCAACTCATTTTTAAGATCAAAAAGTCCATTCACATGTTCCTTTACTTCTTCATCTTTTATTCTACAACATGCTAAGTGGTTCAAATCTAACAATCGTTGTGGCGGTTATTTCCCAAGTAACATTTTCCATTCTCCCACCAAAAATGGCCCCATGTATTCCAACACTACCTGTCTCTCGTTGCTTCTTCGGTACATATAATGAGGCCAATGCATCATTTCCTTCTATGTACATTTCTGCCTTTTGCTGTAATTCAACCTTTCTTTCTTTGCTGAACGCGCTGCGAGTTACCCGTCCAAATCCTGTTCCCTCAGCCCCGCCTCTCGCCTCCCTGGTCTCAATTTTGACTTGGGGAGGGGCGGATGGTGCTGAATCTGTCTCTGGAGCGGGAGGTGCGGATGGGACAAGTGACACAGGTGGCATCTGTGATGGGCCTTGCTGGGTGCTGGGAAATTGCGCGTGTGCGGTCTGCGTTTGTGGGAGGGCTTGAGCTGTGGGTGGGGCGTGTGTTAATTCTTGCGTGAGGGGAAGTGCTTGGGCTGCGGGAGGGGGTATGAGAGCTAGTGGTTGGGCGTGCACAGTCACTACTGGTGTGTTTGGTTTCGATCCTTGTTTTGGGCCTCGACCCGTATGGGTTAACAAATGTTCCATTAATTCGTCTGCTATGTGTAGTTCCCGCTGCGGGTATATTCCTTCTGTGTTCATTTGCTCACGTCTCCCTTCCCGTCTTAGACTTGCCGTCCACTCCTCCTCCTCCTTTTCTTCTGCTACCTCAAGCTTCTATTTGTGCCTACGCGCATGCTTCTCTCTACTCCTAAGTTGGAGCATTGCTTCCCTCCTCCAATCTTTGATAGTCTCAAAAGCTGCGGGTCGTGCTTTTTCCCTTATCAACACCCTCTCTAGGTTATCTATCCTCGCATTCTCAAAGCTACCATTAATCGGCCACTGATGGTCCTGTAGCTTTCTAGTTTGCCTATGCCAAATTTCACAAAATATTATCGCACCCACACCATATTTTGCATACATGTCATAAGCCGGCGTTCCCCCAGGCGGTGCACTTTGGCCATTTTCCAAGGACTGTTAACCGCAGCGGAAAAGCCCCGCTAAAGTGGACAGTACTCCAGGCATGTTTCTAACCTTCCCCTTGGTTAACCAACCTTACTCTGGATGTTTGAATTTGCAAAATCAACACTCTACCAATAATCAGGGTTTCGTTTGAATCGGGGAATGACTCACCTGATAAAACAAGTCGCCTGTGTCCTGATGCAACCCCTCCCAACGTCGTGTCTGCGCTTCTCTGGCTTCTGCCTCGTTTCAGGACCCTCTCCTCCTTTGCCCTCTGGCCCGGTACGCCGATCAGGGATCAGATGTGTGCAGATCTGCGGAAGGAATCTCTCCTCACTTCTACAGGGCGCCCCGTACACCTCTTGATCCCGGCTCGGTCGTCCCGTCCTCGCCGTTTTCCGCCTCTACTCCGTTACAACTTCTACGAAGGGGCAAGTGGGGGAGGGTCCCTATTTGGGCGCCATCTTGAAAGGGGCCATTAGGGGTCCCTCGCGATATGGAAACAAGGCAATAACCATACACGAAAGGATGCGCCAGACACGAGGTTCAAATTCCCAATGCTAGGGTTTATTGCAAGCAAAATAGTCCCAATTGGCCAACTGTGGTCTCTCGCCCCGCGACGTGTATTCTCTAGACCTCGAGGGACGCAAGAGAGTGAATTACGTACATCAGTTACATATAGACAAAATGCATATCATACAATCAGCTATGTCATGTTTAACACCCCCCTTTTATTGAGTTTCTTTGAACTCGGGATAATGATGGACATTTCCAACGAGTATGACAATTATGACACTTTCGATGTCTATTCTAGTAACAATGTGCAATTTAGAAAGTGCGGAGGCATCTTCTAGTTGTTGAACAGAACACAGTGCTTCTGTTCTTGGAAGCAAGCTGCACACTGGGGAAGAGTCACATTCCAAGCTTTGCTATCTATGAGGTGCTATTCGTGTCCTGGGAGCCGACACGCTCTAAAGGATTTTGTGAAGAGGGGCCGTAAGAAGAGCATAATTCAAGCCTTTAGCTGCTTTATTCTAACATATTCTACCACAGTACGAGACTGGCTGGCAGCTGTGAAATTATTAAATGCCCTGCAGCTCTCCCTCAAGGCTTCAGAGAGGGGGAGTGGGCATTCCTTTCTGGGCTGCTCATGAGGAGTTTCAACGAACTCCTCAGTCCCGCGGCCTTGCCCTTTCATATTCAGACAACAATGTTAACAGTTGAGCGGAGTCAGCAGAATTCGCAAGAATTGCAAGCGGCAAAGCAGTTTAGACAGAAAGCAAAGAGCAATGGTTAACAAGCAAAATGGCGATTCTTGCTACGTTTAAAATGGCCGCTTGTTGGTCAAGCATAGCAGTCTGTATTTCTATAATTCTGTGCATAAGACGGTTGGCCTTCGGCCATCAGGATACGTCTATCATCCAAATGAAGGGTATTCACTTTTCCAGATTGACAGTATGTATCCATATGTATGTATATATAGGGGATTTTTAGAGTGCAAATGTAGCTGGGAAACTACAGAGCTTTGAAATGTTGAGTGGTAAGAAGTTTTATTGTTTGGAGCTGCAGGGGCGTAGAGGATCCATCAAATCTGGGGGGGGGGGACAAGGGACACCTTGGGACTTTGCTTTTTTAATTTATTTATTGTATTTTAGTCAAAGAACTCGACTTTTCACAAAATTAAAATAGCAGTACGTATTAAATCACATATATCATCACTGTATAAAACAAGAGAAAAGAAGGAAAGGAAACAGAAGAAAATTAAGAAAAAGAAAAGCAGTTCAGAGTACAAAATCCTTCAATTTGGCGTCTCACTTCAGAAGGCTCATTTCACGTTAAAATGTTACCACTTCCCAGGTCAAAAGGCTTTCATGACCTGAGCATAGCTCGTCCCAAAAAGATTGGGTGTCCACCCACCATAGGGCGGTACTGCAGCAGAGGAAGACGATGTAAAACAGCAAGAATGGAAAGGGCTATGAAGACGGTGGGAGACTATAAATAACGGCAGTTCGGGGTGAGGCAGAGTCGCAAACTGGGGGTGTGCGAAAAGCACACGGCCATGAATAATTTTTTTTTTTAAGAGCATTGAAGTAGTCGTCATCAGTGGCACCTAGGAGAACACAAAACAAGACTTGTAACATTAGGTGAGTTCGCATTTGACCCCTGGAGGCCATCATCTTTCCTACTGCTTTGGATGAGACCATAACAGGGGCTGAGTGATGTTTGAAAGTACCTAAGCAGTGATCGGGCTGGGGTCGGGGATTAAGTCAAAAGCCGATAAAAAATGCCAGGCAGCCAATGGGCTTCTCTTCGCGCTCGTGTGACGTGCAAGTCATCCTCCCAACCCATGCCGGCCCAGCCTGCACTGCACCTTGGAGGGGGGCCAGCAGGTGGGCCACTTGACTTACCTTAGTATGGTAGTAGGCTGGGTGAGGTTTTTAAGGAGGTTGAGTCGGAGTGCTAAATGTCCTTTATCAGCTGTAATCTTTTTGGGCCCGGTGTCAATACTTGAGAGTCACGTGGATTAGGTAAACCTTCGTCCCTAAGTACCGAACAGCGAAATACTAGCAACTTGCTGTTCAATCTTTAGGGCCACAGGTGGCAGGAACAGGAACACCGGAACCCCCAGCAACTGCGAGGAAAACAAGCAATTAGGCACTTGATACAATCGGAACAATAGCAATATTACTATGAACGGTAGTATCAAAGTGGATGTCTTACCCAATTGATGCAGGGGGAGAGCACTAAAGGGAACCCAGAAAGATGCTAGCTAGAAGGTTTCCCGGAACCGTGTATCCCGTACCCTCAGTGAGTGAAAGAGCAGCAGCAGCAAGAACAATCTGTGGCAACAGCTTCAGGCAAACTGAATACTCACTGGACGCCCCTGTCAAGATGGAACGTTGTACAACTGATCGAGGAGTCCAAGATCTGAGAAGCAGGGTCGAAGAGCCAGGTAGTCAACAAAAAGCAGCGTAGCAAAAATCGGAATCCAAAAGCAGTCCGTGAAACAAAGGCCAACGTAGAGGTAATCCAGAAAAGTTCGCCGAGTACAAACACCAAAACAAGGGTATGGCAGTAAGCAGTCCAGTAAACGTACCCATGGTCAAGAATTCTCACAGGCAAGACGAGGTTCAAAACAAGAAGCCAAACGCTAAGTGAAACAGCTGTGAAGCACAGAATGGCGCATGGTTCAGCGGTTTATGGGATTGCCATGGGAACCATACCACTTGACCACACCTTCCATGTCACGTGAGGTGTAGTGATCCGTGTATCCATGTCAACGCCTCGTCTCGGCATGTGTGCCAACAGGCGCCAGGGTAGCTGCCAATGCAAAAATGGGCGTAGCCACCTGAGACAATGTTGGCCTTGTTGAGCCTTTCGGGAGCGTAAGCCTGCTTGTAGAGAAGCCGGCAGAAGTTCCCTGTGCTGCTGCAATGGAAAGAGGTTAGATCTGCAGGTGTGTGTGTTCTGATGTTGCGGGAGCAGGACAGGTGCATTCTGGGACATTGAGTGCATGACACCCGGGGAGCGCTCATTAGGGCAGTATCAAGCTCGGACTGGCCTAATGGGCTATAGGCCCATAGCCAACACAAAATGATGGTGTGGGCCATCTTTATGCCCGATATGGGCCAGTTTGATGAATTACTTCACTATGCGGCTAGTAGTTTTGACCAGTGTTGCTGAAGAAATACTCTTTAAAATGCGCACTTTGCATCACATTTTATCAAAAAACTCCCCCTTGGGTGCTGTTCAAACAGTGTAAAAGAAAAGGAATTAACTGCCATTTGCAACTGTGGCCCACTTTTCCATTGGTGCCAGAGACAGTTTTATAGCCCAGTCCGACCATGGGCAGTTCCTAACCAATGCTGACGAAAAACACGAACAGAGCTAGTTTGGAATCACCTTCAAGTGCACTGTTTCAGAGACCCCCAAGAACATTGTGCGTCACCGCTCTGGCATTGTGCACTACTCCTACACTTATTGGGTAACTCACCCCCTTATTGCACCCCAGCACTGTTAGGGAGAATTCTCTGTTAAGGCTAATTTCCCAAACCTAGTGAGTCCCCCAGCAGCTTTGCTGGATTTTATGGGGGTTTATTTTTTTCTCCTGCTGAGAGTGAGACTCTTTTTCTCCCACTCTTAGGCATGATTTGAGAATGCCCTTTGACTGTGAATGTGTTTTATGGGCTATGCGGTCTTTTACTCCATTGGGCTACATGTGTATTTGGTATGTGTGTTACACAGCACCCTCAGTGCAGTAACACAGGGGTGTCATAGTGACCCCCAAACATAGACTCCATACCCTTGGACTGACTACTGTCTCCCAGGGCATGTAAAGTCACCATTGGCTTTACTAGTCTCAAATTGTGAACATAACCAGTACAAACCATCATATTGTGGAAGTACTGGTAGGGGTAATTCAATTGCCCCTGGGTCTGTTTTCCAAGGGGGCACTGTCCAGTCCCCCCTTGTCGAGTTCCTGGCTGGTGGCAGTGGATACCACGCGAAATATTACACCAGAATATTTCTTATGGGATTTTCCCATTGAATTTAAACGCACCACTTTTTGGTGCAATGTTAAAGATACCGCCGGGTTATTTATTTAATATTAATTCCCTGGTTGGGTCTTTTTGCCAGGACTCGGTTTTAAAATGGCGTTTGTGTTCGCCTCTGAAACTCTAACCCAAGTCGAGCCCCTTGTTCCACTTTTTGGCAGGCTTCTACACAGAAGCCCTCCAAATGGTGCCACTCTGTCTGGGGTCTGCAGGATGTGTGGGAGGGGGATTAGGCACCCTGGACTGAGTTGCCTCGGCAACTGAAGACGCACTCTTGTGTGATTGGCCCAGTGGTGAGCCGGCCGGCTCACCACTTACCATATTTGAGTGCCAGCTAGGCTGTTGAATGGTGTTTTTTCTGCATAAAAGCAGGGCTTTGGGGACTGGAACCTCAGAAGTCGCCACATGACCTAAAGAATCCGAAGAGGGGAGAAGCTGAGCCATCTACGACGACGACATCACCGGTGGAGCCCTGCTGTACGAACGTACCACTTCCCCGACGACAGAGGAGATCTTCTTCCAGGAGAGTCTTCTTCCCTTTGAGCTGGTGGGACCAACCAGTTCGCCTTTTTCGCCTTCCTGGACGTCTCGTGGTCGAATTGCCCGTGCCAGGTACTCCGGCGGCCGGATAGCCACGCTTCACCACTGACAGCGAATAAAAGAGTCGTACCTTTTAATCGGGAACTCCGTGGCTGGTTTCATCCCTGGCAGTGCAACGACTTCCGGCTTTCTTCCTCATCGAGATCATCTCTTGCTCTGGTCGAAGCCACGACTTGCACCCGCTGCCAGGAACAACTGCCCCCTGCTGGAACGTTCTCACCATGTAAGGTATTGTGTCCCGCTTGGCCGCCCTTGCAACGGACTGTCCAAGGTGTCCTGTAAATCCTTGACTTTCCAACTGGGTTGGCCTCCAAACCTAACTTTATCTTTCTTAACTGATCCAACCTCTTTTGAGCTTTTCTGCAAAGACTTTGAGTGCATTTCCACTTTGTGATCTTGGGCACATTCAGCCTTGCTCTCTCCAAGAGTGGGCTTGCCATATGAACTTTGGCTCTACAGTAGACCCTGCCTTTCTTGACTTACTGTGATTACTTAAAAGTGTTGGTACTGTGTTATTTCCATGCTCTGCCTTTTCTCCCCCTTTTTAACGAATTATTGGAGTGCCATCTAAGGTTACGCGCTCACCTCTGTTTTGCTAATAAGCAGTGCGTTAACCTAGACTTGTCGAATAATTAACTAGGGAGGTGTATATACTTATAGTGACTGTGTTTGAACTTGCTTGATGTATTAGTGCCAGTGTATTTTCATAAGTGTGTTTTAAATAAATATATACTTTTAATACCAAAGCTCTGGTCAGTGTTTGCTTGTTCTACTGTATTTTTGGCCCTATTGTGTATACTCTATATACTGCCTAACTCTTCTTGAGAGAAGTCTAACTGCTCAGCCACAGCTACCAGGTAAATCTGGGTGGTGCAGACTGCTACCAATTGGGTTTACTGCTTACTCCTGTGGTCTTAAACTTTTTGCAGTAGTCCCTAAGGGAACTGCACAGGTTTCTGCCTCCCAGCACGCTCACTTTGACGGACTGTCACTTTATCCGCCATTGCACAAAGAGACATTCATTTAACACTGAAAATCAAACACGCTATGCATTTTCTTTTTTTTTTTTTAAAGAAAAGGTCGATGGGGTCTCTGCAATGGTTACAGCCGAAAGGTGAGTGACTACTCAATGATTATTGTGTAATGTGCCCCATCTTTACTAGAGGCTGTTCTCCTCAGGGTTTGTGCTCAACACAACGCGGTGCCTTAATAGTAAGGGAGGCTTCCTTTGCCTCATTCCCATTTAAAACTGAGATGCAGGCCTCACTGCTGACGTGTTCACAAGAAATGTGAGAAGTGTACACAATAAGAGTTGTTTTAGGTGTACACATTCCATCGAACAAACCAGAACAATGCAAATTGCGTCTATCAACATGTTATCTTGTCATTCTAATTACCAACATTATTTTTTGTAGGGGTACCAGGTTCAAATGTGAACTTAAAATCGAGCGACTTACCGTCTCCTTTACCCCACTATATCCGCTGTGTCTTATGATCCTTGTCATGCACTTACACAAGAATGTATATTCACAGTCTGTTCATTTATTATACTGCAAAATGAGACGGTACCTGATCTGAATGTCCACAAAACACTTGGCTTTGGTTGGTTCCGTAAATTAGGGAGCAAAACCCTATGCTAGGCCCTCTTTACCCCTGCTGTTGGGTGGGAGCAGCGGAAGAGACGGTCATGTTTTGCCGTTAAACCTTGCCAGCATCCACTGCTGATTGGTAACGCTGTTCCGGTGCTCGACCTTCATCCAATAGCCACCAGGATGGTAGCAGCTCTCAGGGACCAGCCCGCCGCCGGCATATGCACGGCAGTATTCTGAGTCCTGCTCTGCCATAGAGGCGACTGGCATGGGTCCGAAGCTTAAATGGATTATCTTTCCAAGTTTACCTGGGTTGACCTGCCCTAACAGATAGCAAGATCATCAGTCACACTGTTCTCTCTGAGGAGCGTGCGTTGCTGCCTGCTGGCTTCTACTTCTTTCTGGAAGGCTGCGCAGCAGTGCACTGCGCAGTCACAGGGACACATGCTGCAGTATGTTCCCCGGCCTGGCCTGGGCATGCTCCAAATGCACAGGCGCTATGGGCATGCTTGAGCGAGCCTGCAAGCAGCAGAGATCTTGCAACAAGAATCTTGTTTACAATTACCCATGCCCCTGCTTCTGTCTGGTTTCAAGTTTGCATGCATCACTGCACAGGCAGGCTGCAGACCATAATCTACACGCTGCAAACTAGACACAAACTAGACCCAAGCTGGGGAAAACTGGGGGGGATAAATGCCATTGTACCCCCTCCACTTAAAATTGTGGGGTGGGTGTCCCCCCTGTTCCCTCATGTCCTACGTCCATGTGGAGCCTGCTGGATTATGAGTCTGTAATGGATGTTTGTATGCTCAGTGAGAGTTAGTGATTGGCTGCGTAATGTGCAGATGGACAGTGGTTTACCTATGTGTCCGGTAAATAATCTCTAAACCTGCATCAATCCGGCTAGAATGCAAAAGTAGGTCCACATTGCTGACAGTAAGAGGAAACTGAGATTCTCTCAGCGATGTGGGTCAAGCCTTCACCTGCACCAATCCAGCCAGAATACAATGGTCTCTATTACTGACAATAACAAGGAGAGACGGAGGCGTCTTTATGGTAGAGCGAAAGACGCGTGTGGCCCAGTCTGGGGGTGGGGTTGAAGGAGGAGGGCTGTGGCTGCCTGATTCGAAGATGTCAGTGCCCATAGTTCATGAAACATGCCAGGTCGTTTGATTGGGCGCTGCTGAAACTCGTAATCTGTTGTCTGGATATTGTTCACAAATGCACTCTGTTCTGATCAGTCAATCTCGTGAATCTTTCTGTGTTCATTGAAGCACACACAGCAGGTCAGACATTTCAAAATATTTTGGCACAAGTGAGGAAATGCACTAGCACATCTTATCACTTGCACCAAAAAAGGTGCACCCAAATCCAGAAAGGGCCTTTGAAAGTGTGCATTTTAGATCTCGCATGCAGATGCTCTTTTCTACTCCCTCTGCTTATTTGCATAAATAAGGGGGCATGTTTGCGCATTTCAATGTGAATCCCGAATCCACGATGCTTGTTGAAATGTGCACAAATGAAAGACCTCAGCTCCTGTTTGGACTCGGCGTTGGGGAATCCCAATGCAGCATATGTTCATTTCTGAATTTTTCATGCATTTTCTTTGAAAGAAGAGGAGCAGGGTTTACTGCTGCTCTCCCACTTGCATTGTTATTTTTTACTGCATTTCACAGTGACATGGCCTTTAAGGGCCTGTCACTTTGAAACACACTCCAAGCACCCAAGTGGGTTCTGGGAGCCTGTAAACCTCCAGACACTACTGTATTTAAGGGGGCTGGGCAGGACAGCTTTGTGCTACTGTTCAGCCCCCCTGAAATGTTCAGGATACCTTTGAGAAAAGGGTGATCGGTACATTTCTGAAATTAACACAAATTAAAAAGTGCATCATCTGAAAGTTTTTCATTTGCACTAATGTTTGAGAATCTGCCTCAGTTTGTCTGTTCACTATAGCACAACTCCTGTAGCATTCCCACCCTTCTGTGGGGAATATATTGATCACGTGCAATCCTGAAAGTTGAAATGCATATTGGTACATTTTATTGCTAGGATTTTTAAGAAGATAGCTCAGTGTGGTATGAACTCATTACATAGATTTTGCTTCATACTCCAGATCACAGTTCCAAATTCCCACACGGCAGATTCAGCCTTTCCTATGTCTGAGGTTGTTAAACTTGTGTGTACATTTACTTTTGTGAAAGTAGCACCTACTGCCCTACAACAACAAAAGACCTGCACCAGATAGAGCAAGCTATTAAAAGTAATATAGTATCAGTATTGAGCTGGGTTCTGCCAAATGAGGAATGTAAAACCTGGCAGCCACACCCAATGAAGATAATTAGTCAGAAGTGGTGATAGGTAATCAAATTCAAGACTGGAACCAAAGTGTTGAGGCTCATATAATAGCTTTGCGAGGAGACGATACAGTGATCACGGAAAATATTTTGGAGAAACTATCTCATCTCACTGTGTAGTACCTTGTTGCCATCTGTGAGGTTTGCCTTCTCACATTCTGATGGCATTGTTTATGCTATTGCCCGATATTTCTTTTTATGAATACCATTTGAGTGAAGGGGTCCTAGACAAAAGAGAGCCACCCATATGTCACAATACTCCAGTGAGAATATTTTCAGGTGTGCTTATTTGGCACTATAAATGAATTGGTTTTATTCAAGTTCACAAATCTTTGTGTTGGGCGTATTTAAAGCTTTAAAATAAAATAGACAAACCTAGATTAAATTCTGATTGTGTATGTGCCTTGATGATTATCATGAATCCAGAATCATTCTCCTTTTGCATAACATTAAAGTGTTATTTTTTAATATTGTCAAGTTGGGCTGTTATGCGATTTGTGTACTTTCCAAGTCAGTTCTATAAAACGGTATTATTTTAGTTCATGAAAGTCAAACATTCACAAATAATTACACCTTGCTCTTATAAGAACGTAGAAACAACGGGCCTCATTACAAGTTTGCCGTTCCAGAAATAGCAGTGCCGGTCGCACCATACTGGCACCCTATTCCGGACTGACACCTTATGAGTCGCGATGCCGCTAACACTGTCACCGCAGTGACACCCACTGTGCTACCATAGCCGGCAGCACCGTGTACGTAGACAGCGGATTGACTCGTAGGCCGTGCCTGAAACACCGGCACCGTGGTAGCCTGGGCACATTCCGAGTTCCGACTTCACTGAAACACTGGCATAAAAACAGTGTCAGGTGTGCAGGAACAGGCCACAGGTGGCGAAATTCAGCCCAGCTGCACACCCTGAGCACTGTGAATGTACAAAAGGACCACTCCCACAGCCCACACCCCTTCCAACACAGTCATGCTGGCAGCTGCAGTAGCAAACATGGAACTGGAGGCCCTGCATGCAGGGGTACAACATGTGAATGAGCTGGAAGAGGCAGAGGAGGCGGTGGAGGCGCAGGAGGAGAAGCAGGAACGTGATGGCCATGTACAACAACAATGGCCAGCAGGTAACCACCGGCAGGCAGCCACCCAGACCCTGCTTGAGGGCCACACCCTGGAACCTCACCCAGACACAGATCCAAACCCTCTACCGGTTGGACAGGGAGACTATTACATCCATAGTCAACCTGATCCACGACAACATTGTCAGCCTCATTAACATCCGGACTGCCATACTCCCTTGCTCAAAGTAGTGTCGATGCTGCATTTCTTGGCTACCGGCACCTACCAACACACTGTGGGTGAGCTGCACGGATTATCCCAGCCCTGTTTTTCTAAGGTACTATTTCAGGTCCTGGATGCCCTCCTGCGGTACGTGTCAGACCACATTGCCCTACCCAGAACACATGCCCAGGTGAATGCCACCAGAGTTGCGTTCCATGCCCTGGCAGGCATGCCCAATGTGATTGGTGCATTGGACAGCACACATGTGGAGCTGGTTGCCAGACATGCCATTGAGGAAGTCTACAGGAACAGGAAACTGTATCACTCTGTCAATATGCAGATGGTGTGTGATACACACCACCTCATCACCCACTGCTGCGCAAGATAACCGGGCTCGACACACGATTCCATGGTGCTGAGGAACTTCACGCTGCCAGGGTACATGGCAAGTCACAGCGGAGAGCGGACCTGGCTGTTGGTTGAGTTGATTCACCATTGCATGTGCACTGTGGAATGGGGTGGGGGGTTAATACACTGTCACCAGTGCGTGTGCGTAATGCAATGTCATACACACAAATTGCATGGCTGAGTGGAAGGGCATTACTCGCATGTGGTACATGTGAAGACATAGCACACCCCATGACAAATAGTGCACAGCTGCACAGGCACATCAAATGTGCTACAGTTACCAGAATGCATCTCACCAATGCCACATACCCCTGCAAAAACACACTGAACACAACCCCCACCGCCTGCGTCATAGCCAAGTCAGACCAATACAACTAACCTCTCCACCAACAATGTACCCCACAGCATGTAGCCAGTTCACCTGCTGGTCAGAAGTGCACATACCCATATGCATGTGACATGGACGCAAACCAATGTAGCACACATGAATGAATGGATGAGATGACCATTGTACGACATGTAAACTGAACCAGAATTGGCACATGCATTGGGCAAAGTAGAAGATGGCGTAGGCATAGGGGTAATGGGCAATGTGGGTGTGAATATGCCATGGAAAAGTGCTTGCAAACCACCCACCCACCGTTCATAGCAACTGTTTAGGAAAATTCTCATTTATGGCTAATTTCCCTCACCTAGTGAGTCCCCCAGAAGCTTTGCTGGACTTCTGGAGTTTATTTTTTTCCACTTGGCAAGAGTGTGAGCTTTTCCCCACTCTTACCTATGTTTTGCCATGTGTATTTCTCTGTTTTTATGATTGTGGACTCTGAAGTACACCACTTCAGTAGCCCCCTTCTTTCTGTGCGTCACCCAGCACCTTGAGTGCCGTGGCACAGGGTTGTCTTTGAGACTTCCCCCGACTCCATTTCTGAGGCTGACTACAGTCCCCCAGAAAAGGGTAAAGTTGCCATTAACTTTACTTAGTTAATCTACCAAAGATCCAGTACACCCCATCTTCCATGGAGTACTGGAAAGGGTTAATTTGTATCCCTTTTCATCTGTACCTCCTAGAGCATTGTTTCGCTCTTTTAACATTTAGACTTGGCTGGTGGCAGTGATATCTACCCTAACTTTCCTATCGCGATTATATTAGATAAATGTGGTATTGTTCTTGGCTATTATATCAGCCTCGAACATAAACCCGCTGGACCAAATCGTCTTTCTTTTGGCTCTGTTTGGGTTTGTTCACCATTTCTTTTTGTTAAAGTCCTTCTTGTGTTTTACTTTGCGCGGCAAACTAGGTTCACCTTCTTTGTTCACCGTCTTTTGGCAGGCTTCTGCTCAGAAGCCCTCCACCAGGCGCCTGGCTGTCTAGGTGGGCTGAATGTGAGGGAGGAGTGTAGTCACCCCCTGCACAGGGTATCCTAGGAAACCCAAGTCGCACTTTGCCATGATTGGCTGAGGTGGTTGTCCGGGCTGGACAACCCCCCTGTTGGGTGATTGACAGCCAGGCTGTGTGAATGGGGGTTTTGCACATAGGAGGCAGGTCTCTTGGGCTAGAAGTCAGAGAGTCGCTACTGGAACTACAAGGAACTGAAGAGAAGCGGAGAGAACGATGTCTGCTGCAACTATCCCGTCCCAGTGAAGCCGTGCCGCAGTCCTGAGCTATCTACCCTTCAACGACTATCCAGTCCGGAGTCTTCTTCCTCTGAGCCTGGTGGGGATAACCAGCTCATCTTCCACAGCCAGAGGATCCTCTTCCTTGGTCGAAATCGCTGCACACAGCTGTAGTGGTCCGGATAGCCATTTGAAGAGCCTCTTCTGTTTTTAAGGAGCGCACCTTTTATTCGTTGTCGCTGCTGCCGGCTTCATCCGTGTGTGGTGCAGACCCCCTTCAGACGTCCTCCTTCACAACGAAGCTCCAGGAATCGTGGGTCTGCGGGAAACCAACAGGAACAACTGCCAGGGCACCAGCTGCACCATTGGAATAAGGTACTGTGTTCTGCTTGAGAAAACTGGGTGAACCCCTTTTCTTCATTTCCAAGGCTTGCCCTTGTCTTCCCTCCTTCTTATAACTTTTGCTTCCGAACATTGACAGTATCGAAGTACTCTTGGCTACGTTGAATCGTGAACTATCTGACTGTGTGATCTTCGGCAACAGGCCCCCGGTGTCACTTGACCCTGGCTCTGGCCCTTTGACTTTTGAACTCTTGTCTCTGAGTGTTTCTCGATTCTGTCTGCCTAACCAAAATATTATCTGTGATTTTTGCCTCCAACTCCCTCTGGTTATCTCAGGTGCTAAGTGTGTTTTTACCCCGATAGCATTTCATGTCACGGATACGCGTTTATTTAGTAGACCGAACTGTCAAAAAGTGATCGCAATCGTATTCACGGTAACATGTTTTGTTCATAACGTGTGGTTTGTGTTTAAGTTTAATAGAAGTGTTGTGTTTATAATGAATGGTTTAAAAATAAATGTACTTATATTTTTCTACCTGAAACCTTGAGTCAGTGTTTGCTTGAGTCACAGTAATTGTGGTCCCTTTGTGTAATCTCTGCTACTGCTCATATGCTCTTGAGATAACCCTGGCTGCTCCGCCACTGCTACCACTCTGACTTAGTAGTACGGGCTTGTACCAAAGTTAAACTTGTATTGCCACCTGTGGTCTTAATTGTGTGTAGTGGTCTCTAAGGGCACTGCACAGCATTCTGCCTAACAGCAACCCATGCTATTACTTGCATGCCATTAAGTTACCTGCCATCTCCTTCACAATTAAACCAAATCTAAGAATTTTCCTTTACTGCGTATACATCCACATAAATCAGTTTCACTGAATCAAAGATGACTTGCAACCACTCTTATGCTGCATTTCCCAAAATCAAAAATGCAAGTATCACTGCAAGCATGCAGCCATTTCATAATTAAATGCTAGCTAAAATGTGTGCTTCTGTGACTGCTGCCGCCCTAAGAAACACGTCAGCAATCACAAGTACTTGAATGCCATTCCTATGCAAAAATTACACTCCCCATGGAGCCTCATTACGAGGTTGGCGTTAACCCGCAGGTGTGACCAGCGGGTTCCCACCAACCCTGTAATAACGCTTCAAGGGGATTGGGTCCTCCGACGTATTCCATATCTATGACAGTAATCACCACAGCTGTGCTGCTTCGCAAAATCTTCGGTGTCTGCGTCCTGCGTCGATGAGGTCGATACGCCGCTCTCGAGAACCTCCTCCGACGGCCGACATCACTGGATGTTATAAGTAGGATGCAAAACGTCCGTAGCCTCAGTTTAGTTTTTTCCGCAAACGTGTTCACTTCGAGAATCTCGGCGCGCCTCGACTCTTTGGAGTTTCTGTTGTTTCTCGGTTCTTCGAACCTGTTTGGTGTTTGTGAAGTATTTCTTCGTGAAGATGTCTACCTCGTCTTCCACCCCGCGTCCGGGCTTTAAGAAATGCGTGGACTGCGGGTCCAAGATGTCAGTGACGGACTCGCACGACGCCTGCCTCTGGTGCCTCGGGGAGGCCCATGACACGGATGACTGTGTCGACTGCCAGTCGCTCACGTCCAAAGCCTTGCGGGAGCGCAAGAAGAAGTTGCAGGTAGATAAGGTGTCCAAGCCCCGGAAGTCGAGGTCTGTGGGGCTTTCGACGGACGATTCGAGGGGCGACTCTCCGCGTCGTCGTCGGAAGTCCAGTGGGTCTCGCTCCGGGAGTCGGTCCCACCACTCCTCTGCCTCTTCAAGGCATTCCCGGAAGCGCCGGCATTGGTCGCCTTCCCCGTCCTCATCCGAGGACTCCGCCTGTCGGCGGGCCGCTTTTCCCACCATGCATGCAACACCGGAGGAATGGGCTTCCTTCGGGAAGAAAATGTTAGCGATTCTTGAATCGCAGGGCACCGGTCCGTCCGCGCCTCCAAGTGGGGTTGGTCGTGATCATCAAGAGACACTGCTTGTACGCCTTCGGGCTCGGGTGGTCGGCATGATTTGTGGGATAGGTCCTGCTCGGACAAGGGGAATTGTTCTCGTCATACCCGTTCCAGGTCCCGGTCCTCGACGCGCTCGAAACCGCGTGAACCTGTGAAGTCCTTGAAGAAGACATTGATGCCTGTGGTGCCGAGGTCGTCGACGGACTGTCTCGAGGCTCCACCTCCGAGGAAGTCGTCGGCGCCCAGGATGTCGAAGGACACGCTTGGGGCTCTGCCTTCAAGGCCTGTGTCGACTCCGTCGATGCTGTCGGCACCACGTCTGTCGTTGACGTTGATTCTCTCAGCGCCGATTCACTCAACGCCTTTCGAGGCTGTGTCGACGGGGGTACCCCGTGGCTCGGGGGAACCACCTAGAAAGGCTCTGGCCAAGGTCAAGCATGGCTTTGGTTCAAGTTCTGTGCCTTCTTACCGCCATCTGGAGTTCATTTCAGAGGTGGATGAGGGCTCTGATGATGGCATGGTGTCTGACACGGTGCCAGACGAGATTCTCTCGGGCCATAGCCAGTGTGAGGACCTGAGGCAGTCCCTGCGTGATGCTAGTGGGCTGGACACCTCTCCAGAGGTGGAGTTTTGTAGGCCTGAGCCTGGCTCTCATGCCGATTCTTCGTACCGGTGCCTTATGTCAAGGGTCACTGAATACTTAGGATGGTCTGCACCCCGGGGGAGTTTGTTCAGGATGACTTTACGGATATCCTCGACATTGGTCCACCCACTGACCCGATACTGCCATTTCATATGGCTCTACAGAGGAGGGTGGCGACGGCTTGAACTGCTCCGGAGAGTCTCCCGGCAGTGGGCAAGTCTTTGCCGCGAGAATACCGCCCAGCCAGTAGTCACCCCTGCTACTTGTCCAAGCACCCTACTCCGGAGAGTTTGGTGGTGCAGGCGGCTATGGCCCCGGCAAAGCAGGCGTCATACCCTACCATTCCTCCTGATAGGGACGACAAGCGTTTTGACGGCTGGGCAAAGAAAGTGTTTTCTGCAGGGGGTATGGCGCTTCAGGCGGCCAACTCCATATGTGCTTTGTCTCGTTTCACACATACTCTGTGGAACTGTGTTTCCTTGGCGGCTGAACATATTCCCGAAGGGAACGAACGGGATGGTTTCCTTGCCATGGTTCAGGATGGCAAGGATGCCATGTGTGAGGCCGTTCAGTCGGGTTTGGACATGGCAGATTGCGTCAGCTGGTCCATGGCGGCAAGCACCGTGATACGCAGGTTTGCGTGGTTGCGGAAGTCGGGGTTTGCTCCTGATGTGCAGGCCCGGCTCCTCAACATGCCCTTTGACGGGGAACATCTTTTTGGCAGCAAGGCTGACGAGAGCCTTCAGAGGTTGCAGACCTCAAAAGCTGCAGCAAAGACTTTGGGCGCTGCAGTTCGACAACCTCCGCCTTTTTGTCCTAGGGGACAGCAATGGAGGGGAGGTTCCTTTCGTTATTACTCAGCCTTTGGTAAAGCGAGAGGAGCTGCCAGTCAAAGGGGCCACCGTAGGAGTGCCAGAGGTGGAAAACAAGGTACTCGAGGTGCCAAGGCCACTCGGGCCGTTGCCTCTTTGCCCTCGGGCAACGCCGCAGCCGCTTCAGCTCAGTCATGATGCCATGTCCCATGGTCCGCCGGTTGGGGGAAGGCTGGCGCAGCATCTTGCGGAGTGGCGCGCCATTACTTCAGATGTGTGGGTTCTGGAGCTCATAACCCACGGCTACTGTCTTCCTTTCCAGCAGAGGTCTCAAGACAATCCACCGGGGAATCTCTCTTTGAAGAGTCCGGATCAGCTCCTTGCGCAGGAAATTCAATCCCTGCTGGAGAAAGGTGCCATAGAACTGGTGCCTGTAGCGGAGAGGAACAAGGGATGGTATTCCCCTTATTTTTTGATTTCCAAGAAAGACGGGGGATTGAGACCCATCATGGACTTGCGTGGTTTGAACAAACTCCTCAGGAAGGACAAGTTCAAGATGGTTACTCTCTCTCAAGTCCACCAGGCCCTTCAACTTCAGGACTGGTTGGTATCTCTCGACTCAAGGACGCTTATTTTCATGTGCCGATCCATCCAAAGCACAAGAAGTACCTGAGGTTCGCGGTTGGGTGACTCACACTTTCTTTTTTTTAAACTTTAGTTTTATTGGCATTTTAAAGAGTATAACAAGCAGGCAATATTTGTAATCAGCAGTTGTTCACGGTGCACTTGCCCAGCAAACTCCCCCCCCCACCCACCCAACCGCCCCCCCCTTCAAACCCCCCTCCCCCCACCCCTCGTTTTACCAACTCGAACCATGACATCGGGAGATTTGGACTTTTCTTTTGCGTCCATTACTTTGGTAGTGAGTGTGAGCGTCGGCATTCTCCGGTGGCTGACGGCCGACCGAATGTCCCCGGGCCGTGGGCGCCCATTCCGTCCATGGGGTCCCTGGTACTTTATAGTACAGTCTCTCGGCCTAGTCCCCCCGAGCCCCGCCCGGCCCCCCCCCTCAGGCCTCAGTGCACATCCCATCCCCAGGCCTCCCTTACCCCCTGCCAATTTTCAAGGAATGACCCAGAATCGTTGTTCACCATGGCCGTTAGTTTGTCCATTAGAAACAAGTTTTTCAATTTCTTTAGCCAGTCAGCCTTGGACGGGGTCTCCGGGCTCTTCCATTTCTGTGCCAATGCCACTCTCCCCGCCCGTAGCATCGTTTCCCACATTCTGGGGTACCTGTAGAGGTCCGAGGTCTCTGGCGGGAGGCCCAACAGCACCACCAGGGGGTCCTGGGGAAGCAGTTCCTCTGTGACCTCAGCCATCTAGCCCCTCACCTCTGCCCAGTATGCCTGCACTTTCAGGCAGTGCCACCACATGTGGCCTCGTGAGCCCCTCTGGCCGCAGCCCCTCGGGCAATCGGGGGAGACCGCCGTAAACATTTTAGACAGTTTCACAGGGTCCCTGTGCCATCCCTGCAAAATCTTAAAGTTATGTTCCATATCTGCCGTGTACAAATTACCGTGAAAAGCAATTTTGAAGATCCTTGCCCAAGCGTCTTCCGAAATCACCTCCCCTGCGAGATCATTCCAATATGAGCGAAAGCCCCTCCGTTCTACCAAGTTCACAGTATTGAGGATTCTATATATTCCGGAGACGGCTCCCTTTCTAGAGGTCGCCATATCAAGGAACTTCTCGAAGGGGGTCAACTGCCTCCTCAAGTTCTCTCCCCATGATGGGTCGCCGAGGATTCCCTTCAAGCGCAGATACTCAAACACGGAAAGAGACCCCCGCCCAATGGCGTCCCTTAGGTCCTCATAGGGCAGGAATTCCCCCTCCCGGAACAGCTGTCCCACCCACTCCAGCCCCGAGTCAGACCATGCCTGTGCCTTGGAAAAACCTCTGTTACCCAATCTGAACGGGTGTCCCCAGAGAGAGGACATTGGGGATGGCCACGTCGTTAGGTGCGCCGTCTGGGGGCCCTCCCTCCAGACTGCCCAAAGGACACCCAGGGTGGGATGGGATTTCAATCTGTTTGGGATGAACTTGTGTGGTGCCCAGAGAAGATCGCGTACCTTGAGGGGGTGAGCGTCCATGTCCTCCAGGTAAGACCAGTAGGTGCCCATCCCCTCCCTCATGTGCTCCAGGAGGACTCGCAACTGGGCGGCTCGGAAATAGAGCTGGAAGTCAGGCAAGCCGAACCCTCCCTCCTCCCTCGGCAAGGTCAAGACCACCCTCGCAGTCCTCGGGGTCCTACCCTGCCAGATAAACTCTCGGACCGCATTCTGTAGTGTCCTCATGAGGTGGTCGGGAATGTTGGATGGGAGAGAGGTAAAGAGATACAACAGGCGCGGCAGCACGTTCATCTTTACTGCCGTCATGCGGCCGTACCAGGACAAGATCATGGAGCTCCACCTCCTGAGGTCCCTGGTAATGCTAGCCAGGGCCGGGTCATAGTTAGCGGGGGACAGTTGGGATAAGTCTCTGGTGAGGAGGACTCCCAGGTAGCGAACAGAAGCCCTGCCCACTGTGATGCCGTGAAAAGTTCCCACGGGGTCCAGAGCCGGGTCGTTTACCCGCATGGGGAGAAGGACCGATTTGGAAGCGTTAATTTTTAGCCCCGAGAAGTGCCCAAATGTGTTCACCAGGGACAGGAGGGGGGGGAGGGAGGCTCCGGGGTCCACCAGGTACGCCAGGATGTCATCGGCGAACAGGGAGAGCTTAAATTCCACCTCCCCTCTCATTATCCCTCTGATCTCCGGGTGCGACCTCACCGCTATGGCCAAAGGTTCCATCGTTAGAATATACAACAGGGGGGACAGTGGACACCCCTGTCTCGTGCCCCGTGAGAGGAAGAAGGGGTCCGACAATCTGCCGTTCACTTGTACCCTGGCCTTCGGAGCTCTGTAGAGAGCCGTCACCCAACCCCTGATATGAGCACCAAATCCCATTCTCTGGAGGAGTAGCTCCATATATCGCCATTCGACCCGGTCGAACGCTTTCTCCGAGTCCAGAGAGAGGAGGCTCGCGTCAAGATCGGAGTTCTGGGCGTGGTGGATCAGGTTTATAGTTTTACGGATGTTGTCTGAGCCCTGCCTACCCCTTACAAACCCCACCTGGTCTCCATGGATCAGTGTCGGCAGAATCTTCTCCATCCGTTTCCCAATGATTTTGGCAAGGACCTTGACATCAATGTTTAGTAGAGATATAGGGCGATATGAGGAACAATCAGTGGGGTCCTTACCTTCCTTGGGAAGGACTACAATTATGGCCTCCATCATGGAGTCCGGGAGGGTCCCCCCCTCTAATACTGATTTGAAAACCTTTGCTAAGTGAGGGGCCAGAGTAGAGCGGTACCGTTTATAGAAGGACACTGTGAAGCCATCTTCCCCGGGGGAGGTCCCCGCCTTCATCCCGCTAATGGCGTTGCCCACCTCTTCCTCGGTCACCAGCCCCTCCAGTCCCTCGGCCATCTCCCCGGACAGGGCCGGTATCTGGACCGAGTTGAGGAACCCCTCTATCTCCTCGTCCCGCCCGTCACATTCCGAGGTATAGAGTTTTTCATAGTATCTCCGGAAGGCCTCTCCTATGTGGGGAGTGTCATGGCCCATGGTCCCCTCCTCACTCCTCACTGCCTTTACCATTCTATCCCTCTGGACCTCCCTCAGTTTCCAGGCTAGGATTCTGTCCGCTTTGTCCCCCTTTTCGTAATACTTCTGCTTGACCAATTGGAGGCTTCGCTCCGTTTTGTGTAAGAGGAGGTCTCGCAGCTGGAGCCGATAGTCGGCTAGTGATTCGAGCCGACCATGATCCAAGGGGGCCGCTCGGGGTCCCATCGGTTGTAGTTGGGCAATTTTCCCCCTCAGGGCCTTCTCCTGGGCTTCCCTCACTCTTTTGGCCTGAGCGCTCATTTTAATGAGAAAGCCCCTTATTGTGGCCTTGAAGGCGTCCCATAGGGTGTGTGGGCCCACCTCGCCATTATCATTAAATTCAAAGAATTCCGTAATAGCCTCTAGCACCTCCTGGGCACGGACCTCATCTTTCAGCAGGGAATCGTTACATCTCCATCTCCCTCTGCGGTCGCTTAGCCAGCCCCTTGCAATGGTGGTTCGAACCAGGTCGTGGTCCGACCAGGGGACGGGGTCAACTTTGTGGCCCGAGACATACGAGTGCAGGGACTCGTCCACCAGGATGTAGTCAATTCTAGAAAAGGACGAGTGGGTGGACGAATAATATGTGTAGGAAGGAGTACCCGTTCCGGGGGAGGGGAGTGTGTCCACCAAGCCCAGCTCTGCGTTAACCTTCCGGAAGGACCGGGCCATGTGGACATCCGTGGGCCTGGAGAGCTGAGGGCCAACACGCCTTCTGTCTGAGTCGGGGTCGATTACCATGTTGAAATCACCTCCCACTACCAACCCCCCCCGGACAAAGAGCTTGAGTTTCTCCGCCACTCGCTCCCAAAACTGGGCCTGGCCCTCATTGGGACCGTAAATCCCCACCAGGGTGAGCGGCGAGCCCTGTAGGGATCCTCGCACCAGCAAGTACCGGCCTTCCGGGTCTTTAACTATTTCCTCTTTTACAAAGCCCACGTTTCTCCCCAGAAGGATGGCCACCCCCCTCTTCTTGGACCTGTGGGACGCGCAGAACACCTCTCCTATACCTCCCCCCCTTATCTTGGGTTCCTTTCCTCTTGCCCAGTGAGTCTCTTGCAGGAAGAGGATATCAAGACCGGCCCTTCTGAATTCTCTAGTGACCAGGGACCTCTTCGTGGGGGTGTTCAGGCCCCGTACATTGAGAGTGCCCACCCCCAGGGCCGGCGGACCCTCAGCCGTCATCTAGCGGCTCCGCTCTCCGCGTCGGCTCACCTACACCACCTTTGTTTGGATACTCCCATGGTTGGATCCTTTGCACCCCCCCTTCCGGAGGGCCTGTAACTATTCCCCAACTGCCCCCCGGACCCCCCCCAAACTGAAACCCCCCAACTCCCACGTTGACCCCCTCCCCGGCGTCCAGCCAAGTTGTCCCGCCATATCTGGCTTTTGGCCGAACCACCAGCCCGCTCCCCTGGCCGGGCCGATCGTTTTGGAAGCTGTTCCTCCTGAGCCCCCCCTGGCCCCTCAGGGCCCCACCCCCTCAATACATCCCGTATACTTGCTGTTCGTCGGGGCGTATGAATCGGTACACCCTCATGCTCCTGACTGAGCTGTCCCAACCTGCGTGCAGCGGTCCCTTTCCTAGTCCTCCGGGTCTCTCCTCTCCCCGTCTTTAGCCGGTGATGGCGTATTCATTTTCCTGAACTTTCGTGCGCCGGTTCGCCTCCTCCTTTCCCCTGACGGGCCGGGTCCACTAGGTCCTGCCCTTTCCGGCCCCGACGGGCCCCTCCGGTCATTCGTGTCCGTTGCATATTCCAGCAGGGCTCCCCGGATGTCCTCTTCAGTAACCAGGGTAGTTCTTTGGCCCATGTATTCGAAAGTCAGGGAGAAGGGGTAGCCCCATCTGTATCGCACTCCCTTCTCCTTGAGTAACTGCGTGAGCGGGCGACACATTCTCCGCTTGGCGAGCGTGTAGGCGGAAAGATCTTGGAATATTGAGACCTGAGCGTTGTTGTAGGTGATATTTCTGGCCTTCCTGGCTTCCTCCAGCACCTTTGTTTTTTCCGAATAGCAGTGGAACCTGACCAGTATCGACCGGGGGCCCCCCGGTCTGCCCGCCGCCCTATGCACCCTGTCGAACGTAGGTTCAGTGGTCATCTCTTCGGCGAATAGGAGGGTGATGATGTCCCGCACTGCTCTGATGACGTCCCTCTCTGTCTCTCCTTCCAACTCCGGCACCCCGAAGATTCTAAGGTTATTCCTTCTCTCCCTATTCTCAAAATCGTCCATCTGTCGGGCTCTCTCCTCTTCTCTCTTTTCCAGGGCCTCCAGCCTCACCCTAAATTGTATATCTTGGGTCACTGATGAGGATTGATTGGTCTCAACCTGGAGTAATCTGTCTTCAACCTTTTCCACCCTCTGGTCCATTTTCTCGAGTTTTTGGGCTATGTCAGAGCGCATGTCCCTGATTTCTTGCAGGATCGAGGCGAAGCCCCTCTCCATAGCTGACGGGGGGGGAGCCGCATCCTCCGACTGGGCCATGGTTCTTTTGAGGCCCAAACCGTTGTTGCCCCTCTTGGCTTCTTGAAAGCGGTACCCCTGCAAAGTCTCTCTCCAGCTCATTCGGTGTATGACCCGAGGGCAGGGGGTCCGCCCCTTGCACCCCCCTCGGGGGGGGGGAGGGGAGGCCTCCCCGGCCCGGGCCGCAGGCGCTTCCGTGAGATGGGCCCCGCGCCTCGGGGAACAAGCTTCACCTCACTGAGGGCGGGCACACGCCCCACCGTCGCCCGGCGGGGGCCTCACACCCTATTTCACTGTGGCCAGCTGGGGCCCGTCCTTTCTTCTTCTTTTTATTTTTTATTTATTTATTTATTTATTTATTTATTATTATTTTTTTTTCCCCCTCCTCTCCCCTTTCCCCCACCCCCGGGGGGTCGTGGGAGCGGTCGCCCCCGCGGGACCCGAGCCGTGGGACCCTCAACGGGGGGTTGCAGCTCCTGTCCCCCTGTCCCCTTTACACTGTGGGGGGGGGATCCTTCAGGGCGGGCACTCGCCCCACCGTCCCTCGGCGGGGGCCACTCACCCAGGCAGCAGCCGGTGGCGGGAGGGGGGGGCCGGTGCTCGAGCGCGCCCCCTCACCTCCGCTCCCCGGCACGACTCCACAGCCTCTCCATGGGGGCCCGCTCCCGCCGCCTGTGGATCTTCAGCTTCGGCTTCGGCGGGGGAGGAGGGGTCCGTCCTCAGCAGTGGCCGGGCCCGCGGGCGCGAGAGGGGCTCCGGAGCACCCCAACGGGGGTTTGCTCTGGGACCACGTCGTCCCGTCTCTGCTCCCCGCTCCCAGGGTTGGTCTCTGGCTTGCGCTTCGCCCGCCTCTGCCGCGTGTCGTCCGAAGATACGCCGGAGGCCGCACCGCCCTGCTGGTTCTGCGGCGGGGCGGGCCGCGTATCTTGCTTTCCCGCGGCTCACGCGGGGCTCGTTCTCGGGCTTCCCGGGGTCCGCAGACTCCGTTTTTTTGCTGCGGGGGTGCCCGGGGGGTCAATCGGCTGGAAGGTGCGGGTGGGGCTCCGGGGGGGTCTCAGAGGGGGGGCTCAATACCCTCTGACAGACCGGGTCCGGCGGGAGCGATGCGATCAGGCAGCCATTGCCTGTGCGCCCCCTGGTGGCCTGTGACTCACACTTTCAGTTTCGGGTCCTGCCGTTCGGATTGACCTCCGCCCCGAGGGTCTTCACCAAGCTCATGGTAGTGGTGGCAGCGCACCTCAGGAAAGGGGGGATTCACGTCTACCCCAACCTGGACGATTGGTTGATCAGGGTGCGCTCTCCCGAGCAAGTCCTGGATCATCTGTCAGTCACCTTCCACTCCCTCCACAAGCTGGGCTTCTTCTTCAATTTAAAGAAGTCCCATTTGACACTAACTCGGAGGCTCAAGTACATCGGAGCAGTGCTCGACATGTCCCTGGGGCAATGTTTTCCTCCCCAGGTGAGGGCTCATCCCATTGAGCAGATGGTGCACAAGTTTCAACTTGCCCAGACTCTCGCAGCGTTCGAGTTCTTGAGACTGCTCGGCCTCATGGCATCCTGCATTCTTCTGGTGCCAGAGGCCAGGTTGCAGATGAGATCTTTGCAATGGGCACTCAAGCTCCAGTGGTCTCAGTCCTTCGGCAGGATGTCGGACCCTGTTCAGGAGCCGTCTTCGATCGCCCAGGACCTTCTGTGGTGGGCCGACGAAGGCAATCTGATGAGGGGGGCTCCATTTTGGCTGCCCTGGCCGGAGGTGACGATTGTGATGGACGCATCCCTCACGGGATGGGGAGCTCATGCCAACGAGTTGACAGTCAGTGGTTGTTGTCTCCGTCAGAGTCCAGACTCCAAATCAAGCTGTTGGAGCTGAGGGCCGTCAGGCTAGCCCTGCCGACTGTGCGAGGAAAGAATGGCCTGATCCTGACGGACAACACGGTGGCCATGCACTACCCCAACAAAAATTGGGGGGGCAGGGTCACTTCCTCTGTGCAGGGAGGCGATGCAGCTCTGGTTCTGGGCAATCCAGCAGGAAGTTTCGATCTCGGCAGTTCATCTGGCAGGAGACGAAAACGAGACGGCGGATGCTCTGAGCAGGCAGAGCGCGATCTCTCATGAGTGGGAGTTGGCTCAGGAGATTCTCCTGGAGATCTTCGCCCTTTGGGGGACCCCTCAAGCGGATCTTTTCGCCTCCAGTGTTAACCGGAAGTGCGAGAGGTTCTGCTCGTGGGAATTTCCTCCGAACGGAGCCTTAGGAGACGCGTTCGTGGTGGAGTGGTTATTCCCACTGTACGCGTTTCCTCCAGTCCCCGTCATCCCGCAAGTACTGCGGATGTTACGGAGGTTCGGTTCCTGGAGGATCCTCATTGCTCTGGCGTGGGCCAGGAGGACGTGCTACCCGGACCTTCTCGAGGTGTCCATCTGCCCTCCACGTCGTCTTCCCTACCGAGACGATCTGCTCTCACTGGAGGGGGGTCAGGTTTTCCATCCAGAGGTCAGGTCCCTCAACCTTCATGCTTGGTTTCTGAAAGGTTGAGGTATAAGGATTGGGACCTCCCTGAACACGTGATGGAGGTGTTGCTTTCGGCCAGAAGGCCCGCAACAAAGTCCCTGTACCGTTGCCGTTTGAGAAAGTTCTGCGACTGGTGCAGGGTTAAGAATGTGGATCCTTTTGCATGTGAAATTCTCAGGGTTCTGACTTTTTTGCTTTCTTTGGCCCACAGGGGCTTTCAAGTGGGTACCATTAAAGGTTACCTGGCGGCGCTGTCCTTGTTTAAGCGCTCGTCTGAAGAGTGTTCTTATTTTACAATTCCTTTAATTTCTCAGTTTCTGAAAGGGCTCACTAATGTGTTCCCTCCGTCACCTTTCCAGGTGCCCGGTTGGGATTTGAACCTTATTCTCAGGTTTCTGATGGGTGCTCCGTTTGAGACTTTGCATTCACGCCCTTTGAGACTGTTAACTCTGAAAACTGTATTTTTAGTTGCGGTCACTTCCGCTCGCAGAGTGAGTGAGTTACAGGCACTTTCAGTTAAGCCACCCTTTACTGTGTTTCATAAGGACAGGGTTGTCCTTAGAGTTCGTCCTTCTTTTCTTCCGAAGGTGGTGTCGGAATTTCATTTAGGCCAGAAGGTTGTTCTTCCAGCATTTTATCTTCCTCTACATCCTGGTAAGGAAGAGGAGAGGCTCGATAGGCTTGATCCTAGGAGAGCGTTAAGCTTTTATATTTCACGCATGTCCCGGGTCAGAGTGGACAATCAGCTCTTTATTGGTTACACTGGAAAGCGTTTCGGACAGGCTGTGACGAAACAGACTTTGTCTCGCTGGATTATTTTGGCTATCTCTGAGTGTTACCGCTTGGCGGGTAAGGACCCACCGGTCGGCTTACTTGCCCATTCTACCAGGGGTATGGCTGCCTCTACTACCCTGCAGAGGGGTATTCCTATTCGCAAGATCTGTGATGCAGCCACCTGGGCTTCGGTACATACTTTTGTACGTCACTATTCCCTCGATTCCATCCGGGGGCACGATCTTGCCTTTGACAAGGCGGTTCTTTACTCCGCAATTTGATTGGGCATGCTAAATTTCTGTTTTCTAAATTCTTTTCCCACCTCCTTGCTTTGGTACTGCTTAGGGAGTCTGTCATAGATATGGAATACGTCGAAGGAGCCAATCCCCTCAAAGAACAAGTTATTCTCTTACCTGGTAACGTTCTTTCGATGGGATGGTCCGACGACGTATTCCATATCCCTCCTCCCTGCCTTCCCCGCTACAGAATTTCTTATGCGATTGCAGCTTACGTTTCCACAAGGCTTTGGGCCTCATTACGACCCAGGCGGTAAGTTACCGCCTGGGCCGTGACTTTACCACCATGGCGTAAACTATGTTTACGCCATGGTGGTTGGCGGACTTACCGCCCCATTCCGACCTTGGCGGGGCGGTAAGTCCCCAATCCCCATTTACCCTTCCCCATTCCCATTTTTGCCCCATAGGGCATAATGGGAGTGGGGAAGGCGTTAATTACGCCACCGTAAATTACGGTGGCGTAATTAACTCCATGGTCCCTTAGCGCCATGGATTTTAACACCTGCTAAAAGCAGGTGTTAAATCCGCCATGGCGCTAAGGGACCTCGTACTCAGGCGGTGAGGGTCGGCGCCGTATACGCCGTCGTAAAACCCTTACCGCCTGAGTCGTAATGAGGCCCTTTGTGTGTCAGACTGGCAGAAGACTGGGGGGCACACGTTCTGGGAAAAAACTACAACTGAGGCTACGGGCGTCGTGCGTCCTACTTATAACATCCAGTCACGTCGGCCTTCGCAGGAGGTCCTCGAGGGCGGCATATCGACGTCATCGACGCAGGACGCAGACGCCGAAGATTTTCCGAAGCAGCACAGCTGTGGTGATTACTGTCATAGATATGGAACACGTCGTCGTACCATCCCATCGAAAGAACGTTACCAGGTAAGAGAGTAACTTGTTCTGCCGGCCTCTGGCTTCCTGGTGCCACCAGGACATTACAAGTCCAGCGGCCCGGGTAGTCGGGCACTGGAAAGTGTAAGTGCCCATTCCCATAGAGTCCTATGGGACTCTTTGGGAATGGGGACTTGGAAGCACCGACACTGTTGCTGATGACCCCCGTCAGGCAACCACAGGACCAGCACGAGCAAAACTACAACCATGCTTTCATCAGGACACGGTGCACAATAGAACAGACATTTGCGTTGTTGAAGGCAAGGTTCCGCTGCCTCAGCAAATCGGGCGGTGCACTCATGTACAGCCCCATGAAGGTGGGCAAGATAGTCCTGGCTGTGCCATGTTGCACAACATGTGCATCATGCGCAACATACCACTTCCCCCAGACATGGACATGGACATGCACCCGGCAGAGGTGGAGGAGGAGAGTGACAGCAAGGATGAACTGCCATGGCCAAATCGCTGGGATGCATTGGATGGGTGTGATGCACGCTATGCACTAATCAACCACTACTTCTGAGCACATCACACATGCACATGACTTAGGCCATCAACCACAATCTGCACTGTACTCTGAATAAATCACACTCTCACACTAAAAATGAATTTCCAGTCATGATTTCTATGCAACACCAAGTGGACCAACACCCCCCTCCCCAACTATCCCTCCACAATCCCCCTCCCTAAATATCCCAACTATCCCTCCCTACTTCCCCTTCCTAACTATCCCAACTATCCCTCCCCACTCCCCCTCCTCAAATACCCCTCCCCACTGTTCCTCCCCAAATTGTGTCACACTGTCCATGAAGTCTCAGCCCAAGACACATCAATTGTACATGTTGGTCCTTGGCCTATTTACGCTTGCCACCTGGCCTGCCACTGTGTTGTGTGGCTGACAGGCGCATTGACCTCTGCCTTGGGCTGCCATGGATGTACCTGGCAGGCATGGAGCTTGTGGATGCCGTGTGTGTTGGGGCACTGGATGTCTATCTAAGGCCACCTGAAGGGACATTGCCATGGACTCTGCCATGGAGGATATAATGCTGTTCCCCTCGCCGACCCTTCTGGCCATCAGTACAATGGTGGCTGTAGCACGTCCAGTGACACGAGAACTGCACACTTTCCCTCATCATCTGGGCCTGCGTGCGTAGGAGGCCTGCCTCCCCACGTATCAGGCGTGCCTCTTCAATGTGCTGCTGTACCAGGGAAGTTAAGGCCTCCTCCCGTTCCTCGATGCAGCGCAGCGGCCGTCCATGTCCCTGACACTGGGGGAAGGGCAGGTGTTGTGGGCTGGTGAGGTTCACCGGGCTGAAATCAGGCCACTCATAGCTGGTGTGGTCACTGGTTTTCCCCGTCGTGTCTCCAGCATTCTCGGCAGCCTCCTCTGCACTGGATTCATGTCCATGTGCTTGTGGCTGCTGCAGTGGAGGTAGTGTCCTTCATCCTGCTGCTTGCCTTGCAGGCAATTGTGACACTGCAGGTGGTGCAGCCTGGATGCTTGGGGCAGTGGTAGTTACCACTGCAGGTACTGCAGCCTGGATGCATGGGGCAGCGATAGTTACAGCTGCAGGTGGTGCTGCCTGGGTTGGGGGGCAATTGTGTCAGTGGTGGCTACAGTGTCCTGAGTGGTGGTGGTGGTGGTCCGTGCAGTATGGCACTGTCATAGTCTGGTGCCCCTTGAGGTGCCTGGTTGGCCTCCATCACTGTCAGATGATGTGCCTGGGGGGTAGTAGAAAGGCATGATGTTAGGCACTAGTGTGGATTCAAGATGCTCTGATACAGGCAATATGTGGGTGTCGTGGCACTTGCTGGGTACTGTGGTAAGGGGGGTGTAAAGACTGGAGGGGTGTGTCTGTACTCCCGCTCTCTCTATGGCAGAGGAGAAGCACAGAGGACCCCAGCCAAGATTGTCCATTATTGGTATCGTGGTCGAGCAACCAAGGCTTAGCTCTCAGGAGGTGATGCGGGATGGTTCTTAAGTACAGTGTAATACCCAAACACCCACAAAGGATTGTGCATACACTGCATTAGTGAAAACACAGTCTTTACATAAATAAGGTTGAAGGTTATATACACAATCACAATAATTCACTTTGTGCTCAGTTGATCTACAATGGCAAATATAAACACAGTTCTACATGGTACCACAATCATTATCAGATTTCATTAAAGTGCATCAATTGTACTTCGTTTAAATGTCACACATATCAAGTAATAAAGAGAACCAACAATGGACATAGGAGGGAAGCAGTTGGTTAGAACAATTGGCAGAATACTGAACCCCTACCACCAGGCACAGTTGAGGATCCCCCCACCTGGGCAACCTGTAAATAAAAATATATCGTACAAGCCCAGTCCATGTATTGTCCCGGAAGGATAGCTCAGTGGCAACGTGCTCACCTTGGATGCAAGACGACAAGAAGCAACACAGGTTTGATCCCCGGGTAGGCGCTTAGAAACATCTGGGTATTTAAGCGCGTTATAAATATACAACTAAGATGACAACAATGCCCCCGGGCTGTGTGAGCACTTCAAAAATGCAGATAAATAATTAAATTGTTCACAAGAGTCTTATTTCCTTCTAAATAGTTCTACAACCCCAATGTACCTGGAATAGCAGAGTTCGACGTCGGGTCGTCGACGGATCCTTCTTGAGTGGCTCCCTTTAAGGCAGGAGCCATGGATCATCGAGATCATCCCCAAAAGGATGAACACTGTAGTTGCGGCAGCAGCTTCAGTTCTTCCGGTGCCCGTTGACGATCGGTTGAAAACATCCTGCAGACTGAGGCGTGTGGTGCACCTCGACGACAAGTGTTGGTTGCCGCAAAGAGTTACTGAAGAACTTTGGCCCAGCAAGGGCGTCGAGTCGTCTGGCATCTCTGCGGTCTTCGGGTGGCGGCAAACCCACCAGCGGATTCTCCTCGGTCGTCAAAGTCCTTGACTTTCTCCGGCAGGACGAGAGCGGTCAACGAGGATGAGCATGGGAGTGCTTGTTTTAATGTTCTTAGGCAAAGGGAGCACTGTGGCTGCAGTAGGCGACGGTGGACGGCTGTCCGGTGCTTCTCTTCCTTCTCCTCGGCGGTCCCCTTTTCCGGTCGGCAGCCTTTCGCAGGTCTGTCTACCAGGGAGCTTTGACAAAGATCAGCTGGTGCACGGTGGTCCCTCGTAGCTCGGGGAGAGGTCTCCAAGCCAGGTCCTCCCTTGGATCAGTCCTTGAAGGTACAGCAACTTTCAGATTAGCGAAGGACAGCAGCAGCAGTTCTTCTTCCAGTGGGCTTCAAAGTTAAGCATCAGTTTCAACTTTAGCTTCTGAACCGCGTCAGTTTCAATGTCAGTTTCTACTTCAGCTTCTGACCGATTTCTAGCAGGGAGAGGCCCCCAGATATACTGTTGATCTCCCATTCACTCTGCTGGGTCACACTCGGGCAACCAATCATTCAGAAGGGCATTCAGGCCGTTAGGCAGCCAATCAGGCAAACAGTGCATTCAGCCCATTCTTCTCCATCCAGACACTCACAACACAGAATGTGGATTCGGATCAGCACTCTGCCATTCAGCACTACACACTGCATTCATACCAGTTTCAGGCAGGACTGTCTCAGTCATTGTGTAATACACCAGATACTAGACGACCATAACACAGAATGCGTATTCGTCGCACACTCCATTCACCCAGGTCCCACTCCACGGGCATACCGACAACATAGTCATTGGGAAGGCTCCAGCCAGTCTGGCTTGGACTTCCCCACAACACCATATACGGAACTTCCACCCAATAGCCAGTCAGGGGGAAGGTACAGAGTGAGGGCTTCCCGGGACTTCGGGAAAAGTAAGTTAACAGGCAATAGAAAGCAAGAGGCCACAGGGGCCATCTTGTTTCCTATCAGGAATCACTGAATCCAATGACAGGGCCTGGGAATCCCAAAATGGAGGATGCTCAGGTCACCGGTCAATTCAGCACGGAGGTGCCACCAGCCCGTACCCAGCTCTGTGGGCCACACACAGGTGCCCAAAAACATCCACTAGGAGTGCAGGGTCGTACTCCCACCCATGGGTGCCATAAGGATATCCCAAGGGTCTGTTCACCAAACCAAATAGGGGAAGAGATGCACCGCCAGGAGTCCCACATGAACTCCTGTGCGAAAATCAAGTCAGAACACATGATAAAAAGCAATAAAGGACAAGGATACGGAGGCCCTGTCCCTCCGATGCATTTCCAGCATCACAGGGGGCTGTCAGACTGTTGCGAGGGGGTTGAATGGGGAAAAGCTGGGCTTGAAAGCTGACCTAATTGCAGGTCCATTATGTTCAGTTGGGGTCTTTGGTAGGCCTTGGCAGCACACAGTGCCAGTGCAGTGTTCGACATGCATTTCTGGCATGGGTCCTTGTTTGGGGTCCAGGCTGTATGTACCTGACTGCCACGTGGGTGTTGGTTCAGGTGAGGGAGGGTGCCTGCAGGATGCCTTGTGGGGGAAATGGATGGTGCAATTCTCATTTCTGTGATGTATTGATGCAGCGGTGGCAGCAGGGTAGCCAGGGCTGATGTTCAATACATTGGCGTTACGTGTACTCACTAAGCCTCCTCGAGTGTCCCGGCTCCGTTCTCGGCAGCCCCAACCCCTTCAATCGACTTCATGTGCAGCAGACTGCTGCACTTCTCCTCCCAGGTCATTAGAAGTATTTGCAAGGAGGGACCACCAGCTGTGGCCATGCTCCGTCTCTGGTGTGCTGAGAGGAGATTCCGGACGCTCAGGCGGAGGTCATCCCAGTGCTTGGGGCTATCTCGGACTGTGTGTGGGGTTGCCCCCAATGCCGACACCTTCTGTGCCACTTCTTCCCGTATGGAATTTTTGCGCAGCTGGGTTTGGCGGCGCTGGTCAGTGGAGAACAACTCCCCTGCATGCTGGACAATGGTGTCCGCAAGCATGTGCAGCTCTGCCTCCGAGAAGCGCGACTTGCACTGCCGGGTCTCACAGACGAGAGATGTCATGGTCCTTGCAGTGTTTTTTGTGTCAGGAAGAGTGGATGACACCTGGGAGTTGCAGATTGCAATGATTGTGTTTTTATAATGTCCACCAGCCTGTTTCCTGTTTCCAACCTAGCTCCATGCTTGAATATCTTTAAATTCTGTTGGCGTGCTAATGTGAGTCATCTGCCTATGCTGGGGTATGCATAACTTTTTCATATGGCTACTGATCTGTGGCCTGCATCTAAGACTATTCCTTTCTTGTGGTGGCTATTTATGACCTTCGGTGAAGGCAGGATACAGTGAGAGAAGTAGGTGTTATGTTTTGTCGGTTTGCAGTTTACCCGCGTCAGGTTCTTCGGTGCTGTAGCTGACAGGATGGCTTCTGGCGAGTTGGACTCAAGCACTGGACTGCCCTGCAGACCACCACAAAGTCTGGACCCTCAGGACTAGTTATTTGATGCAGAGTGGCGGAAAACCCACCGGCGGGCACTTCTCTGCAGGTGGTGACTCTGGACTTCCTAAGCCGTGGAAAAGTGGACAGATGTCGAGGTTTCAGTGCCATTTGAAGATTTCTTCAGTTGATTGGAACTTGCCAAGCTCTGTAGCATCAAGTAGCACTGAGTCAGGGTACGCCCTCTTCCGGGTGATAGACTGGCTTTTGAAGGGTCACAGACAGCCCCCGGACCTTGGATGACTCTGTTGGACTTCTTGAGCACAAAATGTCCAGTCACTCTTCTTCAGGGCCCAAGAAGATACCTCTGTGTGATTGCTAACGGGGCAGTTTTGTGGGAGATGGGGACATGAGCTTTGCATGGGTACGCAACACTATTTCCACATTCTAGTGGAAGGACAGTATTGTTTGGGCTCTGAAGCATTGGAGATTACTTGGTGAGTTACACTTGGTTTAAAGGTGCAAGCGTGTGCATGTAACACGCTAATTACTCAGTGCAGAGGCGCTGGGAAGAACATTCCTTTTCTGTTGTGCTGCATGCTATGTGCTATGTGTCTCTATGTAAATTTTGCCTCACAGGCCATGAGTTTGTCTATCATAAGGGGAGAACCCTGCTGTTTGTTTTTTCTGTGCATCTCGCCAAACAGGCCATGAGTTTTGTCAGTCATAAGGGGAGAACCCTGTTGTTTTGTTCCACATGTTGCCATGTCATATTTGTGATGATAAAACATGTTGCATGTTATGAATGTTCTGGGTCCACAGAAGTCGGGGGAGAAGCATGTGACATAGCGAGGCAGGAGGCTGTATCAGGCAGGTTTGGTCAAGTCTAGGAGAGGTACCTTTATGAGGTGCTAGGAGAGGTCAGGTTATGAGATTCTTATGCAAAGGTATCAGGGTGTGTTTTTTCCTAATTCCCCTCTAACCATCCACTTTGCTACCCTAGACCTCTTTCTGGTTACCCTACTTCCCTCTCCCTATACACAACCACTCTCTAATCCCTCCTTCCCTCATTGGCTGCCACGTGACCTCCTTTACTGCTAACATCGGGAGCCAGTGCCAACCACGGTTGGAGGGGTCGAACTCATTTGGCTTCTGTGGTTCGGGAGTGGGTGTAGATACCCTTCCCTTCAAGTTTTTGACATAATAAATCACCCCCATATACAGGGTTATTTTACCAGCCAACCAAATGGACACAACCACTACCCCTTTAGCAGAAGTGCTAAAGGCTTTTCAGGAGATTCAGTCGAGACTGACACATGCCAGGCAGGAGACCACAGTGTTAAAAGCCCATGTACAGGGTTTAGTGGCACAAGGGACCCCATTACAGCAGGACAATGCGGTGGCGTCCGGATCGGGTGGGCGGCCACCTACAGTGATTGTACAGCAGGCAAGTAATGTGCCATTAGCCTCCCCAGAAAGGTTTGCTGGGGATCCACGGAAATATATGACTTTCTTAATGTACTGTAGACTACATTTCCTCTGTAAACCAGCTGCAATTGGAGGCATGCAAGCACGGACTGCATTTGTCATTTCATATTTAACAAGGAATGTAGCAGCATGGGCCATGCCACTGGCTCAAAAAGATGATCCCTTGTTATATGATTGGAATGCATTTCTGGCAGAATTTGGGAGGTTGTTTGATAGATGGGAGGTGTCATTAGAGCAGGACAAGGAGCTTTTGGCATTAAGACAAGGGGCACAAGATTTGGTTACCTAGGTTACCCAGTTTAATCGGTTGGTGATTGAGACAAATTGGCCTGAGACGAAGCAAACGGTGTTCTTCTATCAGGGTTTGAGGGAGGAGCTCAAGGATGCCATAGCGCAAGTGGAACCTCAACCCACTACTTGCACTACAATGATTGATTTAGCTGTGCGGTTAGACCATCGACTTAATGAACTGAAAGGGGAAAAGAAAAAAAACAGATGCAGTTCCTTTTGTACGTTTAGACAGAGAGTACCGGGAATCTGAAGTGGAGCCCATGCAAATTGGGAGTGTAAGGGGACCATTGTCCTATGAAGAAAAGGAAAAAAGAAAGGTGAATAATCTCCGTTTATGTTGTGGTCAATCAGGACACTTTACCCAAACATGTCCTAACACTCCTCAGAGGAGTACAGGTGCGGATAAGAACAAGAAGGTTGGGGGAAAAGGACAGGCTCAACCTTAGGGGAAATGGGGGTATCGGGCCAAATCAAATCCAAGTTCCCAAGCTGAGAGGCAAATACTTTTTTATAGATAAAGACATCCCATTTGTATATTGTGGTGACTTTGTTCTTTGCTTTAACTAAACAAGTGGTGGCAGCAATGGTGGAGTCAGGTGTTACCGGTAACTTTGTAGACATTGCACTATCAGAATGATTGGGGCTACCTTTACGAGATAAGCACCAGGCAGAGGGGGTACAATCTGTGGACGGAACCCCATTAACACCGAGTCCTATTACACGCCAGATACACCCATTGAGGATGGTGAGTTCTTCCGTACATGAAGAGGAGATTACATTCGACCTAATAGATGCCCTTCAGTTTGGGCTTATTTTGGGAATGCCCTGGTTAGTGAGACATAATCCCGTGATCAATTGGGAGGGACGGGAAGTGAATTTTGAGTCCCAGGAGTGTAAATCGCATACTCAGGAATTGTTGGGACCTGCTACATTCTTGGCTGAGGGTGTACAGTTGTCACAAATGGTAGGGGCGGTGGAAACAATGCTTCCACCGCAGTATCAGATGTATGCAGAGGTGTTTGACAGGGGGGGGCAGAGAAATTGCCCCCAACCGGACCTACCATTGCTTTATAGATTTGGAGCCAGGGGCCAAGTTGCCATGTAGCCGAATGTATGCGCTCACTGACGTTGAGAACAAACATTTGAAAGAATATCTTGACGACATGCTAGAGAGGGGTTTTATAAGGCATTCTACCTTACCGGTATCCTTGCCATTACTGTTTGTACCAAACAAGGAAGGCACACTGAGGACATGTATTGACTACCGAGCCCTGAACAAGGTAGCAATTAAGAACCGGTTTCCCTTACCGCTGATCTTGGTACTGTTAGATCAAGTGAAATCAGCTACCATCTACACAAAATGGATTTACATGGGGTTTATCATTTGATTAGAGTGAAGGCCGGTGATGAGTGGAAGACGGCTTTCAGAACCAAGTTCAGGCTTTTTGAGTACCTAGTGATGCCCTTTGGGTTGTGCAATGCAGCTGCAGCTTTTCAGAACTTCATGCAGGAGGTTTTGAGGGAATTCATTGATGTTTTTGTTATTGTATAAATTGATGACATTTCGATTTATTCCAGTTCCAGGGAACAACATCTGGGGCACATGAAGGCGGTCTTACAGAAGTTGCAAGTGTATCAGCTTTATGCCAAACAGGAGAAATGTCTATTTCACACAGAGGGGGGAGTTTTGGGGTTTTATTTTGACACCAGCAGGCATTATCATGTATTGTAAGAAGAGTCAGTCCTTCTTGGGGTTTGTCAACTTTTATAGGAGATGTATCAGTAATTTCTCTCACATTGTGACTCCCATAACAGTTACTTAGGAAATCCACACAGTTTTTGTGGGATGAAAAGGCAGAGAAGGCCTTTCTGGAACTAAAGATGGCATTTACGAAATCACCTGTGTTGAGAAATCCAGTACTTAAGAAACAGAATCCTCTAATTTGGCGTTTGACGCTGTATTGTCCCAGAAAGATGAGAAGGGTGTATGGTATCCAGTAGCATACTATTCTAGAAAACTCACAGGGTGTGAACTAAACCAATCTATTACAGACAAGGAACTATTGGCAATTAGAACAGGCTTTCTGGAGTGGAGACACTATTTGTTGGTGGCCCTACATCAAGTGATTATTGTCACTGAATTTGCATTTTTTCCGAACAGCTCAAACACTCAGTCCAAGGCAATTGAGGTGGTCCAAGTACTTTAATGAATTTGATTTTGTGGTAACCTTCCGGCCCGGAATGACAAATGGGAAGGCAGATACATTGCCTAGGCAGCAACATTTGGAGACTGTGACCCAGGAGGTACAGGCTATTATTCCTCCCAAAAAAAATTGTTGGGGCCATTACGGAACACTTGCTAGGACAAGTGCGCAAAAGCATGAACAGTAAAGAGTTGCAGGTTTGGGTGGCTATTCATGTGGCCCGGATGGTGCGGGGGGTCTCCCATATCACTTGAGGCATTTACCAAGTAAAACCTTACAAGAGAAAGCACTGATCTGGTGTTATAAATCCTTCTTGGCAGGACACTCTGGGGAGCGAACGACCAGGTGTATGTTGGAGAAATACTTTTGGTGGCCTAATCTACAGAGAGATCTTCATAAGTATATTCAAGAATGCGAACCTTGTATGCAAAGTAAGGCAGACCATTCCAAAAGAATGGGATTGTTACAACCCTTGCCTACTCCTGAAGGTCCATGGATTAACATCTCCATGGATTTCATTACTGATCTTCCAAAAGATAACAAATATGATACAGTCTTGGTGGTATTGGATTACTTTTCCAAGCAGGCTCACTTCATTCCATGCATCGGGATCCCGGTGGCTAGTCAATTAGCAGAATTGTTTTTGCAAAATATTGTAAGGTTACATGGCTTACCGAGAAGCATTGTATCTGACAGGGGACCACAGTTCACTTCAAGTTTTTGGCGTGCCTTTTGCAGTATGATGGGAATCAGTTGTGCGTTATCTACCAGTTATCATCCCCAAACAGACGGACAGACTGAGAGAGTAAATCAAAAATTAGAGCAATACATTCAATGCTATTTAGGGGATAGCATGTCATCCGGGGTGCAAGCCTTGTGGCTGGTGGAGTTTACCTATAATATTGCAGAACATGCATCATTAGGTATGGCTCCTAATGAGTGCCTCTGCAGGCAAAAACATGATTCTGGAGATCTTGCCGGAAGTAACGCAGGTCCCAGCCCTTCAAGAACGCAAACAGTTGCTTCTCAGCATTAGGTGAAAGGCACAGAATAATATAGAGAAGGCTAAGGCTGTGTGCAAGGCGCAACGGACAAGAAAAGGCAAGATGCTCCCAGATACAAGGTGGGAGATAGAGTGGTTGTCTACCCGGAATCTGCAACTAGCGGGGCCTCACAAATTTGCACATCGGTTTATTGGTTCATACGAGATTGAGAAATATGTGTCACAAACAGTGATGCGTTTAAAATTGTCTGACAACTTGAAGATACATCCAGTATTCCATGTGTCTCTGCTTAAACTTTGCGCTCTTGTGATAATTACCAAATGGCCATCAGCCATGCTAAAAGATGGACAAGCTGAGTATGAAGTGAGACGAATACTGTATTGCAGAATGAAGCAGCGACGATTGTGGTATTTACTGGAATGGTTCAGATACGGTTTGGAGGAATGTTCATAGGAACCGGAGGAGTCAGTACATGCACCAAGATTGCTGAGACAATTTCACTGCAAACATCCGGAAAAACCAGGGCCGGGGAGGGCTCCTGGAAGAGGAGGTACTGTCAGGAAAAGGGTTGTGTGGGACAGGTGGCAGTTGGGAGTATGGAGCGGCTGCTGCGAACTACATTTCCCAGCACGTTGGGGGCATGGCATGCGCATGTCACACAGACTGAGCCAACATAAAGGTGCTGTTCCGCCCGTGCTAGGTGCGGTTTATTAATGATGATTGTCGGCACGGGCGGACGTGGCGTGGAGAGCAATTTGACAGTTTTTCCACGGTGACAAGGATGGGTGAAAAGTACCAGGACCCGGGCTGCGAGCAGGGACTGTGGAGAGCCCTGGGTGTAAGACTTCTACAGCTTCCGGGTGCTTGCTTAAGGCCCCCAAACTTCAGTTAAGTCCATTACCGGAACAACCATATGTGATTACTAACGGGGGGAGGTGGCAGATGGGGATATTAGCTCTGCACGGGTATGCAGCGCTATTTCCACATTCTAGTGGAGGGACAGTATTGTTTTTGGGCTCTGAAGCATTGGAGCCGACTTGGGGAGTTACACTTGGCTAAAAGGTGCAAGAGTGTGCATGTAACACGCTAATTACTCCGTGCAGAACCGCTGAGAACATTCTTTTTCTGTTGTGCTGCATTCTACATGTTTCTTTTGTTTTATTTTTTTATTGTATTATTTTGTAGCACACAAACACAACAATGTACACTTTTAATCATCACAAGCAAACACTGTTAAACAATTTAACAACTTCCCTTTCCCAATTCCCAACTTCCATTCTCCACCCCTGGGCCTAGCCTACACATCCTATCACGGTCACTCTTCCATCGGTATCACTTCATCTGTGGCTACAGATTCGCTTATGGGTATCTCCACTATCTCGTGAGTGTCATGCACAGAAGCGGCTAGGTCAGCTATAAGCTGTTTCCACATGTCGACTCTTCTCACCCACAGTTCCTCCTCTCTGCTGGATGCTTCCAACCACACCATGGTTTCCGCATTGGCCCATTTAAACAAATCCGCCCACCACACTCTCGTTACTGGTCTTGTTATCGCTTTCCATCCCATTGCTGTCCTCCTTTTCGCCAGAATTTATGCTAAATCTTTCAACTTACTCACATGTTCAGCCCGCCTGGGTCTCGAGAAGCACCCAAGCAGGCAGGCCTTTGGAGAGTAAACGTCTAGCGTGATCCCGGCGTTCGCCAGCAGCCCCACCACCTCCCTTCAGAATCTACTAATTTCCACGCATGCCCAGAACATATGCACCAGGTTAGCATTTCTCTCCCCACATTTCGGGCACACCTGGTTACCTGCTTGATGAAACCTGTCTATTTTGTATGGAGTCAGATATGCTCCATGTGTCACATACAGCTGGATCTGCTGGAATCATGCATTTTGCGATACTTTCTTATGATATTTTTTAACCCTGTCCCATTTCCCATCTGACAGTGGCGTACCCAGGTCCTCCTCCCACTTCCCCCTAATGTGATCTAACACCCCCCAGCTGCGGACATCAATAACTCATATATGCGTGAGAGGTTGTGTCCCCCTTCCGATACATCATAAAAGGACTCAATCACCCTATTCTGCTGCATTTGCGTGTCTGGGTCTGGCCATCTCAGTTTCAAGCTTTTCAGAAGCCTTGCCTGTGTGATGTACTATCCACTTTGTATCCCGGTATCTGCCACTAACTCTTCAAATCTCTGGGGCTTTCCTTCTCTAAACACATCTCCCACTGTAGCCACTCCCGCCGGTTCCCAGTTCTGCCTTATTTTTTTCCTGATCTGCTCGTCTGCCTCCGCGAATGCCACCAGCGGCACCTGCTGGGAATATGGCGCAGTGGAGCACAGCAGCAGCAGTGCTCTATGCCACATGTTGCAGCCCAGGTGCAGCAGGTGATGCCTACTGTTTTTGTGTAAGCCAGACAACCATATCACTTCCTTCAAAAACAACGGACTGCTCACCGTTTTCAGCAGCCTCAATTCAGTAGTTGGTTTGTTCGACAGCCACCTGGCCACATACTGCAGCTGACTGGCTATAAAGTACACCTTGAAGTTCGGCAATTTAATACCTCTCTGTTCATATGGGTTCTGGAGCTTCCACAACACCACCCTGTCCCAAGATTTGTGCCAGATGAAGCTCCGGCATACACTGTGTAATTTACCGAAAAACTTCTTTAGGATTGCAAAAGGGACATTAGCAAAATAATGTAAAAGCCTCGGCAGCACCACCATCTTCAATAGTGCCGCCCGTCCCATCATGGTTAATGGCATGTCCCCCACAATGTTATGCTCTTCTCTATCCTCTCCAACGATTCCTCAGTGTTATGCTTGTGTTCCTCCCCGGGATCATGATATATGTCCACTCCCAGGTACCTGAACGTGGATAGTTCCTATTTGATAGGCAACACCAGCAGGTTGTGCATGGGCTTCCCCTTGTAAACTCCTAGAGGGTCCAAGCTGGATTTCTGGGGGTTTACCGATATGCCCGACACTGAGGCGTATTGTGCCAGCACCTCCAGGACATATTGTAAATTCTCATCCGGATAGCTCAGATACAGCAACATGTCATCTGCATAAAGCGAGACCAGATGCCTGCCGTCATGTGCGTTTACCACTACTTCTCCAAACTCCGCTCTCAAGTAAACCGCCAGCAGCTCTAGCGCCAGTATGAAGAGCATTGGAGACCATGGATACCCCTGTCTCGTTCCCTTGCTTAATTGCCACCGCTCCGAGATCACAGAGCACGTTTTCAGACTCTGGCCATCGGGGCATTATTTAATATCTCCACCCACCTTATATACGTAGGTCCCATGCCAAAGGCCTTCAGAACCGCCAGCAACCAGGGCCACTTGACCGAGTCAAATGCTTTCACCACATCGAGCGAAACCACCACCACCTCGTCTGTCTTCCCCTTCATGTAATCTATTATGTGATGAAGCCTCTTCAGGTTATCGGTGATGTTCCTGTGCGGAACATACCCTGTCAGGCCCGGGTGGATTATCTTGCCTATTAGTGACCTCAATCGCATAGCCATGACTGCCGTGAGGATCTTCCCGTCTTGGTTCAGTAGTAACAGTGGTCTATATGACCCGCATTCAGTATCTGGTTTATTAGGTTTGAGGAGAGGGACAATAAATGAATCTCTTAGTGATTCAGGCAACTTCCCTTGTTCTAGTGCTTTATTGAGCATTGTCAGCAATTGGGGGAGAATATCTGCACTGTATTCTTTGTAGAACTCGCTAGGGAGCCCATCTGCTCCTGGGGCCTTGTTTGTGGGCAGACCTCTAATCACAGTTTCTAGTTCAATTGTTATCCGGACTTCTAGTCTGTCCCTATACTCTTCGGTGAGTCGGGGAGGCTTATCTCTGATAGTGCCCCTTGTATGTCCACTGCCTCCTCCCCCGTGGGCACAATGTACAGTTCTCTGTAAAAGTCATAAAAATATTTGTTTACCCCCTCTTGAGTTTCTCGCAAGTGACCACCTGCCCCCTGTATCTCCCGTATAGGTTGTTGTGTGACCTCACTTATAAATAACCATGCTAGTAGGCGGCCAGTCTTATCCCCATCTGAGTGTTGGTGCTCCATGTATTTCTTATAGCTCAGGTTACCCAGCCTCTCCCATTGCACTACACATTCCTGTTGGAGGCGTAGCAATTCCCTTGCCTCCTCTTGTGTCCCACTCCCAAACTTCGTCAGGTATTCCGGTTTCCGCTCTGCCTTTTGTAATTCCCGCTCTATTTCCACTTGCAACCCTTTGGACTTAGCCATTGCATCCCCCACACCACCACCTTGAATGCCTCCCACAGCTCCCCGGCTGAATTTACACTACCAGTGTTATTTGTAAATACTCCTGTACCACCAATCTCATGTGGTCCCTGAACCCTGCATCTTTTAGGGCTTCAACTCTAAGTCGCTAGGTAGGGAACCCTGCGCGGGGAGGCCATACTTTCCACATAATTACCAGGGGCGTGGGATCAGACAGGACTCTAGCTTTATATTCAGCGTGTGTGAACTCATGCATTACCTCGTTGCCTGCAAACATATAGTCTAGTCTCGTATACATATAGTCTCTGTGGGGCTGAATAATGTGAATACGTTCGTTCCAGCGAGTGTAATTTCCTAAATATAGTTACCAATTTCAGGTCCCACATCAAAGCCTTCAGGGCTCTCGCCGCTGGGGTCGGTTTAGAAAACTTATCATCCGACCTATACTTTGACGGGTCTATCGTGCAATTAAAGTCCCCTCCTCCCCATATGAACCCGCAGTCGCTCTGTGGGCTGATCTTGGTGTATAATGTCTTAAAATAAGCCGTGGTGTCATGTTTAAGACACATATCTCTTTGTTCTCTGCCATGCCTCTGACAATAGCCATCCTGCCATCCTTATCAAGTACTGTTTGGAGGACCTTAAATGGGACCCCTGGTACCACCCAGATCAGGACCCCTCTCGCATACTTTGAGTAGGCCGTGCCCACCATGATACCTCTCCCTTTCCTAATCAGTGTGTCCAATTTATCCCTGGCGAGATGAGTCTCCTGTAAGAGTGCTATATCAACCTTCTGCCGCTTGAGATATGTCATAATTCTATTGCTTTTTATATAGCTGTTCAACCCTCTGACAATCCATTTTACAATTCTCAGATCACCCGCATTCCCCCCAACTCCCGCTATCCCCAGTTCCCCAACTACCCCAAACTGTTGCCCAGCTCCATCCCTCCATCCCTGGATCTCAGGCTATCCTACATCTAGTCCCTTGTCGGTCTGTACTGACACTCGGGGCTCCACAGGAGGATACCAGGCTATCAGTATCCTGACTAACGAACTATCGGGGGTGCCGTTCTGCCCGCGTTTCCCAGTGCTGCCTACGCGAAAGCAGCACCTGTGTCTCACGCTCTCAAGCTAACAATCTATCGGACACCTAATGCATGCTTACCCTATTATCAGCATAGCTGTATTCAATTTCAATTATGTCATATGGCTACCAGTCTTTAACTCAGGCGTTACCCATCAATGTTTGTTCCGTCCGTGGCCACACTGTCCGCAGTTCCGGCTTTGCAGGAACTCCCACTCACTCCTGTCGACTCTTATCCGCCTGGTCATCAGCATCCGCTGGGCAGTTCGTGTCCAACCGGGGTATCGAAAAAGTGTGCTTTATCTTTATGCAGTACTTTCAGCTTTGCGGGATACAGCAACATGTACTTAAATCCAGACTCGCGCAACCTTCTTTTAACCAAAACGTAGCTCAGGCGTTGCCTCTGTACCGGGAAGGTGTAATCTGGGTATGCCGTAATGTTCGCAGATGCTCTGCTTATAGTCCCTCCTTTACGGAAGTGCTCCAGGATCTTCTCCCTGTTCTTAAAATTCAGTATCTTGGTGATGATTGGCCGTGAAGGAGCCCCCGGTGGCGGCCTTCTGGTCTGGGCTATGTGCGCTCTCTCCACTGTGAACCCCTGGGTGAGCTCTTCAGCACCTATTTCCTCCAGCAACATGTTTTCTATATAGTTTGTCGGGTCTGGATTTTCAACTACTTCCAGCAGTCCCACAATGCGCACGTTGTTTCTGCGTGCGCGTCCTTCTGCTTCCTCCAATCTGTTCTCCAGGTTACGCACTTGTTGCTGCAATGTATGAACTTCCTTGGCATTAGCAGTGCAGGTGTTCGTGTTTGCTTTCACCTCTTTTTCCAGCCCTCCCGTGCGTTCAGATAGCACTCTGACATCTTGTCTGAGGAGGTTGACGTCCACACCGATGGCCTCTATCTTCTAGCGCCGTCTTCAATTCCACAATGGCGGCGTCGATCTTGGAACCCCATGATGCCTTCAGCTCTGCAATAGCTGCCAGGATCTGGTGGTCATCGCGTGCTGGAGTTGCCTCTCCTTGTGTGCATCGCTCCAGAGTCTTTGCGTCGAATGTTGCATGGGTTTATTCAGCAAAAATGTGTATTGGTTGCTGCTTTGCCTTTGGTTTGTTAGTTTTAGATGCCATTTCGCTCCTCTGCATTTCACTATTCGGTTGTTTTAGGCTGCATTTGCTCGGACAGGCTTCTATGTCTATTGTAGAGCTTTATGGCCTTCCCTTCAGTGTGACCCTCCACAGCCTTCAATGCTATGCGAATACAGACAGTGGTAGTGATGTTCTGTGCCAGCCACGTGGTCCGTCTCCACCTCTTGTTATGCCCTTGCACTTCCCGCGTCCCCAGTGCCGCTTGCTGGTATTCCCTCCTTCTCTGTGTGGGCTCCGGCCCGTAGCTTGTTTAACTGCATCTGGTTCGCTGTCAGAGCAACGAGCGTCCCAGGAGTGCAATACTGCTGCAGCTGCCTCATAGTCTATGAAGGTGACAACGGGGACCGGAGGGAATGGAGGAGGCACCCCGATAACCGGGGCAGGGGCCTTCCTCCTTCCGCTCTCTCGTCCCTCCCCCTCAGGGGCAGGAGAGAGGGGCGGCAAAGGAGACAAAAAAGGAAAGGGCACCAAAAGCCCGCAAAAGCCCACGAAGGGCAACAAAAGAAGAGGGAGGAGCGCAGGCTACATAAGCGACGGGCGCCCGGCACACGAGCACTTGCAGCTCTTCCACAGCCGGGCGCCCGTCAACGTCGGAGGATTTCGGAAGCATGGGGGACTGGTGTAAATGGACAGATAACTTTTTGTAATACTAATGCCTTGAACCTAGTGGGAAAAGGGGCTCAGAAGGGAGGTGTGGTCCCGGAACACGAGGGTCGGTTGGGGAGTCAGCCCATGATTGGGGTGAGTGGGCCGGTAGTAGGGGTGAACCTGGGGCAGACGGGGGGAGCAGGTCCTGCGACGCAGGGGACAAGCACCGCTTATACCCACCAAATAGGGAGAACGCCATGGTGGGGGGCACAGGCCCCTCAACAGGTGCAGGGGCAAGAGCCGGCTAAGGCCCATGCCAGGGTTTGCGCCAGCCAGAGTGGCGATTAACGCGCTGGCTTGGCACATCCCTCTGGCATACAAGGAGGAAGGAGTGTGGAGGAAGGAGTTCATGGAAATTCTGGAGTTGGTAGGGATGGTCCCCTCTGGACAGGTTTTCAGTGAGCCAACTGAGAGGGAAAGGGAGAAGAAGGAGAGGGAGAAGCCAAAAATTGAGCTCAATATTCATACCTGGTTAAGGGCATTCCGGGTGTATGCCACCATCATGTTAGAAAAATTCCCACAAGATGGCGTGGCTTTGATCGCGTACGAACAGTATATTCATGAGCAGTATTTGAAGCTTGGGGGAGATGCATTGATCAATTAGACTCAAAATGCAGGTATGGCCAGCAATGACCTGGGATGAAGTGGATGTGGGAGGTTACATAGACACAAAAATGGTCCCATCCAGGCCAGTGGATGAGACTGTCGCAAGCGAGAGAGCAACACAGGGCAAAGGCAGGGGGTCCTACTCAAGGGGGAGGGGGTCCTTTCGAGGGAACTCTTCCTGGAATAACCGTTCCAACTACCAGGGGGAGTTACCAGAATGTTGGTTGTTTGCTGAAGGGAAGTGCACATACGGAAATTCATGCAGGTTCAAGCACACGAAGGGCCCGAGCGCAGAGAGGCACAGCTCCTCCAGCAGAGAGAGTAAGGCAAAGGGCAGCACAAAAAGCAAGGAAAAAAGCAAGCATGATTAAAACGCAACTACCAACGCCAATACGTTTACCTGCTATGATTCCGTTTCTGAATGCATATTGTGACAAGGGTGATGCAAAGTTGTTGTGGGAAGGTTTCAGGTGGGGTTTTAAGATTCCTTTCAACGGGCGAATAGGACCAAGGGAGGCTTGTAATTTGAAGTCTGCTTTGTCAATGCCTGAGGTCTTGGCACTGAAGGTGGGAAAAGAAGTGCAGTTGGGGAGGGTGGCAGGTCCCTTCACTGCACCTCCACTAGAAAACTTGGTAGTGTCCGCTTTGGGCCTGGTGCCAAAAAAGGAAGTGGGGCAGTACAGATTGATACAGCACCTGTCTTTTCCGGAGGGGGAGTCAGTTAATGATGGCATTTCAGAAGACCAATGCAGGGTTCATTATGCGTCATTTGAAGATGCAGTGGAATTGGTGAAAGCGTTAGGTGAGGGGGTGTCATAATGCCTACCCCCGGAGCACCAGGCCAGGCCCAGCACCCCCGGGAGCAGGCATCACGCCCCCGGGTAAAAGCCCAGCGGCCCTTTATAGGGGCTCTGTGGACTCTGGCCTGGCGCCGTTGGCGCCAGGCTCATGTTGGACATCAGTCCTGGCGCCATAGGTGCCAGGCTCATAAGGGGAAGTGTTTGGTGCACTTACCTGAAGCAGACCATGCTGCACACTCACCTGATGCAGACCATGCTGCACGAAGAACCAAGCCAAATGAGGCTTAGGAGGGACTATTTTTCTGAAGGAACTATTTTGTTACTTGGGTGGGGCTGTGGAAGAATACTCACCTGGAACATCTTCCAAGGCTATTTAAGCCACGCCCGGACAGCCACACGTGCTTTGCGTTGTTCTGCATCCCAGCAGCTGAACGCTCACCGTGTCTGCTCCTGCACCTAGACTTCAGCCACGCCCGCCTCGAACCTGGAACACCTGTAAGGAATAAGAGAAGAGAAAGGTGAAAACCAAGAACTTATTCAACCTTCTTACCTGCATCCGGAATCTTCACGCCAGCATTCCTGAAGGAAGACTTCCATTTAAAAGCACCGAGTTGCTCGCTGCAGCGCCACGCTTCACTCACCTGTTCCCGAGACGCCGCCCGGCTCCATCGTGGCTCTCAGCACCGATCGCCACATCTCTGCACCTAGGGAAGAGAAGAAGAGACAAAAGGTGAGCAAGGGAACACAAGAGGAAAGCCGACTTTTCAGCCATATTACTTACCGGCTTTTCTTGGTGAACCATTCCACATCTCGGGTCGGCGCTGCATCTTTGGCAGGTACCGCACCCCGGCCCCTATGGGGAAAGGACAAAAGACATTACTGGGGAATTATAAAGACATTTAGAGGGGTCGCCCTCATCACTAACGCACCTGATTTTACCACCGGCAATTTAACCCCCCAACGCATCGCCTTTGTTCTGCACCTGAAATAAAGGACGGATCACAGGTTAGGAAAAACAACATAAAAGGAGACTCACACTTGAACTTTTGCATCTTCATACTTACGGCGTATCGCTCAGAAAAGTCAAGTGGATTGCCAGCGCCATTCTGAAAACCAGTGAAGTAACTGGACGAACGTGCGCCCCTGCACCAGAAACAGGATGGAGAGTTCATCCTTCCAAACCATAAGGTGAGCTTAAATCGGGGGTTTTGGAGGAAGTCAGAGAAGAAGGAAGGGGTCAAGGGGGGAGCAAGCACACTATTCAGCAGACAGTTAATCCCCTTTCTCATCTGCAGAAGGATATTCCTACGGGCCAGACAAGCAAGATTTGGGGGTCCTGTTCAATCGGTGGTCCGAATTCTGCGCATCACGCTTGAAGAGGCCACAGCAACCCAGACCAGACCAGCGCCTCCGTGGGAGCCAGGTGAGCGTTACAGGGGCCCCTCATGGGGAAGGCCGACATTGAGTCGGCGTTCCGCTTGCTGCCGATTCACAAGGACAGCCACCATTTGCTGGGGTTCAAGGTGTTACAGGAATACTTCTATGACAAATGTTTACCGATGGGGTGTGCAATTTCTTGCGCTTATTTTGAGAGGTTCAGACGATTCCTTGAATTTTCAGTAAGGCAAAGAGCCAAGGTCGGGGGGATACTCCATTACCTCGATGATTTCTTGTTTATTGGGAGAAAAGGAACACAGGATTGCAAGGAGCTCATGGGGGTATTTCAAGGGTTGATGGAGGAGTTTGGGGTTCCACTGGCAAAAGAGAAAACTGTTGGTCCAGTCGCGACATTGGTATTTTTGGGGATTGAAATTGACTCAGTGGCAGGAGAATGCAGGCTGCCTGGAGAGAAAGTAATGAGGTTGAAGGAGGTAACTGCAGGGATGTTGGGCAAGGAAAAAGCCACGTTGAAGGAACTTCAGTCCCTAGCAGGCAACCTGAATTTTGCAGGCAGAGTGATCCCGGCAGGTAAAGTGTTCGCTAGGAACATAGAGCTAAAAACGGTGGGCTTGAAGCATGCGGGCCAGCATGTGCGCCTAGGAAAGGAGATTAAAGAGGATCTTAAAATGTGGAATACTTTTTTGGACTGCTTTAACAGGGTGTTGATGTGGAGAGATAACCTGGGGAATGGAAATGGCCAGAAGCTGGTCACCGACTCGTCAGGGGCCCTAGGGTTTGGGTCCATCTTGGGTAAGAGATGGTGCGGGCAGGCATGGCCGGCACAATGGCAGGCAGAGGGGATCACCAAGGACATTACAGTACTAGAGTTGTTCCCGAAAGTGGTGGCATTCAAGCTCTGGCCAGAACAATTGCAAGACAAAAAGTGATGGTTTGGTCTGACAACCTAGCGGTAGTTCAGATTATCAACCAGGGTACAAGTGGGAATGGCAGGGCGATGGGGCTACTCAGGGAGCTAACCAGGTGCTTGCTGCAGCTGAATACAGAGGTCTGGGCACGACATATACCCGGGGTTAAGAATGTTGCCGCTGATTCTCGTTCTCGTTTACAGTGGGGAAAGTTCCGTGAGAATCACCCAGAAGCGAGCACAAAGATGACACCCTTCCAGACACAAAGGTGGGGATTGGTTGGGGAGATCTGAGCTCACTGATCGACACGGCGCTTGCACCAGGCACAATGCAAAGATATAGAGGGTGCTGGGAGCGCTTCAAAGCCTTTCAAAACAACATCCTGCCCGAGAGCGAGAAGGAAAGGCCAGTGCGGGCCTTTGTAGGATGGTGTTGGCAACAAGGAAGGTCCAGAGCTTGGGTGGTCTATCACCTGGCAGCGGTTGCGCATTTCTATAAATTGGGGGGCAGGCCCGATCCCACCAAAGAGCATTACATTGTCATGGCAATGAGGGGTTGGGCCAAACAGGTGACAAGTAAACCTGACGAGAGACGGCCCATAGATGTGGGCAAGTTGCACGAAATGATCAGGAGCTTATCGATGGTGTGTAGGGATGAGTATGAAAAAGCATTGTTCACAGCAGCCTTCTCACTGGCATTTTTTGGGGTGTTAAGGGTAAGCGAGTTGGTACCAGCCAACAAGAAGGGTAAGGGTTTAAGTTTCCTTAGGAGTTGTGACATTGGGGTGCAAGGAGAGTGGTTATACATATTTCTGAGGAGATCCAAGACCGATCAGACAGGGAAAGGCAGAAGCATCATGTTAGGGGGTACCCAGGACAGCCCGGTTTGTCCAGTAGGATGCGTAAACAGGTATTTGAGTTGGAGGATTCGCACGGGGGAGGAGGATCCTTTTCTGGTACATAACGATGGGTCAGCGTTAAGCCTTTTTCAATTTAGAAAGGTGATGGACATGGCTCTGGAGGAGGCAGGGTTCTCGAAGGGGGTCTACGGGACGCATTCCTTCAGGATAGGGGCAGCCACATCAGCGGCTGGAATGGGCCTGGGAGCAGAGGCAATCAAACAGATTGGGGGCTGGAGGTCTGGTTGTTTTAAGCGATACGTCAGGCCTGAAAAAATGTAAAACTAACGGTTCCTCCCTCCTATCTCCTCGCAGTAGCATCGATGAAGGGAAGGCAACGGTCCGCCTGGGTGGTGGGCCATTCGTTTGTATCAAGGGCCAGGGCAAGCTGGACAGCCAAGCAGGAGGAGTTGACCGCCGGGGAATACCGGGTGCAATGGCATGGAGTACCGGGTATGAAATGGGCACAGCTGCGGGGGCACGTGCGCAGACTCCTGAGGGAACATCGGAGGCCCGATGTTTTGGTGGTGCACCTCGGTGGCAACGACTTGGCTAGTCTGGGGAGGGGGATCTTGCTCAGGGAAATGATGTCTTCATTACAGGAGTTATCGGCGGAAATGGCGGAGACCGAAATCGTGTGGTCAGAAATCATCTCGAGGCACGAATGGAGGGGCGCTGGGAGTGAGGCGGCCGTGGAGAATTCAAGGAGGAAGTTGAATTGGGCTATGGCTAAGTTTTGCAAAGGGAGAGGCTTTCAGCATATCAGACACGGTTTGATCAATCTCAAAAACACGGAGTACTACTTGAAAGATGGAGTTCATTTGTCTGAGCAGGGAATGGATTTGTTTTTCTGGAATATCTGCACAATATTGTTGGAATTATAAGCAAGGAAAAGGAGGGAGCCACGGTGGGCGGTAACCCATCTTTGGCGTGGCGGGTTGTGGCAACCTATGATAAGACAAAGACTCCAAATGAGCCATTGCTAAACCGGAAGGGGCTTAGCCCAGTCTAGACAGCGCCTCCTGGGAGCCTAAATGGCGGGGGTGTCTGGCGGTAGCAATTGGGGCTCAACTTCCCCCCAACAAACGGCGCTCCCCCAGTCCGCAAAGACCTGCAAGGGCAGGCGGTTCTCAGACTCGAAGGCCTTGGTGGAGTTGTGCCTGCAATGGACATGGAGGTAAAGGGGGAAGCAGGACGAGGAGCAGTCGCCACACTTTTTGGAACTATTTTTAATACCTGTTTGCAGTGGTTGTGTATATGTAAAAATAAATCTGCAGCCTTGTTTTGCCAAACTAAAAGAAATGTCTCATGCAGCACCCTACTGGAGGGGAAAAGAAAGGGGCTTGAAATGAGAAATGTTTTATACAAATGGCATAGCTAATGGACAAATGCCCAGGTTATACCTTCTGCTGATGTACTAATCCGCGTCTAGTGCTTATGCTGGGACCTTTAAGTAGCCCCTCCCGCAGCGCCGTGCTCGACTAGGCCCCATTTGCAGGTTGCTGTGTTGCCATCCGTCGTGGTGGCGGGACTAGTGCCAGCTTCCCCCGCTGATTCACCTTATGCTGTGGTGCCTTATTTGATCCCGTCCCTTCACCGATCTCGGTATGTAGCAGCAATGCACTTCCACTCTAGCAGTGCGGCTATAGGGCGCTAGTGTTCAAGCAAGCTCTTTGTAGTGCAGGGGGCCATCCAGAGTTGCCTTAACATCGCCGGTAGTTGTGCATTGTCATCCTCCAGTCACCCCAGTCTTCCAGCGCCCTCCGCGCACAGTCTTTCCAATCACCCTATTCCTCCTAGAACCCCGAAGCTGGCTGTGGGACAGCCTAGACCATGGGTGCACAACATACGGCCCGCGGGCCAGTTTCGGCCCGCCATGCCCTTTTGACTGGCCCGCGAGGCACAAAGACTTTCCTAATGGAGGGCGGCCCGCCCTCCATTAGGAAAGTCTTTGTTGTCTTCCGGGCTGGTGAAAACACTGGCCCTCGTTGGCTCAGCACACACACGCATCACGTCGCTCCTACGAGCCACGTAATGCGTGTGTGCTGCACCAATGGAGGGCCAGCACTACGGCTGGCGTGGCCCATAAGGCTTGATGCCGGAAGGCATTTCAGCCTTGGACCATGCCAGCCGTAGTGCGATTCCAGCGACTTTCAGCTTGCCTGCCTGCCTGCCTTCCTGCCTTCCAGCACGTCTCCGGTAAGTGGTCTGTTTGTGTTTGTGTGTCGGGTTTGTTTTGCTTTATGTTTGTGTGTATGAATGTTTGTGTTTGAATGTATTTTGTGTATATGTTGAGGTGAGGGGGTGTGTCGGATGTGTATGAATGTTTGTATTTGAATGTATTTTGTGTATATGTTGAGATACGGGGGTGGGGGGGTGTGTCGGATGTGTATGAATGTTTGTGTTTGAATGTATTTTGAGTGTATGTTGAGATGCGGGGGTGGGGGGGTGTGTCGGATGTGTATGAATTTTTGTGTTTGAATGTATTTTGTGTATATGTTGAGATGCGGGGGTGAGGGGGTGTGTCGGATGTGTATGAATGTTTGTGTTTGAATGTATTTTGAGTGTATGTTGAGATGCGGGGGTGGGGGGTGTGTCGGATGTGTATGAATATTTGTGTTTGAATGTATTTTGAGTGTATGTTGAGGTGGGGGGATGTGTCGGATGTGTATGAATGTTTATGTTTGAATGTATTTTGAGTGTATGTTGAGATGCGGGGGTGGGAGGGTGTGTCGGATGTGTATGAATGTTTGTGTTTGAATGTATTTTGTGTATATGTTGAGGTGAGGGGGTGTGTCGGATGTGTATGAATGTTTGTGTTTGAATGTATTTTGTGTATATGTTGAGATACGGGGGTGAGGGGGTGTGTCGGATGTGTTTGAATGTTTGTGTTTGAATGTATTTTGAGTGTATGTTGAGATGCGGGGGTGGGGGGGTGTGTCGGATGTGTATGAATTTTTGTGTTTGAATGTATTTTGTGTATATGTTGAGATGCGGGGGTGAGGGGGTGTGTCGGATGTGTATGAATGTTTGTGTTTGAATGTATTTTGAGTGTATGTTGAGATGCGGGGGTGGGGGGGTGTGTCGGATGTGTATGAATATTTGTGTTTGAATGTATTTTGAGTGTATGTTGAGGTGGGGGGGTGTGTCGGATGTGTATGAATGTTTATGTTTGAATGTATTTTGAGTGTATGCTGAGATGCGGGGGTGGGAGGGTGTGTCGGATGTGTATGAATGTTTGTGTTTGAATGTATTTTGTGTGTATGTTGAGATGCGGGGGTGGGGGGGTGTGTTGGATGTGTATGAATGTTTGTATTTGAATGTATTTTGTGTATATGTTGAGATGCGGGGGTGAGGGGGTGTGTCGGATGTGTATGAATGTTTGTGTTTGAATGTATTTTGAGTGTATGTTGAGATGCGGGGGTGGGGGGGTGTGTCGGATGTGTATGAATATTTGTGTTTGAATGTATTTTGAGTGTATGTTGAGGTGGGGGGGTGTGTCGGATGTGTATGAATGTTTATGTTTGAATGTATTTTGAGTGTATGTTGAGATGCGAGGGTGGGAGGGTGTGTCGGATGTGTATGAATGTTTGTGTTTGAATGTATTTTGTGTATATGTTGAGGTGAGGGGGTGTGTCGGATGTGTATGAATGTTTGTGTTTGAATGTATTTTGTGTATATGTTGAGATACGGGGGTGAGGGGGTGTGTCGGATGTGTTTGAATGTTTGTGTTTGAATGTATTTTGAGTGTATGTTGAGATGCGGGGGTGGGGGTGTGTGTCGGATGTGTATGAATTTTTGTGTTTGAATGTATTTTGTGTATATGTTGAGATGCGGGGGTGAGGGGGTGTGTCGGATGTGTATGAATGTTTGTGTTTGAATGTATTTTGAGTGTATGTTGAGATGCGGGGGTGGGGGGGTGTGTCGGATGTGTATGAATATTTGTGTTTGAATGTATTTTGAGTGTATGTTGAGGTGGGGGGTGTGTCGGATGTGTATGAATGTTTATGTTTGAATGTATTTTGACTGTATGTTGAGATGCGGGGGTGGGAGGGTGTGTCGGATGTGTATGAATGTTTGTGTTTGAATGTATTTTGTGTGTATGTTGAGATGCGGGGGTGGGGGGTGTGTCGGATGTGTATGAATGTTTGTATTTGAATGTATTTTGTGTGTATGTTGAGATGTGGGGGGTGTGAATGTTTGTATTTGAATGTATTTTGTGTGTATGTTGAGATGCGGGGGTCGGGGGGTGTCGGATGTGTATGAATGTTTTGATTTGAATGTTTTTTGTGTGCTGAGTTGGGGGGTGGGGGTTCGGGTCTGTATGGGTGCTTGTTTGAGAGTTTGCTGATTTGGGGGGGTGGGGGGTTCGGGTCTGTATGGGTGCATGTTTGTGTGTGTGCTGAGTTGGGGGGTGGGGGTTCGGGTCTGTATGGGTGCTTGTTTGAGAGTTTGCTGATTTGGGGGGGTGGGGGGTTTGGGTCTGTATGGGTGCATGTTTGTGTGTGTGCTGAGTTGGGGGGTGGGGGGTTCGGGTCTGTATGGGTGCATGCTTGAGTGTGTGTGTATGCTGAGTTGGAGGTGGGGGGTTCGGGTCTGTATGGGTGCATGTTTGTGTGTGTGTTGATTTGGGGGGTGGGGGGTTAGGGTCTGTACGGGTGCATGTTTGTGTGTGTGCTGATTTGGGGGGTGGGGGGTTCAGGTCTGTATGGGTGCATGCTTGAGTGTGTTTGGGGCATAGTGTTTGGTTGGGGGTGAGGGGGCCATGGGGCATAGTGTTTGGTTGGGGGTGAGGGGGCCATGGGGCTTAGTGTTTGGTTGGGGGTGAGGGGGCCATGGGGCATAGTGTTTGGTTGGCGGTGAGGGACAGGGGGCATAGTGTTTGGTTGGGGGTGAGGGGGCCATGGGGCATAGTGTTTGGTTGGGGTTGAGGGACAGGGGGCATAGTGTTTACTTGGGGGGTGAGGGACATGGGGCATAGTGTTTGGTTGGGGGTGGGGCCATGGGGCATAGTGTTTGGTTGGGGGTGAAGGGGCCATGTGGCATAGTGTTTGGTTGGGGGTGAGGGGGCCATGGGGCATAGTGTTTGGTTGGGGATGGGAGCCATGGGGCATAGTGTTTGGTTGGGGTTGAGGGGGCCATGGGGCATAGTGTTTGGTTGGGGGTGAGGGACAGGGGGCATAGTGTTTGCTTGGGGGGTGAGGGACGGATGGCATAGTGTTTGGTTGGGGGTGGGGGCCATGGGGCATAGTGTTTGGTTGGGGTGGGAGCCATGGGGCATGGTGTTTGGTTGGGGGTGAGGGGCCCATGGGGCATAGTGTTTGGGTGGGGTGGGAGCCATGGGGCATAGTGTTTCGTTGGGGGTGAGGGGGCCATGGGGCATAGTGTTTGTTTGGGGTTGGGAGCCATGGGGCATAGTGTTTGGTTGGCGTTGAGGGACAGGGGGCATAGTGTTTGGTTGGGGGTGAGGGAGCCATGGGGCATAGTGTTTGGTTGGGGGTGAGGGGGCCATGGGGCATAGTGTTTGGTTGGGGGTGAGGGGGCCATGGGGCATAGTGTTTGGTTGGGGGTGAGGGGGCCATGGGGCATAGTGTTTGGTTGGGGGTGAGGGGGCCACGGGGCATAGTGTTTGTTTGGGGTTGGGAGCCATGGGGCATAGTGTTTGGGTGGGGTGGGAGCCATGGGGCATAGTGTTTGGTTGGGGGTGAGGGGGCCATGGGGCATAGTGTTTGGGGTTGGGAGCCATGGGGCATAGTGTTTGGTTGGCGGTGAGGGACAGGGGGCATAGTGTTTGGTTGGGGGTGAGGGGGCCATGGGGCATAGTGTTTGGTTGGGGGTGAGGGGGCCATGGGGCATAGTGTTTGGTTGGGGATGAGGGGGCCATGGGGCATAGTGTTTGGTTGGGGGTGAGGGACAGGGGGCATAGTGTTTGCTTGGGGGGTGAGGGACAGGGGGCATAGTGTTTGGTTGGGGGTGGGGGCCATGGGGCATAGTGTTTGGTTGGGGTGGGAGCCATGGGGCATAGTGTTTGGTTGGGGGTGAGGGGCCCATGGGGCATAGTGTTTGGTTGGGGGTGAGGGGGCCATGGGGCATAGTGTTTGGTTGGGGGTGAGGGGGCCATGGGGCATAGTGTTTGGTTGGGGATGGGAGCCATGGGGCATAGTGTTGCACTCCAAGAGTGAACTCAATAATAAAGCTAAAACAGGCACAGTTAGGAGATGTACATCCTTTGCTTTTTTGAGGAAACCTGGCTCAACGAAGGCCATACTCCTCTTGGGTAACCCAAACAGCAAACTATAGCAGTCCAAAATAACGGAATGTCCAATCAAGGGTCAATAAAATATATATAATTTAATTAAACAGACGATATACAATAACTAAATCGAAATAAATGATAGCAATAGAAAATGTGTAGTACAAAATGTAAGTTTGAAATGCAATAAAAATCGTTACCCCTCAAAAACATATCTTTTTCCATGTGTTTAATACAAATTGGGGGTTGAAAAAGCCTCCTGACATGTCCCGCCCACTTTTACTTTTCGGCCCACTATAGCCCTCATGTAAGGTACTTTCGGCCCTCTGTCAAAATCAGTTGTGCACCCCTGGCCTAGACAATGTTGTTTCCCATGTGTTGGTGCACATTTCCAGCCCCAGTCAACATATTACAAGAACTCTCCACCTTCCGTCTTTGTTTTTGTTTGTTTGGGAGGCACACGTTATTCCTTTGTGCTCTGTGTAACATTGGTGCAATCTCTGCGGCGTGACCCAAGCAAACCACTGTTTCATGTATCGGGGAGACACAGATTGTTGTTTCGCGCTCACCGTAGCGGTATCGCCAGCTACTATAACATATCCTCAGCAGCTCTGCGCCTGCCGTAATTAAAGCCATTAAACATTATTCGGTTTCCCTTCGTCCGTGCCTGGGGCGGCACAGAGCGACTCCGACCCTCGCTTCGGCCTGTGGGATGTTTTACACGTTGATTGCAAGTCTGATTCCAGCTGCTCTGTGCCTTCTGCTGCGTCTCTCTGCCTCGTTTACACCGAAGTGGTGGTGTTTGTTCCAGGCGGCGCGGCTCAGTTAATATGAACCGCAGTGTCACCGCATTCTTCCCTCCGCCTCAGGGTACACTGTGACACCGCATATCATCTGTAACTGCGCCCTCATTGTCTCGCTTCTCCTTTTCGGGTGCACGTCTCAGACACCCACGGGTTCACAATCCGTCCCGCCGTGTATCAGAGGCACTGTCCGCTCTCGCGCTTTGTGTGCTTTCTTTTTCAGGGCACTTAGTACCTCGCCTCCTACACCTTAGTAGTGGCTCATAAAGACGTCAGGTCCATGAGCGTTCTTGCCTCCACCGTCACTTCTGTTTATACATAAGCTGTGGCTATCTCTTGTGTCTCTCCGTGCTATCTGCGCTCCGGTCCTGCTTCGTTATACATGCAGGTCACAGCGCCATCCTTTGTTCCGCTGCAGGTGCCATTTTAAGAGTTTCTCACGAGTCTCCCGAAGCATTAATCCCCTTAACTCTCGCGCTACATTTCAGAATTTCTCCACGGTGTCACCTTCCTGCTCATCGCATATTCCCGCATCAGGAGTGTCATTTTCATGCCAAGTGCTTTGGTTTTAGCGTTAGAGTACAGCAGGATTTTTGAGGATCTGTATGAGACACCATGAAACACGTCCTATCCCATGGCTCCTTAGCCACGCCCCCCACGTGCTATGTTTCTATGTATATTTTGCCTCACAGGACATAAGTTTGTCTATCATAAGGGGAGAACCCTGCTGTTTGTTTTTTCTGTGCATCTCGCCTAACAGGCCATGAGTTTTGTCAGTCATAATGGTGAGATCCCTGTTGTTTTGTTCCACATGTTGCCATGTCATATTTGTGATGATAAAACATGTTGCATGTTATGAATGCTCTGGGTCCACAGAGGTCATGGGAGAAGCATGTGAATGGGCCATAGATAGGCAGGAGTCGGTATCAGGCAGGTTTGGTCAAGTCTAGGAGAGGTCAGGTTATGAGATGCTTATGCAGAGGTATTGGGGTGTGTTTTTTCCTAATTCCCCTCTACCCATCCACTTTGCTACCCTAACCCTCTTTCAGGTTACCCTACTTCGTCCTCCCTATCCACAAGCGCTCCCTAATCCCTCCTTCCCCTATTGGCTTCCACGTAGCCCCCTGTACTGCTAACATCAGGAGCCCGTGCCAACCACAGTGGGAGTGTCGAACACATTTGGCTTCTGTGGTTTGGGAGTGGGTGTAGATACCCTTCCCTTCAAGTTCTTGACAGGATTGCTGTACAGAAACCATACAGAAAACACACAACAAGGAAGTAGTCGGAAAAGGACAGGGAGGACATGTCCCAATCAATAATTTCCAGCATCGCAAAGATCTAAAGAAGGTCCCTAGTGACACTGAAGGATAAGGTACCATATGTCTATTCTGGTTCATCACAGGCAAACAGATTCTCTCCTCCTTTCAGAAGATGGATTGTCTGTATGTGATAGTTGTCCAGGAAGACATCCTCCTTAGTTTCATAAGTATTGGATAAATCCTAACTACCGCCCGGACACAAACTATCCACAAGGCTTTCTGGGGCTGGGGCCCGCACTATCCACAACGCTCTCTTCCTAAATACTTTCCATCTAGCGTCCTCTGCTCGTCCTCCAACTCTCTGCGAGTGAGCTGCTTTCTCAAACAGAGATTTGAGGGTAGATCTTTTTCCCTCTGGTACTGCCTCCCTGCCTCTCTCTGCCTTGAACTGGAGCCCCATAAGTTCTGGAAACTCCTCAAGACCTTCCTTTTCTCTTCCTCTTTCTCTCTGCCTCTCCCCTGCTAACCTCCTTTCTTTTCTCTCCACCCTCCTTCTCCTCCCTAACTCTGTTCAGTTTTTGGTTACTGGTTGCCTGGTTCACCTTGTTAGGGAGAATTCTCTTTTAGGCTTAATTTCCTAACCTAGTGAGTCCCCCAGCAGCTTTGCTGGATTTCTGGAGTTTGTTTTTTTCCTCCTGCCAAGAGTGAGACTCTTTTTCTCCCACTCTTGAACATGATTAATGGTATTCCTTTGACTGGTAATGTGTTTTATGGGCTATGGGGTCCTTTACTCCATAGGGTCTCATGGGTTTTTTCCTATGTGTGTTACACAGCACCCTCCGTGCAGTAACACAGGGGTGTCATAGTGACACCCCACCATAGACTCCATACCCTGGGACTGACTACTGTCTCCCAGGGCATGTAAAGTCACCATTGGCTTTACTAGTCCCAAATTATTAACAGAAACCAGTACAAACCATCATATTGTGGACATACTGGTCGGGGCAATTTGATTGCCCCGGGGTCTGTTAGTCGAGGGGGCACGTCTCCGTCCCCCCTGATCGAGTTTTGGCTGGTGGCAGTGGAAACTATTTTTTATATTCAACCGCAAATATTTTCCTATGGGATTTTCCCATTGTTCGAGGCTACCAACTTTAATTATTTAATTCTCATAGCCTCGAACATACTGCTGGTTTATTTAATTAATATTAATTCTCCGGTTGGTATTTTTTGCCAAGACTCTATTCTAAAATGGCGTTTGTGTTCTCTTCTGTGACTCCAACCTAAGTGGAGCCCTTTGTTCCACTTTTTGGCCAGCTTCTCCACAGAAGCCTCCAAAAGTGGTGCCACTCTGTCTGGGTATCACAGGGGAGTGTGGGAGGGAGGGGGTTTAGGCACCCTGGACCGAGTTACCTTGGTAACTCAGGTCGCACTCTTATGTGATTGGCCCAAGTGGTGAGCCGGCCGGCTCACCACTTAGCATGTTTGAGTGACAGCTAGGCTAAGTGAATGGGGGTTTTCTGCATAAAAGCAGGGCTTTGGGGACTGGAACTTCAGAAGTCGCCACAGGACCTGAGAATCCGGCGAGGGAGAAGCTGAGCCGACCTACCACGACGACACCACCAGTGGAGCCTTGCAGAACCGACTGACCACTTCCCGACGACAGAGAAGATCTCCCGGCTGGAGAGGCTTCTTCCCCTGACTGGTGGGCACAACCAGTTTTCCTTTCTTTCTTCGCACCCCAGTCTTCCAAGCACCCCGGCAGCCGGATAGCCACTCACCACTGAACCGCGAATCAACGGACCACTCCTTGTACCTGAGAAACTCTGTGGCTGGTTTCTTCCCTGGCAGTGCAATGGACTCCTGTCTTCCTCCACGACGAGATCCTCGCTTCCCCCGGACGAAGCACCGACTTGTATCCGCTGCCAGGAACCACTGCCCCAGCTGGAGTGTTCTCACCACTTTAAGGTACAGGCCTCCCTTTCTAAAGATTGCTACAAGGTAATAATAACCCCTTAACCTTCTGGACTGGGCTGGCCGCCTTGACCCTCTAACTGGTCTCTTTTTGTGGTCCAACTCCTTTTTGAACCTTGACAAGACCTTTGTGCACTGCAACCGTGTGACCTTGGACACATTTCGTTGAATCCTCTGAAAGTGGATTCGGCCTCTTGAACTCTAACTTCACGGTTTTACTTTGCCTTCCTCCCTTGTTGTGTTCTTGAAAAAGTGTTGGGATCTGTTTCAATTTGTTCTCTGCTTTTCTCTCCCTTTTTTAAAAACAAACTATTAGAGTGCCATCTACGTTAAGCGCTCACCGCTGTCTGAAAATAAGTGGGGCTTTACTTAAGACTTGTCTAATATTCTTTTAAGGGAGTGTATATCTTTTAGTGACCGTGTTTTTGAATTGCTTACTATTAGTGCCTGTGTGTTTTTCTAGATGTGGTTTTTAAATAAATAATTATATCTCTTTTACACCAAGCCCTGGTCAGTGTTTACTTGTTCTACTGTGTTCTCTTGACCTATTGTGAATACTCTGTATACTGCCTAACTCTTCTTGAGGGAAGTCTGACTGCTCAGCCACAGCTACCAAGTGAATCTGTGTGGTACAGACTGCTACCAAGTGGGTTTACTGCCAAACACCTGTAGTCCTAAATCTTTTGCAGTGGTCCCAGAGGGAACTGCACAGGTTTCTGCCTAACCCACCTCCAGAGGCTACAGGTCACAGGCTACCCGTCAGTCTTTTGCACATGCTTTCGGGCCGCTGCACTTTGTTCAACACCACTGGACTTTCAGCTTACGCTCCTTGAGCGGGGCAACCTCTCTGCACTTAACCCAGGGCCCTGCTTGACCAGACTCTTTGAAATCCCCCTCTCCCCCTGCCTCTGCACCTCTGTCTGTACCTATGCATGACCTAAATGTACTAGGACCAGTTAGTTTATCTATCAAGATCCCCCCCACTGTTTCCCGTCCCCCCTCCCGAGCCTGGTCTCAACTGTGCCACTTCATGCACTTGCACTAGGAGAAATGTCATCAGGCCTAGTATGCTAGTTTTTCTGTTTAGATGATTGGGAATCTTCAAGGGCTAAGAATGATTACTGTATTCCCTTGTTACCTTCCCGCTTTGAAGCGATTTGAAACACTTCACCTGTGTATAAGTGCTATATAAATAAACAATAAATACATAAAATAAACCTTTATGTAAGCATTTCCCTAAATCATTTAAAAAAATAAAAAAATGCAAAAGTAAAAAGTAAAGACAAAAAACTGCTTTCAGAGTAATTCAAGGAAGACATTTGAATTAATTTTCCCTTTCTGATAGAGGCGCAGCCTATGATGACTGTCCCGAATCTCCTGTAGACTCCGATGATAACTGAGCAGATCTTAAGGGGGTACATAGGGATTTTACTTTTCCAAGTCATCCTTCACTTCCAGATGATAGGGTAATAATTTAAAGCTAAGAGAGGCAACACTGTCTGCTTTGGCAAACTTCATCTTTTTCTACTTTTTCTTTTTCAGTCCCTTGAAGGAAGTTGAGACCACAGTGAAGACTAAAATGCTTATTGTACATGAGTTGCTAGTACAGAGCCTTTCAAATGGATTGTGTCCTCCCACGTATTCCTCATCTTTGACACTTGTTGTCCAGCTTCAGCTGATTCAGATTTCTTTTTTCCGGCAGAGGGCGCTGTTCGTCGATGGCATCGAGTCGATGTCCCTCGAAGGCCTCCGTCGAGATGATGTCATCAAAGGCATATATAGCACGCGCAGCGCCCGTTGGCCTCAGTTCAGTTTTTCTCTGATAGTTCGAGCGAAATTCAGCGCGCCTCACATCTTGTGATATCTTTGTTCAATATCTATTGATACTATGGGCTTCTTTCCAAGTTTGCTGGTCCTATAACAACAGTACCGGTGAGCTTGCCGGTACCGTTGTTACCAGACCGCCAAACTACGAGTTCTGCTCGCGGGTGCCTTTTCGCTCGCCATGTCTGACCTGTCGGGCAGAACGGCACCCGCAAGCAGACCATGTCGAATGGTGCCGGTGCATTCGACCTCCCCTTTCGCATTGAGCCCTATGGGGCTCAAATGAGAATTGGGGGCAGGAACTGGGAGACTCAGGAGTCCAATAGGGCAGTTGATAAGAACTTAACTAAGAAATACCGCCCTTCCAGTAGTAACCTTGACTACCTGTCAAAACACCCCACTCCGGAAAGTCTGTTGGTGCATGCAGCTACTGCTTCTTCCAAGCAAGCGGCGTACCATCCCTCCTGATAGGGACGACAAACGCGTAGCTGGATGGGCGAGGAAGGTATTCTCTGCAGGGAGCATGGCATTAAAATCGTCCAACTCCACTGGTACCCTCGCAAAAGTTCCGCACATTCTATGGGATTTTATTTCTATGGCGGCTGAGTACATTCCTGAAGGGGATGAAAGAGACAGCTTCTTAGCTATTATTAGAGACAGCAAAGAGGCCATGTGCGAGTCTCTTCAGTCAGGGTTGGATTCTGCGGATACTATCAGTACATGGCTACCAGCACCGTTATGCACAGATTTGCGTGGTTGTGAAAGTCAGGTTTTGCACCTGATGTGCAATCTAGTCTTCTCAACATGCCTTTTGACGGGTCTCATCTTTTTGGCAACAAGGCTGACAAGAGCCTTGAGAAGTTGCAGACCTCAAAGGCCAAAGCCAAATCTTTAGGCGCCGCTATTCTGCAACCTCAGCCTTTTCGTCCTAGTGGGCAATCTTGGAGGGGTTGATCTTTTCGCTTCTACTCCTCAGTTGGAAGGGCGAGAGGAAGAGCCAGTCAAAGAGGCCAGAGACGATTTCCTCATGTTGGACGAAGTAGAGGTGCAAAGCCAGCTCAAACAGCATCCTCCTTACCATCAGCCTCTGCATCAGTCTCCACAAAACATCTGAGGTCTTGAGTCACAGTCAACAGTGGGGGACAGACTATCTCAGCATCTGGAAGAATGGCGAGACATTACCTCGGATGCTTGGGTCTGGAAACTGTAGCCCACGGTTCCTGCATTCCTTTTATAACAAGACCTCAGAACAATCCACTGGGGAACCGCTCTTTGAGGATTCTGGATCCGCTCCTTGTGCAGGAAATTGTAACCCTGCTAGAGAAAGGTGCTTTAGAACCAGTGCCTGTAGCGGAGAGGAACAAGGGATGTTACTCCCCTTATTTTCTAATACCCAAGAAGGACGGAGGACTGAGACCCATCTTGGACTAAAGATACTTGAAAAAGTTCCTCAGAAAGGACAAGTTCAAAAAAGATCACACTTTCTCAGGTCCTTCAGGCCTGCCAACTCCAGGATTAGTTGGTGTCATTGGACCTTCAGAATGCTTATTTTCAGGTGCCAATCCATCTCAAGCACAGAAAACACCTGAGGTTCGCAGTTGGCAGTTCTCATTATCAATTTCGAGTTCTGCCATTCGGGCTAACCTCCACTCTGAGGGATTTCACCAAACTAATGGCGGTGGTAGCAGCGAGTCTCAGGAGAGGGGGGATTCATGTCTACCCCTAGATAGATGATGGACTGATAAGGGCGCGCTCTCTCGAACAAGCCTTGGATCATCTCAACGTCACCTGCCACTTTTTTCACAGAATGGGCTTCTCTCTCAATACCAAGAAGTCTCATATGACACCTTCTCAGAGGCTCCAGTACATAGGAGCAGTACTATATACATCCTTGGGAAAGAGCTTGCCACCCGAGGTGAGGGCGCAAGGCATTCTTCAGATGGTTACCAAATTTCAGAATGCCCACAGTCTACCACCCTCGATGTTTTGAGGTTGCTCGCCCTCATGGTATCCTGCATTTTTCTGGTGCCAGAGGCCCGCTTGAGAATGAGAACCTTTCAATGGACTCTTAAGAACTCAATGGTCCCAGTTCTCAGGAAAGAAGTCAGACTGACTTCAGATTCCAACCAGGGTCTCACAGGATCTTCTGTGGTGGGCCTGCGAGGACAATATTCTGAAGGGAGAACCCTTTTGGTAACCATGGCCAGAGATTACAGTAGTGACGGACGCTTCACTCACGGGGTGGGGAGCCCATGCCAACAATCTGACAGTCAGTGGTCGTTGGTCTCCATCGGAGTCCAAACTACATATGAATCTTTTGGAGCGGAGGGCAATTAGACTAGCACTGAAGGCCTTTCGGCCCTCTGTCCGGGAATGAATGTCCTGATAATGACAGACAACACAGTGGCCATATGCTACCGCAACAAGAGAGGCAAAGAGAGGACTTCTCTTGCTAGAGGAGGGTTGGGTTCTCCTTCCAGAGGTCAAGACACTCAACCTTCACGCTTGGTTTCTGAAAGGCTGAAATATAAGAATTGGGACCTCCCAGATGATGTAATGGAGGAGTTGCTTTTGGCCAGAAGGCCAGCAACAAAGTCTTTGTATCGTTGCCGTTGGAATACATTCTGCAGCTGGTGCGAGGAAAAAAATGTAGATCCTTCTCTATGTAAAACACCAGATGTGTTATCCTATCTTCTATCCTTAGCCAATCTGGGGCTCCAGATTGGTACTATCAAAGGTTACTTGGCAGCACTGTCCATTTTTAAGCGCTCGTCAGAGGATTGGTTCCTATTTCTAAATTCCACTGGTGACACAATTTTTAAAGGGTCTCACAAATGCGTTCGCCCCCATCTCCTTTCCAGGTTCCAGTTTGGGACCTAAATCTGGTTCTAAAATTCCTAATTTGTGCACCCTTTGAACCTCTGCACACATGTCCTTTAAGGTTATTAACCTTTAAAACCATTCTATTGGTAGCTCTGACATTAGCCCTTAGAGTGAGCGAGTTGCATGCATTTTTATCCAAGCCAACCTATGCTATCTTCCACAAGGATTGGGTTATTTTAAGGGACAAACCTTTTTTGTCCAAAATCATTTCTGATTTTCATTTGGGCTGAAAAATTGTTTACCTTCTTTCTATCCCCCACCTCATCCTGGCAAGGAGGACGAAAGACTACATAGGTCAGACCCCCAGGAGAGTGTTAAGCTTTTACATTTCAGGAATGTCTAAGTTATGTATACAGGGCATAAACTGGATCAGGCTGTTACTAAACAGACCTTATCCAGGTTGATAATTCTGGCTATATCCGAATGTTACAGGCTAGCAGGAAAACACCCTCCTGAAGCTTTAAGAGCCCATGCGACAAGGGGCATGGCTACATCCACAGCCCTGCAAAGGGGCATACTAATTAGAAACATTTGTGAAGTGGCAACGTGGTCTTCCATCCACACATTCACTAAGCATTATTGCCTGGATTTTTCCCTTGATCAGGATGGAACATTTGGCAAGGTAGTCCTTCACTCTGTCCATGAAAATATTTGAAGTCTAATTCTACTCCCTCCTCCAAAACAAATACTGCTTTGGTAGCCTGTCAAAGATGAGGAATACGTGGGAGGACACAATCCATTCGAAGAACAAGTTAGTTACCCCTGGTAACGTTCTTACGACTGGATGTTCCTCCCACGTATTCCTCATCGCCCTCCCATCCTACAGCTCAGTAGAATTTCCTGTGCTATTACAGCTTATGTTCTATCAAGGCTGAGTAAGGTCACTCCCATGTTTTACAGGTATCTCTGCTGCTAAAGGGTGGAAAAACAGAACTGAGGCCAAATGGCGCTGCGCATGCTATATATGCCTTCGATGACAACATCTCGACGGAGGCCTGCGAGGGACATCAACTCAACGCACAGCGCCCTCTGCCGAAATATTTTTCCCAAGGCAGCTGAAGCTGGACAACAAGTGTCAAAGATGAGGAATATGTGGGAGGAACATCCAGTCGAAAGAACGTTACCAGGGGTAAGTAACTTGTTTGTCTTCACTAATGGCTCCTTTCTCTGCTGCATCAGAAAGAAAGATGAAACAGAAGGCCCTATTTTGTGATCGCATTTTCCATCAGAGTTGCCTGTTTGCAGATTTACCTTTAGGTGCTCCAAAAAGGAAATGGTTTTATCGCACCAAGGCTCCTATTGCTCCCAACCTCACAAATCAAGATATTGAACAACCCTTTTGGGAGCAGAAACCTCCACTAGAGTTAGCAACAGGTATGACAGGATACGATACACAGGTTGATTCATTTGCCACTAGATGAGCAGCATCAGGAGGCTGAAGTTATGATCTGGGAAGGTCCGTTGGCTGCCACCCGTCTGATTAAGGCTACTTCCCATATACTAGACTGAACTGCTTTGGAGGACTGCTTGTAGGATTGATCTTTTTGAACTACAAAATTACACTTTGGTGTCTGCAAAGAAATTGGGCAAAATTCAAGCTCCTCCTGGGTAATCAAAGGATAACTTTGGGATATAGCTTGCAGCTGCTGTTTTTGCCCTATGTAGGGTTTCGTGCTAACTCAAGGAGTAAACCCTGTAGTTCTAACGGGGGTTCTTGGCTTGGCACACACTCGCATGTAAAACCTTTATTTTTCTATTAGTGTTTTTCTGTTTGTGAAAAAACTGTTCATGACTTGCATGTGCTTGTCTTTACAAGTCCATATTTGCTTTTCATTAAACAAAGCCATAAACATTGTTAATTAATCCACACATGATCACATATCACTGAAGAAAGAACAAAGAAACTAGGGTTGCATAAGGTTATATAACTCAGTTCATTATATGCTAGCAGACATAGTGTGTGATGTAATGTAGCTTTTTCAACGATACCCGACCAAGGACAAATTCCAATGGACGCACATACCGACGCACCAACCCCAACTCAAAGAACTGCACTACTGTTAAAAGATGCCAGGCCAAATGCTGGCTATCAACACTCTGTTCAACGCTCCACTACTCTCGAGTAAAGTCTGTGCTTTAATCAATAAAATAAAATACAGATAAAATGTGAACATTCGATAATTCGTTTTAGAATAGTAAACTTGTAGATAAACTAACATACCCTAGAATGACACTTATAGATTGACATGTGTAATACTAGAAACAGTTTAACATGAATAAAAATATGACATCTCATTATTAACATTTGGGCCTATTTCAATTGTGCTCATGTGTTAAATCCATTTAGCTTATGTTTGTCTTAAATACTTTTCCCAGTCACTGTCTCTGTCAATGGAAAGAACATGTTTCAAGCCTATGCATTTTATGTTTGTGAAACTGCTAGTTGCATGGTGTTCCAGCAAATTAATTGATATGGGTATCTGTCATCCTCGAGGTGTATGGCCCACAACTGTTCTTGTATTCTGTTTTGAATAGATCAAATGGTGCTGCCAACCTACAGTTTTTTGCATCTGCAAAAGATGGTATACACACAATACATGGTTTAACAAATGAATTGTGTATTTAGGATGCACAGTAATTGCAATATTTCATTTTATCTATGGTGTGTGGATACATATTGCAACTTTCACATTTGTGAAAACCCATTGGTTTGTCCATTTATGTGCTGGCTTTGGGATTGCATGCTTTGAGGTGGCATTGGCTGACTGTTTTAGATCTTTAGTGCTTTAAAGAAAGCTAAAGTTGGATGTTCGTCTACGTACTCTGGGAAGTATTTGTCCAGCATAAGTAAGTCGCAGTGTTTGAAAAGTAGAATTTTTTTATTGTTGAGGTGTAAATTGAGTGATAAATGTGACCTTGTTAGATTTGTTGTTTCTGGTTTAGTTTAGTTTTCTTGTGAGAAATGGTAGCCGATATATTGGATGTTGTTCCAATTGCAGGTGGTTGTAGCTTCTTTAAATGAATTTCAGGTCTGTCTGGTTTTTCTTGTGTAGATCCGGAGCATCATCAGTGCAATTTCCTTTGGCACTGAGTAATTCCCCCTTGGGAATGTTCATGATTGTTCTTCCTATATGTGCATTGTTCAGGTGTATGATAGTTGCCTTTCTTGGGTGTATGGTATAGTCTAGTTTTGAGTGTAATCTGCTTCACATAGATTTCAATGTCCAGGAAGGGCAATGATGATCTGCTATGATTCAGTGTGATGGAGATTGCAAAATCATTTTGGCCTAAATTGCAAACCTATTCTTCAAGTTCAGTTGTGTTTCATCTCCTAATGATGAGAATTTCATCTAGGTATCTTATCTGTTAAGGAAATTACATGGATTGCAAACGTGGATATGAAAAGATTTGCTGATTTAACTCCCATGAAGACCCTTTTTTGGTGGCACAATACCTGTTTGAGTAGCTATAAGTTAGGTTGTATAGGAAGTAACTTGCTGAGCTGTCTGTAAAGACAATCTTTGCTATTTCTAATGGATTGTGTTCCCCACGGATTCCTCATTTTAGATATATTCATATCATGCTTTGCGGTCTCATTGTTCGACAGCAGGGGCCTCTGTGCGGCATCTATGTCCCTCAATGCTTCCCATTTCCATGTACAGAAGTGACGTTGATGATGGTATAAATGGCGCACACTGCGCCCATTGTCTCAGTTCTGTTTTCCTGCATGCATAGCATGCTCTCGGAAAGGTTCAACTCTCCCTATTGAATTCCTTTGGCGAACGTCATAATATTTTGAATCTTTTAGTCATCTGATCACGATTTCTATGCTGAAAACGGGTTTCCAGAGATGTGTGGACTGTTATTCGAAGATGTCGATCACTGATCATCACAAAATTTGTCTCTGGTGCCTCAGTGAAAATCATGAAGTCATTCAAGTCATTCAATGCAGCTGCTGCCGATCAATGACCAGTAAGGCCTTGAAGGAGAGATGGTCTAAACTCATCCTAGATTGGTTGGTTTCAAAACCTCCGTCTTCAACACCTTCAAAAAGAAAAGGAGTTCAACTGGTACAATTCTCCAGAAAGGCCCAGAAAACGCTCCAAACATTCAAAGCGGGGGAGAGCCAGGAGTGGTTCCCAACACTCCTCTTCTTCATCTTCACAGAAGAAGAAGAAAAAACAATGCTATTGCTTGTTGTCTTCAGATTCCTCGCCCAACATATGTCGGGTAGTTTCCCCAAAAAGAGTGCCTGAGCGGCCGAATGGCAATATTTCTGTGAGAACATTTTGGAGGTGTTTTCGAAGGTGACTCCTCCTGGTCCCTCGAAACAGCCAAAGAATGCTGATGAACCCAGCGCATCCTCCAAGACCTGCATGGAATTGAGCAACGCTTTGACTTGCACTCATAAAAGCCTGAGTCACAACACCTCCAAAATGTTTACTTGAGTGGCCTTGACTGCCGAAAGACAGAGCTGCGACCCATCCTGGACCTGAGGCTCTTGAACACGTTGTTTTGGAGGGACAAATTCAAGATGATCACTTTCACATATCCTGCAGGCCCTTCATCTCCAGATCTGGATGGTCTCACTCGATCTTCAGGATGCTTAGTTTCATGTGTCTATACATCCCAGACACAGGAAGTACCTGAGGTGTGCCATTGACAGTTCTCACTATCAATTCAAGGGGAGGGGAGGGATTCACACCTTTCCCCACTTAGATTATTGGCTGAACAGGGCTTGTTTTCCCGAACAGGTCCTGGAACCTCTCAACAGCCCCTGCCATTGCCTCCACAAACTAGGCTTCTCCCTCTATTTCAAGAAGTCCCAGTTGACACCTTTGAAACCCTTCAATTTATTGAAGTGGTCCCCGGACTCTTCCTTTGGAAGGCTTTGCCTCCCACGTCGTTCAGGGCTCATTATATCTTGCAGATGGTAATGAGATTTCAAGATGCCCAATATCTAACGACATTCGACTTTCTGAGGCTGCTGGTCCTCATGGCATCCTGCATTTTCCTGGTGCCGGAGGCACACCTGAGGTTGAGGTGCCTTCAGTGGGCCCTCAGATCCCAATGGGCACAGGTTCTCCAGGTCCCAAGCAAGGCTGCACGGGATATTCTGTGGTTGGCCTTCAAGGAAAGTGTGAAGAAAAAGGAAACTTTTGGCAACCCTGGCCAGAGATATCTGTAGATGCTTCCCTCATGGGATTGGGAGCTCACATGAGCGATTTCTCAATGTGCATGCTTTGGTCCCCAGCAGAATCAAGACTACACATAAACCTTTCAGAGCTGAGGCCGATCAGACTGGCGCTGATGGCCTTTTTGCCTTCCATTCAGGGAAAACATATCCTTATAATGATGACCAACACAGTGGCCATGCATTACCTGAACAAAAGAAGAGGGGTGGGGTCACTACCACTGTGCAGGGAGGCAACACAGCTCTGGTTTTGGGGTCTACAAAACAGGATCTCTCTGTCGGCTGTTCATCTAGCCAGGAAAGAGAATACAATGGCAGACTCTCTGAGCAGACAGAGCACAATCTCCCACAAGTTGAAGTTTACTTGGGAAGTCCTTGTAGAGATCTTCACCCTTTAGGAAACACCTCAAGTGGATCTGTTTGCGTCCAGTATGAACAGGAAGTGCTACCTGTTAGACTCCAGGAAATATCCTCAGAGAAATATCCTCAGAGAAGAGCTCTGGGTGACGTGTTCGTATTGTACTGGGAATTTCCACTCCTATGTGCATATCCACCAGTCCCCGTCATCTGCCATGTCATCAGGAGGTTGAGGAAGTTTGGGAAATCTATTATCCTGATTGCCTCGGATTGGGGTGGATTGGGCCAGGAGGACTTTTTACCCGGACCTTCTAGACATGTCGTCTGCCCTCCATTCTGTCATCCCCAGAGAGTGGATCTACTCTCGCAAAAGATAGACTGTTTTCATCACCCAGGAATCAGAACACTGAACCTTCATGCCTGGTTTCTGAGAGGCTAAGATTGGGACCTCCCCGAAGACGTTATGGACGTTATGTATATCCTTTCTCTTGCAATACACCTTCAGTGCTTTCTTTCTACTGCACTTGTCCCATCAGGGGCTGCAGGTGGCTATCATTAAGGGATACTTGGCAGTCTTATCTATACTGAAACGCATGCTGAAAAAAGGCTCTTATTTTAAGATGCCTATTGCGATACAATTCTTGAAAGGTCTGACAAAAACATTCCCACCTGTCCCTTTTCTGGTTCAGTCCTGGGATTTTAATTTAGTACTTCATTTTTTAATGGGTGGGCCTTTTGAGCTGTATAATTCTTGCCCTCTAAGGTCATTAACCTGGAAACACCTCTTTTTAGTGGCCATCACTTCTGCTCACAGGGTTGGTGGATTACAAGTCCTATGCTGCAAACCTCCATTCACAGTATTCTTTGAGAAGGTAGTTTTGCGGGTTCTCCCCTCCTTCCTTCCCATGGTGGTTTCCGAATTTCATTTAACACAAAAGATGACATTACTAGCTTTCTACCCCATCCTCACCCTTCTAAGGATGACGAGAAGATACACAGGCTTGACCCGAAAAGGGCTCTTAGCTTTTACATTTCAAGAATGTCAGTCATCAGGCAGAATGACCAACTGTTTATTGGTTACCCTGGTTACTACATTACTGGAAAGGATGTCCCTGAGAATTTAAGAGCCCATTCCACCAGGGGAGTGGCTATGGTATTACCCCAAGATTTTGAGAAAAAAAAACATATGGTAGATTTTTATGAATTTATTTCCCGTGCAGGTTATTTAAATCCACAAGACTACTGAGTAGAAAGCGGGAAAAACTAGGAAATTAGACTATGGGCGCACTGTGCGCTATTTATACTATCATCGACCTTGCGTCCTGGTGCAGGTTTGCTAACAGTTGAGGGACATCAATGTGGCACAGCGCCCCCTTGCTGTCAAAAAACATTTCAGACTGCAAAGAAGGATACGAATATATCTAAGATGAGGAATCCATGGGAAGAACATCCATCAGAAGGAATGTTACAAGGGGTATGTAATTTGTTCTTCTGTTGCAAGGTCATGCGTGATTGAAGTGTACCATGCAGTGACATCCATATTTACAATGATGTAGTAGTGTTCCCACTTGGTTTGGTTTAATATGTTGATGGCAACAACGCTGTCAGAAGTTGTGTTGTATGGCTGCAGGAATTTTGTTCTGATCCATGAACTGGGAAATCAGTTTACTGAGTCATTCTAGGCATCTAATGTTGGGTCTGAATGGTAGGAACTGATTGTTTGATTTTGGTCTAAAATAAATGACTGTCATTTCAGGATTTTTAACCAGTAGAAAAAACCCTTATTCTTTGTTGATGGGTTTCATACCACCCCAATTTTGTAGTATGTTGCTTAGTTGTTTGTTTTTAGTGGGATTGAAGGTTTAAGTTTCGTAGAAAACTGTAGGTCAATTAGAGCATGTGAAACTTGGTCTGACCTCTGCGTTCAGACTCCTTTGTCTGTTTCTTTCATAATGGAAGAATCTTTAATTTAGTTATTCAAAGGTTGTATTCTTTTAAATTATTTGGTGATGGTATTACCAAAGTGGAGCAACAGTTTCCCTTCTAGGCCCATGTGTTATGTAGCACAATGTTCATAAATGTGCCCGTAAAGGGGTTTAAATGCAAATCGAGATTGGTTTTTCAATTCTGTAGCCATGTCCATACCTCCAAATCTGTCCAATTCTTCCAGGAGGTCTAAAGGGGGTTTACTACCTCATCTTCTAATAATAAAATTGTGCGTTTTAGTTCCACGTCACTCAGGGCCATGTTAATCGGCTCCCTGATTTCAGGTTCTGTGCTGACCTTTCGTTTAAGTTTATGAAATCATTTCTAAGTTTCAGCTTTCTAGTATATTTGTGTATGTCCAGTTTAAAACTCTGTTGTATTCAATTTTCTGGTGGGAGGCAAAAGAGAGGTGCTTGTCGAGTAACTTTATTACCACAGACCTTTGAGTACCACAGACAAATTATACTTAATTGAATTTCTCTTTGTCCATTTTTGTGTTTGTTTGCTTTTGGCTTTGGTGTGGATATCGCTGGGTTTCTGTGCATGTGTTTCTTTCTTAATTCTTTCCAAGTCTCTGAGAGCTCTTTGGGGTTACTTGATAATGCATGGTGTACTTGCTGTTCCCAAAATAAAACGTGTTTTCTGATTGGTTGCATTTGTTGTCGGTTTTCTCTGCAGTACCTTTTTATTCCTTCAAAAAAATCACTTTGATTGTATTCTGTTTAAAATTCTGCATGGTTCCTCGATTCACTGTCACTGTACGCAGAGTCTGCTTCAGAGCTCCCTGGTGAGCTTCCGGGCCTGCAAGTTTTAGAAGAGTTGGCAATTGTTTGCACACTTCTTTGTTTTAAAGAAATAATAAAATATTTAATGACTGACTTAAATGCAATGAGTACATGTACAAACACAGCAATTAGCTAGATGACATAGGAAGGGCATACAGTCCAACGCAATGGTGTAACAAATAAGTAAATAATAATATATAATACATTCATGTTTTGTTAGTTTCCAATACAAGTGGCACTCTGAGGTTTGAAAACCAGTCACTGTTTAGAACAATGTATAGTAAAAACAACATAATTAGTATTCCCAAATACTGGCTCCAATTACAGGCTTCTCAATGGGCCACAAATCATCAGCTGCATTTATATATCTTATCCACCACTTGATGCCATATTGTATATCTATTCTGATCAACATCACTTCAAGTTTGTGAAAATTCGGATCTGCCATAGCACATTTTTAAGCTCCTTAACCCAGAGGAAGCCTTGGGACCCCTACTATTTTTCCAGTGTACTGTGATTGCTCGTTTGGCCAGTACCAATCCCAGAGCTAGGAGCTTCCACTGTTGGACATGCTTCTTATTTGGGTACCAACCCCAACAGACATAGCTTTACAAATTCTACTAGTTGCTTACCTGACATCCCCGACAGGCTCTCCACTACCTCGGACCAAAAATGTAATATATCTGGGTGATTCCACCATATGTGTATGTAGTCTGCTGGTTAAGCAGAGCACCTTCACCACTCTGCACTATCTATTCTACCCATTTAGCTTTGGACCACAAGTGTAATGTAAGCCATCATGAGGCATTCATAGTGTAGTAATTAAATGATACTATTTCTAGAAACCTTCCCAGTGTGTACACCTGCAGCCCTCCATTCCTGATCTGTTAGGGGTTACATCCAAGTCTTTATCCTATTATTCGATTACCTTAAGTAAAGATTTATATGGCGTCCTCTGTCCCAACCTATATAACTGTAAACACGCCTACGTCCTTCACCTAATTTACTCTGCTTACTGCGGCTGGTTAGGGAAGTTGACCTATGCCTTATGAACCTCTGCTGCAATTCTGCCATAACCTAAAAAATGCATTCTCTTCCCTGGACTAGTGCCACAGAACTCCTTGAGATGCTAGGACACTTCTCTCTTTATAAAACGGCACCAATGTATCTATGCTCTGTTCCCTTCGACACCCCTGCAGATGACCAGCAAGACTCTCCAATCATAACTGGGTCTGTTGGCAAATACAATCTACAACTTGCTCCAGACTATCAGTAATAGTATCTTTATGTCCTATTTCCTACAAGATGGTGCTAACTCCATGAGTGTTTGGGATATAAGTCGTTGTCACACAACCTAATAAGCAGATATCTCGGGCCACTCATAACCCAAGGGATCGTGTACTGGGTCCTGGGCACCTTATAATATAACCTGAAATTCTGGTCGCCAATGTCAACCAAATCATAGGGCACTTTCAAGGAAACAACGCAATTGTTGGTGCCATTTCTCTCAACATTAACCTGAGCAGCAAGTGGTCCGTTGTGAGCAACATTAGCAGGTATGGTAAGCGCAATACCATCAGGTTCTTGTCTACAGCTGCTTTTCCTTTCAATGACAATAGGAACTTCCCCCAAAACCTTATTAAGCCATCCAAGTTTGATAAAATTCTGATCACACATTTTGCTGGTACACCAACACCATATTTTGATGTAGCCAAATCATTATGTATATGAAGCTATCCTTTATGAGACACTATCTGTCATTTTTCCAGACCAATACTATTCAATCCCAGGAGCAGATGCATTACTGATAGTCCCAATTAATTTCAGGTCAAGATATTAACCCAATTTCCTTTATTGACTCAACCATTCCAGGGAACATACTTTGAGGGTTCTTTTAGAAATTATAAAATGCCATTTGCATTTAGAGAAATCACTTTTCATCCAAAATACATCCTTAGCAAATAGCCTACGAACAACCGCAGCCAGTAGTTCATTTTATTCTATGTAGTAAATATGTTTGTGAATAAATACACGCATGATTCACGCTATATATGGTTTTCATCTTTTTCTGTGACCTTGTTTAGCAGAATCTTGGGATTCATAGGGTGTGTTTTATTGACATTCCAGAAGATGATCTTGTATTGCATGACAAGTCCAGTGTTGACATCCTGTGTTGCACTCCATGAATATCTGGAGTACCTGGACAGCACATTGGTTGACCCCTTTATGTAATGAGTATTGTTTATGCATACACTAGGAGTGTATTGATAAGGATTCTCTGATTGTTTTGTGAAGGCATCATGAAGAGGGACACAGGCAACAGATTCAAATCTCAAAATAAACACTTTTATTAATTGAAATGTGAGGATGGAAAAAAGCCTAACTTGCCCTATTCTTAGGTGGGGTTTCCCTACCTAAAGAAAACGAGGGAACGTCCGAGTCAAAGAGTTCAACAGAAGAATATGTCTGTGCCCACAACCTAAACTTACCTGCAAAACTGACTTTGTACAATGTGCAAGCATATCAACGACCAAAAGAAAACAGTGTTTAACCCAAATTCCTGCCCCTTTCCGAGCTGTAAAGTAGTTTTGTAACACAGTTTCAAAATTATCCTTCGTAGACAAAAGAGAAAATAGTTTGAATCGGGACCCATGATTCCTTTCCCTAGGTTAAAGGCAGTTCACAAAAAATGCACCAGGTTTCCCTACCCCAAGTTCAAAATAGTACCCAATAGAGGCACTGGGGATCCCTTCCCCAAGTTCAAAATAATGCACAAAATAATGCACAGTAGAAGCACTGGGGTTGCCTTCCCCAAGTTCAGAGTAATTCACAGTAGAAATGCTGGGGTTCCCTTTCACAAGTTCAGAATGGTTCACAGTTTTAAGAGGCTCAATAGATTCTCAATTTCTGGATGGTGATCGACCTGCATTTAAACTAGTATTTTGAAAGAAAACGATTCATTTGCTTTATTTCAATTTAGTTCAATGTTCAGAATAGGTTTGTAGGTTTTATAAAGTTGAGCAATAAAGATTTATTTTCATTTACACCATTGAAATGTCTGTTTAACAAGTTGGAACTTTTCAGGACTGCCCCCTTCCTTTGCTCTGTGTGCGCGGTCCATCAACACTTCACGTAATTGCTTATTCATTTAATAGTTCAGACAGAGACTTTTGAGACCGTGTTCTGCTTCTTTCAGACCCACGCGACCACTCTGCTACATTGTATACTTGCACAATCACTAGTTCCTTCACGGCGCTCGCGGTCAGTTTCACACTGGGTTTTCTGGTCTCTGGCTTCCTATGCAGGCTTCTCGCATACTGCGCTGGACTCGTTTCAGTACAGTTGCCTCCAGGTTTCCTGTAAAGACTGGAGGGGGTGTCTGTACTCCTGCTCTCTATATGGTAGAGGAGAGGCACAGAAGACTCCAGCTAAGAATCTCTATATTGGTAAAACGTTGTGAGCAATTAAGGCCTAGCTGTCAGGAGGTGATGCGGGCTGGTTCTTAAGTACAGTGTAGTCCCCAAGCACACACAAAGCAATGTCCACACACTGTATTAGTTAAAACACAGTCTTTATATAATTAAGGTTCAAGGATATATACACAATCACAATAACTCACTTTGTGCTCAGTTAATCTATAATGGCAAATATATATACACAGTTCTATGTGGTACCACAGTTACTATTACATTTCATTAAAGTTCATCAACTGTACTTAGTTTAAATGTCACACAAATCAGGTAATAAAGAGAACCAACAATAGACATAGGAGGAAAGCAGTTGATTAGAACAATAGGCAGACTACTGGGTCCCTACCGACCAGACACAGTTCTTTGTGGAGATACCCCCTCCTGGGCAACCAACATCCAGTGGTCACCGCAGAGTATTGCATCTTGTCTTTCGAAAATCGAAAGGGGACGTCGACATGGGCGTGCCTGTAACACTCTCCCTAACGTGACGTGTAGTGTACCCAAAATCCCTCATGCGTCGAAGGTACCTCAGATTGTTTTTTTCCGCCCAGCATACTGGTCGCCCTATGCAGAGCTCGTCCAGAGACATTGCTAATTGTTCCATCGGCCTTTGGTCGAATATATTATATTATTATTCAAGATCACCCTGACCGTCCTTCCTATCGACGGCTGTTCTGGATCTCTGCCGAAACCTCCACGGACATTCGACGGACGGTGATCGAGTCGGTGCTGCCGACCACGTGGCCGGGCCTTCCTGCCGACCTACACAGTAGGGAGAGTGGGGTGAGTTTGGAAATTTCTGTAAAATCTGAGAATGCCTTTCCCTTTCCTCCCTCTTTCCTCTCTGGTCTTAGTCACTTTCCCGATCCTCAGCTATGGAGAGGGCTCCATTTAGGTTTTTCCCCATTTGCAAGGGCAGATTTCCTTGTAGAGATAACCGTTGCTTGCCCCTCGATCACGACAAAAAAGGTTGTGCGGCTTGTAAGCTCCTCCGTCCGAAGACTTTGAAGGAGCGCCGTGTCAAGCGGTGGGCGGCCTACGAGATGTCGAAGACAGAGTCGAGTTCTCCCGCCACCGCAACCGCCGAGTGCGACGAGGGCATCAGTGAAAAGCAGGCCTCCAACTGCAGGTCGTTGACCTTTTGGCAGAGCACTCTGCATCATTTGTCCCCGGCCCGCCAGACACGGCTCAGGCACTGCTATGGGGACTGTACACCCCGGCGACAAAGACCAACAATCTCAATTCACTAAACATACAACCCCCGGCCAGTCTTCGACAAAGTTGAAGCGGTCCACAGCGCCAACGGACACACCAGAAGTTTCGCCCGTGCCCACCGATCGTCAGGACCGGCAGCCCTCCCCACAGCCGAAGATGTGCCTAGCGACTGGGCACTCTAAATTGAAGGGCGCTACCCCCAATATTCCAAGAACCGTTGAGACGCATCGTAAGAAGGCGTCCTCCGACGACAAGGCCGGGTTCCGCCGAAGACTACAGAACCGTAGGCCCCCCAGACTACGTGTCTCCCTACTGCGGAGGACGTTAATGAAAGGATTGCGAGAATTGTTTCAGCGGACACTCAGACGCGACAGTCAAAGGATTCAACGACACCCACGGGGAAGCCCAAAGATTCGTCGAAATCCAAAGATAGGCTGAAGGAAATACCAGAACCCTCCGCCACGCCTAAGGAGAAGCACAGGGACACGCAACCTCTGTCGGTCCCCCAGGAAGAGTTTTCGGAAGGCGAAAAAGGTATTTCTTTGGCGTTGAGACAAAAATCTCGACGTTTGGCGTCAGAGGATCGTATACAAGAGCCCTTTCTACCTCTAGACCCCTCTAGGTCTTCTGTTTGGACTAGGGAAACATTTGAGAGTTGTATGGAGAGGCTTGACAGGTTTGTAACCCTCTCAGAGCCATCCACCCCCAAAAGACCACAGGAAGAAGACCTTTTGACCCCTTTGGCTAAATTTCCAAGACTCTTTGATCCCTCTCAAGAGGAGGATGTGTACACTTACGACCTCACTGAGGAGGAGGTTCCTGAAGACACTCAGGATGATGATCCTTTCATTGACCCTGAGGATATGCATGATGCCACAGAGGGGTGGGGGGAAAACCCAGATATGGGTGACCCTCAACCTTGGCAGTCTCCAAATCCTGATGCCCTGTGTTTAGATTCTCTCCAGACCACTCCCACTAGACAGCCCTCTCCAGTGGACGATCAAATGACGTTTAATGCCATGTTGCGCAAAGCAGCAGAACATTTCAAGATTGCCACCGATGAAGCTGTTACTGAGGCTGACTTTGTAGAGGACATTCTTAAAGAGAAACTGCTGGCTAGCTAGGCTATTCCTCTTCTAAACTCAATTAAAAAGCATCTGGCTCCCTCGTTATCAACACCAGCCCTCACAAGAGCAGTTAAATCAAGGATAGAAAAGCTATTTCGGCCTTCCCCCTCTGATCCTCTTTACATCAGAGGTCACTCCACCCCAGACTCACTGGTGGTGACCACTACAAGGAAAAGGGCAGGGGGTTCCCCTGTCAACCGGGGAGTCACCCCCTCACAAAGACTGTAAAAAACTCACGCCCTAGGAAAGAGGGTCACGGCTGCAGCATCCTTTTCTACGCGCATTGCTAACAATACTACTTTGTTAGCCAGCTACGCGGACGCTCAATGGTCCATGTTACAGGAAGTCCTGCAAGAGGTTCCTGAACCGCTATAGATAGTGTTCTGTCCACGGTAACCGAGAGCAGACAAGTAAACCAAAGTATACTCAAGAGCACTTTGGATTCCGCTGAGACAGCAGGTCGATCTTTGGCTCAGGGCACCCTCCTAAAGAGACACGCGTGGCTAAGAAACTCTGGGTTCAAGCCAGAAACTCAAGCATCACTTATCAATAAACCGTCTGAAGAATCCAACCTATTTGGAAGAGCAGTCGACGAAGCTTTTGAGACTGAAAAAAAAGGAGCATGACACCCTTAAGACACTAGATCAAATAACACAATCGCCCTCCATAAGGCGAGAAACTGGGTCCAGATGCCTTTTTCGTGGCCAGCGCTTCCCTCAAAACCAGTACACCCCGGGAAATAATTGGTCCTCTCCACAAGGAACCAGCAGATATACCACCCCGTATCCCCAAAGGGGTTAGCGTCACTGGAAAGGAAGGGGCCGGAACTCTACCCCACAAGCTCCCCGGCCTCAGGCTCATAATGACCCGAAGATCCGGGTCCCCTCCCACGCCTCCCCGGTTGTGGGCCGGCTAACATCATTCCTTCTGGCATGGAAGGGAATAACTACAGACCAGTGGGTACTACTGAAGACCGTGGACCACAGGTACTGTATAGAGTTCTGCCGGTCCGCAAAGTTCAGACCTCCACGAGCAGGACAACTGACGCCAGACCGTCTGCGTATCCTTCTTCAGGAAGTCGAGGCACTACAAGAAAAGGGAGCCATAGAGGTCGTACCTCTTTCACAGGTAAACAAAGGTATTTTTTCAGTGTACTTCCTTGTACCCAAAAAGGATCTCCCCATGTGCCCTGTATTAGATCTGCGCCCAGCAAACAAATTTGTAAAGCCACAAAAGTTCTGCAAGGTCACTCTGCAGGAAGTAATTCCCCTGCTCTCACAGGGGGCTTACATGACAATACTGGACATGAAAGATGCATACTTTCTGTTAAGGAGAATTTGCTTATAAGGCTAATTTCCCAAACCTAGTGAGTCCCCCAGCAGCTTTGCTGGATTTTTGGGGTTTGTTTTTTTCTCCTGCTAAGAGGGAGACTCTTGTCCTCCCACTCTTAGGCATGATTTGAGGTATGTCTTTGACTTTGTATGTGCTTATGAGCTATGGGGTCTTTTACTCCATAGGGTATCATCTGTTTTTCATGTGTGTTACACAGCACCCTCAGTGCAGTAACACAGGGGTGTCATAGTGACCCCCAAACATAGACTCCATACCCTGGAACTGACTACTGTCTCCCAGGGCATGTAAAGTCACCATTGGCTTTACTAGTCTCAAATTGTGAACAGAACAGTACAAACCATCATATTGTGGAAGTACTGGAAGGGGTTAATTCGATTTCCCCTGGGTCTGTTTTCAAGGGGGCACTGTCCAGTCCCCCCTTGTCGAGTTTCTGGCTGGTGGCAGTGGTTACCACGCAAAATATTCCACCGGAATATTCCCTATGGGATTTTCCCATTGATTTTAAACGCACCACTTTTTGGTGCAATGTTAAACATACCGCCAGTTTATTTATTTAATATTAAATCAACGGTTGGGTCTTTTTGCCAGAACTCTTTTCTAAAATGGCGTTCGTGTCCGTCTCTGTAACTCTAACCAAGGTCGAGTCCTTTGTTCCACTTTTTGGCGGGCTTCTCCACAGAAGCCCTCCAAATGGTGCCACTTTTTCTGGGTTCCACAGGATGTGTGGGGAGGGGAATTGGCACCCTGGACTGCATTACCTTAGCAACCCAAGTCGCACTCTATTCTGATTGGCCCGGTGGTGAGCCGCCCGGCTCACCTCTTAACATGTGTGAGTGACAGCTAGGCTGTTGAATGGGGGTTGTTCTGCCTAAAAGCAGGGCCTTTGGGACTGGAACTTCAGAAGTCGCCACAGGACCTAAGGATCTGAATAGGGAAGAAGCTGAGCCATCTGCAACGACGACACCACCGGTGGAGCCCTGCTGCAACAAACTCACCACTTTCCCAATGACAAGAGAAGATCTTCTGCTGGACGAGTCTTCTTCCTTTGAGCTGGTGGGATCAACCAGTTCGCCTCTTTTCGCCTTCCAAAGACGTCTCTTGGTCGAATCGCCCGTGCCAAGCACCCCGGCGGCCGGATAGCCAAGCTTCACCACTTTAACCGCAAATAAAAGGAACGCACCTTTTAACCTACGAACTCCGTGGCTCGTTTCATCCCTGTGCAGTGCAACAAATCAAAGCTTCCTCCTCGATGAGATCCTCTCTTCCCCTGGTCGAAACAACAAACTGCAACCACTGTGAGGAACAACTGCCACCACTGGAGCTTCCTCTCTCTTTAAGGTACTGTGTTCTGCCTGGCCTCCCTTTCTTCAGTTTGCCCAAGGTGACCCTTAAATCCTTGGCTTTCCAACTGGGTTGGCCCCAGACCTTCTAACTTTTACTTCTTGAATCACCCCAACCTCTTTTGAACATTCTGCAAAGACTTTTAGTGCAATTTAAACTGTGTGATCTTGGGCACATTTCGCTTTGCTCCATTTAAAGTGGGCCTGGCCTATGAACTTTGGCTCTACAGTGTATACTGTCTTTACTCCCTTGCTTTGAACTTCTAAAAGTGTTTGGAACTGTTTTATTTTTATGCCCTGCCTTGTTCTCTCCCTTTAACTGAACTATTGGAGTGCCATCTAGGTTACGCGCTCACATCTGCTTTAACAAATAGTGGTGTTTTAACCCTGACTTGTCTAATAGTTATCAAGGGAGGTGTTTATACTTTACCTGACTGTGTTTTAACTTGCTTTTGATTTAGAGTGCTAGTGTATTTCCTAAAGTGTGTTTAAAATAAATAATTATATACTTTTGATATACAAAGCTCTAGTCAGTGTTTGTTTGCTCTACTGTGTTTTTAGCCCTATTGTGTATACTCTATATACTGCCCTACTCTTCTTGAGAGAGGTCTGACTGCTCAGCCACAGCTACCAGGTAAATCTGGGTGGTGCAGACTGCTACCAATTGGGTTTACTGCTTACTCCTGTAGTCTTAATCTGCTTGCAGTGGTCCCCAAGGGAACTGCACAGGATTCTGCCTAACACTTTCATATTTAAATAATATACCTCAGATTCATGATACAAGACAAACACTTTCAATTCAAGGTACTACCCTTCGGCATAGCCTCCGCACCAAGGGTCTTTACAAAGGTACTAGCAGTGGCAGCAGCACACCTGTGCAGGCAATCCATCCTGGTTTATCCTTACTTGACGACTGGCTCATAACAGGGGACTCTTATGAAACCTGTCTGTCAAATACCCAAAGAACAATAGATCTTTTATTCAGTCTGGGATTCTCCATCAACGAGAAGAATCCAGCCTAGAGCCCAGTCAGCAGTTCCTAGGGGCTCTAATTCGAACAAAGGACGGTCTCGTCTTCGCCCTCCAACGAGTGGGTCCAAAACATGGTGTTTCAAATCCCTCAATATGTAGTCAGTCGAGAGGTGACGATACGCAAAGTTATGCGACTGTTGGGAATGATGGCGTCATGTATTTATTCGGTTCCTCACGCGCGCCTGCGTATGAGTCCAATGCAGGAGTTGCTCAAGAGCCAGTGGTGTCAGGCCAGCGGACAATGGGATGATCTAGTGGTTGTCTCGCCAGCCCTTGTTCTCTCTCTGTGGTGGTGGTCGAGGGAGAACCTCTTGAAAGGGAAATCCTTCACCACCCCTGCAGTGGAGGCCACTCCAACTACAGACGCATCTCTCACAGGGTGCGGTGCTCACCTGCTTCAACAAACAGTGCACAGAGTTTGGGTCGTCAGATATAGCATCCATCCACATAAACCTGTTGGAACTGTTAGCGGTATTCAAAGCGCTGAAAGCTGTTCAAACTCAACTGCAGGGAAAGACGGTCCTGATATTCACAGACAGCACCACGTCCATGTACTATCTGAACAAACCAGGGGGCACTCACTCTCCAGGGCTGTTCAAACTGTCCCAGAACATTTGGAATTGGGCTCTCAAACACAACATGTTTCTGCTGTCTCAACATATTCTAGGGGAACTAAATCTTCTGGCAGACGTACTGAGCAGAGATTTCCCACTACCAATAGAGTACGAATTGCGATTACACGAAGACATCGTCTCCAACGTTTTCACAGAATGTGTTTTTCCAGAGATCGACTTGTTTTCAACTCTGGAGAATGCTCAATGCCAAGGTTACGCCTCCAGGTACCCCCAGAACAGACTCTGGATAACATAGTCAGGGAAATTTGATTATGCTTTTCCCCTGACTCCGCTACTCAACAAGATAGTGCACAAAATGCACCAGGAACCAGTAACAAGGATATTGATGGCCCCCATGTGGGCCGGCCAACCCTGGTTCGCTCATCTGATGGAGATTTCTCTATCTCCTCTGATGAAACTGTCTTGCCCATACAACATGTTGTCGCAAGACAAAGGGGAGACTCTTCGCCCATGCCCGCAGACTTTGAACTTAGCGGCCTGGCTCCTGAAGTCATAGAGTTTGGGCACCTGCAACTCCCTCAGAGATGTATGGACATACTCAGGGAGGCAAGAAAACCTAACACCCGATATTTCTATTCCAGTAAGTGAAGAGTTATGTCATCTGGTGCAACTCTAATAGCATCAACCCCATTGACTGCTCTCCTACACATATTGTTTTGTACCTGACTCATTTACTTGACTCAGGCCTGGTCTTTAACAGAAGGTGTTGTGGTGGAAGATACCAGTTATTAAGGCTTTCATGGAAGGAGTAAAGAGAATTCACCCTCCCATTTCTAACCCAGCTCCCGACTGGGACCTGAACACAGTGTTGACTAGGCTTATGGGGTCTCCTTTTGAGCCCATGCATAAAGCAAGTCTCAAAGATCTCACCTACAAGACTGCCTTTTTAATAGCTATAACTTCCATTAGAAGAGTAAGTGAACTACAAGCGCTCTCAGTTCTAGACCCCTTTGTAACAGTTCACATAGATCAGGTGGTCCTGCGCATTCACCCAAAGCTCCATGTGTAACGCTCACCTGATTCCCGTAGAGGCGCCGGTCTTGACTGGGCGTATACCGTATCTTCAAAGGTGATGTGTAACACACGGCTGGCTCTTTGGGCTGGACCTCTGTGCACTGTATGTCTGGCTCGAAGGGTAAGATGTCTGCAGATAGAAAATGTGGGATTAATGAACTGGGTTATTGAATGTCTCTCTCTTCTTCCCTTTCTCTTCTCCTGTAGAACCCCAAAGGTTAACGCTCTCACCTTAGGTAAGTGAACGCCGTGCTCTCCATCTGCCTCGAGGCAGGGTGCTGTAACCAGTTTCTTCACTGGATAAGGGGAGCAGGCTTCTTGACTTCAGAGGACTGCTGTCCGACGTTTACTGCACGAACGGTAAGTTTCGAGTAATTCTAATGTCTTTAAAGTCTTTAGTAATGATGTCTCTTGTTTTGCAGGGTTCCGGCGATGGCGGATGGCGGGCTGAAGTGAGTTGAAGATGGAGCCCGTGTGATGAATAGAAGCGCCTGGAAGCACGTAAGTAAGCGCTTGTTGCCTGCTTCACGATGCGCTCTAACTGTCTTTTTATTTTGCAGGTACAAGTTCGGGGCGGCTGCAGGGTGCCGGAATACCCACTGGGTTAGATGTGGAAAGGAGTAATGGCACGTGAGTATTAAAGTTCCCCAATGTCTTTAAACGCACCTTGTTTTGTCTTTCAGATGCGGGATGCAGCGCCGAAGGCCTCCGGAGCGTGCGAAGAGTTGGTAAGCTTTTGTCTTTCAGATGCCGGAATGCAGTGTGCAGACTTCTGGAGCGCACGAAGAGTAGGTAAGCCTTTGTCTTTCAGATGCCGGAATGCAGCGTGAGGCGTTGGTGACAGCCGATGGACCAGGTAAGTGAAGAGCTGTCACTGAAGACCGTAATGCTAACCTGTTCTTTCTTGTCTTTATAGGTGTTGCTGAAGACTGGATTCAGAATGGTAAGCCTTTTTCCTTAGACCCAGGATCAGATGCAGAAGACACGATGAGCGTTCTGCTGCTGAGGATGCAGAATAACGCAAAGCAAGATTCATCCATCGGGTGTGGTTTAAATAGCCTCCTGTAGTGCTTAGGTGTCTCCTTCCACAGCCACGCCTAGGTAAGAAGAGTTCCAGTGTTCTGAATCTAGGGAGTGGCTCCTGCCCCACCCAACAGGAAAAGTAGTTCCAAACAGAAGAGGATCAGAGACTCAACTGGCAGGCAAGTAAGCAACATGGTCTGCTGCAGGTAAGTCCACCCAAGCATTAGGAGCCCGGCGTTTCCAGCGCTGGGACTGGGCATATTTATGAGCCTGGGCCACTGGCGCCAGGACTGGGTCCAAAAGGTCCCAATTGGGACTGGTTGGCACTCGGAACCTGGGTTATGGATCTGCTTCCAAGGGAGTTGGGAAAACCATGTGAACCAATCCATAGAACTACCAACGTTCTTTTAGAACCCTCAAACATGGGAGAAAGAAGCCTGCACACACTTGATGTACGCAGAGCAGTCGTGTTCTACATGGGAAGAACTCGACCACCAAGAAAGACAAATCAGTTTTTCGTTTCAGTTGCAGCAGGTAGAGGAGGAGACCCAGTCTCCAAATCTACTATCTCTAGGTGGATTGTCAAATGCATCACACTCTGTTACACTCTTGCTAAGAGAGAACTGCCCTTCAAGCCTAGAGCGCATTCTACTCGAGGCACTGGGGCTTCCATAGCATTCATTGCAAATGTTCCCCTAGAGTCCATTTGCAAAGCGGCAACCTGGAGTTCTGTACACACCTTTACAAAACACTATGGGCCTAGACACTCATTCTAGGTCTGATTCTCAGGTATGACAAGCAATACTAAGACATCTTTTCACTACTGTTCCTTCTCACATCCCACCTCCAACTCCGGGTACTGCTCGCTAGCCTATGTACAGCATGTGATTCTAAGCAGATTAACAAGCATCAGAAGGCATGCATTACTTACCGTAAAGCATTTCTGATTATTGTATCTGCTTAGATTCACATGCACCCACCCACCCTTCCTCCCCGCTCGGATGGAAGGAACATAGACGTCTTACTACTTTCTCTCTTTTCTGTACTCACTCACGATGGTCATAGGCTCCCTCACGGCAGAAAAAATACAATCGGAGGGACCTGGACGCCTGAGGGATTTTGGGTACACTACACGTCACGTTAGGGATAGTGTTACAGGCACGCCCATTCAATTTTCGAAAGAGAAGATGCAATACTCTGTGGTGACCACTCAATGTCGGAGTATATGCACAGCATGTGAATCTAAGCAGATACAATCATCAGAAATGCTTTTACGGTAAGTAATGCATGTCATATCGTAGACGCCCAGTCCATATATTGTTCACAAGAGTCTTATTTCCTTTTAAATAGTTCTACAACCCCAATGTATCTGGAATAGCAGAGTTTAACGTCGGGTCGTCGACGGAGCGTTCTTGAGCGGCTCCCTTTAAGACAGGAGCCCACGTATAGTCGAGATCCCACGAGGAAAAAGGGTGAACACTTTTGTTGCGCAGCAGCTTCAGTTCTTGTGGTGCTCGTTGATGATCCTTCGAAAACGTTCTGCAAGCTGAGGCGTGCGGTGCACCTCGACGAGTGTTTGTTGCCGCAAAGAGTTAATGAAGAACTTTGTCCCAGCAAGGGAGTCGAGTCGTCTGGCGTCTCTATAGTCTTCGGGTGACGGGAAACCCACTGCCGGATTCTCCTCAGTCGTCGGCGGCCTTGACTTTCTCCAGCAGGACGAAAGCGGTCGACGATGATGAGCAAGGGAGTCCTTGGATCAAAAGGTACTTAGGCAAAGGGAGTACTGCAGCTCCAGTTGGCGACGGTAGTCATCGACGGTGGATGGCTGTCTGGTGCTTCTCTTCATTCTCCTCGGCGGTCCCATTCTCCGGTCGGCAGCCTTTTGTAGGTCTGTCTTCCAGGGAGCTTTGGCAAAGATCAGCTGATGCACAATGGTCCCTCGTATCTCGGGAAGAGGTCTCCTAGCCAGGTCCTCTCTTGGATCAGTTCCTTGAAGGCACAGCAGCTTTCAGATTAGCAAAGGACAGCAGCAGCAGTTCTTCTTCTTCCAGTGGGATTCAGAGTTAAGCATCAGTTTCAAGGTCAGTTTCTACTTCAGCTTCTGAACGATTTCTAGCAGTGAGAGGCCCCCAGATATACTGTTGATCCCCCATTCATTCTGCTGGGTCACACTCAGGCAACCAATCATTCAGAACGGCATTTAGGCAGTCAGTCAGCCAATCAGGTGCACTGTGCATTCAGGCCATTCTTCGTCATCCAGACACTCAGAACACAGAATTTGGATTTGAACAAGTACGCAGCCATTCAGCACTACACACTGCATTCATACCAGTTTCAGGAAGGGCTGTCTCAGTCAGTGTGTCAACCACCAGATACTAGACACCCATAACACAGAATGCATATTCGTTACAAACTCCATTCACCCAGGTCCCACGCCACAGACGTACCCACAACATACAGTCACTGGAAAGGCTCCAGCCAGTCCGGCCTGGACTTCCCCACAACACCATATATGGAACTTCCACCCAACAGCCAGTTAGGGGGAAGGGACAGAGTCAGGGCTTCCCAGGACTTCGAGAAAAGTAAGGTAACAGGTGATAGAAAGCAAGAGGCCACAGGGGCCATCTTGTTTCCTATAAGGAATCCATTGATTCCAATGACAGGGCCTGGGCATCCCAAAATGGAGGGCACCTGTCAATTCAGCACAGAGCTGCCACCAGCCCATACCCTGCTCTGCGGGCCACACACAGGTGCCCACAAACATACAATAGGAGTACAGGGTTGTATCCCCACCCATGGGTGCCATATGGGTATCCCAAGGGTCTGTTCACTAAACCAAATACACCGCACCGCCAGGAGTCCCACATGAACTCCTGTGTGGAAAACAAGACAGGATATACATGATAAAGCAATAAAGGACAAGGATATGGAGGCCCTGTCCCTCCAGTGCATTTCCAGCATCACAGTTCCTTCTTCTGCCTCTTTGACACTTCCACGCTCTCACAGCACCACGGGAAAACAACGCTCTGTTTCTTCATCAGTAGCCCGGCCCCTCAGCATGACGCCTTTCTTTTGCCTTCTAGTTACACCAGAGGACTCCTGTTCTCATGCCGTCCCAGTTCGGACCACCAGCCTCTACAGTCCATTGTATTCTGACCCTCGTCACACGGCAGGTCTGCATCCAACGGTTCACAGCAGTGTCTCGCCTTTCTCTCCCTCCTTTCTGTGCTATTTTGGTTTTCCACCTTTTATACTCCTGTGGTATGTATATGAGCTGCAGGTGTGAGTCATCTTTCAATTGCCTGACCATAATTAGGCTTATTAGTGTGACATGCCTGATCTTTGAAGCGGCATTCCTTTGAGGCTCTCTACCTCATCCCAGTACTAGAATGGCATGATTGAGACAAAATAAGGGAAGCTGGTTTACAATAACCCATAAAGGTTGGAGAAGGATTGGATGGGTCGCTATTAGGAAAAAGGGGTATGCCATGTCTCACCCAAGGGCCCCCCATTCCCAGTCCCCAAGGACCCATCAACCCAGGTGATCCTCCCTCACTTGTCCACCCCCCAGGGTTGGGATCCAAAACCGATGTCCTTTCCATGGCCACCTGCGTAGAGAATCCATGGGGAATAGGAGTGAGAATATCCTCATGTTTCTCACAATATGCATAAACAAACCAGAAGGATGGGTTTTGATATTCTCTGAGCGTATTGATAAGCATTTGTGGGGCATATGTATAAACAACCTAGGAGCTATATGAAGGTCGGTTCTGAGAGGGATAGGCCATAGCTATTTGAGGTAATAGGGAGATGCTGTTAGTTCGGAGGCAGAGCTGAGAATTTAATCAAGCAGGGAAAACATCTCAATTCTGACATATGGAGGAAGGATGAGCGCATTCTGCTCCTTTCATGGCCTGGGATTTTGCAGCAGTAAATCTGGATTTTTAATGGCAGAGGCTCCAAAAGCTCCCCTTTTCTGCTTTTTGACAGAACTATTCCTTTTTAATTGAGCTGTATAGCAAGCCCTTACCTACAGCAGCTGAAAACCCATTGAACTATATCTGTGATGAATCGTCAGTGGTCGTCACTTCTCCCCTAGGGGAAGCCCCTCTCCATGAGGCCAGGGAGGTGAGGCCGCTACCCAACAGTCCCCCTGGGGGTGGTACTTGGCGGGTGGACCTCATGGGGAGGGAAACCTCCTGTGGTATTAGTGACGACCTGGAGAGAAAGCTGTATCCCTGTCACTTAGTTGACCTTAGCCCACCTACCTACAACCCTAACATTAACCCGCACCCTAACCTATCCACATGCTGATGTCACCGTACCATATTGGAAAGTTCTGGGACGAGGAAGAATAGGAATGACCTTAGTGGGGACCCCTTTCCCATCACTCTGACGAAGAAGAACTTCCTTGATTCACAAGTGAACAGCAAGATCAGTACTGTGATGAGGAAGAAGTGTGGAAGCATAAAGAGCACCTCTACTAAACGGTCTAGTTGTTATTGGATTCCTATTGGCTGAGCGAACATTAAAACAGAAAGGCCAAATCAGAGAGGCCTTCCCTGGAAGAACCGGGAGATTTGAACTCTGTACGAAGGAAGGAACAGCAGGGGAAGAGAAAGATACCCACCTGCAGTTACGTCACCACAAGGTCTGGTGGAAAGGCTTGAGTGGGAGACAGCAGGGGCAGCACCCAGCCGAAAGAAAGGGCTGCATCGAACAAACCACCTGGACCGCGCAGTCTAGCAACAGGGAGCTGCTGCAGAGCCGCCACAGTCGCTGGAATGATCGGAGGAGGCCCAGCGGCCCCAGGGAGCCAGAGGGCCGCCGGAGTCCCTGAAAGGACAAGGGGAGGCCGGAGAGGGGAATCAAAGTCTGAACATAACAACAAGACACCAATAAGTACACAGAAGAGGGTGGGGAGACCTGGACAAAAGAGCGATGGGTCTGCGACCAAAAGGGGCAAATACCAAAAGGGTCTGGGACCCTACGATTGAAGCCTATGCCAAAGTGGTCTGGGACCCAAAGCAGAGAAAGAAGCCAATACAAAGAGGTCTGGGACCTGAGATGTAGAAAGAAACTAATAAGGAGAGTCTGGGCCCTGACCAGGGGGAATGCCTGGCAGGATAGTGAACCGGGTGTAACTCCTGAGGAACAAGAGAAACTGAGAAGGGTCTGGGACCCACAGCCAATGACGAATTGCTTCCAGGATCATCATCCTAGTCACAGTACCTGGCAAGGTAGTGAACCAGCTAGATTGTGAACACTGGAGGTCTTGGGGAGCTTTGAGAAAGACCTAGGGAAGGGAGACATGCCCCTTGGTCTTGATGAACCTTGTGGAAATAACCAAGAGGAGGAAAGTGCCGTCTTGGCTTTGTGAAACATCTGTTAAAGGCCAGGATAAGAAAGTCACGTCCTGGCATTGTGGGAACCCTTGAGAAACCAAAGAAAAGTCAGGGGCAGGGAGTCATCACCCTAACGCGGTGAAGATACAAGACTTTTATTTTGTGTGTGTTTGCTGGAATATACTCAAAGAACCTTTTTGAGACTTTTGATTTACCTTTCTGTTTGCTTCACCCAGTGATGAAAGTGAGCAGGAACAGTCGGGAGCAGAGCTCCGCTACTTTTATTTTTTTCCTGTTAACAGCTCTTCTACCTTTTAATAACCATATTCACCATTCCAGAACAGTGCTTTTTAAAGTTAAAGCATAACTCTTCACTTTACCCCCTTTTAACAATTGCAGCTGAACTGAAATCAGACTGTACATTTATGAAGCCTAAGTGGCATAGCTTGGCTTCATCTTAGCCAGGGAAGATGGGGGAAGTCCTGGTAACACTAAGATGGAATTTCTGCTCCCACTATATCTCCCCCTGATTTTTGGAAAACTTGTCAATTCAGGTAAAACTCTAAGACAATATGGTTTCTAAAGGTCCATGCCATTCGCAAAGGGATACTTTTTTAAATATCAGGCGTCTCTAAAGGATTTGTCCATTTATGCCCCTGGGGTAGTGTAAAGTTGTAGTAGGAGCCTTAGTGACTAGTCGATTGTATTATTACAATGCACTCCTGCATATCAGCAAACGCCAGGTGGCTCAAAAATGGTTGGTTTCTGGACGTAGGAAAAGTGATCATATCCAAGGAACCGGGTGTGACTTCAAGTAGAGTAGAAAATTCAGCTTCAAAATCTTTGCATCCTTTTCAAATGCCTCAAATGGGGCTGCCCCTGCCTATCTTCGGGATAACATCACACGTATATACCAGGATGGAACCTTTGCTATATAGAGGATCACAGACTATTCATTCCTAAAACTCAGTCAGGCCAGAGGAGACCCAGTATTTGAAATAAATTACCAAATTCTGTCAATGAGAATGCAAGCTTTTTCTAGTTCCATGCCCCTATTGCAGCAGCATCTGTGTGAATAGATGTTAGGTTTAACTTCTCATGGAGATACAATCAGCGAGTCTAGGCAATATATAAATAATCCCATTGACTAGCTGACTGAGAAAAAAAACATTACATATGCTCCATCTTTTCTACCCATTCCACCCACTTGGTTTTCAACCCACCCGGGTGCAACACCTTGTCGCATGTTGCGCTATGCTTCCACCTACCCTGTCCCCCCGCCGAGGCCACATTTCCACAATTTTTTGGTACACATCTATCACTCTCCAGAACTGATCTTTGGATTGTTGTCCAGAAGAAGGAAGCCATTCTTCTCCATCATGAAGATCACCCCTCTTTCTTCGTTGAGGTTATAGTGTAAGGGATGTAATTTGGATGTTGACACAGAATGGTGGACTTTTTTGCTATAGACTGACATATTGACACATTCCTTAGTATAAGGTGAGGCAGGGAAACATCTCTTAGAACTCTGGGTTTTTTCTTTCATTTGCTCACTAAAAAAAGTCTATAGCCAAAAACATGCTACCTGTGTGTCGGTCTCCTACTTCTACACCCTTACACATCATAATTCAGACTTAGCTTATGTTCGCATCATGTTCAATTCCTATTGACGCTATGGGGCTCATTCTGAGTTTGGCGGTAACACAGTGGTAATTCTGCCAATTTGATGCCAAAATCAGATACAGTTAACGCAACTTGGTCCCGTGGGTATACCACAGGATTACAAGTGATAGTAAGGCATCGTTAGTCCTCATTTATGGAGCCCATAGGATTCCATTGAGGATTTTTGGTGGAATTACCACAAGTGGAATTACTGCATCATGCTGAAGGTGAATCCTCTAGTGGTAATTCCACCAAAACCTGTAATTTGGTATTTCAGGAAAAATTGAGGCAATTCTGTTAACACCTAAAAATGAAAACTGACGGTTATGGAATGACACCACTTTTTTAACTGCACCGCATATTGATACCATTTTATTAGCTTCAAACTTAAAAGGGTTTGATAAATGCGTCACTGTTGTGAGGAGTCAGAAATGTGAGGCGGACCACGTTGTGAAGTTTTCACAACAAATGCCATTTTATTATAATAAAAGGTTGGAATAACGCCTCATTAGCACAACCTTGATGAGGATTTCCCTGCCTCAGATAAACTAAAGGAAACACTCTTAACGAAGGATATCTGTCCCTCACACATGTACATATAACAAATGAATAAGGAAATGCATGGCAGTTCAAAAGAAAAAGATTGAATTCACAATGCAACCACAGACTCTCTGTAAAACCTGAGCAAACTCCCCTTCCCCAGGTTTAAATGTGAAACTGCTTCACAGTTCAAGAAAAGAACACAAAGGAACTCCTGGTTTACAACAAAGTTCCAATACAATTCAATGCCACTTCAACCTGTCAAAAGAAAAGATATAAGGCTCTTCCTCTTCCTTGAACAGGTCCTCACTGTTAAGGAGAATTCTCTTATAATGCTAATCTCCCAAACCTAGTGAGTCCCCCAGCAGCTTTGCTGGATTTTTTTTTTTTTCTCCTGCTAAGAGTGAGACTCTTTTCCTCCCACTCTTAGGCATGATTGGAGGTATGTCTTTGACTCTTTGTGTGCTTATGGGCTATGGGGTTTTCTTTTTACTCCATAGGGTATCATCTGTTTCTTATGTGTGTGTTACACAGCACCCTCAGTGCAGTAACACAGGGGTGTCATAGTGACCCCCAAACATAGACTCCATACCCTGGGACTGACTACTGTCTCCCAGGGCGTGTAAAGTCACCATTGACTTTGCTAGTACTAAATTGTGAACAGAACCAGTACAAACCATCATATTGTGGAAGTACTGGAAGGAGTTAATTATATTGCCCCTGGGTCTGTTTTCAAGGGGGCACTGTCCAGTCCCCCCTTGTCGAGTTTCTGGCTGGTGGCAGTGGTTACCACGCAAAATATTCCACCGGAATATTCTCTATGGGATTTTCCCATTGATTTTAAACGCACCACTTTTTGGTGCAATGTTAAAGATACCGCCGGTTTATTTATTTAATATGAAATTAACGGTTGGGTCTTTTTGCCAGAACTCTTTTCTAAAATTGCGTTTGTGTCCGTCTCTGCAACTCTGACCAAGGTCGAGCCCTTTGTTCCACTTTTTGGCGGGCTTCTCCACAGAAGCCCTCCAAATGGTGCCACTCTGTCTGGGTTCCACAGGATGGGTGGGGAGGGGAATTGGCACCCTGGACTGCGTTACCTTAGCAACTCAAGTCGAACTCTGTTCTGATAGGGCCAGTGGTGAGCCGCCCGGCTCAAAATTTAGCATGCTTGAGTGACAGCTAGGCTCTTGAATGGGGTTCTTTTCTGCATAAAAGCAGGGCCTTTGTGACTGGAACTTCAGAAGTCGCCACAGGACCTAAGAATCCAAAGAGGGAAGAAGCTGAGCCATCTGCAACGACGACGCCACCGGTGAAGCCCTGCTGCAACTACCTCACCACTTTCCCGACGACAAGAGAAGATCTTCTGCTGGACGAGTCTTCTTCCTCTGAGCTGGTGGGACCAACCAGTTAACCCCTTTCGCCTTCCAAAGACGTCTCTTGGTTGAAACGCCCGTGCCAAGCACCCCGGCGGCTGTATAGCCAAGCTTCACCACTTTGACCGCGAATAAAAGGAACGCACCTTTTATTGACGAACTCCGCGGCTGGTTTCATCCCTGTGCAGTGCAACGACTCCACATTTCCTCCTCGACAAGATCCTCTCTTCCCCTGGTCGAAACAACGAACTGCAACCACTGCCAGGAACAACTTCCACCGCTGGAGCTTCCTCTCTCTTTAAGGTACTGTGTCCTGCCTGGCCTCCCTTTCTTCGGTTTGCCCAAAGTGACCCTTAAATCCTTGACTTTCCAACTGGGTTGGCTCCAGACCTTCTAACTTTATCTTCTTGAATCGCCCCAACCTCTTTTTGAACATTCTGCAAATACTTTTAGTGCATTTTAAACCGTGTGATCCTGGAAACATTTCGCTTTGCTCCATTTAAAGTGGGCCTGGCCTATGAACTTTGGCTCTACAGTATATACTGCCTTTATTCCCTTGTTGAGAACACCTTAAAGTGTTGGGACCTGTTTTATTTCTATGCTCTGTCTTTTTCTCTCCCTTTAACTGAACTATTGGAGTGCCATCAAGTTACGCGCTCACATCTGTTTAACAAATCGTGGTGTTTTAACTCCGACTTGTCTAATAGTTATCAAGGGAGGTGTGTATACGTTACCTGACTGTGTTTTAACTTGCTTTTGATTTAGAGTGCTAGTATATTGTCTAGTGTGTTTTGCATAAATAATTATATACTTTTTATACAAAGCTCTGGTCAGTGTTTGTTTGCTCTACTGTGTTTTTAGCCCTGTTGTGTATACTCTATATACTGCCCTACTCTTCTTGAGAGAGGTCTGACTGCTCAGCCACAGCTACCAGGTAAATCTGGGTGGTGCAGACTGCTACCAATTGGGTTTACTGCTTACTCCTGTAGTCTTAATCTTTGTGCAGTGTTCCCAAAGGGAACTGCACAGGATTCTGCCTAACACTCAGTTCATCAATAGCAACAATAATTGTCTTTGTCAGGATGATTTTTTCCACAGTGATAACTTCTAAAGAAATATAGCTTCTTTGTAAGAGCTCTACATCCCTCTTCCTTTATCACCACAAACAACATAAATTGTCTCTATCAGGACCACCTGGTAGCACTTCTTCAACTTCCACCTGGTCTACTTGTCAAAACTTAAAGGGATGAAAGGGTATCAACCCCCTATCCCGAACCACAGAAGCCGAATAGATCGACCTTCCCACCGTGGTTGGCACGGGTGCCTGGATGCTAATAACACAGGTAACCACGTGGCAGCCAATGGGGGGAAGAAGGAGTTAGGGATAGGGTGTGGAAAGATAAGGGGAAGGTGGGGAAGAGAGAACATGCATGTGCATAGTAATCAAATCCTACTGAAAACCTGTATTCTTAAGCCTAACCTCCAAAGCCTGATAAATTCTACTCCTACCTGACTCCTGCCTCTCTGCGTAACCTATGCAATAATCAGCTCAAACAAACCATGACTGCACATGTAACAAGGTTTTAACTAACATGAAACATGATGCAACATAACACCAGACATAAAGTGTTTGAGGAACCAAATACAAGACATGGAGCCTCATTACACGGAAGGTGGTAAGGTTTTACCGGTACCGGTAAAACCTTACCGCCTTACTACGAGGTCCCTTTGCGGGTCCTCCCTTAACGCCTGGTTTTTCCAGGCGTTAAGGACGGGACCCGCAAAGGGACCTCAGAGCTAATTACGGTACTGCAATTAGCGGTACCGTAATTAGCACCTACATCATTCCCATTGAGCCCTATGGGGCTGACTGGCTATGATGTAGGGGTAATGGAGGATGGCGGAATTAGCGCCATCACCCACCTTGGAATATGGCGCTAATTCCGCCATCCACCAAGGCGGACCCGGTAAGGGACCGGCGGCAGCCATGGCGCTAATAGCGCCATGGCTTACCGCCTTCCGTGTAATGAGGCCCATGGTTTTGACAGGAAGCTGTATGGCACAAACAAGGGAATTTCCCTTTGGTGAAAAAACAAGACGCATGGCCCTCTGGGCTAGCAAAAGCAACAAACTAACATTACATTCAGCAGCGCTCTTCTTAACTTGACTTGAGGAGCCACCCCTATTTGGCATGTAATATTCAGAATAATATGTCCTTACTGTGTTTTAGCAGCACTAATGGCGTGCTGCTATCCTCATGGGCATGTGTGCTACAAAGGTGTTCACCATCAAAAACCAATAAATGAACGTGTCCTTAATCTTTCTCATTTATACATAAGGCTTGTTTGTAAAACCAGATGGCATGAGCTCTACTGAAAACACTCGCCAACATAATATGCCAAAGCATGTGTCTTTAACGCCTCTCCATTTTCTCATCACAGGCTCCAGATGATTGCCTTCACTCGGCACTCGTACATATTTTCCCCCATAAAGCATATACGGAGACGTGAACACTGTATTCCCAACAAATCATAAATACTCTGCCACTTATCTGAGGGTCTGGGGCCTAGCGAGGTCACCCAGACTTCGTAGAATGACGCAAGGTTGCCACTGGGGCCGATGCTGCTCACCGCCGCAGGCGGGGCTCATAAATCAGCATGCCTCCGCCGTCCAGCTTCTGCCAGAATCTCCTTACCTCCAAAAGCCAGCGATTTAGTAAACCACATAATCACTTCCAGCTACCTCACCGCACGAGCACACACTGAACTACACGTTGGCCCACAGGCTGCTGGGAAATGTAGTTCAGGGCCTATTTTCTGCACTTGAGGCGCCTTCTCTTGCCCCAAACCCAATTCCTGACACTACTTCCATGTCAGGAGTACAACTTCAGTTCACATCTGGTTTACGCCCATACCAGGCCTACTTCTTCAAAGGTTTTGCCATCCAGGTATACTCCCCTGCCCGAAGAGCGTTTCACAACAAGTGCTTTTGTGGTTAAGATCAACTGACAAGAGGTTCTCACCAGATTCACAGTATTCAACAAATTGCAGTTTAAAATCTTTCAAAAACTTTTCAGGGAAAACAACATTCACATTGGTGCTCTTTAATTCTCTTCTGTAATGATGCTCCTCTCCCTCTGGATATCTTTTGCCAGAAGGGCATCTTTTTACCACTCTTGTTTCCCCACTACACAAGTAACCGAAGACTGACAGGGATAGGGTCTCCTCCTGCTTCTCCCTTGGTTTTGGCAATGTGTGTGTGTTGTGTACTATATGCTGTCCAAAGTATGGGTTGGGCAATGTTTGAAGGTACTGACTCTCAACAAAGTTGCCCCCTCAGGTTGCTAGGTTTTCTACAGATTCACACTTTTAATGGCTTTGTTATAATAGACTTCTGCTTTTCCCTAGTTCGGTATTCAAAATAAAATTTGATATCACTTTCACTTACATGCAAGTGCTGCTTCTGCTGCTTTACAATAGTTCGGTATTCCAAACTAACTTGGGAATTACTTTTACTTCTAACTGTATGGTGCTCACTCGCCGAACGCCTGCTTCTGACACGCGAGCGGGGACTGAACGCTCCGCGGTAACTGACGGCTTGTGAACCCACCAGGTAATACATATACCTCAATTAACCTCGCTGCTCACAGTACTTCAGCTGCTGTTGCTCCTCGCGACTCGGCAAACTGCTTCTCTTAGTCCGCCTTCGACCATACCACCTACTACTGGAGCTCCTCTTGCTCTGGAGGCTCTCTGGTGCTTGCCAGCTACCAGAGACAGCTTCAAGGCCCTCAGGTGCACACCAGCCACCTGAGACAGCCTCCTGCCCGCATCCCGCTGCGCAGCCTCTGCAGAACAGGTCACAAGGTGACAAGCTTCCCTTCTACATTTCAGATTTCTGGAGACCCTCTCAGGACCGGCAGCTGACATCTGCCAAACAGTAGTCCCGGCGTCTTCCCTCTTCTCCAGCTTTTGCCTTGGCTGCCAGCACGAACCACGCTTCTTCTGCTTCTTGCTTCCTCTGCTCCTCTCCAACAACAACTCTCTTGGCCTGCAGATGAGAGGGACTTTTAATCCACTCCGTCTCCCTCAGGTTTGGGTCATCTGCATTATTGAACTGACCCTTCCTGCAACATTGTACTTCTTCAGCCCTCTTCTTCAACCCAGTACTTCGGGAATTGTGGAACTTGAAGTCCTTAAAGGAAAAATTAGGTTTTCTTAGTTCTGTTTTACAATAAGGCATTAAAAGAGTGGGGCTTTGGTGAAAGTAACACTGGGGTTTCTCATTCCTCCTGACCTGCTTCCCCTCCTCATGTGATCCTCACATAGAACACCACCCCCAGGGGTCAGGATCAGAAAGCGTCTGCCTTTCCCTCGCCACACGAGAAGGGTCCCAGACCAGGTTTTCTAGGGGAATCATTGCTGATTCATCACACTGTCCCTACCCTAAAGAGAATTTCCCTGCCTCTCAAAATAACTAAAGGAAACACTCAAACAAAATAATCTTTTCCTCACACTTAATCATACAATAAACATGTGAAGGAAATGTATGGCAATTCATATACCACAGTTGTATCAAACATATACTTAATAACTGTTTCTCCTTGTGACCTAGGTAATGTTTCTTTCCACAGATTCAAAGCAGGAATTTTGTATCCACAGCTCAAAATAGTAAAGTTAAGTTTATAACACAGTTCTGGAAACCAATGTTCTTCTTGTTCCGACAAGTCAATAGTTCCAACAGAAATAACAAATCTGTGTTTTCCACCGATAACAAAAAGTTCAACACAACTTCTTCAGAACCAAAATACTTCGTAACAGAAATAGTTTGTCAGGATGGTGCAACAATGATTCACAATGTAAGCTAATGGCTTTGCTACTTCTTTTCCACAGCTTTTAACCACAACACAGTACTTTAATATCTTCCACCAAGTCCCCTCACCTGCCAGGTCTAACACTACAAGGTCCCTTGGCCTGGTATATTCGCTTGCCAGGACCATCAACTTCTAACTCTACTGCAAGTACTACTGTGGTAAAGTTTATTCGACAACAACTTTACACAGTCTCTAGACACTTCTTCTGTAAAGACGTGAACCACATTTGTGCTGTTTATGACACTTGTATTGTAGACTATGTTCCTCTCCTCCTGAGTGCTGACTATCAGGAAGGCAGCTCTTCTGCTACAACAAAGCCTTTTAGTTTAAACAAAATTAATAACAACAACTTCAGTCTGGGCTACTTTTTCTGGGAGAACGTAAACTCATTTACGTTATTGATTTCATCCTTGGGATTGCCACCTGCGATGGAGATTCCACTCCTCTCCTCCTGAATACTGACTATCAGGAGGGCAGCTCTTCTGCCACACTTGCCTTCGCACTCTTACATCAACCAAATGCTGAAAATGGCTTTTTATCACCCTCTCTCTTTTTGGATCTGGGCAATGCTTGTTTGGGTTTTTCTTGATTATTGCCTCTTCCTCTTGGTGATAATAGAATCTACAAATGTTCTTCCCAACTGCCCTATTTGGGTTGGGGCAATATTGGTTGTTGTAAAGGTCTTTTCCTATTGCCTTCTCTTTGCTTTGGCAGTGGTAGTTTCTATCTTCAGAATTACAATTGTCCCCAATGTTCTTATTCTCCCAACTTAGCTGATAAGCCTTGTTTTGGTATGAAAATGTAGGCCCACTTCTCCCCTTCTGCCTCTTAACATTAGTTCGGTATTCAAAATTAGTAACCCGGGCCAGCGGTGATCATGGAGCATTCCAGGGTCACAGTCAACTGGTGAACTCGCATGGTGCTGTATACGCGTCCGCTCGCTCCGATGCCTTTGTGTCTTCTGCTTCCTGCTCCCAGGTAATTTGCTTTCTCCTGCTCCCTGTAGCCCGTACTGGTCAGGCAAAGAGTGGCCCTTGCTCCAGAAATGCCCCGGTGCTTGTCTGCCACCGGAGTACACTTCACTTTGAGAAAAGCATTAAAAATGAACACTTCCCGCCGCGCAGCCTCTGCACATGAGCTCATCAGGGGAAAAGTTTTCAGTATCAATGCTTCCCGCCACACAATCACTGCAGACACAGTGCTTGAGGGCAGAGACCCTCAGGAAACTGGCAACCGCTTTCCAGTATGCTGTGGCTCCGGCGTCTCTGCTGCCCCTTAATGTAGGCTGCTGCTAGAACATGGAGTAATGAACAGTACTCCATCCTCTGCTCCTGCTACTACTACTGCAACCACGGAAACAACAACTAATGGCCTGCACCAGAGGGGCCTCTTTATACTCCCTAGTCCCTCTTAAGTGTGATAAAATCATCAGATTAAACCTTGCAGTCTAATTCCTCCAGATCCCTCTTCCTCTTCCCAATACTTTAGCATTCATGGATTTGAAGTCCCCAATGCTACAGTTAGCTTCTCTTCCCTTCATATCACTTTTAAATGAATTAACTTCACTTTTATCATTAATCATGTTTTCAGGAAGATCTTTAAAAGAAGTCATTGATTTTGAAATCAAAGGACTGCTCGTTCTATTAAAACCTGAGACAGGTTCACATTTAATCTCCTCTTGTTGACTGCAGGTGGTTTTACCATTATAAGTGTGAACAACTTCATGAGGGAAAGCTTTATGTCTAATGAATGACTGATTAAGACAAGCCTCGCCAGCCCCAGGGTGAATACGCTTAGAACAAGAAATTTCACTTTGACAACAAGCCATAACATATTCCGGCATCACTGACATCTCTTCCTTCAAGGGAGACAAATACTGCATCTCACCCAACAGAGTCCTCCCACTACCTTGGCGCCCTTCTCCTCTCAGGTGATCCTCCCGGCTAATACCATCCCAGGGTTAGGATCAGGTAGCGTCTGCCTTCCCCTGGCCACCTGGGAGGAGACTTTAGGTAGGGTTTCTGTGAGGACTCTGCAGGATTCATCACAACTGCCAAACTCAGAATGAGCCCCTAGATCAAGGCTTTGGTACAGCCATTAGAGACCATGATGGATTTTGTAGGTGGTTATAACAAGCCTTCCTTCAGCATCAGGCGTTCAGCTCTCAGCTCTCTACTATCACAGAAGACTGTTGCGAGTATGAGAGATGGTTTTAACCGTTTTTAATATCACATTAAAAAAAGAAGAGAGGTATTGAAAAGGCAGTTCCTTTCATGAAGCTTTTTAGGGAGAATTGATGAGCGTAAGATTGCCTTTTTAGAAGCTATTCTGGTTTTTTGTCAGTTGATTAATTTTAAGTAGGGATATAGGCTAGAAAATGATAGAAGTGTTTTCATTGATAACCTTTTTCATACTGAGTGCGTCACAATAATAATTTTCAATAATTTCCTATTATTTTCTCGTAATAAAAAGAAATGCAATTTGCAGGAGAGTGTGAGAGCATCTATCGAGTGGCCTTTATTGAAAATCAATTCATGAACATATGTGCATGTGAATTAAGTGTGGGCATCTATTTGAATTGCAGTATATTATCTTACAGTATATTGTGCATGTTGATAAGGAATTGGTTGGTAGGAGGTTTAAGAGTAGGCATTAGTAAACCAGTCCTATACAGATGAGTGAGGGTTACTAGCCCAATGCAGGGGTTTATTGCCTACCCTCTCTTTGATGTGCAGTAACATGTATATACTTTTCTTTACCTCTATTTCTATCACACCTCCTTATGGAGGGGTCAGGGGTTCTAGCACACTCCCTTTGGGGTGGAGGAAAGCCTCTGATTGTGGAGGTGACAAGAATCACTTCACCATAAGACTCAAGGCGATTGATCCCCTATAGCAACACACTACCTGAAAACCACACAACTGACAGCATCACAAACATAAAATTCATAGGTTTGCAGCATATTCTTGCCAACAAATGAAGCAGTGAATGGGAACACCATTTCAGACAAAACCGAAGTGAAATGGATTTACCAAACAAACATAACTAAATAGGGTCTGAACGTTAACAATGAGATGTCTGTTTTTCAAGTTAAATTGTTTCATGTAATACCTATACACGTTCATCTATACATGTCACTAAAGGTCACAAACTCTGTTTTTGTTAGTTCAATTGTATGTTTACTTTCTGAAACTAATTAGTGTATGTGTAAATCACAAAACATATATATGTGATAACACTTATTAAATTGAGCTGCATAACATTATGCAAGGCTAATTTCTTGGTTCTTTGTGCAGTGGTATGTGATCAGGAGTCTGGAATAATTTCATGGCTTCATTTAATGGAAAATAAGTGTGTTCTTGTAAATGACCTGGAGCAATTCTGTTTTTCTTCATAAAAAGAAAAGCACAGATAGAAACATTATATGAATCTATTTTTGTAACCTATGAAAAACACAAAAAAACACTTATCTACTATACCTACAACACAATATGGGTTTTATTGATGAGTGTGCATCACTGCATCCAATTGATCTTACACAGAGTGGCACAGAAGTCACCCAGTAACCCTCATTAAAATGACAGGATTATTTTCTTGTTGTCTTTGTGTGGATTTCATACAAATAAAACCAAGATTGTGGCGGATGCACGAAAAAACACAGAAAAGGGCTTTCTACCATTTCTTTCTTGTATCTGGCCAATGTATGTGCCCAATCTGATTGCGTCTCTGAATAAGGCTTTCCCCCATGGTATGGAAACCCAATGCAGCAACTTGCACTACAGTTCACATACACTGGCCGCACACTGCTGGGCCTCCTTGAAAGGGGCCCCTAGCGGACCCTGACGTCTATGGAAACAAGGCGAGTCACCACACACGATAGATACGCCAGACACGAGGTTGTATTCCCAAAGCTAGGGTTTATTGCAAAGCAAAAGTCTCAGTTGGCCAACTTGGTCTCACGCCCCGCGACGTGTATCTCTAGACTTCGAGGGACGCAAGAGAGTGAATTACGTACATCAGTTACATATATACAAAATGCATATCAAACAATCAGCTATGACATGTTTAACACCCCCCTTTATTGGGTTTCTTTGAACTTGGTGTGATGATGGACATCTCCAACTACTATGACACCTTCAAACATCTATTCTAGTAACAATTTGCAATTTGTGAGTGCGAAGGCATCTTTCAGTTGTTGAATAGAACACAGCGCTTCTGTTCTTGGAAGCGAGCTACATACGGGGGGGAGAGTTGCATTCCGGACCTTGCTATCTATCAGGTGCTATTCGCATCCTGGGAGCCGACACGCTCTACCGGGTTCAGCAAAGGGGGGCCGTAAGAAAAGCATAATTCAAGCCTTTAGCGGTATTATTCTAACATATTCTACCATATAACGAGACTGGCTGGCAGCTGTGAAATGATTAAATGCCCTGCAGCTCTGCTTCAAGGCTACATTCGGGAGGGAGCCGGGCATTCTTCTTGGCGCTGCCTACATTTGTGTTTCAGCAAACTCTTGTTATACTCTCGGCCCTGCGGCCTTGTCCTTTTCACATACAGACAACAATGTTTTACAGTTGAGCAGTGTAAGCGGAAAATATACTGCGAAGCAATAGGAACAGAAAGCAATGAGCAATGGTTAGAAAACAAAATGGTGATTCTTGTTACATCAAAATGGCCGTTCATTGGCAAACTCGAAAACCTATATTCTGTCATATCGTGCATGAGACGGTTGGCCCACGGCCACCAAAATGCGTTTGCGGTCACAAAGTAGAGGTATCCATATTTCTAGACTGACAAACCCTCCTTTGGCTGTATGCCAAACGTCTCATCTATTTATTGAAACCTCCTCTAGTGATGATGAATCTGAAGTACTTATGTCTGAATTTTGCATGCTATCGTGGACATCATTGTCTTCATCAATATCTATTGCCATCAACTCTTTTACTGCTCTCATCTCATTTGGGTCTGGGTCAGTTCGATCATGAGGTTGTTTATTCTTTGTCATCATATGCATACATCCTTCCGTACATCCCTCAGTTACCTCAGCGCAAACTATGGGTAAACAATGTATACAACAACAGCACGTTAGGAATATTCCAAACACCACTACTAATATTGAGATCAACTTCCATCCCCAAGAACGTAGTATTCCCCAAAACCAAGATCCTATTCCCCAGCTCCCTTCTCCAGTAGGGAGTTCAGAGCTTAGGACGTGCATTTTCTTTATTGCTTCAAAGATCGTGGGGGAATAGTCATCGACATAAACGCAACATGCTGATCCCACTATTTTGCAAATTCCCCCACGATCAACCAGGATCACATCGAGAGCCATTCTATTTTCCAGCACCATTAACCTGATTCCTCTTTCTTCCAACGTCATGTTAAATAATATATCTGTTGTTGTGTTTATTGTATTCTTTAGGATTCTGGACAGTTGCCTTATATTATAGGAGTTCACTATTTGCCCTAAGAATGGAATGAATGATTTTGCTACATCAGTTGCTATTAAAACACCCTTGTCAGTCCTTTTGACTCTAGTTCTGGTTAATCTGGCCATGGCTGCTGTTTCTAAGAGGAATACTCCTGGGAACAGTAGCCCTAGGTAACATGTACCTCCCCAGTTTCTGGGCAACCAAGGATATGCTTTCTCTCCACATATAAAATAAACTGGATCACCTACGTATACTGGTTCTATTTCCCATTTTAATACCACTGTATTTATACAACCAGCATATGTTCCGACTGAAAAATAGCCTTTCTTTTTTAGACGAAAAGGGACAGTTCTTGGGCTATAATTCACTGTGTAAGATGGGGGAATTGCATCTTTGTCCCCTTCTGTTCTTACACGAAACGTCATTACAGATGTTTTTTCTGGTGGGGACAATCTATCTCGTCAATTTTGTCGTGTTATCGTTTGTGTACTTTTCCTCGTGGGCTCTGGGGCTATTACTTGTGCTTTATGGAAAATGGAACAACCTACAGGCTTCATTATTATCTCCTCAAACACATTCATGTTGGTTCTGTCTAATTGACCCGTATTACTCTCATTCCATTTCCCATAGAACATTGCACCTAAAGATGCACTACATGCAGAACTTAATGGTAATGGCTGCACATACCACCCTATTCCTTTCCCAGCATGCTGTGGTAAATGGGCACATACCCAGCAATTTGTTTTCTTCAGGATTGCATGTGTCATGTTCATGATCAACAGTAAAGTGTTATTTCCAAAACCTTCCCTGTGTTTTTCTTCCATTAGGGGTAGGGTATAAGTGATCACCTGAACCGGGCTTTCAGTAGTGGATATATTAATTATTGGTAAAAACATTTCTAATGGGTGTATTGTTTCTAATCACCATAATATTAGGGCTGTCAATATTGGTGCTACCACGCTCATAAAGCACATTATTATAGTCAGTACCAGCATACAATTTGTTTTACCATGCGTTTTTCTTAAGCTTATAGTCTTTATAATTGACTCATTCTCAGCGGTGGTGGTACAGGAGGAGGCTGGAACCGGTTCCGGCATGGTTCTTGTCGTCCTTCTTCTTTCTTATCACAGTTTGTTGTGGATATCTCTCTTCGTCGCGCTTGCTCTGATGTTAATAAGTTCAATGGAATTGTCACAGTTCAGTTCTGCCTGTCCTTTTTAGCCTGGATTTGATTATTTGTTGTTAGGCGAGATCACTTGTCCTTTCTTATAATGCTCAGAGGACCTTTGATCAGTTATCTTATCGCCTTAGTATCATGTGCGCCCAGCTTGTCCGCTCTGGTTCCGGACACATGTACTTTTATGATCGCACCGAGGAGCCGCGAGTCTTGAATTGTCCGACTTGCACAATTCTCACGCTTCTCTCCTCTGCACCTCTGGTTCCTTCTCCGTCCATGAGCTGAACCAGAGGTTAACATAAACACCAAAAAGAACTGCAGATCACTTTGTCTTCCGAGGCCGCAGGTTGTATCGCCTTGCTCCTGGTATCGTATGATCCGTGAACAGTGCCGGTGCACTTCCAGATTCAGGCTCAAAGTCAGCCTGTGGCGCTACTGCAGGTGCTGGTGTGCGCCGCGCCAATGATGCAGATCCATTTTTTGGTGTGTTGTCAAGTGCTGGTGGCCGTCAAAGGGGTACACGATTTGTTTCTGCTAGTATTTGCAAGGCAGATTTCACGTCGGTCAGCAGTGATGTCGATTCTGCTGTGCAACGTTGGGGCACTCTTTGCCCTTCCCCCTCTTTGGCAATCGTCTCAGGCTTTGTTTCGAGTTTCACTTCTCGTTTTGGCAGATTAGGTGGCTGCTTACTGGCAATAGTTTCTTTAGTTTCTGGGACCGCTGTCTCTTTCCGGTCATCAGTGTCAGGCAAGTCTTTCAGTGCAGTTGGAATCTTCTTGGCATGGGTGGCATGGATCCACGACTTCCTTCCATCCACCCGTATTGCTGTCTGCGTCGCCAAAAGTACTTGATAGGGCCCGCGCTACCTGGGTGCTAATGATGACTTTCTTTCAAAGTTCTTTAGCAGCACCCAGTCTCCTGGCTCCAGCGCGTGCCCTGGACCGGTGTATCTCACTGGTAATCCCTCCTGCACCTGGATCAAACGCAATTTCTGCATTAAAAGGCCACAATAAGTACTAAGCACAGGATGTTCTATCTCACTAAGTCGTTTTGGCTGAGGTGCGCACCAAACATTTGCCGGCCTCCCCATCACGATTTCGTACGGGGAGAGCCCAGTTTTAGCCTGTACAGACGTACGCATGCATAATAGTGCTATTGGTAATGCATCCACCCAACTTGCTTTCCGCACACATCTCGCTAATCTTTGATTTAAGAATCCCGTTGTGCCTCTCCACAAGACCGGAAGAACTCAGATGCCTTGAACTATTCAATCTCTTATCAATCTGAAGACCAGCACATATCTGTAATACCACTGCACCCACAAAATGTGGTCCATAATCAGACCATAAGACTCGGGGCAAGCCAAATCTGGAAAAGTACGACTTCAACATTACTTTTGCCGTGCTCATTGCTGTGCAGTCCTTCAAAGGATATGCCTCCACCCACTTACTGAATGCACACATCACCACCAAGACGTATTTTAAGTTTTGGCACCTCTCCATCTCTATGAAATCAAAATGAATTACCTCAAGTGGCATGGAGGGCGGGCCAAAACTGCCTGTTGGAGTTACTGTTCGCTTCCCTACATTGTGTTGCAAACACGTGATACAGTTCTGCACCAACCTCTCTGCAATCTTTTTTATGTTTACATTCTGCCAAACTGTAGAAAGGTGCTGTATTATCTTCTTCGCACAGATGTGCATAGGGCTGTGGGCCATTGTGACCATTGCAGTCACGTACGAATTTGGCAACATCCAGTTTCTAGTTCCCTTGTCCACCCAACAACCCTCCAGATCCAACTCAGCAGATCCCTCTTCCCACCCCTGTATTTCATCGGCTGTAGCCTCGGCCTGCATTTCTTTGACAGTGGCAACTCCATCTTCTATCATACAGGGTACTTCCTCTGTCTGAACCGTCATCATTTTGGTATTCAAATCAGTGGCAGTTTGTTTTTCAATTCTTTCTGCAAACGCGTTTCCCTCTCCTACTTTGCATGTTACTTTTTTATGTGCCTCGCATTTCACTATTGCTAGGCGCTTTGGAAACGTGAGTGCAGACAGCAATCGTACAATCAAAGGGCCATGTTGAATTCTGGCGCCATGTGATGTCAAAAAACCTCTCTCAGCCCAGAGTCGACCAAAATTATGAACCACTCCAAAAGCATACTGACTATCACTATATATATTCACATTCAAATTTTCAGAAATCTCGCAGGCTCTGGTTAATGCTATTATTTCCGTGGCTTGTGCTGAATTATAGGGAATTCTTTTGCTTTCTACAACGCTCTCTAGGGTAGTGATAGCGTATGAGGCAGTTGTGGTGCCATCTGGTAATTTAAAATATGAGCCTTCACAAAATAACTCTCCATCTGGCTCTTTCTGTGGGATTGCACTTAAATGAACTCTTGGTTTCTTCCTCAGTGACCATTAAGCAATCGTGGGGGGGTGATTCATTCTTCCCAATTTCTTTTATGGTTGGTGGCATTAATTCTGCAGTATTCAAAGCGCTACACCTCATAATTTGGATATGGGGCGCGAACAAGATAATCTCATATCTTGCAATCTAGCAGAGGTGAGGTGTTGCGTCTGTGTCCTATTTAATAGAACGTCTATGGCATGTGGCACCATCAAAATTAAACTGTGCCCCAATACCATCCCTTCCGTTTGTTTCACTGACGCAGCAGCCGCCGTGACAGATCGCAAACATCGTGGTAGTGCGCGTGCTACAGGGTCCAGCGCAGAAGAAAAATTGCTGCACGGCCTATTTCTTCCACCTTGTTCCTGTGTCAAAACCGCCAATGCACATCCTTCACTTTCACACACAAATAGTCTAAACATTTTCTCATAGTTCGGCATACCCAAAACTGGAGCCGAGCATAGTGCAGTTTTCAATCCATCAAATGCTTTGACATTCCTCATCCCACTGCAAAGGCATAACCTCATCCTTTCTAGTTAAATTCACCAACGGTTTCACAATTAACGCAAAATTACCAATCCATTCTCGGCAATATGAAGCCATGCCTATTATGGCTCTGACTCCTTTTTGTGTCTTTGGAATAGGCATTCAAGAAATACTTTCTATGCGTTCTTGCGTTAGTCTTCTCCTTCCTTTCGAAAGTAGGTAGCCCAAATAGGCCACCTCCTTTCGATTATACGGAAATGTCTTCAAACTAGCTTTATGGCCATGTGCAGCTAGGTGTGACAGTAGTAATACAGGGCTTTCTTTACAAATCTCCTCTGTCTGCAGCTATTGTCTATGTATTGCAAAAGTACACAACCCACAGATAATTTCAACATGTCTAGCTGCTCCTTTAATGCTCTACTGTAAATACTTGGACTTTCCGTGCAACCTTGTGGAATCCGTGTAAATGTAAATGATCGTCCTCCTAATGTGAACGCGAACAAATATCTGCTGTCCTTGTCCACTGGAATACTGAAGAATGCGTTTTTCAAATCTACTACACAGGTATCATTGTCAATATTGTAGTGACGTCTGGCACTAGAGGAAATTGTGGATCTACTACCTTATTCAATGCGCGTAGTTCAATTATGAAACGGTATGGAACCTCATTACCTCCTTTTTTATAAACCGGAAGAATCGGGCTGTTGCATGTACTGCCAGTAATTTCCTCGATTACCCCTAATTTCACCAAATCTGTAACAATACTCTTCAATCCTTTCTCACCTTCAACTGAAATTTTGTATTGGGGTATTCACGGTAGGGTCACACCTTCTTTCAAAATGATCTTTACTGGCTCTATCTTTAAACATCCTACATCGTCATGCATTGCCCATGTACAGGTTGGTACTTTACTTAGTTCCCCTGGTAACGCTTCGGACATGAATTCTGACACAGGGGCATCGTGTGGCCATATCGTTAGAAACACTCCGTCTGCCGTGCAATGTATAACAGAACCTAGTTTTTTCAATAAGTTTAATCCCAACAAATTCTCCCCACAATTTTCTGTTAAAAGGAAAGGACAATGTTCAATAAATGGTCCTATAGTAACTGGGACTGGTTTGGACACTGGGTTTATGACTGGTGTACCTGCAAACCCTACGGAAATATTCTTTTGCCCTGACAGTGGTATATCCGGAACCAAGTGATGGTCTATTGAACACTTCTGTGCTCCTGTATCTACAAGAAAGCGGTGCTCCTCATTCCCGACTCTTATTTCTACATAGGGTCCTCTCTGATTCACGGGAATAGACACTGGTTCCGACCTCTGTTCTGGGTTGTCCTATTGGGGAAATAACACATCATCCGATGTGTAATCATTACTATTTCTGTAATGCGTGTTTGGCTGTGTATCGAAAACATTCCCACTCTTCCCTCTATTTCCCCCACCCTGGTTTCCATATTGTTGATTTTGCTGTCCCTGACTCTGGTTTGGGGCATTTTGGTTTTGGCCTTGGTTTTGATTACCTCCGTTATTGTGATGCTGCTGCATACTATTCCTATTTGGTCCATTCGCTCCTGGGTATCCTCTATGCTGTCTCCTCTGATCACACCCATTTCTATTCTGTAGATGCGGACATTGCGCTCGCCAATGTCCTTCCTCCTTAAAATATGCACACTGATTCGGTCCCACTGTTCCCCCTTGCATATTCGAATTACTCCTTCCTTGTGCGTTCCCTCGCCCTCTATGTCCTACTACTTGCTGCATTAATACTCGTGTCTTTAGATTTACCCTATCCCTCTCTTCTTTTTGTTTTCCTTCAGTCACTCTGCGCTCATAATATTGGGCCATATGTAATACTTCGCCCAACGTTTTTGCTTGCCATGCACTCTCTGATGTCATTATTAGATCCTGAATTGGAAGTTTAACTCCCTCACATATTTGTCAACAAATAACCTCTTTCCTGCTTCCGAACCCACATCCTGCCCACTGAAATCTGTGAATATTTCTTCAAATCTATTAAAATAATCTGTAGCCAACTCATCCTTGCCTTGTACACATGCAGTCAATTTGTCCCAATGAATTCTTTTCTCTGGGACAATTGCTTTTAACTTTTCTCTATACGTGCTGGTAATGCCGCCAGGTTCGCTCCTGGTGTCCCTCCAACCGCTTTATTCCTGTCTTCTATTATCAAGTCCGCCCATGTGGCGCCAAAGACTATTGGGTCATCTACCTTCCTTATTTGTTTCCATATGTCTGCTGGCAGGATCACCGGGAATATTAGGTCTATATCACCCATGGTAAGCACGGATCATTGTAGGCAGGACTCTACTTCCTTGTAAAACCCTGCAGGATTCTTTCTTATATCAGGAATCGTCTGCTTTATGTTCACCTCCTGTCTGGAAAAGGGGACATGCACATATTGGGCGGTGTAATGGCTGGTGCCACCTGCGCCGCTGCACTGCCCACCGCGGGAACCTCCACTTTGGGCACAAAGGTAGGTGGGACCTCTCTCATTGGAAATGCCCCACTTACCGCCCCCCCCCTTCTCTTAGATGTAACAATATTCCCAGATCTAATGATAGGGCTGTTTCTCCTGTCCCTCGCTCTAGTGCTCCGCTATATACTGCCATTATTTCAGGTGGGCTGGCCTTATCATTTTTTATATCTTTGTCTAATAAATGTTCAGCCATCGACTGCAGTGCTTTTCTTTTCATGGGCATGGAATATTCATCAAATATCTTGTATATCTCCATTGTGGGAATACTAGGATCTGACATCCCTCTAAACGCTTCTCGTATACATTCTTTTAACTTATCGCCCCTTTGTACTGACAATGTTGAATATCGTCGTTGTACATATGGCTCTGCAGTTTCCTTCCTATTTCTCCCGATATCCCTACTCCTGTACCCAGGTGTAGCAAACATTTCGGCATAATCATTATCTAATTCATCTTTAAGCTCAAACAGTCTATATACATGTTCTCTCACTTCTTCATCCCTCTCCCTACAGCGTGCTAATGCATTCAAATCTAACAATCGCTGCGGTGGTAATTTCCCAATTAGCTGTTTCCATTTCTCCACCAAATATTCACCCATGCATTCCAACACTACCTGTCTTTCGTTGCTTCTACAGAAGTTATATATCGAAGCCACTGCTGCCGTCCCATCATTCCTGTCTATATACATCTCTGCCTGTTGCTGCAATTCCACCTTCCTTTCTTTGCTGATTGCGCTGCGGGTTACCCTCGTGCACCCCCGTTGGACCGTCCCGCCTCTTGCCCCTGTGGTTTCAACTTCAACCCCGGGAGGAACGGACGGTACCTAGTCTGTGCCTGAGACGAGAGGTGCGGATGGGACAATGAGAACAGGGAGTGTCTGTTGTGGGCCTGATTGGCTAATAGGAAGTATTACGCGCACGGTCTGTGGCTGCGGGAGGGCTTGAGCTACCGGAGGGGGAGCTTGAGCTACGGGCGGGGTCTGGGCAATAGCTACTGACGTGTCTGGTCTTACTTCTGATCTTGGGCCTTGTTTTGTATGGGTCAATATATTTTCTATCAATTCATCTGCTATGTGTAATTCTCGTTGTAGGTATATCTTTTCTATATTCAACTGGTCACGCCTACCTGCCCTTCTTAGACTCTCAGTCCACTCCTCCTCTTCTTTCTCTTCCGCTACTTCACCTTTCGATTTATGCCTGCGCGCATGCTTTGCTCTGCTTTTAAATCGGAGCATTGCTTCCTTTCTCCAGTCTTTAATAGTCTCAAATGCTGCAGGACGCGCTTTCTTTCTTATCAACACCATTTCCAGGTTGTCTATCCTCACTATTTCAAAACTACCATTAATCGGCCACTGATGGTCCTGCTGCTTTCTGGTTTGCCTATGCCAAGTCTCACAGAATATTATCGCACCCTATCCATACTTCACATACATCTCATACGCCGGCGTTCCCCCAGGTGGTATAATTTGGCCATCTTCCAAAGATTGTCTACCACAGCGGAAAAACCCTGCTAAGGTGGACAATACCCCAGGCATGTTTCAACCTTCCCCCTGGTTAATCAACCTTACCTAGGGCGTTTGATTTTGCAAGTCAACTCTCAACCAATATCAGGATACTTTGAATCGGGGAATGACTCACCTGATAAATCAAGTCGTCTGTATACTGACGCACCAAAGGACGTTGTGTCTGCATTTCTTGGCTTCCGCCTCGTTTCGGGACCCTCGCCTCCTTGTTCTCTAGCCAAGCATGTCGATCAGGGATCAAATGTGTGCAGATCTGCAAAGGAGTCTCATCACTTTTACAGGGCGCCCCGAACACCTCTTGATCCCAGCTCGATCTTCCCGTCCTCGCCGTTCTCTGCCTCACTCAATTACAACGTTATGCGATGGAACAAGTGGGGGAGGGTCCCTATTCGAGCGCCATCTTGAAAGTGGCCCCTAGGGAACCCTAACGACTATGGAAACAAGGCGAGTCACCACACACGATAGATATGCCAGACATGAGTTTGTATTCCCAAAGCTAGGGTTTATTGCAAAGCAAAAGTCTCAGTTGGCCAACTCGGTCTCATGCCCCGCGACGTGTATCTCTAGACCTCAAGGGACGCAAGAGAGTGAATTACGTACATCAGTTACATATATACAAAATGCATATCAAACAATCAGCTATGACATGTTTAACACCCCCCCTTTATTGGGTTTCTTTGAACTGTGTGATGATGGACATCTCCGACTCTATGACACCTTCAAACATCTATTCTAGTAACAATTTGCAATTTGTGAGTGCGAAGGCATCTTTCAGTTGTTGAATAGAACACAGTGCTTCTGTTCTTGGAAGCGAGCTACATACGGGGGGAAGAGTTGCATTCTGGACCTTGCTATCTATCAGGTGCTATTCGCGTCCTGGGAGCCGACACGCTCTAGCGGGTTCAGCAAAGGGGGGCCGTAAGAAAAGCATAATTCAAGTCTTTAGCAGTATTATTCTAACATATTCTACCATATAACGAGACTGGCTGGCAGCTGTGAAATGATTAAATGCCCTGCAGCTCTGCTTCAAGGCTGCATTCGGGAGGGAGCCGGTGTCATGATGCCTACCCCCGGAGCACCAGGCCAGGCCCAGCACCCCCGGAAGCAGGCATCATGCCCTTGGGTTAAAGCCCAGCGGCCCCTTATATGGGCTCTTTGGACTCAGTCCTGGCGCCTTTGGCGCCAGACTCATGTTGGACATCAGTCCTGGCACCATAGGCGCCAGGCTCATAAAGGGAGGTGTTTTGTGCACTTACCTGATGCAGACCATGCTGCACGCTTCAGGCCTCCCGGAGACATGAAAGGGACTATTTTTTCATAGGGACTATTTTTTCACTCGGGCGTGGCCAGGGAAGGATACATACCTAGTTGGGGAAGGATACATACCTGGGACTTCTTTGGAGGCTATTTAAGCCACGCCCAGACAGCAGCTCATGCTTCGCGTTGTTCTGCTTCCTGCAGCTTAACGCTCACCGTGTCTGCTCCTGCTCCTGGACTCCAGCCACGCCCGCCTCGAACCTGGAAGACCTGCAAGGAAGGAAAAGAAGAGAAAGGTGAAAACCAAGGACTATTTCAAATTTCTTACCTGCATCCGGAATCTTCTCGCCAGCATCCCTGAAGAAAGACTTCCATTTAAAAGCATTGCGTTGCTCGCTGCAGCGCCACGCTTCACTCACCTGTCCTCGAGACATCTCCCGGCTCCATCGCGGCTGTCAGCATCGGACGCCACATCTCTGCACCTAGGGGAGAGAGGAAGAAACAAAAGGTGAGCAGAAGGAACACAGAAGGAAAGCCTGATTAACAGCCATAATACTTACCAGCTTTTCTTCCACATTTCGGGTCGGCGCCGCCCTGTTGGCAGGTACCGTACCCCGGCCCCTATGGGGAAAGGACAAGAGACATTTCTGGGGAATGATAAGGACATTTAGAGGGATCGCCCTCATCACTACTCACCTCGGCAGTTTAACCCCTCGACGCATCGCCTTCATTCTGCACCTGAAATAAAGGACAGATCACAGGTTAGAAAGACAACATAAAGGGGGCCTCACTTGAACTTTGAACTTTCATACTTACGGCGCATCGCTCAGGAAAGTCAAGTGGATTTTGCCAGCGCCATTCTGAAAACCAGTGAAGTAACTGGACGAACACGCTCCCCTACACCAGAAGCAGGATGGAGAGTTCATCCTTCCAAACCATAAGAAGGATATTCCTACGGGCCAGGCAAGCACGATTTGGAGGTCCTGTCCAATCGGTGTTCCGGGTCCTGCGCATCACGCTAGAAGAGGCCACAGCAATCCAGACTAGACCAGCACCCCCGTGGGAACCCGGTGAGTGTTACAGCCGGGCATTCTTCCTGGCGCTGCCTACGTTTGTGTTTCAGCGAACTCTTGTTATCCTCTCGGCCATGCGGCCTTGTCCTTTTCACATACAGACAACAATGTTTTACAGTTGAGCTGGGTAAGCGGAAAATATACTGCGAAGCAATAGGAACAGAAAGCAATGAGCAATGGTTAGAAAACAAAGTGGCGATTCTTGTTACATCAAAATGGCCGTTCATTGGCAAACTCGAAAACCTATATGCTGTCATATCGTGCATGAGACGGTTGGCCCACGGCCACCAAAATGCGTTTGCGGTCACAAAGTAGAGGTATCCATATTTCTAGACTGACATCCTCATGCTATACTCTTTCCCATGCACAACATAATTTCAAAAGATTGTCAATTTTTCCAGCATCAGGAAAGAGTAGGCACAGAGTCCGCTGAAATCAATAGAGCACACAAGGCTGCCATTGAAGATAGGTATCAGTGTGCAGCAGATATTTCCATGGAGCTACCTTCATATGTCCAGTCAAGGGCACAGTAACATGGGCCGTTTGCAGGTTCCTGTGCCATTCGCTCCATGCATGCTTTGAATCCCTGATCTGTCTCTGCCATGTGAGGAGAGGAATCTGAATGGGACAAGAAGTGTTTGACTGATGCCAATGATGTCCATTGGGCACATATACAATTTCATCATATTTGGAGGGGAATCATGAGATGTTATAGCGTGCTGATGGTCTGAACGTTGGGCATTAGCTTGTGTGTCTGCACTCTTTTCACATGGTTTTCTTCTGAGTATGAATTCATAACGCAAATATATTTATAAGTGGAATTATATCCATGTCATCTTTTGCATATGTTTACAAAATGGTGCAAATAAATGTGTTTTGGGAGCAGGATCACTGGTGGAAATATACCCTCACAAGGTGCCATCTTTAAACTTTGAGGTCAATTCATAGAATCCAGCGCAGAAGTAGCGCATGCGCCTGGCGCAGAGAGGGAGCGTGCGCCAAGCGTGCACCAGGCGCAGTGCAAAACAGCATTTTGGCACACCTTGTATTCATGGATGTCCCGAGCCATTTGCAGCCATGGTGCAGCGAAAATCCAGCAGCGGCAGTAACGCCCCCAAGAACGCCCTTCATGCCAGAAAAAGCCATAGAAATCCCCAATACGGTGCAAAGGGCCGCACTAACCCTGGACCAGCATACAGCCCCCCTACACCATAATCGCATGAAAAACTGCGCATAACCCGCTCGCGTCATCCAAAACGTGTGAAAATCTACTCACGCAACCCCGTGAATATGCGTCCCCCACTCGCACCAGCCAAAACGTGTGGAAATCTCCCTGCGCACCCCATTGAATACACGTACCCCGCTCGTGCCAGCCAAAAATGCGTGAAAATCTACTTGCGCACCCCCTTGAATACACGTACCCCGCTCGCGCCAACAAAACACGCAAAAATCTCCCCACTCACCCCCTTGAATACGCGTACCCCGCTCGTGCCAGCCAAATCATGTGATAATCTCCCTGTGCACCCCCTTGAATATGCATATCTCGCTCGCTCCAGCCAAACGCGTGAAAATCTACTTGCGCACGCCCTTGAATACGCGTACCCCGCTCGCCCCAGGCAAAACGTGTGAAAATCTCCCTGCTCACCCCCTTGAATACACATACCCCACGTGGAAAGTGCTACACGTGTGGTGACAGGTGTGGGGGGTCCCCCCTGTGGCATGGGCTGCCTGCGGGGCATGGTCACAGGTGTTGGGCTGCCTGCAGGGCATGGTCACGGTTGATGGGCTGCCTGCAGGGCATGGTCATGGGTGTAGGGGGGTCCCCTGTGTCGTGGGCTGCCTGCGGGGCATGGTCACGGGAATAGGGGGGTCCACTGTGGTGTGGGCTGCCTGCGGGGCATGGTCAGGGGTGATGGGCTGCCTGCGGGGCATGGTCACATGTGTAGGGGGTCCACTGTAGTGTGGGCTGCCTGCGTGGCATGGTCAGTGGTGTAGGGGGATCCCCTGTGGTCAGGGCTGCCTGCGGGGCATGGATAGTGGTGTTGGGCTGCCTGTGGGGCTGCCTGTGGGGCATGGTCACGGGTGTAGACGGGTCTCCTGTGGTGTGGGCTGCCTGCGGGGCATGGTCAGGGGTGATGGGCTGCCTGCGGGGCATGGTCACATGTGTAGGGGGTCCACTGTAGTGTGGGCTGCCTGCAGGGCATGGTCATGGGTGTAGGGGGGTCCCCTGTGTCGTGGGCTGCCTGCGGGGCATGGTCACGGGTGTAGCGGGGTCCACTGTGGTGTGGGCTGCCTGCGGGGCATGGTCAGGGGTGATGGGCTGCCTGCGGGGCATGGTCACATGTGTAGGGGGTCCACTGTAGTGTGGGCTGCCTGCGTGGCATGGTCAGTGGTGTAGGGGGATCCCCTGTGTTCAGGGCTGCCTGCGGGGCATGGACAGTGGTGTTGGGCTGCCTGTGGGGCTGCCTGTGGGGCATGGTCATGGGTGTAGGCGGGTCTCCTGTGGTGTGGGCTGCCTGCGGGGCATGGTCATGGGTGATGGGCTGCCTGCGGGGCATGTTCATGGCTGTAGGGTTGACCCCTGTGGTGTGGGCTGCCTGCAGGGGGTGCACGCAGCTGATGGCAGTATGCGAGGGCCTCACCACACGGGTGCGCGATTCCGGGGGGTACGCGAGTGCGCTTATCACGATATTTGGCTGGCGCGAGCAGGATATGTGTAATCTGGGGGCAAGTCCAAAGTCAAATAATCCACATCCAAACGGTAAACCAAAAATAAAACATTCCTCCATGGGTGAAAACAATAACACAAAATCCACAATACTCCAACTATATACAAGGAAAGTTTGAAGGGTCCATGATCGCAACACAAAATGAAACTTCCCAAAAATCCTATAAAAACACAACTATATACAAAAAGTGGAGTAATGTCCATGGACCCAAAGAAAAAATAAAAAGAAAGGAAACCTAACCCTAAAGAACAATTTATAATGGCAGCGGGCTAGTCCTACGGCTCACTGTTCTTGGCAAGACTTTTGGCCAGGGCATCATCGAACTCAGTGTCTATGGCCCAGAGGCGGGACTGTGCTCTATCCTCGAGGGCTCGCAGGGACACCACCATGTCCTCCACCAACGCCCTGCAAGTCTCCTCGAGGAACTCTGCCCGCCTCTCTGCCCGCCGCATTGAGTTCTCTGCCCTGACCATGGTGAGCCGTGCCTTCTGTGCCCGCCGCCACTCTGCACATATCTGCCGGCCCTTCCACTACCACACGGAAGACACACTTTCTCCAGGGTCCTCCTGCCCATTGGCCGATGCCTGCCCCTGTGATGTACTTGGCCCTGAGTCCTGATGCCTCCTATGTCGAGCCTGCTGCTGCCTATTAGCCATCTGCCTGTGCCACCACGACTGCCTCCGGGAAGATGGCAACCCCCGGGGCCATCATGCACGTGCCCTGCTCGAAGGTGCCTGTACAACCTCCATTGCCAGGGGTCCTGTTGCTGGGGTGACCACCCCTGCTAAACCTCCGACTGTGGCAGGGATGTGATCTCCACCAGCCTGGCCGCCATGGCTAGGGCAGGTTCACAGGAGGCCCTGGTGGCATCTGGGCCGGAAGACAGTATGGGGGACGACTGTGTGTGTGTGAAGAGGAGGAGGGGGTCGCAAGAGCACCCATCATATGGAGGAAACCCTTCGACAATGAGCCGTCCTAGCCAGTTCAGGATGGCACACACCTGCTCGTGATGAGGTGCGTGGTCCTGCCTGGAATCACGCACGTCATCGAGAATGACACATGTGCGCATCGCGACACTGACTAGGAAGGACTCAACCCTGTCACGGATTGCCATATCCGCAGGTAGAGGAAGGTCAGTTGACGTGGACTCATCCTCTACCTGCAGACGGGTCTGGACTGAGGGATGCGTGCCGGTGAACAGTGATGCAGTCTCAGTTTCATTGACAGGATTAGGCACAGGCCCCTCCGTGGCGACTTGTGCTGCCTCCTGCCCCTGGACTGCACCACTTGCACCGGTGGCAGCACCCCCTCCAGGCCCCATGTGCGGGTCTGATGCGGCCGCCTCCTCCTCCTCAACCACAAACAACCTGGATGCCTCCACACAGTCTTCCGTATTATCCTGCCCCTGTCGGGGCTCACCTGTCCCTTCCGCGGCTGTAGTTGCAATGCGGCACCAGTCTCCTCGCTCCCGGTAAATGTTGCAACATGGGAGGGTGACTGGGACCTGTGTCTCCGCCTGGTGGAGGCATCCCCGCCGCTTATCTCCACAGCGCCGTCTCTGCCCACTTCCTCCATCAACGCTGTAGATAGGGAGACATTGAACACAAGCATCAGGGTACTGAACAAAAGTCTGCAAGACACAAATCCATTGCACATGAGTGGCACTCTGAAACGTCACTACCATCATCACCTTCCACGACACACGGGTCAGTGCAAGCAACACACATCCACAAACAAGCATGGCACGTGCAACAGACATCTTCATCCATGTCCAAGGCACCATGGGAATATCAGAAGGGGGGCTGAACCTTACATGCATCATGGGACATGCACATCAGATGCACACACACCACCGGACAGTCATGCACCTGGCCATGTCCACCTTGTCCACCTCCTGTCACAGAGCACACATTGGCAACTGTGTGGCACCAGTCCATCAGGCACCGAGATGGACATGTGTCATGCATCCATGGTGTTTCCCAGTCATACACGCACATGTATACTGTGCACGTCCATGAAGGTAACATAAGCATCCATGTCTCACACCCCATACATGGCTCAGGAAAGACACAGGCATGCAAACGTGTGTGCGTCGTCACATGCTGGTGCACATCATGCATTGCAACACAGACTCCATTGATGTGGAACACGCTTGACTGCACTCACATGGAGCACCATCATGTCCATGCACAAAGACATCCATACATGGGGCATGCTAGTCATACGGCCGAGGTGCCCACTCCTGCCACACCTCAACATGCACTAAGCTGGTCATGAACACATGGACACTTACCACTCGACTCCAGACGGGTCTGCAACTCGAGGACCTGGTGGTGACGCGCTGGGTGTGTGCGCCCAGGACCCTCATGTGTATGTTGCTCAACAGGCCCCGGCGCCCCACTCCATCCTCATTTTCGACAAGGCACCTGGCCTTGTAGAGGGTACTGGACCTGAAGTCCTCACAGCACTTCACGACATGCTTGTAGTCATGGGGTGCCATCCCCTCCTCGTTGATGGCACCCACGATGTCCTCCCAGATCCTCCTCCGTCCTTCCTTGTCGAGGCGCGGATGACGAGAAGAGGGCATCATAATGCCCCATGACTTGCTTCACCAGGATGCCAACTTCATTGGCAGTGAAGGTGGCAGCCCTCTACCTCTCTGACTCGGGGTTGCCACTAGCCCCAGATGTTACTTGGTCTGACATGGCAACCCCTGAGGCAGGTGTGGGTGGGCAACTGGGTCCTGGGGCTGGGCTGTGGAGCGGTGGAACAGCAGTCGAGAGTCTTCTGTTCCAGCAGAGTTGGTCGCAGCAACAGGACCTCTGGCTATGTCTTCTGTGCAGGCACCTAATTGCAGGGCACGTTGGCAGCAGGCTGGCTGGCAGCAGCAGATGGCTCGTAGGAGGCTGCTCGGGGCTTTGGGGGCAGCTAAATGGCCTTCTGGGCAGGAGCGTGCTCTTCCGTGTCTAGCTTGATGCAGAGTAACTCCGCATGTGAAAAACGGCTTGTTAGCGTGAAATTCGAGGAAAGGCTCTTAGCGCGTAAGTGACGTGACGCATGTGGGCGTTGCCTTCAGCACGGGTCAAAGGTCCCCGCGGAACAGCAGTTTGCTATACGTGCTTTTCGTCGAGACCGACGCGTGTGTTTCCACTACTTGTGGGTTCACACACAACATCTTCAGAGCGCTGCAGTTCGTACTTCTTATTCTGGCGGGGGAGTTGCCTACGTGCGCATGTGCATTTGTTTTTCTTTTCCACGCAAGGCAGACGGTGAGTCGCGCGTACATGCTTTTTTTCCCACTGTGGTTCCCCCTGTGTGTCACATATCACGTTTTCGACGTCAGAGTAGCTTGCGTGTTCCACGCATACGCTTTTTTGTGTCCCAGGGTGCCACAGCATACTGCAGGAGGATTCTTCCACACTACTGAGCGTTGCGTGACCCGTCTTTATTCACCAGGGGTCACATACAGCCTTGCAGGCGCATAGGGGTGCGTCTAACATCACATACCCTGCCCCTTTCACCCCAATTGCCCAGGACAATTGTTGTGTGCACCTCCCATTGGCAATAGTCCATCTGTGCCATGGTTGGAAGGCCACCAAAAGGGAAGGGCGGCAAAGTTGGGCGACCTCCAAGTGCTGGGTGTGGTGGGGAACGTGGCCAGGGTGTTCCGCAGGGGCAGGATGTCCAGCCACATTCTGGGACAGCCATGCCACCTCCCCCCCCAGCAGCCCAGGGAGATGCTGCTGCTACAGTCATCCCTGGCGCACATCTGACCCCACAGCCAGTGTCATCTTCTGGCACGGGCCACCATGTAGTGGAAGCTGCAGGTGCGGCAATCACCACTCATGCTCGTGGTCAGGCAGTGCAGACTGCCTTGGCACAGGACTCCCAGGCAGATTTTCAGATGGGGAAGGCCAAGCCACATGTGCCTAAGGTACATGTGCCTTGGTCACAGCTATCTGGGGCAGTGGTAACATCTGCTGCCCCGAGCAGCCAGGTGGTGGGAACTGCAGGGGCAGATGCAGCCAACACCACCCCGGCAGTCAGTCTGCCAGCCAGGACTGTGTTGGTCACAGCCCTTGGCACTGAGGCAGTTATGCCGTTGGGTCCTGGTAACAGCACCCAGCAGCCAATTACACAATCCAGGCCTTCCGTCCTCATGCCGATTACTTCTCCCATTGGCCAGTCCACCATCACCACTGCCCCTACTAACCAGAGTGGCATTAGCCACTCAGGGTCTGCACAACCGGCCAAGAGGAGGAAGTGTGCTTCTGCGCAAGAGGCTGGGACCCCAGACACGGCTCCGGTCTCCAGGATTGCCAAGAAAGAAGCCTTTCAATAAACAGGAACTGGACTTCCTTGTGGACTACGTGTCGACACACGACCGCGATATGCTGGTGGGCTCAGGTTGCCATACTACGCCTGCCCAGCATCAGGTCCACTGGCAGTTCATTGCGGATAGTGTCAGTGCCACGGGATGTGAGAGGCGCACAGCTCAGGATTGCTACAAGTGTTGGACTGACCTCTGACGCTGTGCAAAACAAAAGTGTGCCTCTAATTACTCCCTAACTCTAGTGACTGGCAGTGGGCAACCACCAGAGGAGGATGAACTCCGCACGAAGAAATTGCTGCAGAGTTCATCGATCTGGGACTTATCCAGGGAGTGGGAGAGATGCCGGATTATGATGCAACGTCCGGTGAGTGTTGATGCTTGTGTGTCCAGCCCATGTGTGTGTTGCTTGTGTGATGTGTTGTGATTGACTGTCAGTTCAGGCTATGCACCCAGGACAGGTCAGGCTATGTAGGGGGGTGACACATGCAATGCTTGACTGATACATGCTTGTAGTGGTGCAGTCTGCATGCAGGCCATGTGCTGCACACAGGGGCAGTCCTCATCAGCACACATGCACCCTACTTACATGCAAGTCACTTGGCGGCCTCTCCTGTCCATGTTCAAGCTCACCGACATGTTAGCATATAGCCTGTGGTGTAGTTCCACTCAACACTCGGCCTATGTCGTCACCTGACTGACGTCTATGTGAGCTCACCCTGCAAGCTGCTCCTCCTCACGGGCATGCTTCCTTTTCTCTCCACCACCCTGCAGCTCAATGTCTCTTTGTTACTGGTGGTTTCCGTGTTGGACTACTCCAATGACCTGTTCCCCATTCATGTGTACATGCACACTTCCCTCTTCAACCCTGCCAAACCTGTACTGTGGGGTACTTATTTGTCCTTGATGCAGGGTGTTTCACTTGGACCGTGCAGATGGCACAGGCTCAGAGTGAACATGAGTGTTCATTCATGGACAATGTGCATTTCCTGCAAACCCCTATGGGTTCGTGGCAGGCTACTCATTGTACTACATCTCCGGTATTTTGTCCGTCGCATGGTATTTGGTCATCCATATCTTGCTCACTCGGGGTCGCTTCCTCATCATGCACATGTTTAGGGTGTCCTCGTCTGTGTCGAGCACAGGCCTCCCTCTGTTACAGCCACCCTGCCTCTTGGCTACTGGTGTTGTGGCTTCTGCATGTATAGATGTACTTGTGATGGTTCCTAGTGTGTCCTGCTTACTGTCCACCTCCCATCTGCTGTAATCTCAGTTGACTGAGATGATGCAATTGACACCTGCCAACACTGTCTGCAACTTCACAGTACTCTGGTCAGCCATTCAGATCCATGCACAGCCTTCCTGCCATTCCCCAGAGGGCTGGGGTTTCACTGCATCCCTACAACCCAGTGGCAACACTTTGCACATTATGACTGCACTTGCCCTTACAGTGCCGTCATGTCACGAGATTGACATCACTACGTTTTTGGTTCTGTTGATAGTTGAGGACGTACACGTGTGCCGCACTGCACCCACGAACTTCTGAGCCATGTTTCACCCTTGAACATGCCTATTCACTTGTGTGATCTGAAAGTGACCTGGCATGTATGTATCCATGTGCCTCCCTTCACTGTATTTCAATGCACTTGCGTTGTTGCATCCTGTGACACGTGTACTTATTTTTAATATTGAATTTCTTGTAGTGCATGTTGACATGCATTTTACATGTGTCATAGACAGTTCTATTTGAATTACTGCTGTGGCTATTTTGGAATTGTGCCATGGCTATGCTACGTGCCATCTCTTTGTTGACATCCTCCACCGATCAGCCTACTTTGATCATACCCACACCCCTCACTAGCATACCGGGCACACCATGCCCAGCAACCACGCACCCCCCCGCTTTTCCCATTAATCCCCACCATCATCCCCCAGACCACACCCCTTCCCCTCCCTAAGAACTGCATGCCTAGCCCTAGCAAGAACAGAAGCCGCATCCATCTCCCCCTCTGGCCCCGCTACCCTTTCGCACACACCAATCTCAACAAAGACACAAAAGAGGAAACATACCTGGCCCCCTCAATCTCTCAGCACTCATCACCTCCCCTGTCTTGACCCACCACCTCATCCCCACAATCTCCACCCTCCCCCCACGCCTCACCCTGCCTGAAACCCCTCTCCCTCGATTTCTCACCGACCACAACTGAAACTCCTAACCCCCCACACACCATCTTCAAATCCCCCCTGCCAAACCCAATCATCCTAACACATGCGTCCATCCACTCCCACACGAAACCCGCCAACTTTTCAGCCCGCCCACTCTTCCCATCGATCATCAACCACCCCACCCCTCTCGCTCTCCAGTTTCCACCCTCTCCCCCACCCCTCCATCACTGCTGCTCCGACACCAACCTCACCTACCGAAATTAATTGCATCCTATTTAATGCCCGATCCGTAGCAAAAAACAGACACAGCATCTTTGACCTCCTCGCCTCTGACAAACCGGACCTGGTCTTCATGACTGAAACCTGGTTCTCTGACGACTTCGCCCCTATTGCAAATGAAGCCACCCCCCCAACTACTCCCTCATCCCACCGAACCACCCCTCTAGAGGTGGAGGAATAGCATTCGTCTTCAAGTCTCACTTCCACACCTCAATCATCGACAACCAACCTTCTATTCCATCCTGCGAATCACTCCTCGTTAAACTATCCCTATCCCCTTCGTTCTCACACAGCTTCCTAATAATCTACAGACCCCCTGGCTACGATAGACAATTCTCAAACAACCTCTGCGACTCTATTGCCACCCTTCAACTAAACCATCCCAACCTCAACCTTCTAGGAGATTTCAACATATGGCTCGACATCCCCACCAACCCTATGACACTCTCTAGTTGACGGCCTAGACGCGATCAACCTCCAACCCCACATAAACGGACTCACAATAAAGGACACACTCTTGATGCCATCTTCAGCTCCCACAACCTGATACATCTAAACCCCCCGATCCCTATCATCTGGTCCGATCACTTCATTGTTTCCTTCGCCATTCATTCACCCAACCCGCTTCCCGTACCCGAAACTGAACCTCCGAGTCTACGCAAATGCTGGAAAAAACGAATAATCCTTCCTGACCTAGCCGACGCACTCCTCCAGTCTCCTCCACCTACCAACCAACTCAATAATCAACTAACACCCAACGCCTTTGACTCATGGCTCAACACCTCACTAATGCGGCTCACACCCTCTTGTAAACCATCAGCCCGCTGTGGCCTTTTCCCTAGATGGTTCACACCGAATTGAAGACCACTAAACAACGATATAAATTCCTAGAATGCAAATGGCAGAAAGACAAAACCCCCCCAGAGCAGATCCACCTTGGCCCGGCACCTTCAGCAGTACAAGGACGAAATCTGGAAAGCAAAAAAAGCCTATTACAACTCCCGAATCCTAAACTGTAAAAACCCCAGCAAAGAAATTCACAAAATCATCACCAAATTCACCAAACTATCATGCACTACCACCGTTGCGACCCCCTCACATTCGCTGTGCGACTCACTCTCACTCAACTTTTACGCCACAGCACTCGAAAGAACAAACGCTCTAACCAACAAACTAGCTCTCTTACGCCCACCAGGCAACACACCCCCCATACCGGCCGACCCACCGCCTGCGACCACTACCCAATCAACGTTCGACTCCTTTAGTCCAATATCACCCGACCAATTTCTCAAACTTCTCTCTGCCCGCAAACCATCTGGCTCTCCGCTAGACCCTTGCCCGGCCACAACCCTCAAAGAAATTTTCGCTTCTACCTGCGCAGGAGAACATGCAAGATCCATCATAAATGGCTGCCTTTCCTCAGGAATTTTTCCCGACGCATTCAAAACGGTTCATGTCAAACCTCTAATAAAAAAAACCTTGCATCGACCCTCTCGATCCCAAAAACTACCACCCCATCTCAAACACCAGGTTCTTTGCCAAACTCATCGACCGAACCGCCTACTCCCAACTAAATGCCTTTGTCGAAGCCAACAATCTCCTAGACCCCACCCAGTCAGGTTTCAGAGCCCGACACGGAACTGAAACCACCCTAACCTCAATCTGGGATGACCTTAAAAACGCGGCAGACTCCGCAGGATGCGCCGCGTTAATCTTTCTTGACCTATCCGCCGCCTTCGACACAATCACTCAATCCTCCTTGACCACCTCCACTCCCTACAAACTCGTGGAACCGCTCTCAAATGGATAGCTTTGTTCCTCAAAGATAGGTACCAAATAACGTTACTCTCCACCTCTTCCTCCCAAGCCCGACCAGTCGACAAGGGAGTTCGACAAGGAGCATGCCTATCAGCCCTCCTGTTAAATCTCTACATGGCCACCCTCCCACTAATAATTCGTTCACACAACAACCTGTGTTACAACTACGCTGATGACACTCAACTAATTCTAAAACTCCTGAACTCAAAACCCAGTTGCCGACCTGACCTCGCATTCTGCCTCCTCGACATAGAGCTCTGGATGACCACAAACCACCTCTTGCTAAACCCCTCCATATCCAAAATCATGGTATGTGGCAACTCCGAACTTCTTCCACACCCACTAGCCTGGCCACCTGCCATGGGAAACTCACCAACTCCCTCTAATTCAGTAAAGAACCTTGGATGCACTCTAGACTCTGACCTAATTCTCTCGCGCCAAGTCAACAACGTTTCAAAGTCCTGCCAGTACCACCTTAAAACTCTTAGGCGCATCTTTCCATACCTCTCCTTTCCCAACAGACTCTCTGCAGTCCAATCAATTGTTATATCAAGACTGGACTATGCTAACCCCCTCTACCTCGGAGTCCACGCATACCAACTGAACAAACTACAAAGAGCACAAAACACCGCGGCCAAACTGCTACTAGCGCTCGGCCCGAGAGATCATACCTCCCCATCCCTCAAAACTCTGCACTGGCTTCTGGTTGCCTGAAGGGTGACCTTCAAAACCTTATGCATTTCTCACCGAGGACTGCATAAAACCGGACCTCAATATCTTCAAGACAAACTAAAACCCTATCACCCTCCACGTACTTTAAGACCAAGCTCAGCCGGCCTCCTAGTCATACCTAAAACAAACTCAATCAGGTTAGGCGGATCATCATTCTCAGCCTTGGCCCCCACGCTGTGGAACGCTCTCCCACCCCACATCCGCTTCACTGAAGACCTCATGTCTTTCTGCAAATTGCTGAAAACTTGGCTCTTCCCCTAAAACCAACCCGGTACTCAAACTAACTCAAACTGAATAACAGCATCTCAATGACTTTACCAAATACTAGATCATAAATAGCCACGCAGCATCCTGATCCAAGCGACAAATCAAAAACGAATTAACCTCTATTGGTTAGCTAACAAGGACAAACAAAATAGAATGAGTAAAAAGGATCAAACCTGCGAAGTAGATAAAAAGAATACGTTGTATGAGGCAGTAAAGTGGCTGAAATTAACGAAATAGACAAAATGGACAAGAGGATCAATGTTGGACGTGAGGAATAAAGCGAATAACAACAATTCATCTAACCCAAACTACTAGATCTTAAATAACAATAAGACAAATAACAATACAACATCAAGATCCAATCAAGAAATCGACAACTAATAACCGCTAATGTAAACTAAAAGGACAAACAGAATAGAATGTGTAAAGTAGATCAAAGCAGTGAAGTGGATAAAAAGAATAAATCGTACGAAATCAGTAATGCGGCTGAAATTAATTAAATGTATGTATTGATTGCAATGATGAAAGGAATAAAATGGACGAAATGAATAAAGAGAAAAGGCTGGAAAGATGTTTACAAGAGACTGAGTTCACAGACTGAAGGAATGGAATGTATGAGTGTATGGCATAAATGGGAAGTACAGAATAGGCGATTCAAGCACATGAGACAGGTGTAGTGCACGGGACAAATGGAAAGCACGGAATGGATCGAGTATGTACGACTCGTGACATGGGCTGAACCGATAATGCAGGATGAATGAATGAAGTGAGTGGAGCGGATGAAGTCGGTAGAGTGGATGAAGCGCGTTGAGCAGATGTGTGTAGAGCAGATGAGTGTGTAGAGCGGATGGGTGCATAGAGAGGATGAGTGCGTAGAGCGGAGGAGTGCGTAGAGCGGAGGAGTGCGTAGAGCGGATGAGTGCGTAGAGCGGATGAGTGCGCAGAGCGGATGAGTGCGCAAGCAGAGGAGTGCGTGGAGCGGATGAGTGCGTGGAGCAGACGAGTGCGCAGAGCGGATGAGTACCCAGAGTGGATGTGTGCATAGCGCGGATGTGTGCGCAGAACAGATGTGTGCGTAGAGCGGACAAGTGCACATAATGAATGAGAGCTTGGAGTGGATGAGAGCGTGGAACAGATAAGAGCGTGGTGCAGATGTAGGTTGTGGTACGAATGTAGGTGGTGCGAGTGGTTAATAGAGCGGCGTGGATGTAGGGTGTCGAACAGATTTAGGGTGTTGAGAGGATGTAGGGCGTGATGGTCTTGAACAGACGTAGGGTATTGAGCGGATGTAGTGTGCAGTGGTGTTCAGCCAATGTATTGTGTGGAGTGGATGTAGAGTACGGTGTGGGTACAGAGCGGATATAGAGTGCGGAACGGGTGTGGAGTGAGGAGCGAGTGTAGACTGCGGAGCGAGTAGCGGGTATTGAGTGTTGAGTGCGGAGCGGGTGTCGAGCGTGGAGCAAACGGGTGATGTATGTGGATGAACGAGTGAAGTGGTTGGAAGGAACAGATGCAGTAAAGGGAAGAAACAGGTGTAGTGGGTGGCAGGAACGGAGAATGGATTTGGAAGAATGAGTGACGTATATACATGAGACGGCTAAAGTATGAGGAAGGAACGGGTGAAGTGTCGACAAAATGGGTCAAATATATTGAATAGAACGATTGAAGTATGTGGATAGAACGGGTGAAGTGGATCGATCAAATGAAAATGTAGTTGGAATGGGGTCAGACACCTAAGGTAAACCACCATATGACATCTTCACACTTACTCTCTTCTTTACACCACCGCTCAACTAGAACACAGCGATACTATGACACCATTCGGTATAGCTGTTCTCATACCATCATCTGCCTCATACTCCCCATCACTCTAACTAAACACTGCTGGTTACCCGCCCTCCAGCCTAGGAGTTCTCCTCAGTCCTAACGCAGCCAGAATCGGTCTGGATAAACCTGCCAGAACGAACACATACTCTTGATTTCCCAACCACCACACCTACCGCTAAGAAGCAGCTATCACACGAATGCCACACCAGCTGCACACATATCCTGTGCTCACAATCACCTTTTGACTCTCTCTACTCTCTACTGACTCGAACTTCGGTTCCCGAGGGCGTTCAACCCACCAGCGCCTTGAGATCATATCAATGGTACATAAGGCGCTATACAAATGCAAAGTAACATAACATAACCTCTGTCATTTTCAGCTAAGATCTATGCCTGCCAGAAGGTTGTGTGTGATGCAGGTGATATGCAACATGCAGTACATGTGTGGGTTTCGCATTTGACACTCATCCATGTTTGCTTTCAGGGTCCCCTTCCATTTCATTGCCACTGCATGCATGCCAGAGTTTGTGTCGTGTGTGACATGGCTGCCTCATGTGTTGGCCCTCAATATTGTGTTGTCTATGTGTGAGATATGTGCTGCTGACATGTGTGCTCATGTGTTTTTTTGTTTTGTTACAGGTGATGATGCACCGGAAGCAGAGGAGGAGGAGATGGCAGGCAGGGTGGAGTGTTCAAGTCAACAACCATGCACCAGTGGTGGTCGTGGGGTGGTAGGCCGTGAACATCCATTGGTGCTCCAGGCCATCCTGTCCAGGCCTGCCTCTGGGTATGGCTCTGAGGAACTCTTTGACTCTGATGTTGAATCTGATGCTCATCAATCCATGCCGTCGATGGTGTGTGATTCTGCAGTGGACGCTGTTCGGTCCGCCACACCTGCGGTGTGGGCTGATCCCTCAAGGGGCCAGTCAGTGTTGGAATGTCCGCCTGTGGTGGTTACAGGTGCAGGGTCACGCTCCACACAAGTTGCTCCTGTTCTGGGGCAGCATATCAACGGCAGCAGATCAACTTCTTGGGCCCAACAGGTGTGGTGTCCAGCAACGTGGTGGCCGTGCACCACCAGGGAACACTGGGTGGGAGAATGCCATGTATGCCATTGCTGAGCAACAGGGAGCGTGATTGAGATGTTGGCTCAAGGCATGGAACGTGTGGCCGATTCCATTCTCCCCCCTAATAGGCAGGTGGAGCTCCAGCAGCAGGCATCACAGTCCACCTGATGCTCACTCAGGCTGGGCACGGCGGCCTCCAACAGGGCCCGCTGGGCTGAACTGGTGGCTCTACGCTCAGCTATTCGTGCTGAGGGACAGGCCCACAGGGAAGCCCTGAGGGAAGATAACACCTCCCTCAGAAGTACTCTGGCTGCAATCATTATGAGCCTGGGGAAACATGCAGAACAGAGGATGGAGCAGCTGGAACACACCATCTCGGCTGAACTCAATGCAAGCCGGGAGGAGGTCCGTCTGTCACGTGAGGCCTCGCTGGCAGAGCTCTGTGTTACACGTGGGTCCTTGCAGGAGGAACTCTGTGTTACATGTCAGGTGCTGCATGGCAACCTCTGTGCCATATTCCTGCAAAACCAGGCTCACCAGGCCTGCATGCTTGCTGCCGTCGAGGGGCTTGCTGGGGCTATTAGTGATCAGGCACCTGTGCCACGCGCACCTCCTGATGTACAACCATGGGATGACGATGACGACGTAACTCTCGCTAGGTCAGGCTGTGAAGACCAAGAGCCCATGGAGGATTTTTTTTTGTCTCAACATCATCGCACCTTATGTTACAGTGTGGTGCTATGTGGCATCCTCTGTGTGTTCCGCCTGGGCCCATACAGGCGTGTCTCGTGTTAGTGTTTGTGGCTTGGGGTCCGGGCACATATGTCACTCCTGCTTCCCATTTCCATGGGCTCGCAATGATGGCACCGTGTGACAGGAACTTACACAGAGGCTTTGGACTTCCGTCATATCTGTGGCCAGTCTGAAGTCCAACTTGTGTATACACACCTAGTGTGAATTCATGATGGTTTCTCCAGTGCATGGTTGGACTGCATTTTGGTGAGTATATTGTTGACTATGGACGATTTAATTTTGATTTTTCATGTATTGCCTTGACTGTATACATTGTTGATGCACTTAATGCTTTATGCGGTCCCATGCCCCCTTTACCTGTCAAAGCCACTCTCATGATGGTAGGGGGATGTGTGGTGGCAATGTAACATTGAGGCACTTGCGCTATGGTGTTTCCTCACTGTCTGACATTGTCACTGTTGGGTCCTGTGTTCATGATATGTTATGCTGGTAAATTGGTAGTCCTGTGTTGGTTTTGCTTATGATGTGTCACGGGATCGGCAATATGTTTCTGTATCAGATGTGTACACAACGGCGTGGTTCACATGGGAAATGTACGCAACACTGAAGGTTCATGCATTTCCCAGGCTAACATGCATTGAATAGCCCTGCAAACACACCCCCACCCGACCCCATCACCATCCCAACATCCACCCACGCACACACTACTTGTCTTCTGAGACATGCTGTGACCCTGATGCACATGTTCACATTGACTTTCGTGATCGTGAACTGGCGCCACAGGCTTATTTTTTTGCTTTGTTTTTTTTAAGCAGCTGCAGGTGTTTCCAAGCTGCAAACACCACTCACTGTACTGTGTTGTGTAGTGAGCGGGGTGTTACGGGGACAACCCCGCAGCACCTGCATTTTCTTTTCTTCTTTGAGATTCCCCAAAATGCATACCACCGAAGGTTCGAGGTTTTGGTGTTGACACCTTTGTTGGCATGTATTTACATAATTTTAGTATAGGGTGGATATATTTGCTCACTCTTTTCTTCAGAGTCTGTGTCTGAGGGGATTGTCTGTGGCCTGTTTCCATTTGTGACAGTGCACTTTGTGACAGTTGTGTCATGTGTGTTTATATTTTTATTGTAGTTTTCACATTGCATGCCATGGCATGGTGTGTGGGGTGGGTGACATGAGGTTGGGGGAGGTTTACGTGACATACCAGCAATTGGATGTGATATTTTGCATAGGGGGTCGAATCTGTAGCTTGCATGTGTGCCTTTTGGTCACACGGATTGTGTTGGTTTAAGTGGCTAGGGATGCGCACAATGCTGCAATTCCGAGGACACATTCTCAGGGTGTTAAGGTTGTAACAGTTGACTGTCCCTTTGTCATCATCAATTGTCACCTGGAATGTGCCAGGCCTGTGTGCACTCTGCAGTTGGGGGGGATTGGAGGGGTTTAGGTGAAAAATGTAGTCACAATCTGGGTACGGGCTTCCTCACCACATGCCCTTTTACCCTTCCATGCGCAGCGGGCATGCGTGTGGTTGGGGATCTGGAGGCACCAACATGTCCACTGATACACCCCACTGGGTTGCAATGTTGTGCAGGACACATGCTGCCACTATGATTCTGCACACTACTGGGGGCGCGATAGCAGCTGCCCACCAGAGCGGTCAAGGGAGCGGAAACGTGACTTGAGCACTCCGAATGTGCACTCCCCTATGCCCCGGGTTGCAATATGGGCTGCGTTGTATCTTACCTGGGGTGGTGTGGTGGGGTTCCTTATTGGCGTCATCATGTAGGTGCTCAGAGGGTAGGCCCTGTCCCCTGGTGGGTGATAATGATTATCATTAGTTGTTTTTTGTGTTTGGTTTATTTAATTAAAAACCTTTACAAATGATTTTTCAAACAGTTTACATGATAAAAGTTCATTAAAATAACGCTATTACATTCTTATATATCTATCAAAGCCTCAACAAGTAAACATTGACTTTATGATATCCTGAAAGATGAACCAAATAAAGCCTGACAGTTTACCATACGATCATTCATAGAATTGCCTGATAATCTACAAGACTCTTGTGTACCATATCAAAATGAATACTAAATCAGTATTGAGTGAATTTTCCTTTAAAACAGTTGAATTCTTTCCACATTTAAGTAGGGCATCATTGCATTTTTAAATTGATAATGAGACTCCTTAGGCAATTTTTTATCCGTTGTCTCCACTGTAAACTTCCCCCACTTTGGATATTACAATTACACACGCGACTGATCTTTATCTTATTTTGCCTCTAAAATTTCAAGTAGAACGATTAGCTTGAGAATTAGATTTTGACTGTACCCTTCCATGCAACGTTTCCAGGGGGATTCCCTTGCAATGTATGATTTATTTGAGAGAAAATGCTCAAAAATCCGTGTGTGTGGTTCTTCAAAAGATGTACAAAAGATTACAAGGTCTTTTAGTGTTTCAAATAGTGTGTTATCCGCACAAAAACGACATATTCCTGATCCCATAGATATTTGACCACCGTACCAGTTTTTTGTTCTAAAGGCTGTTGGAAATTGGTTTAATCTGAATCGCATGTAGGTTTTTCTAGCTTTTGCTGACGGGAACTGAGTGATATATTTTTGCCTAGTCTCCCATTTACTCCAGATTAGATTGTATTCCCCATAAGAGGAGTATGTTCCCATTTTATCTAACATGCAACACCATTGGAATCTTTGATATTTTCATTTTTGGCTAGGAAGCCACATGCACCTGGATTCTGGGGTTTTATTAATTGCCAATAGGATTTTCTTAAGTTTTAGGGTTAATTTGTTTAGTGATATGATGCTCGAGTTGCCCAACGTTTTATTCAACTCTATATATAGAGAGTTCTTGGGTGGATTCAGCATTTTAGTATAATTGGTTATGCTTCTCCAATTATATTTTGCAGACAGGGGTAGTAGGTTTAGCTCATGGCAGATCATTACATTGGGAATTGATGAAGCCATCCCCAATGCATTTTTCCATAGTTTTCCCTGTAATGTGTCTAAAATGTCATAGAGCTCATAGCTGCAAATATCCAGGCTATAACGTATGATGGGTTCTACTTTGAGTAGATAAAATTGAATCAACGGAAGTAAGCAGAACATGCAGTATTTATGGAATATGATCTTCATTTTAGATGAGAGGATTTGAACCTTTTCGAGAAGAAAATGTTTCCACATTTTCAGGGAGTATGAGTCAGTGAGGGGATATCCTAAGTAGCTGAGCATAGGTGAATGCTCCACCTTGATTCCATTCAGAGACCACGAAAAACACTGAGACTTGAGTTTTCCATCTGAGAAAATTGATATAAAAATTTTTGTAGGGTTTGGGCATAGATTATGTGCAAAGGCAAATTCCGCAAATTGATCTAATTTCCTTTGCAGGCCGAATGGGGTTCTTTCAAAGAATAGCAGGTCGTCTGTGAAGCCCATCCAATCCAACTTGATAGAGCCAAGTCTAACAGGGAAACACTCCCCCCTCCGCCATCGTTCATCCAAACCCAAAAGGTACAAATTGAACAGAACTGCTGCCATATTGCAGCCCTGTTTAACCCCCGTTTCGGTGGTAATGGGGTCAGTGAGGGCTCCTTCTTTATTTAACCAAATTCGGTAGTTAGTGTTTTTGTGTAGCAATGCAATTAGAGCAATCAATTGAGGTGGAATGCCCAGGAGTAACATTTTGTTCCATAAGATTTCTCGTAGTACACAGTCAAACGCTGCAGTCATATCCAAGCCAGCCACACATACCGAACCAGTTTTAGAGCACAATGTTTGAGCTTGGAGATGACAAAGAATAGTGGCGTTCAACGGACACCCAATGTGTTTCCTAAAACCTACTTGGTAGGGTGAAAGTAGATTATGGTCGCCGATGAGCTTTTGTAGCTTTTGTAGCAGGAGTAGAGAAAAGATTTTCGAAGAAGCATCAGTAAGTGCTATCGGACGGTAGTTAGCTGGCAAGTCTTGGGGACCCTTTTTATAAATAGGGATGACCAAAGCTGATGACCAGGAGGGGGGTGTGATGCCCGTCTGTAAAACTACATCAAAGCTGATTTTCAGGATGTGAGCCCAGAACACTGTGTTCGACTTGTATACACATGCGGAAAGCCCATCAGGGCCGGGAGTTTTGGAGTGCTTTAATTTCCCTATGGCCTCAATAATATCCTGAGTAGTCCACATAGCTTGCATACCCAGTTGCAGTTTAGGTTCACTCCCTTTAGACTGAAAAAAGCGTTCAGGCAGTTGGAATTTAGCTTTTATATGCGAGGCCCAGGCTTCCGCTGATATCACTGATTCGATGGGATTCACTGAGTCAGAGGTAATGGTACGCAAAGTGGACCAGATTTGCCTGGCATCATGTTTTAGCAGATGGTGAATGATTTTTTGATTGTCTTCATAATGTAATTTACTTTTCATCCATTTTATCTTATTTTTGTAAGTTTGTTTGATCCTTTTTATTTGATCCCTGCGACCCTCTAAGGGAGAGTTTAATTTTATGGTCGCTACATACTGATTACATTTGTGGGCATGACAGGATAATGCCTTCTCGTGCCAGTTTGTGAAGATGAGTTTTTTATTGTAAGGGCATTCTTAATTTCAATTTGTAGGAGGGAAGTTCCTCCAGCAGCCGTGTTAGAGATAATGTCAGCGTCCCGTTCTAAATAGTTAATAAAGGTGTTGCACACTCTTGGGTTCCATTTTACGGTAAGAGAGTAGCGGTCTGATTCTAACAAAGCTAAAGTTAACTCTTCAGAGTAGCGAGCTATGGGGATGTTCAGAGTTAGTGCAATGATCATGTGATCTCCTACAGTGGGGTCAATTATCAACATAGAATCAACATACCAATACAGATTCGAAGAAAAAAAAGAATAATCAATTAAGGAGTTGTTGCCACCTCTTTTCCAGGTGTAGGTGTAGGAGTCCAATGGAAATGTAGGGGTTTGTATGTCCCAATCGAGAAAACATTTATTCCATAATTGCCCATTTCGCTTTGAGTGAGTGGAATGGTTGTTCGATTATTCTAACAGAAGGATGTGATATCATTGATTTTTCTATCACGTGATTCAGTTCATCCAGTATATCTTCAAGTGGGGTATTAAGTTTATTCCAATAGATGCATATTAATAAGAGAATAATGGAAGGATCCTCATCGTCTGTAAGTACAATAGCTAATAGAGAATCAGAACTACTAATTTTTTCAGTGGAGCACTTACAGGCTGTGTTAATCATAATTGCAAGACCCCCCGAAGGTCTTCCCATGGGTCCCCGACACACTGCTTGGAAAAGTGTGGTAGCCCTCAATGGTAAAGTTTTTTTGGGTCATCGATTCTTGTAAAAAGATGATGTCAGGTTTATGTTGATAATTACACCTATACCATTTTTTAAAGTTATTTAGGCCGCATGAGTTCCACAAGATGAATTTAAATTTAGCCAAGCTATGAATCTCATCGTATTAGATTGATTATTTGTTTGGTCAGATTTAGGATCCTTCCATGACATCTCTTTCAATACAGATACAAAGGCCATTAATTGTTTCATTGTATTTGCATCAATGTTTGTGGAGTCATCTTTGGAGGAGTTATTGGACGTGATCTCCTCGGAAGGGGGAGGGTCTCCAGGAAGCCAATTGCATCGTCAGGGGAGGCGAATAAGCTAGGTAGTAAACCTATAGAGGCTAAATCCTCTTGATACTCCCACATCAATTTCAATATAAAAGGGGAATTAAATTTGCAAATCATTCTGTTATTATTCACATTTGCCAATTTCACCCAGTCAATGTCATTAGATCTAATTATTTAAAGTGCTGGGATCTCCTGTATGATTGATAACAAGAAGGCGTGGTTCAGACAAGCCTTTCCATGTCGCTTTGGTTTGCTTTCCCACCCCATCAAAGAGGCAGATTTTAAATTGTTGGAATTGTCGCCTGCAATGGGGCAAGGCAGCGCTGAAGTTAAAGCATTATTGTTCATTGTTAAAGGAGTCATGTGCTCCGCTTTTTGCTGGACTTCTTGATCGATGAAGTCGTCTGGTTCTGCATTAGTGGCTTTTACTTTTACATCAGCAGATAGAGGTTTGCGACTCTGTAGACTGAATACTTCCTTTCTTGTTAATGCAATTGGCTTGGATTGGAGCTCCTAGCTTGTTTTCCATCTCAATAATCACCTTTTCAGTCTTTTTATTTCCTAGCATGGGATATAAATTGGAAAGTACTGATTGTTTGAGTTGGAGAGTTGTTTTCGGGATTAAATCCCAAATTTTCACTGGTTTTTCCAGCTCCTTTTTTCCTTTTTTGGATTTTGTGTTTGATTCTTTTGTAACCTTATTCGTCTGTCTAGTTTTAGACTCATTCACTTCTTTCATTTCTAGAACAACTTTCTTTTCAGGTGAGTTTTTTGTTTTTTGTTTTGCTAGATGGTCTGTCTGCTTGATTTTGGGAAGATTTAGCAGTACTTTCGATTCTTCATTCAGTTGGTGTAATTCTATAATCGCATCTTCCCCGGATAGATTAGATGTCCCTTATATGTGTATTGTGTGCATCTATTTTCTCAATTGCTTGATTTTTTTGTTTTTTTCCTGCTTTTCCTTTCAAGTAATTTTTCACTTTTCTGCACGGGCAATAGCTCTCCTTTGTTTTTTTGTTTGCGGAAGCATGGAGTGCTCGGCAATGTGGGGGACATTTGGCACCAAATCCTTTGCTTCCTTTGGTTCAAAAGCCTCTCCAGTTAAATCGATTAGGTCAGTGAGTGCCGAGGGACTGTCTAATGGACCAACTTCTTGTCCAATCATGGGAGTCTTAACCGTGGATTTATTGGGATTGATGTGGTTTGCAAGAGGAGTCGCCATCTCTTTTATAAGAACTGTCAATACTACTATGTTCAGAGCATTTGTATCTTCTTTTGTGCAGGGGGTGAGGTTGTATTTGTCTCTGAGACGGATTTAGGTTTTACACCTTCTGACACTGCCTCTGCGAATGACTTAGTTTGTTTAGCATAATTGCGTGTATTGGACTTCTCATCAGACTTTTGAGAAAATGCCGAGAACAAGTTACATGTCAGGAGTATTCCCTCCATTTTACTTTGATTACTGATGAGTTCACACATGTGTAGTTGTAGAATTTTAATCTCTTTGTGTGTTTGTTCGTGACCCTTGTCTAATAAATTTAGAATCCGGGTCAAAACTGGGAAAGATTCAAGGCTTTGATGTTGCTCATCCAGACTTTTTTTTTGTCCATCAGTCTGTGATCCGCCTGTGGCCTTTGCATGTGGTCCATGGACTCGTTGAATTCATCGAGTGTGGCACCAACATTTTCAGAACTATGCAAGGGTTGATGTAAAGACCGGTAGGGGGTGTCTGTACTTCCGCTCTCTATATGGTAGAGGAGAGGCACAGAGGACCCCAGCCAAGAGTCTCTATTATTGGTAACATAGTCGAGCAATCAAGGCCTAGCTTCTCAGGAGGTGATGCAGGCTGGTTCTTAAGTACAGTGTGTTCCCCGAACCCCCACAAAGGAATGTCCACAAACTGTATTACTGAAAACACAGTCTTTATATATTTAATATTCAAAGGTAGGTACACGATCACAATAACGCACTTTGCACTTGGAAGTCAATAATGATAAATATATACACGTCTAGGGTGGTACCACTAATGTTATCAAATCTCATTAAAGTGCATCAACTGTACGGTTAAAATGTCACACAGATCAATAACGAGTAAACCAGCAATAGAGATAGGAAGGAACGCAAGATGGTTGAAACAATAGGCAGAATACTGACCCCTACCTCTAGGCACAGTTCTGTGTGGAGATCCCCTCACCTGGGCAACCTGTAAATAAAGATATATAGCACAAGCCCAGTCCAAATGTTCAATAGTCTTACTTCTTCCTGTTAAGGTTTTACCCTCCCAATGTACCTGGTGGAGTAGAGTTCTCCGACGATGCACCGACCGATCCTTCTTGAGTGCCTCCCTTTCAGGCGGAAGCCACGGATCGTCGAGAGGTGTCGGGGAACTTGGCGTTCGGTGTCGGGGAATCGACGGCCCTTCTTGAGTGCCCTCCCTTTAAGGCGGGAGTCACGGGTCGTCGAACGTCCGGCGGTGAACAGGGTGAACTACGGCAAGGAAGTGACAGCATTGTTCCTAGCGGTGCTCGTCGACGACAGAGCGTTGGCGTCCTGCGAGGAAGAGGCGTGCGGGGCACCTCGGTGACAATAGTTCTGGACCGCAAAGAGATGATGAAGAACTGTGGCCCAGCAAGGGCGTCGAGTCGTCGGCGTCTCTGCGGTCTTTAGGTGGCGGGAAACCCACCGGTGGATGCTCATCGGCGCGTCGACGTTCGGGCCTTCTCCAGCGGAAGACAAGCGGGTGACGATGCAGACGAGAGAGTCCGATGATCAATTGAAGTTCTTAGGCAAAGGGGAGCACGGCGGCTCCGGTCGGCGACGGCGGTCGTCAACAGTGGCGGACAACAGTCCGAGTGCTTCTCCTTGGAGTTCCGCAGCAGTCCCTGTATCGGGTCGGCAGCCTGTCGAAGGTCTGTCTACCAGGGAGCGTTGGCAAAGATCAGATGTGCACGATGGTCCCTCGTAGCTCGGGAAGAGGGCGCCTTAACAGGTCCTCTCTGGGTCAGTCCTTGGAGACACAGCAGCTTTCAGATTGCGAAGGAGAGCAACAGCAATTCTTCTCGTCCAGCAGGGCTTCAAGGTCAAGCGTCAGTTAATCCAGTTACTCGTCGTAGTGGACTTCAGCTTCTGAACACGATTCCTAGCAGTGAGAGGTCCCCAGATATACTGTTGATCTCCCATTCATTCCGCTGGGTCACACTCAAGCATCCAATCACGACTACGGGCATTCATGCAGGCAGGCAGCCAATCAGGCACATAAGGTATTCAGGCCATTCACTTCTCTCCAGACACTCACAACAAGTTATGTGTATTGGGACAAGTACCGAGCCATTCAACACTCCAAGCTGGATTTATACCGGTTTCAGGCAGGGTTGTCTCAGTCATTGTGTCAACCACCAGATACTAGACCCCCACAACACAGAATGCATATTCGTCACACACTTTATTCACCCAGGTCCCACCTACAGGAGGTACCCACCACATACATCACCGGGAAGGCTCCAGCTAGTCTGACTGGGCCTTCACAACAACACCATATATGGCACTTCCATCCAACAGCCAGTCAGGGGGAATGGACAGAGTCAGGGCTTCCTAGGACTTTGGGAAAACAAGGTAATGGGTAATAGAAAGCAAGAGGCCACCGGGGCCATCTTGTTTTCCATCAGGAATTAACTGATCCCAATGGCAAGGCTGGGGTATCCCAAAATGGAAGATACTCCGCACCTGTCAAATTCGGCATGGAGCTGCCACCAGCTCATACCCTGCTCTGTGGGCCACCCACAGGTGCCCAAAAACATACACTAGGGGCACAGGGTTTTACCCCCACCCATGGGTGCCATAAGGGTATCCCACGGGTCCGTTCACCAAACCAAAAGAAAGAGAGCTGCACCGCCAGGAGTCCCACATGAACTCCTGCGTGGAAAACACGACAGAACACACGATAAAAAGCAGTAAAGAACAAGGATATAGGGGCCCTGTCCCTCTGATGCATTTCCAGCATCACAGTTGAGTTCCTTGCATAATCGATTTTTCAGAGATTGGGGAACTATTAATCCGTTTATAAATTAGAGCCACTCTGGGCATTTTAGGGGAAAAAATGCTCCCTATCTCTCGGGCTTCTTTCTGTGCATTAAAGTGAGAGGGCATGGAATAAGCATATTTGGGGGGATTGTTAAATAGAAATACATTCTCAATCCCAAATTCACTTTTGTTAACCGGAGTTGAGGGTTTTTGTGAAAGTCTGATACGCTTTCCCAATTCGGATTCTATTGCAGGGTCTAGTATGGAAAAATCAGCAGGGTAGATACCAAACTTTTCAATCCCCATTTTCTTCCTAATCTCATCTCTATCAAGGCTGGTGTCGAGGAATTTATCTACATTAGCCCATCCTCTCGGGGAGATTTTATTTGCCTGTTTGATGGATAGGGATCCCACTGCCTTTTTAAATGCAGATGTTATTTTTCCCGCCGGGTTAGGAGTTTCAATTTCCCAGGGAGTGTGAGATTTCTCTTTCTTCTGAGACATACTATTGTTAAGAGTTACGTTTTCTGTTTTTGCATATTCTTCTTGTTGGGTGGCACCAGGCTTACTTTCTTCTTCTTCAACAATCTTGGTGGGGGAGTTAGAGGTGAACATTTCTTTAGATAATTGCGAGGTACATGCATTGTTTTCTAATCCTGTCTCCAGATTAACCACAGCTTCTTTGGCACTATGCTCTATTTTAGGATCTACCGGCGGGGTTTCCTCATTCTCAGAAGGAGCTTTCGAAATCACCGCCTCTAAAGAAGGTAGGTTGGGGTCAGAGCTAGGGGTTTCTTTGGTTTCCTCTTCTAGGATAGAGGGGATAGTAGACGGTACGGGGATGGTATTGGACCCAGAATGTTCAACCTCGTTGTTTTTCTGTTTGTTCATGTTTGATTTCTTACCACTGCGCAGCCCATCGGCCATTGTCAGGGGGGGTACCGTATGAATACAAGTATGCCTTTACTTATAGAGTTCAACCACACCACGCAACAAGTAGTTACAACCAGCTGGCGGTGACTACAAGGGAAGCAGAAAGGACATAGGTAAGAATTCTGGGAGAATTAGGAGACACACAGCAAGCCGCGGCGAAGCTGCGGCACCAAAATAGAGTCAACGGTATTCAATGCCCAAATTCCAATGTCAATTACTTGACAAGTTAGTTGTCCAATGTACAGCGTCCGGCGTGTTGCGGCAGTATTGTAGACTTCTCCTTGCCGACTACCATCTCGGGCGCGGCGAAATTACAGCAGGTAGATTGTGCAGCCTCTCCAGCCCAACAGTCCACTTTGGAATGCACTTCGGATGCACGCCAACCCAACAATTTTAGTTGGGTTTGTGTATTTGTCTATGTGTGACATGCATGCATGTGCACAGGCATTTGTACTCACCAATGAGCCATGTGTTGCCATGCCTTTCAGCTTCCAGGTCCCGGTGTAGAGCTGACATTCTGAATATGAAACTGTCATGGGTGGACCCGGGATAGTTTGCTTAGACAGAGGTGATGATTCCCTTGGCATCACATACAACCTGCACGTTGATGGAATGTCAGTGCTTGCAGTTGTGATAGATGTGCTCAGTGGCCCGAGGGGGGCGTAGGGCCACATGGGTGCAATCAATGGCACCAAGCACTCTGTGGAGGTGTGCCACCCAGTAAAAGTCCTGGACCATGACCTGCCTTTCTGCGGGTGTTCTGGGCATGTATATGGGCCTGCGGACTGAGGGATGTGCAGTCATGATTGCCAACACCTGATAGAGTCAGCGTGACTGCGTGGCCTGTGAGACGCCCCCAACTATGGCAGTTGTCTGCTGAAATGAGCCAGTGGCCAAAAAATGCAGGACATTGAGCACCTTTTCCAAGGGGCTCAGGCTTGAGAGCACAAGGTGGGTGATGTGAGGTCATCCTCCCACTCAGTGACCAGGTCTAGGATGATATGAGGTGGAAACCTATACCTGTCATAGACCTGGTCATCAGGCATCCGAAAGAGGCTGGTTCTGGGTAAGAAAATGTGGGGCCTGGCTATTCTCTTCCTCCTGCGGTGTCCCACTTTCACTGCTGCGAGAAATGGGACATTCATCGTAGCTGTATATGCTTGTTTGTTGTTTGCGTGCACTTTTATGCTGCGCGGGGGCACTTCCACCTGCTTTTGCGTGGCGGACGTGTTTCCGGCTTTGCGCGTCTTTTGGCGTGCACGGGTTTGCCCTGTTCAATTCCATGAATACGTGTTGTTGGCGCACGTGTGGGCGTTGCAGGGATTTCGCCGCTGAACTTCCCCCATTACACCCACATTTTCGTGTGTTGTTCCCCATTCCGTGTGTTCCGCCCCCTTTTTAGGTTTGTGCGCTGGACATTGTGCGCCTTCACTGGGCGACTCGTGCACAGCTTTCGGGTTGTCGCAGTGACGTGTGTGCCATGCGTGGATTCCGCACAGGTCCCAGGTAAGCCAGGCGCAGGGCCCTCCATGAATCGGAAACAGGCGCACGCGTGCACTGCGTTTTTCACGCTTGCGCCACACATTTCGACACACAATCATTCCATGAATCACCCCGTATATTGGTAATGTGTGAGCAGGTTTTTGTGGTACTGCACCTTGTTGAGTTGATAGATCACTTTGAGGAGTATTTTATTGGTTAATGTTTGTTCTTTGGTGGTAAAATCTGCAGTGTGGGTACTAATTGGGCACTCAAATTAGTTTTTATGCAAACTAGATTTTTGAAGTAGGAGCCAGAAATGGCTTTCCATTAGAATGCTCTTTGTAGGTGATCACCCTTGCCAGGCATACTCTCCATGGGTTTATAGATGGCTGTGGATTAGCACATTTTGTGTATGGCTTTATATGTGTAAACACAATTTTGCATTTTGCAGTTATTAGCTTTTCAAATTTCCAGTAAATTAACTATTTGCTTTTTTGTATTTTCTTTTTCGCTTTCCTTGTCTTTTTCTCCTTTTTTTATTTATGGATTCACTCATGCAATTGTTTTAAATGTTTCATCTGCAATTGTGTTTGTGTTAGATTGTTGTTTTTTTTCTGTTTCTTTATTACTGGAATTTAATCTGCTTTTTTTTGTAATAACTTGTTTTTCGTTTTTGGGGGGCGTGGCTAGCTGGCCATGTAGGAAGCTGGGGCTCTCTGGGGCTCTCCGTAGCTCCCTTCGATCCGAAACATATCCTGCTATTACCTGCCTTCCCGGCGGCAAAATCCTGGCCCCAAATACAGGATGATGGATGGAAAGATTTGCGGCATGCATCGCAAGCTTCAATGACCCCAACGGCAGTCTGGTGATGAAGATATTCGCCGTTCTCTTTGTGATCGCCATGAGGAGCGCCACCCAAAATGGCCGCTGCTCTCCAGGACAATGGCTCTGAGATAGGGGCGCAGCAGTGAGGAAACAGGGACCCCCTGCGGTCCCCGATTGTGGACCCGTTGGGAATGGAGACTCCGGCACGGAGATGGTTCGGCTGTTGAAGTGGTGTGCACGTAATAGTGCGAGCGGGCGCCTCTGATGGCGGTGTGCTTGGGACGTCCCCGGATGAGAAAGGGGGACAGAGATGGGCAGATCGAGACGAGGACGGCGGAAGCTGCGGACCCTCCTCTGCAACTGGAGTTTCGGGGCATGTGGGGCCCGCGGCCGGATCACAGAGGCACACGTCCCCGCAATTAGGACGCGCGCATCCTGGAAGCTGTCTGGCGCTCCCGAAGGGGCGCGCGGACACTGAGGCCGACGAGGAGAAGCGGTAACGTGGGGCAGCGCCGACGCACCCCCCCTCTTCCCCCCTGAGCACAAGGGGGTCGTGGGCTGCCCGCATTATACGAGGGCCGGGTCTGAAGATCCAGATTAAGACTTGGGCAGTGAGAACACCCTTCCCTCCCCTGCTGGGAGCGGGCAAACTTAAGTAACTAGTGTGCGGCCCGGGGCGCCCCTGCATCTGTTCCTCCTTTCTATCACCGAGGGATCCGCTTATAGGTCGAGCGCAGGTACACTCTGCCCTACAAAGGAGCACCCTGCCCCTACGGGAGGGGACTCAGTTAAGTCAACACAGTCAGGCCAGGGGGCGCTGGTGTACCTGCAACGAACGTGCAGGAGCTGATACTGCGGTGCCTTCCATGTTGGGAGAGCTGGGAAGCCACAGGAGTCTGTGAGACCACATAGTGACTGGAACCGCCGCACTGGAGTACGTCCGGGGGGCACAACCTGAGCCAGCCAAACTGTGACCAGGGGAAGGACCCTGGGCCCTATACAGATCGGTGCTCCCCCATACAGACACGGAAGGTTAAGGTCCTGACATATGTAGCCCACACGAGAACTGCACAAGAGTGTCCCACAAGTGATACTGCGGGAGCGCATAGTAGTTGAAGAAGATTTCTGCCCTAGAAGTGGGCTACCTGGCCACCTGTGCTCACTAACCTAAGTCCCGGAGATGTCTAGCCTGAAGCAGACTGCCCGCTTGCCCAGCGGAGCAATAGACATGGCGTCTAAGCTCATCAAAGCCAAAGGGAAACAGCCCACGATGGAGGATTACACCAAGACCCAGCAGCCTGCGGAGGGCGCCAGGACCAAGGATAGCAGTGCCCAGCAAGCAGCCTCCCCAGCAAGGGAAGACCGGCATATCCTGACCTGAAAGCCTCCTGGGAGACTAAATTGGAAGCCGCTGTGTATACATTGAAGGTGGCGCTGGAAACAAAAATAGATGCAGTACAAATAGATTTTAACCTCCTTCGACAAGATGTAAGGTCGATAGCTGATCGCACAGGAGAACTGGAAAAGGGAGTGGAGGCCAACACAGCTGCTTGTGCTTCACACGCCCGGGAGATCCATGCGTTACGACAGCAGGTGGGCAATCTCGAGAGCAGAGCTAAAGAGGCGGAGGGCAGAGCGCGCAGAAACAACATACGCATCGTGGGGCTTCCTGAGGGAGAAGAGGGAGCGAACCCCACAGAATATGTGGAATCTTTGCTCCTGCAAGAGATCGAAGGGGGTACTCTGTCTCAGGGATTTGCTGTAGAGAGGGCGCACAGGGCCATGGCAAAGAGACCCCCCCCCCGGGTTCCCACCCAAGACCCATCATCGCCAAAATACTAAACTACTGCAACAGGGAACGCATACTGGAATACTTCCGCAAGGGTGGTGCAATCGAGAGGGCGTCCGCCTCAATTACAGCCTACCCTGACTACACTATCAAAGTACAACGAAGGAGACTACATTTTGGTTCAGTTAAGAGGAGGGTCCGGGACTCGGGCCATAAATACATGCTGATGTGTCCAGCAAGGTTGAAGATATTTCATAAGAACAGAACACTGTTTTTCGACACCCCAGAGGAAGCGTCGGACTGGCTGGATGCTCAAAACTGCCCGGAGGGAAGGGGAGACCAGAAAGGAAGCAGCGCGGAGAAATGATGCTGCGATCCAACGAGTAAGGTGCCGTATAAGGACGAGCCAATGGGACTTCATTATAGTGCTGCTGAATAATGGGAAGGCAGAGTTTGATGATGCATGACGGGGAGCTGAAGAGCACCCGACCTCATACCCCTCCTTAGAGAGGTTTGTCTGGTTGCCAGTAGCGTGGTAACCTCCTGCTGGGTGTCCGGTACCGGAATAGCTGGACGGATCCAAATGCGGAATCGCCTGAGATCCAGGGATGGAGCTGGGCAATTGTTGTGGTTGGGAAGGGAGGGGGGAGGGAATGGAGTTGGGGTGTGTGTTGGGGGAGTAGTTAGGGAACGAGCATGTACCTGCGCGAAGAGGGGACTTCGCAGGTTCACTCTGAATGGGTGGGCCAGCTGCAATTGGCGGGAATAGAGCTCAGGAAAGGCTCAGCAACCTAAACTATAAGAAATACATTGAACGGCAACATGCAGGAGGGGACAAACCGGGAAGGCTGCTAGCGTGGCTATATAAAAACGAAGAACATAGGCCCGTGATTACAGAGATAATGGGGGAGGCGGGACAGATCTGTAACACCCAGGAGACGGTGAACGAGAGATTCCTCGAATTTTACAAACACCTCTACGCAGACGTGGGGGGCAATATGGACAGAGAAACTCTCGAGGTCATAGGGTTGCCTCAACTAGGCACAGAAGATAGGAGAGTTTAGAAGCCCTGATCACGTTGGAGGAACTACAGGCGGTGGTGACACATCTGCCCACATGTAAAGCTCCTGAAATGGATGGGCTCCCCAGCAAGTTTTATAAAACATACAGACAGGAGATCCTACCCCCACTGTTGAACATGTTGAATGAGGCTTACGAGATTGGAGGACTACTGGAGTCCCTGAGAGAGGCGATGATCATCCCCCTCATTAAGCCTGGCAAACCCAGTGTGGACTGCGGGTCGTACACACCACTGTCCCTGCTGCGGACAGCAAGATCCTTACTACAGTACTCGCTAATAGACTCAAACCTTTGATAAATAAATTAATACACCCCGACCAAACAGGTTATGTTCCAGGTAGGAGCATATCCGACAACCATAGGAGGCTCCATCATATCGTAGAGCAGACGGAGGGCAAACCAGGCGAAATGGAAGTACTCTCAGACACACTTCTATGCTGCTAGATGCATTACCCTCTTGCAAAATACAACATGGCAATAGTGCCATGTCACCCAACCCCTCCCCAGCACCCAGCACCGCCACCCAACACACCATGGCATGTCGTGCTGTGTGAGAGCAAACAAAGCAATCCCCAAAACATGACACAAGTGTCACAAAGTACAGTACAGTGTCCCTAATGGAAACTGGCCACACACAATATGCTCCCAGTAATGTAGAACTAACAACACACATGACCAAATACTTACCAACAATATAATGCAGCTACACAACCTCAAACATAGCATAGACATGACAGTACTAAGTTAAAGTAGTGGTAGTCTTACAACCTGATTATGGCAGCACATCGACCACTTCCAACTGTACAGTGCTGCTGCCACGCAAATGTGTAAGTGCACTGCTTACAACATGAACTCCAAAGTAGACAGCCTTGTGAAGACATGAGGAATGAACCTGCAAATTAGGAGGAAGACATGGATGCACAAGCACATATCGATACACCATGCAGTGTACAATACAACAACAATATCCACTAGGAATGTATACACAGTATTGACTACAGACTGCCCACATAGCTCATGGGAGTCCAACGTCACTGTGTAAGTCACTGTCACTTGTGCACACCCTTTGCAAGCCCATGGAAACGGGAAGCAGGAGGGGTGTGTGTCTCACGAACCCAATCATCTAACCCAAACTCAGGACAAGACTGCATGTGCCCAGCCGGAATACAGTGGATATCCACGGGAGCCACACAAGGCAACACACTAAAAAAAAAATCAAAAATGGCCCTGTGGGGGAATGGGGGGGAGAGGCCACCCAGGAGGTCCGAGGACATGGTGCGCACCAAGAGCCACCTGTGTGGATGTTGGGGAAAAAAAACACCTCCATGGGCTCATGGCCTGCACTGCTATGCCAATGTGGGAGAACTGCTGCTGTCGCTCTCATCACCCTTTGCTGCTGCCACAGGAGGTGGTGGTGCTATGGGAGGCAGCCCACGCAAAGCCCTGGTATGGTCCTCCATGGCAGCAAGCATGCGGGTGTGGAAGGTCTCGTTCTGGAGGATTATAGTGCGGAGATCCCCATGCACCACATGACGTGATGCCCGGATCTCGTCCCGAGTTGCCTGCATCTCAGCTGAGAGCGAACGTGTGAGCCGCTCCAGCTGCTGTTCTGTCCTCAAGTTAGTGGAAGCCTCAAGGTCAACAAGAGTCTCCCTGAGGTGATGGAGTTCTACCCTCAGGGCTTCCCTGTGGCCCTGGGACTCTATTGATATCGATTGGCGTAGAGTCTCCAGTGCCGCCCGTCTGTCCCTGTTGGACGCCAACATGTCCTCCCTGTGTGATTGGCAAATGGAGTCTGTTGCCTGCTGTAGTTGCTCCATCTGCCTTTCAGGGGGGACAATGGAAGTGGCCACCCTCTCCATTGCTTGAGCCATCATCTCAACTGATGCTGCCTGTTGGGTTGCCATACCGTACATGGATTGTTCCCATGCAGTATTGCCTGGTGGCGTACGGCCACCGCCTCGGCAGGCACCACACCTGTTTGGGGCAAGGCGATCTGCGCCTTGCTGTGCCAGCACTGCCTGAGGCTGCAGAACTACATTTCCCCTCTGATCTGCTGGTCCAGGAACAGGATCAGATGTTGTGGAGTGTGACCCTGCATCCGTAACCGCCAAAGGCGGACTTACCAACACTGACATCCCCATAGAGGGTTCTACCCCTGGTGCAGGTGGGTTGGACAGAACAGAATCCCTGCCAGAAACACTTACCTGCAACGGCACATAGGTCCCATCATCCGAATCAGCACCTGAATAGTGGTCTGGGGAGGTGCACCCAGAGACACCGCTGGACAGAATGGTCTGCAGCAAGATTGGTTTCTCACCCACCACCACACCACGTCCCCCACTGGTGCCTGGTCGTGCCTGAGATCCCTCCTGGGTCTGCACCATCTCCTTAACCTCAACAGCATCAAGTGCGTCATCCCCTGCAAAAACATGAAAGACAAAAAATGGAAACGGGCATTAGCAGCATAGCACACAAATAGGCCTGACAAGCTACAGAACCAGTACATGATTTACACATGTCCCACATGACTATAACCCTGCCATGCATGCACTGCCACTGAGTTGGAAGGGGAGGCAAAAGGCAGACACTGATGACACCAAGATGGAAGAGCAACACATTTGCTGCATGCTGGGTAGCACTGCCATCACACATTGGCCTGTGAGTGGCATGTCCAATAGACATACATGACACATGTCATCACACAGATGGCATGTACCATAGCCATGGTACATTCCACAAGTACATCCATATGTCAGTGAATGAATACTGTCAGCCATCCATGTGAGATGGACATGATGAGATGAAAAATGCTACATATTGTGACAAAATAGGCATGTGCCACACACTGCAAGGCATCCAGTGTACAAAAATACAGTGATTGCAGGCCGATGTACACATCAATGGTTGTGCACTTCAACATGACAGGAAACAACTATCATGTTCCACATTCAAACAGGCCCCAAAAATGTATGTGATCAGGCCAATACTCAATCAGCCTGAATGGTCAAATCATTCACCTAACAAGGTAACACATGTGGGCCAATGTGGGGTTCATCAATGACAGAAGAATGTAACAAATGTGACAATAGGGCTGAGGAATGCGTAGCAAAAGTGGGAGAATTGAAACAATCAGCCTGAACGAACACTGAAAAATACAAACAATGTTGTTGCAAGATGCCACTTCAAGGGCAACTGCCGTAATGTTGCGCTAAATTACTACTGTGGGCAGAAGGGATACTGTTACACCCAAATCCAAGGCAGCTGAATGTTCTGGATGAAGCACATGGGTGACCCATACCACTCAGGCACACACACCCTCACCTGGCACTCAATCAGAACCCGTCACCCAAACAACATACACATGCATTACACACAAATGCATGGGCACTCACCGGACAATGCATCATAATCAGGTAGTTCTCCCACACCTTGGATCTGTTCCTCTGTGACGAAGGCCGCAGCAACAGACTCATGTTCAGTGAGTTTGTTGTCCTCTTGTGGAGACCCACCGCCAGTCACCACAGTAGCGGCATGATTTGAGGCTAGCTTGTTCTTTGCTTTGCGTTTCAGGTAATTCCACCACTTGTAGCAATCATCAGCGGTGCGCATCACAAATCCAAGGGCACTTATGCGATCAGCGATGATCTGCCAGTGTGCCTTACGTTGACCAGTTGTGGTCTTGGACCCTGCAGTCACCAGCATTTTGTGGCTATGTGCCGACACATAGGACACAAGTGCATCAAGTTCCGCGTCATTAAAGCAAGGCTTCCTTGACGTGCCAGAGTGTGTAGCCGTGTCTGGGGTCTCAGCCTGTCGTGCCAGAGCACCCTTCTTCCTATTCTGTAAAGGTGGAGTGGAGCCAGAGTGGCCTACGCCGCTCTGGTCAGTAGGGGCAGAATCACCGGTGGACTGGGTAGTAGGAGTGTGGGAATGCGCAATGACCATAGGTCTTGATGCAGGCATTGGTTGCAGGGTAATGTTGGCAGGGGGAACGTCAGTTTGATGGACCTGGACTGACACTGTCCTGGCTGGGAGAGTCAGAGCTGGGGCGGATGGAGCTGCAGCTGCCCCTGCAGCCTCCCCACCCTGCATACTTGGGGCAGCAGATGACATAGCTGCCCCAGATCCACGTGTCTTGGTGACAACAACTTGCACCGCCACAAGTCAGCCTGGGAGTGATCCTGTGCCAGGTCAGGTACCACAATGGGCTGGTCCAACAGGGGCTGAGCTGGGATGGTGTCAGCCACGTTTCCCTCAACCATGGGGGGGGGGCATGGGTGTCCCTGATTGTTTCTCCACACATGGGGGTATAGAGGCACCCTGCAAATCCCAGCCACGTCCCCTACCACGCCCACCTTTTGAAGGTCGGCCACCTTTGCCTCCCTTACCACTTTGTCGCCTCCCAACCATGGCACTGATGTTGTTGGGCGTATGGGAGTTGCAGTAAACTATTGTTCTGGGCAATTGGGGGTCAAAGCTGTAGGATACTAGATGGAATTCGTACCCTAGTGCCCTAATATGGCTGTCTGTGACCCCTGGGGGAAGATGACGGGTCACGCAACGCACAGGCAGCCCAAAATCAAAAATTAACGTGCACACAACCCCTCGTAGACCACGTGCGTGAAAAAATGAACCCGCACTATGCTGTGGCACCCAGAAACACAGAAATAAGTGTACGCGTAATATACGCAGCCTACAATGACCTCTGAAGGGGAACGCGACACACGGGGCAAGCACAGTTGCTAAGTACGTGCGGAACTCACCGTCTGCCTGGAAAAAGAACGTGCAAAATACACACGTGTGCGCGTTGGCAACACCCCCACCAAAAGGGCTGCGAGAGGGGAGAAGACTCTCATGGTGCGGTTCGCTAAGAAGGATTGTACCCAGGTTATGGCATCACTTGAGAAATGGGCGGCTGACATGAGGTGGTTACATAAGACTGTGTGGTCCACTAGGTCAAAAGCCGCCGATAGGTCAAGGAGGAGTAGCATAGCTGAGTTTCCTTTGTCCTTTAGCTCTTCAATTTGAGTCTTGAGGTCAATCAGGGCTGTTTCTGTGCCATGGAGGGGGCGTAAACCAGACTAATGTGTCCCAAGAAGGTTGTTGGCTTCAAGGTAGACCTGTATTTGTAAGTATGCTACTCTGTCAAGGATTGTAAGTAAAAAGGAGACTGTGGTGATAGGTCTGTAGTTCGTCAGGATGGATGGGTCCAGGGTTTGTTTTTTGGGTAAGGGAAGTACCCAAGAGTTTTTGAGGTTGTTTGGCACTAGGTTAGATGTGAATGAAGCATTAATGAGCTTGGAGATGAAAGTAGCTAGGTCTCTGGCTGCGTCCTTTATAATTTGGGGTGGGTAGATGTCTCCTTTGCAGTTGGAGGGTTTGAGCGAGAGTATGATTTTTTCGGTTTCAATAATAGAGACTTTCTTAAAGCTAAAAGGGGGGGTGGTACAGTCCTGGGCAAGAGGAGGTGAATGCTGATGGGGTATTGTCTCTTCAGGGAGGAGCAGAGAGTCTTTTTTTTTGTTGCAATTTTGATTTGGAGGGAGGCGATTTTATTTGATAAGGCATTTTGAATGTCGGTACACCATGGCTTGTCTTTGGGAGTGTTATCCACCTGTGGTATGGGGGATTTTAAGGTCTTTACATTGCCTGGGAATTCACATTAATCGTTATCTGTAGCACTGATGGGTGGCAGTTTCAACTTGGAAGGGTTAGGTGCTTCCCTTCTTTTTCTTCTAAAGCTCCTCCTGTTCTAACTGGATACGCTGATGCTGTTCTAATCAATGCCATTCCTAATGCCCACAAAACCAATCCCATTCGCAAGGGTGATTTAGGATACTATGGACCTGAGACTTACTTTCCTCTGCAGCATAGTCTTTCCCTGCAAAGAATGTGTTCTGACTTTATAGCCAAGATGTTTAAAACAACTTTTTTTCAATAGAAAGCCCTGGAACCCACACCATCCTGTGATCAGTGAGTCCCTAATTGTTGTTTCCAAACTACAATAGTGGCACACTGGCTTTAGGGCAGTGTTCTAAAATCTGAACAGGGCCTGATCACTCATGAATTGCTGAATGGTATAATATCTACGGATCGGGGTTCCTTTAATGAAAACTGTTTTTGAGATCTTCACTAACACAGACTCCTCCTTTAAAGCGAAATGCGACACAGAATGTCATTGTAGTGCACTGCCTATGGTCTGCCCCGTGTCATAATAGCCCCTATTAGTATTCTAAACCTCGAGATCATATTCTTAGCCTCAAAACATTGTTTTAATTTCTGGAGAGCATGGAGGGCTGATATACGATCAAACAGATTCTACCAATCCTCTCCTTCACGCACGAAACACTGGCCATCGTCGCCCTCATCATATCCAGGATAGACTACGCCAACAGCATATTCCTCGGAATGCCGGATTACCTACTGGGAAAACTGCAACATATACAGAATGCAGCTGCCAGACTTCTCTTCAAACTCTCATGAAGGGACCACATCACACCAGCGCCAAGGATGCGACATTGGCTCCCACTCAAAAAACAATTAACCTTCAAACTTCAAAACAATGTGCATAACACACGGTGCAATCCAATGCCAAAGAGCGGAATTCATCCAAAAGAAAATCACCATCTACAAGCCAACTGGAACACTTAGATCCAGTGATGACATCCACTTAGAATCTAAATCATACATAAAGAGAAGACCTTGGTGGATCAGTTTTCTCTTGCGTAGCCATCAAACTCTCCCCAGAGACTATGAAGGACCATCTTAAATTCAGAAAACTTCTAAAAACCTGGCTCTTTAGCTCCGAACGGGATGAAAACGACTGAACAACATCCACGCACCATGAAACGAACGCACAGCAGAAAAGGAGTGGGGAGTAGGCCGGAGCGGAGTGGAAGGCTGGGGAGAGGAGAAGTGTCTGACTGCGAAGCGTGGTTTAAGACCTAAAATGTATCCATCCTGATAGAGGGTCACAGGTGGAAACAGGGGAGGGAGATGGGTCCCACTTTATCAGACCGGGTGTGAAAGTCATCACACATAAAGGAATAGGACTGGGCGCAGAAGCCAGGCAGCCCATGGGCTGACCAAGGGGCACAGGGAACATACTACCCCTGGAGGAACGTGAGGGGGGCGGCATTGCTACACTGTATAATGATCGACCGGGGAATGGATATGGATCACATCTAATCGGAACAGCAGGGGAAGGAAATTTACTGACACTAACAAACCATACTAAAAACTCACCCTTCTGCATACACCTCTCAAACTCAGAACTAAACACAACCATATCTATACAACACCATAAAGCACACGTACCGGCCCATCACAGCTCTCTTGCTGTTTTTCACGTTTAATTCTACTAACCGACCACCCACGCTCCTTGCATTGCAGATCCACCAGAGCGCCAAGAGACCGCGCAGGTTGCAACAGTGCACGGTATAAGAACCTTTAACATAAAATAACTTAACATTCATGACATTACAATTGACATGCTCCTCTCAGCTTTGTGCTCTGTCAGTAAAACTTTGTTATTAAGTTATACAGCAAAGATTGGATGTGTAAACTACAGGTATGCAGAAGCAAAGGTAGACAGTTTGAGCTAGAGACTCACCCCGGCATGAGTGGGGGAAAAATATAAAAAGTAGTTGACAATTATAAAGCACTGAAGACTGCCTTAGATGCACCTGTTTGCTATACATCTCAACATTAAATACAGTTGCAAAGCCTCTTATATACGGAAAGATGCTCAGTCAGCCCATGTTGCACTGTACTATTAGTAGTCCAAAAATATTCTGGTACTCCGAAAACCTTTACCTTTATATGGTGCAATTTATCATGCTACCAGGGTGGCCACATACCTGTTCCAACACAAAGGCTGGTTCAATAGGTTAATCAATCCCTGAACTTTGTGTCTAACAAGCATATGGCCACCTTGGTTTATCTACAGATATTCTGAAATTTTTGCAAGTATCATAAAATCTTCAACTATATGTCATTGCATGAGTCTTTGCTGTTGACCGCATAATATTACTCAATATGTTGGCATACTCCTTGGATCAGGAGTTTTCTGTTTCTAAAGGATCCGTGATTGTGGCTCTTGTGAAGAATCCTATTAATCCCTCACTGAAACCCTGCCTAAGGTCTACTCCCATCTAGCCAGGGTAACGCAGACGCTTCCTGATTCCAACCCCGGGGGATCAGGATCACCTGGGAGGAGACCGGACCCAGGCTGGTGAGGAGTTTCCGTGGGATGAGACACAGTATTTTTCCTCTGACAGGAAGATTGCTACCACTGTACCATAATAGGTTATGGTGTATTGTCATTTTAATGTCTCTCAATCTCATATGAGGTCGAAGGTTGTGAACCCAAAGGTTAGAAAATCAGAACAAACTATACCGAAAGAAAGATCCTTTGTGATATCCCAGACTAAACACCTTCCTAAATCCCAAGTGCGCAATATAAAGGATTATGGAAATGTTGTCTTCACTAAACCATCTTCCTCTGTAATAGCTCATTCGCATAGCTCCTCTGTTAAAAGCTACCCTTACACAAACTGTAGAAGTTGAAAAACCTAACTTTGCTGTCAGAAACTTCAAGTCCCAGAATCCTACAGGTATCAAGACGAGGAAGAGGGCAGAAGAGGCATGTAGATGTAGTCAGGCAATTACGCCTAGTATCAGTTGCAGTAGTCTGGAAATTAAGGCTAATAGCCCACACCTGAAGCCTATCATTGAACCTCTGAGGCATAAAAGACCCCAGGAGGAAAGGAGGAGTAGAAGGAGCTGAAACGAGGGCTGGGAGGCTGACTGTAGCAGCAGTAGTAGAGGAGAAGCACTGGCAAATTACAAGAAATGATAGAACAGAAGTGACACCGGAGCGTGGAGACAGCAGATTTCACCTGCAAGCTCTGAGAGAGTCCTGTTCTCCCAAATTCTTAAGTGCAGAGGCTGCACAATGGACGATTTGCTGGAGGCTAAGTTTTCACTGTGTAAGCCATGTTGCAGTGATTGCAGTGCCATGGGAGTGCCGGAGACTAAGGCCAGAAGCAGAAGGCAAGCTGAGGGTCCTGGGAGAATAGGGAACTCCCACATCAAGTGGCCGGACCTAAGACACCCTTGCTGGAGAAGGATGTGGGTCCCCAATGAGCCAGAAGTAGTAGAGGTAGCAGAGGAAGTCGATAAAGCAGTGCAACCCGCAAAACCACTGTCAATGAAGCTGGTGAATGAAGCACAGCGTTCAAATACACTGCTTGAGCCTTGTCAGTAACTGTAGCCAGCTTCTTACTGACTTGTGTAATATCTGATGCGAGGCAAAGCTGTTGGATATATAAGAAGTCTTACTAACAATGGAATTGTAGCACTCGCATATAACGTTGAAGATCACTATTCACGTGAGAAGCTAAAGTACTTGAAAACCATTGTAATGATGAAAGGAACGATTCCTACACCATTACCGAATGCCGAACATTGTCTTTTATTCTGAAGTAGAATACATCCTGTGGTGCAGAAGACTGCTGAAGCTGTAAAGGAGAGAATCTTGTGAGCAGAAGCAGGTTGTTCTTGCGGTAGACAAACGAAAGAAGCAAAGAAAGCCATTAAAAGGAAGAGTGCCATGCCTACCTAAAGAGGTTGAAGTGTCTGGTCAAAACCTACCTAATATTTCAACAGTACTGATCAGTAGTAGTAATACTTGAACTGTGGCGGTATATTAAGTTGTCAGCAGATGTAACATTGAAGTGATTTGAAGTAGTAACGTACTGTGAGACAAAGGTGACTGTTCTCATAATACCAACAGTAGAGGTGTGGTTGTTGAAAAAAGAAGCAGCAGCACAAAGAAAGCATCCTGACAAATATACCAAATGTAAAGTTGAAACTGAAGAAGTCCTAAAGAATTGTGTATTATTGATATTCTGGAATATTATACCTTCTTTTGAACTGTGGCTAATTATCTTGAAGAAGAGACAATTTATCAACATAACCAGGATTACCATTGGTGCTATTTCTTTTCTGGCAGTTGGAAGGGGATCTTTTTATCCAGGAACAAAAGAATTGTTACCAGTGGATTTTTATTTGATGAAAATTTGCTTTGACATTGAACTTTCAAGAACTGGTTCAAAACCTTTCTTTCCTTTTGCTGAGCATTTTGGAGTTGACTTGAATCCTGGGGAAGGGATCTTACCCAGGACAGGAGAAGGCCATTCAAATATTGTGTTGTTATATCATTTCCTTTGGCTTTCTGTTGTTTAGTGCGAGGGCTAATTTACCCATACTAGAGGATGATCCCTTAGCCTTTAGACTAGGTAGGGAATTCCTCTGTAGAGTAGGGCAAGCAAGGTGTTTTTTTTAATATAATTTCTTTAGTAAAATGGTATATTTTGAGAAGTCTACAAGCAGTTGTCCGCCTCGCATTACTGACCCCTCACAGTCCCTACCATTTTGTGGTGCAGCTCTCATGCGTTTTGTAATTCTCGTTTTTTACTAAGGCCGAGAGGTATTGTTGTTGTGATCCTAGGGTCGGTCTCATTAGAAGGCTGGATTGCTATGGATGTGAGCATACAGGGCTCTCTTTTTGTAGTTGAGGGGCTATGGTGGCTAAGGACATGGAATGGTCTTACTATAGCTAATGGGCCTCAGTGCTGACATTCATGTCTCTCTATGACAGACGGCCGCACCTGCAGCATGCAGGTACGCCATATTTAGCAAGCATCCTCATTACAGAGAGAATTTGCAGGTATTACTTTGCATCCATATGCGATTAGAGATATTTGGAACCAGAGGTTTTTCTGTACAAACTGCAGTGGTTCTGACCGTTTTGGCGCACAAACGTTTGAATTTGTAAAACTTCCTTCACACAAGTTGCAGATTGTGATGCCTTTTATTGGGCTAACTGAAAAGATGAGAACAAAATATAAGCTTACGAAGTCTCACAGACCTCTTCATCAGATGTTACAGAGTAAAATGTTTTGAAAAGGAAAGCCACTGTAGAGAAACCCCTCAACCAGAATAAAATACAACCCTCTAGGGGAAAAGGCCCAGCACACCTCTTGCAAGGAGAACAAGGTTTATTCTCATTAAAAAAACAAGTGCGCAATAGCAAAGAACTCTGCTGCCACAGAGTGCTCTGGCAAAATCAGCATTGCTTTTTAAGGATGAAAAGCATCACAGCTGACATACATTGCATAAGGTACAAATCTGTGTAGCTAGTTGATGTGACCCTATACATGGGTGGCCTGCTCCACAGGGGCCTAGGGTATCCTGCTATGATCTCTTGGATGGATTGACAATCTTAACAGCTTTATGGTCAGTGGTCTGGAACTGATCTAAACTCTGGAATGTTGTTTTCTGGGGACAGGGGCATCTGGACGCTATAATTTAAAATGTGGGCTGCGGTAGGTCAGAGGCTCCTTGTGGGATGTTTTTACCCATGCATCCGAGCCCTACCTCAAAAACTGTGCAGTACTGACATGGAAAACATCATGATGGCCAGAGCTTCCCAGAAAATGCACAGGGAAATGCATGAAGAATAGGCTGCCACTCATTTTTGCCGATGTTATGGGCACAGAAGGGCACTGCCTAAAACCACCATTGGACTACCCACACAGTAGTCTGAAACCATTGGGAATGGCAATGCTGATTGCTAAAAGCAACCTAGAATTGTGGGGAATTCATTTTCTTAAATCCCAAAAATGGGTGCATTACCAGTACTCACCACTATCAGAAAGCCGGCGTTTTAAAACAACACCAGACTTTTTTTTTGTGTAAAACTGAATAAATGAACCCAAAGCAGGCCAAAGAAAGACTTACTGAGAGGTGGATACAATGTAAAGTTATATTCTGAAGTGACCTGAAGGTTTATAACAAGACTGGCTGAGCTGTGGATTTCAGCAGTTTGAGTAAATTTGGACTGAAAGACACTAAAAACCTAAATGTTTAAAAGAAATGAGTGACCTACTTTTGAGTGTCACATAGGTTGCAATTGTTTAAATGTCATAGTTTTAAACTTAGAATCAGCATTCTAGTTGCATATGTAAAAATGGTTAGTTTTATTTGAAGGCAGAAAACTGGGTAACTAAAAGTGACATTAGCTGGGGCCTGGCTTAAGGAACTGAATTCTGCCCACCAGCTACCCCCGACAGGAGTTGAGACTTGCACAACAGCTGTGTTCCCAGGCCTAGCTGCCTTTTGCTGTTCCCACCAAAAGGGATATGACACTTCTCTGATTGAAGGGACTGCTAGAGACTAAACATAGGACCCAGGCAGAGGGTTTATTGAAGTGGCCATAAATGGCTTCCTCTTGAACAATGGGCCTTCCAGGGCCCAGGCAGATGGTTTATTGCAGGGGTCATAAAAATTGCTTCCTCTTGGCAGAAACTGGGAGGGGGAGAAACTGGAGACAGAGGCTGAGCTTGAAGAAAGTGGAAAGACTGGTTTCCGTACCATGTGACCTGAAAAGACACACCCCTGTAGCCAGAATATGGTCTTAGAAAAAGATGAATAACTCATAGTACGGACTTGTCATAATTATTTAAATGATACCATAATTCTTGTGATTTTTCTGCCCACATTTTAAGAGGTTTTTAGAACCGGTGGTATGATCTGGGGGCAAGCTAGCAGTTAAGAGGGTATTACTTAAAATGTATGCATGTTAAAAATCTGACACTTCATCAATTAATGTCCATACGCCTTGCGCACATGTGTGTAAATTTGGGTTAATGTCCGATATTGCAAAACCAGTTAAAAAGTGCAAATGTCGCCATTTCTCAATGCAAGCTCTCAGGTTGAGCAGATTTGGACAGGGTATACCTCATGTGATGGGTGCATGTAATTTTAAACAAAGGTGTACCTGTGCAAATATGTCTTTTGGGTCAAAATATAGATTGTGTGTAATTTGACAGGGGTGGGTTCTCTGTACCATAAACAGACCTCATCATGATGACACTTCATTTCATTCCCCCAATCAAGGGGAAGAGGATGAAGTGGCCAATGACAAGTGGAGATGGGTAGGGCCTAGGAAGCTAGCCTTTCCACCCATTTTCAAAACACATAAAAGCAGACAGTCAGGACAGATAGGGACATTCAATTCCATCTGCTGAGGGACGCTCTGCCGGGAAACTCCATACTTTACCTCCATCAACCTCCAGAGAGCCAACATAGAGACTTCAATCTATACACCTTCAGAGACTAAGACTTTACTTCAGAATTTGTAGCAGAGAGGTCAACTACAAGCTAAATCCCTCTTTAGCAGGCCTCAAATCATTGCCATTATCACAGCCAGGCGAGCTGTTTGAATTCTTTGCAAGAACTCTTGCCATTTGCCAGAGAGCAGTGTTGTATCCAGAGAGAGACCAGCTGAACCGGAGACCGCTGTATCCGGACCCACAGACCTGATCAGAACCAGAGACCCAGACCAGACCGCTGTTCGCAGAACTAGAGAGCTGACCCAGATGCTGTGCGCAGAGACCGTCCGTGGTGAGTGAAGAAAACCCGACCAGATCCGTGGCGAGGCCCATTCTATTTCTAAATATATTGTGAGTACCTAGCAGAACTGTGCAGAACCAATCTCTTAGTTAAAATAATATAATTCAATCTATTTTAATCTAAGTAGAACTGCCTCCTAACTGTCACCTGTCATTTTGTAAAGCTGTCACCTGTCATTTCTAGCTGCTAGCTGTCACTTGTCACTTTGAACCTTTAAAATTTCAAATCTGAAAAACGACCTTTACCATATCGCTCATATCTCCGTGACCGTTTGTCTTAGACACTTGCCGTAATTTTCCTCTGAAAGCTGGGAATCCTGGCTTTTCAACGAACCTAGAACCGCATTCCTATTCTCTATACTTTTGCTGCAATCGCGAAAAACGCACTCGCGAATTTTGCCGCGATTTGCAAATTTCTCCACGTGTGAAAACAGCAGCTTCCTTGCCTTTCTTGCTAAAAATTCGTTTGCCTCTTAAGAACCATCCCTGAATCATTGCTAGAGTGAGCCTGGACTAATATTAACTAGATACCACTCACCCTGAACCTCTAGAGGGAATTAAAAGCATTTTAGCATATTTTTCACTTCATTGCCAGCACATATAAAAGCATTTTGGGCCTGTGTTTCAAACTTCTGTAGTCTAAGCTTGCTGGGGTGAACTGAATTACATGTGATTGCATTTCTGAGAACTGTGTGCTTTCCTTCCATTTCCTTGCATTGCATAAAGGGGGGAGTGGATTGCCAGAGAAAAGTGATTACATTGTTTTGTTGAAATCATATTGAGTATTTTCTGTATTGCATTTTCATTCAACATTGCATCCATCCGAACTTATATAAAGCATTCTCTACCACCTTATTCTTCTGTTCCTATTCACAAGGGTGCTAGTGCCAGAGTATCCATTATTGATTACTGCTCAGATTAAGTGTGATATTCATTTATTAATTATTATAAAGTGTGATATATATATCGATTGTTTAAATTATCAAATAAACCTTTTAACTTGCAAAACAGAACTACTTCTTGGCTCAGTGGGGTCAGGGGGATTCCAAGAGAGGGGTGTTATATAGGGGTAGTCATCCAGAACGCATGAAGTGGACATAAAGATATATCAATAAGGGTTTCCATTCAGTATCCCAGACTAGGCATTGACTTAGCTGTAGTGTTGAATTGAATCCTCTTACATCGTGCCCCCCTTCTCGTAGCATAGCTGCTCCCAGGGAGCTCTCGCCCCCCTCATGGCATTGAGGGCGCATTCCTTCTGTGTTACATGTGCTGTTAGTATGAGACAATGAGAGGTTTATGAATCCCTGTAGACTTTGGCCTTCCCCACTTATGCCCAGGCTGCACCCAGCTCAGGCGTTCAAACATACATTTCTATGTTTCACGCTTGGGCCTAGTGCCCTGGCTGCACGGCAGTGCCAGGCCTTGATATCAAGATGGCTGCTGGTTTTCTAAGATGGCTGTGTTAGGGAGAATTCTCATAAATGGCTCATTTCCCTTACCTAATGAGTCCCTCGGCAGCTTTGCTGCATTTCTAGGATTTATTTTTTTCACCTGGTAAGAGTGTGAGCCTTTTTCCCACTCTTACATGTGTTTTGCCATGTGTATTTTTACCATTTGTGTGATCTTGGGCTCTGGATCCTCACCTACTCCATGAGCATCATTTTTGTGCGTTACACTGCATCTTCAGTGCAGTGACACAGGCTCGTCTTTTAGACTTCCCACTGACTCAATTTTTCTGGGACTGACTACTGTCTCCCAGAAACATCTAAAGTTGCCATTAACTTTATGTAGTCTCTTTAAACCACAGACCCAGTACACCCCATCTTACATGGAGTATTGTAAAGTGTTAATTCTTATCCCTTTTTGTCTGTTTCTCTTGGAGCACTGTTTCGCTCCCTTTTCATCAAGACTTGGCTGGTGGCAGTGGTAACTACCCTATTTTTTTTCTTTCTACCGCGGTTATCTTATATAACCATGGTATTGTTTTAGGCTATTATATCAGCCTCAAACATAAACCCGCTTGACCAAATAAATTTCTCGTGTTTTACTCTGTGCACCAAACTGGGGTTGATTCCTTTGTTCGCCGTCTTTTCTTTTCTGCACAGAAGCCCTTCTAAAGGCGCCTGAAAGTCTGGGTAGGCAGGATGTGAGGGAGGGGTCTTAGGACCCCTGCCATGGGTTCCCTTGGTTTGATTGGCTGGGTGACTGTCCTTGCCAGGACATCCACCCTGCTGTATGATTGACAGCCAGGCTGTATGAATGGGGGAAAACTACATAAAAAGCAGGTCTCTGGGATTGGAAAGGCAGAGTCGCCACGTGAACGAAAGAACCAACAAGGAGCTGACAGAAGTGGACCCCTGCAACGACTGAACCGCCTGGTGAAGCCCTGCTGCAGGTCTGAATCTTCAGATTCTGACGACAGAGAAGATCCTCCAGGAAACTTCTTCCCTTGAGCTGGTGGGACCAACCAGTTCGCCCAAACTGCAAGTCAGGACCCCTCCTCTGGTCGAATTCGCTGTAGAGAGCTACAGTGGGCTGGATAGCCAGGAAGGTCTGACCCTGCTTGAGTTTTAAGGGGCGCACCTTTTATTCGTTATTTTGCTCTGCTGCTGGTTTCTTCCAGGGTAGTGCAGGACCCTCCAGTCTTCCTACTTCTTGTCAGTCCGACAGTCGCTTCAGGAACCGTGAGCCTGCAGGAACTACCAGGAACGTCTGCCTCAGCTACAGCTTCCTCTCTGTTTTAAGGTACTGTGCAAATCCGGTTGTTCGTTTCGTTCAGCCGCGGTGAAAGTGTTTGAAATCTTTCTCCAAACTGAGGGCTAGTCCTTCTCTTCTCTTTGAACTCACTTTTCTGCCAACCAACCTCGTCCGGAATCCATGGCATGAACTTTACCGCAAACTACCGTGAACCGTGTGATCTTGAGCAAAAGACTTTTGACCCATGACTTTGGCCCTAAGCCTTTTCTACCTGATTCTATCACTGTAGTTCCTCTTGCCCAATTGCCCTGAGTACTTACCTGTTGGTGTGGTTCAATTTCTATTAATGTTGTCTTTCCCTCCCTTTTAAATTGCTGGAGTGCCATTTTGCTCCCACTTCATTTTGGGAGCGTAACTTGTCTGAATGTATGGGAAGGGGTGTGGTGTGATTTTTTAAACTGCTTTATAATAGTGTAATGTTATACAACTGAAGAGTAAAATAAATGTTTATTCTTTTACTTGAAAACCTTGAGTCAGTGTTTGCCTGAATCATAGTAATTGCTGTCCTTTGTGTAACTATTTGATACTGCTCACTTACTCTTGAGATAAGTCTGGCTGCTCAGCTGCTGCTACCACTTTTTCCTGTGTAGTACAGGCTTGTACCGAAGTTGAATTTGTACTGTCACTTGTAGTCTTAATTGCGTGTGGTGTTCCCAAAGGGTACTGCATATAATTCTGCCTGACAGGCTGCTGGCTTCCTAAAATGGTGTTTAATTTTCTAGTACAATCTACTCCAAGTTACATAATAGCTCACAATAATGCAGATTCTATTGGCACCTCTCCCCGCCCCCCTGCAACATTCCGGGGACCTGGGACGATCGCCCCAGCTTCCCACCATTCCCCCCCTTTCATTAATCCTATATTAGTGAACTTGCATGTAAGCCTTTTCCTCTCCTACTCCTCTATTTTCTCCCTTTCCAACCTCTCAGCTTCCCAATAGGGCAGGGATCCCTACTTGGCTACCAAAGTTTTTCACACAGCCCGCAAGCTTTCCCTGCTTGTGCATACTCCTCTGGGGTGCATGTCATATAAATACACCCCCCATTCTCTGCTAAGGCAACCCAGTGTTCTACATAGTTCTTGGGGTCTGGTGGAGGGGTTGTGATGGTGCCTGCGGGGTGGAGGCGTTGGTCTTGTCTAACCATGCAGTGCTTGTCAGGGTCATGTCTTTCGTACCGAAGGTGCCTCATGTACCCCAATGGAAACCAGTATTTTTGCACTGCTAGACATTGCTTTAGCACAGCATCGAAGTCCCACCTTGTAGGTGTAGAAGATCACCAACACGAACACGATCACTGGTACCAGTATCTACACGATTGCCCCCATTCACGATGGTACCCATGAAAAAAGGTTGTCGAACCAGTCACTTCTTTGGATGCCAGCCTCTGTTTCCATATTTGTGCCAAGGGTGTGCAGGGCCTCTAATATGTTGGTGAGGGATCTGTTGTCGGCATTGTTCGGACGCATGTACATGCTGCAGGAATCGCCAATCTTTTTGCAGACACTGCCTTCCATAGTTGAAAGTCCAGCACATAGCGGTTCTGCAATGTCATCTCCATCTTTATGGCATTGAGGCCTTGTTCTGTATCATTTGCCAGCTTTATCACTTCCCAGCGGACCATCTGGAGCCACTTGGCGGTGGCAGCTGCTTGCACCCCCAGCAATATTAATGAAGCAAAACATTTCTCTTCTTTACTATACAGTCTGTATTGATTTGGTACTTCTTTGGGCAACTGGGATGAATATTGGGACAAGTAGTTTGATCTTTGCTTTCTTCGCAATCCATCTTCTCTTTTTCTGGCAAGATATGGAATATGGGCTGCTGCGGCAGTACTGTGGTGGGGCATCCGACAATGATGCTGGTGTCGGGCTGATAAGCCGCCTGGTCCCACTATCAAGTGCTCTTCAGGGACTACCAGAAGAGCTGAGTGCAGTCAGGCCAGGGAGCAGGTGCCCCTCCATTGTGGCTGGAGGTGTGGCATTGTGACGCCTGCTGGCCACAGATCCAATAATTAATTTTCTATCACTGCTGCAGTCCCTTTTTTGAGGTCTGTGATGTATAATGTCTGGTTGCACTTGCTGTTGGCCCCTACAAGAATTCTTCCTTTGTTAAAAAAATACAGTTTTTGGCACTTGCTTGGCACTTTTACTGGTTTCTCCACCACCTCGATCCACGTGAGTTTTGACACATGCTCATTCCAATGGTCACTGCATATGCTATTCCCTTTCTGGATCGCTTCTTCTCCAAATCCCACAAGGCCACCTGTAACGTTTACCTGAACTCTATGGGAACGCACCTGGAGCTCCTGACAATTCCTTTTCTCAGTGAACAGAGAATGACTGTGGAAACATCAAACAATAACTTTCCTTAACATGGACCCCTAGTGAATATCTCTCCAAATAGACAATGTAGGAACTTATTCTCTAATAATATCCCCAGGCTCACCTGATGATTTATTTTTGAAAGCTCTCCATCCTGTTTTCACACAGGGGCACTAGTCCTGAAGAATGTTAATATAATGGAGGCAGCAAAACTAAAAAGGGTGTATGATGACTAGGGAGTAATGGTGACTAAAGATTTCTTGCACATGTGGTACACGAACATCAATTCACCCTATCCTAAATACCTATGTGATGAGAGTGAACAAGGGAAAACCCTATACTAACCTACGGTCGTATGCGTAACAAATTTCCACAATCAATGCCGCAGAATATATTAGACTAACTACTGAGTAATGTGCATGTAAATGACTCTTGTCAACATGGGCAGAGGGGAAAATCGTTTTTAAATACTAACAGCACATTGACAATAAATGCCTAAAACCACCCCTACTAGGACAGAGGCAATACCACTAGAAAAAACACGTAACACGCTGGTAATAATAACATTTGCCTAATTGGGCAGAAGCGACCCCGTTTGAAAATACGAGCAGCACGGTGACACTAATACGCACAGCTGAGAACAAATTACCGGCAATTAAAACTGCAAAATGTGACTAGAATAACGCTGCAGAACGGCGACACATACACTAAAGCTTACACATGAATAATTGAGTAAGAACTCTTGTAATTGCGAAAAAACCACAAATGAATACTTGCGAGTATGTTGTAACTTCCTTCCCAGTTTCTCTGAGGAGAAAACCGTCCATGACAGAAATATATCACAGACAAGACGGAAAATGAGGAAAAGTGAAGGGGACTGTAACTAGGCAAAAAAGGGAGGAGTGGCAGGGAAATAAAATAACTGTGGAAGCTAAGGGCAAGGGCAGAGGGCTATGACTGGAATTCCTGAGAGACTGCGGTAAGCGTTAGTACTGCAAGCAGTAAACGACGCGAAGCTCGAGTCTCCAGGTGGACTTACTTAATATAGGGAAACACAGAAAAAGACTAGACCTGTAAGGTTAGTCTTTAGATGGCACAACGAGGCAGCCATTACAGGAAAGCAGGAAGTCCTATTGATTGAATGGGATATTACCTGTCTATCTCTGTGCAACACCACTTTCCACCTGACTTAACCCTTCTAGGGCTACTATTAATCTTAACCCAAGAACTGGCCTGTGATCATGACAGTACTTCCCCTCAAAGATCTCCCTCCCGGTTTGGTAGGGTGGTTTCGATGGAATTTCTTTAACAATCTAGGGGCATGAATGTTCTCTAATGGTTCCCAAGACCTGTCTAGTGGACCATAACCTTTCCAATCGACCAGGTAATATAATTTGTGCCGCACCACCTTGGAATCCAAAATTTCTTTTACTTCGAATTCTGCTGATCATCCTCGATTTCTACTGGAGTTGGTGCCTGAAGTAAACAAGTCTCTGGTTCAACTGGTTGTAATAGGGTTACATGAAAAAGTGGATGGATTTGCATTTTCTTTGGAAGTGTCAATCTCATAGCCACTGGGTTGATGACAGCCTCGATGGTAAATGGGCCCAAATACCTGGGAAGAAACTTCTTGGAACCTTTCTATTTTATTTTATTGATTAGATATACATATAGCCAATTGGCTTTGTATAACACATTAACAAACAACATAAATACACAAAATCTAAAAACATATTACATTTTCACATGTGCTATACAATACAGTTTAAAATTGCCACAATTTTCAAATAAAATACCACCATAAAATATATCAAGTGAATATCATTGCCTCGCATAAAATTCATCCATTGCTCAGAGATCTCAGTCATCACTGTGTCATTCTTATAAGATTTAAAACATGTAGTTCGCAGATCATTTAGACTTTCACAGCACATGATTAAATGATGAAGGGACTCAACTACATTTACTCCACATAGGCGACAATACTTCAACATATGTGTGGAACCAATGTTCGCACAATTTGTTTCTAGTGCATCAGTCACATTAAATTTCATCATTAGGTAGGTGCGAATTATGCCAGCATTGGGATAAGCAAGAATATAAGAGGGAGACAACACTCTACTCATATATTCATCAAGAAACCTGCCACTATGCTTTTTAGATGCTAAGTTTACAATATTTTGTTCATGGCAATAGTCCTGCACCTTGACCGTAAGTCTCATTTTTAAAGATAGTAGAGAAAGAGTACCTGGATCAGACCCATTAGTCCATGTACAGTGTAGTCTTTGGATGATACCAATGGTACCAATCAACCCTTTACCTTCCAGACTAAGATATGCTTTTACAAATGGCACAAAGATAGTTTCAGTGCGGAGTGTTACAGCTTTCTCATAGGATAGAACACATTGGCAGATATATGCATACAAATAACTTTTGATGTTGAATTCCAAATACAGATATTCCACACTCACTCTCGGAGGGAGACGTAGTAATTTTCTTAAGAGATTAGACTCTAAGACCACACTACGTTTGACAAACGTATGCCCCCAAATTTCCACAGCATAGAGCAGCATTGATCTTATTTTTGCAAGGTAAATGTTGAGAACTGCAATGACCGAATAACAACAATTGCGACCAATAAAAACACTTAAAGCGTTTGCAGCCACAGAACATCTGCTCTTGGTAGATGACCACTGTTCCTCCCAATTCAACTTTTCATCAATAACAACTCCCAGATATTTATATGATTTGACCTGTTCCACTTTTTTGCTTTCCAAGCTCCATGAGTATTTCTTCGGTCTGCATTTATTAGAGAATACCATTATCTTGCTCTTATCGATGTTAATGGGTAAACCATTCTCAGCAGAGTGGATAGCCAAAGAGTCAAGCATATGCTGAAGGCCCGCCGGGCTATAATCTAACAATAGCAGGTCGTCAGCATAGGCAAGCCATCCAATAGTTACTCCAGTAACTCTCACGGGGTTAGCTTCTGGGATAGAGAATGCATTCATCATATCTGATAGATACAGATTAAAAAGGATGGCAGCAATCATACAGCCTTGCTTAACACCGCAGCTAGTGGCCATAAATTTCGAAAGTTTACCAGCTGCATTAAGTCTGATGCGTACTGATGTATCAGAGTGTAACAGCATTAACATCTTTAACAGACCTTGGGGAATCCCCCATGTACTTAGTTTTTTCCAGAGTCGGTTACGAAGTATGGTGTCAAATGCCGCAGAAAAATCAATATATGCGCAATAAACATTTAAATTGCGTTTTTTCCAGGCATGTTCTATCGAAGATATAAACATCATCAAGTTATGTACAGTACTAGATTTGTCACGGAAACCTATTTGGTTGGGCGGTAAGATACTGTTTTCACTAACCCAATCATTAAGTTCCTTGAGCAATACTTTGGTAAATATCTTAGAGGACACCTCTAACATTGCCAACATTCGAAAGTTAGCCGGGTTATCCCATGGCCCTTTTTTATGAACAGTAAGGATGTGGCTTGTCTTCCACGATAAGGGTATTTCACCTAGCGTCCCTATTTGTTTGAACAAGAGTACAAGAGCAGCACCCCACAATTCAGGCTGCTTTTTTATGACCAGATTACAGACCCCATCTGGCCCTGCTGCCCGTGAGTTCTTAAGGTTTTCAATGATCTTAATGATATCAAGTTCGGAGGATTTACAGACCCAAGTAACTTCGGGAGAGAGAGTAAGCGTTGTACCTAGTTCAATTTTGCCCAGTGTGCCGTTGATATAATGGGCCCACGTGTCTTCAGGGATACAATTTATTGTTAAATCGCGTTTTTTGTGTTTGCTAAGGAGATGCCAAATCCCTTGTTGATTGTTGGACAAGGCAGCCAGAGCAATTCTTTCTCCATATTTTGGTTTCACATTCTCGTTTATGGATTTTTAGCCACACTTTATAATTCTTTTTGAGTTTTTTAATTAGACATGCTACCTCACGTTCTGACGACAGGGAGTCATTGTTTCTGAGAACAATGCGAATTTCATTACGCAAATTCTTTTTAGCCAAATTGATCTTTTTGTCATTCCCAGGCCTTCGTGGGATAGCGATATTAGAACGTTCCCCAGTTGATTTGTATGTACGACGTTCACCCACTTGTTTCTGAATATTTTGCATAAGTTCATACCGGACATCCCCTCCTTAATGAACTCCGGTAATAGGGTGGATACCAGTTGAGAGACATGTTCAATATTACGACTATGCCAGACAATCCTATTATGTCCTTCATTAATACTGAGCACCCCATTATCATCATAGTCATGATGGACTATACCTTTGTCTGTGACAGCAAATTACAGAGACAGGGGTAGATGATCACTCTCATCTCTCTCAACTACACCCATATCTATGGCAAAATGGAACCCAATTTGATTGGTGAAAATGTAGTCAAGGGTAGCTGCAGATCTACCCTCAACCCTAGTGAAGTTCATAGGCACATCGCTAGGTGTAGAACCATTAAGTTTAATAAAACTATGGGTCTGCATAACTTTCATCCACTTTTTGCCTTGTCTATTAAACACAGAGTGGATATTAGATTTGAGCGAGGTACCCAGCTGCACATCAATCAGACAATAATCGCCAATTTTCACATTCAGATCACCCAAAAGAAATATAGGGTAGCGATGATTGAACAATTTCAACACATTTTCAACAGTCTCAATATTAGTTGCTGTTTTAGCCAGATTAGGAGGATCGTAGATATTAATCACAATTAGGATGGTTGACATCAATGTTAATTCGGCCACTAATATATGTTCATTCGATAACGAGAGTTTGTTAATGGACCATGGTGATTGAACAGAAATCAACAGGCCACCTTTCGGGCGACCAAGAGGGCCCTTTGTCGCAATTTGATGGATAGTACATCTATCCTCAATCTGTATTTCCGCTGTTAGCCATGTTTCCTGGAGTGCAATAATATTAAAGAGAGCCATGCATACAATCAAACCATCATCCTGAAACAGATGCGAGTGCCCATGAGTATTCCAAGAATAGAGCAACTGCATCGAGTTTGGTCATTGACGAGTGTCAGCGAAGTGGGACTTAGAACTCAATGGCAACCATTGCCAATAACCTTCAGGAATGGCATCGTTATTATTTGCTACAGTATTAGTGTCATGGTTAGGCAACTGATTCACGGGTGCGGTGTTAGATTTGGTGGGCAGATTAGAGCCACTAGTATTAGTGTTCCTAAGCCTCTGAGCTTTAGGACTTTGGCGTGATTTTACAGATGGAATTGACACTTTATGAATGGCATAACCAAGACGTAATAGCTCAACTTCATATCCCATAACGTAGTTAAGCGTAGCTTCAGCCTCAAAACACACATTGGTAATATATTTGTTATGAAGCTCAAGCTGGTCAACCAAACGAATTCACTAGATGTAATTACCCTCATGGAACAATAGTTTGAAATATGCTCAATACAGCAGCACGATTTAAAGGGGGAGAGCACTTTTCCATGTGGACTTGCTGTATTTGTAACGCTGATAGCATTCCAATGCAGTTCCCACCACTGCTAGTGTTAGCATTAGAGGAGGTGGTATTGGCATTATTATTGAGGACCCAGGAATCTGGCAGTGTTTATTGAGTAGGTGCCGCTGGCATATTAGAAATGCCTGCTGGCTTTATAGTATTTGTTGATGACTCAATCGCAACAATTGAAGACATTAAGGATTCTACCATCACACAATTGGATTGAGGGCCAGTCAGAATATTACTAGAGATCAACTCATTAGGTCGAGAAGGAGTGATCACTAAATCACTAGCATTAGCGACTACAGCTTCAGCGGATACCTCTGACTCAACCACAGGAACGGCATTCACAGAGGCAGCATCCAGTTCTGGGACTGGATTTTTCTGTTTTTTTGTGGTCCGCTTCCTATACATAATCGCCTGGTGGGCAATATTCGATTTCTTATTGACCAAAGTTTTCTTCTTCACAACAGACTCACCCTTACCTTTTAGATTTGTCTTAGGGATGACTACAGGCAGGGGAATAGTGGGAGAAGTATTACGCTTATTTGCGCACACATTACAATGGTAGTCTTTCACAGACGTATGGATTAATAATGACTGGACATCAATTTTAGTCTCTAGATGTGCACACTTCTCAAGTAACATAGTCAACAAATTTTCTAGGGCATTAAACATATAATCAGAATTCATACTAGAGTCTACATCATCGTTAGTACGTGAGCCCTCACCATAATCAGTAATTACGTTTTGAGAGGGACATACATGCTCTGGGTTGGTTTAATCGCATTGAAACAAAATATAGATGGAATACCAACATCAAAACCACTCTCATTCTTCAAAACAGATTTACAGTTAGGGACAATAGACGTATCGAGTCCCAATGGCAGTGTCATCTTAGTAGGAGGAGTGAAGAATAATGGGGTGGGAGCAATCTCAGTCAAAGATATTTCAGGATCAATTCCCATGTACTCAATTTCTAGCTCATCCAATTCAGAAATTGATATGTCAATAGAGCTTTTTCCATGGTTGTTTTTCTCCTTGTGGACCTTGGCGTTAGTACTACCATTAACTAATAGTCCACTGGTACATGTGGTCACAGACATAGGAGTTGGTAAAGGAACTATGTTTGGGGTGACTGGCACAAAGTCAGCCACTTTAGGATCAAGTTGACTTAGGGAAACACTTGGCATGACATTTTCATGAGACCCCTTGGCCACAGAAGGTTCTATATGAGGCATTTTAGGATTGTCACAAAAAACATCAGACAATAGCTTACCACTTACACAACCAAGATCATTTGTTAAATCTAAGACCAGATCCTCAGATGCAATAAGACGAAGATCCTTATCAATAGGCAAATGGGAAGCCGTTAAAATAGGTATGGAGGTCTTTGAGAAATAATCTGTGATAGGATTACTAGGATTACCGAGCACAGCACCCTTTTTAGGACGAGTGATTATCTTAGGAACGCAAATGCGCCTATTGCGCAAATTTCTATGCATAGCCACTTCCTTGTCAAAGTCGTCCATACCTTTGCGACAGTAATACACACAACACAAGCTAGCAAGCTAGTTAAATCCTAGAATAGGGCACTTAAGTGCACACCAATAAGAAAGCGTAACAGAATAGGTGCGGGATGCACCCGCAATAAAAAACAACTACACAATGTGATGCAGTCACAGTGGTTACAGAGCCCCTCATATGTTGTAAACACATTGGTTTCAGAGTAAAGCCCCTCATATGGCTTATCATAGACACGAAGTAGGAGGCACGAAAGCCAGAGAGGATATTGCCGTGCACACGACACAATATAAACACAGTTGAGGGAGCAGCAATAGCAAGAGAAACAAACAGTTAAAAAAATATTTTAAAACTACTTGTATTAAAACTTTCAGCTAAAAATAGAACTGGCAATAATACAATAAAGCAATCAGTATAACATGTAAAAAGCCAGGAAAATTTTTTCAAACAAGCTGTAGACTCACCCCAAGACTACTACAGCAAGTGATAAGCAGATCATATCATATCTACCATTCCTTCCAATGCGGTCATGACATTAATAACACTAGTGTCACGAGGAAAGAGTAAAGCAGCAATTGACTAGGCAACGTTGCGCTTGCACTTGCAAAGCAGCCAAACAGCCTAACAGCCACTTGCAGAGCCACTTCAGGAGCGCGCGCGCAGGAGCGCGCGGCGGCTAGTATTTATGACGAAGTGGGCGTGTCCTAGAAAAAATATATAAAATATACGTGATTAGGTCCTATAATTATATAGTAACAGGTATAATTATATTACGAATTAGATAAATGTCCACAAGTGATGGTAGTCAGGTAATCAGGGATATCCTTGTAGAATAAGCGTGGAATACCGGCAACAATGTATCCAGCGACGTGACGGAGAGTTTTCCACAGCCTAACAGCCACTTGCAGAGCCACTTCAGGAGCGCGCGCGCGCAGGAGCGCGCAGCGGCTCGTATTTATGACAAAGTGGGCGTGTCCTAGAAATAATATATAAAATATACGTGATTAGGTCCTATAATTATATAGTAACACGTATAATTATATTAGGAATTATATAAATGTCCACAAGTGATGGTAGTCAGGGATATCCTTGTAGAATAAGCGTGGAATACCGGCAACAATGTATCCAGCGACGTGACGGAGAGTTTTCCACAGCCTAATAGCCACTTACAGAGCCACTTCAGGAGCGCACACGCAGGAGCGCGCGGCGGCTCGTATTTATGATGAAGTGGGCGTTTTCGGCAACAATGTATCCAGCGACGTGACGGAGAGTTTTCGACAGCCTAACAGCCACTTGTAGAGCCACTTCAGGAGCGCTTGGAACCTTTCAGTGCCAGGTTTCGGGAAGACAACCAGACAGAGTTACCCACTTGAAAACCTGGGGTATCACTTCAATGTCGATCAGCGAACTTCTTTTGAGAATCTTTTGCTGCAGCTAAACTATTTTGAGCATTGATCGTTGCTGTCAAGATATTGTCATGGAGGGTCTTGAGCGCCGGCATCTCTAATGGTGCTGGAGGATCGAATGCAGATGTTCAAGGATGCCGACCATGGAGAGTGTAGAAAGGCGCGAGTCCAGTAGATGAGTGAATTGAGTTGTTGTACGCATATTCTGCCACCCACAAAATGTCCAACTAGGAGTCATCGGTCTGGTGAAGCATACAACGCAAATACTGCTCCAAGGTCTGATTGGTGCGCTCCGTTTGACCATCGGTCTGTGGGGGATGACTCATGGATAATCGTACATCAATCTTGGCTAAAGCACAGCATTTCCACCAGAATTTTGAGACCAATTGACTACCTCTTTCGAAAATTACAATGGAAGGAAAACTGTGTAGTTTAACAATGTTTTCCAAAAAGGTCTTAGCTAAACTGGAAGTGGTTGGAAGTCCTTGTAATGCCACGAAATGAGCCATTTTAGAAAATAAATCTATAATCACCAAAATAGTGTCGTAACCATCACATGGAGGGAGGTCTGTGATGAAGTCCATGGATAAGGTATGCCACGGGTTTGGCGGAACATTCAAGGGTTGAAGAAGACCTGCTGGCTTTTTCGTGGAGTTCTTATTTTGTGCACAATTTACACAGGTCTGGATAAAACGAGTCACATCCTTACATAAAGTAGGCCACCAATAGTATCTTTTGATCTTTTCTAAGGTTTTGGTCACCCCTGGATGACCTTCAATCAAGGCGCCATGGTAATTTGAAATTACTTGATTTCTAATCGCCTCAGTAGGTAAATACAAACGATCTTGGTAGCAAGGCATTTCCTCCTGGATACTGAATTGAGTTCCTTGATTAACCCATGCTCGCAATTCTTCCTGAGTCAAGGTCCTCCTCACTTCATTCTGCAGGTCTTCAAAAAATGGATCCATAACAATAGCGTCACACTTGCGAGAACACTTATCATGGCTAAAATTGATTACTGCAGTGCTCTATACCTAGGCACCAGCCAAGAGAACCTATCCAAACTCCAAACCACCCAGAACAATGCAATTCGAGCGGCCCTGAACATCCCTCGCAACCACCACATCTCAGAAGCCAGAACTAGCCTAAAGTGGTTACCTGTGAAGCAGAGAATTTCCCTTAAAACCCTTGCCCTCAGGCACAAATGCCTAGCCAACAAGGCCCCGAACTATCTCTGCAGTCGCTTTCCCGCCACTCCACTGCCTGACCAATAAGAACTGCACAGACTCATTGCCTAACAATCCCTAGGTTTAAGTTTCAAAAAGCTGGAGGCACTAGCTTCCCTGTCCTAGCCTCTAAACTATGGAACACCCTCCCCGCTACTATCAGAGCCGAAGACTCCTTCAACACCTTCAAGACTAAAACCAAATCTTGGCTCTTTGACCAGCAATAGACATGTTCGACATCTGTCCTACTTACTCAGCCCGCTTGTCCCCTGACACCATTTCCGGCCTGCTACCTATGCCAACTACTTTAGCTCACCCTGCGATACATCCTCAGCGGATCCTAGGGGCACTGTAACCATGTAATATATATGTATAATAATATATATTGTAATATATGTAATTAGTAAGATTGTTATTATGCTAGTATTGTTAAACCTCTGAATGTAATCTATTCCCCTTATGTATGTTCTTTTCTTGCAACCCTGTACAAATTGCGCCCTGATGCCCCAGGGCCTGATGGTTTGCGCGTTATAAATAAACAAATACAAATATAAATACAATGCACCAAACCCAAAACACTCTCTCCTGTGATGATATTAGTGGGAACAGGGGGAACAAATGCATCCTCTCCTTTGCCAATTCGAGACAATGCGTCAGCCTTCCCATTACGTACTCCAGGTCGAAAGGTAATGATGAAATCGTATTCAGAGAAAAACAGGGCCCATCGCAGTTGTCGAGCATATTGTGCCTTGACGGAACGTAGATACTGTAAAATTCTGTGGTCTGTGAGAATGTTAATTGTGTGTTGAGCCCCCAACAGATAGTGTCTCAATTCTTTTAACACACACTTGATTGCCAATAACTCCTTGTCAGTAATAGTATAACTACGTTCTGCGGTGGAGAATTTATTAGACCAGAATGCCACTGGGTGCAATACCTGAGTCTCTGGATTGCGTTGCGACAAGACAGCACCCATTGCAACATTAGAGGCATCGGTTTCCACAATGAAAGGTAAAGGATGTTGTAATACTGGAGCCTTAGTAAACTTGACCTTTAAACGCTCAAAGGCGACATCAGCCTTCTTAGTCCATTCAAATCTTTTATTCTTTCTGAGCAGTGAAGTGATGGGGTGTACCAATTGTGAGAAGTTTTCCACAAAGCTTCGATAAAAATTTGCAAAGCCCAAAAATCTTTGAACCCCTTTTACTGACGTAGGGGCTGGCCAAGTGAGTATTGCATCCACCTTCCGAATATCCATCTTGACTCCCTGAGAAGATAATACAAAGCCCAAAAATTCGACTTCGGAAACATGAAATGAACATTTATCCAATTTAACAAAAAGTGAATTTTCATGCGGTTTCTGGAGAACTGCAGTAACATGCTTCACATGTTCCTGGGGACCTGCTGAAAAAATTTAAATTTCATCAATGTAAACTACTGCGCAAATGTCCAGTAGGTCTCTTAAGACATCATTCATAAAGCATTGAAATGCTGCCGGTGCATTGCACAATCCAAAGGGCATCACTTGGTACACAAAAAGGCCATATTTACTTCGCAAAGCAGTTTTCCATTTGTCCCCTTTGAATTAGGTGGTAAGTGCCTCTGAGATCTAAGTTGGTAAAAATCTGCGCTCCTTTAATTTGATCCAACAAATTGGAGATGAGAGGAATAGGATATCGGTTCTTGACAGTAATTTGATTTAGGGCACGATAATCCTGAGGTCCTGATATCTCCTTCTTTCTTCGGTACGAAAAAAAGAGGAGAGGCAGCGGGGGATTTTGAGGGTCGATTGAAACCATTCTAAGTAGTGGTCTAAATATTTCTTCAGATGAGCGTCTTCCTTCTCAGTTAATGAATACATTCGATTACAAGGAATTTGTCCCCCTGTAAGGAGATCAATCTGGCAATCGTAAGGTCGGTGTGGAGGAAGGACATCTGCCAATTTTTCTTCGAAGACCTCCTGGAATTCCTTATACTCAGGTGGTAATACACTGATTAGTCCAAGTGTGGAGTTGGTAACTTTCTTGTCTTGACCGGAACTCTCCAAATTATTCTTTATACAGCATAAGTCTTCACATTCTGCGGCAAAGGTCAAAGATCTAGACCGCCAATCAATAGTTGGGTTGTGTTTCTCGAGCCAGGGCATACCAAGGATGATCTGAAATTGTGGAGCACTTATAAGGTCGAACGTAATCCTCTTTATGTCTATCCGTGCATTATGTGACAGGGCCAGATGCTAAGGGAATACCGTTGACTGCAGATACATTTTCAGCTTCATACTTGTCCACTTGTCCCATCTTGGATGCCAGTTTTGAATCCATGTAGTTACCGACAGCCCCGCAATCAATGTAGGCTTGTACAGCATGCATTTTAGTGGGCTGCTCTTGGCTAAATAGGATGATGGGAAATACAAAGTGTGAGATCACTAAACCTTTTTCCATGCTCGACAAGCTGACCTCTAAACTTGTCGGGCACTGTAGTTTTCCGAAATTTGGTCCTTCCTTTCCTGGTTGACACCTCCAATGGGTTTCTGTGATGGTTTAACAGGACAATCCTTGAGGAAATGACCAGGCTTCCCGCAGTAGAGACACAATTGCTGTTGGCGTCTTCTTGTCCCTTTCTGCCTGCGAAATGGGTCCTCTGACAACCCCTAGTTGCATTGGCTCAGTGTGACTCTCAGTTCCAGTTCTAATTGGATTTTCCTTCTGGCGTACAAAATAGGTTCTGTTCTCGGAACGGGAACGATCCACTCTTCGATCTTGTAAACGCTGATCTAATTGGATAGTTAGGTCAATAAATTACGCAATACCCTCCAGAGGATTGACTACCTGTGCCAGCACATCCTTTAATTCACTGCGCAGCCCTCTATGGAATAAGGTTGTCCTTTTCTCAGGGGGCCAACTGGTCTCTGCCACTAATCTATTAAAGGTTGTGACATAGGCCAACAATTCTTGGTTTCCCTGCCGTAATGAGAGTAACTCATTATCCAGAGCCTGCTCTTGGTTATGGCGCGCAAATAGTTTTTCCATCTCTTTCTGGAATTCTGGAAGATTTAAAATTGGGTCATCCCTATTGACTAACGGAATACACCAATCTGCAGCATAACTGCCCAAATAGGATAGTATAAATGCCACCTTTGCCTGGTCTGTGGGAAAAACCCTTGGGCGGCAGAGAAAATGTAGCCGGCATTGATTAATAAAAACAGCAAACTTCTTAGGATCCCCCAAAAAGCATTCAGGAGGTGCTAAAGGAATATTTCCCGGAACTATTACTTGGACTGGAGCAGGGGGTGCAACTGGAAGGGAGGCTGATGGATTAGCTGTGGGCAAGGGAACTTGACCAGCCTGTGTCTGCAAGAGTTGGCGTGCTAATTCTTCGGTACGATCCCTGTTAACTACTAACTCCCTATGCAGTGCACTAGTCTCAGAGCGAACGGCATGGACTTATGCTCTTAACTCCCCTAATAACTGAGCTAGCTGATCCACCTCAGGAGTCTCCATGGCGCCCCGGCAGTGTGAATTCAAAATGGGGCTTCGCATTCTGTAACGCTTACCTGAAATCTGCGGGAACGCCCCTCGAGCTCCTGACAATTCCTTTTCTCAGTGAACAGAGAATTACTGTGGAAACATCAAACAATAACTTTCCTTAACATGGACCTCTAGTGAATATCTCTCCAAATAGACAATGTAGGAACTTATTCTCTAATAATATCCCCAGGCTCACCTGATGATTTATTTTTGAGAGCTCTCCTTCCTGTTTTCAACAGGGGCACTAGTCCTGAAGAATGTTGATATAATGGAGGCAGCAAAACTAAAAAGGGCGTATGATGACTAGGGCGTAATGGTGACTAAAGATTTCTTGCACATGTGGCACACGAACATCAATTCACCCTATCCTAAATAACTATGTGATGAGAGTGAACAAGGGAAAACCCTATACTAACCTACGGTCGTATGCGTAACAAATTTCCACAATCAATGCCTCAGAATATATTAGACTAACTACTGAGTAATGTGCATGTAAATGGACTCTTGTCAACTTGGGCAGAGGGGAAAATCGTTTTTAAATACTAACAGCACATTGACAATAACTGCCTAAAACAATGCCTACTAGGACAGAGGCAATACCACTAGAAGATAGACGTAACACGCTGGCAATAATAACATTTGCCTAATTGGGCAGAAGCGACACCGTTTGAAAATACGAGAAGCACGGTGACACTAATGCACACAGCTGAGAACGAATTACCGGCAATTACAACTGCAAAATGTGACTAGAATAACACCGCAGAACAGCGACAAATACACTAAAGCCTACACATGAATAATTGAGTAAGAACTCTTGTAATTGCAAAAAAAACACAAGTGAATACTTGCGAGTATGTAGTAACTTCCTTCCCGGTTTCTCTGAGGAGAAAACTCTCCGTGACAGAAATATATCACAGACAAGACGGAAAATGAGGAAAAGTGAAGGGGACTGTAACTAGGCTAAAAAGGGAGGAGTGGCAGGGAAAGAAAATAACGTGGAAGCTAAGGGCATGGGCAGAGGGCTATGACTGAAAACAGCTGTGAGGGAATTCCTGAGAGACCGCGGTAAGCGTTAGTACTGCAAGCAGTCAACGACGCGGGGCTCGAGTCTCCAGGTGGACTTGCTTGATGTAGGGAAACACAGAAAAAGACTAGACCTGTAAGGTTAGTCTTTAGATGGCACAATGAGGCGGCCATTACAGGAAAGCAGGAAGTCCTATTGATTCAATGGGAAATGACCTGTCTATCTCAGGGCAACACCACTTTCCACCTGACTTAACCCTTCTAGGGCTACTATTAATCATAACCCAAGAACTGTCCTGTGGTCATGACACCACCCTTCATGCTGCTCATTGTAGTCTCTTGCCTAAGGTTTGCTACGAATCTCACACCTTCAAGTTTCAAGTAAGGTCTTTATAAACACTTTGTGCTTCTGGGGTTGCGGACACACTGCACTTCGTCTGGGGCCATCATCACAAGTTGTACACTCCCTGCCTGAAAAGTGCTTTGCTGCCTGCATAATGTTAGATGGACCAAACATTGAGCCTCTAAGAGCACAATCTCTTGTGGCATTAATACTTTGGGGGCTACTGACATGTGTGGTCTCAAGGAACAAATGTAACAACTCCCATTAACCCTCTTTTTCTCCACCTAGCTCATGTCTGCGTACCAGCTATTACTCTATTATGGGTGGTACACATCTTCTATAACATGTAGGCCTAGGACTCTTTACTCATCAAACTTTGCTCTTTGCAATTGTCTTTTGAGACATTTTGATGCAGTCACGTTGGGGAAGTTTAAACTTGCAGTAATGTTAGAAAATATAGAGAAGAAAAATGACATAACCAATTCAGTAAACTTGCCCATTTGCACTCGGGTACCATTTCTGTTATTAAAAGCTATATTCTTTTTCTCAGTTACCCCATATAATATAAAAATATTAGCACTGTTGATATGTGACGCAGATAAATTAGAAGGAAAGTTGGCAATATTAGTAACAATCCCCTCAATATTAGTGTCATTCTCCTGTCCCTCCCACTTTTATATGATCTCCCCATATAAAACTACATCCTAAATCGACCCCTAATATAAACATAGAGAATGCAAATGGTCCAGTTACACAGTGCATAACACACATATACGTAGAAAAGAATGTAGTCTCTATAGAATAGGCATGATATTGGTCGGGGCGTGCTCCAAACATATTTTTGTACGAGAGAGAGAGAGCTCAAAATAACAAAATAACAAAGTGAACATTGTACATAGCAGCATCAACAATGGGAATTTGCAATTTGCTGTTGTGTGCAGGAATTCAAAAAGAGAACATATAAGATAAAACGGTCACTTTTACAGTTTACTCACATTTAATTTTGTATTCAGTCTATGCCAGGGTGGCATAGGGTGCTTTCCAGACATTGGAAAGATGCAGCTCCCTAACCTTTACCGCCATGTGAGTGGCACAGACAATGTTAAAAGGACTGTTGTACCTAGGCTCACTCCACCGGCGGAGAACTTCTTGACAAAGATCATATCGCAAGGGAATAGCTGAAGTGGTGGTGATGTCACTGAAGTAGCTGCAGCACTGGTTGGATCTTCAGTTCGTGGTGGTGCTATCTTTTGAGAAATAAATGTTATTGCTTTTTGTAAGGCCGAAAGGTCATCTTGAAACTCGTCCCCCAGCACAGGCGCAGCCCTGTGAGCATCTGAAGCCCTCCTGATGGGTTAAAGGGGCAAGTGCATTCACCACCCGTTACCAACTCATGTGGCGATAAATGATGATCCTTACAGGGCTGCATGTTCATGCTAAACAACGCCAGGGGCAAACAGTTTTTCTTAAACTTGGTGCAAAGTTTGTACAATCTGATTTGTAACAGGCTGTTGATCCTTACCACTACCCCGTTGGCCTGGGGTGGTAAATTGTGCACATCTGATGCTAGATGCTCAATAATGCTGTTATTTCCACAAACAGCTCATTGAAGAAGTGGGTGCTATTGTCGGATCTCAATGCATTGCACACCCCCAACGAGGGAAAACCTCTATGATAAAAAATGTGGCTGTGCATTTGGCATCTGGATGTGCACAAGGACCTGCCTCCACCCATTGGGAGAAGGGATAAACGATCACGATCATGCAGCGGAATCCATTACATCTTTCTCCCATGTCCCCTTGAGTCGATGTACAACTCGCAGAACGGACAAGCGGGGTGTGACAGGTCGAAAGCAACCAGTAGCTGGTCATGTGGCATAGCCACTTTTCCTGTTATTTCCTACTGGCAAAGTAAATCTGTCACCAACTGTTTTCACCCTGTTTTTTGCCCCAGGTCCTTCTCATCCTGTGGAGCACAGTCTTGCAATTCGATAATCTGGGCAATACGTAACGAGTTGTAAGATTCAGGTAGTTGAGCTAGTCCTTGTGCTATTACTGGGTATTCTGGGATGCTGGCCACAGGGAGATATGCTGCTTGTTTAGCCGCCGCGTCTGTGGCTGCCTTTCCGAGTGAGACCTCGTCTGTGTCATTGGTATGGGTGGTGCATTTCACCACTGCCATCATGGTGGGTTGGGAAAGTGCATCTGTTAGTTTATCTAAGAATGCTGCATGTTGTACGGGGGATCAGTCAGCCCACCTAAATCCTCTCCTCTTCCATCATGCCAGCCCTGAATGCACTGTAGTGGAGAGGTAGGCTGAATCAGAGTAAACAGTCACGTGGCACCCCTGGGACACTACAAGCGCCTCGATAAGTGTTATAAGCTCTGCTGTTTGAGCCAAATAGTGCATGAGTAGTCTCTTTTGCACAATCTCCTAGGCGGACAACCACTGCACCCATATGCCTCAAACCAGTCCCCTGGTGCGAAGTTGCTGACCTGTCAACGAAAAGAACCCCCCACGCCCTCAAGCAGGCTGTCTTTTGCCTTTGGTATGCCTTCCTCTTCCCCTTCGAATGTCACACAGTCATGCTTAGCAAGGCCTTCATCAGTACACAATTCTGTGAGAAAGGTGGCAGGGTTTCCAGTCTTGTATTGTACTATGTGTATGTGTGGGCTAGACAAAATGACCTTGTATTGCTGATGCCCGTTGTGTGGTGAGAGTTGATTTTGATCAGTGGGGATTGTAAATACAGCATGCTTCATGTACAGTGTTACAGAACATCCCATGCCAATCGTGGAGCTTTTCTCAATTGCAAATGCTGCAGTGCAGCTGCAATTGCCTGATCACAAGGGAACTGGCCTTGCATCACTGAATCTAGTACTCTGCTACAATGGGCCAATGGCTTGTGGACCATAATGCTTTTCTGCGTGAGCACTGAAGTCATGATTCGACCATTAGAATGGGAAAACAGATAGAACTCTTGTGTGTAGTCAGGGGTTGCCAGCACTAGTGCCGTACAGATAACCTCTTAAGCATGTCCTATGTCCACACTATCTTTTTGTCTGTCTTTTGCGCCTCCTTGCTGCCCTGTAATAGGGTTCTGGTGTATGCAGCGCAATATAAAATCCAATAATTGCACTGTCCAAGTATTTTCTGAATTTCTTTAATGTTTGTGGCTGGTGGGTGTAAGGAAGGCATGGTATCAAAGTAAGACAGACACAAGTGACCACAGTTCAAGGGTATATATTGAACCCTTATGAAGGGTGTGATAAACGCCTATCTAAATCTAAAATGGCAGCAAGCTATGACCATCAAATAATAATAATGCAGTCTTAGTGGACTCTCGTCAAAATAAAACGGCCTATATTTAAAAAAACCTATTGCTAATCCTTACTGCTAATTTACAAAATAGTGAGGGGAAATGTTCATGGAAAGGAAAGAAGTGTTCACAAAATAATAAGTCAAGATGTTCAGGCCTTTGGCCTCCCTTCCCCACGTTTTCAGCACTGGACAAGGTGCTTCACTCGAGCATAGCACACTCTAGGGCTTCTTTTTATTGCCATTTTTCAACATTAGTACATACCCACTGAGTCCCTCCGCCCCTCCCTGATCCGGGAAGCGTTCCTTTTGCATGGCGACTCCTTTTTGATTGCTGCTACTGAGCAACTCTTCAGCATCAGTCCTTGGAGAATTTTGTTGGGACAAGACCTACATCTTCACCCTTCCCCTGGGCAGCCTACTATTCCCAGGATGCCCATGCTTCTGGGGCACCACGCTGACCGAGCACCATCCCTTAGATAGCTTAGCAGGCTGGAACAATCCGAGCTGAACATTTTGTAGTCCCCTTGGATGGAGTAGGTGAGCCACTCCATGGCAGCAATGTTCCATAACTTTGCAATCCATTCATGGTCCAGAGGAGGCTCCCTGGACTTCCATTTACGTGCCAGTACCAAAGCCGCCGCCATCATCATCATTGTATAGAGCTTGCAGGTTGGTTTTGTTTTGAGTTTCTCTAGGGTGTCGTCTAGGCCTATAATTGCGAGGCACCTGTTCCCCTTGATTTTTACCCCCAAGACCTGCTCGATAGTTTTGTGTATACCCGCCCAAAACTGATCAATCTTGGGGCATTCCCACCAGATGTGGCTCCATGTTCCCTCCCCCCACATTCCCTCCAGCACCGCTGGTAGGTCCCTGGATGCATCCTGTGAAGCCTACTTGGCATCAGGTGCCACTGAAACATTAGTTTTATCCACATTTCACGAATCTGGAGGGATCTTGTCAGTTTAGGAATGAGTTCCCACAGTTTAGACCAGTCTGTTTCCTCTATTGCGCACCCAGTGGAGGTCTCCCATCTTTTTATATATGTACTCGGCAGGGGGTCTTCTCCTAGTTTTATGTGTTTGTATATGTTTGCTGCCACTCTTCTGTCCCCTGAGTCCATATTTAAGTATTTTTCAAATGGGTTCAATTTTGAACCCCTGCTTGCTTCATGGATGGATGCAGTAGCCAGTGCCTCAGTTGGACATAGGTGAACCTTTCCTTTTCCCCTAGGGTGAAGTCGGATTTGCATTGGTCGAACTGTTTAATGTGGTCCCCGTCAAACATATCTCTAACCTTGAGGCATCCCCCCTTTTGCCAGTGCCCGAATGCAAGTTTCTTATGGCCCGGAGTGAATTGAGGATTGTCAAAGAGCGGTGTGTACGGTGAAGGGAACGTAGTGATGGACACCCTCTTGACCGCTTCATCCCATGTGTCGCCCACTACTGTCGTGATGGAGCTGCTATACATTTGCGCAAGTCTGTCTGTGTTAAAGTTCCATAATATCACCTCCATAGGTATCCAGATCTTTGTCCTGTCATCCTTTTGCCAATCCCTGACTACCCTCATCTGGGTGGTTAGGTACTAGACCCTGAAGTCCGGTTCCCCCATGCCTCCCCGGGTGGACAGGGCCTGCATTACTTTTGCGGCCAGCCGCAGAGGTTTGTTTTTCCAAACAAATGTAGTCGTTATTCTGCAGAGGACTCTGAAATAGCCCAGAGGAACGTGGATCGGGAGGGCTGTAAAGTGATAAAGTAGTTGTGGGAGCACAACCATTTTTAATGCGTTTATACCCCAGTTTACCATTTTAGATTTAAGCTTCTCCAGGAGGGGTGGGCTTGATATAGCCGCCCCAGTGTTTGGTCAGTTTAACCCTGAGGTATGTTATAGAGTGTTCTACCCATCTATAAGGAGAGGAAATTTTGAGGTCAGGCTCGACTGAGCTCGTGAGGGTAAGGTTGATTTTCTGATGCTTCCTTTGCCACTCTAAGGTCAGTCCAAAAGGGTGGGCCCACCTGTATCGAATTTCTCTGAATCTTAGGAATGTCAAGACAGGGGCCATCTTCCTCCGTTTGATGAGCGTAGCCTGGGCTAGGTCTTAGAAGAGAAATATTTCATTTCTGTTGAAGGTGATCCGGTCTGCTTTTCTGGCCTTGGCCATGACTCGTTTTTTGACGGTGTAATTGTGGAAGGCCGCAAGTACATCCCTTGGTCTCGCTCCTGCGGCGCCACCCTGTGGACTCGGTCAAATTGGATCTCCGGAGCTATGTCCGGGGCTAGGAGGTCTCCAAATATGGTCTTGAGAACTTGCAAGAGGTCCTGGTCCAGTGTCGCCCCTGGTAGGCATTTGACTCAGATGTTTGATCTCCGGGACCTGTTCTCCAGGTCCTCCCCCTGGAGTTCGAGGTTTTAGGTGGCTGACGCCAGGGTTTCCAGCAGGGCATCTGCTTTCCTTGCATTCTCCGTCAGTTCTTGTATTGCTCGCTCGTTCTTGTCCACCCTCTTCTCGATTGCGTGGCTGATCTATCTTGATCCTCTTGGTCTGGTTCTGTCCTTGAATCTACCGACCAGTCTGTGGTGGGGATGGCCCCAGGTTGGTCTGTCTCCTTAGCTCATATCTTCATTAGTGTTTCTTCTTGCGTCATCTTAGGGTTTTTGGAGGGGCAGCTGGGGGTCTTTGTTCCTATTTTTTGACATTGTTCCATAGGCAGACCCGTCTGGAGTGCAGGGGGTTGGGTGTTCCGCTCTGTGGGAATGTGGGGCCCCCCTCTGAGGAGCGTGGGGGGTTGCACCGGGTTCGGTGCTGTGCTGGATGGACCCTCCTAGTCGGACCCGACTGCCCCCTAACCTCAATTCTTTTTCTTTTTGGGATGGTCGATGTCGATGCCCCTGTGGTCACCTGTGCCCCCACAGCCACCCTTGTTGGGCTTGGTTCTTCCCCCTGGGCCCAAGTCCAGTAATGATTGGGTCCCGGAGCTGGAGTAGATGGCAGTCCGTGTTCCGTGTGGGGGTTTGCTGGGGTTAAGTTGCTGATCTGGTCCCCAGGGAGGCCAGTCCTGCCATTGCCCTTGGGGTTTCCAGGTCCCTTTCTTGGTCCCTGGTGATAGCCCCGGTCCCGGTGACCGTATTCGGGCCCCCGCTAGCTTCAGGGCACTCCGTTCTCCCCAGTAAGGTGAAGAGGTGTGGAGTCCGGATGATGTAAGCACTTCTTTTAGTGTGTGAGCAGCTCAGGTCTGGGTCGAGGGTTTCTCCCTTTTCCTAGGTAGGTTTTCTACTCTTCAGGGGGCCGCTGGAGTCACCATGTTCCCCGGGCCCTGCCCCACACCATCTGAGGAGCTTGCTTGGGGGTCTCTGGACCTGCTCCCTCCCTACGTTGTCCACGATCTTAGTCCCTGGGATCGGGAGGTCCCCTGCTGCGTAGAGCGCCTGGATTGTTGAGGGTGCCAAGCGTGAGGATCAGGGTCTGAGGGGGGATGGAGCGAGGCGCTGTGCTCTCTCTGGAGTGGGGGGCTTTGTGTTGTACCTCGGATCGTAGTTGCTGTAGTAGAGCCGTGGGGTTCCAACTTTGCTGGCTTCCTGTTCCCTAGGGCGTTGAGGGGCTTCCCGGCCCGGGTATCCCCGAGCGCCTCTGTTCCTGTGGATTCTGAGCAACGTGGGTGTAGTGAAGGGACCGGAGGACCACCGGGAGCCCGGTTTGCAGATAGCAGCCTTCCCCTCTGCTGGGGCCGCGTGGTTGTTCAGCCACGTTGGAGGGGTCCTTGTATGGATGAGGATAGGGCGCCAGGGAAGCGCAGATATCCCCAAGCACCTCTGTTCCGGTGGATTCTGAGCAATGTGGGTGTAGTGAAGGGACCGGAGGACCACCGGGAGCCCGGTTTGCAGATAGCAGCCTTCCCCTCTGCTGGGGCCACGTGGTTGTTCAGCCACGTTGGAGGGGTCCTTGTATGGATGAGGATAGGGCGCCAGGGAAGCGCAGATATTTTGTTTCACCTGACAGTCCGAGGGGTGAGCGGGGAGCATTAGGGGCCCTCGGGTCCGGATGGAGGCCGAACATCGTTGTGTGGGGGAGGGACTCTCCTCTCTGGCTGGATCGGGAGATGGGGTAGCCACATTGACTCTCTGCACCGGCTGGGTCAGGAGGTGAGAAAGCATCAGCTATGTTCAATGTACAAACTCGGGGTACCGCCAGTAGAGCAGACGGGGTCCCCCTGTACCTGTCCGGCCGCTGGCTTCATCAGAATTCCGGGGAGCCTTGTCCGTTGTTGCGGGGGACCTTGTTCCCCGGGACGTTGATGTGGCTGGACCCCGCAGCCAGGGGGAAGACGGTCAGTATCGCGGGGTGCTCTTCAGCCGCTTGTTATTGGTGGCCCCCGTAGCTCAAGCTGAGGCCGACCATACCTCTTATAGCGATGCACGTTACTGTTAGGCGGGAGGGCCGGCACTCATGTGGTCGCCCGCCAACGATTTCTCCCTCACTGGGGGCTCCGCGGGGGACAACCTGCTGGCCTCCGGATCCCGAGACCGCTTTTCAGAGGCTGGTTCCGAAGCGTTTAGAGCGTGGGGAGGGCTTAATCACCAAGTTGTCAGAATGCTGAGGCCTCATGGGTCGTGGGTCGAGCACAGTGGACGTGGTGTTCACTAGTGCCTGGCCATCTTGGAATCCTCTCTTGGGCTTCTTTGGCACGAGGACACATTTCTATTACAGGCATCAGGGCCTTCTATTCCCAAGTCTCTTAAGTTATCAAAAGTCTCTTGATCCAGAGGGCCTGATGTTTCAAACAAACAAAAAAGTTTGTTTCCAGGTATTCACGAAGGGTGATTCACTCTTCACCCTGGATCCCCCTCAGCTGGGCTCATATCACCTTTTGTACCACAATCTTTTCTCGGGTGACTCATGGTTCACCCCGGATCCCCCTCAGTCTGGCTCAGATCCCCTTTTCAAAATTGTTCTCCCTCAGCCAGGCTCGGGCCAATTACATTTCTTAGTTGCTATCGAAGACTTTGGAATGTGCAAAGGGTTTGGCTTGACCTGTTGCAAGACCACTTTGATTTCACAGTTTACAGTTTTACACTCTCAGTTGGGTACCTTACAGAGACCTTCGAATGAGCACACACGTGGTACCAGACCACTCTGTTTATGGCATCTACTTTGGTTTCAAAAGTTCACTCGCTCCTTGGATATTCAATTATATTTGCGTCGCTCATCGGATAAGCCTTAAACTCTAGTCTTTGCAGATTTCTTCATACAATGTTGCCGTCTGCAACCTTGGTTCTAACACAGACCCGTCTATTATCAGTTTCCCCGACTCACCGGCTGTTCTGGGTTTACTGGAGCGGCTTTGTTGTTGTTCCCAAGGACAGTACCAAAGCGGCAATCGCTCCTTCCCGCATCAGCCGTCAATGCGTGAAAGCCCTCGGTACCTTCGACAGACACTGCACCTTTCTACAGCCTTAATTCCCAGTCTTATGTTTCTTATCCTCAGGGGCTAGTGAATGTTATGGTTTTCTTCCTCTGAAAAGGCCAAGGGCAATTCCCTCCTTGCAACCCTTTCTGGTCTTGCCGTCTTTCTCCTCGTATTAAACTGCTATCTTGGAACTGCTGCTTCCTCGCTCAGAGTGTGCTTTCGTGCTCAGCCTTTTATCCGTGTGGGGAAGTATGATGGAAGTCAGGTGTATGTAATTATCCATAATTGCCCGACTCTGCCTGACCCTTGTGTTGGGACATGTCAGGTATACGGCTCTGGTGTTAGTCCATTGTCGCTCACGGTGAACTATCCAAGAGAACATGTTTGTGTCAGGAAAGGGGGCGGTGGGTTGAGTTTCTAGCTATCCTACCTGGTAGGATAGGGAAAAGGTGTGACAAGGAAGGGGATACCGCGTCTCACCTTCCGGTGTCCCACTTCCACTCCCTGAGGACCCTGCATCCAGGTGATCCTACCACACTGGTCCAGCCCCAGGAACTGGATCCAAAGGTGATAGCTGTGTCCTTGCCACCTGGATGATAGATCCCCGGGGACTGGCAGGTGAGACACCTTTAGGTTTCTCACAGGGTGCACTGGACACTGATGCAGCACGCTCCAGTATTTTCTTCCCATGGACATATATCAGCTGTCCCAGATAGAGTACTTCTTGTAGACAGTACTGACGTCTGTTTTGTCGACTTTGTAGCCCTTGTATACTAGCAGCTGCAGTAGAGTGACAGTCACTCCCGCACTGTTGTTCTCTGTCACTGCACACCAGCACAACGTCCACATATTGAATAATAGTACTGGACACTTGGATGTTTCCTAGATCAGCATGTAAGATTCTATTGAAGATGCTCAGGGATTCGCAGTACCCCTGGGCAATGTTCCCTCTAAGCTGTGCACATGTGCGCTAGCCCAGCTTCCTTCTGGGTGCCGCTACGAAGAGTTTTAGCAGCAAAAATTCCCACCTTCTCAGGAATTAATAAGGCACAAGCCACAGCAGTTACTTTAATTAAGCTAAATAATACTAACTAGACTTGATATTCTGGTGTAGTCTATTTACATTACCCTTCTATAGAAGCATGGCCTTAAAAAAATAAAAACCCAAAAAAGATAATAAACCCTCAAACGGTTAAGAACACACATGAAAAAGTTGCTCCATGAACAGAAGATCTAATTAATATATGTCCACACACGTTCACCAAATAACCTTCGCTGTCCACCTTGACTCTACCAAACTTACGCCTTATGACCGCCCCAGACCACGTTTAGATATTACCAGACAACCTTGACTCTTCCTACCTTTGCTTTACGAAAAGGTTACCAGACGTTTACCTACATCCACTAGTTTTATGTTTGTTGTAATATGAATAATGTTCAAGCATTGTCATTTCTGTTACTCATGGTGCCTCAGCAAAAGTCTCACCAACACTATGTAACCCAACTGTCAGCTGAAATATCGGATACTGACTGTAAGTAAGCATGCTAGTTGGATGTGTAACCCCATCCCATACTTCCTATTCTTTGCACATATGTCACATAATTGCTTTGAAGTGATACCCTTGCAAGTTAACATGAAAAATAAAATATTAATCTGCCCTCTAAGGATTTTAAGCAGGTAAATGTCATAATCAGCATCTCCTACTTTAGCATTGCTAACATTACCCTGTAAGTAGAGAGAGATTGCAATATCCTTTACTTGGCCTGGAAGGGATTATGGGTATGGACTATGCCTGGCATTACTCATACATAGTATTAGGGCAATGGATATTGTGACAACTAGAATGCTTTTCACACAATCTGCATGTTTTCCAAGTTTTCAGAGTTTTAATGAGCAAAGAACTTAACAAATGATATGAGAACTCGCTGCAATACAATAACGGTTTTGGTGAGCACTTTTATAATCCTACCCAACAATATTAGGGTGGAGTATGTTGCAAACAATCTTGTATGTACTGCAATATGATTGTGTACATGCAGATTCATGATATTTTCTTAAATGCTCCATATTATCATGATGAGTCTTTAAATATGTTTTGCTTGCAAAGTATTGTGGGTATGCAAATATCCCAATGAGTGCTTTACAGTTACAATCCATCACTTTTTTACAGATCCCTGTAACTAGTATTGCAGGCTAGTACAGGTGTCGGGGATGGGTACGGGAAGGTCGGGCAGAGGGGAACACTCCTTGGGGGTGGTGAAGAACAAATCAGCACATTTCAAAAACCAAGTCGGGTGTTTCTACAGTATAGTGAAGTAAATGTGTTGTTTGTTTGTTTCCAAAAGGATAAGAAACTAGTAGCAGTCTAAGACGATGTACTTTCGCTTTCTTTCTTTGTTCAGCTGCTAAGGGGTTTTCAATAAAATCATGTCTTCTACTTTTATGGCTTCTAGCATTGCAATCCATCTTGTTTAACTGATACTATGAATTGCAGAAGAGTGTCCCTAATTACAGAAGAAGGCACTCAATCCTTTGTACCTCTGAACATTGATGCTTTTAACTTAAAAGGCAAACATATGGGATTTCTTTCTTCAACAGGGCTCCCTAAGAAAAAATCATAAGGCTCTTGTGGAATTTTGTCTAAACTGTGGTGAGGAAGGGTGAGCAAGACTACAGGCTGTATTATGTGCCCTATTATTTCACTTCTTATGTCAGGGTTACAAGCAGGGGTCGGATAAGATTGTACTCCCTACTTGGAATTACATGATTTGTCATGGAGTAAAAAAGTAATTAGCTTTGCCCATAGGGATGCTTTATGCTTGCTTATTAAAAGATGTTCTTTCCAATTAGATTTCGTCTTCAGATATATAGTAATATTAGAGTTCCTTCCTATACCACTGCTCTGCTGGTCTCTGATTCAAAAATATCATTGAAGGTTTGTGAGTAAAAGCAGTGGGTAGGCTCCCATATCATGTACATTGTTTTCTGTTTATGTTGGGCACATTTTAATGTTTTAGGGAGTATAGGTTGTCTGTGTGCGTATTTGCTGTAAGGCTGGATTCAAGTAAGTGTTGTCACAGCTCTGTTCATATGTTAAGTGTATAGGCATAGCAGAGGCACTTGAATGCTGATCATCATATTCTGTGGTGCAGTTACTATGATGCAATTATCATCCATACACAAATTATGAGAGGAATGTTCTCCTGGCCCTTAAACTCCGTAATTAAAGAGGCACATTTTTCTATATTCAAATACTATATCCATCTGAATTTGTAGACAGCCACATCAGGTGTGATAAGCAATATTTGTTTTTTGAAATACAAGCGTTTTATTTTCCAATGGCATAAAACACTTTCTGCATTGTCTGAGCAGTGACACCAAATTAAAAACAACAACTGAACATGTTGTTTATACTGAGCATGCAATGCTTATTTGGTGCATACACATATTTTTCTCTGTACATCAGTACTTTTGCTGGGTACTGTGGCAGTTTTTGGAGTCTTCGACTGGTTGATGATCTCTCTTCATAATCACATATAAAATCATTCTTTTTCTAGCCTACTTTTTTTGTAAAAAGTGTGTTAAGATGCAAGATTTAAATTGATTTTTGCAGTAGTTGGGACGGGCAAATTCTCTTCCACACTATATTTTGAGATGATGGCTTTCTAACTACACATGCTCACGAAGTGGCTTACCTCATTAGTCATTTTTTCCCACATGGAAATTAATGTGTGCACAAAAGTCCATCATTAGGGGGAACATTTCCCCCTGGGGCAGTCTTGTATGTTCGAACCTTATTCAGCTATGTGTACATGCTGTAAGATATATTGAGTCTGGATGCAGGGGTATGGAAAAGAAAGGATTCTTCAGATCCACCACAGTGAAATGTGTTTCTTGCTTGGGGATGCAGCACAAAATGGTTGCAGGGTTAGGAAGTACAGGAAATTCGGGCTGAACAATGTCATTTAGGGTTCGGGATCCTGGATAATTTTCCCACTCCCCTCTTTTGCCTTTTTTATTGGGTATATCCCTGTGTGACATGGGGAAGTGGGTAGTACAATAATCACTTGGTTAAGGAGTGTAGTGATGTTATTTGTATTTATTTTATTATATAGCGCATATCTTAGGTTACAATCACAGCAGCAATATACAGTTACAGAAAAAATATGCTATACATTTGTGAGATATATGCATAATAATTACAAGGCATTAAGTCTTAAGGTATTTACAATCAGGCTACGACAGTTGTAGTGAATGAGCTGGTCCTGGTGTAGGAAGTTACGGTAGGAGATTGTGAGTCTTGGGCCAAGAGCCAAGATTTGGCTTTGCTCTTGAAGGCATAGAAGGATGGTTCCAGTCTGAGAGAGGTAGGCAGAGAATTCCAAAATTTGGAAACGAGGACCGGGAAATTGACTCCACCAGATTTTTGTAATTTAAATCTGGGTACAGATAGGCAATGAGTTTGGGCTGCTCTTTGCGGTCGGCTAGAGGTTTGCAAGGAGAACCGAGTGGCCAAGTAAGAGGGTGCCTTGTCGGTCAGACATTTATGTGTGAGGGCCAGAGCTTTAAGGGAAACTCTTTGGGCGACGGAAAGCCAAAGCAAGTTGCGTCTGGTGTCCGAAATATGTTGGTTCCTAGGGATGTTCAAGGGAGCCCTGATGGCATTATTTTGGGTGACATGAAGCTTGCTAAGGTTTCGTTGGCTGGTACCACGGTAAAGGGCGTTGCAATAGTCTAACTTGGACATAATTAAAGTTCTAGCAAGAATGATGCAGTTAGCTGTGGTAATGAATGAACGGCAGGCAGTGATAAGTTTGCAGGTGTATGCAGATGCTGAGATCACAGCATTTTGTCGTGAGAGAGATAGTGAGGAGTCAAGGTAAATACCTAAGGTTTTGGTGTCGTTAGTAACGTTGGTAATGTTGCCGTCGATGACAAAGGATTGAATAATGTAGGATCTAATCTGCTCAGATGGTTGGGGGAGCCCAAGATGAGGAGCTCTGTCATATCATCATTAAGACAGAGCTCATGTTGGGCCATCCAAGCCTTAATGATCAAGTAAACATTGTTTAAGGCTTTGGTGTCAGCTGTATGGTCGCCCGAGTTAGGGATGAGTATCTGGGTGTCATCCACATAATTAGTGTAGGTGACACCTAGATAGTCGAATATCAAAGAGCAGAGGAATGGTGTCCCGTATAGCTTCCTATGCTTCTTTAGACAAGAAATATTGCTTTCACTCGAGGCAGTGCTGCACCTGGTTTGAGTGTTATTTCATGGGAGTAACTCCCTGCAAGAACCCTACGTCGTGGGTGTTGGTTGTCCATAGTCGCTCAGGGAACTGCTGTAGATCCTTGTCAGTGAAGGAGGGAGGGGTAACATGAGCCATCAAGGAACTTTGCGCCTTACTATATTGCACCATATTTTCACAGGGGATGCAGATAGCCAATAAACGCTGCAATCAGGCTGTTCGTAGGAATCCGACACCAATTATGTCTCACTAATGCACTGTTACCCTAATGCCGCCTACTGTATGATTAGAGTTAATTGCACCGGATCCCGATACTAAATATTTTTTTGTGTAAATCTGTTCCAGACCTGCTTGGTGTTCCCCTATCCTAGGACTGTTTCTGCGCACCTTTTGATCTCACCCACCAAATTGTACCTATCACTTGCTAGCCAGCATCCAAATATATTGGTGTACGTAGTTCTCACTTAACCGTTCTGTTCCTTAGTAGCCCCATTTGAACCATAACTGAACCAGTACATACAGACTATGCCTTGTGCCTGCCGAACTAACACTGTTATTCTCCATTTGTTTACCTTACTCTGCCTACCTCTTCACATACCCCCTTACACCCCTTCTCCACTTACCACACCAGCATGACTCTCACTCAAGTTAGTACCCCGCCCCAGTCCACTATTTGTTCCAGAGGGGCATACACCTACCAAGATACCAGGCAAGTCAGATTCTATTGCCCAAGACACTACGCTTTACCCTGCCCTACGCCTTTCTTACCTGAAACAGCAGCTTTTCCACTTGGAGCCTTTACAGGCATCAGTTTAACCAATTTTACCACTGACCTACCAACAGTAGACCACACAACCTTGCCAGACCCAGTCCCCCACTCGCATGTACGCCCAGCTAAGCTCACATGCTCTACCATCATGGTCAATCATGCCGCCCCATGCCTTGGACAGAGGCGTTTAAAACAACTAAGAGTGAGAACCCAATCTTTCAACGCTCCTACCACCATGACCTTAACGGTAGCCATGAGGAAATTCAGACTGTCCTCTCGCACATACCAGTGCACCACCTAACCTGATAAGCAGAATAGGTACCTACCCATCTCAGCTTACTCCACCATCAATAACTCACCCAAGTCAAATATCACGCCAGCTCTAACACCTATCTCAGCCTCAACCCCCTCCAAACCACCATACATCCAGCCCAAAGCACAGGCACCTGCCAATACTAGTGTTAACAATCTTTCCAGCACTCCAGCACCTGATCCACATAATGCCTCCTCCATCACACTTCTCAAAGGGGCCCTTTTGAACGTACCCTCACTAGGGGCACATGCCATTGACATACATGACATCATCCTAGAACACCAGCTAGATTTCTTAGCTCTAACTGAAACTTGGTTACACGTAGCTTCAGGACCTACACTGGCGCTTGCCATACCTCCTGATTATACCATACTCCGATCAGACCGACAAGATACGGTGGGTGGTGGAGTAGCCATTATCGCAAAATGCTCCCTTCATTTCAGAATCACTAATAACGATAAAATAGAGGGCTATGAGCTCCTTTCCCTTAAACTAACTAGCCACAGACCCCAAAACTACTATTTTACAGATCACCCAGCTCTTCAAATCATCCAGATGTTGACATCCCTCTCCTCAAACCCAAAACCAAATGTATACTGTTGGGCGACAAACCTAGGATTCAATGACCCACAGGACCACAAAGCCACAGCTTTCTATGCTGCCCTACAAGATATGCAGTTCACCAAAATTGTTGAAAAACCCACTCACATCAAAGGTAGAATCCTCGACTGGATTCTAACCTTGAACACTGAAGTATCTCTCGAAAATATCAGCAACACATTTTGGTCAGACCACTTTTTAATTCATTTTAACATGTGAACCACCAAACGACAAGAAGCTCCAGCACCACCACCCATTCCAGTTCTTGTAAGAAACTCACAAGAACTCACGCAAGAGAAACTCACCCCCATTCTCATCAAACTATTAGAAGCCCAACCCAAAAACTCACTTAATCCAGGCACCATGTCCCATCTATATCATTCATGCCTACAAACAGCCATTGACGAAGCAGCCCCATTAAAATCCAAACTACCTAAACCTAGTACTTCCTGGTACAATGATGAACTTATACAACTTGGAAGAAGCAAAAGAGCACTAGAGCATCTTACTAGAAAAAACCCCACTGAGGAAGCCAAAAAAGAACTCCTTCTATTATCTCAGAAATACAAACTCGCAGTTATCACACATAAATACAACACATTTAATGAACATATTACCAATGCAGCATCTAATAGTAAAGAATTGTTCTCTATCCTGAGAGAACTGGAAACCCCCGTTCCCCCCAAACCAGCAAGTCCAGCCATCGTGAGTAAAGCATGGTGCACCACCATTCAGAACACCTTAGCCGCTTAAATCAACTCCCTCCAAGATAAAATCATTGCGAAAAAAAACATCTTAAACAAAAGTATCAATACTGACCCTATTGTCTAAACCGAATCCCTAGTCGCAGTAACCTAGTTTCATTTCTCCTCAATCACCCCGGAACAAGTATCCAAAGCCATTGCCGCCCTCAAACCATCCTTTTGTAAAGGTGATAGCTTCCCGGCTAAATTAGTTAAATCTTGCTCTTCAACATTAGTCCCCATCATCAAAAATTTTATCAAAGCCTCCTTTAGCACCAATTCGGTCGCAGCTGATATCAAAGAAGCCTGGGTAACGCCACTGTTGAAAAAAACCCACCCTAGACACCACTATCCCCACCAACTAAAGACCCATCACCACAGTCCCTTTTCTCCTTAAAATAATTGATAAAATAGCATATACCCAAGTTCAAGCCCATCTAGAGAATAATCATTTATTAGGTGACCGACAATCTGGCTTTCGGCCAAAATACAGTACTGAGACAGCTTTACTTGATCTAAAAAAAAAATCAGATGGATGTCATCCGAGATTCAGGTAAACTCTGCATCCTGCTACTTCTCAACCTGTCCGCAGCATTTGATTTAGTGGACCATGATAAACTGTGCTCAGCACTCTCCAAGAACTTCCAATTCTCCCAAAATGCAACCGCCTGGATCAAATCGTTCCTATCAGAACGTACGTCAAGAGTAGCCATAGGCGATGAGGCAGGAGAACCTATTTCAGTCCCTCTAGGAGTACCGCAAGGATCTTGCCTCTCTCCTACACTATATAATGCCTATACTAAACTTCTTTTCTCTGCACTGGATGCCATGGGTATCATTTACACCAACTTTGCGGATGATACAGAGATACTCATCCCAATCACAGGCAATAAAGACCACAATTCCATTATGATCAATAACATCTATGCCATTATCCAAAATTGGATGGCCACAAACAGTCTTTGCCTTAACGGCAAAAAACCAGAGATTCTGATTGTCGGATCACCAGCACAACTCAAAAAACGACCTTTAGACTATACCTCTCATCATAGAGGGTACTCCCATCCACATCTCTAACCATGTAAAAACCTTAGGGGTCTACTTCATCAACTCCTTAGCCTCTTCCACAGCCTATACAGCCAAACTTATTGCCCTTAGCCGACAATTCTTATCCACACAGAACTGTATCACCCTTGCCAGAGCTCTCATCATGTCTAAACTCGACTACTGGAATATACTCCTGCTAGCTACCACTAAGAGAAATCTATCCAAACTTCAAGTACTACAAAATAAAGCCCTTAGAGCAGCCCTAGGCATACAAAAGTTACCACATTTCACAAGTAAGGAGAGAAGCTCACTGGTTCCCCATTGAAGCGAGAATCCTCCACAAAAAACTTACCACCATACATAAATGTATTACCCAAAGCGCCCCTACACACTTGAATGATTGCATTAAACGTAAAACACCCAATCGACTCCTTAGGTCCAACACCAGCACCCTCTTGTCTATTCCCCGTTTCAAGAACTCAAGAATCTTGTTTTACTGTAGCAGCCCCAGATTATGGAACAAGCTACCCACAAACATCAGTAATGAGATCTCCCACACCCAATCTAAGAAACTCATAAAAACCTGGTTGTTTAACAGATTCTAATCTGACTAGTTAGATCGACACACAACCCCATGTCTTCAGCAAATGAATCTGTTGTACAAATAAATAACCTTGTCAATTGTGACTGTACAGCCGCTGTAACCCGCTCCCATTGTGTATATATATGTAACTTTATTGTCTTACCTAATGATACTCTGTTAATACTAGGCCACTGTTGTTCTTCATGTGCACTCGAGCTTTACCATGTTTTTACCTCTGTGTGGGCGTACAAACAAATACAATAAATAAATAAATAAAACAAGTTATTTCACCATCATCAACCCGATCCTCAAACAACTCTGTATCTGTTACTTCTTTTAGGGGTACTGTTGGATCAGTAGACAACACTGTGCGGCATTCACACCCATCTGAATCTGTCCCACCGCAACATTTCTTTTTGTCGATACCACCAAGCCCTGCAAATCTAATGAGAGTATAGTCCCTGCCACAAGTTCTGGGGTTACAACAGGCCTAAAAATAAAACCAGATGGTACCCACCAACATGCTTTACCAATTTGGGGCACTGCGTCAAGTAAAATTGTGACCCCGTAAACACACATATCCGGTTCAACAGGAATGCTGCGAACCACCCCCTCTCATCCCCTGGCCTGAATGATCACCATTGCTCTCATTGCACACATACATGGGTGGCATACACTATCCCCTGAACTGTAAAGGAGATGGTCATGATCAATTTGCTCAGGATATCACGCCCAAGCAAATTTACTGGGGAGGTTGCTGAATATAGTAAGGGTGCACACACCACTTTTCCTCCTATTTTGACTGGTACATCTTCTGTGTATGGAACCGTGGCAACAGCCCCAGAGAATTCTTGCGTGTTGAGAGTTTCACCTGATAGTGGGAAGTTCCCCTCACTGATGCATGATTTTGTGGCACCTGTGTCCAGGGACATCATCTAGGGGTCTGTGGTCCCCTAAACAAAATAATGTATAAAAAAAGTATATTTACTTTATTTATTTTTAAATGCAACCTCCTGGGTTGTGGCCCGCGCCATGTGTCTCTTTGCTTCTGGAGTGGCTGGCTTTTTTGTTCAGGCCTCTTAAAATAAAATGAACAGGGGTTCCACATATCCAATACTTTCAGTAATGACTGTAAATAAGCAAGAATAGGAATATCAAATAATGTGTCTTTCTGGAATTCCATACAATAATTGCTAGACACATTAAAGGTTTATTTCAGGCACACTTCAGCGGGTGAGTCACTGAATTAGTCTGTTCTTAAACACCTCAATTCAATCTTTCATCCTTCTGAGGTTGATAAATGAGTAGCAACACAGGGTGGGTGATATTGTATGTATATTATTTCTATATAAAGCACTTAAGCCTGATTATCATTTGGCCATGGACGTCTGCTTGAATTCACAATAATTTGGTAATATGGCCCATACACACTGATCTAAATGATACATATGGCCATCCATTCTTTTATTAAATGTATATCACATTATAGTGATATCGTAACCATATTTCGAGAGGATTGGGTCCTCTGACTTATTCCATATCTATGACAGGTAATGTCCACAGCTGTGCTGCTTCGGAAAATCTTTGGCGTCTGCGTCCTGCGCCGATGACGTCGATGCGCCATCCCCGAGGACCTCCTCCGACGGCCGACGTCACCCGATGTGATAAGTAGGACGCACAACGCCCATAACCTCAGTTCCGTTTTTTCCGTGAACGTGTTCGCTTCGTGAATCTTGGTACACCTCGACTCTTTGGAGTTTGCTGTTTTCAATTCTCGATTCATTGAACCTGTTCGTTTTTTTTGTGAAGACCTGTTCATGGCGATGTCTACTTTGTCTTCAGCCCCGCGTCCGGGCTTCAAGAAATGCGGGGACTGTGGGTCCAAGATTTCGGTCACGGACTTGCACGAGGCCTGCCTCTGGTGCCTTGGGGAGGCCCACGATACGGACGAATGTGTCGACTGCCAGTCGCTCACGGCATAGGCCTTGCGGGAACGCAAGAAGAAGCTGTCGGTAGGTCGGGTGTCTAAGCCCCGGAAGTCGAGGTCTACGGGGCTTTCGACAGATGACTCGAGGGGCGACTCTCCGCGTCATCGTCGGAAGTCCAGTGGGTTTCCTTCCAGGAGTCGGTCTCGCCACTCCTCCACCTCTTTGAGGCATTCCCGGAAGTGCCGGCATCGGTCGCCTTCCCTGTCCTCTTCCAAGGACTCCGCCCATCGGCGGGTCGCTTATCCCTCCATGCAAGCGACACTGGAGAAATGGGCTTCCTTCGGGAAGCAGATGCTAGCGATTCTTGAATCGCAGGGCACCGGTCCGTCCGCACCTCCGAGTGGGGTCGGTCGGCACCGGTCGAGAGACACCGCTCGTACGCCTTCGGGCTCGGGTGGTCGGCACGGCTCGTGGAAGAGGTCCTGCTCAGACAAGGGTAGCTGTTCTCGCCATGCCCGTTCCAGGTCCCGGTCCTCGATGCACTTGAGACCGCGTGATCCTGTGCCGTCTTCAAAGAAGACGTCGACGCCTGTGGCGCCGAGGTCGTCGACGATTTCTCTCGAGGCTCTGCCTCCGAGGGGGTCGTCGATGCTGTCGGCTCCTAGCTCATCGAGAGACACGCTCGGAGCTCCAGCTTCGAGGCCTGTGTCGACGCCGTCGATGCTGGCGGCGCTGCAGCTGACGTCGACGCTGATTCGCTCGATGTCAACGCCGTTTCTGTCGACGCCGGCGCTGACTCGTTCGGCGCCCTCGACGTCTTTCGAGGCGGTGGTTTCGGAGGGGCCCCGTGGCACGGGGTTAGCCCCTAGAAAGGCTCTGGCTAAGGTCAGGCACTGCTTTGGTCCCCAGATGTCTTCCTCTCCCCACCTAGAGTACATTTCAGAGGGTGATGAAGGCTCTGATGATGGCTTGGTTCCGGTTACGGTACCAGGTGAGCTTATCTCGGGCCATAGCCAGTTTGATGACCTGAGGCAGTCACTGCATGATGTCAGTGGACTGGACACCTCACCGGAGGTGGAGTTTTGTAGGCCGGAGCCTGGCACTCATGCCGATTCTTCAAATCGGCGCCTTATGTCTCGGGTCACCGAGTACTTGGGTTGGTCAGCTCCCCCAGGGGAGTTTGTTCAGGATGATCTCGCGAACATCCTTGATCTTGGTCCCCCCAGTGCCCCAGTTTTGCCGTTTCATATGGCTCTGCAGAGAAGGGTGGCAGCGGCTTGGACTGCTCCGGAGAGTCTCCCGGCAGTGGGCAAGTCTTTGTCGCGAAAATACCGTCCAGCCAGTAGCGACCCCTGCTACTTGTCCAGGCACCCCACTCCGGAGAGTTTGGTGGTGCAGGCGGCTACGGCCCCGGGAAAGCAGGCGTCATATCCTACCATGCCTCCGGATAGGGACGACAAACGTTTTGACGGCTGGGCGAAGAAAGGGTATGGCGCTTCAGGCAGCCAACTTCATATGTGCCTTGTCTCGTTTCACACACACTCTGTGGAACTGTGTGGCATTAGGGGTTGAACGTATTCCTGAAGGGGACGAACGGGATGGTTTCCTTGCTATGGTTCAGGATGGCAAGGATGCCATGTGTGAGGCCGTTCAGTCGGGTTTGGACATGGCAGATTGTGTCAGCCAGTCCATGGCAGCGAGCACCGTAATATGCAGGTTTGCGTGGTTGCGGAAGTCTGGGTTAGCTCCTGATGTGCAGTCCCGGCTCCTCAACATGCCCTTTGACAGTGAACACCTTTTTGGCAGCAAGGCTGACGAGAGCCTTGAGAGGTTGAAGACCCCCAAAGCTGCAGCGAAGTCGGTGGGCGCTGCAGTTCGCCAACCTCCGCCTTTTCGTCCTAGGGGACGGCAATGGAGGGGAGGTTCCTTTCGCTATTACTCGTCCTTCAGTAAAGCGAGAGGAGCTAGCAGTCAAAGAGGCCACCATAAGAGTGCCAGAGTTGGAAACAAGGGTACTCGACGTGCCAAGGCCGCTCGGGCAGTTGCCTCTTTGCCCTCAGGCAACCCCGCAGCCGCTACCACTCAGTCATGAGGCCAGGTCCCATGGTTCGCCGGTTGGGGGAAGGCTGGCGCAGCATATTGTAGAGTGGGAAGCCATTACTTCAGATGTGTGGGTTCTGGAGATCATAACCCACGGCTACTGTCTTCTTTTTCGGCAGAGGCCTCATGACAATCCACCTGGGAACCTCTCTTTGAAGAGTCCGGATCCGCTCCTTGCGCAGGAAATTGAAGCCCTGCTGAAGAAAGGCGCCATAGAACTGGTGCCTGTAGCGGAGCGGAACAACGGATGGTATTCCTCTTATTTTTTGATTTCGAAGAAAGACGGGGGATTGAGACCCATCATGGATTTGTGCGGTTTGAACAAAGTTCAAGATGGTTACTCTCTCTCAAGTCCTCGAGGCCCTTCAACTTCAGGACTGGTTGGTGTCTCTCGACCTCAAGGATGCTTACTTCCATGTGCTGATCCATCCTAAGCACCGAGGGTTTTCACCAAGCTCATGGTGGTGGTGGCACCGCACCTCAGGAAAGGGGGGATTTGCGTCCACCCCTACCTGGACGATTGGTTGATCAGGGGGAGCTCTCCCGAGCAAGTCCTGGACCATCTGTCCGTCACCTGCCACTCCCTTCACAAGCTGGGCTTCTCCCCCAATTTAAAGAAGTCCCATTTGACACCAACGCAGCAGCTCCAGTACATCGGAACGGTGCTCGACACATCCCTGGGGCAGTGTTTTCCTCCCCAGTGAGGGCTCTTCACATTCAGCAGATGGTGCACAAGTTTCAACTTGCCCAGAATCTCCCAGCGTCCGAGTTTTTGAGAGTGCTCGGCCTCATGGCATCCTGCATTCTTCTGGTGCCAGAGGCTCGTCTGCGGATGAGATCTTTGCAGTGGGCACTCAAGCTCCAGTGGTCTCAATCCTCCGACAGGTTGTCGGACCCTGTTCAGGTGCAGCCCTAGGTCGCCCAGGACCTTCTGTGGTGGGCCGTCAAAGGCAATCTGATGAAGGGGCCCCCATTTTGGCTGCCCTGGCCGGAGGTGACGATCGTGACGGATGCATCCCTCACGGGATGGGGAGCTTATGCCAACGAGTTGACAGTCAGCGGTCGTTGGTCTCCATCGGAGTCCAGACTCCATATCAATCTGTTGGAGCTTAGGGCCGCCAGGCTAGCACTGAAGGCTTTTCTGCCGACTGTGCGAGGAAAGAGTGTCCTGATTCTAACGGACAACACGGTGGCCATGCACTACCTCAACAAAAAGGGGGGGGGGGAGCAGGGTCACTTCCTCTGCGCAGGGAGGCGATGCAGCTTGAGTTCTGGGCCATCCAGCAGGAAGTTTCGATCTCGGCTGTTCATCAGGCCGGAGACGACAACGAGACGGTAGACGCTCTGAGCAGGCAGAGCACGGTCTCTCAAGAGTGGGAGCTGGCTCAGGAGATTCTCCTGGAGATCTTCGCCCTTTGGGGGACCCCTCAAGTAGATCTCTTCCCCTCCAGTGTCAACCGGAAGTGCGAAAGGTTTTGCTCGTGGGAATTTCCTCCAAAAGGAGCCTTAGGAGATGCGTTCGTGGTGGAGTGGTCATTCCCACTGCTGTACGCGTTTCCTCCAGTCCCCGTCATCCCGCAAGTACTGCGGAGGTTACGGAGGTTCGGTTCCCGGATGATCCTCATTGCTCCGGCATGGGCCCGGAGGACGTGGTACCCGGACCTTCTCGACTTGTCCATCTGCCCTCCACGTCGTCTTCCCTACCGAAACGATCTGCTCTCACGGGAGGGGATCAGGTTCTCCATCCAGAGGTCAGATCCCTCAACCTTCACGCTTGGCTTCTGAAAGGTTGAGGTATAAGGATTGGGACTTCCCTGAAGACGTGATTGTTAGGGAGAATTCTCTCTTTAGTCTGAATTTCCTAACCCCCAGCAGCTTTGCTGGATTTCTGGAGTTAGTTTTTTTCTCCTGCCAAGAGTGAGACTCTTTTTTTCTCCCACTCTTGGACATGATTAATGGTGTTCTTTGACTGTTAATGTGTTTTATGGGCTATGGGGTCCTTTACTCCATTGGGTCTCATGTGTTTTTACTATGTGTGTTACACAGCACCCTCCGTGCCGTAACACAGGGGTGTCATAGTGACACACCACCATAGACTCCATACCCTAGGACTGACTACTGTCTCCCAGTGCATGTAAAGTCACCATTGGCTTTACTAGACCCAAATTATTAACAGAAACCAGTACAAACCATCATATTGTGGACGTACTGGTCAGGGCAATTCGATTGCCCCGGGGTCTGTTAGTCGAGGGGGCACGTCTCCGTCCCCCCTGATCGAGTTTTGGCTGGTGGCAGTGGAAACTACTTTTTATATTCGACCACGAATATTTCTCTATGGGATTTTCCCATTGTTCGAGGCTACCAACTTTAATTATTTAATTCTCATAGCCTCGAACATACCGCCGGTTTATTTATTTAATATTAATTTGCCGGTTGGTATTTTTTGCCAAGACTCGATTCTAAAATGGCGTTAGTGTTCTCTTCTGTGACTCCAACCCAAGTCGAGCCCTTTGTTCCACTTTTTGGCGGGCTTCTCCACAGAAGCCTCCAAAAGTGATGCCACTCTGTCTGGGTACCATAGAGGGTGTGTGAGGGGGTTTAGGCACCCTGGACTGAGTTACCTTAGTAACTCAAGTCGCACTCTTGTGTGATTGGCCCAAGTGGTGAGCCGGCCGGCTCACCACTTAGCATGTTTGATTGACAGCTAGGTTGAGTGAATGGGGGTATGCTGCACAAAAGCAGGGCTTTGGGGACTGGAACTTCAGAAGTCGCCACAGGACCTGAGAATCCGACGAGGGAGAAGCTGAGCCGACCTACCACGACAACACCACCGGTGGAGCCCTGCGGAACCGACTCACCACTTCCCGACGACAGAGAAGATCTCCCGGCTGGAGAGGCTTCTTCCCCTGACTGGTGGGCACAACCAGTTTACCTTCTTTATTTGCATCCCAGACCGGTTTGTGGTCGAACTGCCCGTGCCAAGCACCCCGGCGGCCGGATAGCCACTTACCACTGAACCGCGAATCAACGGACCGCCCCTTGTACCTGAGAAACTCTATGGCTGGTTTCTTCCCTGGCAGTGCAACGGACTCCTGTCTTCCTGCCCGACGAGATCCCCTCTTCCCCCGGACGAAGCACCGACTTGCATCCGCTGCCAGGAACAACTGCCGCCGCTGGAGTATTCTCACCACTTTAAGGTACCGTGTCCGCCAGGCCTCCCTTTCTAAAGATTGGACTGGGCTGGCCGCCTTGACCCTCTAACTGGTCCCTTTCTTTGGTCCAACTCCTTTTTGAACCGTTACAAGACTTTTGTGCACTGCAACCGTGTGACCTTGGACACATTTCGTTTTGATCCTCTTAAAGCGGATCCGGCCTACTGACTCTGAATTCACGGTGTTACTTTGCCTTCCTCTCTTGTTGTGTTTGTGAAAAAGTGTTGGGATCTGTTTCAATTTATTCTCTGCTTTTCTCTCCTTTTTTAAAACGAATTATTAGAGTGCCATCTACGTTAAGCGCTCACTGCTCTCTGAAAATAAGTGGGGCTTTACTTAAGACTTGTCTAATATTCTTTTAAGGGAGTGTATATCTTTTAGTGACTGTGTTTTTGAATTGCTTACTATTAGTGCCTGTGTGTTTTTCTAGATGTGGTTTTAAATAAATAATTATATCTCTTTTACACCAAGCCCTGGTCAGTGTTTGCTTGTTCTACTGTGTTCTCTTGACCTATTGTGAATACTCTGTATATTGCCTAACTCTTCTTGAGGGAAGTCTGACTGCTCAGCCACAGCTACCAAGTGAATCTGTGTGGTACAGACTGCTACCAAGTGGGTTTACTGCCAAACACCTGTAGTCCTAAATCTTTTGCAGTGGTCCCAGAGGGAACTGCACAGGTTTCTGCCTAACAGTGATGGAGGTGTTGCTCTCGGCCAGGCGGCCGGCAACAAAGTCTCTGTACCGTTGCCGTTGGAGAAAGTTCTGCGACTGGTGCAGAGTTAAGAATGTGGATCCTTTTGAATGTGACATTCCGATGGTTCTGTCTTTTTTGCTTTCTTTGGCGCACAGGGGCTTGCAAGTGGGGACCATTAAAGCTTACCTGGCGGCGCTGTCCATCTTTAAGCGCTCGTCTGAAGAATGTTCCTAGAATAAGATTCCTTTAATTTCTCAGTTTTTGAAAGGGCTGATTAATGTGTTCACTCTGTCACCTTTTCTGGTGCCTGGTTGGGATCTGAACCGTGTTCTTAAGTTTCTTATGGGTGCTCCGTTTGAGCCTTTACATTCTTGCCCTTTGAGACTGCTAACTCTTAAAACTGTGTTTTTTTCGTTGCGGTTACTTCTACTCGCAGAGTGAGTGAGTTACAGGCACTTTCAGTTAAGCCACCCTTCACTGTGTTTCATAAGAACAGGGTTGTCCTTAGAGTTTGTCATCCTTTTCTTCCGAAGGTGGTTTCGGATTTTCATTTGAGCCAGAAGGTTGTTCTTCCGGCATTCTATCCTCCTCCACATCCTGGTAAGGAAGAGGAGAGGCTCCATAGGCTTGATGCTCGGAGAGCGTTGAGCTTTTATATTTCGCGCATGTCCCGGGTCAGAGTGGACGATCAACTTTTGATTGGTTACGCTGGAAAGCGTTTGGAACAAGCTGTGATGAAACAGACTTTGTCTCGTTGGATTATTTTAGCTATCTCCGAGTGTTACCGCTTGGTGGGTAAGGACCCTCCGGCTGGCTTGTGGGCCCATTCTACCAGGGGTGTGGCTGCGTCTACTGCCCTGCAGAGGGGTGTTCCTATTCGTCACATCTGTGATGCAGCCACCTGGGCTTCAGTACATACTTTTGTACGTCACTACTCCCTCGATTCCATCAGAGGGCTGGATCTGGCCTTTGGCAAGGCAGTCCTATATTCCGCAATTTGATTGGGTATGCTAAATTTGTGTTCTAATATCTTTTTCCACCTCCTTGCTTGTTACTGCTTTGGGAGTCTGTCATAGATATGGAATACGTCGGAGGACCCAATCCCCTCGAAGAACAAGTTTCTTTCTTACCTGGTAACGTTCTTTCGATGGTATGGTCCGACGACGTATTCCATAACGCTCCCTCCCTACCTTCCCTGCTGCAGAATTTCTTTTGCGATTGCAGCTTGCGTTCCGCAAGGCATTGTGTGTCTGACTGGCAGAAAACTGGTGGCACACGTTCTGGGAAAAAACTATAACTGAGGCTATGGGCGTCGTGCGTCCTACTTATCACATCGGGTAACGTCGGCCGTCGTCGGAGGTCCTTGGGGAGGGCGCATCAACGTCATCGACGCAGGACTCAAGACGCCGAACATTTTCCGAAGCAGCACAGCTGTGGACATTACCTGTCATAGATATGGAATACGTCGTCGGACCATCCCATCGAAAGAACGTTACCAGGTAAGAAAGTAATTTGTTCTTTTGTAGTGTACTTAGGAACAATGCTCTGTGATGCCACTTCCTATTTTGTCAAGGGGTGAAAGGTCACATTCCATCGATTCCCGCGATATCACTTCGGAGTGGGGTCAAATGACATCACTTCCTGTGATGTCATCAGAGGTCGTGTGATGTCACTTTCGCTACGTGAAAGCATTCACTCCCACAACATTCACTCCCCTGTACAGTGCCACTGTCCTATTCGGGACAGTGTTATATGAAGGTGCACGCCCTCCACATGATTGTGTTTGCAGGGCTGCTTTCACTTGGACATTGGCTGGGGCAGGCATCTGTGCCTGTGGGGGCCATGGGGGTAACTGTGTATGCCTGGTGTTTTTCATGTGGTATGGACGTGGCCACAGGGGGTGAAGGGACGTGTTGTTGTTCTACCGGACCAGTCAGGGCATATGGATTATATCCCGTTCCCATCCTGCTTCTGCATTCCCTCATAAAGTGACCCCACTTCCCGCAGTCCTAACACTGAGCTGGGCCCGCTCCCTCTCTCGGTCACATTCCTCTAAAACCTCCTCTGGCACCACTGAACCATCCACTCCTGCGCTGCTGATGTCCTTGATACCACTCAGGGTACTGCCGCTGCGGTTCACCGTTCCACTGCCCTGGCCTTCCACCTAGACAAAATGCACCTAGTCTGACGTCCGTCCGTGCTGCCGCCTGCTCTGGCAACTCTGTAATGATGCTGTTACCATCCTTCCAAGTGCTATTTTTGCTAGCTTTTTCCTTACCAGTTTTGTTTACTCCGCCAACACCCTTTGTGCCATTTCGTTGTCCCTCTCTTTAATGCGTTTACAGTGGTGTATAATTATAGTCTGTATTTCGGGCTACCCCTTCGCCTCAATGCCCACAATCTTCTCAAATGCTTTTTGTACCTCCTTGAGCATTCCCTGCTTAATAACAAAATAGGAAAGAGGAACTGATTGATCCCACTGGTGTTCGATCTCCTCATCTCCTGCATGTTTTATTTTTTTAACATATGATTTTTATTGAAATCTTGATTAACATGAGGTGCATCTTACATCACATAGTAGGCCATTGAAGAACATCATGACATCGAAATCTCATTTTTTATGAACCTGTAACTGTATAACTGTTTATCTTAAGGCAGCAGTTCAACATATGAATCCGGGTTAAGGATTAGTAGGAGAGGGGAGGAAAAGGTGAATGAGTATGGAGAGACATGGGTGGGGAGGGGAAGAAAGAAAGAGAAAGGGAAGAGAAAAAAGGGGAGAACACAATGGCAATCATCATGGTTTCATAAGGTGTTTCAAAAGTAGCGGCTGAAAAAACATCTGTTCTTTATCTGACACATAGTCCAAAAATGGGCCCCATATGTGTGAGAACTTAGGCAATTTCCCCTCTGCCGTGGCTGTTAGCTTTTCCATGCCTAACAACTCCCAAACCTTCACCCACCAATGAGCTATGTGTGGTCCCTTTACGTCTTTCCAGAAACGTGCTTGTGTAATTCGGGCTGCCGAAAGCAATTGCGAGATCAATTCGGCTCTGTGGCCTGTCATCAGGAACGACCCGTCCTCCGGAACGTCTCCCATTAACAGGACTCATTGGTCCATGGGGAGCGAGGTGTCAGTGATTTCTTTAATTTTGGATCGTATCTCCAGCCAGAATGATTGTATGTCTGTGGGCTAAGTCGAGCTCCCCACACCCATGTCAGCATGTATCCGGGTAGGCACGGTACATTGCATGAGGTCGTCGTGGGGATAGCTACCAGCGAAAGCAGAGTTTAAGGGCCCCCGCCTTTATGGTGGTACAGCGGGAGCTCCTCTGGGCTCTGATCCATATCTTCTGCCAAGATTCCCCGGAAATCTCCAACCCCAGCTCCCTCTCCCATGCCACCATATAGGGGAGTTTCTCTTCCAATGAGGCACTTTCTAGAAGCCTATACCAAGTGGCCAGTCTATGGGTCTGCTGTCCTTCAAGGACTTTGAGTTTTATTCCTGTTGGGGTTCTAGAGGCTGCCCGTCGTAAAGCTGTATTGGTCAGCCAGTGGCAAAGCTGTATGTATCTGAATCCTTCTGATTCCAGCAGCTTGAATTACTCTTTGCATTTTATGAAAGTTAGGGGTTCTCGTTCCTCGTATAGGTCTCGCAGCCTCAGGGGTTCACCTGATGTCCAGAGCTGGAACGATCTGACATGAGCCCATGCGTAAAGGCTGGATTTAGGGTGATAGATGAGTGGGCCGAGGCCCGAATTGAATCCCCTCAGCGTGCAGGCTTTATCCCAGCTCTGCATCGTCGTTAAGGTGGTGGGTAGCATAGTATCTAGTTGGCTGCGAGTTTCCCTAGGGAGGAATGGAAGATGACTCGGGGGAAGGAGGCTGCAGTTGGTTCGATATCTCGCCATTTGAAGGCTTCAGTCATCCCTGCCCAGCCCATCATTGCGGCAACTTGGGCCTCTCATTAATCCCGAGGATTGAGGTGAGCCCCAGGTTGCACAGCATTTTCCCTCTTGTGAGAAGGCTACGAGGGACTCGGGGTTTTTGACCCTGCCATACGACTTGGCCTATTGCCTTCTGTAGAGTGAGGAGATCCCGTTCCGGTATCCTTACTGGTAAAGCGTGGAAAATCTATAGAAGCTTTGGTAGGAGAGTCATCTTGACTGCACTGATGCGTCCCAGCTATGAAATCTCTTGCAAATCCCTCCATTGAAGGCATTCCATGGTCTCCTTCAGGAGGTCCGGGATATTAGCCTTCGATAGCCCTGTGTATGTTGGGGTCAGTCATATTCCCAAGTAGGGGATGTCAACCAACGAAAGGAGAATGTTCCCTGGAGGGTAGCCAGAGTAGAGGACGACTCCATCAGGCCCATGTCCACTGATTTCGTTGGGTTCACTGCAAACCCTGAAACTGCTGTAAATTGGACTAATAAGTCAACTAGGGTTGGGAGAGAGCTGAGTCCATTGCTTAGAGAGCAACTTTATAGCATTGGCCCCCGTATTCGAAACCTTGAATTATTGGATGAAGGCGAATCCGCTGAGCTAGGGGCTCCATTGCAAAAGCAAATACCAGTGGGGATAGCGGACAACCCTGTCTGGTTCCTTTGCCCAAGGTTATTGGGGTGGACCATTGCGAGTTGACCCGGACACAGGTTGATGGGATTTGGAAATTTGAAAGAATCAGCCTAGAGAATCTCGGGCCAAAGCCGAATCCCTTTAGGACAAGTGTCAGATATTCCGAGGACATGCTATCGAAGACTCTATGAGCGACTAGGGATAAGAGTGAGAGCTTGCCAGGGATTCTTGGGGCTAGGTCGATTGCGCGGTGAATGTTGTCATGTGCTGAACGCTTTTGGTCTTTGTCTATTAGTGTTGGGAGGACGTCTCCATGGCGGTGTGCTATTATTTTACTGAAAAATTTTGTATCTGTGTTGAGTAGTGCAATAGGTCGATAGGACGTACATTCTGTGGGGTCTTCCCCTGTTTCAGGATCAGTGTGGTGGCAGATTCTGCGATAGACTGTGTGACGGACCCCGCAGCACAGCAGGAGTTAGAGTTTTGTCAGGGGAGGAATGAGGTCTGAGATAAAAGTTTTATAAAATGTATTCGTGAAACCATCAGGGCCCGGAGCCTTTCCGAGGGGGAGGGATCATATGACGAATTTGACTTCTTGCGCGAATATGGGGTCTTCCAGGGGGTCGCAAAGGGTCTGCGCAATCTATGGTAGGTGTGCGTTGAGTATAAATTCCTGGGTGGATTGGGGGTCGGCATGGTGGGGGGTGGCGTGTTCCCTAAAGAAGTCCTCCACGATTCAGAGTTTACCCTCTTCCGAGGACACGCACACGCCGTTAGCGTCTCACAGGCTTTCCATACGGTTTTGTCTGGATTGTTTTTTCATTTTTGCCGCTAGCAGTTTATTGGCCTTGTTCCCTCTCGTATAGAAATATTGCTTTGTAAGCATTAGAGAGTACTCTGCTCGCCCCATGTGGTGTGCTTCTAAAGCTTTCAGTGCTATGCGCAGGTCTCAGAGGGAGCGCTGGGATCCTTTCTCCCTGTATATCGCCTCTTGTCTTTGGACCTCTCCCTCCAACTGGGCTTGTAGCTGTTTGCTAACCCTTCCTCTTGCTGTTGCTTGATCTATGATGTGGCCTCGAATAACTGTCTTCCCAGTGTCCCACACTATGTCTTCTCCCACTTCCCGGTGTCATTCTCACTAAAATAGATCTTTATGGCTTTGGAGATGTGGGAGCGGATTAAGGGGTCTTCTAGCAGAAACTCCTTCAGTCGCCAGGGTGGTTTGGGCGGATGAATCGCGTGGGGAGGGGATATTGTGAGCACCAGGGCGTGATCTGACAGAGCTTTTGGGAGAATCTCTATGGCGATTGTCTGTGGTATGAGAGAGTCAGAAATGAGAAACCTGTCCAGTCTACAGAACCCCCTGTGGGATTGTGTCCTCCGACGTATTCCTTATCTATGATATTTGTATCTCCAGCTTGCTGGCCTCGGAAAAATATTTTCCCAGTAGAGGGCGCTGTGCGTCGACGTCCGTCGAGTAGGTGTTCCTCGACAGCCACCGTATCGACGCTGACGTCATCATGCCTATAAATGGCCACGCGCAGCATCCGTTGCTCAGTTCTGTTTTTCCGTGCTTCGTGTGCCTCGGAATACCGTTGCTCAGTTCGTCAGTCGAAATATATTCATATTTCCTCGAAAAAACCGACTCGTACTCGATGGCTTCCTCCTCCGACCAGACGACTCCTCGGTCCGGTTTCAAAAAATGCCGAGACTGCGGGAAGAAAATGTCATTGACGGATCCTCACAGGATCTGTTTGTGGTGTCTGGGAATCGAACACCAGTGTTCAGAGTGTGAGGAATGCCTATCCATGACGGCGAAAGCCTTGAAGGAGCGTAAGGGGAAGCTCGAGAAAGGTAAGTCAGTTTTAACTTCCTCGAAAGTTTCCGTGGTAGAGTCGAGACATTCGTCTCCTCACCGTCGAAAGCATTCTCGGTCTAGGTCTCGAAGTGGCTCCCACCAGTCGTCGAGGTCTAGACACTCGAAAAAGAGACGTACAAGATCTCCTTTGTCGTCGTCTTCTAGTTCCCCTGAAAGAGTAAATTGCCCCACAAAATACAGCTCTCAGGCTGAGTGGGAGGAATTCAGAAAAAAGATGCTAAGCGTCTTCGAGAAAGCAGCCTCGACTCCCTCGAAGTCAGCTGAGGGTGAAAGCCCAAAAAATCTAAACGCTGCGAGTCGAAGCACCCGGCGAAAGAGTCGACCCGACAGCGCCATGAGCCATCGGGAAGTAAAGCATCTTCGACTCCATCGTCAAAAGCCCCTTCGAAGCATAGATCGACGCCGTTATTGAAGGGTTCTTCGACGCATCCGTCGATCGAGTCGACGCCGGCGTTGACGCCGACATCGACGCTGATAAAAGAAAAACCCACGGCTACTCCACAGCCAACGGTTACACTGAGAGCCTCCGACACGACGTCGAGAACGTTGTCGACATCCTCGAGTAGGATTCCAATCCTCTCGAGTTCTTCGAGGCCTCTTCCAGTTTTCTCGACGCCTTTGTCGACGCCTTCGAGGATTTTTACATCGGCGTTGACGACATCGACCTTTTCAAGGCCACTGATGATGGCTCCCTCTGCTTTAGAGATGGGTTTTATACCATTTCACAGGCCAGAGCATCCCCCCTTAACTTCAATTTATGAAGAAAGGGAAGATTCTGATCAAGAAAGGCCTTTTGGGCTGGAGAGGACCACATCACCTGAACCAGAGACTTTTGACTCTGAGGAAAGAAGGTTGAAAGACCTTCAGGATGCATTACAGGAAGCAAGTGGCCTAGACACTTCCCCAGAAGTGGAATTTGTCAAACCAGACCCAGGGGAACATGCTGAAACCCCTTATAGAACCCTAATGTCAAGAATTATGGAGTTCATGGGTTGGTCTGCGTCTTCACCTGTTTTTCAACAGGATGACCTCACAGATATTCTGGATAAAGGTCCACAGGAGGATCCTGTGGTTCCCTTTCATTCTGCTTTACAAAGGAAGATTTTAACTAACTGGGAAACTCCTGAAGTTGTCCCTGCAGTTAACAAGAAGTTGTCAGCGAAATATAGGGTATCTGCTGCTGACCCTGAATACCTATCTAAACACCCTACTCCAGAGAGTCTGATGGTCCAGGCTGCAACTTCATCAGGCAGTACATCTGCATACCCCACTGCTCCACAGGATAGAGATGATAAAAAATATGATGCCATGGCTAAGAAAGTCTTCTCGGCCTGTAGCATGGCTTTAAAATCTATTAATGTGACTTGTACGCTTGCTAGGTTCAGCCACACTATTTGGGAGTGTGCTTCATCAGCGGCTGACTGCCTCCAGGAAGGAGAAGAAAGGGACGCATTTTTAAATATCATCAGAGATGGTAAAGATGCAATGTTTGAGTCCCTTCAAACTGGCATTGATTCTGCTGACAGTATCAGCAGGGCCATGGCGGCAAGTACCACAATCCGCAGGCATGCGTGGTTGAGAAAGTCCGGCTTTGCTTCTGACGTACAGGCCAGGCTTTTAAATATGCCCTTTGACGGCTCTTCCCTGTTTGGTAAAAAGGCGGATGACAGTTTGGAAAAACTGCAAACATCTAAAGCAGCAGCCAAGTCACTAGGAGCTGCAATCCACCAAACTAATTTTCGTCCCTCAGCATCCTCTTGGAGAGGAAGGTCCTTTCGCTATTATTCCTCATATGGAAGAGGCAGAGGACGGCCAGCTCAAAGAGGCCAAGGAAAATTTACCTGTGGTGGACGGGCTAAAGGAAAGAAAGCCGCATCAGCAGGAGCCGCTTTACTTTCGGCAACTGCATCAGCTGCTCCCAAACCACTCTGAGGTCTCCCATCACAAGACACCTGTAGGGGGCAGGTTAACTCACCATCTGACGGAATGGCAGGCTATTACGTCAGATGCTTGGGCTTTGGAGACAGTTGCCCAAGGTTACTGCCTGCCTTTTCTACGTATCCCTCAGAGCCATCCACCGGGGAACAACTCGCTGAAAGTGCCAGATCCGCTCCTCTTGCAGGAAATTGTAGACCTGCTAGAGAAAGGTGCCATAGAACCAGTACCTGTAGCGGACAGGAACAAGGGCTGGTACTCCCCCTACTTTCTCATACCAAAGAAAGACGGAGGACTGAGACCCATCCTGGACTTACGAGAATTGAACAAGTTCCTCAGGAAGGACAAGTTCAAGATGGTAACTCTCTCTCAGATCCTTCAGGCCCTCCAGCTTCAGGACTGGTTGGTATCTCTGGACCTTCAGGATGCTTATTTCCATGTGCCAATCCATCCCAAGCACAGGAAGTACCTGAGGTTCGCAATTGGCAACTCTCATTATCAATTTCGAGATCTGCCATTTGGGCTGACCTCTGCCCCGAGGGTCTTCACCAAGCTAATGTCGGTTGTGGCTGCAAGTCTAAGGAGGGAAGGGATTCACGTCTACCCCTACCTGGACGATTGGTTGATCAGAGCAGCTTCTTCGGAACAAGCTCAGATCCAACTAGATTATGTCTGCCACTTCCTTCACAAGCTGGGCTTCTCCCTCAATTTAAAGAAGTCACAGATGATACCATCACCCAGTTCATTGGAGCAGTCCTGGACACGTCCCTGGGAAAAGCCTCGCCACCAGAGGTGAGGGCTCAAGATATTCTGCAGATGTTCACCAGGTTTCAAAATGCCCAACGTCTCCCAGCCTACGACTTTTTGAGGTTGCTAGGCCTCATGGCATCCTGCATATCCCTTGTGCCAGAGGCTCGCCTGAGAATGAGATCCCTTCAGTGGGCACTGAGGACTCAGTGGTCACAATTCTCAGGGAGGATGACAGATCTCCTCCGGATTCCGGACAAGGTAGCCCACGACCTTCAATGGTGGGCCTCTCCAGAGAACATCTTGAAAGGAGAACTGTTTTGGCAACCATGGCCGGAGATAACAGTAGTCACAGACGCCTCACTCACGGGGTGGGGAGCCCATGCCAACGATCTGACCATCAGCGGTCGTTGGTCTCCATCGGAGTCCAGACTACACATCAACCTGTTGGAGCTGAGAGCCATCAGACTGGCACTGAAGGCTTTTCTGCCGTCTGTACGGGAGAGAAACGTCCTGATAATGACGGACAATACAGTGGCCATGCACTACCTTAACAAAAGAGGAGGCGTACGGTCACTGCCACTGTGCAGAGAGGCGATGCAGCTCTGGTTTTGGGCAATTCAGGAAGGAATCTCTCTATCGGCAATTCATCTAGCCGGAGAGAAGAACTTGACAGCGGACGCTCTGAGCAGGCAGAACACAGTCTCCCACGAGTGGGAGATAGCTCAGGAAGTCCTTCAAGAGATCTTCGCCCTTTGGGGAACCCCTCAAGTGGATCTGTTCGCCACCAGTATCAACAGGAAGTGCGACTGATTTTGCTCAAGGGAATTTCCCCCGAGAGGAGCTCTAGGAGACGCGTTCGTAGTGGACTGGGAGTTCCCACTTCTGTACGTGTTTCCTCCGGGGTTGAGAAGGTTTCGGAAGACCATGATCCTAATTTCCCCGGATTAGGCCAGGAGAACGTGGTACCCGGGCCTTCTGGACATGTCCATCTGCCCTCCAATTCGTCTACCGTACAGAGATGATCTTCTCTCACAGAAGGGAGGTCAGGTTCTCCATCCAGCCATCAAGACCCTCAACCTTCACGCTTGGTATCTGAAAGGTTGAGGTACAAGGATTGGGACCTTCCAGATGACGTCATGGAGGTGTTGCTTTCGGCCAGAAGGCCAGCAACTAAAACTCTATACCGCTGCCGTTGGAATACATTTTGCAGCTGGTGCAGAGAAAAGAATATCGAACCCTTTTCATGTGGTACACCTGCGGTGTTATCCTTCTTACTTTATTTGGCAAATTCAGGCCTTCAAGTTGGCACTATTAAGGGCTATCTCGCAGCGCTATCGATCTTTAAGCGCACTGCAGAGGAGCCATCATATTTCAAAATTCCATTGGTAATACAAAACCTGAAAGGTCTAACTAATGTTTACCCTCCAAGACCATTCCAAGTTCCCTTATGGGACTTAAATCTAGTTTTAAACTTCCTAAAGGGTGCTCCTTTTGAACCACTCCACTCTTGTTCATTGAAGTTTCTCACCCTCAAAACTGTTTTATTGGTAGCATTAACATCTGCTAGAAGGGTTAGTGAGATACAAGCCCTCTCTTGTAAACCTCCTCATACAATTTTTCACAAGGACAAAGTCGTTCTACAGGTGAAGCCTAACTTCCTCCCAAAGGTAGTTTCTGAATTTCACATTACTCAGAAGATTACTTTACCTTCATTCTATCCTCCTCCCCATCCGGGGAAAGAGGAAGAGAGACTACACAGGCTGGACTCCAAGTGAGCCTTGAGTTTTTATATCAGTAGACTTGCTAAAATTAGACAAGCAGACCAACTCTTTATAGGTTACGCAGGACATAAGTTGGGAGTACCAATAACCAAACAAACCATCTCCAGATGGATTATTTTAGCCATTCTGGAATGCTACAAACTGGCAGGGAAAGAGCCCCCTCAAAATCTAAGGGCTCATTCGACCAGGGGTATCGCAGCCTCCTCAGCTCTTCAAAGAGGGGTACTAATTAGAGACATATGTGCGGCTGCCACATGGTCGTCCACACATACCTTTACCAAATTTTATAGCCTGGATTCCTCCTCTAGTCAAGAGACTAGATTTGGCAAAGCTGTGCTACACTCTGTTCATTCTTAAAGAGTAATATGGCATCTCTTACTCCCGCCTCCAATCACATACCACTGCTATGGGAGTCTATCATAGATAAGGAATACGTCGGAGGACACAATCCCTTCGAAGAACAAGTTACTTCTTACCTGGTAATGTTCTTTTGATGGGCTGTTCCTCCGACGTATTCCTTATCACCCCTCCCATCCATCCCCGCAGTAACATTTCCCTTGTGGTTGCAGTTTACGCTCCTTCAAGGGTAGTAACCATTCATGCAATAACTACCTTACTCTACAAAATGGAACTGAGCAACGGATGCTGTGCGTGGCCATTTATAGGCATGATGACATCAGCGTCGATAAAGTGGCTGTCGAGGAACACCTACTCGACGGACGTCGACGCACAGCGCCCTCTACTGGGAAAACATTTTTCCGAGGCCAGCAAGCTGGAGATACAAATATCATAGATAAGGAATACGTCGGAGGAACATCCCATCGAAAGAACGTTACCAGGTAAGAAGTAACTTGTTCCTCTGCGTGTGTGTTCGCATAGTCGCATGGTGAGTGCTATGAAATGTTTCTTGTCGTTGGCAGTTGGGGGCAAGGATTTGCCAACTATGGGGTTAACCACCGCGTTAAAGTCCCCTCCCAGGATAAGGTCTCTTTCTGCGTGTTCCTCCAGTGTCTTAGATAATGAGGCAAAGAATAGTTCCTGATGGTTGTTCGGAGCGTACAGCGAGACCAGGGTCATCTTACGCCCGAAAAGCATTGCTACCAACAAGATGTACCTCCTTTCCCCATCCTGCAACACTTTCAACATTTTTAGGGGGGTACCCATGCGCACTAAGATGGCGAATCCTCGTTTCTTCAGGCCACTAGAGGCGCAGAAATTTGTGGGATAGAGTTTATTATTGAGGCAAAATTTGTCTGAGTGCAAGAGGTGGGTCTCTTGAAGAAACAAGCACGAGGAGTTGAGAGTGGCCATTCTGTGGAACAGTGGTTTACGTTTCAGGGGGGAATTTAGGCCTTGGGCATTTAGGGTAAGGCAATTAAGATCCGGGGTCGCCATCCTGAGGTCGCTCAGGTACTTGTATTACGTTGTGGATGATTGTCCCCTCAAGAAAAAGATTATCCCTGGGTTTCTCTGCTCCCGCGCCCCTAGGATCAGGTGCTGTGCAGCTATACCAGTGGGGAAGCGTGGAGTGGAGTGTCGAAGAAATCGGCTTGAACGTTTTTTGCATTCTCCAGAAGCTGGTCAACGATAGGAGTGTGGCAGGATGGATGCGAGTCAGTAAATTAGTCATTGTGTTATGATACATGTAAAACTTGGTACAATTAAAACAAAAACTAGAAAACATAATGAAAACTATAGGAGAACTTCTCTGAGCTCTCGCTATCTTAACCAACAACGACATTACTTCAACAGTAATGGGCGTAATCCGTTCAGGGCGCCCGATCGGTGTCGTATCTCGTACCTTTCGCTTATAATAGTAGGGCATTTACGGCCAAGGTCGCGGGTTCGAAAGTGTCTTCCCAGTTAGTGGACTGCCCTCTGTAGCTTTTAGTAAGTGGGTGTCCTCCGGCGAACCATCAATCTCCTCTGTAATAGTAATGTTCAAGGGTGAGTGGGGTTTCTGGGGCATTACAGGACTTTCAGGTGGGCTCTGCAGTGTCTGGCTCCTGACGTGGGATCCACCCCACAGGGTGCCATCCCTCGGGATTCCTCCTTTTATCCTTTGGTGTGGGGTCCAGGTCTGAATTGGCCAGCTCCTCGGCTTCTGGAATGGCATCATTGTTGGTTTCGAGCGTTAGGCCCTTTGCTTCTTCTTCTGAGTTAATGATGTAGTGTTGGAGGTCAAAAATCATCTTACATGATAACCCCCATCGGTAACAGATTTTCTTAGGCTATTGCCATGCTGTGACCTTTTGTAGGTGCCTAAGGTTTGCTAGGGTGTAGGGGCGAGAGGTCTTGGAACAGTGTCAGGCCTGCCCCTTGAAAATTCACTGTTTCTGATCTTCTGGCTGCTGCCATTATTTCTTCCTTTTGGTTGAAAAAGTGCACTCGGGAGAGAACGTCCGGAAGCAGATTACGTCTTTGTTGGACGGAGGAGTAGACGAGATGGGTCTTGTCCAGGACCAGTTCATCCGAGTCGGAAAGGCCCATCAGGAACTTGAAAAGTGCTCTTACGTAGTCCGGAAGTTCTTGATATGAGACTTGTCGCAGGACTCCCCTTAGGCAGACATTATTCCTTCTCGACCTGTTTTCCAAGTCGGCCTGTTTCTCCCATATGTCCTCTAGATGTTCCTCAATGATCCCCACTGTCTTGGGGAGCTCTGCAGAGTCAACTGCTTAGTCAAATTTTGTGTTTTCCAGGTCGTTGACTCTGGTTTCCAGGCCCACCAGATGTGTATTCAGGTCGGTGATCGACCGTGCCAGGGAGTCTTTGGAGGTTTTTATCTCCAGCTTTATTTCCTGGGTAATGTCCTGTTTAAGGCTCCTGAGCATGTCTTCGAGGTCCCTATTGGAGAGTGTGGGGTGCAGAGGCATTGGGGCTGCTGGGGGCGAGTGGATGTCAGCCTTTACTGCCTGCATTTGTGGGTCCGTGTTTGTTTGGGGTGTTAAAAATGCTGTGATTTCATTTGTTTTGCCCTTCCTGCTGCTTTGGGCATTGTCAGAGTGTCTGTGTGTGGGTCCCCAAGGAGAATGGCAATGGTCCCTTGTGGCTGTGCTTTTTCGGGTCTTAAGGAGATCTTCGAGTGGTGGTACGAGCGGCGGAAGCCCTGCACTGTACGAGGGGGCAGAGTAAGGAAAGTCTGCTGCGTTGCAATGGGGGGTCGAGTTCCCCCCCCAGCCCCCAGGCAGGAAGGCTTATATCCGTCCTGAGCTGCTGAGGGTGGCAGAGGCCTGCTGGGATTGTGCACTGTGAGTGCCTTCCTGTGATGTAGAGGTGGAGACCTGCCTATATACCTTTGCAGTTGTATCACTGTGTGTCTCTGTTTTGAGAGTGGAGGCCCTGGGATTCTAGGGATTAGGGGAGTGCCCTTTCACCTTCTTTTGCTTGTTTGGCCGGGTCTAGCTCTCCTTATTTGTCCCACTTCGCGTTCCCATGTGCAGCAGGAGGCGGAGGGTGAAGAGGCACCAAGTAGTTATGCAGTCTCGTCTCTTATGTAATGCAACAGACTTGTGCAGCGGTGGGCGGGCGATGAAGCAACACTGTGTTCTATATTAGCAGGCTTCCAGCCTGCTTTGTCGAGTTCGGGGGTGCTCTCCCGTGTGCAGCCGGGGGTGAGAGGCCCTCAGTGCTATGTAGACGGGTCTGGGCTTGGCCTGCCACTCCGTTAGTGTTGGAGGGAGGGTGGTGAGCAGGGAGCGAGGGAGAGCCAGATCCCCGCTCACAGAGCCTGTGCTCCTCTCTGGCGCCTCTCCCTCACTGTGCCGCATCCCACCCCGTTGTGCTTCTTCTCCAGGATCTTCGCCGGGACCGTGAAGGTTGCACTCTATGAGAGCGAGGGGCTACCCCGGGCTCTGCCACCCCCAGCTCGCTCTATCTTCCGCCCCCGCTCCTCACCTCTGCTGCTCGTTCCCTGTGGTTCCCGCCTTGCGCCGGGGGAGCATGTGTGCCTGCAGGGGCTTGTCGAGTGGGGGTTCTCCACCGCTGTCCGATCTTCGCTGACTCGGGCCGCCATCTTGCTTATGAAGACAATGGCATGTCAGAGGGAGAAATCTGTCATTCTGTGGCTAATCCTGCTACGGTTTTGCTCGTCGGGGCATCTTCATGGTCCAGGGCACCCTAAGGCGTTATCATGGGAGGAATCGGGTGCCTTACATTGCCGGTATCTGTAGGATCGGGCGTACTGTACCGGAGCTCCCGGCAGACACGATTGCATTGAGTGCTGCCTAGCCATGCCCCCTCCTGCACTTTTAAAATGTACTGAGGAGGGTCTTTGTTATCCCCCATTGTACTGCATTATTGATTGCAAATCCGGTGTATCGGGGTATGTTTACCACAAGGCGTCCCACACCTGTGCTCTGATATTACTAAATGGAGGCCTCCTCAGTGTATCATCATCTAGCTTAACTCCTGGATATCCCGCCTTAACCCACACATCTCCAGCCTGGTCTCCACCTTATGCATTAGCGCCAACTGCATTCCCACTCCATGCCTTGTCGTCCGTCCATCTCTTCCCTTTTTCCTGGCCACTGCCGCCCGCCCGAATCTGTTCCTTTACTGCGAAGGGCACAAATTCTTGTGGTAGTTTCTGGTGCCTCCTGCTCTTCTTCATCCTCTAACTCAAAATGGTGTCCCATTCTCCTTCCTGCAATTTTCTGTCTACACCCTCACCCCACTGTCCCATAACCTATGCTCTCTGCTCCTCTGTCACTGCCCTTCCCTTTCTCAATGTGCACGTCCTTTATTGCAGTGCTGCCCAATCAAACCAAAATATATCTGGCCCTCCACTTGTACAGGCCACATCCCTGTTTGCTCCTCCCTTTCCTTAGGGATCCCAACCATGCTAATTCTGCTTCTAATGCCTCCTCTAATTCTTTCTGTGGTTTGCTGTCCCATGACGTTGTAGTGTTAGGTGTGATTTCATATGGGGGTGGCGCTGTGGTGGGTGAAGACACATAAGTTGGGTTTGTGTATCCTGTGACTGGGAGGGTGGTAAGCACATAGAGCCCCCTGCCGGGCGTGGGTGGTTGCGTACCTTCTGGGGCTGTTGGTTGAATTACACTTGTGACTGGGCTGTCGCCACACTGGTATTTGCATTCATCATTGTTTTCTACGTACTCTACCATTTTCCACAACTCTAAAACTTCTTCATCTTCTGAAGCTTTTTACCTTTGTACTTCACCGCTTAGAATGTGGACATGTGTTCCAATATCTCCCTATCGTTCATGCCCTGCTCTGGTCATGGGCGGGGCATACCCCCCTGCATCTCTGCCGCCCACTGCCAGTGATACTTTTCAATCTTACTCTTACGCAGAGGTAGTGCACTTCACATGTGCTCCAACGGAGGCACCATTCCCACATTGCCAGCCCTTATATTTTTACAAACAATACACCATATATACCAAAATTCGAATCGTTGTGTATATTCCTACCAGTCCTTCACTCTTCTTCTCCCGGTCGCCCATACACACGCTCCCTCTGTGCACCCACACACATACATGCATGCACACTCTTCACGCCACACATCCACACTGCTTTTCTCACAGACCCTCACTTGGCCTCCACTTAATACACAAAAAAAGATTAAAACACTAAAACAATAAGCTAAAACAACAAGCTACCCAGAATATATTGGGTATAGGAATCTGAGCTCCCTAATTATATGGTGCCCCTACTTCTTTTGTTCTCTTATCACATTTAAAGATATAGTGTCCTCTTCTACCCTATATCGGAAAGGTACCCACATTTCTCTGTTTCTCTCTTCATATATGTATAACCATAGGTTCCCACACTTCTCTGTTTCTCTCTTCATAAATGTATAACCATAATAATAAAACCCCCAGGTGGTCTTAACACACCGTTCTACTCCACACCAATCTATTGCACGCTCTCACTTCTTCCCCTCCACATTCACCATTCCCCACACATCGTCCTCCCCGCGTTCTCCCACTTCCCTCTTAACACCCCCCTCCCTGCTATTGTCGGCGGTCAAGAGGTGTCTACCCGAGCTCCTCCATCACAGGGTCCCAATAATGGCCTGCACCTTCCGAGAGTCTGTGCCCCCATTCCAAAGAGCAGACAGGAATTCTGTGAAAACGGCTCCTGTACAGCACTATGGGTTGCACGCTTGGGACTGGTCACTGCAGGTGGGCGCGGCCTCTCCAGAGATGGGGCCTGGAAGCCTCCGTCTTTTGTGGAAAATCTGGGATCACGACAGGGGTAAAAAACATGTACGCGATATCAAAGAACTCTGCTGCCAAGGAGCGATCTGCCAAAATGAGTACACACATTGCTTTTTAAGAGTGAAACACGTCACAGCTTATATACATTGCTTAAGGTGCAAATCCGCTTAGCTGGTTGGTGTGACCCTATACATAGACGGCCTGCTCCATAGGGGATGCCAGGTCATTGGTCCCTGCTCCTCCTGCATGTCTTCTTCTACATGGGGTTCATCTTGATACATCATCAGAACCACAGCTCCTAATTAACAGTTAAAAGTTACAAATCATGCCCTATTCGTTGCCCTAATGGGTACCTGGTACTGCAGACATGGGCACAGAGCCTACTTTCGAGGTCACACTATCTTACAAACTGCAGCTCAATCCAGACGTGCCAGCCCCATTACAGTTCATCACACCTCGGTCTTAAATATGTTACTTTGCCTCCCTGGCACCTCGCAGCACAAATCATAGGGGCCTAGGGTATCCTGCCATGATCTCTTGGATGGATTGACAACCTAACAGCTTTATGGTCAGTGGTCTGGAACTTACCTGTACTCTGGAATGTTGGGGTCTTAGGACAGGGGCATATGGACACTATAACCTAGAATTTGACCTGTGGTAGGTCAGAGGCTCGTGACCTCTTTCTCGTGGGATAGCTGCTTGCAGGGAGTTCTCTGCCCCCTCATGGCCTTGTAGGGTGCATTCCTTCTGAGTTACATGTGCTGTTAGTATGAGACAATGAGGTTTATGATTCCCTGCAGACTTTGGCCTTCCCGATTGCTGCCCAATCTGCACCCAACTCCTGCGTTCACACACACATTTCTATGTTTCACGCTTGGGCCTAGTGCCCTGACTGCAGCACAATGCCGGGCCTCGATATCAAGATGGCTGCTGGTTTCCTAAAATGGCGTTTCATTTTCTTGTACAATCTACTCCCAGTTTCATGATAACCTACTATAATGCAGCTTCTATTGACACCCTCCTCCCCCGGCAACCTTCCCGAACCCCTACAACGTGCTGCTAGGTGTCTGCCGCATTCAGGACCTCTTGGAGGCCTGGGACAATAGCCTGCGCTTCCCAACACCACACCACAGATCATTCCCAAAATGAAGAAACATTTAATTGGCTGGAGAAACAGAATGAATGGAATGTGGACCTGGAATTGCTTTCTTATCTGAAAGGCCCTAAACGCTCCTGGAAGTAGGTGACACAAGGGGTTGAAAACAGTATACATTCTAACAGTTGCATTTAACCGAGAAAAGGAGAAAAAACAGATTATTTTCACATGTAACCATTAAGTAAGCTGCAAGCAGTCTTAAGGTGGGCTAGTTTCCTAAAATTACTGATGTTATTTTAAAAGGCATATTGGAGTGAGAGGTTTGAAAATGCATAATTGGGAAATGGTTATTTTGTATTTTAATCAGTCTAAAAAGTAGCATCCTGGTGTTTTAGTGATTCCAATGTAGCAGTAGCTAAGGATTCCTGGCTGGTATCCAGTTTGGCACTACAGAAATGTGCTCTGCTGATCCAGTCTTCAATGTTACCTCACTATGCCTGAAGCTTCACAGTGGTTTCCTGGCTTGCATACAGTGTGGCAAATGAAAAAAAACAATAAATGTTACCCATTTTTGGATGGCGCTCGCTAATGGGTACCAAACGTTTGAGCTTAGATGCTCCAGATTTCTGTTGTGGTTGTCCGGTGCCCATCACACATTATGGATCCTGAACAGTAGTATCTGGCAGCAGTTGGGGAGAAATGGTGCTGATGGGGAGACTTGTGACTTTGTTGATGTGATTGCACTGCTGGACCAGGGCTCACAGTTAGCCATATTATGTCATGCATCCAATGCTGATGTTAAGACCACTGTCTTTCAGGTTAAGCATCTTCAGGCACTTGAGCTCCCATGTCCGTCTGTGTCTGGTATTTGAGAGGCCACCTTTTAAAACAACCACGGTTAGATCCTGCAATTAATGCCCATCCTGTGTGATGTGTCGACCCACTGGTGTTTCTGTTTTGTGGTATGAGATGGTGCATCTATGTAGGTTCATCCTTTTGTGCAGCTCTTTGCAGGTCTCACCCAGGTAAATCTCTTTAGTGCATTTATTGCATTGGATGAGGTACATATACAATATTGGATGATCTGCAGTTGTATGTCCTGTGTATCTGTATCGTTCGGTTCTGCAGGGTTGTTATGGCAGATCTGGTGCAGATGTGTTGGCATGTTTTTCATCTCCTGATGTTGCAAGGGTACGCTCCAGGCCGTCCTTGTTCTTTATCTGATCAAAGACTGTGCACTAAATCGCCCATGTAAAACAATACGTTTGCTGGCAATAACTTCAACAATGAAGAGAAGTCCTTTGCAGATATAGGTCCCGATTCATGGAATTAAATTGCACGGAAAAAGGGGCGCCCACTTGTCGATTCATGGAACACAATGCGCAGGGCTTACCCGAGACTTGTGCTGAATCCCTGAGAGTCCAACACGTCACTACGACACCACGAACGCCTTGCGCGAGACTCCCAGTGAAGGCGCATACCGTCTGTCGCAGTCACCTAAAAAGGTGGCGGAACACATGGAATGGGGAAAAACAAGCGTAAATGTGGGAGTTAGGTGGGAAGTACCACAGTAAAATACCCACAACGCCCACACGCGCACTAACAACACATATTCATGGAATCGAACAGGGCTCACCGGCACGTGGAAAAAGACGCGCAAATCTGGAAACACGTCCGCCACGCGAAAGCAGGGGTAAGCGTCACAGCGCACTAAAAACTATGCTTAAAAAGGGTGCGCGGAAACCCAACACGCGTATACAGCTACGATGAATGCACCATTTTTCGCAGCAGTGATCATGGGACACCGCAGGAGGATAGCCAGGGCATGCATTTTTTTTTACCCAGGAGCAGCCTTTTTGGGATGCCTGGTGACTAGGTCTATGGCAGGTATAGTTTTCCACCTCATATCATACTAGACCTGGTCATGGAGTGGGAAGATGACCTCACATCACCCACCCGGAGCTCCCAAGCACTGAGCCCCTTTGAAAAGGTGCTCAATGTACTGCATTTTGTATGTGATGCCAAAGAGGTAATGATTCCCTCTTTATATGCAAACTATCCAGGGTCCACCCAGGATAGTTTCATATTCAGGATGTCACCCCTAAACCGGGCCCTGGAAGCTGGGAGGCTTAGCAACACATGGCTCATAGGTGAGTACAAATGGCCCTGCAAAAGCATGCATGTCCCACACAGACAAAACCACACCACTGACAAACCATCTCACCTCCACAGGGGACATTGCCTACTCTCTGAGCACCTACATGATGATGGCAATATTGAACCCCACCACACCACCCCTTGTAAGATACAGCGCAGCCCAGATTGCAACTAGGGCCATAGTGGAGCGCACATTCGGAGTGCTGAAGTCATACTCCGCTCCCTTGACCACTCTGGTGGTGAGCTACTATATGCACCACCAGTAGTGTGCAGGATCATTGTGGCAGCATGTGTCCTGCCCAACGTTGCAAAGCGGCATGGTGTACCAGTGGACATGGTGGTACCCCCACATCCCCAACCACATTCACGCCGTCTGCGCATGGGAGGGGAAAGGGCAAGTGGCGAGGCTGCCCGTACCCGGCTTGAGGCACAATTTTTCACCTAAAATCCAACCCCTGTGGAGTGCACACAGCCCTGGCACATTCCAGGTGACAATCGATGATGACAAAGGGACAATCATCTGCCCCAACCTTACCACCCTGAGAATCTGTCCTTGGAAGTGCTACATTGTGTGCATCCCTTAGAACTTAAACTAACTCAATCTGGTGTGCACAAAAGGAACACATGGAAGATGGAGAATGCCACTAACACCCTGCCAAAGTACACATCCAAATGTGGGCATGTCACCCAAACCCTCCCACACTTCATGTCACCTGGTTGACACACTATGCCATGGCATGCAATGTCAAAAGAGACAAAGAAATGGCCAACACATAACACTACTGTCACAAAGTGCTTAACGATCAACGGAACAAGTACAGAAATAACTTACTCTCACACAGCAAAATAATAATGTACACAGGAACATCAATTGGCCAGTACTGCATACCAGAAACACAGGACCCAAGAGTGAATCCATCTGACAGTGACCATTTATAATTGTGCATGTGCCTCAATGTGTCGTAACTTGCAATGCACCCTTGTATTTTCATGTGGCACTGCTAACCAAAGGGGGCAGGGAAGCGCATACAGCATGAAGGTTAACAATAATGGTGATAGTCAAGCTAATACATGAAGATGGAACAATAACAAAGGATGGATCTCAATGTCCAAACAAAAAGGGATGCTAACCATGCACTGGACAAACAATCATGATTCCCACTAGGGGTGTATACACAGGTTGGACTTGAGACTTCCCACAGATATAATGGAAGCCCAATGCCTCTGTGTAAGTTACTTTTACCCGCTGCACTCCTTGCAAGCCCATGGAAAGGGGAAGCAGGAGTGGCATATGTGTCTGGACCCTAAGGCACAAACAAGTAGTGTACCAACACGAGACAAGGCTGCATGGGTCCAGCTGGAATCTACAGTGGATGCCCTCAGCTGCACACAAAACAACACACTGTCACATAAATGCACAATAGACAAAAAAATAAGGAAATAGAAATAAATAAAAAAAGAAAAGGGGGAGGAGGTGCAGGGTGCACTTCAACACCCATGTTGAGAAGAAAAGAAAAAACCTCCATGGGTTAATGGCACGCGCAGATAGCATGGATCGGGAGATCTGTCGCTGCTGTCACCACCCTCTGGCGCAGCATCAGAATGTGGTAGTGGTAAGGGAGGATCAGCACACATAGCCCTGGCCTAGTCCTCCATGGCAGTGGGTATGCAGGACTGAGAGGATTGCATTTGCGACATGATGGCTCGGAGGTCCCCATGCAACACCTCACAGGATGCACGGAGTTCCTCCACGATGGTATGAGTCAACTGTTGCATCTGCTGTCCAGACCGTCTACTGCGGGCAGCCTCAAGTGCAGCCAGTGTAGTTCTGAGGGACCTATACTCTAACCTCAGGGCGTACCTGTGGGCCTGACCCTCTGCAGCCATGGATGTGAGGGGTTGACCCCCCTTCAGACGTTTGGGATACAGCAGCACCCACACTCGATGCACTCACCTGTGACAGCTCAGAGGAATCAAATTCCGGTTCGCCACCAGAGCCATAGATATCATCAGAGGCAGACTCATACTGAGTCAGGGCCGGGATGGACTGTATTTTATTTATTTATTCACATTTGTTAAGCGCACCGCAGCTCGTAAGCACTGTAGCACCAGTGGTTCATTATGGGCTGCCACACCACGTCCTCCACTGGTGTTTGTTTGCGGATCAGTATCCTGTACCTCCTCCACCTCCTCCTCTGCATCCAGTGCCTCATTACCTGTACATGGACTGAAAAATACATGAAGACCCATGTTAATAGCGTAGCCCACTGTCATGATGCCTACCTCCAAGGAGCCAGGTCCGACCCAGCAACCCCAGAGGCAGGCATCATTCCCCCCAGGGAAGTGCCAGCAGGCCCAAGCTGGGCCCCTTTGGACACAGTCCTGGCGCCTTAGGCGCCAGGCTCATGTTGGACCCCTGTCCTGGCGCCTTAGGCGCAAGGCTCATAAAGCTAGACATGTGTTCAAGTGTTTTAATGTGCACTTACCTGATGCAGACCATGCTGCTACATCCAGGCCCTCTTGAGGCCTGAATGGAACTACTTTACCTGTGGGACTACTTTCCACCTGGGTGTGGTCGGGGAAGGATACATACCTGATCGGTGGAAGGATACATACCTGGAACTTCTTCCAAAGCTATTTAAACCACGCCCGATCAGCAACTCACGCTTCGCGTTGTTCTGCTCCTCGCAGCTGGACGCTCACCGTGTCAGCTCCTGCATCTGGACTTCAGCCACGCCTGTCAGCATCCTGGGTCGCCTGCAAAGGGAGATAAGAGAGAATTGGAGAGAAAGAAGACCTTACCTGCTAAAGCTGCATCACGGAGACATCACACCGACGATCCTGAAAGGGAAGACATCATTTTAAAAGCATTTCGCTTCGATCGCTGCAGCGCTGCATTTCACTCACCTTTCCTGGGCGCCTCCATCTTCAGCAGCGATCATCCGTATCCGCACCCACTTCCCAGAGCCTAGAGAGAAAAGACAAGAAAACAAGGTGAGAGAAGGAAGGGAAATAGGAAAAGCTCAGTTTCCTTCTAAGACTTACCTGTTGGGTCATTCCCATTTCATTTCGGGTCCTGCCGCTTCCTGGCATTCCGGACCCCGGCCCCTATGGGGAAAAAAGACAAAGACATTGAATGAGCGAATGCAAAGACATTACCTGAACGCTCATCCAGAACCTACCTGTTATTTACTGGAACTGCACGTTTCACTTCGGGTCGGCGCCATATCTCCGGCATTCCGAACCCCGGCCCCTAAGGGGAAAAAGACATAAGCATTAGCGCTTGCTGCAATAAGACAATGAACATTATTATTAAGCTTGAACTTTTGAACTTGCAACAGAACTCTTACAGCGCCTCACCTGAATAGTCAAGCTTATTTTGAACTCCCATCAAACCTCAAACCAGTGAAGTAACTGGGTTTCAACGCGCCCCTGCATCAGAAGCAGGATGGAGAACTCATCCTTCCAGACCCTAAGGTGAGACTTCACAGGGAATCGTGGAAGGGTATCGTGGAGGGTTGGAAGGGAGTGGGAGGCTTGAGCATAATTCCGTCAGTAGGTAATACTCCCTTTTCAGGCACAGGGGAATATTCCTGCGAGCCAGAAAAGCCAGAGTAGAGGGGCCCTTCCTGTCCATCATCAGAGTCCTGCGCTTCACCATTGAAGAAGCATCAGCACTCGAAGCCAGACCTGCGCCTCCGTGGGAATCAGGTGAGCGTGACACCCACATACATGGGCATCACAATGTCTTCATGCAACACATTAACCTGCCATATCACAAACTCGTGCACGTATGCAGTGTCAGTGCAAGTGTCAATGCAAGTGAAGGGTAACATGAAAGCAGCCCTGGACCTGTGTGGAAGGGCTAAATACCACATGTAGTGCATGGTGCATAGCACCTGCTTCACACACGAGCACCTGACTGGCATAGTTCAGTCACCAACATCACTGATGCAAATACACATATGCCCCGTAGCATAGCCATGGCTGAACTGTTAGATTGCATGAGATGGAACTTGCTGGCTACTGTGCTGGTGTCAGGAACCTTCTCTGCACATCTCTTGCCCTTGGAGACAAGGACAGCCGCCCCTGGGTCTCTGCAGGGCTGGGCCGGGACCACTATAGGCCTGGCTGGGTGACCCTGAGCCTGGGTGGTGGTTGCTGCAGCTGCCCCTGCAGCTTCCTGACCCTGCCTGGTGTGCACAGCAGACAGCAGTGCTGCTCCTGGACCCTGGGTAATGGGGATGTCAGCATCAGCTACATCTCCCTGACCATGTTGGGTGGGGGGCATAGCTCTCCCTACATGGCCTTGGGCACCTCGGCCGCCTCGTCCACCTCTGCCACCCATGCCACCCTTCCCACGTGTTGCCCTCCCAACCATGGCACTGATGGAATAGTGCAATGGGAGGCACAGCTATGAATTGTCCTGGGCAATTCAGTGAGGGGGCAGTGTACGTGATGTTAAACGTACCAATGTGTTCCTGCAAGGCTCATTATAACCCCTTGGGAAAAGAAACGGGTTGCGTAACGCACAGGCACCCCAGAAATTTAAAAATCGTGTTTGCGACCTCTCTGTAGCCCATGTGAAAAGAACAAATGTTACACAGTACGCTGTGGCACCCAGAAAATACATATGCGAAGGACACGTAAGCTACTGCGACACACAGGGGTACCCACAGTATGCAAAATGCATACGCAACTCACCGCCAGCCTCAAAAGTACATGCGCAGAGGCAATCCCCCACCAAAACAAGAGGCTGGCTCGCACGGTCGGAGTAGTGAAGAGATCACGTGGAAACAAAGTCCACACATCCGTTCCGTCCATCCGTCCGCTATAACTCGCACAAGCGTGTGTTGTTCTCCTACGCACTACTTTATCCCGATTATGAACGCCATGCCCAACGTTCAGTGCATGTCACGTAACTTACGTCCTTAGGCCCTTTCCTTTGATTTCACGCTAACGTGCTGTTTCAGCACGTGCGGAGTCACTCTGTTTCCAGCTGCCCACGCTAGTAACACGGAAGACCCACGCTCCTGCCTACCAGCCAATTTACCAGCCTCCAAGTGCACTGGGCTGCCTCCTATGAGCCATCTGCTGCTGCCTGCCCACTGCGTGTGCCTGCTGCCCATGTGCCCTGCAATTTTGGTGCCTGCTGTACAGCCTTTGCCAGTGCTCCTGTCATTGGGCCTGTGACCACCTCTGCTGATCCAGAAGACTCCCAACGTGCCAGACCACCGCTCCACCCACACCTGTCGCAGGACCACCTTGCCCACCCACACCTGCCTCGGGGGTTGCCATGTCTGAACCAACATCATTGGAGGCAAGTGGCAACCCCCCGGCAGCGAGGCAGAGGGCTGTCAGCTTCACCGCAAGGGAAGTTGTCATCCTGGTGGAGCAAGTCCTGCAGCATTATGATACCCTCTTCCAGGCACCAACGCAAGTCGGCAAGGAATGACGGAAGATGATCTGGGCGACATTGTGTGTGCCATCAACGCGGAGGGGGTAGCAGCCCGGGACTTCCGCCATGTCCACAATCGCTGGGAGGACTTCAAAGCCAGACCCACAACAAGGCCCAGCTCTTCCTCCAGGCTGTTATGAACCAAGGGGGGCACCTAGGCCGGTTGAACACCAACAGCATGCAGGTCCTGGTGAGGTTCTACCCAGTGCTGCACGCCCAGGTCATGGATTTGCAGCACCATCTGGAGTCGACTGGTAAGTGTCCATGTGTTGTTGTCCTCCACAGTAAATGTGTATGTTGATGTGTGGTTGGAATGTGTACCTTGACCTTATGCCAGGCATGCCGCTTGTATGGGTTACTGTGTGCATGTCTCATACAGTGCTGCATGTGTGTCCATTCAATTTTGTGTGACATCAACAGTGTTTCAGTTGCAATGTGTGATGCGCTGCAGCATGTAACGACGTGCACATGGTTGCATATATGTGTATGGACGTGGCCCTGTGAGAGGTGTGACACATGGGTGCTGTCGGCAACATCATGGACATGCATGGTGTACGTGTGCATGTGTCTGAGAAGTGAGTGTGTAACTGGCCAACACTCCTGGGTGGATGTTACTGGAGCATTTGAATGTGTGCTTGACTCCTGCTGGCAAATTGACATTGAGTGGACTCTGATGTGATGGCTCCATGCCCTGCCTCAGGACTGTCAGGTGATGTGTGTGAATGAAATGTGTATGTCCCATGATGCATGTAAGGGGCATGCACAATTTTGAGGTGCTGACAGTGCCTTATCCAAGGATGTGATTGTCTGTTGTGAAGGACAGGCATGATTGTGCATGTGTGTCAATTGCACGTATCTGTGTGTTGTGGAGGTTGATTATGGTTGTGACTTTTGCCAGTGCAACTCATGTGCATTTGTTTTGTGCCAAATAGACAAACATTCATTACCCTGATGTTTGTGTTCTATGTCTCCCTATCCACAGCAACGTTAGAAGAAGAGGGCGGAGAAGGTGCTTTGGAGTAAGGCAGCGGGAATGCCTCCACCATGCCCAGATGTAAGGCCAGTCACGCTCCCAGGTAATTTAATCTTCGGGGAGCGAGGAGACTGGTGCTGCGTCAGAGACAACAACCGCAGCTGCTGAGCGGAGGTCCAAGAGGGCGAAGGTGATTGTGGACTCCTCGGCAGTGGGAGGGACAGGTGAGCTTGCACAGGGGTAATACAATGCAGAAGATGGTGGGGAGGCATCCAGGCTGGAGGGGGAGGAGGAGGAGGAGGAAGCTGCATCAGCCCAGTCCATGGGGCCCGGCAGGGTTGATGAGGTGGGTGTGACTGGTGCAGTCTGCACCAGTATGCACCTGCGGGCATGCCCCAGGCTGGACCCATCCGCAAGTGGCAGATTTTTCCACGCAAATGGACATACCAATACCTGCAGATGTCGCCATTCTGGACAGGCTGGAACCGTTGCTAGCCGGTATCTCGAGGCGTACAGACACCATTTGTGATGATGTGCTGGCTTCAAATCTGGGGCTTGCATGTCATCACAATGAGGTCTGGCGTCTCCTGAACTAGCTAGCTCAGTTACTGGTCTCGCAATGGGTGCATGGGCTGGCCACTTATGCAACCCCCTCATCGTCTTCCTCCTCTGTGCACCAGTTGTCCTCCCTGCTACCTTCCGGCCCAGATACCACCACTGCCCCCTGTGTACCTGTCCCAACCCCGGCGGCTAGTCTGGCGGAGATCACATCCCTGCCAGAGTTGGGAGTCGAAGTTGGATCATCAGAGGTGGTCACCACGCATAACCAGTCGGCGACAGGAGCTGTGGCAATGGAGGGAGAGCAGGCACCAAGGAGCAGGGCACGTGCACGACGGCCCCGGGGGTTGTCATCATCCCGGAGGCTGTCCTTAAGGAGCTTGCACCAGGCTATTTGGCAGCAGCAGGCTCGGAGTAGGGAGCAACAGAACTCTGGGCAAGGCATCTCAGGGAGGCAGGTATCGGCCATCTGGCCGGAGGCAAACGTGGACCTTACCCAAAGGATGTCTTCCATGTTGGAGCGTTGGGGCAGCAGATCGGGGCAGGGCGGCAGCGGGCACGGGAGGCAAGACTCACCATGGCCAGGGCAGAGATTTCACTGCGTTGGGCAGAGAGGTGGGCTGAGATCCTCGAGGAGACTTGCAGGGAGTGGGAGACAAGCATGCAGGAGTCCCTGCAACCCCTCGAGGTGAGAGCGGAGGCCCGCCTAGGGGAATTAGACTCAGTGTTTGATAATGCCCCGGCCGAGACATTGAGGGAGCATGGTGAGGAGAAGGACTAGCCCGCTGCCATTGTATATAGTTCTTTAGGTATAAGTTTCCTTTTCATTTTGAATTTTTTGGAGTGTTTGGACCGTGCTCCACCTTTTGTACATAGTTTTTTTGGTGTGTCATTTTGTGTAGTTTTATTTCATGTTTTGGGGTGCATTTGTACATAGTTCTCATTGTTTTCACTACTTTTGTGTTCACCATGCTGGAATGTTTTTTTTTTCATTTGGACTTACTTTCTGGAAATCATTTATGGACATGGACTTTATTTGTGACTTTTCCATCTTGTTTACGTACACTGGATTTTGATTTGGACATTCTTACATTTCATTTGTTTGTTCATGCACCTTTTTATTTTTTTAAATATATGTATGACGTTAATACTACTTTTAAATATTTTTCATTTTCTTTGCTCCCAGTGATGTTTGATCTTTTGTTTTTTCCAAGTTTAACGCTTCCCTACTCTGTTATGTGTCCCTGCTAAGGACCATTGTCGGTCATGTGTGTGCACACTTGCATGCATGCGTCATGTTTGACATCCATTTGCATGGGGAATATTCTGGTGTGCATGACCAGTGGATGGGTATCAAGGTGGAGTTGGAGTGTGCATGGTGTAGTGGCATTTGATTTCACATGTGCAGCATCAATGTGTATTGTTCCTGACTGTGTTTGGGAGTTTGGTGGGTGGGGTGAGTGATGAGAGTGTAAAATGTTTTCAATTTTGGGCCAGGATTTGCTTGATTCAGTGTAACACACATGTTGTGCTTTGCCCTTCACCAGCATGTCCTTGTGCTTATTTCATTGTCTCTTGTGTAGTTTGACATCTTGTTTTGCAATAGCTTTTTTCAATTGGTATGGTTTTACACATAGACATAGCAATGCTGCAGTATTGGTGGATAGGGCACGGTATGATTGCCATGTACTCAACCATGCCTTTAGTCTTCCTCTGTGCTTGTGGTTTTGGTACTCCTCTGCCCTGATGAAGTCCTGTGTGAATCTGCTATGGTCAGCTGGTTACCCTCTGAACTTGACAAAAGGTCCCCTTGCATGCCACTTGAACACCTGCACTGGCTCCCAGGCATGTCCAATCTTTAGACTGTTTTTATGTATGCCATCAGATACCTACCAACAGTTTCCACCTCCTGACTGCACTTAGGCTTGGAATTGACACCAGCTAGGCAGATTTTCTTTGTTGTCTTTTTGTGTGTGTTTGTTATGATGTCCTTCACATGTGCTGAACTGGCACCTCCACAACAACATTTCATCAATCACCACTTCCCATGCACTGGCACAGTCTCAATGTCACCTGCCCTAACACGTTTCTTGTTGCTGTTTTCACTCTCTTCCCCCTCCCGGGACTCTTTGGCCCTTTGGACACTTGTGTACATGTGCATTCTGAATGACATGTCATTTGATTGTATGTCATGTCATGTACTTCACACAGAGGGCACTCGTGTGTTCATGAGAGTATCTTTTCAGGTGATGCATGCTCATTGAGGCTGATGCCGTGACACGCCAGGCTAATATCTCTTCATGTGACACAAATCAAGGATGCTTTTCATTCTGTCACTGTGTGATTATTTGTACATGTGGATTGTTGACATTACTTTGTCACATGGCATGCAGGGCCTCACTTTGACATACACTTTTGTGATGTGTAGGTTGGGATATGGTTGCAGTCAGCAATTGAGTATGACCAGCTGGGACACTGAAGCTTGTTGGCCAGGTGTATGTTTTTTCTGGTGTTTGCAGGATATTTTATGAACAGGAGGATTATGGTGGTGTCACTACACAGCAAGCATGTTCCCAAACACGCCATCGATGGAGTTAATGTGTGTCACTATGTCAGCATCCAGCATGCAGGTGTGGGCTGCCTGCAGGCTGGGGTGATGGGGCTGGGGGTCCCATGTAGTGGAGGCTGCCTGCAGGCTGGGATGACAAAGGTGTTGTGGGCTGCCTGCAGGCTGGGGTGATGGGGGCTGGAGGGACCCATGTAGTGGGGGCTTCCTGCAGGCTGGGGTGATGGGTGCTGGGGTGCCCCATGTAGAGGGGGCTGCCTTCAGGCTGGGGCGATGGGGCCTGGGGTCTCCCATGTAGTGGGGGCTGCCTGAAGGCTGGGGCGATGGGGCCTGGGGTCTCTCATGTAGTGGGGGCTGCCTGCAAGCTGGGGTGATGGGGGCTGGGGTGTCTCAGGTGTTGTGGGCTACTTGCAGGCTGGGGTGATGGGGGCTGGGGGGTCCCATGTAGTGGGGGCTGCCTGCAGGCTGGGGTGATGGGGGCTGGAGTGTCGGTGGCCTGTCAGGAGGTGTCTGCTTCCTGCGGATTTGTGTGGGTATCGCGTCTGCACCCCAGCCAAAACACGTGGAAACTCATTGCGTATCCCGTCTGCACCCCCAGCCAAATCGCATGGAAACTAATTGCATACCCCGTCCGCACCACAACCAAATTGCGTGGAAACTCAGCACGTGCCCGGTCCGCACCCAAGCCAAATCGCGTGGAAACTCAGCACGTACCCCGTCCACACCCCAGCCAAATCACGTTGAAACTCAGCACGTATCCCGTCGGCATCCCAGCCAAATCGCGTGGAAACACAGCGCGTAACCCGTCCGCACCCCAGCCAAATCCAGTGGAAACTCAGTGCGTACCCCGTCCCCAGCCAAATCGCGTGGAAACTCATTGAATACCCCATCCGCACCGCAGCCAAATCACGTGGAAACTCATTGTGTACCCCATCCGCACCTCAGCCAAATCGCGTGGAAACTCATTGCGTTCCTCGTCCGTACCCCAGCCAAATGGCGTGGAAACTCAGCACGTACCCCGTCCACACCCCAGCCAAATTGCGTTGAAACTCAGCACGTACCCCATCGGCATCCCAGCCAAATCGCGTGGAAACACAGCGCGTAACCTGTTCGCACCCCATCCAAATCGAGTGGAAACTCATTGAATACCCCATCCGCACCCCAGCCAAATCACGTGGAAACTCATTGTGTACCCCATCCGCACCCCAGCCAAATAGCTTGGAAACTCATTGCGTACCCCGTCCGCACCCCAGCCAAATCGCGTGGAAACTCAGTGCGTACCCTGTCCGCACCCCAGCCAAATCGCGTGGAAACTTAGCACCTACCCAGTCCGCACTGAGTTTTCACGCGATTTGGCTAGGGTGGGGGGGGTCTGTATGCTAGTCCAGGGATGGCGCGGGGGCTTGCGCCGTTTTTGCATTTTACTTGCTTTTTACTGCACGTGGAGCTATGTTGGGGCGTTACTAGCGCTGCTTGATGTTCCAAGCGCCATGGCTAGTGATGCCTCGGGAAATCCATGAATATGCATGCCGCACAATTGTTTCTTTGCGCCACGGCTGGCGCACGCTCCTTCACGGCGCTTGAGCCTTTTCTGCGCTGGATTCTAATAATCAGGCCCTTAATCTACTATAGACAGTCTTCCATTGTGAACTTGAAAATGCATTGCTCCGTTCTTGTAAAAGTAGTCTTATGTTTGATCATATATGGAAGATCCTATCCTTTTTCACCAGCCAAGATCCTGACGAGAAAAGACAAACCATTAAATGTCCACAAAGGTCCAAAATTCCACATGAATCTGACTAAATTCCTTAGTACTCCCTAAATAAAGTTTGTGGCTTATTGGGGGCTTCTTTAGGAGTCTAATGTTCAAAGTTGTATTCTTTAATGGACAGTCTCTTGCAGCATGGAATAATACATGATACAGCTTAGATTCTTACTCTTGCTGTCAGGGGCAAGGATGCACTGGTTGCTTGTCAACTGCATGTGCCTGATATGGTATATGCATAGTGTAGATCTGTTAAAGTGATCATTATTATAGCGACAACATGGATTATTCCAGATGCTTTTTTATGCTCTGGTTACTAGTTTTATAGCAGATCCTCAATTTAGCCAGGCCTTAAAAGAGACTATTTTTGGTTAAATAAGGGTTTCATTTTTGCCATCCTCCCTAAAATTGCATCTGGTTGCTTTGAAGTCTATCCAAGTAGCCTGAAAGAATGGGGACAGGACCTGCCGGTTAAGTTCACTTTTCTCAATGTAGTGACTATTCTGTCCGTCTGTAGTTTCCCTTTCTACAGATGACTAACCATAAACACCCCCACCTCAATCACTGGTCATGTGTCCGCTCAGAGATTAGGAAGCAAAAGGGCTCGTAAGGAGATGATGTGTGGACTGAGCTGTGTTTTCTTTTGCTTTTTTCATGCTTTGCAAGATATTGGGCCTCATTACAAGTACTCCGGTCCGGAATTAACACTGCCGGTAAAACCATACCGGCACCGTTTCCATGTCCGCCCAATCATGACCCGCGGCCCCGGTAATAGCACCACCCTAAACCGCCACCGCGGAAATAGGGGTCCCGTTAAGTCCGTCTGCACGGAAACCCCTCCGTTACCGTCAACACGAAACACCGTGAGCATCACAACTAGCGCGGACACGGAAATACCGGCTAAAAAATGGCATAAACACCGTGATCACGGTGACTGAACCGCCGCCACCGCGAACATGGCGTTATGCACTGCCTGCTGAACTGAATCAGGGCACAGGTGCACCAAATCAGCCCAGCTGGACCTAGCAGGCCACTGGGAGCCTACAAAAGGGCCACACCCAGCCCAACACAACACAGAACCATGCAGGCAGCAGGTCTAGTAGCACTGGGACTGGGCCTACTCAACCAACAGGCAGCACTGCACATGGTGGCAGTAATGGCGCAGAGGAGGAGTCGTAGGCGGAGGAGGCACAGGCGGCAACCAGCCAACCCTGCAGCTATGGCAAACCCCATTGCCCAGCCAGCCCGACCCCGCCGCCAGCCAGCAATACCACGCATCAGGGCCTCACCCTGGAACCTCACCCCAGGACAGATCCACACACTATACCGGCTGGACCGTGCAACAATCCTGCATATCACCGCCATGATTGAGGACAACATCAGCAGCCTAATTGACACCCCCACCGCCATCCCCCCCCTCTTGAAGGTTGTCTCAGTACTGCATTTCCTTGGCACTGGCACCTATCAACACATGGTTGGTGAGCTGCTCGGCATATCACAACCCTGTTTCTCCAAAATCCTGGTACAGGTACTGGATGCCCTGTTGCGCCATGTGTCGGAACACATAGCCCTACCCTGCACCCTCCCCAAGGTCATTGCCACCAAGTTGGCCTTCCATGCCATAGCAGGCATGCCAAATTGCATAGGCGCAGTTGACTGCACCCACGTTGAGCTGACAGTACCATGTGCAATTGAGGCAGTGTTCCGCAATAGGAAACAGTATCACTCTTTGAATGTCCAGATGGTTTGTGATGCCATGCAACTGATTACATACTGCTGCGCACGTTTCCCAGGCTCATCACATGACTCAATGGTACTGCGGAATTCCACGTTGCCACGGTACATGGAACGCTATGCCGGACAAAGCACATGGCTATTGGGTGAGTACAGCTGACGATGCTACAACCCTGTCGAAGTGGTGTGTGTGAGTCCAGGCCAATGAGCATTGTGAGTGTGCCGCTGTGACCGCACATGCATCACCCCCCTTCCATCTACCAAATACACAGCGGATGCCAAACATCATGAAGGAAGACATGACAGGGCACCACAATGTGCCCGTGCACACGCTGGCACAGCCAATCCCGTCACTGTCCCATGAACCCTGTGCCACTGCAGACACCCACCCTCAATTGAAACACTGCCTCAAAAGGCACGAGAGGCGTGTAAATGAGACGACGTGTATTTACCACTTCCGTACAGTGGAGTCACTCTGCCATGTGTGGACAGCACTGCACCGTGACATGCACACAATCAAATGTCACCCGCAGGGCACAGTAAACATGCAAGTTAATGTGTAGGCCCATATCCAGTCAGCGACATACGTCGTGATGCCCAAAACATACCTCTATACACTGCATGGTACATATGCATGAATGAATGATGATACAAGAATGCACAGCAGCAGATGAGGACATGATGCCACAAACACTGACATGTTCCCCCATCTACATCCCATGTAGGTGATGCGGGATATGCACTCACGCCATGGATGATGACACCTGTACGGAGACCAAGGAACAGGCATGAAGAGGCATACAATAGGGCACATATCCGCACACGTGGAATGATTGAGAGGACATTTGGACTGCTGAAGGCCCGTTTCCGCTGTCTGAGCAGATCTGGCGGATCACTGCTGTACAGCCCAGTGAAGACGGGTAAAATCACGCTCGCATGTGCCATGCTGCACAATATATGCCTGCGCAGGAACATCCCAATGCCACCAGACGCAGATGAGGAAGATGGAGATGGGGATGGGGATGGAGATGGGGATGGGATGGCACCGCCTCCCCCTGATGGTCCACATGATGGCCAGAGAGCACGGGATGCCCTGATTCGCATTTACTTTTGAGTCACAGCACATTCACAGAAATGCACGAACATGGTGACGACAATGAATTAATAGTTGCACTGCAAAATAAATGATCAATGTCCACACATGTATGTCTTGATTCGAAATGGTGATGTATTGATGTAATAACAACAGGGAAGGAGGTGCATTGGTTAGGGAAGCTGTACACCCGGGGCCACCCACCACCCAAACGTGCCCACCCCCACCCAGACCCCATTGTTCAAACCCCCAAAACTACCTACCCCACCACCCAAACGTGCCGACCCCTCTCACACCCTTGTAGTCCACATGTGTCCTGCAATGCCCCACACACATGCCATCACTTCCGTGTGCGCTTCTGTGCCTGTGCAACCTTGCCCGAGGGACCCGTTAGCCTACTCGAGCGCCTCCTTGGATTGGCAGTAGTGGAGCTGGATGGGGTGGTTGTGTTTGATTGGGCAGAATCTGGAATTGAGGGCATCCGTGCCAGATTTGCCTGTTGGCCAACCAACATGGCCTCTACAAGCCTGGAGGTGTGGTCGTTGCCCTCCCACACATGGCTTGCAAGGGTTACTATAGTGCTCGCAAAGCGTCCGATGGACCTCGACAGGCGACGCACTGAGGTGCTGTAGCTCTCCCTCTGCAGCCTGGATTCCTCTAGCTGCCTCTCCACCAGCTGGGTGAGGGTAGCCTGCTGGTCCTCCATCCGCTGCATGCAGGCATTCAGTTCGGCCATGGATGGGGTGGGCGACCTCATGGGACTCCCCAGTGATGTGGGGCTGAACCCCAGCTCATGGAAGGAGCCCAGGTCTTCCAATGTGGGCATCTCCCCCTGTGGCCCCGTTTCCGAGTGCTCTTGCAGGGCACTGTTATCACTGCAGGCCGCCCCCTCTGCAGTGCTGCTGCCTTCGGTGTTGCGTTGGATGGACATGATAGGTGCCCGTGGCACCTTTCTAGACTCAGCCAGTGTGGAGACGGTGGGGATGTCGGTGGTGGTGGTGGGCCGCACATCTGTAGTGGCTGGTAATGTGGCCAGAGGTTCAGAACTGCCGGCAGCATCCTCCTGTGTGGTGGCGGTGGCTTGTGTACTTGCCGGTGCAGATTGGCTGGCCTGTTGTGCAGTATCACTGTCACTTGAAACGGCTGTGGGGACACAAAGGGCATGCAATTAGTGTTGTTGTGGTGGCAGATGGGTGCATCACATGGGTCATTAAGATTGTACATTGAATAGTGTTAGTCACATGCATCTGATTGCTGGTGTATGCATTCTGTGATATTGGTTGCCATACGGATCATGATGGGTCCTTTGGCCCACACATGCACTGCCTGGGGGGGGGTTGTTAATGGGTCCTTTGGGCCACACATGCACTGCCTGGGGGGGGGTTGTTAATGGGTCCTTTGGGCCACACATGCACTGCCTGGGGGGGTTGTTAATGGGTCCTTTGGGCCACACATGCACTGCCTAGGGGGGGGGGGTTGTTAATGGGTCCTTTGGCCCAGTACTCACAACTGCATATTTACATGTGGCATTCATGTTTGGGCACTTACCGGCATCTGCAGGTGGGCTCACTCCTGCCTCAGCCTCCCCGATCCCATGGATTCCCTCTAGGTGGAGGACGCTGCTGCAACGCTCCTCCCATGCTTGCAGCCTCAGTGGGGAAGGGGGTCCTCCGCCTGTCCCACTGCTGTGTTGGCGGTGCGTGGAAATGAGGTTGCGTACCCTCAGCCTCAGGTCGTCCCACCGCTTGTGGCAGTCCTTCACACTCCTCACTGCCATGCCCACAGCAGTGCACTTGCGTGCAGCTTCGGCCCACACCTCCTTCCTCCGCTGCTGTGTGGCACGCCGTTGGTCGGCGCTGAACAGCATCTCTGCATTGTCCACAATGTGCTCCACCAAGACGGTTAGCTCCGCCTCGCTGAAGCGCTGTTTGCGCTGCCTCTGAGCAGGAATCCTGGCAGACATGCTGGTGGTCCCTTTTGGCTTCTCAGAGTTAGGATTATGCTTGTGCTGGCTCTGGATTGCAATGGATTGTGCTTTTATATGATGGCCGCCTCTCTGTTTGCTGTTTTGGCGATCATGGTATTTCCGGTTCCGTGTCCGTGGCGGCTGAGGCGGAAACGGGTTTTGCGCCACTTGTGGCTGCGTTATTTCCATTTCCGTGGGGTTTTCCGTGATGGCGGTAACAACGTGCACCTTGTCCCAATAAGAATGAGGCTTTGGTGGGTGAAACGTTTTGCTCCCAAGAATAGCCAGCCACCTTTAATGATTGTGTGCCTTGTCTGGGAGACTAATGTGCAGCAACGTTAGTCTCCACTAAAGGGGCACAACAAAAGGCATTGCAGTCCTTCCAGCTGGAAGTTGGAAACCATTCCTACTGCATGACACTTCAGTCTTGGAAATACAATAGAGACTAGTGTGTCTTGTGCCAACGTCTATTAAGCAATAAACTAGTGGAAATCAGTCTTCCAAGTCAGCATCCATGGCCCATGAGCTAACAAAAAAGGAAAGCTCTGTATGTCAAACAATCTATTAGCATAAAAAGAAAGCCTTTTCATATAGAGACATTCATGTCAGTTCTGAAGCCAATCATCCATAGTAAGAACACATCCTTAGTCACTATAGACGCTCAGATATAAAAAGAGAGCCTTGCATGCCCACACCCATAGCAATCTAGCCTTCTAATAAAACTAGCTCACTTTTGCCGAATGGCAACATTTCGAATTCGGTTTTGCCACATTTTTTGTGTGGATTTTTCTTTTTACCACAAACCTATATATGGTAAATTGGGGTAAGTTATATAATGGTGGCAAGGTTTGTGGTAAAAAAAACTAAAGTTGCTATCCAGTACAAACAATGCAGCAAACCTTCATAGAACCATCAGAACAACAATGATATGATATGATATGGCATTTACAACGCGCCTATACACAAGTGTTTCAAGGCGCAACAACAATGGCCCCAAGCCTTAGAAAGAAATGAGAAGAATAACAAACAATTCATGAGAGCTGCACCATAAAATGGTAGGGGCCTACAATCATTGATCCTTACTAACAGAATAGCTGGGATTACGGTACCCAAAACTAGTTCGTTGATATAGAGGAACAATCATTCTATGCTCACTTAGATAGCGTGCCGCTGCCTTAATAAGCTGCAGTGTTCCTAGTAGTTAAGGATAATATTAGAAAATACAGCAAATTGCTTTAGTTGAAGGCTGGATGTAGAGGAACTGTTATGTTAATGTTCGATCCAGAGTACTGAAATACCATTGGCATTGCAGGAGGTGCCTGTCAGAAGTTTCCTCTTGTGTTATAGTTTGATCTCTGTATTATTATCGATAGTTCGAAATATGTTATCATCGGGACTCAAGCCATTGGCCAAAGAGATCAAGAGCACACTATCAGCAAGGAGTCTTTTTTAGGAAGATGCTGTTAAATATTGGTGCACTTTTGAATGCTTGTTTTTCTTTCTTCTTCCAGGACCATCATGACTGGGAGATCGGGACTCTAAAAAGATAGGAACTCCTGGTTGCCATGACGACAGGCGACTGCTGCCACCTTCCTGGCTCATTGTGTGATTGCACTGGAAATGCAGCTTTGTTTAAGTCGGTGGAGGAAACGGACATCGGTCGTACTGAGTATGTCACACAAGTCACGGCAAAAGATGGACGCCTCCTTTCAACAGTTATTAAAGCACTCAGTACGCAGAGGTAATTCATCTTGTGCCGCTGTATATTATAGTGACATGTTGATAAATAAGAGAGGCCAGGGACCTGCTTAGACTGTGCCAGATATCAGAAGGAGGCTCCTCTGCATATAGATCTGAACCTCACGTACACCCCATTCTAAAAGTGACACAAGGTATTGAGTGATAATTCAAGCACTGTTTTTCCTGCCAAAAAGTGACTATTGATCTGGAATAAGGTCAACAAAAAGTATGAACATTTGAAGTGATTTTGTACAAGGTTCAACACTCGTGTAAATTCGTTAATATAAAACACAGCCCACTGTTGCTCATGTCTGTCAAATAAATAGAAAACAGCAATGGATTTTCCCTGGTATATAGTCCACCTTTGTAGGACCCTTTCTTCCAGACGGTTGTATATTCATCACATGCCGTTCGGATATAGAAAATATTGCTGGGCATGCTCTCATGAAGCATCAACACCAATGTGTAGTCGTCCATAGTTGCTGCCCCATCTGATTTTCCAGGACTTTGTTGTAAGGAAGCAGAGGGTAAGAGAAACCCGCCCCCTTTTTTTACAGACTCACTCGCCAGATGTCTTGTAATGATCTCCACAGCGAACTCATCAGTACGCACTGTGACATGCTTACGAGACTCAAAACCTGGTTTAAACCAAAGGTGCTGGTGCTGCTAAACGGAGATTCGATGCTTTTTGGAATTTATACAACCTTGCATCAGGGAGTTCTTGTGGTTTTGCTGTGACCTAATCTAGTGCAATCCTTGAACATAATGCAAACTCCATTCAGAGTACTGGCTCTCAGCTGCACAACCGAAACATGTTACACAGGACATTTGACACAGCGACTCCGTCTTTTTAGGTTTTGGCAATAAGACACAAGTGTACGTCTCCGCATTTCTCACAGTGTATTGAATAGCACACAGCCTCCAAAATACAAGAAAGACTATAGACTACCTCGGTACTGTCAGCCAAAGTGTATTACACAAGAATGGTTCTTGACAGTGCATGCTATCCCACAGCATGCGTCTCTCACGTTCAATGGCAAGCTGGCAAGTCAGGTATTGAACCACTGTGTCCCCACCATGCCAGAAGGCTTGTCACTTCGACTTCCGGTCTCTGTCCTTTAGAATAGATAGAACAACAAGGTTGTTTGGGGAAGTTGGCTGTTACACAGTAAAATTGTCGGTAATAACATTTCCCAGCACTTTTACCAGACTGGGCAACTACAACTTTGCCAGTTGGGATGGAGGATTAAATCTGACCGCTGCCAGCAAAAAAATGGCAGTATTAATGGCACGGTAATGCAGTTACTGGTAATACGGACTCCATGGAATGGGGATTTACTGTTTAAACCGGTATGTGTAATCTGGTGGTAATAGTATTAGTGTTTGCTGGTCTCACGCCGGAATTATCAGCGGGATACTGGCAAACATGTAATGAGGCCCCATTCTGGTCACAGAAGCCCTCCCCTCCCTCACCATCAAGAATCCACAGGGTCCTAATTGTATGGTATGGTATGGTATGATTATTTGTAAACCGCACTACTTCCAAAAGAGGCATTTCGGTGGTAAACAGACTAACAGAGATGTAAAACCTGACTTTCGAGAGATGCAGCAGAGTAAACAGGGTAACAAGAGGAGCTTCCGTTTGCATCTAAAATCCAAATGGTTCATCATCAGGTGCAAATTTGGTGGCAAGTAGTTGCAGAGTTTAGCTGCCTGCACAGAAAGAGTGTACACTCGACTTGGCATATCTGCATTTCTGAACATTGAGTAATCCAGTAGTTCCTGATTTTAGTGTTTTACTGTATTTATAGTGCACAAAACGATTTCTAAAGAATAAAAGGGTTATGAGAATATTAAGATGAATGCCTAAGGCTTTAACTTGAATGTGATTTATGTAAGGAAGGCATAGTGTCAACAGTAAAACAGACACAAGTGACCACAGTTCAAGGGTGTTTATTGAACTTTAATAATAATAATAATGCAGTCCTCGTGGAGTCTCATCAAAATAAAAGGGCCTATACTAAAAAAACCTATTCCCAATCCTTACCTCTAAATAAAAATAGTGCGGGGTAGTGTTTATGAAAAAGAAAGAAGTGTTCATAAAAATGATATGTCAGGATGTTCAGACCGTTGGCCTCCCTTGCCCACGTTTTCAGCACGGGACAAGGTGGTTCACTCGAGCACAACACACTCTCTGGCTTCTTCGGCACGAGGACACAATTCCATTACCAACATCAGGGCCTTCTATGCCCAAGTCTCTTAAGTTATCAAAGTCTCTTGATTCAGAGGACCTGATGTACCAAAACAAATGAAAAGTTCCTTTCCTCTTACAAGTACTCAAGTCAGGTGATTCACTCTTCACCCTGGATCCCCCTCTTCCGGGCTCAGAACCCCTTCTCCACTGTTCAGAGAATATTCTTTCTCGCATGACTCACGGTTCACCCCGGATCCCGCTCAGCCATCCTCAGATCCTTCCTCTTATACAATTAGTATCCCTCAGCCGGGCTCAGACCAATTACAGTTCGTATTAGCGATCAAAGACTTTCGAATGTGCACAGGGTTTAGCTTGCCCTGTTGCAGGACCACTCGATTTCCCAATTCACAATTTCCATTTGCAAACCTCTAAGATACCTAACAGAGACCTTCGAATGAGCACCCATGTGGTGCCGGATCACTCTGTGTATGGTATCTATCTTGGCTTCAAAAGTTCAGTCACTCCTTGGATGTTCAATTATATTCGCATCTCTCATCACATAAGCTTCACACACTGTTATCTGCAGATTTCTTCATACAATGTTCCCACTTACAACCTTGGTTCTAACAGAATGGTCTGTTATCAGTCTCCCAGACTCACCTGCTGTGCTGAATTTACTGGCGCAGCTTTGTTGTAGGAGCCAAGGACAGTACCACGGTGACAATCGCTCCTCCCCACCTTGGCTATTGACACAGGAGACCCCTGGGTACCTCCGACACACAATGCATCTTTCTTCAGCTTTAATTCCCGATCTTATGTTTCTTATTCTCGAGGGCTTGTGAAAGTAGTGTTTTTTCTCAGAAAAGGTCAACAGCACTTCCCTCCTTGCAACTGTCTCTGGTCTTGCCGTCCTTCTCCTCATATTAAACTACCATCTTTTAACTGCTGCTTGCTTGTGTGTTTTGCCTTGCTCAGAGTGTGCTTTCATTCTCCACCTTTTTTTCCTGTTTGGGGAAGTGTGATGGAAGTCAGGTTTGTGTAATTATCAGTAATTGCCTGACTTTGCCTGACCATTGTGTTGGAACATGTCGGGCTCGGGTGTCAGTCCATTTCCTCTCACAGTGAGCTGTCAGTGGGAAAGTGTTTGTGTCGGAAAGGGGTAGGAGTTGAGTACCTGGTAGGATGGGGAAAAGGTGTGACAGGGAAGGGGATGCCGCGTCTCACCATCCGCTGTCCCACTCCCCAAAAACCCCCCATCCAGGTGACCCTCCCAAACTGGTCCACCCCCAGGAACTGGATCCAAAATCAATGGCAGTTTCCTGGCCACCTGGATGACAGATCCCCGTGGACTAGTGGGTGAGACACCTTCTGGTTTCTCACATTTTCTACTGGAAGCCAGTATAGCCTTCGTAAGGCCTGAGAAGTGTGTTCTCTACGTCCCATGTGCTTGAGCATTCTGGATGCAGCATTGCGAATAATCTGAAACTTATGCAAGGCACTCTTAGACGGTCTCAAATAGATGGCTTTGCATGAATGCAGCTGACTAGTATTGATCAGCTGAGCCTTATGTGAAAAGGAGAAATAATCCAGAAATCTTTTTTCTGTAGGAGGAAATGGAGAAGACTATGCAGACTTCCCAGAATCCGAGTTTGTTCTTCTCCTATTTCTCCCATGCTGGCCAGGTGGCACTTGACCCAATCTCATTTTTCTTTACACCAATCAGTAGTAGAGTGAAGTTATGCCTTGGTGCTCCTGATCTGCCCACTACTCATTGTACAGCCAATAGGTAACCATACAACAGGGTCCGTGACCCTATGAAACTTAATGGCCACTGCAAAATGTACATCTCTTTCTGACACATGTACTAATACTAGCTCTGCCTGGGATAATCATGCAAACGTTGGCCTTTGCCCATCCATCCTTCCTGGGGCCAGTAATTCTGGCAACCCTAATTTTACCATTCCAGTTCCAGCAGAGCATTTGAATACTTCTCACAAATATAGGAAGTCGGATTTGATGAAAGATTACTTTAAAGATTTGATTTGTCATGTTTAAGCCACGACTTGAGTACCATCGTCTCTGAAACCCAGGTCCATCAGCAAAGGATTACACTCAGATTCATAAGCCTTAGAGCTGTTCCTTACCAACAGGCTGTATTTTCCTTTTTAAGTGATTAACACATATTTCTTTCTCTTTTAAACAAATCATACAAAAAATAGACAGATGATTTCAAAACAAAACAAGCACTGGCTATTTTAATATCAGCGCTAGAGGATTACTGAAAGCTTTACACCATGGAAGATATTGTAGTTCTTTTTTGCCTTTATGAAAGTAGCATCTACTCATGTTTGACACAAGTTGTTTTTTGAAAAAAAGTCAAAGCTGATGTTTTAACTATGGTTATTTTTTTTCAGCTTCCTCAGTGGTGTTCTCTTTTTAATTTAAATGTTTTAGCCTTTTCCAGTAAGAAAACATGTTTATCAATCTTTGCTTTGACACATTGACTCTTCTGATACCATTTATTTCAAAGCCTATTGGTGGTTTGGTGGTTTCATGATTTTCATCATACCCTGCATGCCATATCTTAACCTCCACCCCAAATGCGGTCTAAATGCCACTCTGGTATGTGACACAGAAAAGTGCTGTACGTGTCGCAAGGCTCTAGAGATAGATGGATCTCTGTGCTTAGTGCAAGAGAAACCACTACCCCTGAGCACGTCAGGTTTACTATTGGACAGCAGTATTGTTGTGGGTGGTCTACTGCTAGAGTATCTAGGAACCGATTATCATTCCTCTTGTCTGTACGATTAACATTAGATATTATCAATATCTCCCCTGCATAGCTTTATCCATAAAGCAAGATTTTAATCTTGTAATATAGTGTCCTTTTATACTTCTAAATAGAAATACTTTAAGAATGTTCTCACTATTATTGATTAGCATTTATGTATTACTCCTACGTCCTGTCCCCTTTCCTCCATACTTATGGGACATTCCTCCATCCTGTGGGATGGGACCGGCGCACTTTGTAAAAAGCATCACATTTTTCAAAAATGTGTCCTTCCTCCCTTTTTACGCGGGGCTATCGCACGCGGCCGTAACCCCGCCCTTCTTGGCTCTGCCCAGCTCATCGCCCATCAGTCCTTTCCTCTGCTCGCTCGGGACTGGACGCACTTGCATCTTTGGGAGATTTTTTCCTTCCAGTTCCTCCTCTCTTGCTTTGGCTTAGCGGTCGCGTGGTAGTCCGTCTATGCCGTTTCAGCTAGACTTTCCAAATTGTTGTTCTTATCAGCGATGCTTCACTAGGGCGGATCTACATCCTATTTGCTTAGAGTGTTTGGGTCCGGACCACCAGTGGGACTCGTGCTTTTATTGCGACTCCCTTTCGGTCCGGCTGCTTCAACATCATTTGGAGCAGTGGGAGGAGGTGTTTCAACGTACTCCCCAGGCGCATTTTCAAACTTTCATCGACGAGAAAAAGAAACGCCTGGTGAGTTCTTTAGTTTTTAGGGCACCCCGATGGGGGACTCCTTCCCGGGTCTTCCAGGTCCGGGAGGAACGTCAAAAGCTGTATTACCGGGGCTAGCCCTGAGGTGACTTCCAGGCCTAAGACTTGTACCGGAGATCTCTGAAGGCTTCCGTAAGGGGCCTGTTGACATCGGATTACATTCCGAGGCCCCTCCTGTGGGGGCTATTTGTGGGCCCAGTTCTACTGAGGCATCGGGTACCGGAGCTTGCTTCAAGGTCTCCTTGGTTGGAGCTTCCTGTAAAATCACTGGGGTACGCCCTGAGACCTCGGTTGAGGTTGTTGACACCGAACGGAAGTTCAAGGCCCCTTGTGGAGAGGCTTTTACCGGACACGGGTCAGAGGCCTGTCATTTAGAGGCTAAGGTGATCAACAGTTCTGAGAGGCCTGTTAAGGTTGTGTCGGTGAGGTGTGTTCCTCATCGTTCCCTCTCTTGCGGAGACCCCAGATCTGTTGAGGGAGCACAGAGTGGGGTTTTGGACTGTAATCCCTCCTGTACCAGCAGTGCCCAGGTCCTTCCTTTGAAGGCTAGTTTGGCTATTACTGTGTCACAGAAACATTCTAGGCCACACAGTACCGGTTTGGCTGAGGTTCCTTGTCTTAAGGCTAAAATGACCCACCTACGGGGACCCCTGCTTCACTTCCACACGTGTCGCAGTTCTTCTCAGGTGCCGACAAAATGGCGGCCGTTCCTGCCAAGACCACAGCGGCCATTTTGGATACATCCCTTACAACTACGCCATCGGCCCTAGGTGTAGGGGGTAGTTTTTCAGGTGAACATCGGTTTCCTTGTGCACATCCGTTTCGTCCAGTTTATGACTGGAACGCTTGGATGCCTCTACCGCACAATGTCTCGCTTCCTGCGGCATCGGCGCCCTTGATTTATGTAGACAACAGTGGGGAAGGACCCTCTTGGCAACCCTACGCCCCTGGAATTACTCCGCTCATGAGAGGCCTCCTCCTGTCGCACCTAAATCATCGGCGGAGGACACCTTTTTCGTCAAGTTTCAAAAACGGATGCGTTCCGACCCCATGAAGGAGTACTTTCGAGGCTTGTTTAGGGAGATATGCCCGCCTGCGCCGACGGTCCCAGCTGCGGTTCCAGTGCCTCTGCCGGCGCTGCATTTACCGGCTGGGCCTCCCACAACTCTTCCACCCCTTACCCCCATTGTCCCCAGTGCCAGTGGACAAGGCTATTGTGGTGCCGGATGTGACTCAACCTGATCCGGACCTGTCGGACGATGTACACGGCGATCAGGACAGCGAAGACCAGCCCCGCTCTGTCAGAGCTTTTCATGACCGGGTGCTGGACATGATGTGTCTGTTGGATGTTCCAGTACCTGAGGCACCCGCTCCGCAGGAGGGCGTGCTTTCGGGGGCCTTCACCTTTTCTCCTTCGGAGCATACCGGCTTGTTGTTGCAGAAGGGCGTTTTGGCCGAGGTTCGTAAAGTTTGGGAGAAACCACACACTGGACTGTTTGTCAACAAGAAGATTGACACGCGTTACAGGCTCCATTCTTCGGGGGAGGTGGCCTTAGCGTCGTGTCCGCCCCCCTCTTCCACGGTAGTGGCTGCAGCCAATTTGCAATACAGACCTGCGTCATCCTCTTCTACGATGGCTACACAGGTTCTGGCCAAAGAGGACAAGCTTCTCGACTCCCTTGGGAGGAAGATTTTCGCTAACTCAGCCCTGCAGCTGCGTCAAGCCAATGCAGAACTGGTGTTAGCGGGGGCGAATATGAAAATGTGGAAAGGTCTGTCAGAGTTTGAGGGGTTTATTCCCGCTGAAAAGCTGGAAGATTTCAAAGCGGGTTTGTCGGACGCCTGGGTCTTGGCACAGGATCTGCTGGAGGCTGCAGCGCATCACGTCGACACCTCGGCCCGGGACCTTATGCTTGGTGTGGATACCTCTCGTCAGGCTTGGGTGCATGCCACCAAGTTCTCCAAGAAGGTGTAGGATAAGGTTTTGGACCTGCCTTTCGATGGCAAGGAGCTCTTTCATTCGACAACAGACGTGGATCTGACCAAAACTAAGGACAGCACTCAGACTGCCAAGTCCTTGTCGGTCCTGGTAAAACCTCTTTTCAAGACACAGAGATTGTTGTCAAACCCTCGGCCTTCCTTTGGTTTCAGGGTCTTTTTAGATCGGAAATCCCGCAGGGTTGACACCCCTTTGGGAAATTCCCGCCAAAGGCAGCAACGGAGTTGGTTTTTCTCCCGCTCCTCAGCCTCCTCCTGAGGTTCAGGTGGTGCTGCCACTGACAAACCAGCAAAATGATGGTTTTCTGCACTTGCACGAGGCCCCGGTGGGAGGACGCATTGCGTCTCATTGGGAGGCGTGGCAGACCATCACCGAGGACCGGTGGGTCTTGTCAGTCGCTCGGGTGGGCTTCCGCTTACCCCTACCCCACCCATCAACCCTCCCTTCCAGCAGTCAGGGTCGCCCTCCCTCATAGCCAAGATTCAGAAGTTACTGAATTTCAGGGCGGTGGAACCCGTTCCTCTAGGGGAGCGAGGGGAGGGCTTCTATTCCCGGCTGTTTACGGTCCCCAAACCCAACTAGGCTGGCCTGCGCATCATCATAAACCTTTCCCAGTTCAATCTCTCTCTACCCCAAGAGAAATTCAAGATGATCACGCCCTGTCAAATAAAGTCTTCTTTACAGAAGGGGGATTCGCTCAGCGTGGTGGGCCTCCAGGATGCGTATATCCTGATCTGGAATCCACATCAGAGATACCTACGGTTTTCTGTGGGGGAGGAGCACTTCCAGATCCGTGTGCTCCCTTTTGACCTCAGCTCGGCACTGAAGATGATGTTGGTTATCGCAGCTTATCTTCGGCTACAGGGTATCCATGTGTAACCGTATTTGGACGATTGGCTGCTGCGCAGTCCTTGTCCGCTGAAAGCCTCGAGCAATCTTCAGTCTCTCCTCCAGCTCCTGTTTCACCTGTTTCACCTTGGGCTGTCGGTGAACTGGCGGAAATCTTCAATGATGGTCTCTCAGGACTTGACTTTCCTGGGTTTCCGTTGGAACATGATCGACTGCAGAGTTTACCTGACCGGTGACAGAATGGCGGATCTGTTGGCCACGTGTCAGATGTTTGCGCATTCGGAGAGCATGTCGGCCTGGTGGTTCCAGAGGCTTCTGGGCCTCATGGCCTTGTGCGTATTGGCTCTTCCCCTTTCTCGGCTCAAGATGAGGCGGACGCAGATGGCTCTTCAGAGTTCTTGGCGTCAGGCTGTGGATCCGGACTCCAAGATGATATTGATTCCGGCTTTCATGAGAGTGGACCTGGTGTGGTGGTCGTCTCTCAGCAATCTGTCGGTGGGTGCGGGTTTCCAAGACCCCACTCCGATGGTGACGATCACGATAGACTCCCTTCTGGGGTGTGGTGCGACATTGGATCTTCTTCAGGTCTCCGACCTCTGGTCGCCCCAAGATAAGTTCCTTCATATAAAGCATCTGGAGCTTCTGGCGATCTTCCTGGCACTCAAGGCGTTCAGGCCAGTCATTGCCAACAAAGTGGTTTGTGTCCGCGCAGACAATCTGGTGTACATCTTTTACATCAACAAGCAGGGGGGGCACCAAGTCTCCTCCTCTTGTGTATCTGGCCATTCAGATTTGGGAATGAGCGGTTCAGCATGGTATCTGGCTGGTGGGAGTACACATCCCGGGCCAGCTGAATGTCAAGGCAGATGCCCTCAGCCGACAAACAATAGTCACCTACGAGTGGGAATTGAAAGTGGAGGTCCTCTTACAGATATTCCTGTGTTGGGGCACTCCGGAAGTGGACCTCTTTGCAACATCGACAAACAAGAAACTTCCTCTGTATACCTCCAGAAATGGGCTGAGAGCATCCTCAATGGGAGATGCTCTCGAGATTCCATGGCACAACATGAGGGCCTATGCTTTTCCGCCTCGGCCTCTGATTCATCGGACGATTTGCAAGCTGAAGAACACAGTGAACTTTTCTCTTCTGCTCATAGCTCCATGGTGGCCGGCCAGGTTCTGGCTTTCAGAGCTTCAACATCTGTTGGTGTGTGCACCGATCAGGCTTCCGCTAGTTTCCGACCTGCTTCACCAGAGAGATCGGCAGCTGTGACACCCCTCCCCACAATCGTTCAGCTTGGCGGCATGGTGCCTGAGTTCAGATCTTTAGAACATCTCAACATGTGTGCTGGCAACATGCCCATTATTCAGGCAGCCAGGAAGCCCTCGATGAGGTCTCAGTATAAGAGCAAAGTGGCTTCGGTTCTGTCACTGGTGCTTAGCCAAACAGTTGGACCCCAGGGTGGCTACGATTGACACAGTGCTGTCCTTCGTCTCTCATCGAGCGGAGTCGGGCATTCATGTCCTGTTATGCAGGACTTCTCTTTCGGCTGTGGCTGCCTACCTATCCACGGACCAGTGTTCTTTCTCACTGTCAAATCCAGTGATTAAACGGCCCTTTGCGAGTCTAATGCGTCTTTACCCTCCTGTTCGCAAACCGCATCCGACGTGAGATCTGAACGTGGTTCTTACAGCCTTGTGCCATAAGCTTTGTCGGTGGAGCATCCCTTCTTGCTTTTCCACAAGGATAAGGTTGTCCTAAGGATAAATCCTTCTTTCTTACCAAAGGTGGTTTCCGATTTCCATCTAAATCAGTCAAATCACTGCCTGTCTTCTTTCCAAACCTGGCTTCGGAAGCTGAGAGGGTTTTGCACTGCCTGGATGTTAGAAGAGCTCTTAAGTTCTATCTGGACAGAACTTCTGAACTTAGGAGTTCTTCTCAACTTTTGGTGACCTTTGGTAACCCGCAAGGCAAGCAGGCCTCCAAAGCGACTATCTCCAGATGGATTGCTGCCTGTATTACTGAGTCTTACACTATTCAGGGTCTACAGCCTCCTAAAGGGATTCATGCACATCTGTTACAGGGCAAGGCAGCTGCTGTTGCCTTTCAAAAGTATGTCCCCTTGGAGACCATCGCAAAAGCGGCTACGTGGGCCTCCCCATCGGCTTTTTGTAAACATTACTGCTTGTACTTGAGCTCCAGATCTGATGCTCAGTTTGGCCAGGCTGTGCTGAAAAACCTTTTTCAGTAAGGGGTTTTCCATCCGCCCGTAGTTCCTGTGAGGAGTGCTTGGGAATCTCCCATAAGTATGGAGGAAAGGGGACGGGACGTAAGAGTATAACCAGGTTACTCACTGTAGTGACCACCTTACTCTTAATCCATAGTCCCCTTTCGTCCATACGCCCGCCGTCCCCTCTAATAAGGCTCCTCTATTATTGCTTAAAGGTATCTGACCGGGCGATAGAAAAGGACTGATGGGTGATGCGCTGGGCGGAGCTAAGAAGGACAGGGTTACGGCTGTGTGGGGTACACTGTGTAAAAAGAGAGGAAGGGCAAATTTTTGAAAATGTGATGCTTTTTACAAAGTGCTCCAGTCACGTCCCACAGGACGGATGAATTTCCCATTAGTATTGAGGAAATGGGACTATGGACTTAGGAGTAAGGTGGTCACTACGGTGAGTAAGCTGGTTAATCTTATCTCTTGTGGAGATATTATGTGAGCTGTACAAATAGTATTGTTACACAATATGCCATTCCCAACAGTCGCAATAATGTATTTTAATATAGCCCAAGCGCCTTATTCTTCTCCTATACACTTCAAGATGTTAAAGCAACCTACATCCATTCACCAGTATTTGTAGCCATCTGAAATTGTAGCACAATTAAACTTAAAATTCTGCTCTCCATAGTGATGTCAAGGTTTACAAACAGACCCGATGAGGTGATACCAACCCATGTAAACACATGGGATGGAAAGGGCCAAAACCCTCTGTCAAAGGTCTATGGCTTCTAAAGGCATTTACTTAAAAACAACCGAAAATCAATCCAAGGCCATGGATTAAAAAATACAGGTAAAGCATTTTAAATTCCCCTTTGTGGATTCCTCTCTTGCATCCTCTGTGCTTTGTTGGATTCACGTATCCTTGCCAAAGAAATACAAAGAGTAGCACAGATCTTATGGTGCTACGCTAAACCTCATTATCATGATAGTGTGTTTCATCTGCACAGGAATAGTGGAAAAGCTACCTGACCAAAGTATATCATGGTCTCTCTTAATGGTTTAATCTAGGAAAAGAAATAGTTGAAATTTGGAAGAAAGAAAGTGCCATGTTGTATGCCTATAGGCTGGTTTACCTTGTCATAATTTAGGCATGTGAAAGCTGGTTGCTTCTCCTTAAAGCAGTTCAGCTCTGCCCCAAAAATATTGAAGCTAGCAGGCAAATTATAATTTGGAAAAAATGGCCACTTATTAGGCATACAAACAGATCTCCTCTGCTATGACAAATCCATTAGCTGCTTGCTTCCTCTTACCCAGGCAGTCCAGCCTTCTGATTCAGATAGGCCTTCCATTTCTGTCCCTTATGACTCATCAGGAATGTCTGCCTCTGTGTGCTTCTGTGGTCTGTATCCAACTCTGTGGTTCAACTTGTATATATAGTCCGAAGCCAACATTATCTAAACCACTCCTACCTCCTTGGCAGCCAATTCCTTACTTTTGGGTGTTTTTTGTAACTACTCACCCCGTGTTGCGCAGCATATGACCACAATGATGACATCAGAGATTACATCACTGAGGACATCACTAATTATCAGAAATGAGATCACTCATTATGCATGTTAAAATATATTTGGGTCACTCCTTTGGTACATTTGTAATGTCAGTATTCTTAATAACAATAAGAACGTGACATAGAATAATAGACGGGTGCACATGTATGATATGAGTACTTGTGGAGCATTACTTTGTAGTATTTATTAAAGGATGACATTTCAAATATATATATGTAATATTTTAGAAATATCTTTCATTTCGTTTCATAGCAAGCAATTAAATCAATTTCATACCTGATTGTGGCGTATTTGTACGATAATATAATATGTATATACAGTAGTAACAAATGATAATAGAAATAGATAGAAATAGAAACATGTTGAATCCTGATTGTTAGGAAAATGTTAAATGTACAGATTTGCATTTTGTATTGTGCTTATTATAAAAATAGTATGTAAACATTGTTTTCTAAATGATAAGTTTTTAAAACAACATGTAAAACAAGTGCATGGGTATCCTAAAAAAAATTGAATACTACATAATTACCAATATATGCAAAACAATGAAGCTTAGAACTTGAAGATTTACTTTTAGACAGCTAATTGTATTTATATTACTTTCAGTTATTTCTTTTCTAAATTAATTATGACTTTTTATTCTCCACTCCGAACAATAACCTGCCAAAGGAAATTCATCTTTACATACTATACTATTTTGTTGTACTCATTTTTGTATCTGCTTCAAATTGTGGCCCATACACTAAATATGAAGAAATTACAGCAGAATAAAATGTACTTTGAAAATATGTGTATGTTTTATGTAAAAGAAAATAGTCCTAAAAGTTGAACCTGTAATTAATGTAACCAGTGCTTTTATCAGTGAAGTCATATATGATGTGATGCCAGATGTAATTAGTGATGTCATATATGATGTAATCATTGTGGTCATACGCTGCGCAACATTGGGCTAGTAGTTGAGGTGGCTTTGCCGGAATTGTCTGCTCAATTTCAAGGGTTTTGTTGCATTCAATTTTCACCTTAAAATCGCCACTCTAAAACTTGAGGTGAACCACCGCCGGTTCCGGAAGCACCACAAAACCTTCCCCTTTGCTTCTGCCTTCGCCCTCCCTCTCCCTTGCTGATTATGTTCTCCTTTGGCACCGTGCACCTGGCCACCCTCTGTCTGGCCCAGGTTCCTGCTCACCCCGCCACCCTCACGCACTGCCTCCGGGCCACTCCTTGCACTGTGGTCTGTATCTGTACCCATAAAGCCCCCTCCCCCCACACTTTTCTTCCTGCACTTATCAGACCTACCCAGCCTGCTGCCTTAAACCCAGCACTTGCCATTTGCTGGCTACACTACCATTGTTTGTTGCCTTTATTATTTATAAATTAATTATTATTTATCTGTTTTTCTCCTTACTCCGCACTCTCCTTTTCTCCCCCCTTCCATGCACTTCTCCCCCTCCCCTTCTCCCATGCACTTGCACGTTGTCAATGTCACTGGGCCTAGTAAGAGTGTTGTTTTTGTTCTCCCTGTTCCCCTTCCCTTTGCCTTGTCGCGCTCTGAAACTCTTGTGTATGAGGGCAATAGAAATAAAATATCAATATCAACTCCACACACACAGCTGCAGAACGTCCCACAGAAACGAGGACAAACCAACCCATGCAGCGATGATGCACACCAGCATGCACATTATGACGCCATACGTCCCTATATGAAGGCACACATCGCCACACCATGCCTCACACCTCAGGCGATGTATCCCTGCAACCTAGCGTTAGCACTCTATGTGCCGCAATGTCACGATACTGTCGCACAACACCCGAAGAGGAGACAGTGGGAGCAGGACTTTCGCTCCAGGGTCACACCCTCTTCAGCATCGCAGACACAGAGGTCTACCAAAGGCATTGCTTCCCTCTGCATGTCATCATGTTGTGGGAGTGGGAGGGTGATTTACACCCCACCTTTGCGTTGTTCGCATGCCATCGGGGCACATGTGGAGCTCAAGGCCGTCTTGCATTTCTTTGCCACTGGCTCATTCCATAGGGCCAGTGGCATCGCTACAGCATCTCACAGGCCATGCAGCCACACGCTCTGCACCAGTTCGTGGCATCATATCGAGCAGACTACATGTCTATATGCCCTCAACCCAGGGTAAAGATGCCATCGACCCAGGATGAACAAAGACGGTGGCACATGGATATTACGCAGCAGACCGATTGCCCTGTGTCATCAGTGCCATTGATTGCACCCATGCCGCACTATGCCACCCCAAGCCAATGCGTACATATACTGGAACCGGCACCGCTGGCAGTCCATCAACGTACAACTGGTCTGGGATGCTGGTGGTCTGTTCATGGATGCGTACGCCCATTTCCCGGGCTTCATCCATGACAGCCACATATTCCGGGTCTCCAGCTGTTGGAAGCCGGACACTACAGTTAAGTACACACAAACGCCTACCACGTTCCACCACACACACACACACACACACACACACACACATGCATCCATTCGCAGAGCCACATGACCATCACAATGCGTGCACGTCATCACAAAGCCTACTACCACGCATCCAACACGACACACGAAGAGACACCCAATGGGCACTGACACCATTGATGTCCTTCCTCACGCAGGTGATGCAGATTATCCATTGGGCCCCAACCTAATGACACCCTACAGGCAACCCACCAGTACGCAACAGCGCAACAGGAACGGTACAATACAGCACACATGGCCACCAGTAGCATCATTGAGCGGCCCATAGGCCTCCTAAAGTCATGATTCAGATGCCTAGGTCACTCGGCAGGGGTGTCCTCCTGTACAGGCCACACGTGTTCTATATCATGCATGCTAGTTGCATCCTGCATAACATCACAGTCTGCAAAGGTGTACATGCATGCCTAGAACCTGACCTCGGGCCATAGCCAGGTGCCAGGCAACTGACCCGGGGGAGGCCAGTGCGTCAGCAGCGTCAGTGAGGGAGTGAGGGAGCGGCTGGCCAACTGCTTATTCATATGAGCATGCCTGCTGCCCAAAAGGACCTCTGATCGCACACAAGACGGTGTCCTTGATGAAAGGATGACAAGTGCCAGGCACGGTGTGCACACGCTCCCCTGTCTGAGACACCCATGGAAACAGACATCTGGCTATGCAAACATGCACGCCTCCACACACACAGGAGCTCAGTGTATGTAAAAGGAATGGACAGATGCAACCATTCTGGCACGCCCGGATTGCACATCCCCACAAGCCCGTAAGGCGTGATCACGGAGTAGGCTGGGATCAACAGCAACTCCATTGCACACAGCAGCACTCAAATCACCATGCACCTCTCAGCACAACCGGATCCAGCATCAGTGTCAACATTTCTGATGCTTGTGAATCTGCTTAAAATCATATTCTGTGCATATACTCCGACATCTAGTGGTAATCGCACAGTATTGCAACTTTCTTTTCAAAGATCAAAAAGGGACGTTGAAATGGGCGTGACTGTAACACTATCCCTAATGTGATGTCTAGTGTAGCTGAAAATCCTTCACGTGTCGAGGTCCTACAGATTGTTTTTTTCTGCCTTCTTAGTCGGTCGATTTATGCAGAGCTCGTAGTTCGAGTTAATATTGCTAATTCCCTGCGACTTTGGCGTACTCATCTGCGGATCTTCTCGACGTCTGAATGACGACTCTTTCGACTGTTCCTGATATCGCCACACTGCAACAATTGCTTCCTCTGGCGACTCGACGACTGGTTCTCTGCCGTGGCCTTCAGGCCCGGCCTTACAGTCGGTAGAGTGGGGACACGTTTTCTATTGACAGTTCTCTCTGAGAATGCCTTTTTTCTTTTACCCCACCTCTTCCTTTTCTCGGCGGACCGCTTTTCTATGCTATTATGGAGCAAACTCCTTTTAAATGTTGCCCTTCGTGTAACGGCAAATTTCCTTGGAAAGACACTCCCAGACAGTGTAACCAGTGTCTCCCCTCTGACCATGACGAGCAGCGTTGTAAGGCCTGTAAACATTTTCAGCCCAAGACCCTTAAAGACAGGCGTACCAAACAGTGGATGGTCTACACCATGTAGGTCTGGAGTCACACCCCTTACCAAACATTGGATAGCATACACCATGCAGGTCTGGAGTCACTCCCCGCCAGCGCCTCGGACGAGGAGTCCATAAGCATCCACGGATCCATTTCGGAGTCCCACAAAGTAACCGTGGAGTCTGCAAAATTCCGAGTGCCCGGCCCCAGTCCCACTAATCATGCCGTCGGCAGCATGATGTCACCCTGGTGACAAAGGCACACATGCTGTCCATGAGGTCAAGCGCAAACCACAGCTCGGCCTTTGACAGATTCGTCGAAGAGACCATCAGTACCTATAGGCCCATTGAAGGTTTCGGCAGGGCCTACTGAACCTTATGGTTCAAGGAACGACGCACCCTTCCCCACCCCTCAATTACAGCTGGCACAGAGTTCAAAGGCTTTGGCATGACAGGGCGCTGCACCTAAAACTTCAGCGCACATTGTGCATGCACCCAAAGACGTGCCGAAAAGTGCTGTCATTGCAAAAACACTCCTAAAACTCTGGGAAAAGCTTACTCGTAGAACTGGCCCCCAAAAAGCCACTCTGCCTTTCCTCTTCCTCTGGATGGACAAAAGAAAGGTTTGAGACCTGTATGAATAAGATGTCGGAATTCAGTGACGTGTAAATTCAACGACATCCTTAAAAGACATCGTCCTATGGATGACTGTTCTAGTCCCTTTAAGTCCCAGAGGCACCACTCTCCTGGGGCTCTTCTTTCCTCTCCTCCTAGACATCGTTTGCCAGATTCTCCCAAGAATATCTTCCACAATGATCAATATGACCCAGAGGATATCTATTATGTCTTCAATCCATATGACTCACAAGACCCAGTTTTTCAGGATCTAGATGCCTGGATCCCCGCTGATGACCAGGGGAATTGGCCTACTTCCCCTGCCCATGAGGCTGACCCAAACAATATATTCTTGGACACTCCTCCAGTCTCTCAACCCTGGGAGGCTTTACAAATAGATGAACAAATGCTATTTAACACGCTCCTCAGGAAGGCTGCAAACCACTTTAAAATCGTGACACAGGCGACAGTGCCCGACTCGGGATTTATTGAGGATATCCTCAAGGAGAAAGTCCTTGTCAGCCAGGCCATCCTGCCCCCTCTTTGCCAACGCCCTCAGGATAGAGATGTTTCGCCCTGCACCTTTGGATCCCTTATACATCAGGGGACATTCCATTGCGGATGGGCGGGGGATCCACTGCCTACATCAGAGTCTCTACCAGACAAAAACTGCAAGAAGCGCTGTGATACCTCTTGGTTTGGGCACTACCAAGAAATACAATAAATAAATGAATAAACCGCTTTATGCCCTTGGGAAGCACATCACTTTGTCGGCTGCTTACAGCCCCCGTATAGCTAACACAACGTTCCTTACTAGCTCTAGTGACGTACAGTGGTGACTAGTGCACGCAGGCCTACAGCATGTTCTAGAGCCTGCTAAATCTCTTCTTCTAGCAGTGGTACACGAAGGACGTCAAGTGACGCAAAACCTACTGAAGAACAACCTTGACTCTGCAGCGACTTCGGGTAGGGTACCAGCAGAAGATACCCTTTTGAAGCGCCACCCATGGCTAAAGAATTTTGATTTCAAGCCTGAGACACGCCTCATTTATTAATAAGCCTGTTCAAGACACAGCCCTCTTCGATAAGGTAGTAGACGAAGCCCTCCAAATCGCATGGAAGGGGCATGCAACCCTGAAGTCTCTAAATCAAATCTCGCCCAAGCCATTTGTTCAACGCAGGGTCTTTAATACCCGCCAGTCCCTTTGCAGGCCAGCCTTTCCCCGCATAGCTCAAAGTGCCTATGGTACTGGCAGTTCTCCCTGGTATTCCGGCCAGGACACTTCCTGCAGCTTTCAAACCCCTTAACAACAGGGATTTCGTCGTGGCAAGGATAGGGAGAGAAACTTGGCAGCCAGAGGCTCCCCTGCCCCAGCCGGTAAATGACCCGGTGGATCATGTCCCCTAGCATGTCTCCCCAGTAGGCGGTCGATTAATATCTTTCACCCAGGAATGGGAGACAATCACCGCGGGTCAGGGGGTCCTCAAAACCGCCAGCTGTGGTTATTGTAAAGAATTCCTATATTCAACCCATACCGAAAAGCAGAAGACTGTCACCAGAACATGTACACATCCTGCTAGAGAAAATCCAGGTCCTGCTGCAGAAGGGAGCAATCAAGGTCATCCCAGATCTTCAGGTAAACAAGGGTGTTTATTCAAGATACTTCCTTGTACCCAAAAAGGATATAACCATGCACCCTGTTTTAGATCTGCACACTGCGAAAAAGTATGTCAAACCTCAAAAGTGTCTTTCTTTATTTTTGTATTGGGTATTTATAGTGCACCTAACAACCAAATGGTGTTTCAAGACACATTAAGACAATGGAGGGGGAGGTACAGGGGAGTAAACAAAAAACAATAACCTTCTTACTAGGCCTTGAGACATTCCGATCATGCAAGTGCCGTAACAAGAATGCAGGGGAGGGAGAGGAGGTGAAGGATGGGGGGACAGGGAAGAAGACAAAGAATAACGTTCCTACTAGGTTGTGATACAATTCGGAGCGTGTAAGTGCAGGCAGTAATAGAAAAGAGGGGAGGGGTAGGGGAAGTATAGGTTGGGGTGATGAGGGGAGAAGACAAACAGTAGCTTGCACAAGGGAGTGCTTTGGGAGAAGGGGGAAGAAGCCAGTGTCAATGAGTGACCGCAGAATTTGCCAAGGCTGGATCAACAGTGGTAATGCTGTCCATGAAATTTCTGGAGGCGCAGGGGAAAAACCCGTTTGGATGAGAGCCTCACAGAGTGGGGCCACTCAGAGACCTCACCATGTGATTAGGGAGAGAAAGAGGATATGATATGGCATTTATAACGCGCCTATACACAAGTGTTACAAGGCGCGACGAGGCAAGGGAGGGGGAACAGAGGGAAGACAGAGACCACGATTTTACTAGGCCAGTTGTCATGCAGATCGCGCAAGTGCGTGGGTCAAGGGGGAGGGATCAGTGCAGTACAAGGGATAAATAGAATAAATAAAAACAATAAGTAAAAAGTACGGCCAGCTGGTGGCAAGTTCAAGGGTAAGTGCAGACATCAGGTGTCAAGTGCTGGTAGGGGACTGTAGGGATACATAAAACAGTCCCCAAGTGCAGGGGTTTCCAGGGAGGCAGTGAAGGTGTGCAACTGGCGGCGCAGGGGACCTTTGTCATGATCTCTGCTTCCAAAAGGTCAGGGTTTTCCCAACTCCCTTGGAAGCAGATCCATAACCCAGGTTCCGAGTGCCAACCAGTCCCAATTGGGACCTTTTGGACCCAGTCCTGGCGCCAGTGGCACCAGGCTCATAAATATGCCCAGTCCCAGCGCTGGAAGCGCCGGGCTCATAATGCTTGGGTGGACTTACCTGCAGCAGACCATGCTGCTTACTTGCCTGCCAGTTGAGCCTCTGATCCTCTTCTGTTTGGAACTACCGTTCCTGTTGGGTGGGGCAGGAGCCACTCCCTAGATTCAGAACACTGGAACTCTTCTGGAAAGCAGGAACTCTTTTCTTACCTAGGCGTGGCTGTGGAAGGAGACACCTAAGCACTACAGGAGGCTATTTAAACCACACCCGATGGATGAATCTTGCTTTGCGTTATTCTGCATCCTCTGCAGCAGAACGCTCATCGTGTCTTCTGCATCTGATCCTGGGCCTAAGGAAAAAGGCTTACCATCCTGAATCCAGTCTTCAGCAACACCTATAAAGACAAGAAAGAACAGGTTAGCATTACGGTCTTCAGTGACAGCTCTTCACTTACCTGGTCCATCGGCTGTCACCAACGCCTCGCGCTGCATTCCGGCATCTGAAAGACAAAGGCTTACCTACTCTTCGTGCGCTCCGGAGGTCTTCACACTGCATTCCGGCATCTGAAAGACAAAAGCTTACCAACTCTTTGCACGCTCCGGAGGCCTTTGGCGCTGCATCCCGCATCTGAAAGACAAAACAAGGTGCGTTTAAAGACATTGGGGAACTTTAATACTCACGTGCCATTACTCCTTTCCACATCTAACCCAGTGGGTATTCCGGCACCCTGTAGCCGCTCCGAACTTGTACCTGCAAAATAAAAAGACAGTTAGAGCGCATTGTGAAGCAGGCAACAAGCGCTTACTTACGTGCTTCCAGGCGCTTCTATTCATCACACGGGCTCCATCTTCAACTCACTTCAGCCCGTCATCCGCCATCGCTGGAACCCTGCAAAACAAGAAACATCATTACTAAAGACTTTAAAGACATTAGAATTACTCGAAACTTACCGTTCGTGCAGTAAACGACGGACAGCAGTCCTCTGAAGTCAAGAGGCCTGCACCCCTTATCCAATGAAGAAACTGGTTACAGCACCCTGCCCCGAGGCAGATGGAGAGCACGGCGTTCACTTACCTAAGGTGAGAGCGTTAACCTTTGGGGTTCTACAGGAGAAGAGAAAGGGAAGAAGAGAGAGACATTCAATAACCCAGTTCCTTAATCCCATATTTTCTATCTGCAGACATCTTACCCTTCGAGTCAGACATACAGTGCACAGAGGTCCAGCCCAAAGAGCCAGCCGTGTGTTACACATCACCTTTGAAGATACAGTATACGCCCAGTCAAGACTGGCGCCTCTACGGGAATCAGGTGAGCGTTACAACCTTGGCCCTAGATAAGAGGGTGGCCAGGTAACCAGTGCAGTTTCAGTTTCAGCCAGGAGTTCAGCAGGGGAGAAGAGGAGAGAAAGCGGAAGCAAAGAGGAAGGTTTTCAGGTGCTTCCGGAACCGGAGATGGTTCTTCTCAAGTTTCAGAGAGGCAGGGAGGCTGTTCCAGAAGGAAGCCCCAGCCGAAGAAAGGGGTCTACCACCAACTTGTTGCTTGGAGAAGCGACTGACCCTAAGGGAGTTGGAGGCGGATGAGCGAAGAGCTTGAGAAGGAAGATATTTAGGAAAAGAGAGTTGAAGGTATTGAGGCCCCAGGCCCCAGAAGGCCTTGTGGACAATGCAGAAGGAGCCAGTGCATAGATTTCAGTCCTGGAGAGATACGATCCCTGGGCTTGAGGCCAAGGACAAGTCTCGCAGTCCTGTTCTGGATGAGTTGCAGAGGGCAGAGAGTAGAAGCAGGCAGATTTAGAAAGAGGCTGTTGCAATAGTCCAGCTTGGAGAGAACCAGAGCTCTGGAGACAGTGAGCTTCTGGGGGAAGGAGAGGAAAGCAAAATACCTCTGAGGAGGTGCAGCTGGTAGTGAGACTTCTTAGTCAGAGATGTGAGGAGAGAAGGGGAGTGTGGAGTCAAAGGTGACCCCAAGGTTTTTAGCCTTGCAGGTGTTAGCAGGAAGAGGGCCAAGAGAGGCCGGCCAGAGAGTGACAGGAAAGGAGGGAGCGGGTCTGTCAATGAGGAGAATCTCGGTCTTACTGGCATCAAGGCAGAGATCATTTGTGGCACACCACTCCTGGATAGCAGACAGGCAGTCAGAGATGAGAGAAGGAGAAGAGGTGGCTGAAGGTAGCCTGAAAATGAGCTGAGTATCATCCAAATAGCACTAAAAGTTGGGGCAGAGAGCGGCAATGCGTTGGGCAGGAAGTGCCAGGTATTAGTTGAACAGCCAGGGAGAGAGGTTAGACCCCTTGGGAACACCACAGGTAGAGATAGAGGAGAGGAAGGACCCAAGTTGGACTTGGGAGGGTCGATCAGAGAGGAAAGAAGTCAGCCACGCCAAGGCCTGACCAGCAATAACCAGGTTATCACGGAGACGCTCGAGCAGGAAGGCATGGTTGACCGTGTCAAAGGCAGAAGAGAGATCAAGTAAGATGAGGACATAGGGGGTGTTGGAATCAAGGTTGGAGAGCAGGTCTTCACGGATGTTCAGGAGAGCAGCTTCCGTGTTTCTAGCAGCTCTGAAGCCAGACTGATGGTCATGAAGACAGATTCAGTGTGAAGATTAAGCTGGGAGATGGCCAGCTTTTCCGGGAGTTTGCCCAGGAACAGAGTGATGTAGATTGGGCGATAGTTAGCCGGGCAGGACGGGTCGGCAGAGGGTTTCTTAAGAAGAGGGTGAACAAAGGAGTGCTTCCAGGGGGATGGGAAGACTCCAGTGGTGAAGGAGTGGTTGCAGAAGTTGGCCAGAGCAGGAGCCAGAGAGTCAATGTGGTCCTTGGTGGTTTTGGAGGAACAGGGATTAACCTGTTTGGATGAGACTTTCATAGATCGGTCTTGTCTAGAAACCTTGTCTGGGGGGGATCAGGGGAAAGGCAGAGAAGGAGGGAGCAGAGGTGGCTGAAGAAGGTCCAGAGGAAGAGCAGGGAGTAGAGGGGGTGGGGGAGAGGAAGTGAAAGAGGACAGAACGTCCTGAGTTTTAGAGATGAAATGAGAAGCCAGAGCTGTGCAGAGGGCCTGGAAGGGGACAGGAGAGGTAGAGACTGCAGCGGTATTGGCCAGTTCCTTGCAGATTTTAAAGAGATCAGCCGAGTTGTTAGATGCCGCAGAGATGCAGGCTTGGATGTGAGCTCTCTTCTTGGTGCGGACATTGCCTTTGGAGCAGGCGGCAGGCCAGTTTGTCAGAGGATGTACCAGAAGCACGCCCTTTCCTCTCAGCCACCCTGCATTTGCATTTGAGGGTGATGAGATCTGAGTCGTACCAGGAGTTGCTCTTGGCTTTGGGCTTCAAGCGGAATCTTATGACAGGGGCAAGAACATCAAGAGTATCAGATATAGCAGAGTGGAGAATGGAAAGGGCTGTGTCAGGGTGTGAGTCAGCCAAAGGGACGGGGAGGGATGAGAAAGTGGCAGCGAAAGCCTCAACTGACACAAGTTTCATGGGTCGGAAAACCGAGAACGTGGGTCGCAGTGCTGGAGTTGGCTTGGCCTGAGAGGTAGAGAGGGTGAGCTGGGAGGAAAGGACAAAGTGATCACTCCAGGAGAGAGTAGTGGTGAGAGGGATAGAAAGGGGAGGAGGAGAGGAGGGAAGGGGATAGGAGGTGAGAGGATAGGAGAGGACAGGAAAGGAGAGGAGAGGAGAGGGGAGGGGAGGGGAGGAGGGGAAAGGAGAGAAGGGAGGAAGAGAGGAGGGGAGAGAGGGTAAGGGGAGAGGAGGTACAAGGAAGGCCTGAGAGCAGATGAGGGAGAAGCAAGAAGCAATTTCAACACAATTGCAATGGTATCATCTAGATTCAAGTGTCCAGGTTAAAGGAAAAAAGCCTAGGGTTCAACATACAGCGGAAGAAACTAAAACACCTAGATTCAAGATTCCTGGAAGGGGGAGAAAAAAGCCTAGGTTTCAACATACCGCAGAAAAAGCAAAAACAGCTAGATGTGAAATTCCTGGAAGAGGGAAAAAAAAGGCTAGGTTTCAACATACAGCAGAAAAAACAAAAGCACCTAGATGCAGTAGCCTGGAGGGCCTAAGTGCACAATATGGACAGCATACAATTGTTGGCGACGTACGGCAGGGGATCATTTAATAGGGAGCAGTAAAGGCTGTTCCCCCTGCCCGTACCTTTCTTGCCTTGTTAATCGCTGCTGGTTGACGGCTGCGCTACATGCTTCTCCGGCGAACACTGGCAAACACTGTCTTGAGCTGCACCTGCAGGCGCTGCCTTTTGCTGTGGGCCCTTAGTAGAGGGGGCTGCACGGGCAGGTGAGACACAGATGGACAAAACTTGCCGTAGCGAGGGAGGTAGCGAATGGGGTGAGGGTGGAGGGCTGAGGGAAGGCAATTCGAACCAACAAGAAAGCGGGAAGGAGAGAGGGGAGACAAGCACAGGAGCGCACAAAAAGGAGAAGAAAGAAAGCAGACAAGGAAGGGAAAGCTGCCCCTCTCCCCCACGTGCCCCGGCAACGGATGGCAGCGCGAGGGGCCCCCGGGCTGTAGGTGTGCGCATCAGGCTGCTCTGCTGTTAATAATCCTTCCGCAGATGACAACTCAACAGGAAGTAATCCCACTGCTAAAACAGGGAGATTACTTGGCCACGTTGGATATGAAAGATGCATACATTCATATTTCAATGTTGCCAGCGCACAGAAAGTACCTTAGGTTCAAGAAGACACTCGCTATCAGTTTAAAGTACTCTACTTTGACATTGCCTCAGCTCTGAGGATGTTTACCAAGGTACTAGCAGTGGCAGCAGCTCACCTGCGCAGGCAGTCCATTCCAGTGTACCCTAATCTCGACGGCTGGCTCATAACTGGAGACCTGCACCAGGGGTGTCTGGAGAACACCCAAAAGACTGCAATTCTTCTTTTCAACCTGAGGTTCTCAAATCAACGAGAAAAAAATCAAGTTTGGTCCCCAGTCAAGTCAAACTGTTTCTTGGAGCACTAATTTGGACAGAAGCGGTCTTCCTCCCAACGAGAGAGTTCAAAACATGCTGTTCCAGATCCCTCAGTATGTAGCCAGTCGTCAGGTAACCTTACAGAAAGCCATGCAGCTGTTAGGGATGATGGCATCCTGCATCTTCCTATTCCACACACCCGTCTGTGCATGTGTCCTATGCAGGAGTGGCTCTAGAGCCAATGGTGACAGGCGAGCATCACTGAGAGGATCTAGTGGTTGTCTCGCCAGCCCTCGTTCAGTCTAGGCAGTGGTGGTTGAAGGAGAACCTTCTGAAGGGGAAATCCTTCACCACCCCGGCAGTGAAGGCTATTCTCACCACGGATGCATCTATGTCAGGATGGGGAGCACACATCAATCACAACCAAACATACCAATCTGTTGGAACTACTTGCTGCGTTCAAAGCCCTAAAAGCCTTTCAAACACACATACAAAGGAAGACCATTCTGGTCCTTACAGCCAGCTATACGGCCATTTATTATCTACACAAATGGGGGGCACTCTACAGGGCTGTCCAAACTGTCACAGAACAGTTGGAGATAGGTACTTAAACACAACATGTTGCTACTGTCACCTCATGTTCCACACAACACAATCTTCTGGCAGACACACTCAGCAGAGACTTGCAGCTGCCCCTAGAGCACGAGTGGCGCTTGCAAGAACACATCTTACACAACGTCTTTGCAGAATGGTCTCATCCAGACATCCAACTTTATGCAACTCTGGCTAATGCACAATGGCCATATTATGCCTCCAGGTGCCCACAGAGACAGTCCAAATGGAACAGCCACTGGATAACATGGTCAGGGAGATTTGCCTACACTTTTTCCCCAGTTCCCCTACTGAACAGGATAGTTCACCAGATGCACCAGGAACAAGAGACACTAATCCTGGTGGCACCAATGTGAGCTTGTCATCCTTGGTTCAGTCATCTCATGGCAAAGTCACTTTCCCCTCTGAGGATACTGCCTTGCCCGTACAACATGCTGTCACAAGACAAAGGGAAAACACTACACCCATGTCCTCAAACGCTCAACCTAATAGCTTGGCTCCTGAAGCCTGGGCACCTACAACTACCTCGAAGATGTATGGACATTCGGAGAGAAGCATGAAAACTTAACACCAGCCATTGTTACTCCAATAAATGGAAGCAGTTTGTCATTTGGTGCAATACAAAGCCCCCTATTGACTGTTTACCTAAACATATAGTCCTTTATCTAACACACCTCTTGGATTCAGGACTTGTTTTCAACTCACTAAAGGTCTACTTTGCTGCTCTTTCTGAATACACCACATCTCAGTGTAAGGTTTCCTGGTGGAAAATTCCAGTGATTAAGGCATTCACGGAGAGGGTAAAAAGACTTCACCATTCTATTTCTAACCAAACACCCAGCTGTGACTTGAATGTTGTTCTTACAAAACTAATGGGACCTCCTTTTGAGCCAATGCATACGGCTAGTCTTAAGGCTCTCACCTATAAGACTGCATTTCTGGTGGCTATTAACTTTGTGATGGGTCAGCAATGCGAGGCAGACAACGTTTTGATTATTGTTCAAAACATGCCATTTTATTAAAGTATACATGATTATTAAATGCCTCACTATGCCTACTCTGCTGAGGATTTCCCTACCTACAAAACTAAAGGGAAACACTCTAACACAGGATGTCTGGCCCTCATCCTTAAACATCAAATGGACAAAGAAAATATATGGCAATTCAATTAACATCAACAATAATATTCACGGTTTCTTTATAACCTCTCAATAACCTGGGCGAGTTCCCTTCCCCAGGATTCAAAGTGAATTCAGCTCCAATGTTCAACAAAAAGAAATAAGGAAATCCATGTAGGTGATATAGTCTCAGATCAGATCTTGATGTGTCAATGTCAAGATAAAGTGTTGTTAACCAAAGTTCCAACTATAGAAAATCTTTTCTCCTTGGTGAAATAAGGACTTCCCACTTCCTTAAAATAGCACCAATGTTATCCCCAGCCACAATGCTTTGTCACCCCTTCCAATTATCCCAGAAGACTTGCCATACTTCAAAAGAAAGACAACTTCTGTAAATGTTATTGAAACATAGTTCTTGGTTAACAGTTATTGAGCCTCATCAGGAGTCTGGCGTTATCCCGGTGTTACCTCTACTTGGTCCGCGCTATTAGCGCCGGATCACGAGTATCGATACAGCAGTAAGTTCCCATTCCCCATTGGGCCCATTGGACCGGGGGGCGCTATTCCCATCAGTGATAATTGCGCTGGTGGCAATAGCGCTGAAAACAGCTGAAAACGGGCAGTAAGAGGACGTTTTTCCCTCCAGTAAAAAGCTGGAGGTAAAACTCCCAATTACCATCGACTCATGATTTAGCCAACCTTTAATTGCAGCGGTAATAGCGTTAGTGCCGCATTTAAGGGCTAAGGCCAAATGATGAGGCCATTTATGTCACTATTTGCAAGATAAGGATTCACAGTAGGCATCTTTGTCGGGATGACTTCACAGTGCTGCTGCTTCTACTTCAACAACTTCACTTCCACTAAAGTTTGCCATGAGGACATTTACTTTGTCTCATAGTACTCCACTTCACTTGTGCTACTGAAGTTTTGCATCTGCTGACAACCAAATATACCACCAGTACTTGATAACACCACAACTTCAGTACTTTGTGACTCAAAACAGATTTTAGTTCTGACAAGATTTACTTTAAGGCACTTAATAACCTTCAAATAGGCAAGGCACTGTTCCTCTGAATATCTCTCTTCAAAAGGGGCAGCCTCTTTGCCTTTCTTGTCTGGCACAACAACAACCTAAATTCACCTGTATGACCCACTTCTCTCTGTCGCTTTCAGTCTTTGGCAACATAGGTTGTGTCAACCTCAAATAATATTTATGATCAGCAGGTTTCCCTTCCCCAACTTTGGCTTCATCGCTCTACCAACTGTTAGTCCAAATAATTACCAAGCAGTCTTGGTGCCACTCTCTTGGCTTAAGGTAATGCCGGCACACTTGTATCTTAAACACGGTTGAACTTTTATTGGGCTCACAGTATTGGTTAGATTGTTTTCTGGTCTGGCTTTAAGAAAGGCTGCTGTCAGTCTTAATAGCGGAATACTCTTAACTTGGCCAATTCTTGCTCTCTCTTCAACTGCATATACAACGTTTAAACACTTGACTTCTTTTATGAGCAATTGTTGTTTGTGTGAATGTAGATGTAAAGTTCACTCTTCCTGTGAAAAGTGAAATTAAGCACACGTGACCACTTCTTCACAAGGTTTACAAGGTTTGAAGGGTCTAACAATGGCTCTTCGTATCGTTTGTTCTGCGTAATGAAGTACATGAAACCACCTCTTCATAAGGTTTACAAAGTTTAAGGGTTTAACAATAGCTTGCTGTAGCATTTGCTCTTCAAGCGAGTGAAAGAGAAATTACCCGATCACACGCGAGTGCTACTTTTCTATTGTCCCATTGTTAAGAACTCAACAAACAACTTCAGCTCGCTTCTGCTTATACGCAAGTGAATATTAAGCTGGATAGTGCTTAAGCAAGGAATAAGAAGGCCAGGTTTGACTCTCCTGCTTCTCTGATCCTTGTTCCACGTGTTGCACAACTTCTACTGCTTCTGGCTTCACTTAGGACTGTGAGAAACCTGAGGGCATTCTCCCCAGCAGACCCCGAGAATCCGTTATTCAGGTGGCCAATAAAGAACTGACCCTCTCTTATCCCAACCCTGAAGGCAGACAAGCAGGGAGAGATCACCTAGGTAGGGGAGCCTGGGGTTATGCTCAGGAGAATGCCCAAACGGAGATGCTGTATGTTACAGAGGAAGAAGACAAGGAGAGGGAGATTCCTGATTCCTTTATGGGCTGTGCCCCATCTGTATCTTTTCCTCCCATTGAATCTCTCCTACCCAAATCTACTGACCCCTCTGTATATAACCAATCCCCTAAAATCTGAAACCCGTTCGCGTCCAAAGATTATTTACCCCAGAATCCCTGTTTTCCTGCATCCCACCCAAACAGCACCGGACATTCTTTTCCACATTCCTCTGGTTATTTGGTCCCGAACACCCAGTTCACTCGGACAAAACACAATCCCCTCCATTCATTTCATGATCCCAGTTACTTCTCTTTGCTTCACACACCCTACCAGTCTCGTCCCTCCTATCACTTTTTGAATCCCCAATCGAATGTACCCAATAAATACAAATCCCACAAACCTTCATGCTTATTTCACAAAATCTACCCTTCCGAGATCACCACAAACCCTAAGCCCAGGGTTATAACTCCATGTAACACCTCTTTCCCCTCCAACCATGCAGGATGTCTGGAAACTCTACCACCTTCTTTTGCCGACAAGAACACTTGTTCCCAACACAAAACACAGAGGTTTAACACTAAAGCTGTTTACCTGACATGTCCCGACACAAGGGTCATGCAGATTCAGACAACTTGAATCACACACTTTCCTTTCCCCAAAGGGATCAAAGGTGGAGCCAGACAGCACATGAGCATGGCAGACAGCACAGCGGCACAGCCAACCATGTACTGCACTTCAAGAGAAGGAGAAAGGCGGCGGGAATCGAGAGGGTGGCGAGGAGAGAAGCGACCTTGCCCTTTTGTCCCATACCCACGGAACCTTTGTGGAAGAGGACATAAGATCGCAAACAACAGCACACGTGTCTTGCAGCAGATGTCATCGCTGATAAGCAGGAGCGAGGGAAGCTCCTGCGACCATGGTACCAGCCTTGACTCCAGTGAAGCCGAAAGCCTAGAGGTTCATCACAGCTGGTGAGTCGAGGGGAGAGCCGATAAGGACCGGACTGTGTTGAATGAGAATCACAGTGGCAAGTTTGAACCAAGTTCAATGATCTGTAAAAGTGTTGAGGGGAGACCAGCTGCAGAGGGAACCGATCCCCGTGTGAATTAAACTACAGAAACCAGAAGGCTGTAGGAGAGCCACCATGTTAGCTCAAAGTGGTCATACAGAATGTCAAGCAAAATTCCTGTAAAGCCGAAAGTCTTTGATCTACGAACTTGAGAAAGTAAGGGAAGTGAATCCCGCATTGAGAGAAAGCAAGCAAGCAAGGGAAGTGAATGCCGCATCGAGAGTGTTAGGAAGAATTCTCTGTTTAGGCTGAATTTCCTAACCTAGTGAGTCCCCCAGCAGCTTTGCTGGATTTTGTGGGGTTTATTCTTTTCTCCTGCCAAGAGTGAGACTCTTTTATCCTCACTCTTGGACATGACTTGAGAGTGTTCTCTGTGACTTGCTATGTGCTTATGGGCTGGGGGGGTAATTTTCCCCATAGGCCATCATTGGTTTTTGAATGTGTGTTACACAGCACCCTCAGTGCAGTAGCACAGGGGTGTCTTAGAGACCCCCAAACATAGACTCCACACCCTGGGACTGACTACTGTCTCCCTGGGTCTGTAAAGTTACCATTGACTTTACTAGTCTTAACTTAGGAACTTAACCAGTACAAACCATCTTACTGTGGAAGTACTGGTAGGGGCAATTAGATTGCCCCTGGGTCTGTTGTCGAGGGGGTACTGTCCCGTCCCCCCTCGCCGAGTTCTGGCTGGTGGCAGTGGATACCACGGAAATATTCCACCGGAATATTTCCCAATGGGATTTCCCATTGGTTTTTGATGCACCACTTTTTGGTGCAATGTTAAAGATACCGCCAGTTTATTTATTTAATATAAATTCACCGGTTCGGATTTTTTGCCAGAACTCGCGGCCAAAATGGCGTCTAGGTTCACTTCAGTAACCCTGAACCCGAGTCGAGCCTTTGTTCCACTTTTGGCGGGCTTCTGCATAGAAGCCCTCCAAAGTGGTGCCATTCTGCCTGGGTACCACAGGGGGTGTGGGAGGGGGTTTAGGCACCCTGGACCGAGTTGCCTTGCCAACTCAGGTCGCACCCTAGTGTGATTGGCCCAAGTGGTGAGCCACCCCGCTCACCACTTAGCATGTTTGAGTGACAGCTAGGCTGTATAAATGGGGGTTTGCTGCATAAAAGCAGGGTTTTTGGGACTGGTTCTTCAGAAGTCGCCACAGGACCTAAGAAGCCGAAGAGGGAGAAGCCGAGCCGACCTGCCAAGACGACACCACCGGTGAAGCCCTGCAGAATCGTCTCACCACTTTTCCCGACGACAGAGGAGATCTCCCGCCGGAGAGTCTTCTTCCCTTAACTGGTGGGGACAACCAGTTGCTGCCTTCTTTTGGCCGTCCCGAAGCATCTCGTGGCCGCCTTGCCTGTGCCAAGCACCCCGGCAACCGGGATACCACTTTTTACCTCAACCGCGAAAGAGGGGTAAAAATCCTTTGTGACCGGAGAACTCCACGGCTGGCCTCATCCCTGGTAGTGCAACGACCTGCAGCCTTCCTCCCCGTCGAGATCACCTCTTCCTCGGGACGACGCCGCGACTTGCACCCACTACCAGGAACGACTACCACCGCTGGAGGAATCTTTCCACTTTTAAAGGTACTGTGATCCGCCCGGCCTCCCTTGCCAGCGATTGTACGGGGTAGATTTAGCCCTCGGCTCTCGAACCTGGGTAGGCCTGGGACACCCTAACTAAACTTTTCAGAACCATAGTAAAACCGTTTTCTACTCACCTGCAAAGACTTGTGACATTGTGTGATCTTGGGCACATTTTCGCCTGGCTCCCTCTAACGCGGGCCCCAAACTAATTCCCCTTGTTCCACTATTGACTGTCTTTGCCAACCTCATGTGAAAAGTGTTTTACCTAACTGCTCTCTTTATTTCTGCCTTTTCCCTCCCTTTTGGTAATACTTGTTGGAGTACCATCTAACGTTAAGCGCTCACCTCTGGTTGGAAATAAGTGGTGTTAACTTAGAATTGTCCAACAAACGATTAGGGATGTACATGAGTAATAGTAACTGTGTTTGACTTTCTTATCTTTTCTAATGTGCTAGTGTAATTTATGAGTGTACCTTTAATAAATAAGTTTATACTTTTACACCTAGCTCTGGTCAGTGTTTGCTTGTGCTATTGTACCTCTGTACCTATTATGTATCCTTTGTATACTGCCTAACTCTTCTTGAGGGAAGTCTGACTGCTCAGCCACAGCTACCACAGTGAATCTGTGCGGTGCGGACTGCTACCAAGTGGGTTTACTGCCAACACCTGTAGTCTTAAATCTTTTGCAGTGGTCCCAGAGGGAACTGCACAGGTTTCTGCCTAACAGAGAGAAAGTAAGGGACGTGAATCCTGCAACTCTTTAAATTAAAGTGAAAGTGAAGTTGGCAAGAGTGAACCTGACCAAGGGATGCTGATGAGAAGGGGGCAAGTCTAAATTCCCAGGAAACAGTGTGTTGACTAAAGTGTACCCGGCCGAGGGATGTCCACTGGAACTGTTTTAAAAGACATTAACATTTGTGAATGGTCCGAGCCCGACCGTGGCCCAGAAGAGGGGGACCCAATGGTGAAACCATCACCCAACGTGAGCTGTGGCGAACAATTGAGAAGTGTCAGCGTCCAGAAGAGGGGGATCCAGGGGTGAATCATTGTCATCCCAAAGAACTTTCATTTGGTAAAAGGAATTTTTGTTTTAGTTATATTGTACTCTTCAGGCCCTCGAAGACAAGAGACTTTCAAAGGGAACGAGACTCGGCCATCGACGGTCCTGAGATCTGCCATTTGAACTGTTGGCTCGTGCTGGAGAAGCCCGAGACTGTACTGTGCTCCAAGCTCCCATCGTACCCCGTGCTCAAAACGTGGGGAAGGGAGACCCAGGCTACTGCATCCTGACATATTATTTGAGAACTTTGTTCTTTTCTTGACAACTATTCCACACCCCGTTTTATATTAGTTGTAAGGTTTGGCAATAGGTTCCTTAGTATAGGCCCTTTTATTTGACACAACGCCACTAGGAATGCCTAATTTTTCATTTGATGGTTGACGCTTGCTCCAATCTTTGATTTAGGTTTAGATTAGGCGTTTTTCCAACCTTCAACCAACATTCATTGTTCAATTAACACCCTTGAACTGTGATCACTTGTGTCTGTCTTACTTGTTGCTACCATGAGTTCCTTACAGGACCCACTCCCTTCCTCGTTGAAGGTGTCTCTGATCCGGCTACTCAATTAAGGAACCCCTCTCGCTCCTGTGACCCACAGCTTTACAACACCTACTCACCTCGGTCTCTCACATGCTTTTGGAACGGCAATCTCTGCAATTAGGCTCACATTGGGAAAGGCAGCCTTCCTGCACACCTTCCATTGCACAGCCTCTGCAAATCAGAGTTTGGGGGAACAGGACCATCAGAGAACAGGCAGGTAAAATCTGCTGCATCGACGCTCTGGCGTCATTTTGGTTCTCATACTTTTGCCTGGATTGCCAACACAGTGTCTTCTTTCTTCTGCCTCTGCTACTACTGCACACACTCCAGTCACAGTTTCAGCTCCTTCCTATTGCCTGCACCTAAGGGGTCTTTTCTGCCTCTGAGGTTCCTTCAGGTGTGGGCTATTAGGCTTAATTGCTTGGCTACTGCTACATTGTGCCTCTTCAGCCCTCTTCCTCATCCCAGTAATTATGGGATTATGGAACTTGTAGTCCTCAACAACAAAATTAGTTGTTTTAAGTAACTTCTTGATTTTTAGAATAGATTAATTTCCCTTAGAATCATTCAAATATGAATCACTACAATTATTTGTTACAGAGGAAGACAATTGACTTAAGGCAATATTTCTAAATTACTTTAAATTATACCTTTTGGTAGTAAGGATGATGTTTATCCTGAAATACCTTGAAGGGTCTTTCTGTTAGTAAGGCTTGCTCAGGTTTTATAGTACAGAGTCACAGATCTTATATGTGGTTCAGATACGTTATAATGACAATACGCCAATTATAATTATAATGCTTTGACAACCTTGAAAGGTTTTCCCTTTCAAATGACAAATACTGTGTCTCATCCCACAAGATCTCCTCACCAGCCTGGGCCTCATCTCCTCCAAGGTGAACCTCACACAGTACAACACCCCCAAGGTCAGGATCAGGAAGTGTCTGCCTTTCCCTGGCCACCTGGGAGGAGACTTTAGGCAGGGGTTCAGTGAGGGATCTGTAGGATTCATCACACCTCTATCAAGAGAGTTAGTGAACTGCAGGCTCTCTCAGTTCAAGACCCATTTGTTACCATTCATAAGGCCAAAGGCCAAAGTGGTACTATGCCCCCCCCTTCCCCGACTTGATTGCGTGTTGGTCAAGCTTGATTTCTGCCCCCTCTCCTCCACCTCAGTTGCAGCTGTGGGGAGTGGACATGGAATCAAAAGTCATATTTTATGATAATATGTACCCCAGGAGTTTACCTAGCGCTTGGGACAACCTTCCTGAGTGCCTGCGCCTATTAGCATAATTTGACAAAACACAGCCAGGAAATGTTGTGAAGTTCATTTGGACTCAGAGAGACACCATTATGAAGCATTACTCAGAAAAATGCAATTGACAATGAGGATAATAGGTTCATATATTTTTAATATCACATCTCCTACAAGCTCTTATTTGCATTGCTCATGCTGTAACAGCAGCAACTACAACATAGCACATTACCATACATATGAAAAGAGCTGTTATGTAAGCGAAGAGCATGGTTTGCATTTATAGAAAAAAGAACAAGTAATCATTTTAGTTTTAGCAGCTTGAGTGACCTGGGATATATACTATGTTCAGCTATGCTATGGTATGGTAAAAGATACCAAACGCCATTAGTCTCAAAATTGCACACATTTCTATTTCAATTAATTTCTATTGCGCCGGTAACTCGCGAGTCTCGGGCGCAGATACATGGACACATGGTACAAACATAAATTAACGAGACAGGCACAGATGGAGCGACTAGGTGGTTTTAAGAAGACTGTTAGTTAATATTATGAGTCTTCACCTGCTTACGAAAGCTTAAGTAATTTGCTTCTTTTCTTATGTTAATGGGCAGGTTATTCCATAAACCAGTCGTAACAGTCGGAAAGGATTTACCAAGGCCTAACTTACGTTTATGCTTTGCTACCGTAATCTTATTTTGATCTGCTGATGTTAGAGTGCAGGTAGGTACATATGTGTATATTTTTGATTTCAAGTACTCTGGTGCTTTCCCATGAATACAGCGATGTGCTATGGTGAGGGCCTTGAATTGAATTCTATTCTCTACTTTAAGCCAGTGCAACTCTTTCCTGGAGTTGCTGATGTAGTCAAATGTAGGCCTGCACTTAATAATTTTGACTGCATTATTCTGTATGATCTGGTAAACTTTGAGATATTTGTTGTTTGCCCCTACCATCAGGGCATTACTATAATCCAAACGAGATAGAATGGTTGCCCTAGTCACCGTGGCACAGTTGCCCCCTGATAGGTAATGTCTAATAGCCTTCAGGAGTCCAAGATAATAGCTACATGTTTTCTTTATATATTGCGACTGTGTTTCAGCTCCTAATGATGCTTCCATCATCATGCCCAAAGTTTTAACTTTGTAGAGAACCTTGATCTGTGTGTTTTCAATCTGAAAGGAGTTGTATTCTGGGGAGAGGGAATTTCTGGCCTGCTGGGATCCGAAGAACATCAACTTTTTTCCATTTCAGCACATCCTGTTTGTGTCCATCCATTGTTCTATACTGGAATAGATGTTAAGTAGGTTATCATTATCTTTTTTGTGATCACCGCAGAGTTCCATCACTAGCTGAGTATCTTCAGCGTAATTAGTAAAAAAGATATTTATCTGATCCAGTACATGGCAGAGGAATCTAAGATATAAATTGAACAACAGAGGGGACATGCTGTCTCCCTGTGGAACCCCGCAGAGGATTTCTCTTTCTGACGAGAATTTATGACCCCAGTGAACCCGTGATGTCCTATTTTTTAGGAATGACATTATCCACCCTTTGGGTGCTGATGATCAATTGGCAGTTTTACCCAGAGCAACGTCGAGGAGATCATGATCAAGAAGGTCAAATCCAGCACTAGGATCCAGTAGGACAAGAAGGCCTGCTTCCCCTTTGTCCATGACACTGAGCATCTTCGTCTGAAGATCTATCATAGCCGTCTCAGTACTATGAGCAGGTCTAAAGCCCGACTGTTGGGGATGGAGAGATTCCAACACTTCTGCCTGCGCCTGTAGTTGTGATGTGGCTATTCTATCCATGATTTTTAGTAGGAAATTACAATTGGTAATGGGCCTGAGATTTCTGGGGTCTCTGGGATCCAGGCCTCCTTTCTTGACCAATGGCGTGACAGTGACCCTTTTTATGTCCTGAGGGACTAATTGATCCCTAAAGGAAGAATTGACGATTTTAGATAGTAGAGGTGCAAAGAGATCGGAATTTTCTAGAATCATTTTTGCTGGTTGGCTTCATAGAGGCAAGTGTTTTTTCCAAATCCTCTGAGGTGATGTTAGAAAAATTAAAGGTTTTGACATTGCCAATAGCCTCTTCAAGGGGTAGTTTTAAGTTTTTTGGTTTATTTAATTGAGATTTAATGATTAGGTCTCTGGCTTTTTCGATTTTTTAGGAAAACGGCTTTTTGGGTATTCTCACAGTCATGTTGGGACGGAATTAAGGGAGGCGAGATGGCCTTGGGTTTCTCGATAGACTTCAGGATGCTAAATAGTTTACCTGTTGCGTTACCCGCTGATGTGATTTGATTATCATAGTACTGTTTTTTTTGTCTCTGTTATCTCGTTCTTGTATCTTAACTCCATATTCTTCCATTTTTCCTTATTCTCTACTGTAGGGTTTTTTTTCCATGCATTTTCTAGTTTTCATTTTTCCCCTTTAGTACAGACAGATCTTCTAAGAACCAGGTGTGAGGTTTAACATTGGATCTGCATGTTTTAAGTTGAAGAGGGGCATTCTGGGCAGCCAATTGTTTAAGATGGTCAAGTAAATTGATCATCATGACTTCACAGGAGTCTTCTTCTTTGATATTATCATTAATATCCTTTATGCAGGATTCTAGCTGTTCCCTGTTGATGTTTTTAAAATTCCTTTGGGCTATTTTCAATGGTGGATTCAGAGTTTTATCTCCAGGGGATGGAGGGTTGATTAGAAAAGTGCTGCTGAAATGGTCTGACCAAATGCAGGGTTCTGTCTTGTAGTCATGTGTATTTAGGTTGTTTGTCACTACCCAGTCTAATTTGTGCCCATTTTTCATTGTGGGTTCACTGTTGGTAACATGGAAATCTAAATTATTCAGTAGTCTCTCTAGATTGGTGGCATCTTTATCTGCTGGGATGCCGTACCATCTATTAAGATCTCCTACTACCAACGTGGCGCAGTCAGGACCTTTGAGAAGGTGGGAGAACTCTTCATTGAAATCAGGGGTAATAGAGGGTGGCCTGTATACAACTACCAAATTAAGGCAGCTATTTCCAGTCGACAAGTATTTTAAGTGAAGAATTTCACTGCCCTTACATGTAGATTTACCTGGAAGCAGGGGGATGGAGCTCCTTGCAATAACTACAACTCCTCCTCCTTGACCGGATTCTCTATTGGTGAAATATATTGCATATCCTTCAGGGACTGCAATGTCACATGTAGGGCCTATAGGTTCTTTTAGCCACGTCTCGGTGATACAAAATATGTCTATGCCCTCCTCAATGATCGTATCATCGATGCATTGGGGATGTTTATTCAATGATCGAGTGTTAAGTATACTGATTTTAAGCTCTGGGATCCATTTTATTTTGCAGGCTGCGTTAGAGGACTGTGTCTCTGTCAGCCGGCCTTTTTTGTTGTTGTCTTTAAATGGCTAGTCCCTTTTCTTTCGTGTGTTGTAGACCTTTTGTATCTATCATGGTGTGTGCTGCGTTGATAGCTTTGTTTAGGCACTGTTGTTTGTGACTATCCAGGAGCAGTTTAACCATTTCAGGTTTGGTAATAACTTTTTCAGTCAGGGTGCCCTCTAAAGAAGGCTGTACTAGCGGTTTAAGAGGGGCGTCCTGTGTGTGCAAAGAGTTAAGCTCCAAGTTCACGGTTAATGTGAGGGTCCCCACGTCCGGCCACGGACCGGCACAGACCGGCTTGCCCCCTTCGCGCCGTCGCGTTCGAGCCAGGTAAGACAGGAAATGGGGCCAAAAGACTACAATACTTTGTGAGATGTAGTTTTTCCCCAGAGACCGTGCATGCAGGAGGTTTGAACTTCCTGATTCAAATCGCACTGAACAGGTACTCCTAAGCTAAAAAAATGCATATTACCAAAGGTACAAAGGGTACATCTAGTACAATTTCACAATTTTAAAATATAATCAAGATAAAATACAATTTAGAAAATAAAATAGGATTCAAGCAGTCTAACCTCAGAGCAAAACAAACCTGAGCAATGAGGAGCTGTTATGGACTTTATAGTCCGCCCAGACCGGCAAAGACCGGCTTTCCCCTTTCGCGTCTGCACGTTCGTGCCGGGTTAGACAGGAAATAGGGCCAAAAGACTACAATACTCTTTGGAGATGTAGTTTTTCCCAAAGACCGTGCGTGCAGGAGGTATGAACTTCCTGATTCAAATCGCACTGAACAGGTACTCCTAAGCTAAACAATGCATATTACCCAAGGTGCAAAGGGCACATCTAGTACAATTTCACAATTTTAAAATATAATCAAGACAAAATACAATTTAGAAAATAAAATAGGATACAAGCAGTCGAACCTCAGAGCAAAACAAACACAGCCAGACTCCACATTCAACTCACGCTTTAGAACAAGATGCGCAGCACACAAACTGATCCTGGCTTCCTCTGCTCTGGGACCCGCAATGACTATCTCCCCAGCCCCCACGACTTGAGTTCTTCTGATTGCGTTATGAACCTCTGTGTCCTGCCCCGTCAGCTTGTGCTTTTTATCTTAAGACGGGACTTGGTCTGTCTAGCATGTGTGCGTCCTCTACGCCAACTGGAAGGTTAAAGCCTAGCGCTTAAGAATTGCTTTGCTTGGAACATAAGACATACCGATGTTTAAACTCCTGGTTTTCTCTACCATAGTAAGTGGGTTTCCGTTCATTGACCAGACAAAGCATGTCAGTTGCTTCCACACTGCTTCAAACTCCATTATTTTAAGTGCGTGCATGTATTTTGGTGTCATGCTTCCTGTCCTTGGCTGCTTATCAGATCTGAATGGTGCGAAAAGCATCTCTTGAATTTGCTACGAGCCGTTTAAGACAGGAAGTTGGCACTTATGGGTAGGTTTCTCTGCTGGAAAGGGGAAGCTACAATGTCCTGCTCATCGTCTTTCGCTGAAACCAAATGGCATGTTATGTGTGTCTTTTGCTAGGACCACGTGCGCTATTTATTCAAGGAACTTATATTATCAGAGGCTAGTGTCTCTTTTTGTCCCTTGTAAAAAGGCCATACCTTGTTGGACAGTATGTGCGTTTTTATCAAGGAGCATGTGTAGCACCCTGACTGTTTCCTCTGCACCATGCAAAGTAACTTGATGTGAGCCAAATTGTCTTCTCAGACTCATTATCCTTGACACTCCCCTCAAGGCAATTTGACACAGATCAAAGGATTTGTAGCTCTGTGAAGTCATTAATACACCTACTGGGAGCTATATTTACATAAAGATTGCCCATATTGGTGGCAAAACAAAAACATTTACTCATTCATATGTTAGCAAATAATTGCTGCATGCAGAAATTAACATGAGTTGCTTGATAAATTGCTGAGCGCCTACAAGGATGTCATGTGTGCTACATACAATAAAAATGTGTGGTTGCATCATATTTCACATAGTTAGCACCAATTACAAACACCAGCATGAAGGAATACATCTATCTTATATTGAGGTATTCAGAATGAGTCTATTATATTGCAACTGGACCTCGCTAAGGATGCATGAATGAATGCATGTATTCAATGTGAGGTATTTAGGTTAACTAAAAATCATTACTGGCTATTGCTCCAAGATACGACAAAGATTACTTTGAGAATCCATTAGCAATTAACAACCAGCATAGCTTGGCTCCTGGCTTCTTGACCCAATGCACTGTGGACTGTGTGATCTTGAGCACATCCTCACATGCATAAACTGTCAAGAGTTTGAATCGGTGTCCTTGAAAATAAACCAATATGTGAGTACCTTTGTTACCCACAGAAATTAACACACGGAGGTCATCCAGTTTGTACGTTTGCTTTGTACTCAAGCTTGCATCTTGAGGTATAATGCAATATATTTTCAGTTCTTTGACCCATGATGACTGAGATGCCAGTTTGGGGGAATTATGTACAATTTCAGGCATTCTGAACTCCGGATTAGCCGCAAGACTTTTTCTGAGGTGTGTTAAGAAGCACAGAGGGGACGAAAACAGGATGCTCATGTCGTTATTTTGTACTGGCTTGGGCATCATTGTCTTATGCAATGTACTCCTGGAACGAGAGAAATCCATCACTCACCTGTCTGAGGTCCTTGTGGTTCAGGGTTTGCGTGTAGGCATTGATCATCTTGTGGCTGGCTTGTGTCAGGCTTTGCGACAGAGGGTCCAGCTGCTTCCTTAGCTGTGCTGTTAGGTGTACTGGATGCATTCGACAATAGTCTGAGTCACTTTTGTCGTTTCCTGAGCAGTTTATCTTGCTCTGGCATGTTCCCATGACAAGGCGTGGTTTTAGGGGGACTTTCAATGAACTCACAGTAGAATACTTGCGTGAAGTACATTTGCATTCCGCAAATGTCTCCATGCACAGATAATGTTCTCGCGAGTCTGCTGCGCCACAGCGCAAGCCTTGGCGGTGAGATTTTGGCTCCCACGTTCTTCGCAAGAAGGTATTCCTCAGCACATGCTCTGCACCTGCATCTGGCAATGGCTGATACCGTAGACGACTTCCTGATCAATGACAAAATGAAATGTTTTTGAAATTGAGCACACTGTTCTGCTCTGAACCCGGAAACAAGTTGCTTCAAGGCCCTTCATATTGCGAATTGTCATTGCGACTGCAGCAAAATATGAGACAAATTCCAGGTATTATCAACAGCCAGCACAACCACGCACTCGACGAAATCAGTGTTCTAATGACTGTGTCCAAGGCAATTAACCCTTTATGTAGGGCGCAGTATTGAACCCACTGAACTGTGAACTGTCAATCAATGATTACATGGCTTCGTCCATCGTATTTTCGGAGGCTGGCAAAGATGCATTCGGTTTGACCACAACGAAGTGTGCTTGGAGATATGTATCTTCAGTGCATCGCACCTCCAAACGCATTTTTAACAGCTGTGCTATGTGTAAGCTCAATTTAGGGTATTCTAGTTGCCGTAACGTGGAGCTAGGCCAATGTAATGATTTCAGTTGAACTCATTTAGGCGGCTTCAACATGAAACCACAACATTTAATCTGTGCATTTACAGTGATCAGGGTTTGGCATTCCCACTGTGACATGACAACAAGATTGATTGAAATGTACCAGCTATGAACCACTTTGTAGGATATGCGCTTTACTGTAAAAAGACGCAATTGGTGTAACATGCAGTGTGCATTTAGAGCTACTGTCACAGGAACTCACTGGCTCAGCATGTGTACACATCATTCGAGTAGAGCCACTGCATTCACGTAATGAGTGCAGTGTTATTTCAGGACTAGATGGTGAAACACATGCATGCGTATACGGTACAACATAATCCTCTCTGACCCACGTGTCATTTACCTAATGAACACTACCCCATGACTGTAGTTCCTGACAGATCATAGAAGGTGTTGTCTGATTGGGGATGTTTAGCACCCTGAGCACGATCCAATTTGTTGAGTCTGGCCACCAGGCAGATGCTGCTACTACAGTGTTTGCCAATACACTTAGCAATAAGAAAGTGGAGCCAGACATCCAAGTTAAGTGCATGTATTTGTTCTGGCCATGAAATTACATTCCAATCTTGGACCCCTCTGCTAAGAGTGTCCAGATAATCTGTTACCACAGAAAGACTTACTGCGGCTTCTTGGTCACTTCTATTCATAGATAAGTCATTTTGAATCAACCCTACTACATCTGTGATGACATCCTGTGGCGCATAGAAACTCTGCTGTAGCGCTTGATCATTAGAATCTGCAGCATGAAATCCTAGCTGCACTGCTGCACTTTCAGTCCGCAGGATTTGCATTATTGCTTGTGACCAAGTGTAAGTTCTACCTGTTATACACGCTTGTCCCACCTCACAAGGTACTGTAGGTACTGCATGATAGCTGTCCAATTCTCTTCTTTTATGAAGTTATCTAGAGATTGTATCACCTCACTCAGGTGATACTGTGAACGCATTCCCTAGCACAGTTTACCTATGGATCTAGCTTGTGTCAAGGGGGTGTTATGGGAGTTCCAAGCCCTATATGGCCCCACACTGAGTCCTGCTTTTCTTTTGTTACATTAATTTGCTTGAACCACCAATAACACATATCTCTCTGGTGCATATGTAATATGCTTGGTGCAATTGCGTTCTTTTGCTTCTCTATAAGATGCTACCCAGAACTCACCTTCTTCCTTCTTCCACTCAAGGTAGAAACTCTGGTTACTATTACTGCAAGTGGTCTGGAACTTAATAATTTACTTTAAAAAATAACTCAAATGTGGGAATGTACATGCCATGTCTAACGTTTCAACACCTTTGATTTGCCATACCTGTTGACCCCAAGTAGACAATAGAGGGACAGTTTCCCGCCATGTTTGTTCAGTCATGTTTGCAAAGTATTCTCTGTCAAAAATGACTGAATCTGCAACATACATGTGTTGTGAATTATGTGGCTCTGGAGGGAATTTATACTGATTTTCATACATGTAATCCCCTGCTTGGTATGGTCGCAATGAAATATATGGGAACTGTGCTTTGAAGTCAGGACTGTCGGTTTGAAAGGGCACTGGACAGTGTTCCCAGAATGTGTATTTGGGCCACAGAATGGATACACGTTTGACAAGTAAAAAGGCATTGCAATACCACACATAACACACATGGGGCCCCATTTCATGGAGATCCTGCACATCATCAAACAATGCATTTTGTGCAAATGTCTGGAGCGTAGTTCTTAGCAGTTCTCTGTATGTTCTGGACACAGGATTACCTGGTGCAAACAGTCTGGATGTATCACTCACAGAAAAGGTGTGAACTTGCAGCTGTGTAGCTGGGCCATTTGATGTCTTACGATGGCATCCACACATGATCCATAGTTAGAGGAATGATTTGTATTGAGGCTGGAGTTCCTGGCTCTTGGAGCTCTCTTTTCTCTAACATGTGTGAAGAACTTAAAGACTTAAAGGCTTTAGAACAACTTCTTTGCTTAGAGGTGGAGTGGAAACCTTGCTCAGAAAATACCCGGAAGTCAGTGAGATGAGGAATAAAGTGAGGCTGATCCAGAGTAGGAGAAAATACATTGCCAGCTTTTTATAACACTGTTGCAGAAAGTCTGTCAAAGAGAATTATTTTATTACTTTAGCAACTAGAAAGACTTTCTGTTTCCAGATTGGCAGACCTGCAGTACTTCCCTGGATTGTAGATGTATAGTCAAGGGTGGCATATTCTTCTTCATCTTGAACGCCTATCAGCATCATTTGACGGATCTCCATCTCTTCATTATCTGTCGGCTTCTCACTTGGAAGAGGATGGTTGCTTGGAAACATAGCGATAACCATCTGGAGTGGGTTTCAGGTGATCCACAGAAACCTGCCTGGTACCTCTCTTGGGTGGTAATGCAGGTAGGACAGGTGTTCTGGACTTTCTCACTCTGATTACTTGCACTGCAGGTTTGTAAGACGGGGCCAAACACAGTTTTATCATGAATCTTTTCTAGGACCCAATCTCCTGCTTTGAGAGTGTTCTCAGGACTGGCCAGAGCAGCTTCCGCCTGGAGGGATTCCCTCAGCAGCGTTGTCACCAGCAGTTGCTCGTGCCTGGTGAGGGGGCTGGGTAGAGTATGCAGATCAGGCATAAACTTCTTTCTCCCAAACAAGAGCTCAAATGGAGTATTACTGTTGCATAGTTGCTGGCCTGGTGAATTAGTTAAACTCCTGACCACTAAGGGCACATGGTCTACCTAGTTACCTCCAAGTGACAGAATGCATTTAGTCAGGCTCACTTTTATGGACTGATTGGCTCTTTCCACAATTTCTTTAGTTTGGGCCCGGAAAGGAAGGGAACATTTCAGCGCGTTCCCCATGCTTCCAATGCTCTTTTCAGGGCCCACCCCAAAAATGCTGGACCATTATCAGCCTGGAATGTTTAAGTTGCCGTCGCAGCCACTACACCCTGAAGTGCCTGTATGACTGATTTGCAGTCTGCTTTCTTTTGAGGAATCATCCAGGTGACCCTAGTGCAAGAATCCACTATTACTAGAATGTACTTGTACTTATTTATTGTTGGTAGTGGGCCTATATGATCCATATATTGGATCGCAAAAGGGAGGCTGCTTTTCTCAAAGGAACCTCCTTAGGTTTTTTGCTGTGGTCCACAGTTGTCTTCAAACATGTATCGCAGTTTGCTATATATATCTTCACTTCTTGGCATAGCCTTGGCCACCAGTAATGGTCAAGGAGTAGCTGTGCAGTTGCGCTCACCCCAAAATGGGCGGATGCAAGTTCAGCATGTGTGTCTGCAATCAGCTTTTCCCTGTCTGCTCTATTAGGGATTAATCTTTGAATCGGATCCCCTTTTTTCATAGGAATGGTGACTATTGCTTTGTTATTTTCAATGTCATAAACGTAATTACTGGGGAATCCTTTTGGCCTAGGTACAATACCCAAACAAGCCTCTTCTATTTCCTCATCGATTGTAGTCGCTGAGCGATTTATGGCTGATCGTTTTTCTCACTGTGTGCTCTTTGGCATATTTATCTGTCAACGCATTGCCTGTGCTATGAATGTGCCCTTTAATATTTGCTTGTGTGCATCACCCATAGCAAAGGGCAAGTCTGTTTAAGATCCCAAACCTGTTTCGAGTTGCCTGGAAGCAATGGTTTTATGCCTAATGTCTCTGAAGTCATTCTGAATCCACCAATGCAAATCAGTATTATAAACCCTGACAATATAATCTGAATCTGAGACTACTAGTGTGGGCTTCCCTGAATCTGCTTGGCGCAGTGCAAGCACTAATCCATGTAATTCAGCAGTCTGGGCAGACATGTCTCCAGATGCTTTGTTGCAATATCAGTGTGTAAAAACACTTCTTCATGTGAGAATTGTCCTACGACTGCTGCGCAGGCAGCAGCGTATCTGGACCGTGTCCCTGCCGCTGGTATCGCAGACCCATTGCAGTAAATTACCTGTACAAAATCAAACAATGGTATGTCAAGCCGTGAGGTGTCAGGCTGTGTGTCCATTGTCCAACTCAATCCACTCAGTCAGTGTAATTGTCCCTTATAATGGTACTTTACATCTGGAGCATGTTGATATGCTAACCATTGAATCCATCTGGTATATAATGCCTTTGCATTGGGCACGCTAGCTTTTGTGGCAGCCTCAAGTTGCGTTAAAGGTGTGTTTATGTGTATAGTTCTATTTGCTGCCAATGGCTGTTTTTTTCTGAATAATCATCTGAACTGAAGCCAGAATTTTCTCCTCGGGTGTAAATTTTACCTCAGGTGTGGAATATACACGTGACTTATATTCAATTGGTTTAGTCTCCCCTAGATTGCATACTGCGTATGTGAAAGCATGATCTCCCACCACCATGTTTATCTCTCAGTCTTTATCTGTATTTCTGTCCTGCAAAGGACCAGTTTGAGTCATTGAGTCATTAATGAATACACATGGTGCAGAATGTGAGTGTGTTCTGGCAGCCAGTGAGCTGCCTTGAAATTCGGTTTTTATCAAAGCATACAATGGTTTCACCAGCTCAGCAAAATTAGAGACATATGATCTGGCAAAATTCCACAGTCCTAGTGTACCCTGCCTAAGCGTGGTAGGTGGTCGTATCCTGGCACACTTCTCAAGAAAATCTGCTGACAAGCCTCTGCCCTCATCTGCATCCTAGAAAGGTAACTGCACGATGAGCTATTCTCGATTTTGTTTAGGTTGATCAGGTCTCCTTTTGCAGCCAATGTGTGAATGACTCTATCTACTTGTTGCAAGTGTTCACTGAGATTCTCATCGGTGATGTAACTATCATCTACATATTGCCAACAGTTAGGAATGTCTGCGAGCAAGCTTTGTATTCTACTTGAGAATGTGCTAGGTGAATTTTTATACCCCTGCATTATTCTAGTGAATTGGAAATGTGTTCCCTTAAAAGTGAATGCAGTGTATTTCATAATCTCTACACTTAAGGGTTGTGTGAAATACACTTTGCCTAGATCAAGGTTTGTTTTATATTTACATCTGTGTACGTTGGCCAGCAATCCAGAACTGTGTTGGTTCTGCACTGCCTCTGTTTTACAATGTGCATTCAAAATTCGAAAATTCACAATAAACTGGTAAGTACTATCAGGTTTTAAATCGGGGACCACTGGACTATTATGTGCGCTAGCTTGCTTTATGATTACCCCCTAGTACATTAGCTGGTCTACTATGGTTTGCATGTGGGCAACTGCCTGTGGTTTTACTGGATACTGCCTCTGTGGTGGGGTGGTTTCAGTACTGGAATCACATGCGCTGGACATTCCTTATCATGCCCTACATGATTTTTAAAAGTTTCTATGTTAAGTTGTAAATGTTAATAATCCGAGACGCAATGTGAGTTATTGTTTGATGGCAGTAATGGTAATTTTCCTATGTTTGTAACAAATAACAAATCCCAATAAATAGATTTGAAAATAAATACATGATTTTTAAACAGCTGCACCGCTGCCAGCGCTGACCAATTTCTTGCATATTTTTGCATTAGTTCCCCACTCACTTCGCTTGAAAAAGCAGGCCTTACCACCTCTTCACCCCTGGGCGCTTTTCGCACGTACAATGGTGGCCAGTCTTGAAATGCTAACAGTCCTTTATATTGGATGTGTAGCTATGGCCAAAACAGTGCTTCAATCTTTTTTATGGTGCTCGCCTTCCAGCTGAATAATTACAAAATACACTTCATTATGTGCTAATGTCTGCCCAATGGGTGTAGTTATCTGCGCATTTGTGTGCCTTGTGTGCTCCAATAGTGCCTTGTGGCTGCATTCAAATATGGAAATGTCAGACCTGCAGTCCAATCGGACCTTGATCCAATCCGTGTGTCGCTTAGTCTCAGGAATGATTCAATGAGTGCGTGGACTCTGCATTCTGTGAAACCTGTAGGGCTGCAGTGTGTTTTTTTCTCAACCTTCACGTCCTTCCCCTCAGTTTTAGAACGATCTGACGTCCTTGCCTGTGGGAAAGGAGACGGACCCTCATCAATGCCGTACTTCTGGGGACTTTTCATGTGTCTCCTATCTCTAAAATCATAGTCAGTAGGTTTTTCTCACTGTGTGCTCTTTGGCATATTTATCTGTCAACGCATTCCCTGACTATGAATGTGCCCTTTAATATTTGCTTGTGTGCATCACCCATAGCAAAGGGCAAGTCTGTTTAAGATCCCAAACCTGTTTCGAGTTGCCTGGAAGCAATGGTTTTATGCCTAATGTCTCTGAAGTCATTCTGAATCCACCAATGCAAATCAGTATTATAAACCCTGACAATATAATCTGAATCTGAGACTACTAGTGTGGGCTTCCCTGAATCTGCTTGGCGCAGTGCAAGCACTAATCCATCTAATTCAGCAGTCTGGGCAGACATGTCTCCAGATGCTTTGTTGCAATATCAGTGTGTAAAAACACTTCTTCATGTGAGAATTGTCCTACGACTGCTGCGCAGGCAGCAGCGTATCTGGACAGTGTCCCTGCCGCTGGTATCGCAGACCCATTGCAGTAAATTACCTGTACAAAATCAAACAATGGTATGTCAATGGTATGTTGGTTCTGCACTGCCTCTGTTTTACAATGTGCATTCAAAATTCGAAAATTCACAATAAACCGGTAAGTACTATCAGGTTTTAAATCGGGGACCACTGGACTATTATGTGCGCTAGCTTGCTTTATGATTACCCCCTAGTACCACCCTAGTCTCCTATCTCTAAAATCATAGTCAGTAGGCCTGAAATGGGACTGCCCCCCAGGCTTACCCCATGATCGTCTACCCCTGTAATTGCCTTGCCACTGGGGGGCCTGCCTGTCTCCTGCAGATTTCTAATTTTTAGACCTGTTGCTCGGGATATTTGTCTTCCCCTATTGGCGATAACTGTCGCCTCTGTGGTTTGCTGGCCTTTTTACCATGGAACGAACCTCGTCCTTTCGAGTGCCTCCCTTTGTGGTGTGTTTCCTTATCTGGCATACCATCTTTGTTAGCAGTTTGTTTTCTGTGTCTCTGCAGGTCTCCTGTCTTAAGTGATTCCTGCCCCTTGATTGATAAGTGGATGTCACTATGTCCCCAAATTGCTCCCTTTTTTCTTGCTCATTCAACTGGGACAATTTCTTATGGACTTCTAACCTTGCAGAATTATGCTCTCAACCATTTGATAATTATTAGATGCTATGGACAGGCCTAAATTCATGGCGGCGGCCGCGCCTTGTGTTCCCATGATGTCTGCTAATATAAGTGCTAGCGATGTGATGTACGGTGTGCCTATCAGCTATAAATAAAGACAGCTATAAATTGAGATCCAGCTGTCACAGCTCGCTAAAGGCGGTGTGCAGCCAGATGAAAGGAACATGGCTAGTGCCCTATGTCCGTGCTGTGGGGTGACTTGAGGGTAGGCTGCTTGCTATTGCCCTAGTTTCTCTGAATACCACTTGGGTATGTCTTCATTTCTGGACAGACAAGATCCTAATATGATTCTCAATGTCTGTAGTTGTACCCCACCTGCATCCAGCTGTCCCTGAGGCTGCTGAGCTGGTGCTATACCCTGCTGTGCCACATATTGTAGCGCTATATTGCGCACTGTGTCAAAATGTGTGGCTAGCGGGAGGCGCTGTTGCGCACGTAGAAAATGGCCGCCGTTGCTCCTTCATCACCACATGATCCTGCGCTTGAAGATCCGTTCATAGGCCGTCTGGAGGGCTGAAACCTGCTGTAGCAGTTGCCAGTGAACTTATCCACAACTTGTGAAAATCTGGGCACGCTGCGGTACCGGTCTGCTGAAATCTGGCTGTCAACAAATCCGCCGGTGCGAGCATCGGTGTCGTGCCGACGCACGGCACCAGGGGAACCTACCCGGAGGCCGTGGTTGCTGAGCGCTGCGGGCCGTGAGTGGGCAGAGTCTATGCTGGCGGCCCGCGCCTGGCCCTGCTGTCCGGCCTGCGCTCTTCACTAGGTGGCAGTTGGTGGTGCCTGTCGATCTTGTGGAAGCCCCAGCTCTAATCTGCCCTCAGCGCCGACCTGCTTGACACTCGCCTCCACTTGATCCCGGAATATCATGGCTCCCGCCCACGCATAGACCCGCAGGCGGCAGAGCTGGACAAGCAAGTAATCGGCCAGCGAGAGGTGGGAGGGGGGATGCAGTGTTCCAGTCTTGCCGCGAAGGCTGCTCCTCACGGCTCCCTGCCCTGTTTCAACACATTAAGCGCTTTTCTACGCTGGATGCCCTCGGCAAACATTTCATCAAGTTCCGCTAATCTGGGGCTGCTGTCTTCCTGATCCCTGCCCACCTCTTTAGGCCTGTAAAAACTCTGTGAAGCCGATTGGAACACACCGGGCAGCTCGGCGTGCACAGCTCTCTTTTGATTGAAGTGGTGCCTCGCCGCCGCCATGCTGCAGCTACGCGGCTTTTCTTGATACGCCCTGCAGGCTTGGCCGAACCTTGTGGTCTGAGCTCTTTTGACATACTCAATATACACACGCGACTCGCTGTAGGTATGGGGGAACCAAATAAGTCAAACAGGGCATCCAAAACCCCCGCCGGCAGGAAGAACAGCCCTATGGACACGTTTACCAACACGGCTAGTCACGCTGTGACGGTGGACACACATCCGGACGAGGGTGCTCAGGGCGAGCAAGACGTGGTGGACAGAGAAGATAAATTGACCGCACTAGTACAGAACGGATTCCTGGCAGTGAACACTAAGCTGGACGAAATAGTTGCCACCATCGTCTCCTTGAGAGCCAGAATAGACAAGGAAAGTGCGCGTGTCACGGAGACTGAGAGCAGGATAAGTGTGAACGAAGATACTATTGCCCACCACAGTCGAGATATATCCTACATCAAAGACACGATGAACAAACTACAGAGCAAATGTGAAGACCTCGAATCCAGGTCGAGGAGGAACAATGTCCGCGTGGTCGGAGTGGCAGAATCCTTCAGCAGGGGCCAAATGGAGAAACATGTGGAGGAACTTTTCAAAACCTTATTCGGGCCCGAATCACTCTCTGAACATTTCCTGGTGGAGAGGACGCATCGTACTCTAGCACTGGTACCCAAACCAGGAGCCCCGCCACGTACAATAATTGCCCGCCTCCTGAATTACAGAGACAGGGATACAATCCTTCAGTTGGCACGGGAGGCCGGTACATTGCAATATGAGGGGAACCGTATACATATATACCCAGATTTCTCCGCCTCTGTCCAGGCAAACAGACGCTCTTATGAACCTGTTAAGAAACTCCTTAGAGCACGGCAGATCCTGTACGCCTTGATGTTCCCGGGCAAAATGAGAATTCAACATGCAGGAAGAGCACACTTTTTTGAAAACCCGTCTGAAGCCCAGTCTTACATTGAGTCCTCTATTCCCCTCCCTCCAAGGGGGGAACGACCTGCGCCGAACAATAGACCCCGGTCGGCGGACTAAGATTTGCGCACTCTACTGGTCTGGTTGCAACTAGTATGGGCCCTACTTCAGGGTCCCTGGTAAATTGATACAAAAGATGGCCATCTTCTGTGTTTGGTGATGGATGCGAGCTGGGGATGGTGGTCATGTGAGGCAACATGACTACCCCGGGAATATTCCACAAGTTGAGGGACAGACATCGTCAAGTTGGGGGAGACGATGAGGGTGGTGGGCGGGATGGGGAGTTTGGATTGGGTTGTTGTCAATGCAATATCCCATGGTTTGAATTGGGAAAGGCCCCCCACGGTATGGCACCTTGCCCTGGGAGGACTATCGGGGGGATCTGGTTATAGTTTATTGGTTAAACAAGTGGTCTGTGAGATTCTGACACAATTCATGTTATTTGAAAGATACATCCAAGAGGTTGGAGATGCTATTCGAACATTTCTACGTAAGACTTAGACCACGCATTAAGGGTTAAACTGTTGTCATGGAATGTAAGTGGACTGAATAATCAGTTGAAGACTAAGAAGGTTGGAAATTATATTGTCAGATATGGCGCTCAAATTGTTATGCTGCAAGAAACGCATAGTGTTGATACTAGCAATCCAGGTTTTGTACAAACTACTCATCTGAGTCCAGGGGTGTCGCCACGCTCATACATCCAAATCTGGGATTTCGCCCTGATGGCCTTAAGTTAGATCCCCTTGGTAGATATGCTCTGGTGTGGGGCTCGATTGCAGGACAGCGGATGCTACTGGTAAACACATATGGCCCGAACATTGATGACCCAGCCTTTTATACTAATATATACCAATTGCTATCTGCCATTGATATTCCTATTATAGTCTGGGGTGGGGACTTCAACATCGCTATGGACCCTAAACTGGACAGATCCAGCACGGTTGTTAGAGCACCAAGTAGGGCTGTTCTAACTTTGCGACATGTCCTTTCCCAGCTCTCCCTCGATGACGCCTGGCGAATGATGCATCCGAAAGGAAAGGCCTACACATACTACTCTACGGTTCACGATTCCGAGTCCAGAATTGATAATTGGTTTGTTTCCCCCACTATGCTTGCTGCAACAAAGTCATGTGAGATACTGCCCTGTACACTGTCTGACCACTCCCCAATAACACTTGAGGTTGCAATTCAAAACTGCCCTAGATCTCCCAGAAGATGGAGGATGCCTGGGGGGGTTGCTGAGTGACCCTGGGGTGGTGGAGGGGCTACACACCGAAATTGCAGAGTTCCTCAAAATTAATATGGGCTCAGTTGATAGATGTTCCACGGTATGGGAATCCTTTAAGGTCTGGGCTAGGGGGACGCTTCTATCCAAATCCGTGGGTCTCCTGAAAGGGGTTAGGGCTGACCTGACCCAAACTGAGGACGAACTGGGGAAACCCGAGGAAGAGTACGCTCGTACACATGATAAGACCATACTAGCTGGAATACAACAACATCTCCAGGAATTTGGCAGACTAGCTGCTAGGGAAGTACAATACATGGCGGCCCCGGTCCAAGCCTGTAAATATGGTGAAGGTAACAAAGCGGGAAGGAAACTGTCTAAATTACTGAAGCACGACAGGCATCCTAATCGAATTACTAGTATACAAACGTCTGGCGGGGAGGTTGTGCTGAATGAGAGTGGGATCAATATTGAGTTTGCTAAATTTGATCAACAGCTGTATAGCAATAGAGACACTAAGACGATCACGGAAATCAGGGCATACTTGGAGACGCTGGCAATACCGAAACTCCTTGAAGAGACCCGCCTGGCAATGGACCAACCTCTCACTACTGATGAGCTTGCTGAGGCGATTAAGGACTTGGCATCCAATAAAGCCCCAGGGCTAGACGGCCTGGGAGCTGAGTTTTACAAGGAGTTTAGTGCGGAACTCGTTCCATTGTTATTGCGGGTTTGGGAGGAATCCCTCCAATGTAAAATACTGCCCCCGTCAATGAGAGAGGCCCTGATAACTGTTTTCCCTAAACCGCGCCTCCCGCCCCAGGACATGTCGTCATATCGGCCACTATCTCTTATCAACACAGATGCTAAGATATTTGCCAAAGTACTGGCCAGTAGGCTTCTGCAGGCAGTTCCTACACTTGTACACCCTGACCAGAATGGGTTTATCCCCACTAGATCTACGGCTCTTAACCTTCGTAGGCTCTTTGGTATTATGGCCCAAATAGACCTAGGCAGAAACACTGTAGCCGTATCATTAGATGCGGAAAAGGCCTTCGGTTATGTGTCGTGGGCCTACTTGCTGGCAGTGCTGGAGGCATTTGGTGTTGGCCCTAACTTCATTAGATACGTGGAATTACTCTACATGGAACCTGGGGCGCGGGTATTGACCAACCAGTCAATTTCGGATTTGTTTTTATTGGGAAGGGGCACCAGGCAAGGCTGCCCATTCTCGCCCATACTATTTGCCTTGACAATAGAGCCAATGGCTATAGCGGTCCGACTGCGACACTCTAACAGGGGCATCAACCTTAAGGGGGCTACTCAGCTTATCTCGCTATACACGGACGACATGCTTTTATATATCTGTGAACCAGAAAACAACTTAGCACCTATTATGGCTGAGATTCAAGAGTTCACCGCACACTCGGGGTACTCCATAAACAGAGACAAGTCGGAGGTTTTCCCCCTCACACCGTCAGCCAGCTGCCCCGGCTCTATGTGTGGTTTGAAGTGGTCTGGGGAGTCTATCCGATATTTGGGGATACTTGTCTCATGTGGGAAACACATGCTGTACACAGACAACTATGATGCCACACTACAGGCCTTGAAGGCTAAATTGCTGTTAAGGGACCGCCTGCTGATGTCTTTGCATGGTAGAATAGCAGTCCTAAAAATTATAGTCCTGCCCAAACTATTATACCTATTTGTGAACATCCCGATATGGCCGGGAAGACCCTTCTTTAATAAACTCAGATCTATGGCGACAACCTTTCTTTGGAATGGGAAGACTCCAAGAATAGGGTGGGAAAAACTAACTGAACCGTACTCCGCAGGCGGCTTAGCAGCACCTAACTTTGAACTGTATTATTAGGTTTACCAGGCCCAGTTCTCGAAGTATTGGTATTCCAAGGATGAGGGTCCCCCACATGTGGAGGTAGAGGAGCTCACCACTTCCCCCACGAACATACAGTCCGTAATCTTTGATGCACACTACAGGGAGTCATGCGACTTCAACCCGGTGAGCTGTACAATTGGCGCATGGAAAACTATATTTAAAAGATTGAGAGTACTGGCCCCGTATAACCCAGAGGTTTCCTTCTGGAACTACCCTAACATGACACCAACACACGACGCCAGCCTACGTGAGGCCTGGGATCCCAATGGAGAGATGAGACTGGGAGATATGTTTATAGATGGGAAGTTTGCGACCCTTCAGCTGATCATGGGGGCTCTTGGCAGGGGCCCACTTAGGACACTGCAGTAATCTCGTATGAGATCGGCCTTCCAGAAGTGCTGGGCGTCTTTCCCTGATGAACCCCCTACGCACCCATGTGTGCAGATGATAACGGTCGGTGACCGACTGGGGGTGTCCAGTCTGTACACTATAATACAGTCACACACACCCTCGACCAACCTGATCAAAGGTAAATGGGAGAGTGATCTCCAAATCCCTCTAGACGATAAGACCTGGGAAAGGTACTGTTCCCTTACCAAGAGGGTTTCCCTGAACGCTGGGCTACGCCTTATACAATTTAAAATTATAAACAGATTGCACTACACACCGGCCAAGATAGCAAAGTTTGTTCCAGATAGTCCAGGCAAATGTCCCAAATGCAAGGCGGATCAGGCTGGTTCATTTCACATGTACTGGGGCTGTCCGGTGGTGGCTGGCTTCTGGAGGGAGGTGGCGGATATCCTTGAGGAAATTACACAAATCCCCCCGGCATTGACCCCACAGAAATATGTATTCGGAGATATAGGCAAGTGCTCCGAAAAATCCAGAAGACTATTTAATGTCTCGTGCGCAATTGCCAAAAAATGTATACTACAACAATGGAAGAATGCTGCTCCACCCACTGTAAAGCAGTTCCTCGGGGAATTGACATATGTAAATGAGGCTGAAGAACAATTTGTCCTCACCCGCCCATCGGCTAGCAGACCTAAAGATATTTGGGGCCCTTCAGAATGTTTTTGTGTGATATGATCTCCGATGAAGATGAAGCTATGTAAGTGTACCACCTTGATGAGATGTATATCTGTACCGATTTTCTATTTTGTCATGTTTATTTCTAGCTGTAAGGTAAAGCTGTAACTGTGTTATGTATCTTCTGGACCACTAATAAAAAAAAGTGTTTAAAAAAAAATGTGTGGCTAGCAATTGCAAGTCAGTCTGCAGATGTGAGCCTTCACGGTTTGCATGAAACAGGGCTAAGAATTCTAGTGACAGATTGGGTGTGGCTAACGGTCCATGCCTAGCTCTTGTTTGTGGGTAAACTAGATTACCTCCAAACCAGTTGACATGATTTGTGTGTGTTAAGGCCAATCCACCAAATTGTGCTACTGCGACTGTGAAGTTGGTATTCCCTGCCTGACAGTGAGCTGATCGAAGCCATTCATATAGTGCCATTCTACAATGGATGGGAATATTGATTTCATGGTGAGCCATCTCCTGTACTCACTCTAACCTTTTATTTGAAAAAAAAAAGCTTTTTAGAATGTTTTTATTTGCCCTGTCCTTTTATCGTGACTGGGTTATTTATCTATTAGTAATGCTATGGTCATCACTAAGACGTCCTATCTGGGGTGCCACTGACTTATTTATTGCCTGTTGGACAAGTTTGATTTCTGCCCCCTCCCCTCCACCTCAGTTGCGGCTGTGGTGAGTGGACATGGAATCAAAAGTCATATTTTATGATAATAGGTGCCTATTAGCATAATTTGACAAAACACAGCCAGGAAATGTTGTGAAGTTCTTTTGGACTCAGGGAGACACCATTATGAAGCATTAATCAGATAAATGCAATTGACAATGAGGATAATAGGTTCATATATTTTTAATATTACAACTATCTCCTACAAGCTCTGATTTTCATTGCACATGCTATAACAGCAGCAACTATAACATAGCACATTACTATACATATGGAAAAGAGCTGTTATGTAAGAGAAGAGCATGGCTTACTTTAATAGAAGAAATAACAAGTAATCATTTTAGTTTTAGCAGCTTGAGTGACCTGCAATATATACTATGTTCAGCTATGCTATTCTATGGTGAAAGATACCAAACACCTATAGTCTCAAAATTGCACACATCCAGACTCCACATTCAACTCACGCTTTAGAGCAAAATGTGCAGCACACAAACCAACCACGGCTTCCTCTGCTCTGGGACCTGCAAAGACTATCTCCCCAGCCCCCATGGCTTAAGTTCTGCTGATTGTGTTGCGAACCTCTGTCTCCTGCCCTGTTGTCATGATGCCTACCTCTAAGGAGCCAGGCCGGGCCCAGCAACCCCAGAGGCAGACATCATTTTCCCCAGGGAAGTCTCAGCGGGCCCAAGTCGGGGCCCTTTCGACTCAGTCCTGGCGCCTTAGGCGCCAGGCTCATAGCGGACCCCAGTCCTGGCGCCTTAGGCGCCAGGCTCATAGAAGAGGATATGTGTTTAAGTGCTTGGGTGCACACTTACCTGATGCAGACCTTGCTGCTTCATCCAGGCCCTCTTGAGGCCTGAATGGGACTACTTAACCTGTAGGACTACTTCACCACCCGGGTGTGGTCGGGGAAGGATACATACCTGATTGGTGGAAGGATACATACCAGGAACTTCTTCCAAGGCTATTTAAACCCCACCCGAACAGCCACACATGCTTCGCGTTGTTCTGCACCTAGCAGCTGGACGCTCACCGTGTCAGCTCCTGCATCCTGACTTCAGCCACGCCTGCCAGCACCCTGGAACACCTGCAAGGGGAGAAAGGAAGAGAATAGGAGAAGAATAGCCCTTACCTGCTAAATCTGCATCCCGGAGTCATTTCTCCAACGGCCCTGAAAAGGAAGACATCATTTTAAAGGCATTTCGTTTCGATCGCTGCAGCGCTGGATTTTACTCACCTTTGCAAGGCGCTTCCATCTTCAGCAGCGATCTTCCGGATTCAGATACGCCCCGGCGCCTAGAGGAAAAAAGACAAGAACAAAGGTGAGAGGGAGAAAAGGAATAAGGAAAGCTCAGTTTCCTTTTAAGTCTTATCTGTTGGATTATTCCCACTGCATTTCGGGTCCTGCCGCTTCCTGGCATCCCCGGACCCCGGCCCCTATGGGGAAAAAAGACAAAGACATTGAATGAGCGAATGCAAAGACATTACCTGAGGGCTCATCCAGACCTGTTTCACTTCGGGTCGGCGCCATATCTCCGGCACTCCGAACCCCGGCCCCTAAGGGGAAAAAGACATAAGCATTAGCGCTTGCTGCAATTAGACAACGAACATTATTATTAAGCTTGAACTTTTGAACAGAACTTTTACAGCGCCTTACCTGAACAGTCGAGCTTACCTGAACTCCCATCAATCCTCAATCCAGTGAAGTAACTGGGTTTCAACGCGCCCCTGCATCAGAAGCAGGATGGAGAGCTCATCCTTCCAAACCCTAAGGTGAGGCTTCACAGGGAATCGTGGAGGAGGTATCGTGGAGGGTTGGAAGGGAGTGGGAGGCTTGAGCATTGTTCCACAGTTGGTAATACTCCCTTTTCACGCACAGGAGGGTATCCAACGAGCCAGGGAAGCCAGAATAGAGGGGCCCTTCCTGTCCATCTTCAGAGTTCTGCGCCTTCGACGCCGCGCCTCCGTGGGAACCAGGTGAGCGTTACAGAACGCGAAGCCTTACCACAATTTCCCACCTGGGCGCTATGGAGACTTCCGAGACAGATCAGCTGGCCCATCTTTTAGGGGAATTATGGGCAGAAGTGCACTCAGCCCGCCAGGAGACTAATGCTCTCAGAAGGGAACTAATCCTATCCAAGGAAAGAACTGATGATCTGGCCAAAAGGTTATTGCAGGGCCAGGCAGAGCACACTCCTTTACCTGTTTCCGGAGATATTTCTACAACAATGGGTTCGAATAACCCGGTACAAATCAATCTACCTGGACAAATGCCTTTGGCCCCACCGGAACGTTTTGCGGGGATCCCAAGAAATATGCCGTTTTTATGAACCAATGCCGTTTACACTTTTTATGCAGGCCCGGGGCCTTCCCCAACGACCAGACCAAAGTAGCCTTTGTACTATCTTACCTCAGTGGCTGTGCTGCCGATTGGTCTATTCCATTGGTAAATCAGGATGATCCCATTCTCCGGGATTTCCAGGGCTTCCAGGCCAGCATGGAAAGATTGTTCGCTCGACACTCGCAGGGACAGGCCCTTGACAACGAACTGCTATCCTTACGACAAGGTAATCAGGATCTTTTGTCCTATATCGCCACCTTTAATAGACTAGTTGTGGAAACTGGATGGCCTGAAAATAAAAGGATCACATTGTTTCATCGAGGCCTGCGCGGAGAGCTTAAAGATGTTATAGCTCAGATAGTAGATCCACCCCAGGCCTGCGCAGACTACATAGACTTAGTGGTTCAACTTGATCACAGACTTCAAAATAGAAAAGCAGATCGGCTCAAGTATGAAACCAGAGTACCTATCAAGACCCACGTTAACTCCAAGAGTACTGATGTTTCCGAACCTATGCAAATTGGCAGTGTTAAAGGACCATTAACGCAGAAGGAACGAGAGAGAAGGCGACAAATGCAACTTTGTCTGTATTGCGGAACTTCCGGTCACTTTCTTCAAAGTTGTCCAGTTAAACCACCCAAGAAGGTGGTTGGAGCTACTGATAACGAGTTATTGACACCTGGTTCGGGAAATGACCTAGCCCGACAAGCGTAGGGGTCTGCTTGCCGAGCTTGAAAACAAACTCTTTGATCTCGCATTTTGTCATGCCAATGGTGCTTGTGAACCCAAAACAGCCTCAGCAGTTGCATGCTATAAAAGCATACATAGACAGTGGAGCTATTGGAAATTACATAGACCGTGAATTGGCTTCCAGGATTAAGCTTCCTCTCCGCCAGAAAGTAGCCCAAGATGTAATTACTACAGTTGATGGAACCAAAATAGCCTCAGGGCCTGTAACGCATTCCACAGTTGAAATCACTCTGGTGGGTCAGGACGGACATCGGGAAGCAATCGTGTTTGATGTGATCAAGGCCCCACAATTTCAAGTACTTCTTGGAATCCCTTGGTTAGAAACACATAATCCGAGAATAGACTGGCGAGCAAAGAAGATAACTTTTCCTGATTGTGAACCAACCTGTTACCCAAGGAATCCAGCTATGGGTCTAGCCTCTGTAACTTCCACCCCTGTACAGCTACCATCTGAATACCAAGAATTCCAAGACGTTTTTCAGAAAGAGCAGGCTAACACCTTACCTCCCCATCGATCTTACGATTGCCAAATCGACTTGGTACCCAATGCACAACTACCTTGTAGTAGGATTTATGCTCTTACTGAACCTGAGAACCTGCATTTGCGCCAGTATTTGGATCAATACCTGGCCAATGGTTTCATTCGCCCATCAAAGTCACCAGTCTCTTCCGCTTTGTTCTTCGTACCTAAAAAGGAAGGAGACCTTAGGGCCTGTATTGACTACCGCGCCCTAAATCAGATAACGATTAAGAATCGTTACCCTTTGCCCCTGATACCTGAGCTTATCGACCAAGTAAAAGATGCTTGTGTGTACACCAAGCTAGATCTCCGAGGGGCTTACCACCTGGTACGTATAAAAGAGGGCGACGAGTGGAAGACTGCATTCCGCACCAAATTTGGGCTCTTCGAATATCAAGTAATGCCCTTCGGTTTGTGCAACGCACCTGCCGCCTTTCAGTACTTCATGAATGATGTTCTTCGGGATCTTATCGATGTTTGTGTCATCGTTTATATTGACGACATCCTGGTGTATTCCTCCTCAGAATCTGATCACAGAAACCATGTTAGGGCAGTTCTTGAGAAATTGCGCCAGCACAAATTATTTGCCAAGCTCGAAAAATGCGTTTTTCATACCACAGAAGTGGAGTTTCTCGGAGTCATCCTGACACCTCAAGGAATCCGAATGGACTCGCGGAAAGTGGACGCCATTCTCTAATGGCCATCTCCTAGCTCTGTGAAGGGAGTGCAAAGCATGCTTGGCTTTGCCAATTTCTATCGAAGGTCCATCCCGGAATTTTCTCGAACTGTTCAACCCATCACAGCTCTCCTAAAGAAAAACAAATGCTTTGAATGGACTCTTGAGGCTGAACAAGCCTTTCAGGACCTGAAAACCAAATTCACCTCTGCACCTGTATTGAAGCACCCGCGCCCAGATCTCCCTTACATCGTGGAAACCGATGCATCCAGTTCGGCCATGGGAGCTGTCCTGTCGCAAAGAGACCCAGAAACTAACCAACTACACCCTGTAGCCTTTTGGTCCAGAAAATTCTCTACACCTGAACTCAATTACGCAATTACCGACAAAGAACTACTGGCTATTAAATCAGCTTTCAAGGCTTGGCGTCACTATCTTCTCGGTGCAAGACACACCATCACCGTAATTACGGACCACAGAAATTTGCAGTATTTAAAGACGGCCAAAGCTCAATCTTCGCGACAACTCCGATGGGCTTTATTCTTTGCGGAATTTGATTTTGTAATTACCTATCGCCCTGGCTGCAAGAATGGTAAGGCAGATGCCTTATCCCGGATAGGCATGGAAGAACCCAATTCGAGTTTAGAACCTGTGCCAATCATACCGGAACAAAGAATTCTGGGCTTGACTTCATTGCAAACCATTGAGGACATCCAAGCTCAAGTAAAACAGCTTTTTGACTCTTCTGCCTTACTGGAATGGAGTCAAAAGGGTCCTCACTACACCGTTAAGGATGATTTACCCTACTTCCAAGAGCGGTTATTTCTGCCAAGTAAAGAATTGCAGGAACTTGTCATTACCCGTCATCATGAATCATTAATGGAAGGACACCCCGGTATCGCGAAAACAGAAGAAAAGATCAAACGCCACTTCTGGTGGCCTTCTTGGAGAAAAGACATAAAGTCATTTGTGTTGTCTTGCGGAATCTGTGCCCAAAATAAGAGTCAAAAGAAAAGGCCAGCCGGCCCACTTCAACCTTTGGACATTCCACCAGCACTTTGGCACACCTTGTCAATGGACTTTATAACTGACCTGCCTCCTTGTGGTGGTTACAACACGATTCTCGTAATAGTGGATCTATTCTCCAAAATGGCCCATTTTATCCCTTTAAAAGGATTGCCGTCAGCTTCCACCTTGGCCAAGGAATTTATGGAAAATATAGTGCGGTTACATGGTTTCCCTTCCATATTAGTCTCAGACCGTGGAAGTCAATTTATCTCCCACTTTTGGAAGTAATGTTGCCAACTAGCACAAATAGATGTGCGGTTATCCACCAGCCACCACCCCCAGACCGACGGACAAACCGAGAGAACCAATCAGACTCTCAAGCAATATCTGCGGTGCATGTTACACCAATCCGAGTTGAATTGGAAGGACATCCTTTGGATTGCAGAATATGCATACAACAATTCAGTGCATTCTGGAACCGGACAGACTCCTTTTTATACCCTGTATGGTCACCATCCTCGGACCTCTGACCTAGATCCACCTCTGACCCTGGAGATGCCTGCAGTAAATCACCTACATTCCGCAATAACCCAAGCCTTCAAAGAAGCTACAACCCACTTACAGCAAGCCAAAAAAAAGTATAAAGAAAACGCTGATTTGCACCGAAGTAAAACTCCTCCTTACCAAGTAGGAGATCAGGTATGGCTAGCAACTAAACATCTACCCCTCAAGGGTCAGCAAACTTTTAATCCCAGATTCATTGGGCCTTACCCCATCAAAGCTATTATCAACCCAGTGGCCTTTAAACTCGATTTACCACCCAACATGCGGATTCATCCCGTTTTTCACGCATCTCTTCTAAAACCAGTACAACCTGGAACCAGACTGTCTGAACCCCCAGGCCCTGTCCAAATTGATGGAGAATTAGAATTCGAAGTGAAAGACATTTTAGATTCCAAGATAGTTAAGTCGAAACTCTTCTATCTTGTTGATTGGAAAGGATATGGACCTCAGGAAAGATCTTGGGAACCCAGTAACTATGTTCACGCACCACGATTAATTCAAAGATTCCATCGAAGATTCCCGCACAAACCAAAACCCCCGGAGGAAAAGACCTTGGGAGGGGCCTTGAGGGGGGGTACTGTCATGATGCCTACCTCTAAGGAGCCAGGCCGGGCCCAGCAACCCCAGAGGCAGACATCATTTTCCCCAGGGAAGTCTCAGCGGGCCCAAGTCGGGGCCCTTTGGACTCAGTCCTGGCGCCTTAGGCGCCAGGCTCATAGCGGACCCCAGTCCTGGCGCCTTAGGCGCCAGGCTCATAGAAGAGGATATGTGTTTAAGTGCTTGGGTGCACACTTACCTGATGCAGACCTTGCTTCTTCATCCAGGCCCTCTTGAGGCCTGAATGGGACTACTTAACCTGTAGGACTACTTTACCACCCGGGTGTGGTCGGGGAAGGATACATACCTGATTGGTGGAAGGATACATACCAGGAACTTCTTCCAAGGCTATTTAAACCCCACCCGAACAGCCACACATGCTTCGCGTTGTTCTGCACCTAGCAGCTGGACGCTCACCGTGTCAGCTCCTGCATCCTGACTTCAGCCACGCCTGCCAGCACCCTGGAACACCTGCAAGGGGAGAAAGGAAGAGAATAGGAGAAGAAAAGCCCTTACCCGCTAAATCTGCATCCCAGAGTCATTTCTCCAACGGCCCTGAAAAGGAAGACGTCATTTTAAAGGCATTTCGTTTCGATCGCTGCAGCGCTGGATTTTACTCACCTTTGCAAGGCGCTTCCATCTTCAGCAGCGATCTTCCGGATTCAGCTACGCCCCGGCGCCTAGAGGAAAAAAGACAAGAACAAAGGTGAGAGGGAGAAAAGGAATAAGGAAAGCTCAGTTTCCTTTTAAGTCTTACCTGTTGGATTATTCCCACTGCATTTCGGGTCCTGCCGCTTCCTGGCATCTCCGGACCCCGGCCCCTATGGGGAAAAAAGACAAAGACATTGAATGAGCGAATGCAAAGACATTACCTGAGCGCTCATCCAGAACTGTTTCACTTCGGGTCGGCGCCATATCTCCGGCACTCCGAACCCCGGCCCCTAAGGGGAAAAAGACATAAGCATTAGCGCTTGCTGCAATTAGACAACGAACATTATTATTAAGCTTGAACTTTTGAACAGAACTTTTACAGCGCCTTACCTGAACAGTCAAGCTTACCTGAACTCCCATCAATCCTCAATCCAGTGAAGTAACTGGGTTTCAACGCGCCCCTGCATCAGAAGCAGGATGGAGAGCTCATCCTTCCAAACCCTAAGGTGAGGCTTCACGGGGAATCGTGGAGGAGGTATCGTGGAGGGTTGGAAGGGAGTGGGAGGCTTGAGCATTGTTCCACATTTGGTAATACTCCCTTTTCACGCACAGGAGGGTATCCAACGAGCCAGGGAAGCCAGAATAGAGGGGCCCTTCCTGTCCATCTTCAGAGTTCTGCGCCTTCGACGCCGCGCCTCCGTGGGAACCAGGTGAGCGTTACACCTGTCAGCTTGTGCTTTTTATCTTAAGACAGGACTTGTTCTGTCTAGCATGTGTATGTCATTTCCGCCACCTGGAAGGTTAAAGCCTACCGCTTAAGATTGTTCCTTTGCTGTGCTTTGAACATACAACATACCTATGTGCAAACTCGTTGCCTGTCTGCCCTGGTTTTCTCTACCATAGTAATTGGGCTCCCGTTCATTGTCCAGACAAAGCATGTCGATTGCTTCCACACTGCTTCAAACTCTGGTATATTAAGTGGGCTTCTGAAGAAGTAAAGCATATCACTCGCCTCCACACACTTTTAACTGTGCGCGTGTAGTTTGGTGTCATGCTTCCTGTCCTTGGCTGCTTATCAGTTCTGAATGGTGCGAAAAGCATCTCTTGAATTTGCTACGAGCCGTTTAAGACAGGAAGTTGCCACTTGTGGTTAGGTTTCTCTGCTGGAAAGGGGAAGCTACCATTTTCTGCTCATTGCCTTTCCGCTGTTATGCTAGGGTCTTTTGCTAGGACCATAAATGCGCTATTTATTCAAGGAACTTATATTATCAGAGGCTAGTGTCTGTTTTTGTCCCTGGTAAAAAGGCTGTACCTTGTTGGACAGTATGTGCGTTTTTATCAAGGAGCATGTGTAGCACCCGGACTGTTTCCTCTGCACCATGCAAAGTCCTCAGTTCCACACAGCCGTCTGATTCTCGTGGCCATAATTTGTAAATAGAAAGATTTTATTTTGTTTCAGTTTGTGTACTTTATTTTGGAATACTTTTGTGTTATTTTTGGATACTTTGGGGGTACTTTTCCTTTACATTTGGAGGCCCCAGCGAGATCGCCAGTGCCCCCGAAGAGCTGGGGGCTCCTCGCTGCACACTTTGTGGAAGCGGCGCCGGCCTGCAGAGACCAGTTCTTGAGTGCACAAACCGAGGAGTTGACCAGACGCCGAGTTACCTGAACGTCTGCCTGATCGCTTAGACAGGCCTCTGATCCGGGTGGTGCAGGTAGGCGAGAGGAGAGACTCAGCATTGAGGGCACACAGAGGATCCATATACACGTGAATGCACTCTTGCATGAAAGGGCAGTATTGTGGATGTTTTTGTCTTTTTATTTTGTTAATATGTTGATTAGTAGCTTATGTTGAAGGGAAATCTACTTGAATAAGGGCAAAGACAACGTTGTGTGGTATTGCTTCAGGATTTAATGAGATATTGGAGAAGCTCCCCGCTGTGGGGAAAGATGATGTCATAAGTAGAGTAGAGTTGTGAATTGACGCAGGATAACTCCTCTTATAAGGGGAATGACCACTCTGTGCAGAGTAGAGAGATAGCACTCTGTCCAAGTGAATGAAAATAGTGGTGATTTTTCTTTTTGTTTGTATTCAATTTGTTAGGGTGGTGTATTTAGAGGTTTTTTGGTTTTGAGATGTGAATGGTTTGTTTGGTATGAGAAATGCGTGAGTAAGCAGAGGTTCATATGAGTGCAGGCCCCTTTGGGAAATAAAAAAAAACAGATGACAATTGGATTTTTTATGAATTGGTTCATTAAAGTATCATAGAGATTTGGGAGTATATGAAGCTACTGGAACAGTATCGGTACATATTGCGAAGGGAGGGGTGGGATTTATTGACATTATGGATACTGCATTGGAAGATATGTGCAAAGCACTTCTGGATTATGGCAATACAATATTAAAATACCAAGCAGATCGGGAACAGGGCACTACATGAAGGGTGTTTAAACAATGGCACGTAGAGGGCTTGCATGCAAAAGATATTTTAGAGCACATGCGCACGTACTTATTGCCAACACGCAAAGGAAAACAGTTGAAGAAAAGACAGGATATTAGAATTGTGGAAAATGTTTGAGGAAGAGAACGCCCCAGGTGATGACACAGACACAGAGCGAAGGGGAAAGTTACGGTACCATCTGCCCCCTTATGGGTCCTTTCCTTTATAGCTAGCTTCTGTACTGCTTGCTGCAGGCTATACCAATCCCTGTTATGTACCTGTAGTTAAGGATAAAAAGGGCAACAAAGAAAGCACCAAGGGTTAGTAAAACCACATGAACAGACACTGTTAGTAACCCATTCTTTTCGGAGATAGGAGAAAATGTGCAAAGGCAGATAGTAGATGTATTGAAAGAAGCAGAGCAGGAGCTCATAAGAGCAGCATGGTAGCAGGTGAAGGGCTGGTGCGCAGTGGTAGCAACGGACCAGTGGACGACGGGACAGATTATGTTTAAGGTTGACAGTAAATCTGTTAAGAGACTTGCCTACCCTAGAAGACAGATAGTGACTCAGTGTGTGGCGACAGACAAGCAGAATATGATGAAGATGTGTGGGTAAAAGAGGATACGGGGCAGGTTCTTGTGGGAGGACAGATCAGATACCATGGTCCGAGCAGCTTAGGAGACAGCTCAACAGAATAGCCGTAGCAAGACGTCAGAGGAGATATCACAGCTTCAGAAACAAGGGACACAGTTCCCCATATTACAGAAAGGTAAAGAAAACGTAATGAGAAGCCTGTCATCTCTTACCGCAGGAGCAGGCAAGTGGATTTATCCCCTTGAGAAAAATACAGTGGTGACGACCTTGGTTGTAGGAGAAATTAAGAGCTTGTTCGCTACTTTATTGGGTGAACAGGCGCACACACTTTGGAGAAAGCCAGGATATGATGGGGTAATGCTGAGCAGCAATGCTCATGACTGTGCGTCATTTAATAACTGTCGAGCATACATATGGAAGACACTGAGGGAAATGTACCCAGACATGCAGTCCATCTTAGCTCACACAATGAGACCCGACGAGGACTCTGCACAGTATATTCAGCAGATATAGGAGATGTGATTAGAGACAGGACGACTGTGGGATAGGAACATCCCCGTTTTTAATCACATGTTGTCTAGGGGTCTCCCCACAGAAGTACAGATGGAATTGGGAAAGATAGTAGCTATTGAGACGAAAGGATGGGCCGAGATACAAGCTCACATAGTACGCCTTTGCAGAGCTAAACAGGACAAGGAGAGAAGTAAGGAAGACCAAGCGCAGGAGGCAGAGGCAACGTTGGTACAGTAGAAACTCGCTAAATTCAGTATGGAAGGAGCAATAATTACAAACAACGACAGAAGTACAACACTTGTACAATCGCTTGCAGGGAGGGGGAGAAGGACAGGTTATTTTCCACAAGAGGGATACTTCTCACAAAGTGGGTATCCACAAGGGGGTATTTTTTACAAGGAGGATATTTTCCACAAGCAAGGTATTTTTTACAAGGAAGGGGGAACTTTCGGAGAGGCATGGGGACTGGATTTGGGTATGGAGGAGTAAGACCCAGGTTCAAGAAGGTGGGACCCTTTGCACGAGAGTGCAGTAGCCGAATTCAAGTACATTATGGCACTGGTGGTATTCCAGCGTATCAGACTATCACCTATGCCCCACAGATGCAACCCCCACAGATGCAATCCCCATTTCGTCCAAACACACAAATTGCCCCACAGCAGAATTCCCCAGTTCCTCAAAATATACAGTGTACTGTCCAACAGTAGTGGTTGCCACAATCCACTCCAAGCACAGGTACAAGCCCCTGCTCAGCAATGGGACAAACATTTGTTACCCCAGGGGGCAGTACCACACTAGACAAGAGGGACAATGTTTCCCAGGCACAGACACAAATTCCCAATAGGATAGCTCATAGAGGACTCTGATGTGACCAGTCCTATCAGTAACAGCAGACCAGGAAGAGGAACCAGAGGTCGAGGTGAAAATAGGTGACAGGGCATTTCCGTTTTGCGCCAACACAGCAGCTACCATGTCTTGTATTACGGAAGGAAGCTTTCCTTTGTCGGACAAAATAATGGACACACAGGGATTTTCTGGGGCTTTTGTAATGGTTGCTTTCACTGAAGATATGTCCCTTAACATAGGCATACAAGACGTTGTAGCACCCTTGTAATATTTAAGAGAAACACCAATTAACATATTTGGCAGAGACATTATGAGCAAAATAAACATGACAATCCCATTTCCTGAAAAGGGTACAATGTGCCCCACACCAGACGTCTATTACTCACTGGTCGCTGCAATGATGCAAGCATTTTGCACCTAAAGTGGCTCTGTGAGGTGCCCCGCTATATCTAGAGTTGCTTTATGGGGTACAAATATTGGTAGGTTGGGTGCTCAGGATTAAGGACCACACATTCCGTTTATCCACAGAATTTGTCTTCAGACCAGCAGTCAACAAGGAAGTAGCACCAGGCACCATCATAATACACTTAAAAGCAGCAATAACCAAGAAGGACAAAGTGCTTCTGTGGGGTGCAGACAAAGATGGAATTGAATGGTGCACTGTCTTATGCATTGACCCAGCACAGTGCTTGACAGACTTGACTGACCACTTTTTACAGATGATGGTGACATAGGGGAGATGGTGTTTCAGATGTGCATACTATGTCAGTTGGTTGCAGAGCATAGAGAGGGTCCCCAGAATGTACTTCTTACAAAGACACTATCAGCACACTTTCAAGAGGATTTGGACAGGGTGCCTAAAAAGAAATTGACCAGCGGCCCACAGGATTTGGGTCTCTTGAAAGGAATAGGGGCTGTCCGCATCAAGCTGAAACCAGGGGCCATATTTCCCTAGGGATCCGAAAGGCACAGATCTTGGGAGAAAAGAGCTGTCTGAAACAGCTACGCTGTGTTGTGCTGTGTTTGGCGGTATGTTTGGTAGTGCGAAGTGCGGCTTGATGGCAAGAGGGTCCGTCCTCTAACCACTTGACCGCATTGGTGCTGCTCTGCAAAGAAGCAGAGCATCCGGGACAGAAGACCACAGTATACAGTGAACAGACCACAGTGATTAGTGGGTGGTCTCAATGCAGAGATTGGCGAGTGGCGCTGTTACTCTGCCCCCTGGGTAAGTAAGCAATGAGTGCACCTGCACTGCCTTTTTACACTTTACTGCATTCTGGCAAAGCATCCTGAGGCACGGGGCCCGGGGACTGTGCAGCTCGGCACCGTTGTACCCTGTTGTACTGGCCAGCTCGCCTCTGCTGTCTTTTCAGTGACTTGTTGGTTCTTTAACCTACTCTCTGCCTAATCGTATTGCTCAACTTTATTGAACAAACTTGTTCACCCTGTAAGTTGTAGCAAGGTCTTTTCGTCAAACAAACTAATAGTCTCTTCATTGCTCTGAACTTTGGGTGTTTTTGGGGTTCCTCTGTGGCTTATGATAACCTTTGAATGGAGGAGTTGCAAGGTAGCAGAATAGCCTGCAGTTAGCTGCAGGTTAGCTTCATTGTGTGTGGTGCTTCTACGCTACTGGACTTGAGATCACAGAGGCACTGCATCACAAAAGCAGTGGGACCCAAAGTCAGAGCCAGGAACTGCATGCTGTATTGAGCGCTGAGTGACTTGTGTCCGAAAAGCTGTGTGAAAGTACCTCAAGCGCAAAGTGGAGTTGTTCCTTCAATGTAATGGAGGCCATTGAGGTTGTGGAGGTGAGTGACAATCACCTAGTAGTTTTACATGAGCCACAGATTTTAAGGGTGTAAATTCTAGGGTGGCTTGGCATTGTGATTTAGTCACTATTAAATTGGCTCACAACCCCCTCCACCTTTTGTGGCTGTCGTCTTGGTAACGGCCTCTACAACGTCTTACATATAAAACTATGGTGCACTTAAATCACCTCCCTCATTGCCTTTGACTCTGCCTTCTCCCTTACTATTAGCTTCACCCTACTCATCCTCCTCACCTCCCGTAAAGCTACAAGAGAGAAAAGGCTCACAAATGATGCAAAAGGAATTGGAGAAGGGGAGTGAGGCATGTGGAAAAGTCCTAAAAGCTTCACATGAGTAACTGTTACAGTTTAAAGAGGAGCCCCCTAAATTAAAACAGTGACCAGAATATTTAAATTGAAAACGCTACACTGGCAAACTTTTCTGAATTACTGGAAATGGATCAGCCACCTCCCGTGACTGGATTGTTACAGTTTACCGAGTTAGAAAGATCTGAAAAGGACGCCTGCCCTCCAAAACACCTTATGGAGTTGATCCCCAGCCACACTTTTACTAAGGGTGACGTGGGGAGCTCTAGGAGAGGTCCTGTAAGTAATGTTGCAACTACAAAGCCCTTATGGGATAGAAGTGAGGGGGGCAATTCCTCTTGCCTGCCAACTTTCCCCCGAAAGGTGTCACATATTGGAATCCGGCAGGATTGGAGACCGATGGGAAAAGGGAGAGCCACAGATTTCACTTCAACATTAGATAAAAATGGCCCCTCACCAAGATCACCTAGAAAAGAAAAGGTTGATGCTGTCAGGGAATTCGAAGAGTCTGCCCTTTTTAAAAGTTGGAACCTGCTGGAACAATGAGGAGGGAGATGCTGTACGCACATATTTGTTGGCAAATCCAAGAAGGTCAGCAGTGCTCCATTGGAAGAACTAGGAGAAGTTGAAACTGTTAGATGGCACAATAAATAGTTGCTGTTAGACACCGAGAAACATCCTCTGGTGAAAGGCCTGAGAAAAACTGGCAATGGGAGAATGACATCAAGACATGATCATCAAACGAGTCTCAAACCTTTCTAGATGGATTGCCGAATGAGGTTAACACACCAAAATCTCTGCAAACCCAGGGAGGAATGAAAGGGAGGAAACACCAAAGGATTGAGACAGGGTGTGGAGGCTCCCACCCCTCATCTAGTACCTCAGTAAACACGCTGGCCCAAGATCCTATCCGTATCTGTCAGAAAGCCATCGATACCCATGTGCTTGTCACGCTGCACTGGTGTCCATAGATTTCCCTCATTATCCCCGGGTGTCTCCTCCCATGGTCTACTGAGACGTAATGGCAAGATTCATGCAAGCGCCACAACCTGCCACGGCAGAGTTCCCTCGCTTGGCGGTTACAGCACGTCTTTTTGTGCTTGTTGCAGGTTACCATGGAGACGTTGGTACCTTGCACATGTGTTGCGAGGCACGCCGCAATGGCAGAGCTGCAGCCTGTCAGTCAGGTGACTTCCTCCAAAGCACCACGGTAGCACTGCTCCGGTGCTTCTGAATTTGTTCTCCCAGTAGCTCCTTATTCTGTCCAGTGCCTTGCTACTTCGTCGCTTGTTTCTGAACTTTTGCCTGCATACCGGATCCTGTCTTGCCTTACCCCTGGTCTTGTATTCGATCTTCTGGTTTATCGACTCGGAACGGCATACCGGATTGTCTTTCCTCACATCCTTTAGTGCGCCGCTTGCAACACACCGACTCAGACTTGCTTCCTGGATTCCTTGCCTCCCATTCTGTCCTGCTCCGCCCGCAAGACACTGACTCTGACTTGTCCCTGGATTGCCTGCTCATATCAACCACGATTTGGATTCCCAGCCTCACTGATAGGTGCCCGGACTAGAGACATCCTTCAAGAGCATTTCCCCAAACTATATAGCGTCCTTGTGCCATCGGGTCAGGTGGATTATTGTGCTGGGACTTGAGACTTTCCTTGTACATTTTTCACGGACCTTCCCAAGACTTCTGGATTCCTCCTCCTTCTACTCTTGGATAGCGCCTGCCGGTAAGAACCCCTGACGTCCTTTATTATTTTCTCATACCACGTTTAGTTTATCATAATAACCTGTACTGTATATTACAGGGGAAATTCCATCTCTGGGTTGCCACAAGGGACGCCCCTGTACCACCACAGTACGCAGTCCCTCTCAGAGTATTCCTTTGTGATTTGCTTGTAGATATTTACGACCTGGTTTTTGATTCTGTGTCTTTATTCTTACATCCAGCGCTGTCCCATGTTCGTCCAACACCTCTTCCGGTTGATAGATACCTCTGTTGGTTTTCTTATTCACACCAGAGGGGTACATTGGCAGGAAGAAATTGTCTCCTACACGATGAGTTCATCTGCCTGCTCTGACACTTATACCGCAATAGAGTGTGGGCGTTTCTTACAGTATCCCTCACGTTCAGGGGGAATTGGAAGCTCATGAATGGAAGTAAAAAGGGTGCATGTGGGTCTGGGATAAATGCTGGTACTGTGTCGGCCTTACCAATAACTATGACCCCTTTTATAAAACTTAATCGGTCAATATATGATCAATTGAAAGATCAAACAACTCTATGCTCCACTCCAAGATGGTTTTTGTGGAAAGTTGTGTCATTACTACACAAGAAAAACTGGACATAAATAGGGAAGAAATCACAGGTATACTAAACAGCATCTTAGAGCAGATTTCAAGAGGTTATGAACTGAGAATAACGCAATGCACCTTACCCTGGCCAGAAGTCGGAAACAACAATATAAAAACTGGGCCAAGGCGCAGAAATATAAATTGTTTCGGGAAGACTCAGATCGAATGCTGCAGAAGATCTCAAGTTTGACGACAGGAGACATTTGGAAAATGATAAATTCGGTAAACACCCAATTGGAGGCTCCCCAGAGTAATGCAGCGACCGAACCAGTTTGGATAGATCATTACAACAGATTGTTTAACCCAGAAGGCACAAATCGGAAGCAAGGAGTGAGGACTCTGATGATCAAGTGGACTTTCCTGACTGATGAAGAAGAAATCTTTCTGCTTATTCAAAAAGCAAGTAACTCGAGCGCCTGGCCCAGATGGCTTGACCAATGTGCTCCTTAAGGAGGAGCCTAAATTATGGTTGGGCTTTCTGGGAATATTGCTTAAACCGATTAAAAGGCTAAAGCAGATTCCACTCCATAGTGGTCCCAATTTTCAAGAAGGGAGATAGGTCGGACTCAGGGAATTACCAACCTATGCCTTCCTCAATGTCATAAGAAAAATATTTGCCAAACTGGTCTTAAGGGAATTAGAGAACTGGACGAGTAGGACTGGTCGCTTTGATTTGTGGCAGTCAGGCTTCGTAAGGGAGATCGGTACTTCGTTGAACGTCTTCCTTAGTAACCTTTTGAAATTTCGAATGACTAAGTCCAAGACTGAAATATTCCTGTTTTTTATTTTTCTGGCTCGGGCTTTTGAATAAGGGCTGTCCATTGGTTCTGGCTTTATTTCATTGCGGATCTGCCAGAAACCCTGAGAAAGCCAGGAGTTCCCTGCCATCGATTGCTTCAGTACCACTGGATCATCTACTGTACGGAGATTGTTTTGTCTTAATTGAGCAAACTCTGGGGGGCCCACAACGTCATCTAAATGCCTTATAAATGTTTCTCCAGGACAATGCCTTAAAAGTAAAGGTGGGGAAATCAAATATTCTGATTTTACAGTGGGATAGAGGAAGGAAATCCAATAAAACATCATGGTACTTGAACAATGAAAGATTGAACAGAGTGGATCATTTATATATTTAGGAATGTTCATTAATACTTCTCTGAGAGATGCTCCATGTGAAGTCATGCTACAAAATAAATCCAAAGCTCTTGCATCACAAGGAATATTGCTTCAAAAAAAGTACTGCAGGTTTTCTATTTTCCCAGTGGTGACTTTCTATAAAACGAAGGCAGTACTCATACTAGCATACGAGACTGAAGCTTCCTTGGTTTTTTCAATCAAAACTTGGCACTCTCCGGAAAGCCACTTATGGCAAAAAGTATTCAACTTACCGAATTGTGTTCCAATACAAGTGGTGAGACAAGAACTAGGCCTGATCTCATTACTTGCATTAGTTAAATGGAAGACTCTAACACTGTATCAAAATTGTGTACTCCCGAGACCACCAAGAGGCTTTTCTTTACTGAAAGGAGCACTTGCAACTGGATCTGATCCGTCTTTACATGATTGGAAATGTGCCTGTATGGAAGTCCATAATAGTTTAGACACAACGGAGGCCAAACTGTTGACTAATCCAGTATCAATAAAAGTCAAGGGGGGTCATTCCGACCCTGGCGGTAGGGGGTTAACGGGGCCGGTAGAGCTGCTGGCCCTGTTACCCCCCTACCGCCTCATTACGAGTTCTGCTCGCGGGACCCGCTAAGGACGCCTGGTCTTACCAAGCGTCCTTAGCGGGTCCCGCAAGCAGTCCAGCATGCTAACAACGGGCCCGTTATTATCTGGCCCGTTGTTTGCATGCTCCCCATTCCCATTGAGCCCTATAGGGGCTCAATGGGAATGGGTTCCTGGAATGGGGAAATACCGGGCCCTCCGAGGTCGGAATGGCCCGGTATTGCCCCATTCCAGGAAACCCGGACCTGGTACCCGGAATGGGGTTAGCCATGCTGCAAATAGCGGCATGGCTACCTCCAAAATCGTAATGACCTCCAAGATCTGGAGGCAATACTGGATTGCGACACAAGACCATTCGCACCAGTTTAAACTATATGCCAATGGTGTTCCGGTGAGTAGGCCTTAAAATACTCTTCAAAAATATCTAATAAAATGCCTGAGTTTTTTCTTGAGGACACAATACATGTGATTCTGACTGAACTTATACCCTACCATAGAGGTTTAACAAAAAGGAGTAAAATCAGTGAAAGAATTGGCAGATGTAGACTTTGTAAATTGTACTATGAAAAATAAACTTTGACATATCTGCTGTCATTATGTAGAGCTGCCACAGGACTTAGAATGCAGATTTTGGGGACGTTTTATGAAGAGACTAAAATGATCTCAACAGAGGAATGGTGGACTATATTCATGCAGGGGGAAAATATATCTTTAATCATTGCTTTGATATTCTTTTTGGGAAACGTGTTTGAACTGATCAATATACAATAAACAATGATTGTGAAGTGTTCAAAGAGAAGAAACCAGTTTCTCCTTAAAGATGTCCGGGCCCTCTATGTGGAGAATAATTCTATTTTCTTCTATTTTGCTGTTTGTGTTTTTCTATGGAAGGTGAAACACTTAAAGTCGTCCACCAAAATAAATAAAAAACTTTTTTTAAATATTCCCCCGGGTCAAACAGTACCCATTTATAACACCATTGTAGCTTTGTGGCAACAGGGCATCATTCAGCCATCATTATCCCCATGCAACACGGCTATACAGCCAGTCAAAAAAGCAAAAGGGGGTCTTGAAGGGTGCTGCAGGGCCTCAGCCCTTTAAACAACATAGTAGAAGCAGAATTCATGGTGGTGCCAAATCCAGCGACCATTTTGCATAACATACCGACTGGCACAACTTATTTTACGGTAGTTGGCATATAGAACAAACTCTTTGCCATTTTGTTACACACAGAGTCCCAACACCCTAAGCATTTTTAACAGATTGTTACACATCTTTTAGGGAGAATTCTCTGTTTAGGCTGAATTTCCCTACCTAGTGAGTCCCCCAGCAGCTTTGCTGGATTGCTGGGGTTTAATTTTTTCTCCTGCCAAGAGTGAGACTCTTTTACCCTCACTCTTGGGCATGTTGAAGTGTGTTTTCTTGGTTAAACCTTGTGTTGAATGGGCTATGGGGTCTTTTACTCCATAGGGCCTCATATTTTTGTGATGTGGGTTACACAGCACCCTCTGTGCCGTAACCCAGGGGTGTCCTAGGGACTCCCCAACATAGACTCCATACCCTGGGACTGACTACTGTCTCCCAGGGCATGTAAAATCACCAAAGACTTTACTAGTCTTAAATCCTGAACAGAACCAGTACAAACCATCATATTGTGGACGTACTGGCTGGGGCAATTCGATTGCCCCAGGGTCTGTTAGTCGAGGGGGCACGTCTCCGTCCCCCCTGATCAAGTTTTGGCTGGTGGCAGTGGAAACTACGTTTTATATTCGACCGCGAATATTTTCCTATGGGATTTCCCATTGTCTTAGGCTAACACATTTAATTATTTATTTACAGTAGCCTTAAACATACCGCCGGTTTATATATTTATTATTATAACTCCGGTTGGGATTTTTTGCCAAAACTTGATGCTAAAATGGCGTTGGCATTCGCCTCTGTAACTCTGACCCAAAGTGGAGCCCTTTGTCCCACTTTTGGCGGGCTTCTCCACAGAAGCCCTCCAAAGTGGTGCCACTCTGTCTGGGGTACTTAGGAGGGGTGGAGGGGGATTTAGGCACCCTGGACTGAGTTACCTAGGTAACTCAAGTCGCACTCCGTCCTGATTGGCCCAAGTGGTGAGCCGGCCGGCTCACCACTTAGCATGTTTGAGTGACAGCTAGGCTGGGTGAATGGGGGTTTGCTGCATAAAAGCAGGGCTTTGGGGACTGGAACTTCAGAAGTCGCCACAGGACCTAAGAATCCAACGAGGGACGAGCTGAGCTGATCTGCTACGACGACACCGCCGGTGGAGCCCTGCTGAACCATCTCACCACTTTTCCCGACGACCGAGGAGAACTCTTAACGGAGTGGCTCCTTCCCTTAACTGGTGGGGACAACCAGTTTTCACCTTCTTTCCGTTCTTCGAGGTATCCCGTGGCCGCCTTGCCAGTGCCAAGCACCCCGGCAACCGGAACCCCACCACTTTTACCCCAACCGCGAAAGTCAGTGCAACCCTTTAACCGGAGGACTCCGCGGCTGGTTTCTTCCCGGGCAGTGCAACGACCTTCTTCTTCTGCTCTTCAGCGAGATCTTCTTCTCCCCTGACCGACGTCGAGCCTTGCTGCCACTGCCTGGAACAACTGCCCCCGCTGGAGGATCCTTTCCGTTAAGGTACCGTGTTCCGCCTGGCTTCCCTTGCCACCGACTGTACGAGGTAGTTTTAGCCCTCGGCTTTCGATCCTGGGATTGCCTGGGACACTTTGACTAAACTTTCTGAGCCTCTCTAACTCTTTTCCGAACTCTTTTGCAAGACTCTGAATCCCTACCAACTGTGTGATCTTGGGCACGTTTTCGCTCTGTCTGCTCTAAGAGTGGGCCCTGCTTAGTGACTTTTGCTCACCTGTGACTTGGTGCTTCTTTGAGCTTACCAAAAGTGTTCTTGACCTTAGAGTGGTGTGTTTATCCTAATTCTGCTCTTTTTCTCTCCCTTCTTTAACCTACTAGAGTGTCATCTAACGTTAAGCGCTCACCTCTGTTTTAATTATGTGGTATTAACCTAGAGTTGTCTAGATAGGAATAAGGATTGGGACTGCTTTCCATATAAACTGTGTTTGGAGTGTTTTATTATATTTTGCTAGAGTGTTTTCAATTTGTGTGTTCTTAAAAATAAATAACTATATACTTTTGAAACCAAGCTCTGGTCAGTGTTTGCTTGTGCTATTGTGCCTGAGTACATATTGGGTATACTTTGCATACTGCCTAACTCTTCTTGAGGGAAGTCTGACTGCTCAGCCACAGCTACCAGGTAAATCTGGGTGGTACAGACTGCTACCAAGTGGGTTTACTGCTATACCTGTAGTCTTAAATCTTTTGCAGTGTTCCCCAAGGGAACTGCACAGGTTTCTGCCTAACACGAAACTTGCAAACACAGAGTACAGTAATACAGTATGTGGATGACCTCCTGGTGTATAGCTCCACAGAAGTGCAGTGTAGAAAGGATTCAATGACCCTCTTGACAGAGAAGATGTACAAGGTTGACAAGGAGAAACTGCAATACTGCCAGAAAGAAGTTTGTAACTAGGGTAGATAATATCAGCCGGGAGAAGGGTTACCCCAGAAAGGGCAGCAGCAGGGCAAGATACACCACAGCCTCGTAGAGTGATGCAGATGCACCATTTCTTGGGCCTGTGCAAATACTGCCGGTCCTGGCTCTTGGATTATAGTACTTACACCAAGCCCCTCCTACAGGGGTTGAAGGGAGCACAGAAGGTCAAGGGCCCCATAATTTGGACACCTTAAATTATCAAATCATTCAAAGAATTAAAGAATGCCCTTAGTAATGCCCCTGTTTTAGTGACCACAGATTATAATAATTTAGTTTTCCTTTTTCCACATTCTAATGGCCAGATGATGATGGCTGTCCTCACCCAGAAGACTTCACAGGGACACAAGCCTTTTGCTTATTACAGTGGTCTTCTAGACTCAGTGATGCTGGGACATTTTCCATGTGAACAAGCACTTGCAGCAGCGGCTTTTGCCGTATAAAGGTCATCCACCATTACAATGGGGTGCCTTCTGATGCTCTATGTGGAGCGTGCAGTGTTTGCTATCCTTGAAAAATCAAAGTCTACCCTTACCACCCAAAGACTTTCTGGGTAAAAAGTAATTTTGTCAAATTATTATTTTTGTAAATGTTTTTTTAATTGTGATGCTGGTTACTATATGTCAACCTTACACACAACTTTAAAAAAAGAACAATACATACACCCAAATAATGTCATTATACATATTAACATAGTTAATCAGAACAATCCATAAAAAATGAAATCAACCATCAGAAAAATGAAATCAACCATCATAAATTAATACCACGATAAAAATACATTAATACCACGATAAAAGTCAACCACAAAAGAGATAACTAGATACCGATTACAGCAATTAATTTACAATTTCAGTTGTATCAGGCCAGCTCTATTCAACATGTTTATAACTGTAATTGTGGCTTTCGTTTCCTCTCCGCTGGATACCTGGGCAAAGAAAGCTGTAGCATCTAGCACTTCTTCGTTATAAGCCACACTTTCCAGAACTAGGGATCTAAAGGTTGAAAGATGAAAGAGCCTTGTAGTGCAGAACCACATGTCCTCTATTCTGAAGCACCCTCATATTGCCACACAGGAAGCAACCAATCGCCACCATTCTATTTTGAGATTTTATTTGTATAATTTCTCCTGTAGGGAGCAGGTTCAGCCTGCATCTCAGGAATTGTAGCGTCCAATATGCGTTTGGAAATCGATCCAGGTATTTTAGAATGCTCCCCAATGGTTTATCCAAAAGTGATAGAGTGTAGTACATTTTAGATTGCCTTTTACTTGCAATTGTTGCTATCCAGTCTCCCCTTAATAAGACCCTTTTCACCACATTAGGATAAGCCTTCAGGTCTTCTGCTGATACTTCTAACCTTGTTAAGATTCTGTTCTCTCGCTCCCTGAAGTTACTCACCACCCCGATGCCCAGACCGTAGAATATCTGTCAAATCCTTGTATGGGGAGTCCTTCAGAGGAAGTCACATTTTTCTATATAATGACAGAATCCTCCAGTCCAACACTGCACTCAGTGCTGTGAGACCCAATTTGAATCGTATAGAGGACATGGGTATGCAATTCGGTAGACCCAACGCCCTCTTCCAAATGCTGGCTTCAACCCTCTCATACTTTAACGAGCATAGTGTGTGGCTGATTTCTGCTCCATAAAGCATAGCCGGCGCCACCTTCATCCTGTAGTATACCAACAAGGGACAAATGGAGAATCTGTAGTACCTAGATCTAATTTTCCTCATCTGAGCTCTGCCCTGAGTGGCCTTAGAAGCATACGTGAGAGGGCAACATCTTTAATGTCTGTTGCGTCCAGCTTAAACCCCAAGTAGGTGATAGAGGCTGCTGGTTTTATTGGTTGGGTGCCCATGTGCCAGCTAAGTAACCTTTTATCTTTTTTTGTCATGTATCTAACTATACATGTTTTCTTTTCATTTATCACCAACTCACAGCATTTACTTTAATAGCCTCCAGTAATCTTTGCAGCCCCTGCTTTGTCCTATCCATCAAGACTACGTCATCCGCATACACTAGAAAAGGTATGCTCAGTGACAGCAGCCTTGAGGGCAATGAGTTTATCATGTTGATTATATGGAGGATGGATTAACAGAGAGCTAAACCGCAACCCTGATGAAGTCCCCACTGAACACGGAAGCCTCCAACAATTCTCCATGTCCATTCAACAGCACGCACAACATATTGGGATCATGTACATGAATCAGAATTGCCAACAGGGGTCCCAGAATCTGCCAATTTCTCAAATTAAGCCAGAGCAGATTACGGTTCACACAGTCAAAAGCCTGTGAGAAGTCAGCAGCTGCCAACAATAGTAGTAAATTGCCTGCTCTAAGAGATTCCTCTCTCAGTCAACCAACCACCAAACCATTCAAATCGGTTCCCATCCCCTTACAAAACCCTGTCTGGTACTTTCCTAGAATGCCCCTTTTATTTATCCAGCACTCCAGATCCCTCAGGACTAAGCCTGAGAAAATCTTGCTCTCAGCATAAAGAAAGGATATCGGTCAGTAGCTCCCCGGATTCACCCTGTCTCGCTTCTTACATATGTGCACTATAATGGTCATGAACCAAGATGTTGGCACCACCCCCTCTTGCAAGATGGATCCGAACAGCATAAATAATACCCCTGACCATAGCATCGGATTGTACTTTAGCAGGGCATTCGAAAAGGCCATTTGGGCCAGCTGCACTCGAGTTTGATGCTCTTTTTATCATCTCTATTACTCCTGCTGACATGTTCAATTCCCATACCGACTTAACTAATGGGCAAAAGGTCTAATTTCCTATAGACCTACTGAAAATGCTTTATCCACTCGCCCTCTGCAATCACATTACTTTCAGGTGGGTTTTGGTATTTTGCATAGAGTTAATTATTTCCCAGAAGTCCCTTGTATCTCTTTTACTAGGGTTTCCAACAATTTAATTCCATCATTCTGCATCAATGTGAATCTGTAACTCTTCATCCAATTTTTAAACTTTTGCTTCATACTTTTAATGGCCATCAACCCTGTACCCCGAGACTGCACAGATTCCCTCACCAAGTGAATCCCTCTTCTAAGCTTTCTCTTTTTCTCTTGGACCACTGCATTATAATCATGGGATCTCTTATTCCCCTCCCCGTGTATCCCTTTGGTGCCCTTTTTAAAGCTCTCCAATAATGCCTTGAAATTATTTGGAGTAATTTGAACGTTCCTTTGCCCTTCAGCAAATCCTGTCAGGAAATTCTGAACACGATTATTATAACAAGCCAGGTACCCCATATGTCTTGAGTCTCTTTTTCCCGCCTGATTAACTGTCAACCCATTCATCATACTCCCGCAAGACACGGCAAAGGGGACCTTCAGACTCAGTCTTAGCTGTGCGTGATTGCTCCAATTCGAGTCCACCACCCTCAATTCCTCACATATCTTGAACAGATCTAATGTTACTGCCACATAATCTAGGCATGCTGTCTTCTCCCCTAGATGCCATGTTGAACTCATGGGAATATCCCCCTCTATGGCCCGATTCAAGATTCTCAAATTCCATGTGATTAACACATCCGACCAAATTGATCCTTCCCCCTGCCCTCCTTCATTTCTCAGAGGTGCACACTCTCCCTCATTGCTTTCCGCCCGCGTCGAACAGTATTGAAATCACCAGCAATAATAATATGGGAACCCTTTCGATAGCACAAAAACATTTCATATACTTCCCCACATTTTTCAGCCAGGACACCCACCTGTCCAATGCGTGCTGCATTACTATATATATTAACTAGCCATATCAGCCGACAATGGCATAGCCCCTTCAGTTTTACTTCCACTACCAGTAGACCATAGATATCTTCACTAAGAATTTCTGCTTCTATCAATGTAGAGTTTTGGATCAATATGGTGTGCCCCTAGACGGTCTTCCTGTAGAGCCTTTTATTGCCCTTTGTTGAAACGCTCCAAACCCATCCACCACCATCGGAAGACATAGCCATGTTTCTTGTAAGAAAATTATGTGGTTTTTCAAAAGGATTTTTTGTCTATCTGTGTTCCCCATGAAGCCATTAAAGCCCCAGGAGTTCCAATGTGTTATGATCCACGTACGTCTGCTCCTTTTGGCCCTCCTGGCTTTTGGGTATGTCCATCCTCCCTTGTTCTTGTCCTCTAACGGAGGTGATACATTTGTCCAAGGGGCCCTTTAGTTCTGCTTGACTGGAGGCACCATTACCCATATCTCAGGTTACCACTGCTCTTCTACCTCTAGATGCCAAGACCACCGGCCCAGGACAAGCAGACTCCAAGTCTGCAGTATTTCCATTACCAAATTCTAGTTGTTTCAACCAGTGAGCAGTTTTCCTAGCTGGCAGGCGTCTTGTTCATTTTATTAAGCCTCAGCATGGCGATCTCATTGCATAAAACGTCAATAGCATCTTGCTCCATTGCTGCCATGATGGTAAGAGAGTCGCTCTGTAGGGCGGCAGTTAGATACAGCTTCACCAGAGGATTCCCCTGGTCCGCCTCCACACATGCATGTTCGTTAATTGGTCCCTGTGTTTGTTCCCCCATCTCCAGCAAGGGCTGCGTTGGTACGGCAACTCCTGGGGAGGAGCTCTAGGGATTCACCATTAGTTTAAATTTATTTTTTTTATTATTGTACATACAAACATAACCAACAATAATGAAATTATCATATTCTTTGAATTGCTTATACTTTTCCCCACACAACATCCCATCCCCTCCCCCCATCAACTGCATGTGATTCGTTCGAACTTTTATTCATACTATCCCACTGTCCACAATTTTGTCTTGTGTGCCCTTGGTAGCGCCATCACTCTCTCGTTGATCAAACAGTGTCACCGTAAGGACGACCCATTGGAGGAGGTCAGTTCCAAGTTCCTGTCTCTATCCCCCCAGTGCTTTCTTCCACACAACCATTTCCGTTGTTGACCACTTTCTCATGTCATCTATCAATGCTGGGCTCCTGCTATGCTGCGTTTAGCTAGTATGTAGATTAAGTCTTTCATCTTTGAAAGGGTTTTCTGCTTCACACTTCTTTTGAACAGTCCCAACATACAAGCTTCCGGGGATTGGATATCGCCACCCTCCTCCAAAAGGCCTGCTCCACTCGGCATCCCCAAAACATATGCATAAATCCTGCATTCTCTTTATTGCATTTGGGACACACCTGCCTATTCACCCCTTTGAATTTAACTATTGCTGCCAGTGTTAAATATGCTCTTTGTGTGATATACAATTGGAATACCTGCAGCCTGGCGTTCCTAGAAACTTTTTTACGATATAGAGCTTTCCTTTGCCACTCTTTGTCCCCCAAATTCTCCCCAATTCATCCTCCCATCTACCCCTGCATCTCAATTGTGCTCTTGAGGTGTGGTCAATCAGTACCTCATAAATTCTAGAAATAAGGTGCCACCCCTCTGAGATATTTATGAGAGTTTCCGTGTCTTCTCATCCTATGGTCTCTGCCGTAACGGTTGGCCACCTACTTTTTATTATACATATTATAGTCCTGTGTAGCAGGAACTGACCCTATGTATGTTTGTGGCCTCTCTTAGCTGCGCAGAATCCAGCAACCTATTCTCGTTCCTCAAATCTCCTATCGTTGCTATCCTGCTGGCCTCCCACTGTGTCCTCACTCTCGTTCTATATCCGTGCATATCTGCCACTACTGTCACCAAGGGTGGCTGTGGCGATATCAGGTCTCCAATTCCCATGATTCTGAAGGTTCTCCACCATACCTCTACTCCCAACTTAACCAAGTGGGGGTGGCTATACTGCTCTCTCAGGAAAGTCCAGATCCCTAAGGAGTAATCTTTTTAAAGTTGGCTGTAGGAGAATTGTATCTCCAGTAAGGTCATCCACCATCCATTGCACTACATACTGCAGCTGGTGTTAGGCAGAAACCTGTGCAGTTCCCTTAGGGAACACTGCAAAAGATTTAAGACTACAGGTATAGCAGTAAACCCACTTGGTAGCAGTCTGCACCACCCAGATTTACCTGGTAGCTGTGGCTGAGCAGTCAGACTTCCCTCAAGAAGAGTTAGGCAGTATGCAAAGTATACACAATAGGTACTCAAACACAATAGTACAAGCAAACACTGACCAGAGCTTGGTTTCAAAAGTATATAGTTATTTATTTTAAGAACACATAAGTTGAAAACACTCTAGCAATATATAGTAAAACACAGTTATATGGAAAGCAGTCCCAACCCTTATTCCTAACTAGACAACTCTTGGTTAACACCACATAATTCAAACAGAGGTGAGTGCTTAACGTTAGATGACACTCTAGTGGTTCAAAGAAGGGAGGGAAAAAGAGCAGAATTAGGATAAACACACCACTCTAAGGTCAAGAACACTTTCAGTAGGCTCAAAGAAGCACAAAGTCACAGGTGAGCAAAAGTCACTAGGCAGGGCCCACTCTTAGAGCAGACAAAGCGAAAATGTGCCCAAGATCACACAGTTATTAGGGATTCAGAGTCTTGCAAAAGAGTTCAGAAAGAGTTTAGAGAGGCTTAGAAGTTTAGCCAGGGTGTCCCAGGCACTCCCAGGTTCGAAAGCCGGGGGCTAAAACTACCCCGTACAGTCGGTGGCAAGGGATGCCAGGCGGAACACGGTACCTTAAACGGGGAGGATCCTCCAGCGGTGGCAGTTGTTCCAGGCTTTGGCAGCAAGGCTCGACGTCGGTCAGGGAAGAAGAAGTTCTCGCTGAAGAGCAGAAGAAGAAGGTCGTTGCACTGCCCGGGAAGAAACCAGCCGCGGAGTCCTCCGGTTAAAGGGTTGTACCGACTTTCGCGGTTGTGGTAAAAGTGTGGTATTCCGGTTGCCGGGGTGCTTGGCACGGGCAATGCGGCCACGAGATACCTCGAAGAAGCGGAAAGAAGGTGAAAACTGGTTGTCCCCACCAGTCAAGGGAAGGAGCCACTCCGTTAAGAGTTCTCCTCGGTCGTTGGGAAGAGTGGTGAGACGGTTCAGCAGGGCTCCACCGGGTGGTGTCGTCGTAGCAGGTCGGCTCAGCTCTTCCCTCGTCGGATTCTTGGTCCTGTGGCGACTTCTGAAGTTCCAGTCCCCAAAGCCCTGCTTTTATGCAGCAAACCCCCATTCACCCAGCCTAGCTGTCACTCAAACATGCTAAGTGGTGAGCCGGCCGGCTCACCACTTGGGCCAATCAGGACGGAGTGCGACTTGAGTTACCAAGGTAACTCAGTCCAGGGTGCCTAAATCCCCCTCCACCCCTCCTAAGTACCCCAGACAGAGTGGCACCACTTTGGAGGGCTTCTGTGGAGAAGCCCGCCAAAAGTGGAACAAAGGGCTCCACTTTGGGTCAGAGTTACAGAGGCGAACGCCAATGCCATTTTAGAATCAAGTTTTGGCAAAAAATCCCAACCGGAGTTATAATAATAAATATATAAACCGGCGGTATGTTTGAGGCTACCGTAAATAAATAATTAAATGTGTTCGCCTAAAACAATGGGAAATCCCATAGGAAAATATTCGCGGTTGAATATAAAAAGTAGTTTCCACTGCCACCAGCCAAAACTCGATCAGGGGGGACGGAGACGTGCCCCTTCAACTAACAGACCCTGGGGCAATCGAATTGCCCCAGCCAGTACGTCCACAATATGATGGTTTGTACTGGTTCTGTTCAGGATTTAAGACTAGTAAAGTCTTTGGTGACTTTACATGCCCTGGGAGACAGTAGTCAGTCCCAGGGTATGGAGTCTATGTTGGGGAGTCCCTAGGACACCCCTGGATTACTGCACAGAGGGTGCTGTGTAACCCACATCACAAAAATACATGAGGCCCTATGGAGTAAAAGACCCCATAGCCCATTCAACACAAGGTTTAACCAAGAAAACACACTTCAAACATGCCCAAGAGTGAGGGTAAAAGAGTCTCACTCTTGGCAGGAGAAAAAAAAAGAAACCCCAGAAATACAGCAAAGCTGCTGGGGGACTCACTAGGTAGGGAAATTCAGCCTAAACAGAGAATTCTCCCTAACAGTCGCCCCCCCCCCCAGACTAAGGGACAGGAGGATTTAATCCACTCCTGGATGAACCTCATACCTCTAGTCGATGATATACATCCTAGAGAGTCCATCAGCATTTTGATGGTGACACCCTGACCTGTGCTCAATGGTGAAATCAAACCCTTGCAGGCAGATTGACCATCTCAATAGTTTTGGATTTTCCCCTTTCATTTGCATTAACCATCTCAAGGGTTGGTGGTCAGTCTGAATAACAAAAGTAGAACCATACAAGTATGGCCTAAACTTCTTCAGTGCCCACACAATAACAAAGCATTCTCTTTCGATTGTTGCCCACCTTGTCTCAGGATCCTTCAGTTTTCTACTGATGAAGCAAATGGGGTGCTCCCTACCCTTCTCATCCAGTTGGCTTAGAACTGCACCTATACCTACATTGGAAGCATCAGTTTGTACAATGAAAGTTTGGTGGTAGTCAGGAGCTCTTAATACTGGAGCTTGGCAAAGAGCTCTCTTCAGTTTTTCAAAGGCCTGATTGCACTCCTCATTCCATTTTACCTTTTTAGGGAATTTAGGAGAGGAGATTACATTCAGTGGAGAAGCTATGGTCCCATAGTTCTCAATGAAATTCCTGTAATACCCAGTGAGGCCTAGGAAGGCTCTCACTTGGGTTTGAGTAGTTGGTGTTGTCCAATTTTGCACAGCTTCAATCTTGCTGAGCAAGGGCCTTATTTCTCCACCTCCTACCTCATGTCCAAGGTAGACCACTTTACTTTGACCAATCTGGCACTTACTGGCTTTGATTGTCAAATGGGCCTGTTCAAGAGCCTGCAACACATGTCCTTCGTGGTTCACATGTTCCTCCCAGGAGTGGCTGAAAACTGCAATGTCATCCAAGTATGCCATGCAGAAATCTTCCATCCCAGCCAGAACTTGGTTCACCATCCTTTGGAATGTGGCAGGTGCATTTTTTAATCCAAAAGGCATGACCTTAAACTGGTACAAGCCAACTGGGGTTGAAAATGCAATTTTCTCCTTGGCATGGTCTGTCAGGGCTATTTGCCAATAGCCTGACGTAAGGTCAAATGTGCTGAGGTACTTGGCTGCACCAAGTTTATCCACCAACTCATCTGTCCTGGGCAAAGGGTGGGCATCAGTCTTGGTGACTGCATTTAGAGCTCTATAGTCCACACAGAATCTCAAGTCTTTGGATCCTGCCTTTGGTACTAACACAACTGGGCTAGACCATGGACTAGTAGAGGGCTCTATTACCCCGAGATCAAGCATCTTCTTGACCTCTCCTTTGATGTGGTTTCTGATGTGTTCTGACATTATGTACCCTCTGCTTTTGACTGGCAGACAGTCACCAGTGAGTATATCATGCCGGCCCCAAGGGGTCAAGCCTGGTGACAGTGAGAACAGGGAGGCAAACTGATTTAACATAGATTTGCACTCCTCCTGTTGCTCAGGTGTCAGGTCTAAAAGAGATTGACTCCTTCAACTTTTTCATCTAAAGGCACACCTCTGAGGAGATCAGGGAGAGATTCACTCTCTTCTTCCTCTGCAGCTGAAGCTAGAAGCAAGGCTCCTACGTCAGGTCTGGAGATGTATGCTTTTAGTCTGTTGGTGTGGAAGACTCTAGGAGCTTCCCTGGGTCTGCCCAGATCCACCAGATAGTTGACCTCTCCAAGTTTTCCCACAATCTTGAAGGGTCCCATCCATTTGTCTTGCAAGGCCCTCTGCCTTGTTGGGAGCATAACTAGAACTAGCTGGTCTTGAGTAAACTCAACCATGTTAGCCTTCTGGTCATGCCAATGTTTGACCAGAGCTTGACCAGCTTTCAAGTTGTCACTTGCCTCTGCCATCATGTGTGACATTCTCCTCCGGAGACCTATCACATAGTCAGTCACTCTGACTGGCTTGAGGGGAGGAGCACCTTCCAATCCCTCCTTAATCAGGGCCAAAGGACCTCTGACTGGATGGCCATAGAGAAGCTCAAAGGGAGAATAACCTACTCCCTCCTGAGGGACTTCTCTATAAGCAAAGAGAAGGCATGGCAGTAGAAGGTCCCACTTCTTTTTAAGGGGTTCCTCTAAAGCACCTATCATGCTCTTCATGGTTCTGTTAAACCTTTCAACCAACCCGTTTGTTTGAGGGTGGTATGCTGTTGAGAACTTGTAAGTAACTCCACAGGTTTTCCACATGGCCTTCATGTAGTGGGACATAAAGTTTGACCCCCTGTCAGAGATTACTTCCTTAGGAAACCCAACCCTGGTAAAAATACCAAGGAGGGCCTTAGCCACAACCGGAGCCGTAACAGTCCTCATAGGAATTGCCTCAGGGTACCTAGTAGCATGGTCTACTACAACAAGTATAAACCTGTTGCCTGAGGAGGTTGGGGGATCAAGGGGACCAACAATGTCAATCCCTACCCTCTCAAATGGGACTCCCACAACTGGGAGAGGCACTAAAGGTGCCACATTCTTGGAACCAACCTTACCAGAAGTCTGGCAGGTATGGCAGCTCTTACAATATCTATCTACTTCAGCCCCCATTTTTGGCCAATAAAAGTAGGGAGAGAGCCTTTCCTTGGTCTTCTTGAAACTCAAGTGACCAGCCAAAGGTATCTCATGGGCTAGTTGTAAGAACTGTTGTCTGTTCTCTTAGGGGACTACAAGGCGCTTGTAGTCTCCAGGTTCAGACTCAGTTGGTTCACTGTAGAAGAGGCCATCTTCCCAGTGTAACCTATACTTCCCAGGCTCTTGCCCATCAGCCTGAGAAGCTGCCTGGTGGCGGAGACCTTCCAGAGTTGGACATTCTCTTTGCCCCTTACGAAAAGCTGCCCTGCTAGGTCCACCTTCTGCCAGTAAAGCCTGCAGCTCAGGATGGTCCTCAGGGTCCAAATCTCCAATAAGGTTTGGGCCTCCTTCTAGCTCTTCCTCAGAGTCTAGCTCAACCACACAGGGTTGTACCTCCCTCTCAGCCTCAGCTGGAGGTGGAGTTACAGGTGTAACTTTGGACAACCTAGGGGAAGTCCTTGTTGGAAGCACTGGAGTGCTTGCTGCTGGCTTTTTCCTTGGAGTCTTGGGTTGCCCCTTTGCTCCTGATCTGGTTGTTACTGCAGTAAGTTGCTCCAGTGGGAGAGGAGTGATTTCTGTCATCATCTCCTGAGATAACCCTCTCAGGGTTTTCTCTCTTGCAGGTTTTGTGAGCTCCTGTAACCTTTTGCTAGGTGGTCTGGGGGTATGGGACACAACTCCAAGAGCTTTGAGGTCATTACCCAACAGAACCCTACCTGGCACTTCACATTGTACACTGACAGGTATTTTCACAGCCATATCATTACATTGGATGAGAACTGGTAACTGGGGACACATCTGCACAGGCCCACCAGCTAACTTGGTGAGGCATTTGGGTGCCTTAGCAACATCCTCTGCCTTGAAAAATGATTCATCCACCACAGTTATGCTGTCTCCAGTGTCCCTAATGGCAGGAGTCTCCTGACCATTCACCTGGACACTGTCCTTATAATACTCTTTAGTATTATCTGGGATAGAGTTATAGACATCTAAGTTCTGTTGTTCCCACAACCCCAGAGAGACTAAAGAAACACTAGCTGAGACTCCAGTGGGTTCATCAGCCAGTAATAGAAAGTTTCCACTTGCCATATGTACTTCCTCTTCTGGAGCGAAGGCTAAGGAGGCAAGCTGGACCCCTGAAGGTTTACCCTTACATCTGGGATCTCCTTTCACATGGTCAGTAGCCTTACAAACAAAGCATGAGCCAAAAGCTTGCTGGAATGGAGGCTTGTTCTGACCTCCTTCTGGTCTGGGACCAGAAGGTACACTAGCCTGATTTGGTTTCCCTTGTGGCTTACCCTTATAGTTTTGTTTGGGGCCCTCTTTGGAGTCCTTTTTAGGCTGTTTCTCCCCATCCTTTCTCTGAGTTACCCCAGAGTCCTTGTGAGTGGCCCGGTTGGCAACCCACAAGTCAGCAGCCCTAGCTAGTTTCCGGGAATCTAATTCCTTGGAATCAGCCAAGTGTTGTCTGAGCTCAGGAGAGCAGGCATCATAAATAGTCTCCAACATAAACAAATTCTTCATACCTTCATAAGTGTTCACCTTGTAACCCTTAATCCATCCCTCTAAGTTTTTCAACCCTTCACTCACCCAGGTAGCCCAAGGGGTACCATCATGCTTTTTGAGGCTCCTAAACCTCTTAAGATACTGGGAAGGGGTCTTCCCAAACCTAGCTATCAAAGCTAGTTTCACACATTCATAGTCCTTCTTATCCTCCTCTCCCATCTCCATTACCACATCAGTTGCAACAGGGGGAAGCCTAGAGAACAACCAGGTGAGTAAGTCATTTCCTGTGATGTTCTGGAGCCAATGATTATATTCAAACAAAGACAACCAATCCAACACATCCAACTTAGGCTCATACATACCAACCAATTCTTTAGGCATCCGGGGTCTTTTAGGACTGGAACTTCTAGAGGAGCCAGAGAGAGAAGCATTCTCAACAGACAATTTCTTCATTTCTAGCTCATTTTTGAGCTCCATTTCCCTTAGCCTTAGTTCCTTTTCAGTTTGAGCATTAAGTTTTTTATACTCCAATTCTAGTTTCATTTTCTCTAGTTCATAGTACTGAGGACTAAATGTGGGACCTGGTAAAGGCCCAGTAGGCACAGCAGGTAGAACAGGCAGAGGCCTAGGGGGGACAGTCACAACAGCCTCACCCTCCTCTTCTGACTCTTCCTCAAAATCATCAACATTTTGTTCTATGTCAATTTCAATACTGTCATCTACATTTGCTGGGGTGGTAGGTTCCTCTGAACCATCACCCAGACTTTGGTTAGCTAACAATCTTTCAATCAGCTCCATTTTCTTGCCCTTAGTCATGAGATCCTTATGTTTACAGAGCACTCTTAAACATTCAGCAGTTTTGGCTGCAAGGGACTCTTGACTATAGCTTTCTATAACTGACATGTTAGAGGATTACTTTTACAGTGCTAAGCTTTGTGGTTAGTTGCACTAAGGTATCTAAAGCACACCAAAATGTATACTCAATACAAATCCCACCGCTGTACACCAGTGTTAGGCAGAAACCTGTGCAGTTCCCTTAGGGAACACTGCAAAAGATTTAAGACTACAGGTATAGCAGTAAACCCACTTGGTAGCAGTCTGCACCACCCAGATTTACCTGGTAGCTGTGGCTGAGCAGTCAGACTTCCCTCAAGAAGAGTTAGGCAGTATGCAAAGTATACACAATAGGTACTCAAACACAATAGTACAAGCAAACACTGACCAGAGCTTGGTTTCAAAAGTATATAGTTATTTATTTTAAGAACACATAAGTTGAGAACACTCTAGCAATATATAATAAAACACTTCAAACACAGTTATATGGAAAGCAGTCTCAACCCTTATTCCTAACTAGACAACTCTTGGTTAACACCACATAATTCAAACAGAGGTGAGTGCTTAACGTTAGATGACACTCTAGTGGTTCAAAGAAGGGAGGGAAAAAGAGCAGAATTAGGATAAACACACCACTCTAAGGTCAAGAACACTTTCAGTAGGCTCAAAGAAGCACAAAGTCACAGGTGAGCAAAAGTCACTAGGCAGGGCCCACTCTTAGAGCAGACAGAGCGAAAATGTGCCCAAGATCACACAGTTATTAGGGATTCAGAGTCTTGCAAAAGAGTTCAGAAAGAGTTTAGAGAGGCTTAGAAAGTTTAGCCAGGGTGTCCCAGGCACTCCCAGGTTCGAAAGCCGGGGGCTAAAACTACCCCGTACAGTCGGTGGCAAGGGAAGCCAGGCGGAACACGGTACCTTAAACGGGGAGGATCCTCCAGCGGTGGCAGTTGTTCCAGGCAGTGGCAGCAAGGCTCGACGTCGGTCAGGGAAGAAGAAGTTCTCGCTGAAGAGCAGAAGAAGAAGGTCGTTGCACTGCCCGGGAAGAAACCAGCCGCGGAGTCCTCCGGTTGAAGGGTTGTACCGACTTTCGCGGTTGTGGTAAAAGTGTGGTATTCCGGTTGCCGGGGTGCTTGGCCCTGGCAAGGCGGCCACGAGATACCTCGAAGAATCGGAAAGAAGGTGAAAACTGGTTGTCCCCACCAGTCAAGGGAAGGAGCCACTCCGTTAAGAGTTCTCCTCGGTCGTTGGGAAGAGTGGTGAGACGGTTCAGCAGGGCTCCACCGGGTGGTGTCGTCGTAGCAGGTCGGCTCAGCTCTTCCCTCGTCGGATTCTTGGTCCTGTGGCGACTTCTGAAGTTCCAGTCCCCAAAGCCCTGCTTTTATGCAGCAAACCCCCATTCACCCAGCCTAGCTGTCACTCAAACATGCTAAGTGGTGAGCCGGCCGGCTCACCACTTGGGCCAATCAGGACGGAGTGCGACTTGAGTTACCAAGGTAACTCAGTCCAGGGTGCCTAAATCCCCCTCCACCCCTCCTAAGTACCCCAGACAGAGTGGCACCACTTTGGAGGGCTTCTGTGGAGAAGCCCGCCAAAAGTGGAACAAAGGGCTCCACTTTGGGTCAGAGTTACAGAGGCGAACGCCAACGCCATTTTAGAATCAAGTTTTGGCAAAAAATCCCAACCGGAGTTATAATAATAAATATATAAACCGGCGGTATGTTTGAGGCTACCGTAAATAAATAATTAAATGTGTTAGCCTAAAACAATGGGAAATACCATAGGAAAATATTCGCGGTTGAATATAAAAAGTCGTTTCCACTGCCACCAGCCAAAACTCGATCAGGGGGGACGGAGACGTGCCCCTTCGACTAACAGACCCTGGGGCAATCGAATTGCCCCAGCCAGTACGTCCACAATATGATGGTTTGTACTGGTTCTGTTCAGGATTTAAGACTAGTAAAGTCAATGGTGACTTTACATGCCCTGGGAGACAGTAGTCAGTCCCAGGGGATGGAGTCTATGTTGGGGAGTCCCTAGGACACCCCTGGGTTACTGCACAGAGGGTGCTGTGTAACCCACATCACAAAAATACATGAGGCCCTATGGAGTAAAAGACCCCATAGCCCATTCAACACAAGGTTTAACCAAGAAAACACACTTCAAACATGCCCAAGAGTGAGGGTAAAAGAGTCTCACTCTTGGCAGGAGAAAAAAAAAGAAACCCCAGAAATCCAGCAAAGCTGCTGGGGGACTCACTAGGTAGGGAAATTCAGCCTAAACAGAGAATTCTCCCTAACAGCTGGCACGCCAGAAAGTATAGTTCAAAATTTGGGTTCTTCTGTCCACCTTGCGCATATGGTCTCTGTAATATTCCCCTGCGGATCCCTTGGGTGGAGCAACATATCATCTGCGTACATTGACACTACGTGCCGCACCCTATCTATTTCTATGCCTACATCGCTATATTCCTGTCTCAGAAATGCTGCAATGGGCTCTGCAGCAGGGATGTATAGCATTGGGGATAGTGGATACCCCTATCTCGTCCCTCTGTGCAGTACCCATATGTCAGAAAACATGGCCCCAGTCCTAACCCTAGCCACCGGTTGTTGTACTTTGTTGTAGTGATTAATGTTACCTTGTACTTGAACAGGTCTGATGTGAGTCGCAATATTTGTTGTGATACGTTCTCGCTCGAATCTGATGATTATCTATATTGGAGAGGCATTGGCTCATTAGTGTTGCCTCTAAAGTATGTACTGTTAGCAGTAATCAAAACATTTGAAATCATAGTTTACATAATTTACATTAATAGTGTACATTAATTTCACCCACTTCATGTATTTCGGACCTATCCCCACCCTTACCATGGTGGCATATAACCAGTCCTAATGGACGGAGTCAAACGCCTTGATGGCATCCAATGAGGCGACTACAAATTTTTCCACTCTATCAGCAGTACCATGAATGACATGATGCAGTCTCCTTAGATTCCCGGCAATACTCCTCCCAGGAACATATCCGTTCTGATCTTGATTGACTAGGGCTGGGATCACTTTTCTAAGCATGTTCGCCAGAAGTGCAGTAAGAATCTCACTCTTCTGATTTAATAGAGACAACGGTCTGTAGGAGCTACGGTCTGTGTCTTCCTTGTTTCTTTTAAGGAGTGGGACTATTGCAGCCTCTCGCAAACTTCCCAGAAGAATATCCTTTTCATAAGCTTCATTGTATACCCTGGCGAGTAGTGGTGCCAACATATCAACATAGGCCTTTCCCAAAGGCAATGTTCTAATGGTGGCTATGACTTCTTCAGGGGTAATGGGTTCCTCTAGTATGCTTTTATGTTGGTCGTCTAATCACGGTAGGGTAATAAGGTCTAGGGCATCCTGTAGCTCTTCATTTCGTGCCTCACATGGGTCAGGGTACAATTCATTATAATATTCTGTGAAGACTTTATTAATACCCTCTTGTGTATTTACTTCCTCATGATCTGCGTTTAGGATGGTATGTATCAGAGATCTCCCGTTCCTATTTTTATTTAGCCAGGCTAGGGATTCACCATTAGTTGTGCACTATTGTCTAGAATTACATCCATGATCTTGGCCACCAAGGGCTTCATCTCTTGTCGTTCTGCTGCGGACCTGGAGCATAACGTGTGAAGGATCATGTCAGTAGTATGCTCATGCAGGGTACCACAGGCTTCCATTTCTGGGCCCTCCGCTGTTGAATCTGCTCTTTCCTCAAAGAAGGTCTACCTTCATCTGCGATCTCAGAGCTTGACACCAGCGCTTCCAAATCCGGGGTAGCTGCTAAGTTTGTCAAATCCCTCAGTTAACGTAGTAAGGTGTTGCATTGTTAACCCCAGCAACATTTCTCGCAGACCCAGTGCAGCCAGGTTACTATATGCATGATTGTACTATATACCAGGAAACATTAGATGACCTAACCAAGGTTAAGAAAGACCCCTTAGAGGGAGGAGAGATACTTTTCGTTGAAGGGTCGTCAACGATCGATCAGAACACAGGCTACATGCACACAAGGTGGCAGTGGTGCGCTATAAGGATGGGGTGTTTAAGGTCATATCAAATGTGAGACTGCCACCACACTATTCTGCACAAACAGCAGAACATGTGGCATTAATAACAGCAATAGAAATATCTAAAGAATGTTGTGCCACCATTTATTCAGAGTCCCCATATTTCACATCAGCTGTGCACTCAGGTTTGTCTAAATGGAAGAGAAGAGGGTTTAAAAAACAGATGGTCCACCAGCGCAGTATGCAGATTGACTTTCCAGATTGATAGAAGTACTGCCCTTTCCTTCAGCATTGGCAGTTGTTAAGTGTAAAGCCCATACCAAATGTACAGATTTAATATCTCAGGGCAATGATGTAGCAGACAAAGCAGCAAAAGAAGCGACATATTTACACACGTATTTAAAAAAGACAGCAAGTACCAATCGCTGAACCCTATCCTGCCCACTTCTCAGATAATAGAGTTACAGGGGCGTGCCTCTCAGCAAGAATAAGCACTGTGGAGGGTTTTCTTTATACTTCACAGTTTTAATATGGAGACAGAATATTTCAGAGAAGCCCGTTATGTCCCAAGAGCGGCTTAAGATTTCCCTCGCACAATTGCATTACCAAGCACACACTTCCAAAGACTACATTGCAGCTTACCTAGAAGAGGAATTGTTTGTTCGGAACTTGCAGGAGCATGTGGCAGAGTTAATTAACAATTGTGTAACATGTCAACGTTAAACCGCAGGTCACACTTTGAAAATGATTAAGGCAACTTTGCCCACCCTTCAGGGCGATTTCGTCATTTATGCATTGACTATGTAGACATGTTTAAAAGCTGCAATAATTTTTGCTGTTTGATTGTTGTGTGCCCATTCTCTCATTGTCTTGAAGCAGATCCCTGTGCCCACCCTGATGCCAGATCTGCAGCTAAATCTTTGTGCGCAAGGTCTTCCCGCAATTGGGTATCTGTGAGGTGTTGTGGTCCGATAATGGGGAACATTCATTCAACAACCTCTTCACAGAAATCCCTTCCTTATTGGGCATAAAACATAAATTGTGTTCAGCCTACCACCCCCAAGCCACTGGAATTGTGGAGCGCCTAAGCAGCTTACTAAATAAATGCCTTGCAAAGATGTGCAAAACACTTCACAAGAGCTGGCTGCATTGCTCACCTTTAGCTTTTTTGCTTTGAGCAACCAGCCTGCTTCCCATCACCATCTAACACTGCGTGAGATTTTTATGGGCAGGGGCTGCAAGTGCTGCTTACTCCTGTCCGTGAAAAAGAGAAAAAGAATACTGTGTTGTTTGAATTAGCGCCTTTATTTTTACAGTGAAATCTTTTTTCTTCAGTTGGTTTGTGAAATAATGTTCTTGAGTTTAGTGTAGGTTGTTTTCCAATAGATTGCCCTTATTCACAAAACAGTTACTGAATCCTTTTCATTCAGTTGGTTTATCAAATGATGTTCTTAGGTTTATTGTAAGTTAATTTCCAATGGATTGTTCTGCATCCATATGGTAAATTTGCTAATTCTCCTTTGATTTCTAGGCTCCTCAACATGTGTTTCCCCGTCTGAGAATTTGACAGTTCCTCAGGAGGTTCCTACGTAGTTGTTTTGAGTATGTACTTTGTTTTTTCAAAATGTGTTTGATGTCCTTTTCATCAAAGAATTGGATTTGAGAATTTTATTTGTATCCGTTTTGCTTGAGTTCTAAAAGGTCTGTTGAGAATCACAGAGTTCCTTTTTAAACATTCTTTTACATCGCTGTCAATTGCCTCGATTTTAGGTTTTTATCGTTTGCTGAACGTTTGTTAGCGGCTGTTTCATTGTCCTATGGTTTGATTGCTGAGCGTTTGTTAGTGGCTGTTTTCTTATAATTGCTGAACGTTTGTTAGCGGTTGTTTTCTGAAAAAGAAACCCAAACATTTGCTTTAATTGTTGCTGCTTTTAAGCGTACTAGAAGTTTGTTAGATACTTCTGTCAATATTGCAGTTTGAAAAGATTTGTTCAAATTCCACACATCATATATGATATGAGATGGAAACGACTAAACATTTGAGTTGCCCCATTTCGGTTTATAATGTGCTTTTATGTAGAATTATTGTTGTAGTGATTAATGTTACCTTGTACTTGAACGGGTCTGATGTGAGTCGCAATATTTGTTGTGATACGTTCTCGCTCGAATCTGGTGATATCTATATTGGAGAGGCATTGGCTCATTAGTGTTGCCTCTAGAGTATGTGCTGTTAGCAGTAATCAAAACATTTCAAATCATAGTTTTTTGGCATTCGTGATTTGAACGCTCTTTTCAACATGGTGCTATTAAGTCTATTGTGACCGGGGCATCTAACAAATCGCTAATCACGTGTTTACCTTGTAGTTGTTTATTCTTCCATATGTCCTTGTTGTCGCGCTGTGTGCCGGTCCGTAGTCTTTCGTTTACGATTCTGTTGCTCGGTCATGTGATTGTCTCATTATATTGCGTGGTGACGTAATACGTTGGATATATTGTTCCATGTTTTGGTTTATTCGTCTTCCGTTCCTCTACGCCATCCTGGTTTGGGGAACGTATCCTTTTTCTGTGCAAATGACCTGATGCTGTTTCGGCAATGTAATCGGGCTACCTAATTGTTTATTTTGGAATTAGATGATAGTACGGCATTATATTTACTTTTCTTTGGGGGTGTTATATACTTGCCGCATTTTCTAGTAAAGTCTCATATTACATTATGTAATTCATGTATATTTGTTCAACGTATAGCAGCAACATATTGATATGGAGGTTGGTTTCTTTCCCAGACTTGAATATTGAGTGTGGCTCGTAAATGAGTCTTCTCTTCCAAACGACATTCTTTTCAAATCTTTTTGTGTGGAAAAAAGCAATTGTCTGCTTATCATGTTTTTAGACATTGTCCAATGTTGATGTTTTTTCTTATGGTTTAGAGAAAGTGGTCCATCTCCTGGTCTTGATTTAGTCCGGTGTGGCAGGTATCCATAAGGCAAATTCAAAGTGTCTCTCTTTTTCTTAGAATTTTTTCTATATTTCCTCCTCTGGGTGGGAGTTTTATTTTTTCTATTCCGAAGAATTATAGGTTGCCAATGTCATTCTGTAAATGGTTTGCCTGATAGTGGTGTGCCAGTGGCGTTTGTGATTCTTGGTTTTGAATGGATCTACAATGTTCACCAATCCTTGTTTTTAGATTTTGTATGGTAGTCACAATGTAATGCTTTGAGCAAATGCATTGTATTGCATATACTACATATTTGCTGTTATAATTGATAAATTGTTGGATTTTTTTAGTTTTTCCATTGGGCAATGTGATGGTGGTTCTAGCATTGTCCGAATACTTGCATAGGCTGCAGGTTCCACATTTGAAATGTCCTGTTGTTGGGGGATTAAGCCACATTCTCTGTGCAGAGTACGTTTTTGGCTCTACGAAATGTTAAACTTGGTTGTGAGTCTAACAGTAATTCTAGGTCATTATCTGTTTTAAGTATATTCCAATTCTTCTTGAGAATGTTGGTATTTTGTGGTTACCGTTGTATGTTGTGTTTGGTCTTGAGATAGCTTTTTTGTAGGAGTTTATGGTTGTAGCCTCGATTTTTGAATTTTTTGATACATTCATTTGCGTTGTTTTCAAAGTCTTGTGTTTTTGTACAATTGCGTTTGATCCTCAAAAGTTCTCCATATGGTATATTTCTTGTAATGTGATGGGGATGGTTGCTGGTAGCATGTAATATGCTGTTAACAGCTGTTTCCTTGGTAAATAGTGTAGTATGAATGTTGTTGCCTTGTATGAACAGTTTGAGATTTAGAAAATTAATATTGCATTTGCTATATTGAATGGTTAGTTTCAAATTGTAGTTGTTAGTGTTGTTATATTGATGGTATTCATTAAGTTGATTTTCTGTTCCATTCCGAATCATGATGATATCATCAATGCACCTGCCCCAATATGTGACTTGGTTGGTTAAACAGAAAAACGGATGAGTCCCTGCATGTTCTGCCTCAAAATGTCCCATATACAAATTAGCGTAGCATGGGGCATATTTGGTCCCCATCGCTGTTCCTTGGATTTGTCTGAATATGTCTTTGTTGAAGGAAAAGATGTTATTGCGTAGTGTGAAGTCTAGCATCTCCAGGATCATGTGATTTTGTCTAAAAGCGATATAGATCTTGTCTTTAGTAAGTATTCTGTGGTGAGTAATCCCTTTTCGTGTAGAATACTTGTGTACAGACTCGATACATCTAGAGTCACCAGCCAGAAATTAGGTTCCCATTCTATGTTCTCAAATTGCTGTATTATGTGTTTAGTGTCTTTTATGTAAGATGTGGGTCCTGCTGCCAATGGCTGTAGTTAGTAATCAATGTACAGAGATTTTGGGCGATGCGTTTCAGGGATACTTAGGGAGCTTACCAATTCTCTCAAGTTCATATCCCTCCAGGTAGGGCCCTATCAAAGTCAGCTAGCCACACCAACAGCAGAAACACCAATGCCACAAGACGAAGCATCACTGCTACAACAACCACAACTTTGTTCCAGGTACAAGGTCTTTGTCAAGAACTTTACATGAAAGTAGAGTGAACCTAGGTTTCTTGGTCCATTTGCAGTGACTTACGCCACACCGACTGCTGTGAAGGTTGCTGGTCATAAGGTATGGCTCCATTTGTCGGACATCGGAAAGACAAAGGCAACACCCACCTTCCAGGAGAAGACAAGGGGGAGAAAGAAGAGGAATATCTCCAAGTTTTATTGCATTATGAAACAGAGGAACCTAGGAGAGGGGAGCTAATATTTACAACACAACACATACTTTTTTGTAAAAATGAAACATGGCCTCCACTGCCTTGGTGCAGGCCCAGACTACTATTACATATAGAGAGTGCTGTTTTTAAAGGGACGAGTGGGTGGAAGGGCTTATGGGATGTAGGGCATAAGGATTGGTGGGATTCTCAGAAGAAATGGCTATGCATATTAACAAAACGTGCTTCAGCATTTGGGAAAGTAATGTACAGACTTTAACGTGGATAGATGAAAAAAGCATCTCATTAAAGTGCAGGTGTAAAGACTGGAGGGAGTATCTGTATTTTTGCTTCCTATACAGTTGGGGTAAAGGTACAGATCACCCCTGCCAAGGTTCTATATATGGTAGTTATGGATGAGCAACCAAGGCTGAGACTCAAAGGAGGTAATGCAGGCTGGTTCCTAGGTACAGTGAATCCCCAAGCCAACACAAAGGAATGTCTGCACACTATGTTATTGCTAACACAGTAAGTCTATTTAAAATAAGGCTCAGTTGAATATATACTGCAATAAATAACACACTTGGTACTCAGGGAACACTACCTTAATAAGGGCAAATATTTACATCTATGGGGTACCACAATATACTCTGATTCAGGTAAAATTCACCAACTGCTGACAGTTATTGAAAAGCATAAGAATTACTAAGCAATGGGTAACTTCATAGATATTACTGTAGATAGGCAGCTGATAATGAGAACATAAGCACAATGCTTTCTTTAGGATAAACAATGCAATACTGTGTGAGGATCCCCCCCACCTGAGCAACCTGCAAGGAAAAGTTAAGGTGTACTTTATCTTGTATATTACAGCCCAGTCCAAATATGTTCAATAATAGTCTGCTTCTTTTTCTACATATCCCACTAACCCGAAGTACCACAGGAGAACAGGATCCAAGACGAATCTGGGACTCCGGATGAATCCTGAGGATGGAAGATTTCCTCGTCACAGTACCTTGGTGCCTGGAAGGCAAAGGGATGGAGTTTCTTTGCTTTGCTCGACGAGACCCCTTTAGGATGGTCCCCATATACCCCTTGAAAGAAGAGTTGCTGGGATGTCGGTGTCGAGAAGAAAGGAACCAAGCAGTGTCGGAAAGGCAGCAATGCAGGTCCTTCGCGGTGGTCTCCTGTGCCAGGTTGCCATGCTGGCTGTGGATGTCCCACAAATGGGAAACTTAATGTGGACCACCACAAGGTCTGGCTGAAGAAGATAAGATCATTGGTGGCTCTGGATGAGTTTCAGTAGCAACGGGTGCAGTGGCAGAAGCAGGTTTCTCGGATTTCACAGTTTATGGCGACCTGGACACAACCACTGGACTGTGGACTCTCACCAAGTCTGGACGTCTTCTTCAGATTTTTGTCATGGGAAACCCACCGGCAGACACTCCACTGCAGGCAGGGACCCTGGACCTTCCCCGGCATGTACAAGTGGATAGATGTCATGGCAGGGGTGCCCCTTGAAGGATTCTTCAGAGATTTGGAACTTTCACAGCTCCGAGTGTCATGCAGCCCCATGCCAGGGTACACCCTCTTCCGAGCGATACTCGGCAGCTTGGCTTCCAACAGTCACAAACACTACTCCGGTCTCTGGGCGACACAGATGGTCTTCTTGGCTTCAAGGTGTCCAGGCACTCCTCTTCTGGACCCACGAAGATCCCTTCTCCAGAACACTTCGGGTGAAGAGCAGCAGTTGCACAGTGTTCCCTTGTAGCTATGGGAAGAGGTTGCCTGTCCTGGTCCTCTCTGCTTCAGTCCTTAAATCAGCACTGCAGCTTTTGCAATAGATGAAGAGGTGGAGCCGCAGACTTCTTCCTCCAGCTGGATTCCAGGATGCAAGCTTAAGATGACTACAGTTTTTGCTTAAGGTTTCTTGTTTCATCTTCTGACTTCAGTTTCAACTTCAAGCTTCTGACAAGGAGGTGAGTGTGAGGCACCCTTTTATACAAAACACTCCCGATTCACTCAGGCGAGCCCTGCTCAGCCAGCCAATCACACAGAGTGCATTCATGTAGGCATCGCCCAATCAGGCTCACGGGTATTCAGGTCATTGACCAGAAACCAGATTACCGCAACACAGGATGTGGATTGGGGGCTACTCCCCAGCCTTTCAGTACACTATACTGCATTCATTCCAGTTCAATCAGGGCTGGCTCAGGCATTGTGTTACACAACTAAAACCAGACACCCACAACACAGAATGCATATTGACTACTCACTCCATTCAGGTAGGCTCCACCCTAAGGGTGTACCTACCACAAGCAGCCCCTGGAAGGCCACTGGAAAGACTCCAGCCAGTCTGACAGGAGGCAGTCCCAGAGCCATATATTTTGATTCTTTTTTATTTAAGTGTTTTATTGGTCAGACATTTCCAACCTTGAACACTATATTAAACACGTATTACACAAATAAGACAAGAATTCAATCCACATTTTCCAAGCAACACATTTCATAATATATTATAAATATAGTTACAATAACATTAAAATTCTAAAAAATTCTTATATTAGCATGAAAGATGTTAAAATTCATTTCTACAAATAAAAAAGCATTTAATAATTTCCATCTAAAAATCGTAGGCAATTCATACCTCTCCTTAAAAACATTACAACATGATTTAATTTCTTAGTCTCTACAGTTTTTATAATTACTTTCCACACTTGGTAAGCTGAAACTGTCATTACCAGTGATTCAGTACTTTGAAGAGTACTGCAAAACTGGTCGGTAGCATTTCCCAAAATAGTATGCCAAATCTACCATAGCTCAATCTATATTTTTTTGGGATTCTACTGCACTGGATGAGGAGATGTCTGCTAGTTTCCAATTAATAACCCAATAGTTGCCAGTCTCCCCTCTTCTTTTATTGATCATCCACTCTCTAGTATACTCCAAAGTAGGGAGTATGTTAAGGTGTAAAGAACTGATAAAAACGCCTTTCCACCCTGTTTCAAGGTTTCAAGAGATAAGAACACGGAATACCAGGTGGGAAAACCTGGGTAGAATATTCTTTGTATCTCTTTTTGGTTTCCAGTTTGTTCAAATTTTATGATCAATCCCATATCACGGAATGCTTACTCCGTTCCTTCGGGAAGATAGCATAGGTGCTTTCAGTAGGCAAATTCAAGTCCATGGAGTCAAGGAAGATAGTTACTGTGTACTCTAAATCCTGAATCAGAGAATTCAAGACATATTGGGGGTTATTTTTGATGAACAACTGCAGGAGAGATCTGTTCTCAGTTTCCTCTCTACGCAGAGTGATGTAGAATTCCGTTCTGCACATAAGCCAGCTAGTCCGGAGGAATATCACACCTAACTCACATTGAATATCCTCCACCGCAACTGCCAGAGGGACTCCAAGTATGGATCATAGTAGTTTACCTTCCAACCTTTCTAGCCAGGTTACCTTACTATAGTGGAGGGTCTCCAAGCCATATAGTATGCAAGATATAATTCTAGACCTATAGAGGAAGATGTGCTGGCCTTCCTTTCTAATACATTTTTTTTTAATGACGGTCCATTTCTTTGTAACTTTTTGGCATACATATTTTCCTATGCAAGAGGAATTGGAGGTCGATATCATTGAAATTCCGAGATAGATGTAAGTTTCAGCTACTTCCAATTTCTCTTTTCCAAGCCACCTGCTATATTTGGAGCTGTGATGTTTATTGCTAAATATCATAACCTTGGTTCTGGAAGTGTTGACCTTCATATTATTATTAGCTGGCTAGGTAGCAAGAGCCTCGATTGAATGTTGTAACCCTATCAGAGTTCTGTCCATTAGAATAATATTGTCGGCGTATGTTATCCAAGATACCAAAGAATTACCCATGCAAGAAGGAAAGTTTCTTGCAGCATTTATGGCTTTATCTAAATCTGCTGTGTACATATTAAATAGCCAGGGCGATAAAACGCATCCTTGCTTCAGCCCCATGTTTACTTTAATGGGCAAGGAAAGGGAACCTTCAGCATCTAGACATACCAAAACCATGTTATCCGTGTAAAGAGACATAATGCAGTAGAGTAAATCCGGGTCTATACCCCAGGACTAAGTTTGTTCCAAAGTGAGTGGCGGGAGACTATCAAATGCACAAGAATAATCTACGTGGCATCCTTCCCAGGTAGCGCATGGTTTCTGACATAATATAATCTAAGGACCAGATGTTATGAGAAGTGTTACATCAATGTCTAAAACCAGTCTGGAACAGAGTCAGCAAATCCTGTTTTTTGACCCAGATGTTCATCTTTTCTAGAACAAGACCTGCAAAAGTTTTACAGCAGGAGTCCGTCATCGCTAAGGCCCTATAAGCTGCTGGATCACTCCTATTACCCTTCTTAAATACAGGAATGTTGATAGACTCTTTCCAGCTATTAGGGATGTTACCTGTTTCTAGAATGTTTGCAAAAACTATGGCCACCACCTGGGCCCAAAGAATAGGACTGTTTTTAATCACTATGTTAGCTAACCTGTCAGGTCCTAGGACACAAGATCCTTTAAGTTTATTAATTCTCCTAAGAATATCTATCTCTTCAGATCCCTCATTACTCAATCCTCCATGATAATGATTATGTATCATACAGTTACCCTCCTAACCAAGGGAGTTTCACCAGCAAGAAACATGCTATAGTTATACCAGAATTTCCGGCTATCGTGCATCTTTATTAGCTTAAAGAGGAATCTCCAATTGCAAATTTTTCAGGCTGATTTTGTATTGTCGCAACAATTTTTTATAACTTTGTTCTTTAATTGGTGCAAAATCTGGATTTTTCAATGGGAGTCAGATAGTAGGTACTAGTAGTTTTGATTTCTCTTTCTTTTAGCTATATTAATATCATATAGGCAGAGACCATTTCCTCTATGAGCAATTCGCTTGTTGTTTAATCGTGTACGTGCTATTATGTCTCCTACCAGATTATCTAAATTCCACTCATACTTTCCCATTAAAGCCTCATCAGGTATATTTAGCATTGTATAATATTTTGCATTCATTCTGTATTACATTTATTTATATTTTTAGCATCCCACATCAACCTGTTGCCATTTAAATGTACCCCTTTTTGCTGGCCAGCTTTCGGGTTAGCTTCACTTGGTCATAATTCAAATTCCAAGTACACATAGCATGACCACTCAGACCATTATGGCTCACCCTTATCATGGATGATATATTTCTAACAGGGGGATTGGCAAAAATATAGTCCAATTGATAACTAACCTTGCCATTAGTGCAGGTGGGAGGCTCACCCCACCATCTCCCTTTGACATTTTCCAGGAGTCCCAGATCAAATTCCATTAGAAATTCCACCCATTCTCTGACGCTTCCCTTATTTCTATGCCCTTGCTCTACTACCTGGTTAGAGGCAGACTGAGAAGTTCTTTCCATGTTCTCTAAATCTCTAATTGTATTAATTAAATTGCTGTCATTAAAATCTCCTAGAATAACAATATACTTCCCCTTCTTAGAATCTGCTTGATTTTACATTGTATTCTCAAGGTCTGTGATATCCCCTGAGGATTATACACATTAATTATCAATATCTCCTTCAAGGGCAAAGGCAGACCTCAAACAATCACACTCATGATATAAGCACATGGGGGCCCAACCTCAAAATATATTATTTAAAGATATGTCTTTGCTCCAATACAAAGTCCCCCTGTAGGTCTCCCTCTAACGTGGGCGATGGCCGAGTGTTGTACATTCTTGCACCTTCTATTATGAAGCCCCTAGTGGAAATTGTCCCCTGAAAATTGCTACTTTTCTGGCTCTGCAGGTAGGTAATCCCTCAGCCTTAAGCACTGCTAGGCCCAACAGTTGTGTATGGCCAGCAATTTGCGCTGTAGAATCATCAATGGTGGAGTTGTTTTCTCTTGTCCAGGTGTTTCGTTAAGATTTATTTCCTTGGGTTGTACCCACCTAGGTAGTGGTCCTCTTATTTGGGTAGGGTAGGTGTGCCTTGTTATTGCCTCATCAGTAATGATGCATACTCTTTTCTTCAATTTCGGGGGGCAGTTTACTCCTTCTGCTTATTTCAACTGGAGGGAAGTTGACAATTTGGTTCCCTTTCACATAGGTTGCTTTCTCTGTACGCTGAGCTTTGCTAATATTAATTAGCTTGTTTTCTTTCCCTCTTTTTCTTTTACCTCATTTTTGCTTAATGAGTCCACTCAATTTCTCTGGAGCTGTTGCATTCATATCTGATGTTGTTAATATATTGGACTTCTCTAATTGTGATTCTCCAATACTCTAATTGTGGTGCTCCAATAGAAGTCTCAAAATGTTCTAGAGCCAATAAACTGTGTTCAGATTGATCAAATACTAATTTATCAAATATGTAGGTGGCTCTTCCAAGGTGCCCTATCTCAGACTATGTTGGGAACAGGGAGTAGATGAGTGGACTGAATAGCAATCCCAGGATGCAGTCCTTGTATTTTTTGGTTTCAACGGCTCACTCTAGTCTAGGATAATTTCTGCTACTTTTGCAAGCACTCATTTTAAATCACTTTGCTCATTGGCCATTGCAGAGCATACCGCGAAAATGGTGTTTACAGTAGCTGCCACTGCGTTTAAGTGCACAGTAGTTACCCCTTCTACACTGTTCATCGAATCAGAATATATTGTAATTTATATATCGCTCTTAGTGGTTGCCGTGGAATCAGCTTCTCTGAGCCTAGTCAAATCTGGAGATGCAGTATACGTTTGTGCCAATAATATTAAATTCCTAAGAAGGAGGAGCCTTCTCAGGCTTAATGGTCTTGCCTCCAATAGAGTCTCTTTGTAAATTAAGGCACAAGTTCAACAAAAAGTTATTGTTATCAATAACAGGGGAATTGTGTGTGTTATCAGGCTGGTTATCAATACGGAGTGGCAAGCCAATTGTTAAGCCCTCTGCTCCTACCTGCTTTGGCTTATTCACCGTGTTTCTTGAGAAGAAGCCTGTGATTTTGGATTGGGCTTCATTCTCATTTTCAGCAATCTGTCTCATGTTTGTTATTGGGAGGTGTAGTTTCTACCATGTCAGCGGTACAATGAGCAGTGCTCTTAGCATGTTTATTGTTCCGTTTGCTTCACCGCAGGGCAAAGCCAGGTTTATTAGTCTGCTTCATAATTTGTGGCAAATAACGTGAGTCTAATGCCTTAACACCTCAGTATTTGATAGTTACAGTCAAAAAGGATGCTATTTATGGAGAGGTAATCACACTGGGGTTGTACTTCTGTTGGTACCGCGTTCAGCTCCTTTGTTTAAGATATTCTCATGCGCCGAGCAACAGGGCAGACATGGGGGAGGAGGCTATAAGACCACAGCAGCCTCAACTGCCTTAACTGCCCTTCTCAGCGCTTCGTGCCAAAAGCAGTTATTTAAAGGGTGAAATGAGCACCGCCTCCACGTTGATGTAAACTTCACCCAAACTGTAGGACTTCAGATAGTTCTTAATAGCAGGCAATTCAGCGAGTCGTAAAGTCTTTGATAAAATCACACACTAAGAGGGCACTGAGAGCAGATCCAAAACGGCAGTTTTCCCTGTCTTAACTGCCCTTCTCAGCCCTTCGACATATATAATCCTTCCACCCAGCAACCTTTCAGGGGAAGGGAACAGAGCCAGGGCTTCTCAGAACTTTGAGAAACATGCGGCTAAGGCAAAGGAAACCCAAGAGGCCACCAAGGGCCACCTTGACTTTGTGTAGGAATCCATTGATTCCTATCACAGGGCCTGATTATTTATGTTTTATTCGGCATTCACGTTATTTATGTATATGAAAAGTTAAATGTGACGTCATCTTTTTTAAAGGTTTGATTAAACCAATTAAAAAAAATAAAAAACAATAAAGAGTTTGCTGTAGTCACGAGCACACAACACAGGTGTCCTGCACAGATTTTCCTTCAAGACATCAAAGGGCCTCTGACAGTCTTCAGTCCAGTAAACCTTCCTATAGTGCCATTGTCTGCCATGAAGCTTCTATAGTACCCAGTAAGGCCCAAAAAAGCGCTCACCTAGGTTTGATTAAAGGGAGTCTCCCAGTCATGTCCATCTTGTACCTTACTATGGAGAGGTCGGATTTGTCCCCCTCCTGCCTCATGATAAAGCTAAGTGACCGTGCATTGGGCTATCTGGCACGTTGTGGCATTGATAGTGAGGTTGGCCCTTTTCATGGCCTGCAGCACCTTATCCAAATGAGTCAAATGGTTTTCCCAAGTTGATCTGTAGACAGAAATGTAGTCCAGGTAGGCCACACAAAAGGCCTCCAGTCCACTGAGAGCATAGTTGACCAACCTTTGAAAGGTGGCGGGGGCATTTTCCAACCCAAAAGGCATGACTCTAAACTGGTAGAGCAACTCAAGGGTTAAGAAAGCCGTTATCTCCTTGGCCTGGTTAGTCAGAGCTATTTTCCAATTGCCTGATGTGAGGTCAAAGGTGCTTGCAAACCTTGCACTGATGGTGTCCACAAGCTCATCAGTCCTGGGGAATGGATGAGCATCAGTCTTGGTGACTGCATTGACTCCTCTGTAGGCCACACAGAACCTCCAATCTTTGGTAGCTGCTGCAAACTGGTCTTGGGAACAAGGACCGCAGGGCTGGACCATGGACTGTTTCAGATTTCAGTTATACCCAAATCTTGGCGACCTCTGCCTGGATGTGTTTCTTTACAGTGTCTGACATCCTGTAGCATCTTCTTTTGACAGGTACACTGTCACCCGTGTCAATTTCCTGCCTGCACCATGGGCTGAGGTCTGATGTCCGTGAAAACAGAGGGGCATACTGCTGGAGCAAAGCCCTGCAGACCCTCTGCTACTCTGATGATCGATCTGGAGGCAGGTGCATTCCCTCCATTGAGGGTTGTTATGCAGCAAGTCATGAATGGGCTCACTCTCATCCTCCTCTTGCCGTAAGACTAGCAGAAGGCATGAGACTTCCTCTCTTCTGTGGTATCGCTTGATCCTGTTAACATGGAAGACATTAGGGGCTAACCCAGGGGTACCCATGTCAACCAGATTGTTGAATTCACCCATCTTGGAGATTATCCTCGGGGCTCCAGTCCACTTATCTGCCAAAACTCAAGGCTTGGTGGGCTCCATCACAAGGATCTCCTTGCCAGGAGTCCAGTCCACTTGTGATGCTTCAAGGTCATGACAGTACTTGTTCTATTCTTGTCTATCCTTGAGATTTGCTGATGCCTGTCCCGTCATCTGTGCCATCCTCCTTCTGAGGCCTAACACTTAGTTCCCCACTTGCTTGACATGACCTGGAGGTGTGACTTTCAAGCCTTCTCTAACTAAGCCAAGGGACTCCCTCACTGGATGTCTAAGGAGGAGCTCAAAGGGGCTGAAACCAACACCCTCCTGAGGCACCTCTCTGTAGGCAAACAGCAGGCATGGTAATAGAAGGTCCAATTTCTTTTTCTGGGACTCTTCCGAAGCACCCAACATGGCTTTGAGAGTTGTGTTAAATCTCTCAACCATACCATTGGTCTGGGAGTGGTAGGATGTAGAGAACTTGTAAGTTTCACCCCACTCCTTCCCCATTGCTTGCATATAACTAGACATGAAGTTGGATCACCGGTCAGAGCCTACCTATTTAGGGAAACTCACTCTGGTAAAGTTTCCCAGGAGAGCCCTGGCAAACACCTTGGCAGTTACGGTCCGAACATGCATATACTCACCTATATACATGTGGATGCACAGGTGCATCATGACACAGACACTGCCATTCCCAATAACAAACCTGCATTGACCATGTGCAGGTTCGGGCTCAATATCATGCTACCCACCACAACCTACAGATTCCCACACTACACACTACACACTCTTAACAAAATGGACAAGAGCTGTGCGTGGCACATAAAGTATATTGAAAAGTACAACACAGTGTGGAAAGTGATGGGTAAATGGTGCACACGAACATGGCCAGCAAGTATATGAATGAAAGGGTGAGTGCGGGTAAATCAACATAGACAGTGAAGGTGCAATTCACAGAGGGAGTGAGTGGTACAAGTGGCAACAGAAACATAAAGATGAACAAACAAGATACAATGTACACTGTGCAGGGAGAGTGATATGGGATGTACACAATGGGTAAAATGATATACAATCACTGGTCTCCCTCTGACCCCTCATATTACTATCCCCCACGGCTACCACCTCAAACTCCTCTTCCTTCACCTCACAATGCATGGGCCAGTTGGTTGGCGGAATGTAGGAAAAAGGGAAGTACGGTCCCGATGTGTGTCCCTAATGGCCACTCCTGGGTGTAGGAGGAGTCAAAGTGGCAGAGAACGCAGGGACCTGTGAGGCAAAGGGGCTGTCTGTGTCTGCACCAGATGTTGTTGGGTGACACAGACAACATCCAGGATCGCCCTCAATTCTCCTGTATTCACCCCCAATTTTGCTCTCAGTCCTGCAACCTGCTCCCTCAATGCCCTCTGTTCCTGGAACTATCGCTTCCCCGCTTCCCTCACCTGCCTTGTCACCTTCTGCAAGCCCACCCTGTTGCCCTGCAAAACCCCAGCACTGTTCATTGTAGACCACACTGCCACCTCCAGGTGTGGGGACCTGAGCCATGGTAACATCAGGCTGTTCACCTGTAGGTGCAGTATCAGTGGTCGCTCAGGTGGGCACAGTTGGCTCCATAGGGGGCGAGCTACAGCTAGCACAGATGGTCCGGCTGGCGCAATGGATGTTGTGTGCCCCACTCCTGAAGATGTTGCAGGACACCGAAGTGCCCCATACAGGGCGGCAGGAAGGGTGCACTCCCTACGCACTTGTGCTGGCCCAAGTTCTGGAAGGGGGGCAGGTGACATGGGAGAACAAGGGTATGAGACAGTCCAGGAAGGGAAGCTGGCCTCAGCCAGCTGGCTGGGGGACACGAGGTGGAGGGCAAAGGTGGAGCAGTAAAAAGCACATGGGCCACAGCAGACGGGGCTACAGTAGTCCCTTGGAGCTACATGTGCTTGCATACCCTGTCTGCTGCGCTCCTGTGCCTCCTTATGCCACACCTGGGCCTTGATCTCTGACAGCTCCACCTCCGCCACACTCCTTGTGTGCGTCATGTGGGCGGGTTGCAGCCCTAACACATGGCCATGGTCCAGGACCATGGTGTCACTGGCAATGGAGGCTGCAAGAGAGGAGAAAGGGTTACATGAGACAATGCACACAACAAGGGACATACTGCATATACATGTGGCGCACACATCACGCCCATGTGGGCAACAGGCACATTTGCACATGCGAAAATCAAGCCAAGGCTACCCTGCGTTGGGTTTTGAGAGGACATGCTTGTGGCACACACACACCCAGGGAACGGTTGATGCGGACCCATAGCATGGGCCAGAGTGGTGGAGAGGAGTCGTCCCCGGATGATGGTGAAGCATCCAGCGGTGTTGTAGGGGTAAGGGTGGTAGTTGCCGACTGCATGGTAGGTGCAGTCATGGTTGCTGGTAAGGCAAGGCTCCCGCCCCACTGGGGTACTCCACTGGTCCCATGTGACTGGAGGTCCCTTCTTTCTCTTCTTCCTCCTGAGTTGGGGGGAGGTCATGTGTGGGAGAACCCACGCTGTCCTCGGCTGGGGTAGTGGGTACGTTGGGCACGATAGGGTGCGCTGATGACAGTTGGTCTGGCGGTATCCTACTCGCCTGTGGTGCACCCTCCTCACAGACTCCTCTGGTGGTAGAGGCGCATGCGTCCACAGCGGTGGGCTGCATGCCCCTGCTCCTCGTGGGCCTCCCAAAAAGACCAAAGGGTCCCTCTTGTGGGTCTGTGTCAGCCCTACGTCCATGGTGTTTTCTGCTCCCTTCCATGTCAGCTGTCGACCACGTGTACTGGCACGGTCGTCCTCTATTTTTTAATATTTGAATTTGTGTATTTGGTCTATGTGACAAGTGTGGGAAATCTGAAGATGTCTCCCTGACTAGTCCCCAGGATCTGTACTCCAGGTGACCAGGACACGGCCATCGCTATTGGATCCAGTTCCTGGGGGTGGACCAGTGAGGGAGGATCACCTGGATGGGGGGTTCTTGGGCAGTGGCAGTGGAAGTGGGACACTGACGGGTGAGACACAGTATTCCTCTTCTTCTAACACCTTTTCCCCATCCTATCATGTAGGATACTGAAACCCTCTAACCCCCACCCCATTTTCTGACACTAACACTTTTGCACACCGCAAAAGACAACAGACTTACACTAGAGCCATTTACCTGATATGTCCCAACACAAGGGTAAGGCAAAGTCAGGCAATTGACCAGAATCACGCACACCTGATGGCCCTTTCCCTTCCCCAAAGGGATAAGAGGTGGAGCACGAGAGCGCAATACGAGCAAGGCAGACCACAGGCGTCTTGTCAAATAAAAGAGCCTATACTTAAAATAAATATTGCTAAACCTTACAACTAAATACAAAAGAGTGTGGGATGAGGTTCACAAGAAATAAATAAGTGTTCACAAATAATAAGTAAGGCTGTTATTGCCTCAAGGACTCCCTTACCCACGTTTTTAGCACGGGACAAGGTGGGACTTTGGAGCACAGCCCACGCTTGAGCCTTCCCAGTGCGAGCTAACAGTTGTGTATCAACTATCAGGTTCTTCGATGATTAAGTCTCTTTGAAATGAAAAGTCTATTGCCATCGAGGCCTCATGCTCTCAACAAACAAACACAAAGTGTTGTTCTACAAACATTTGGGTGATGGCTTCACCCCTGGGTCACCCTCTTCTGGGCGCAGACCCCTCAGAAGTCGTATTCAACAAATTCCCAAGACCCTTCCTTTCTCAGTGAACTTTGGGGTGATAACCTTCCACCCCTGGATCTCCCTTGGCTGGCTCAGACCCCAGATGACAAGGGGGACATATCCCTTCCCCTTGTCGTGCAATGCTTCTTGCTTTCACAAATCTTAATGTCTTTATATTTTTTTTATTTTTTTTAAACAGGTTTTCGGTATTTTCCTTTGGTGGTGGGCTTCCCTCTGCCTTGTTCACTTTTGTAAATTTTTACCAACAATTCCTCACAGGCTTTTAGACTTCACCCCTTTTCATTAGCATCCCTTTGCTGGGTTCACGCTTGCCAATCTTCACGAAACACAGTTCATGTACTAATTTTCATTATGAGGGGTTCACTTCACTTAGCTTTTACAATTCTCTGTCGGTCAAAGACTTTCAACGGTACAGAGGCTTTTACAAGACCCCTATATGACCACTTTGACCGTTCTTCGCCTCTTCCCAAGGCCTTCTGGTTACAGTAGTCTTTAACGTTGGGTAATCACCCAGAGTTTCTTGTGCGAGCACCCACGTGGTGCAGGACACCTTTGTATCTGGTTTTCCCCCTCCTTCCTTAATAGTATCCTTTTGCTTTTCAAAGTTCAATTTAGCCTCCGGCTACTTTTCATTCAACACATTTCAGTTTCTTATCGACACTCCCCTCGATGCACCGGCTGTGATGAACTGCTTGGCTTTCTTTTGCCTCAGAGTCAAGGTTGGTACCACAGAGACAAGCGTCTCTCTCCGATTTGGCAATGCTGATTGAGGGTGGATGGTCGTGTTTACCGTTGACATCTGGTACAATAAACGCTGGCTATATTTTGCAGATGTATTCCCTCTGCAGAAGTTTTGACGGGCCTTGGTCAGAAAGGGCAAGGTCGACTCTCTCCTTGTCACTCTCTCGGTCTACGCCGTCTTTCTCCTCCTCTTCAACTGCTGTGCTGAGTTAGCTCTTACGCCGTGCTGTCTGCTTTGCTCATCATGTGCTCTTGTGCTCATCCTTTTGTCCCTGTAGGGAAGGGAAAGGACCGTCAGGTGTGTGTAATTCTGTTCAATTGCCTGACTTTGCCTGTCCCATGTATTGGGACATGTCAGCTAAACGGCTCTGGTGTTAGTCCATTGTCTTTCGTGTGGTGCAAAAGTGTTTGTGTGAAAAAAGGGGGAGGGCAGTGATTTGGAATATCCTACATGGTAGGATGGGGAAAAGATGTTGAAAGAAGGGGAATACCGCGTCTCACCCGTCGGTCTCCCACTCCCTAAGAACCCCCCCCCCCATCCAGGTGATCCTCCCTCACTGGTCCAGCCCCAGGAAAAAAAAATATACATTAAAAAAAGCATTCGTATATTTTTTTTTCCGATCCTTTTGTTTCGAAAGTATTGCATTTCGAAACTATGTATTCGAAACTTTCACTGCTGGCTATGTGACAGACAGGCTCATGTATATTCGGAATTATGACATTTCATTGTGTGATATCCGTTAAGGTGTTTGCTGAGGCCAAGACTGCTGAATGTATGTGTGTCCCCTATGCACACTGTGTGGCTCTGTCTTCGTGTGCATGAAACATGTTTGCTGAGGTCACCGCTGTGTCCGATGTGTGATGATGATTATGTATGGCATGTTGGCATGTCCCACATCTCCATGTATGCACACGCATAATGATCCAGTGACTGGTGCGTGTGGCACATGTGGGATTTGACTGTGTGTTGTGTTGGTGTGCATGTGGAAATGCCGCATGTGGTGACAGTGGAGACTGTTGGGTGTGACATGTTGCTTGGTCAGCCTATATGTGTAATGCAGGTATGTATATGCTGCGCGATCGGTATGCTGATGTTGCTACACATGGGAATGGTACTGCAAAACTGCTCAGCATTAGATGTCACTGGAATGATGCGTTGGCTGTGGTGAATGAACGCATGCCAACTGCTGGAACAACTGAGGGGTACATGGTCTATTGCCTTTGTGCAGGTCTATATGTGTAGTAATGTTGTGTATGCAATATATGTGCATGGATATGGCAACGTGTTCACAATTTGTCTCAACCCAGACCTCCACTTACACAGTCACAACTTCACTACACACATAGGCAGGCCATGTGTCTGCGTTTTGCAAGTTACGACAGATGTTAGTGGTGTACATTTTTTTCTTTAGTGCAGTACATGAAGTAAATACGTGACAGTGTGTGGTGCTGTACAAGGGACAGTGGGGGATGTGCAGGGGTGTATGTGATTGCGCCATGCTTGGGGGCGGCGTGTGTTCAGGATTGGGTGATGTGTGGCAGGGGATGAGGGTAGGGGGTGAGGAGGAGGCTAGGAATGAGGCGATTCTGAGGTGGGAGCAAGGGGACGGTGCATGGGCCTCCCACATCACCTTTGGCCCTGTGGCTCAGCCTGGGATGTTGGGGAGTCAAAGCTGTCCTCCTCCGCAATGGCTTGCCTGCCTCCAGGCTGAGTGGCACTTTGGAGAGTGGTTATCATGCATTCAGATTGTGGCACATTAGGTGGGGTGCCAGTGGCCTGCACGGCCCTATCCACCATCTTGGGTCTCCTCATAGGTACGCCGTGCACCATCAGCAACTGGTCATTTCTCCCTGACACTCCCACCTATGCCTTAGTCGCGGTGTCCAAGGACATGCCCAGACTAAAAATGTTCCTGTTAATGTCTTTGCCAGTGTTGTCGATGTCATCCAGGCGGCTGGACACTACTGCAAGCTCCCATGTGATTTTGCACCAGACCTCAGCCACAGTGTCGGCCATGAGCCTCTGCTGGTGCAGGAAGTTGCATAGCAACTGGGGTGGCTCTACCCCTGATGGCCATGTAGGCTGCAATGGTGGTGGTGCAGCCTGAGGGTGGGCTCCGAGGGAAGCAACGGCTCAGGCCCAGGCACTTAGGCGGTTTAAGGACAAGGCATTGTGTTGGGGGAGGTGATGTACGTGGAGTTTCCACTGCAGTGTCCTTGTATACCTCAGCCTACATGAGGGGCATGCTGTCCTCTGCCAGCACCTCTGGTGGCACCTCCTATGCAGACAGAGCAATTCAGAGACCCACTCACATGTCTGTTGCTGGCAATTCTGCACAGCGCTCCTCCTGTGTGGGGGAGATATGCCCCACAGTTCTACTTCTCCCCTGGCTCCTGGGCGGGTACGCTCCAGACAGTTCTCTCTCCTCACTGCTGTCAGAGCCTTCCGCAGTGGCCCCCTTCTCCGTCGGCACGTCTTCGAAGTATAAAGAAAAGAAGACATGTCAGTCCGTGGCATAGTGTGGACATATGCAAATCAGTGACATTACTGTGGTGACATGTTGCTATACATTGGCATGCATGTTCTCCTCGTGCATCTTCCCATTGCACTGCCGACCCCACTGTTGTCGCCCATGTTTGTATGACCCCTGTAGACATATTGCTGCTGCCATTGGCGATGAGTGGTGCATGTCTGGGAAAGGTGACAATGTGTCAGGTGTTTGTGTGGGTTGGTGTGTGGTGGCAGCCACATGATTGTTGCATGGCTATGGATGCGGTTAATGGTGCATTGCATGTGGTAGTTGTGCCCCAGGTGTCCTTGTGGCTTGACGTGTGACTGATCTTGGGGGTGTTGGTGCTCATGTAGGGGTGCTGTGGAATGAGTTGCTTGTTAGCAGTGCACAGGTGGCACATGTGTCATGATGGAAATATAATTTTGTAGGTGAGCCTTCCATGTCTGTGAGGTGTGTGTATTTTCTGCGGCATCTGGGATACATGTGCCAGTGGTGGTGTTGTCTACGGTGTGGTTTGCTAGTTTGTGTGTTCTGTGGACATGTGCTTACAGATCCGTCTGTGGTGTGTGGGATATATCCGTGTCCTCTGTGCAGTCAGCCAATGTGGTATACTAGGAATGGGTGTGGGTCATGGCCTGCGTGCATCCATGTTGTGTTCCTTTTGATGCAGTTGCATTGATTGATCAGGTATCTGCGCCGTGGATGTGGGTGGGTGTGCAAAGGTGATGTGCTTACCATGGACGTCGGTGCCTATCGCTTTATCTCGTAGGCCAGTGCACACCTCCTCTGGGATCACTCGCAGGGTCTGCTCTTTGGGCATCAGTCGCTAACCTGGGACTTGTGGTTCCCTCCCGGAAGCTTGGGCCACGATGAACTGGGTGTACTTCAGTTTGACCCTTTGCTTCTCGTCCAAATACTTCTTTTTATTTCACCCCAGGTGCAATGCTGGATGCCCACAGTGTTGCTTTGATCCATGAGCATGAGCCAGTGTGCATGTTGCTGGCTGTGCGTGGTGCGATGTCCAGGCATCCGAAGCATATAGGTCCGGTGTCTGTGGATGAACTCCAACATAAGGTCCACCTCAC